>NC_080080.1:12979398-14370547 GCF_949987535.1 Balaenoptera acutorostrata | reverse complement strand
CCAGGGTTTTTGGGAGGAGAGGAGTGGAAAGATGTGTTATTAGACTACTTCTTGGGAGAGAGGATGTACACAGAGCTATGATAAATGGCTTCATTTTTAAGACTGAATAGAACCAATTCTAATTTTAAATTCAATACCTGCTAACCCTCTTGGTTTCAGTTTCCTCATGGTTAAGTAAGGATAATTGTGGACTCTCATTAAGATTGTGAATAATAAATAAATAACCCAGGCAAAGCACACAGCAAGTGTTCAGTGGACATTAGTTGTTATTATTATCACATAAACGTTTCTTAGTACTAGTTCTGGAGGTTGATAAGTAACCACCAGCCGCCAGCTGTCTAATCCTCAGTCTCTCCAGGCAGAGGCACTCAGTTCACCCCTGTTTTATCATCAGCAGGTCATGCACTTATTTCTATTGCTATCTTAATTATTGCCCATTTGGTTTTTAACAGAAATGCATACAGGTTTGCAAAAGAATTAGGTGAAATCTTACAACTTATTTACGCCAGGGGCTGTTAACTGTTCTCTAGCTCAATGATTTGTTCCTTTCCTCCTGTCCTTTGTGTTTTGATCTGCTTTCTCTGTCTATCTGTCCTATTTAACGTTCTTTGTAGCAACCTCAAGGGACCCCTGTGCAATGTCCCCAGGGTCCAGGTATTCTACTGGAAGGGCTTTGTCATCCTGGTTGCAAACCCTCATAAGCAGGCATGCTTCATTTCCCCCCAGGTAGCTTCTCTGTCCTGTGTTCCTCAGGTAGCAGCACTTACAGCCTGAATTTGCACATGGTGAGCAGTGAGGCTTAGCTGCTGAGCGGCTTGGCCTCCTCAGGTGTTATGTATTGGAGTCTTGAGCAAATGGGGTAAATGTCATTTCACACTTATGATGTACCAAGCCCTCTGCTCCCTATTTTACGGGAATTAGTACTTTTAATTAGCACAACTTTTTGGTGAAAGTGGGGTGTTAAAAGTCCCCTACTATGATTGTGTTACTGTCGATTTCCCCTTTTATGGCTGTTAGCATTTGCCTTATGTATTGAGGTGCTCCTATGTTGGGTGCGTAAATATTTACAATTGTTCTATCTTTTTCTTGGATTGATTCCTTGATCATTATGTAGTGTCCTTCTTTGTCTCTTGTAATAGTCTTTATTTTGAAGTCTATTTTGTCTGATATGAGAATTGCTACTCCAGCTTTCTTTGATTTCCATTTGCATGGAATATCTTTTTCCATCCCCTGACTTTCAGTCTGTATGTGTCCCTAGGTCTGAAGTGGGTCTCTTGTAGACAGCATATATATGGGTCTTGTTTTTGTATCCATTCAGCCAGTCTATGTCTTTTGGTTGGAGCATTTAATCCATTTACATTTAAGGTAGTTATTGATATGTATGTTCCTATTACCATTTTCTTGTTTCGGGTTCGTTTTTGTAAGTCCTTTTCTCCTCTTAGCTTTTGCTTGTCTGTAAAGGTTTTAATTTCTCCATTGAATCTGAATGAGATCCTTGCTGGGTAGAGTCATCTTGGTTGTAGGTTTTTGCCTTCCATCACTTTAAGTATGTCCTGCCACTCCCTTCTGGCTTGCAGAGTTTCTGCTGAAAGATCAGCTTAACCTTATGGAGATTCCCTTGTATGTTATTTGTTGTTTTCCCCTTGTTGCTTTTAATATTTTTTCTTTGTATCTAATTTTTGTTAGTTTGATTATATGTGTCTTGGCATATTTCTTCTTGGATTTATCCTGTATGGGACTCTCTGTGCTTCCTGGACTTGATTAACTATTTCCTTTCCCATATTAGGGAAGTTTTCAACCATAATCTCCTCAAATATTTTCTCAGTCCCTTTCTTTTTCTCTTCTCCTTCTGGGACTCCTATTATTTGAATGTTGGTGCATTTAATGTTGTCCCAGAGGTCTCTGAGACTGTCCTCAATCCTTTTCATTCTTTTTTCTTTATTCTGCTCTGTGGTAGTTATTTCCACTATTTTATCTTCCAGGTCATTTATCGGTTCTTCTGCCTCAGTTATTCTGCTATTGATTCCTTCTAGAGAATTTTTAATTTCATTTATTGTGTTGTTCATCATTGTATGTTTGCTCTTTAGTTCGTCTAGGTCCTTGTTAAACGTTTCTTGTATTTTCTCCATTCTATTTCCAAGATTTTGGATCATCTTTACTATCATTACTCTGAATTCTTTTTCAGGCAGACTGCCTATTTCCTCTTTATTTGTTTAGTCTGGTGCGTTTTTACCTTGCTCCTTCATCTGCTGTGTATTTCTCTGTCTTCTCATTTTGCTTAACTTACTGTGTTTGGGGTCTCCTTTTAGCAGGATGCAGGGTCATAGTTCTCGTTGTTTTTGGTGTCTGTCCCCAGTGGGTAAGGTTGGTTCAGTGGGCTGTGTAATCTTCCTGGTGGAGGGGACTACTACCTGTGTTCTGGTGGATGAGGCTGGATCTTGTCTTTCTGGTGGGCAAGACCGCGTCTGGTGGTGTGTTTTGGAGTGTCTGTGGCCTTATTATGATTTCAGGCAGCCTCTCTGCTAATGGGTGAGGTTGTGTTCCTGTCTTGCTAGTTGTTTGGCATAGGGAGTCCTGCACTGTAGCTTGCTGGGTGTTGAGTGGAGCTGGGTCTTAGAGTTGAGATGGAGATCTCTGGGAGAGCTTTCGCCGTTTGATATTATGTGGAGCTGGGAGGTCCTTGGTGGACCAATGTCCTGAACTCGGCTCTCTTACCTCAGAGGCACAGGCCTGACACCCGGCTGGAGCACCAAGACCCTGTCAGCCACACGGCTGCTCGTATTGGAGGGTTTCCTGCAGAGGCGGGTGGATGGCTGTGGCTCACCATGGGGACAAGGACACTGGCAGCAGAAGTTCTGGGAAGTCCTCCTTGGCGTGAGTCCTCCTGGAGTTCCCAGTGAAGGATCTTGAGATGGGGAAGTTATTCTGCATTGTTCAGGTAGGCCCTAAATGCAATCACGATTATCCTTATAAGAGGGAGGCAGAGGGAGAGTACATACACATGCACGGAGATGATTTGTTGAGCTCTTCATTATACTATAGCTGGAAGTACCCAGACATTTTTAATTAGAGGAATGACATGGTAAGAATGTATTTTAGAAATAATATTTTGGCGATAATAGATTAGAAAAGAAGCAGGACCAGATGTCAGGTGACTATTTTGGAGAACAGATGGATGCTGAGGGTAGGAAGGAAAGTTTTGATAATCCAGGAAAGGCTGGAGGGGGCTGGATGCCTGAAGTGCCAAGGTGAAGTCGGCCAGGTGATCTAGGAGCACAGCAGTAGCAGAATCAACAGACATTAGGAATGTCCATTTTCTGACATTCAAAGTGCTTTGTACTTGATAATCATCTGTCTTACATTTTCTACCAGTTGTTTTTGTTAAACTTTTGTCTTCTCCCAGATTAGAACTTGTGTCAAGGATAGAGGCCGATTTCATTATTTTTAAAAATATATTTCTCAATGTTTACCCTACCATTAGACCTGTAGTAGCAGTTTAATATACTTCTGTCAGCTTGATTTAAACGAAATGGTAATTCTGAGTTTTGAAATTCCAATTTTGCTTCTAACTCATGTTAAAAGATAAACTGAGGCATAGTAAAAATTTTAAGAGTTTGAGTGCAAACTTCCAGTTGTAAGATAAGTAATAGGGGTGTAATGCACAACACGATGACTGTACTTAAAACTGCTGTATGTTTTATTTGAAAGTCATTAAGAGAGTAGCTCCTAAGAGCTTTCATCACAAGGAAAAAACATCTCTTCTTTTTTTGTGTGCCTATATGAGATGATGGATGCTGACTAAATTTATTGTGGTGACCATGTCACAATGAATGTAACTCAAATTATTATGTTATATACCTTAAATTTATACAGGGCTGTATGTCAGTTATCTTTGGGGGGAAAACCGTTAGGAAAAAAAGGGTTATGTGAGCAACAATCAATTTGAATAGGGCGGTGGCAAACCAGAAGTGGTTAGGAGCCCTTCATGACCTGATTCAGGGGAAAGACTTACATAAAGTGCAGAAGCAAAGAAAGGAATTTATTTGATTGGCTGTAGCTTAAAGCCTAGTTGGCTGTTTGCGATTGGCTGTCCTTAGCTCTTTGATTTGTAACCTTGAGGCATTTATAGGTTTAGGTTTTGGTTTGCTTACCTAGAGCTACCTCAGCATTAGGGCCACCTCAGTCTAATGGCCTTATTGTTCAATTAATTAAACACTTGCTTTGGAAACTTGGATAAATAAAGTGGCTTTTAGGGACTTTGCACTTCTTATCAATGGGAATTATAATCCTATAATAATAATGTTAATAGGAATAATGTCTCATTTTTTCCCCAAGGAATGCGATGGAGAATAATAGCTAAGCCTGAAGTGAATGTGATTGGCAAACCTTAAATGTACCCTGAATGATAAACCATACATTTCTCCTAGAATTGGCTTACCAAGGGTGTTCAGGGCAGAATATTCTCCATCTTCACATAACTAGGATGGCATGAGCAGATGTCTGATCTCATCATGTTTTCAAAACTGCCTAATGGTTTTCAGAAAGCGGTGTGCTCTGTGTTGGAATAACCATTTCAAAGAGAAGCAATAGGCCACAAGCTGCTTTCAATATCTCAAAAGAAGCACACAGACCTTAGGTTCACACAAAATTAACACCTTCCTTGTCTTTCACAGCAAGACCTGAGGGAGGTTATTATTCTGGTTTGCTTTGTAGATGTGTAAGGAGAAGACCCGCCTTAAAAACAGGAAAAATCTGGTCTTGTAATGGCATTCAGATTTTCAGAAGCTTTACATCACATGAAACTTGTAGTCTCCATATGTATTATTGCTCCTAACGGTCACAACTTCATAAAATAATCTAGGTAACATTCTCCATCATTAATGAACTATGAGATTTCCTAGGTGCCGAGAGCAAGCTTTTGACGGGCAGAGAGCTCTGGGATGTTGTGGAAAACCTCTGAATAGACTCAGTGTCTGGACTGAATTCTAGGTTGTTCCTGGCCAAGTGTGCCTGTGAGTTCATTCCCTCCTCTCCCAAAAGAGTGCAAGTCTATTAGCCGCTATTATTGACATAACTAATACACGGCACACCTATTTTTAATAATTGCCTTTTAAAAAAAATTGCGCTTTTTTTCCTTCCAGTTTTATTGAAATATAATTGACATACAGCACTGTACAAGTTTAAGGTGTATAGCACGATGATTTGACTTACACACATCATGAAATGATTGCCACAATAAGTTTAGTGAACTTCCATCATCTCATATAGATATAAAAGAAAAGAAAAAAAATTTTTTTTTCCTTGTGATGAGAACTCAGGATATACACTCTTAACAACTTTCATATATAACATACAGCAGTGTTAGTTATATTAATCATGTTGTACATTATATCCCTAGTACTTATTTATCTTATAACTGGAAGTTTGACCTATTGACTGCCTTCATCTGATTCCCTATTTTTAATAATTATCTTTTAATATTTTTCAGAGCTCAGTAAAATGGAAGAAAATCAATAATAAATAAATCAAATAAATTCATTGCCTTTGGTCAAATCCAAAGAAATCCTGAATCATAAGGAGCTGAACCATTTCTCCAGAACTGAAATAGGCCAGTCATGCCTGCCAGCCTCACCCTTGCAGAAATATTTTAAGGCATGGGCAACCTCTGTGCACCCGTGCTGTAGTTTGGAACCCGAAAAGGGAAAATAGGCCAAGCCACTCCAGTCCTTGGCCATCAGAATCTATAATTGCCACTGCCAAGCATCTTTTAGTCTTGGTGCAAGTTCCAGCTGGAGCTACTTCCATCTGTACAACCTCAGGTGGTTATATAATTAGCCACACACATTTATAGGCTGTAAAGGAAAGTCTAGTAACAAATCCATCCTTGCTGTACATCTGTTGCATGTAACAATGGACTGGAAACGGGTCTATCCTTAAAATAAACGCACCAAAATGCTTTTGTTTTTTAAATCTTGCTTATTTAGGCAAAATCACTGCTGAAGGCTGAGTGAATGAAATGGCAGGGGTAAGCAAGCTTGAAATACATCTACATCCTCTGCTATCCATTCAGTTTGAGCCCCTCCTGTGTCCTTCAGAAGCCTGCGTCAACCACTCGTGCCCTCTGGAGGGGCCACTTTTCACTAGAACCCCCTGCATTTCCTGTCTTCTACCTTGGGATTTAGTCTTGTTATAAGGTCTCAGTTGATATATTTTCTCACTCTTCCAGACCACGTGGATGCACATTTCCACCATTCACACTCACCAACAATGGAAATAATTTCAATCACAAGGTTCTATTAAGTCCTTCTCTTGTTTCTACACCATTGTTGATTTCTATCGTGCATACAAGAAAGAGAACTTAAATCCAGGATCTTGATGATGAGGTGACACATGTGGTAGAATGGAAAAGGTGATATTTTAATACTCCACCTGCTTCTCACGAGCTTACTTTTGAATTTGTTCAGAATCGGTTGAAGAAGAGAGGGTTAAGTGCGCCCTGAAAATTCCCAACAATTTTGATCTAATTTCCCTGACACCAGGGACTTCTCCAGTCTCAGCTTAGGTCTTTTTTTTTTTTTTTCAGTTTTACTTAAATTGGAAAATTGCCACTCAAAATGATTTTTAGTCTTTATTTGATAGTCACTTTCTCCATGCAATAAACAGCTCTTCCAATCACTAGTTAGCAAAAAGCTGGACTTTGATCAGTAGTGAAGGGGTAATATTGGCTCCTGGCAGTTGCCCCACTGATTGGCATCCAAGTGGATATGGGATTTCAAATTAGAGTTTCATTAAAAGTCTAGAGAGGTCCAGTCTAACAACACAGTCCTGTTCTTTTACATTTGTTGAATTGTCTTCCTAATGGCCCTTAGGACTGAGAACCAAACCCCTTATTTGGATAAAGGGCAGGACTGATGTGTCATCAGGGTGTTGACAGTGGCAAAAGCCAGGTCTTTGTGTGCATGTGTGTGCATTAGCATCTGAGGCATGCTTCATGGGCCACTATACCTGAGAAAGTTTTGAGACTCAGCTGGCAAGATGAAATAATGGGTTTCCACATTTAGCATTTTGGCTCTCCAGACACCAGAACTTTTTAGCTCTGACTTAAAAGCTTATCACAATAGAGATGAAAAAATAGCCACTTTCGATCATAAGGAGAAAATACTTCTTGAAAGTCTCTTACGAACCAGAACGATGAGTGAAAAGTGAGGGAAATGAGACTGGCTAGATTTTTATACTCCACAAAGCCAGGAGAAGGAATTTTCTGAGGGTCCTTTGCCAACAGTAAGTCCTTGAAACCCAGCTCAAGATTTGAGCAAAGCTAGCTTGCCTTGTCCTTAATGTAGGATAGAAAAGCAAAAAATGAATAAGCAAAAATTTAAACCCTGGGGATCCAAGGGAAATTTCTAAAAGCTCCTTATATTTTGTGACTGCATTCCAGTTCCAATCCTCCCTTTCTAATCCATTTGTTTTATGGCTGCCAGATTAATCTTCCTGATTACTTTGTGTATGACACCTTCCCTGCTCAGAAACCCACAAGAGTGTTTTTTTGTCCCTGGAAGGAGACTAGAGTCAATAGCCTGGCTTTCAAAGGTCATCTAGTGCTGGTGTCTGCGTACCCACAGGACTCTTCCTCCAGAGCTACAGACAAAGGAATCACCCTGTTTTTCCCGAGCATCTCACGCACATCCTCACCTCTTGGTTTTTGCTTGTGGATGTTGTCGTCAAACTCTGGTGTGTGTGAGAATTACTTAAGAAGCTCATTAAAAGTATCAGCACCACTTTCATTCTGTTCTTCCATGTGGGATGTCTCTATGCTTCGCTCTGCTTATCTAATAAGCCCTTGTCTTCTTTAAAGGCTGGCTTTCGACTCACCAGCAGCCCAACTTCAATAAGCAGATGTAAAAGGAGGAAGGTATTCTAGGCAGGGGGAAAACAAAGTCAAAACTGGAGATGTTTGGTAACCACCAGTTAAAATTCAGGTCTGCAGATTGCATCTAAGTGACTTAGCATTGCCTGGTGAGGCTGCACAGGGGAATTTGCATGCCCTTCATTGGAAAGGTGTCAGCTTTGAGGTTGGAGAGGATTGAGTCTCTGTCCTCTTACCTCCTGGGGCTGGGCTAGCTTGGGTAAGTCCCTTATTCTTCTGACATCTAGTTCATTCCCTTGGAAAAAGTGTATGCCTTTATTTAGGGATTAGATGTTATGACGTGCAATGTGTGTATAATGTAGTGGGTACTGAATATTGGTTCTCTCCCCTTCTGTCTATTAGGGTGAGGGGGACAAGACAAGGAGCCAGTTGTTGTGGCATGGTGACAGATCCCACCAGTGCCTTGCCATATCCCCTATTTCCAACTGCCAACCCCTCCATCCCTGTGCTTGAGAACTTTCTCTCTGAAGCATGTTTTTCCTGCCTGTGGGTGGATTGAAAGCTGCCCCTAGTGCTACTAGGGGCAGCTTTCAACCAATCACTAATGGGGGCTGTTGTATAAACACCCTAGCTTCCTCATCCCTTGGGCATACTTTGCATTGACTGTCAGAGTGACCCAATGGGATTGAAGTCTAGACATTCAGACACCGTGCTCCCACTTGGCCACCTTTTCTTGTCTCATCCACTCCCCTGCTAGTATTTCCTTCACCTTCTACTTGCACTTGACTTGCATTTGAATCCCCATCTCAGGGACTGATTCTTCTAGAAGAATCCAAACTAAAACAGAATCCTAATCTACATTTCTTTTTACAACTCCTCCAGTAGGGCTGGCTTAGTTGCTCCCAACTGTTTTATGAATCTGGGTGGCAGAATACGTGTATCATTTCAGTCCTCATAAGCCATGCTGTCATCGTGTAACATAAGAAATGTGACAGTGGCAATAACACGTTACATCTTAGTCACTCTAATGTGTAAACTAATACAACAGTCCGGGCGCACTCCACGTCTCTGATATTAAATGATGACTGAATTATTGATGACCGGTCCCACATTCTCTTGAATCAAATATTAATATAGCAATATCTTGCATGTGGTAGCTGGATTCCTTCTGAATGATTTCATCACTCAGAAATCTGACCACGTCTTTCACCTCACACAAGACGAATTGGGTGCATTTTGGAAAGACAACTTGAGGAGATGGAATGTTTAAACATTGGCTGTTGTGTTCTGTCAGAGTTGACACGTGGCAGGCTTTCCCTGGGACAAGTGTCAGACACCAAAGAAGGATTTCAATTGTCTGAGACGTTCATTAGGGTATATTATAGAATTTGTTCTTGCTGAACTATTTCATGGTAGCCTTGAAATGGTAAACACAAAACACAGCCGTGTCAGAATTGAAATGAGCTTTTTATCTGCACAGTGCATATTTGGTATTTGGTTTCAGGTATTTTGGCTTATGTAACCTCACCCTCCTCTGGGATCCTGTAGTGCTTTCAATCTGTACTGCTCTTAGGGCACCTAGATATTCCTTGTATGGATACATTTATTGTTGTATGTCTTGCCTCTTTTATTGGATCATGTTCTCCTTGAAGTCATGGTATTCAATGTTGTTGACCTTGAGATGTTCTCTCCCCAAGGGCCTTATATCTTACCCATCCTTGCATCCCAGAGCTTAGTGAAGAACACAGAACATTGTAGGTGCTCCATAGATGTTTTCTGAAAGACAACTTTCACCACTGAATGCATGTAAAAGATCTACCATCTCGGTAAGGTTAGGGGGCTGAGGGATGCTTAGTTCATACTTCTATCATCTTTCTTCTCAGAAATCAGAAATAATCTTTTTAACTAAAGATTTAAAAAGGAAGGAAAAAATGCTAAGAGGTCTGAGAACATCCTTTGGGAGATATTAGAAGTGTATGTTAGCTTTTATTGATTTTATTAATATTACTGGTACTCAGTGTCATACCCTTTCATTCAACAAACATCTATGGAACATTTGCTATGATTTGGGCACTGTGCTGCATTCTTGGGATTTTTAGTTTATTAAAACACTTTGCCACTCATTGCTATGTGCTTCTAGGCAAGTACGAGTCATTAATAAGCATGAACAAGGGTCTTAAACCATCATAAAATTTTCTTAGTGTGTTTCTAAAATAGAAATCAGCTGGAGTTGCCATTCTTAAACAAATGTTATATTTTATGTAAAGAGTAAACTTAAAAGATCTGGCACTGATGAACTCCTAGATGCCAAGGACTGTGTTGTATGTGAATTAACTATGCAAAGCAAGTATTGATTAATCAACCTGATCTGTTTGTATTATTAAACATGTATGTTACTAATGTGTGTTTTATTTTATTTAATTAGCCATCAGATGTTTCTTTTCCTTGGAGATGAGGGAATGAATTTGCATAGTTAACTCTCCTCTTTAAGAACACGAGCCTTATTTATAATTTTGGAACACATTTTAAGCTACCTTTGTACTTAGCTATTGTATATAATCCCTAGGAGTGTTTGTCTCACATTCTTTGTATTCACTTTCTCCACTAACAAAGAAAGAAATAGCACATATTGAAACTTTATAAATAGATGTTCACTGAAAAGAAGAAACAAAATCCTCATATATATCTATATTCCAAATTTCCTAAATAATTAAATATTCATCATTCTTTTGTTTTACACCTGCAATTTTTTATACTTAGTGTTTCATTTCCTCTCTGGAGTATTATTATGAACTAATAGGCTTTCACAGGTACAACTTGTTTCAATTAACCGTAAGATTATAATAATTATTTTTGAAGGTGAAATTTTCACAGCTTGGTGGTGCTAGATCCTTTAGTTAGAAGCTTTTGCCCTTTAAGTAGTGTTCCACAATGACTCTTAAACTCCACCCATAATTTCTTCTGTAATATGTAAAAGTCTGTAATATGAAGTGAATGAAATTATTTTCAGTGTTTTCCTCTGTGAATCTTCAAATATAATTTTAAGTGTTTTAAAGAGTTGATTACACTCCAATCTCTGTGGCTGTGACTCATGGTAATTACTCTCCACCCCCTCCCACTTTTATAATTGTGCTGTTTTTTTCCATTGATGCTTATCTCCCCACTTGGCTAATTCATTTTTCTCCCGTTTCCACCCAGCTCTGTGTGTTTCTGGGGACTGATTTGTTTGGACTCTATTAAGGGCTCCATTGTCCTCTGGCTTATGGTTTGATCTGGCCAATGAAATACACCACTAGGAGACTGGAGAGTCTGAGGGGTTTGAGGAGAGGAAGTTTGGGTTATTGATATCCTCACCTCTCCCTTATTTCAGTGTTGCAGTTTGGAGAATGACTGCATCCTTCTATACTAGAGTTTCTGCAGGTATTTTCTTCTCCATGGTTTCAGGTGTCACCGGTAACACTATTTCCTCCCATTGTCCCTTCAACCGAAGGGGTGGTGATGACCCATTGCTAGTCTCTGAGTGCCTCCACATCATTAGCTCGTTCTCTTAATTCCATCAAAGTTCATACATTCTCTTTAGTTAAATCCTTTTGAGTGGAATGCTGTTTCCTGTTGGGACCCTAACTGACACAACAAGTTTTACAAAATCCCCATGTTTGTTCCTGTTGTCAAAGCTTGAGTGCTCAACTTAGAGCAGACAGGGCTCCTGTGTTGTCTGATAAGGCTCTGATAAATGTGGCAGTGAGGCTGCACGCTCCTCCCTCTATTCCTGCAAATGTTAGAGTTACAATGTACATTGCTGTGAAGTTGGATGAACTTTAATACATCTAATAACCAGTTTCTGACCATCCACCTAATCACACTGATTCTGAAATGAAAGATTAAAAACACAGCAGGATTCTTTCAATTTCAGACTCTCCTGGAACCCTAGGTTACTCTATTACTTTCCAGCTCTTGACAGGAGTTTTTAATCTTAACTCTTCAGATAGGAAAGCAGAGAGCCACTAAGATCTCATGGATTGAAGATAAGGGATAACTAGTTTCTAAAATGAGACTATCAGGACAATCCACTAAAATATGTAATTGGGTTTATTTTAAAACAACATCATCAAATAAACTTAACTTCTACCATCTCTGTTTCTACCCCCCTGCTTTGTCATGTCCAAGTTCAAATCCCTTCTATAAAGGTGGTGGTGGCTTTTCCCTTCTTTTTTTTTTTTTTTTTAATGTAAGTTTATTTATTTATTTATTGGCTGCATTGGGTCTTTGTTGCTGCGTGTGGGCTGCCTCTAGTTGCGGTGAGCGGGGGCTACTCTTCGTTGCAGTACTCGGGCTTTTCACTGTGGCGGCTTCTCTTGTTGCAGAGCACAGGCTCTAGGCATGCGGGCTTCAATAGTTATGGAGCGCAGGCTTAGTAGTTGTGGCTCGTGGGCTCTAGAGTGCAGGCTCAGTAGTTGTGGCACACGGGCTTAGTTGCTCCACAGCATGTGGGATCTTCCCGGATCAGGACTAGAACCTGTGTCCTCTGCATTGGCAGGCAGATTCTTAACCACTGCGCCACTAGGGAAGTCCCACTTCTCCCTTCTTTATCCCAGTTTTGTTATTCTCCTTGGGATGTGGCTGGTGGGAATTATTTGGCCCCTCTGGAAGCAGGAAAGTTGTGTTCCCTTCCACTCCAGAATTCTCATTACTGTTTTTCTCATTATCCTTCACTTTGGATTAGAGCTGATCCATCCTTAAGTGCATGAAACCAGGATTACAGATTTTGATAATTTGTTTCTGAGAATGTTTACCAAGGTGAGTGACCAGGCATTATCCTTCTCATTTATCCTGTGGATTGGCTCTCGGCTCTTTTCCAAGGATATGCCTGGGAAGAACTAGCTTAGTCTTCTGAGAGGGCCTATGAGTTAATTTCTCTCACTTTTGTAGAATGTTTATGGTAGAGGATGAGAGATATGGGTAAAGTTCTCTTAGAAGGTAGTCATGGGGCCTCTTCTTAAGACTCATCTCTATATTTTCTAAGCATTGTAAATTCTAAGAGGTGGAATGGCTGTAACTGTAAGATTACTACCTTCAGCATATTGTGATGGTCTGTTACATTGACAGCCACTGTTGATCCATGCTTTCTTGTATCCATGTCCTTGACTAGTCTCTTTCCCTTGAATGTGTGCTAGCCTGGTGACTACCTTTAGCAAACAGAATGCAGTGAAGTGATGTCATGCAAGTTCTAGTCCTAAGTCTTACAAAGTTCTAGAAGCTCCTTCTTTTGCTTTCTTGGGAGCTATGAGCTACCATGTAAGAAATCTGTTTACCTTGCTGGAGAGATCATGTGGAGAAGCCACATGGAGAGACCACATCAAAAAGAAGAGGCCATGAGGGTGATGGAGAGGGTGAGGAAGAGGAACGTAGCCATTCCAGGGTCTCTAGCTGAGCCCAGCCCTGAGCCGATCCACTAACTAAATGCAATCACATGAATACCCGCTAGCCAAATAAGGAAAACAACCACTCAGCTGAGCCCCAGCTGACACATGTAAACATTCAACACGCTACTGAATGCACAGGGTTAACAGGATGGAAACACACACACTATAACCTGCATCCATATGATATGGACTCCCCTACAGACTGCATCTTGGATGAGCTATTTTTTTTTAAACAGATCTTTATTGGAGTATAATTCCTTCACAATACTGTGTCAGTTGATGTTGCACAACAAAGCAAATCAGCCATATGCATACACATGTCCCCAGATACCCTCCCTCTTGAGCCTCCCTCCCATCCTCCCTATCCCACCCCTCTAGGTCATCGCAAAGCACCGAGCTGATCTCCCTGTGCTATGCTGCTTCTTCCCACCAGCCAACTATTTTACATTCGGTAGTGTATATATGTCGATGCTACGCTCACTTCGCCCAGCTCTGCCCTCCCACCCCATGTCCTCAAGTCCATTTTCTATGTCTACCTCTTTATTCTTGCCCTGCAACTAGGTTCATCAGTACCTTTTTTTTTTTTTAGATTCCATATATATGTGTTAGCATACGGTATTTGCTTTTCTCTTTCTGACTTTTGACCCACCTCCTAGAGTAAAGGAAATAAAAACAAAAATAAACTAATGGGACTTAATTGGATGAGCTTTCTACCTTCCTTCTCCTGGCTGAGTTCTTCCCAGTGAGGGGCATCTTTAGGATGCCCCGATGTCCAGACACAAGACCATAGCCCCAGAGAAAGACAGGGTTCCCCCTTCTACTTAAGGTTTCCCTTCTGAATTCTCGTTTCCTAGTTGGACATTTTAAAGTGTCGTTTCACTATTTTCCATACTGAAAACTATACAGTAATCTCAATGTTCATTCAAATCTAATGGGTGGTGTGAGGTTACATTTGGTTGCACCCCCTCAGTTATTCATTTCTAGAGAAGACAGCACAGATCTTCAAAAAACCCTGGGTAGTTTCAGACTTCAGGTTTGCTGGCATAGCCATGAGTGCCGTTTCTTCAGGATTCTAGTTTTTCTATTTCTGCGCATAACTTAGGGTCACATCCCCTTGTGGTCAGGTGGTCCATGAATTGGAATGCAAGTGATGCCTGTTACTTCTGGCTGGAGCTTTTAAATACAGTTGCGAGACCATCCAGAGCTCTCTTGCCCTCTACCAGAATTGGCATTGGTGGCCAAGGACCTAGAGTAAGGTGATGTGCAGAAGAGCTTTCTTGTGGACCCTCGGTAGACATGCAAGAGTATTGTTTTAAACCACTGATACTTGGGGGTTATTTGTAATTGGAGCATCACCTAGCCTATCTTTTTTTTTTTTTTTTTGGCTGCACTGTGTGGCATGTGGGATCTAAGTTCCCTGAGCAGGTGTCGAAACCATGCCCTCTGCACTGGGAGCATGGAGTCTTAAAAACTGGACCGCCAGCCTCTCTTGATTGATCCATTTATTGTTATGAGAGAGTTCCTGCTAGAGAGACCCCTTACTTGTTCTTCCTTTCTTATTTTTGTCTTTGTGATTAAAGCCTTCCTTAATGGAAAACATACCTATCTTTCTGGTGTATGCTTTCCTGAATTAGTTCTGAAATACAAAACAAAGGCCAAAACTCTTAAGCTAACATATGGGGTTTTCTCAAGTTTTTCCCCTTTCTTTTTTCCTATGTGCTTCTTCTTGTGTATGTTTAAATACTTTAAACTCCAGCCAAGTTGGGCTACTCACTGCTTGCTTTGCATATCCTGCCTTTCCTTTCTTCTGTGTGCAGTAGAGTGATTCAGAGCAGGTTCTTCAGAGTCAGACATATTGGGCTTCAGCTCACAGCTCTCTTCAGCTCCGTGGGACCATGAGCAGGTCATTCAATCTTTCAGAGGTGGTTTCTTCTTATGTGAACAGGAGCTATGGTATCTTCCTTGCAGTATCAGGGAGAGGATTAATGAGAAAATGCTTGAAAAGTGTTTATTTAGCACAACATTCGATTCATGGTAGGTCCTCAACACCTGAAAGTTTGGCTATGATTTTATGCATTTCTTTTAGATGGAATTTCCTATCAGTGACCCTAACTCAGTCCTTCAAGAATAGTTTAAATGCTTTGTCAGACACCTGTGTGTTTTTATTTCCAGCCCACAGTTCTTTCTTTATCTGTAGCAACTATATACCAACTCTTATCTTCTGAAGTCCCAAAGTAATTACTGGTATCTCTTCTAGGTCTAATCTGATTTACCTTACAGATTATGATCTGACCTATACCTTAATGTTTTGCATATACATCTTTTATCATGTATTAGGTTTTAAGCTTCTTGAATGTAGAATCCATGTCTATTTCTCAATTTTGTATGTCCTACAACATCCCATACTGGGCCTGAAAACCACTCCAAGTAGGAACTCAATAAAGAATTTTTGAATGAATAATGAGTGGAAATTTACCACATTTGCCTGGGTCACATCACAGCCATTCTTCCTTTCTCTAGGTCCTTTGTTTCTGCTGAATATTTCATTTATCACAAGAAGTCTAAGAAGGAAGAGGCAAACTTGGGAGCCCCGCTGAGCTAGGTAATTACAAACATTGTGTAACTGAATTTTCGTTTTAGTCCTTTGGGGCAGGTATTTGTTAAGCCACACATCTAGGGCCACACAGGTGGTAATTGGCAGAGCCTGGCGTGTTGATTTCTAGAAACCATGCTGTTTTCATTATATGATATTTGTTTTTGAATCAGGCCTTGTAACAATCTTTACAACTTTTTCTCCAGCCCTCAGGCCAGCTAGCTCATTTTCTGTTCTTACTCTATTAAATGGGATAGAGACATTTTAAAATATATATCGTTCTTAAACACACTGGGATTTCTTCTTTCAGACCCTGACAGAGCTTTAGAGATTGAGACAGAGACACTCAGAGTGAATACTCATGGCAGATCAATTCTAAATGAGGATGTGGCAGTACTGAAATGACCTTGAGAATCAACTGGGAATAGGTTTTTATTTACACAAACTCCTCCCCTGAACTCCACAAAGAAACCCTATAGGGTGAGAATAGTCTAAGGAAGATAATTTCTTCTGGAGTCCATGGACACAAGCAGAAAGTAAAGAATTCAGTTAAATGGGAGGAGACATGGGACAATGTCCTCATATTTGTTTGGAGGAAAGAAGAAAGGGCTCCTCCACAGTGTCACCTCCCAGATCAATATGTCTCTTGATAGCTAATAGCTGCACTCGGAATTTGAGCAGATCAGGGTGAGGAAAGACTGTGGGAGGTTGTAAGAGATGGATCACTGGGTAGGGGCAATGCCAAATTATTATCCTTGGCCAAGAAGTGCAATTCATTGATTTTAGGGCCTGGCCACATTTTGGGCTTGTCTCAGCCAAAATTAACTCTACTCAGCATGCTAATTGGAGAGGAATGCATTATTTTCTTTGGATCAAATTCAACTCCCAGACAAGGCCCTATGATTCTCAGGTCAGGATTTGGTTCCAAATCATCCCCCAAGCCTTACACAGTCCTTTACTACTCCTATTTTGCCTCTCATCCCTTCTTCTTTGTGAGTGGGCTCTTGTCAGTCCAGGTTTGACCTCAGTTCTTGTACAAACTGGCAAACTTTCCCTAACCATTGGAGTTTCTGAGTAATACATGAGATAATTTCCAGGCAGAATTTATCTCCTATTCTTATTTCTCATAATCTTATGGGTACTTTTATGGAGCATTTTTCTTTTCAATTCAACCTCTTGGGTTATTCTTATACTATTACCTCCCTCACCAGATTCCCTGATTAATCCTTATATTCCATAAGGTCATACTATATAGATAGGTAGATATACACACATGTATACATAAGTGTGTGTATATGTGTATATATATATATATGTCTGTAACTTATGTGTATACATATATACATGTATATTGTTCACATATCTGTGATGTACATATACCAATAAATATTTGTTGAATGACATTAAATTTATGGAAACAACTCACTTGTCTTATTGTAATAATAAATTATTATTTTTTTGTAATAAATTCTTATTCAGTACCTACTATGCCAGAAACTCTTCCAAGAACTTTTTGTATATTAACTCTTTTAATCCTCACCCCAGCCCTCTAAGGTTAATATTATTATTTTTATTCCTATCCTCAAGATGAAGAATCAGAGGCACAAAGAAGTTAATTGTTCAAGGTCACACTAATCCAACCCAGGAAGTCTATCTTCAGCATCCATGCTCTTTATCTCTACACTAGGTTGCTTCTCCATATTACACTAATGGAAGGGAAGAGAAGTTAATCACACGTGGGCAAAACATTTCTGCAGAAATTTGTAATACTACCAGTTACAGGAACTTACATCTACACAAACATACACTCATTGTTCATTCACTCATTCATTCATTTATTTGTCATTCAGTGAATATTTGTTGAGTATTTATCAATGTATTTGTATATGCTAAGTACATGGGATAGATGTGTTTTGTGTGTGTGTGTGTGTGTGTGTGTGTTAAAGGAAGCATATGTATTTCTTCTGTTCCAGAGTCATGAGCTTACTGTTTACTTAGGGGAATCCTAAATGTTACTTTTGGCTTATCCCTTGATTCTTTTATTCTCTGGTATTTTAAGAAAAGGAGAAATAGAGGCAAGAGGTGAAGAGGAAACCATGAATAACTGATCTCATAAAATCCACTTACATAGTTAAATGTTACACTGAAGGTGACTATCAGTTTGCCATCCAACTTCCCCTTCTAGTTTGATCTGCTCACACTCAACCCTTGAAATTGTTTTCCTTGGGTGCCTCATAGCCCATCCCCAGCCATTGCTGATTGGACCAGAGAAAGACACAGAACCCAAAGTGAATCATTGTACAAGCGAATGTAGAGACACAGAGGTGTCAGAATATTAAAGGTGCTCACCTGGAAGTGATGTAAAGTTGAGTCTCAGGTATTGGGCTGGGTCCCGATCAGACAAGACAGCTGAGAGAGAAAGGAGTTGATGCCAGAGAAAAGCAGTTCGGGAACACTACCTGGTCTCTGCAAGACAGAAAAAGTAGCTGAAATTTCCAACTTCCCAGCTCCAATCCTGTGAGATCTATCTGTGTTTAAGTCTTGGGGTTTCTGTGAGATTCCTTGTTATGTCTTCCCAAGAAAAACCCTAGGTGCTTTCGAAATAGCCTCAGTGGATTTCTTTTCCTCCCAGATATAAAATGACCTTTGGCTTAGCCAGGAAGTGACTCTGCTTTCCTTCAATGAGAAAACTTTTGGAAAATAAAACTCTCTAACCCAAGAATTAGGAGGTTGGTTCCATATTATTGTTGGCTCTAGGTGTCATCAGGTCTCCACTTCTCTTTGTAAAAACATGGATTACCCCACCCCCCCCCCCCCGTCTTTGCTTTCTTTTTACTCCTGAGCACTGTGTAGTGATATCTGTCAATGACCCTGAAGAATGAGAATGATGGCAATAATGTTGGGAATGCCTGCCCCTAGAGGCTAAGCTCAAATGGCTGTGCTTTCAGCTATGGGGCAGAACATGCCAATTTTGCCCATTGGTTATGATTTGGATGCATCTCGATTCTGCTCTGGGCTAAGGTATTGACTGTTCCCCAGAATTGATGTAAACAAGTGGGTAAATCAATATAAACAATTAAAATAGGTTTTAATAGAAGGTTAAACAGAAGTCCTAGAAATATCAGACTGAATCACTCCTTCTTGGTGGGTGGGTTTTGGGAATTTCTCTACCCTTTTAAGTACCTGCTGATGCACAGAGAAATAAAAAGATTATGGGGGCTGCCTATTTGCTAGGTCGCCTTCAGTTATCTCATCTCTAAAGTGGGGGAACGAGTAATGGATTAGATGATCTGTGAGAGTCCTTTCAGCATTATGTTTGACTATGAGTGGAGTCAGAGTCATCATAGTAAAGTCAGCAGTTTAAGTATCCACAAAGGTGTTATGCAACAGGTCTTCCTGCATATATTACATGATATCTGCCCAAGGGGACCAGTAAATGATAGTGCATAAGTGGTTGTTATGGGGAAGTTCAGTTTGTGTTAAAAAATTCATTCTGCCATTCTTTGGATGGATTTTCCAACAAAATAAAATTTCCACTGTAAGTGCAGCCAAAGGTGGGGACCTGCTAGGAGAGATTAACATTAAAGCCTATGGTTGGGAGTCGGGGGGGAAGCAGGAATTTAGTTAAATAAGGCAACGAATCTAGTGCTTTCTGTGTAGAAGGTGCTCAGTACGAGCAAGTTCTTTTCTTTTCTCTTCCCATTTTCATCCATTTTTTTGTTTTCTAAGACTCTTTGCTTCTTAAGATCCATATAAGCACATGCTGGATGGTTTAGCCTGTCTCCCTAAGAAAGTAGCAAAACTCATTCCTAGCTGAATTAAACTCATTCCTTTCCAGTGCCAAGAGAACACAGTGAAGGAGGATAAAGGGAATTTTGGGGTAGAATAATTCAACCACTTTCAGAAGCAGGATTCCTTATGGGGAAATTCTTGCTGACTGACCACAGAAGTGGAATGCATCTACAAGCACTTTGAGGACAAGATGAAACACTGGGTAGGGGAAAAGGAAGTGAAAGCCAGTCTAAGCTAAGATGAAGTAATGATATTTTTCACTTAATTCGGGGTGTTCTTATAGTAGAATCAACCTCATTGTATTGTATGTTTAGGTGTCCAGTAAATATTTCAACAATAAAATGTTCCAGGGTAAGATAATTAAAAAACACTTCATGAGAGCTATGCCTTAGCATATCATTCAGAAAATACGTAAAGATAACTTTTGCTTTTCAGAGAATAATCTGTGGGTTTTTTTGGGGGGAGGGGATGGTGATGGCCCCAGCTTTGGAACCCACAGGAGAAAATATAATGGGGAAACTAAAGAGTGTAGGGATGGCTACAAGTTTGCGTGGCTCTTACCTGTTTCCTCTCCTTGGCAGCAGTTAGCTTGATACCCTACAGCCATCCATCTTTTGCAACAAGATTAAATAGGAAACTGGCCTCTCAGGGCATTGAGAACTCAACTTGTCAAGACCTCACAGTCATGGACTTGATTTTGACGTTTACAAATAGGTGAGGTCCTACTAGTGGTGATGCATGGGTGAGAACTCATGAAAACATACATCAAACAAAAGGCACATGCTTTTCTACGCATAGAGTTTTACCTTCTTCAAAGTCCCACCCTCTGAATCCTATTTAATGCTTAAAATAACCTTGTAAGGCAGAAATTAATTTCACCATTTTTAGATGAGGAAACCGAGGCTCAGAATATAAGTTATTTTTTTCTGTATGATCTGGCAAGGTAGGAACTTAAAATTTCCACAGCCAAATTCAGTTTTCTTTCCCACAACACCTGCCTCTATTGATTAGAACTTGTCCAAGGGCTCTAAGGCTTACACTTACTGTGAAAATCATTATATTAAGAAAATTTAGGGGCTTCCCTGGTGGGGCAGTGGTTGAGAATCTGCCTGCCAATGCAGGGGACACGGGTTTGAGCCCTGGTCTGGGAAGATCCCACATGCCGCAGAGCAGCTAGGCCTGTGAGCCACAATTACTGAGCCTGCGCGTCTGGAGCCTGTGCTCCACAACAAGAGAGGCCGCGACAGTGAGAGGCCTGCGCACCGCAATGAGGAGTGGCCCCCACTTGCCACAACTAGAGAAAGCCCTCACACAGAAACGAAGACCCAACACAGCCATAAATAAAATAAATAAATAAATAAATAAAATTTTAAAAAAAAGAAAATTTAGTTTGTCCTGTACCCAGCTGCTGTTCTCATTTTCTGCTACTGGGCCAGTAAATAGTCTTGAATGATCTATTTCAGTAGTTTTCTAACTTGAGGGTGCAAAAGAATCACTGAACATCTTTTAAAAATGCAAATTACTCGGTCTCATCTCCAGAAATTCTGAGACAGTCGGTCTGGAGAAAGGCCAAGGAATCTGCATTTTAATAAGCACTGAAGATGATTCTGCTTCCTATGATGGACCACATACACAGTTCCAATTATCTTTCTACTTAATGCTGCAATAACAAATGGAGATCTAGAAAATTTGCTTTTCACTTGTTTTTGTCTCTGAATTCCTAATGCTTTATCATCTCTCAATACTCCCAAATTAATTTCTTCTTCCTGAAATGAAGACTCTGCCACTGAATTTTGCAGCTTTTTTATAACTAGATGTGATCAAAAGTTTTCTTAGTCTCATTTGCCCTGGACAATCCCATCATGTATGGTTCAGATTTCACATGTTGTGATGACATAGACCTGTGAAATCTTTTAACAATTATGATTCTTCTAGCCTGACAGCCTTGAGCCTGGTGTAATAAGTATCCAAAATTTAGAGTTATACAATATGGTTTTCAATTACTGTTCCACCACCTTAGCTGTATGAATCTAGTAATTTAACTTCTCTGAGCCTTGGTTTCCTCATCTGTGTCATGAGGATAATGACATCTGCCTCATAGGATTGCTATGGAAATTAAAAAGATAAAGTATGTTGATTTTATAAACTGCAAACACTATAGAAATGCCTATTGATTTCCTGGGTATTGGCTCCAAACCAGAGTATTATCTATCACTGACTTTCTTCGGAAGGGTTATGTGGCTGAAACAAAACTGGGTTGCAGAGACTGGTTTCGTCCAAGGACCTGATCAACGTGCCCTCAGCGCCCCACCCGGCTGCCCCGCCAGGTGTCTATGTGTGCAAGCCCAGTGAGTGGATGGTTTTAGGACAGAAGACAGAAGAGCTACTGAAGAGACTAGCATGGCATCTGCCCTATGCCTGCCGTGTGGACTGTGCCTGGTCCTTAGGTAGAGAGCAGGCAGTGTGTTCCAGACGGAAGGAATGCACACTGCAGAATTGCAGAGGGGGACATTCTCATTTGTGCATTGAGGTTAGTGTGAATGGATTAACACAGTGACGACTGAGGAGAGCACAGCACTGCTGGTTACCTCAGGGGTCTGCAGCTTTGAGAACAAGAAAAGGCCCTAGGAAGAAAAGTAGGATTTAGTTCTTATTAGGTGGTACCAGCCGCCATAGCAGCAGAGTTGCCTCCCTTGAAAGACCTGTGGGCAGAGGAATATCATTAAAAAGAGTGAGGGAGAAGAAATGTCAACACATAGGAGTCACCATTAAGGATCCTGAGAAACAACTGGGGAGACGTGGGGAGGGATGCCAAGTGCCTAGTTGCTGGAGTTGTGTAGATGGAGTTTCCCCAGGCTCAGTTCTAGCTTGTATTTTCTTCCTAATCTAAATTCTCTTTCAAGTAAATCTCTTCCTATATGCTGATGAGAATCCAAAATACATAGCTCTGGCTGAGATCTGTCATCCAAGCTCCAAATGGGTAGGTATATACTCTGCCTGCTCAGCAGCTCCCCTTGATGTCTTTGGGCACCTCAAACTCCCATCTCCAAAAGCAGCATCAGTCAACAATGTAACCTGCTGCTACCCTTGTGTTCCTTAGGTCAGTTTATGGTCCCACCACCACTCAGCTGTAGCAGTCAGCTCCCTTCTCTTTCTGTCACCATTTTTATTTCATCCATCATCAAGCACTGCCAGTTTTACTTCTAAATATTCAGGATTCAGTCTACATTTCTCCATTCCATCCGTTACTGTAGTTAAAGCTGCCATATCTTTCAACTGAACGGCTCATTAACATACTCCTTGGCTTCCCCAAATCTCCTCTTGCCTTCCCTCATTCTATCTTGAATAGCTGCCAGAAAGCTCTTTTAAAAAGGCAGATCTTACGGTGTCATTGCCTACCTTAGATCTCTTCAATGTTTTAGCATTGTTCTTAAGGTGAAGACCATACTTGTTAACGTCGTTGGTATAGCCATGCATATGGGGACCATGCCAGCTCTTACTCTTTCCCCTGTTCTTCTGCTTCAGCCGGCAGGGTCCTTCTTTAGTTCTGTGGAGGTGCCCAGCTCATTCCCATCTCAGGGCATTTCAACTGTGTTTTTGCTAGTGCCAGAGACTCTTCTTTCTCCTCTTCATCTAGTTCACACCATGGTTTACATGCCAGTCAGAGAATTCTAGTGAGGTATTAAAAACAGACCAAAAAACCCTTTTCTAATCTAAATTCCCTTAGCATCTGATACTTCCCTATCATGCTATATACCACATTTATCTAAATCTTTCTCTAAAGTGTGACCTCTTGTGTGTGTGTGGGGAAACTGTGTCTATCCCATTCACTTTTATATCACCAGTGCCTAGCGCAGATGACATAATACCTAGCAGATAGTAAATATGCATTCAATGATTGAATAAATATGAAATCCTCACACCATTTTTTTCCAAGTTTGTCACAGAACTCTCATTATCAGCAGGATTCTACCCAGTGACTTGTCAAACCTCCATGTTAATGGGCCAGACTGACACATGTGCCAGGCATCTAGGGTTGTTAACTAAACAGTCACATTTCTTTCTTTCCTCTAAAAGTAATTACTGGTTGCTAAATATTCAAACACGCATTGAAAAAGCAGCTCTTTACATTATGTTAAGAAATAAATTACTGTTTCTAGTTGTGTCTAGTAGTTAATTACTTCTAATTATTAGTCTGAGTAATAAATTACTGCTTCTGATTATGTTGTGGGCGCAGTTGGAGCATTCAAAAATGCAATTTTCACAGTTGTTTACATCAGAACATGTTTACTGAATTATTGAGCCATAATTACCCCCAAATAATGGTAGCAAAAAATAATAAACATTTGATAAATTCAACTGAAATATGTCACTTCTTTGTCAGCTTGTTTTAAGAGATCAAGCATTAAAATGAAACAACCATGCTTGACTTTTCCAGTCTCTTTAGGGGGTAGCACTATGTTAAAATTAGGATATTTGCTTTGTTTTGGTTGAATAAGAACTAAATTAGAATTTCTTTTGTTATTTAAAACAACAAGGAAAATAATCAGGACTCTAATAGTGATAAAAATTAGGTTACACAGCCAGCATACAAGTCATAAGAAGAAATAAATTATACCTACTTAAAGGGAAATTGTAACAAAGGGTAAAACTCCATAGCTATTTTATTGAGTTATAGCATATCCAAAGTACACAAATCATAAGTGTAGAACTTTAAGACTTCCAAACCCTTGGCTTGAATCTGTCACTTCACTTACCAGTTTGTCAGGTCAATGACAGAAGTAGATAATCTATGGTAACCTGTGGGCTGATTTTTTAAAAAATTTATTTATTTAATTTATTTATTTTTGGCTGCATTGGGTCTTCGTTGCTGTGCACGGGCTTTCTCTAGTTGTGGCGAGCAGGGCTGTTCTTCGTTGAGGTGCATGGGCTTCTAATTGCAGTGGCTTCTCTTGTTGCGAAGCACGGGCTCTAGGTGCGCGGGCTTCAGTAGTTGTGGCACGCAGACTCATTAGTTGTGGCTCAAGGGATCTAGAGTGCAGGCTCAGTAGTTGTGGCGCACAGGCTTAGTTGCTCCCCGGCATGTGGGATCTTCCCAGACCAGGGCTTGAACCTGTGTCCCCTGCATTGGCAGGTGGATTCTTAACGATTGCGCCACGAGGGAAGTCCCAGGCTGATTTTTTTTTTAATACCTCCTACCATTTGCTACAACCACATCACTATTTTTCCCCCATGGGGTTCTGTCTCCATGTCTCGTGTGCTGGACAGACTCTTGAGATGCCCAAGATCTTTATCTCCTGGGGAGGCCCTTGTGTGATTCCTTACCCTTGAGTGTGGGTAGAACCTGTGCCTTGCTTCTAACCAACCACTTATGGCTGAGATATTGGGACATACATGACTTCATGGATGTGATTATGTGATTAATTACATAAGATTGTAGGGCCCGTTTTGCTGGAGTCTCTGCCTCCCTTACTGGCTTTGAAGAAGCAAGCCACCATGTTGAGAAACCTTATTTGGCAAAGAGCTATGAGCAGCCTCTAGGAGCTGAGGGTGATCTCCACCAACAATCAGCAAGAAACTGAAGTTCTCAGTCCTACAACCACAAGGAACTGATTTGTGCCAACAGCCTACTTAGACTAGGAAACAGATCTTTCCCAGTCCAGCCTCAGATGAGATGGCAACTCTGCTGATACCTTAACTGCATCCTTGGGAGACCCTAAAATGATCTCCCAGCAAAGTTGTGCCTGAACTCCTGGCCTGCAGAGATTGTGAGATAGCAAATATATATTGTTTTAAGGTGATAAATTTAGCGGTGATATTAAAAATTAGAAGTGCCTGAATTCTCTCTTTTATTGACCCTGATAATTAGAGAATCCTAAAAGACAGATTTTCATACTAAGATTACTAAAAGCTGCCAACACTATACCTCTCAAATGTTCATCTATGGCCCAGTCTATACCAGTAGATAGAGCACAGAACTTGGGCCAGAAGATCAATTAAGTCACATGATTTGCCATGTGAAATTGCCATTTCAGTAAATGGCATATGGAATATCATAAATTTCACAAATTTAAGCTCTTCTTGATTCTTCCACTAATAGCAATTTAGCTTCTAATAAGATACTTCATTTCATTTTTCCTTCTTTCCTTGCCTATTAGATCAGAAATAATAATAACTAAGATGTGCTAACATTTTACCTACTTTCTCTCACTATGCTATCACAAATGCCTGTGGTAGGTATTAATTGCCTCATTTTTCAGATGAGGAAATTGAGGCTTGGAGAAGTAACATCACCTGTATAAAGTCTAGCAGTACAGCTAGAATTCAATTCTGGCTAAGCCGATTCTAGAGATCATTCTTGGCTTCATTATGCTGCAATTCTTCCCTTATAGCAACATAATAAAGAGGTCAAACCGAGTAAGGCTTTACGCCAGACAGGTGTGAGTCTGAATTCCAATTTCAGTCTTGTGTGTCTTTAGGAAAGTTACTTTACCTCACGGAGTTTCAATTTGCTTGTCTAAAATACGTGGATAATAGTAGTTACCTCATGTTTCTTTTGATAATCAATTGAGATTATATTGCAAGTGAAGATCATAGTAAACATTCAAAAAATGCTACCTTTTTAAAAAAACAATATTATGAGGCCAAAAATGAGTTTAAATAAATGAAAGCATTTTTGAACTCAGAAATCTTGGTATATTTGTTAACACTTATTAAAAGCGTGTGGTCCTTAAGTATTTAGAAAATAAAGAGCTACTTCTTATAAAATTAGATTGAATCATTATAATGACCAACTCTTCACATACTGGGTTCAAGAGAATTAGTCAAAAAAAGAAAAAGAGAAAAGCGTTGTTTTGTCATCAAAGCAGATGAACGTTTTGTAAGCAAAAATAAACAAGTTTTTAATCTGGTTAAGTACCAAACCAGAATGAACACACTGGGGCTTTCTAATGACCATGAGCACCAGAGTCCGCTTTTCCTTTCCTCTCCAGTTTATAGTTAGTTGTGTTGGCAAAAGTTACCAGACAACTAATCCGGAGGGAGAAGGGTTATGAGTAGAGGAGTGACATCATCTGATTTGAGTTTTAAAACAACACTTTGCGATCATGAGAGATTACTACAAGCAACTAACTGTATGCCAATAAAATGGACAACCTGGAAGAAATGGACAAATTCTTAGAAAAGCACAACCTTCCAAGACTGAACCAGGAAGAAATAGAAAATATGAACAGACCAATCACAAGCACTGAAATTGAAACTGTGATTAAAAATCTTCCAACAAACAAAAGCCCAGGAACAGATGGCTTCACAGGCGAATTCTATCAAACATTTAGAGAAGAGCTAACACCTATTCTTCTCAAACTCCTCCAAAATAGAGCAGAGGGAGGAACACTTCCAAACTCATTCTACGAGGCCACCATCACGCTGATACCAAAACCAGACAAAGATGTCACAAAAAAAGAAAACTACAGGCCAGTATCGCTGATGAACATAGATACAAAAATCCTCAACAAAATACTAGCAAATAGAATCCAACAGCACATTAAAAGGATCATACACCATGATCAAGTGGGGTTTATCCCAGGAATGCAAGGATTCTTCAATATATGCAAATCAATCAAGGTGATACACCATATTAACAAATTGAAGGAGAAAAACCATATGATCATCTCAATAGATGCAGAAAAAGCTTTTGATAAAATTCACCACCCATTTATGATAAAAACCCTCCAGAAAGGCATAGAGGGAACTACCTCAACATAATAAAGGCCATATATGACAAACCCACAGCCAACATCGTTCTCAAGGGTGAAAAACTGAAACCATTTCCACTAAGATCAGGAACAAGACAAGGTTGCCCACTCTCACCACTATTATTCAACATAGTTTTGGAATTTTTAGCCACAGCAATCAGAGAAGAAAAAGAAATCAAAAGAATACAAATCAGAAAAGAAGAAGTAAAACTGTCACTGGATATGACATGATAACTATACATAGAGAATCCTAAAAATGCTACCAGAAAACTACTAGAACTAATCAATGAATTTGGTAAAGTAGCAGGATACAAAATTAATGCACAGAAATCTCTTGCATTCCTATACACTACTGATGAAAAATCTGAAAGAGAAATTATGGAAACACTCCCATTTACCATTGCAATAAAAAGAATAAAATACCTAGGAATAAACCTGCTTAAGGAGACAAAAGATCTGTATGAAGAAAACTATAAGACACTGATGAAAGAAATTAAAGATGATACAAACAGATGGAGAGATATACCATGTTCTCGGATTGGAAGAATCAACATTGTGAAAATGACTATGCTACCCAAAGCAATCTACAGATTCAATGCAATCGCTATCAAACTACCAATGGCATTTTTCACAGAACTAGAACAAAAATTTCACAATCTGTATGGAAACACAAAAGACCCCGAATAGCCAAAGCAATTTTGAGAAAGAACGGCAGAGCCTGGAGGAATCAGGCTCCCTGACTTCAGACTATACTACAAAGCTACAGTAATCAAGACAGTATGGTACTGGCACAAAAACAGAAATATACATCAATGCAACAGGATAGAAAGCCCAGAGATAAACCCACGCCCATATGGTCACCTTATCTTTGATAAAGGAGGCAAGAATATACAGCAGAGAAAAGACAGTGTCTTCAATAAGTGGTGCTGGGAAAACTGGACAGCTACATGTAAAAGAATGAAATTAGAACACTCCCTAACATCATACACAAAAATAAACTCAAAATGGATTAAAGACCTAAATGTAAGGCCAGACACTATCAAACTCTTAGAGGAAAACATAGGCAGAACATTCTTTGACATAAGTCACAGCAAGATCCTTTTTGACCCAAATCTTAGAGAAATGGAAATAAAAACAAAAATAAACAAATGGGACCTAATGAAACTTAAAAGCTTTTGCACTGCAAAGGAAACCATAAACAAGATGAAAAGACAACCCTCAGAATGGGAGAAAATATTTGCAAATGAATCAACGGACAAAGGATTAATCTCCAAAATATACAAGCAGCTCATGCAGCTCAATATCAAAAAAACAAACAACCCAATCCAAAAATGGGCAGAAGACTTAAATAGACATTTATCCAAAGAAGATATACAGATTGCCAACAAACACATGAAAGGATGCTCAACATCACTAATCATTAGAGAAATGCAAACCAACTAAAATGAGGTATTACCTCACACCAGTCAGAGTGGCCATCATCAAAAAATCTGCAAACAATAAATGCTGGAGAGGGTGTGGAGAAAAGGGAACCCTCTTGCACTGTTGGTGGGACTGTAAATTGATACTGCCACTATGGAGAACAGTATGGAGGTTCCTTAAAAAACTAAAAATAGAACTACCATACGACCCAGCAATCCCACTACTGGGCATATACTCTGAGAAAACCATAATTCAAAAAGAGTCATGTACCAAAATGTTCATTGCAGCTCTATTTACAATAGCCAGGACATGGAAGCAACCTAAGTGTCCATTGACAGGTGAATGGATAAAGAAGATGTGGCACATATATACAGTGGAATATTAACCATAAAAAGCAACGAAATTGAGTTATTTGTAGTGAGGTGGATGGATCCAGAGTCTGTCATACAGAGTGAAGTAAGTCAGAAAGAGAAAAACAAATACCGTATGCTAACGCATATATAGAGAATCTTAAAAAAAAAAAAAAAAAGGTTCTGAAGAACCTAGGGGCAGGACAGGAATAAAGACACAGACATAGTGAATGGACTTGAGGACACAGGGATGGGGAAGGCTAAGCTGGGATGAAGTGAGAGGGTGGCATGGACATATATACACTACCAAATGTAAAAGAGATAGCTAGTGAGAAGCAGCCACATAGCACAGGGAGATCAGCTCGGTGCTTTGCGACCACCTAGAGGGGTGGGATAGGGAGGGAGGGAGGGAGATGCAAGAGGGAGGGGATATGGGGATATACATATGCATATAGCTGATTCACTTTGTTATACAGCAGCAACTAACACAACATTGTAAAGCAATTATACTCCAATAAAGATGTTAAAAAAACAATAACACTTTGCTTTTTGGGTTGAGAATAGACTGCAGGGAGACAAAGTTGGAAACAGGGAGGCAGAAGGTTATTATGATTATCTAAGAAAATGATGGGCTAATGTGGCGTAGAAGAGGGGGTGAGAATTGGAATTTGGATTCACTTTAAAGGTAGAGCCAGGGGGATTTGCTGGTGGATTAGATGGGTGTGGAGCAGGGTGGGGAAGGAGAAGAAGGAGGAAGGAAGAGAGAAAGAGACAGATGAGAGAGAGAGAGAGCGAGAGAGACAGAGAGGTATTTTAGATTTTGGTCTGAGCCAGTGGAAGGACAGAGGTCCTGTTTGCTGAAATGAGGAAAACTTCTGGAAAGCTGAATTGAAGAGGAAGATAAGGAGTTCAAATTTGTGCATGTGAAGTTTGACATGCCTGTTAATGCTCTAATGCTCATGTAGAGGTGTTGAACAGTCAGTGGAAAAGCAGGTCTGGTTGGAGGTGTACATTTGGAAGTTGTCATGTATAGATAGACTACGTTTAAAGTCAGGACACTTGATAAGATCTCCGAGGGACTGGAGATGGGGGAGAGGTGATGCTGGCTCTCAGTCAGGGAGTAGCAGTGGTGGGAAGAGGTTAAATTACAACCAGAGTTAATGGTGGGGAGCAAAAAAGTGTTGCGGTTGACTCTGAGGTTTTTCGACATTAGAAGTGGAAGAAAGGACTTGACATTTACTGAGATGGGGCGGATGCGAGGCAGAGCAGGTGGGGGTGACTTAATCAGAAATTTGATTTTCCTTTTATTAGGGTGGAGGTGGCAGCTGTGGCAGAAGATGGAGCAGGGCAGTTGTGAGGGAGCAAAGCTGGATGGTAGTGTGCTAGACAGCGTGCTTCATAACACAGAGTTCACCCTCCTTTCAGTTTGGAGGGAAGTTCAAGGTTTCCTCTTTGTCAAAGTCTGCAAGTGCCTTCCAGGGCAGTGGCGGAGGCCATCATTGTCCTCTTACCTTTCATCCACCAGCAAGTCTACAATCTTCCAAGTTGAGATGCAAGCAAGTGAAACTCAAAGAAAGACAGGAGAGCCCTTTCCTGCAACAGAGAACATATGGTGTGCAAAAGCCTAAAATATTTACTATCTATCTCTTTTCAGAAAAAGTTTGCCAACATCTTACCTAAGCATAACTAGTACATCTGAATTCAAGCTCTTTACCCTAAAAATTTTCCAAGAGATGTTTGTGTGTGTGTGTTTTTTTATACACACACACACACACACACATTTTGCTTATATATATATAAGCAAAATGGTTATTTGATTTCATAGTCAAACTATAAACTCAAGGGCAACAGAAGAGATAAGGCACATGAGTTAGATAAAGCACAGGAGTTAGAATTCACTGAGTTCAAAGTATTTTTGAGTGGAAAAAAGTTTCAGCATTTCTTTCTGGGAATGAGATTTATTTGTGCTGGTACCTTTTTTGAAAATCTGGGCCTTAATATGTATGCCTGTATTCCTACAAAAGTCCCTGTCCTCTACAGAGTTTGTTGACAGTATCAAACATACGCCTTTGAAATATCTGTGTTAGAGATGTGGTGTGTTTGTGCTAGATTGCTAGGTATTGGAAGTATTATGAAACCTTAAAGAATAGCGTTGAAAATGTCATCAGTTACAAAACAATATATTGGTCTCAGTATCCATGTGTACATGTATGTGCATGTGTGTGAGTGTGTGTGTGTGTGGCAGGGTACAGAGAAAAACTGGGGAACAGTTGGGTAAAGGCAAAGCCCAGCTGGCTCAACTATTTTGGGATCTGGAGACATCTAATACATCCAAACTTTGGAAAACACTATATGACAATTTGTTGGAACATGAAAAAGAGAGAAAATTCAGTGGGGTATCATGTTCAAAATATAGAATTACTGTCATTGTCATGGATAACCTCAGCATTGGTGACCCTTTCAACAAAACCAGCCTATGGGTCATCTTGGGACCTCTACATTTGTGTATAAGGAGAGACACATCCTGGTCCTTGTCATTAATTGGAACTGCTTGACATGTGCATAATGAATAATAATCAGTCCAAACTGTGCAAATATGGGAGTTGCTTCCTTGGGGTCAGTGAGCATCCTGTCTTGGGGAGTGTTGAAGCAGGGGATGGGCAGTTCTTCATCAAAGGTGCTATAGATGTCACTAGACCATTACCCGGCATATAGCTGGTGCTAAAAAAATATTCACTGAATGATAAAACCAAGGGAGTTAGATTAGGGAACTTTCAAATTTTATTCATGCCAAACCTCTGATCCTAAGCTCAGTGAACACTTTTATAGCATATCCATTTCCTTTTCTGGGCATACAGAAAGTACTTCTCAGCCTCTCCTGAACCCTAAGAGATCTTCCTTGTTCTCTCTTTTTCCATGGCTACCAGAAGGTCAATGTTGAAGATCTTGGTGTCAAAGATGAAAGGAGCCTGGATCCCTGAGTTACTTTTAGGAGGAGATTAGTCTAGCAGAGTTGCCCACTCACTTTGGACTGTGATGTGAACAGAAAATAAATTTTTTATTTTGTTAATGACACTCAGATTGGGGGTTGTTTGTTGCAACATTAGTGTTAGTTTTCTATGTTGATGCATTTGTATTACATGACTAAATTAGATTAAAATAACTAAATTCAGGAAAAGATACACCTTAAGTTGAAAAATTACTTTCTATAGAGCAGTGAAAATGAATGAACTACAGCAGCATGCATAGAAACAGAAACATAATGTTGGGCAAAAACATTTACATAATGTAAATTACACAGGAATACATACCATATGATACCATTTATATAAAGCCCAGATATACACAAAACTAAGCAATGTATTATTTAGTAATACAAACACGTGGTAAAGTTGAAAAACAAAGCAAAATGCAGGACAGTATTAGGCTAGGGGAGAGTAGGCAGAGGAGTGTCAGGAGGGAGGGCAACATAGGAATTTAAAACTCTTGGCAGTGTTCCTAAATCCGGTTGGAAGTATTTATTTAATTATTCTTTATAATATAAATATTTACTGTATGTATTATTTTGTACATATGACAATATTATGTTGGTGTCACATCATGTGTACATCTAACTTACCAACCCAATCATATATGTATACTGGATATTCAATTACACATCATTATATACCATATATTCAATTATGGTTTGCACAAAAACACTTGATTATGTGCTGTGTATTACTGCATATACTGCAAATTTATAGACACATTACTGCAGAAGCCATGTACAAAACCTAGAGTCTGGGTGATTTAATGGATTTTCAAAGATAATTTTGATTAAATGCATGTGTTTACTTAATTGCTCACATTGGAACCCAAACTTTTGATAAGATGCCACTTTGTTGTATGACATGGATCACACTAAGGAAGTGTTTCCCAAACTGAGGTCCCCAGATCCCTACAGGTTGATAAACTAACTTTGGAATTTTGAAATCTTGGGAGTAATTGTTCACTTGCTTGCAGTCAGGGCACCCATGCCAACAGGTCATTGTCTATTTTAGCCTAGAATTAAACAACTCAGGCTGCTTACAGTGCTTACATATTTCATGCTGATTAGAAGTACTGGTTAGCGATTTATCTGTCTTTGATTAATTAAACAGGGGGAAAGCCAACTTGTTACTAGTATCAACTTGGAAGATGGCATTTATCAAAGCACAAGCCTCATGGGAAGAAATTAATAAAATGAATCCCTCTTGGTGAAAAGGTTTAGAATCAGTGTCCTACATTAATTCAAGTTCATTTTGTGTTTATTCATTTATTAATGCATACATTCAACCAATATTTGCTGAGTGCCAACTCTGTGCCAGATAGTTCTAAGCACTGGGGGTAGAATAGTGAACAAATCCAATATCCTCGCTGTTATGGACTGAAGGTTTATGTCCACTGCAAATTCGTATGTTGGAGCCCTAACACCCAGTGTGGCTGTATTTAGAGATGGGGCATCTAAGGAAGTAATTAAGGTTAAATGTGGTTATACTGATGGCGCCCTGATCTAATTGGATTAGTGTCCATATAAGAAAAGACTCCAGCGTGCCTTCTCTGTCTCTGTATCTCTCTCTCTCTCTCTCTCTCTCTCCCCCCACATGCATACACCAAGGAAAGGCCACATGAAGACAGAACGAGAGGCTAGCTGTCTGCAAGCCATGAAGAGAGCTCTCACCAGAAACCAAATGGACTAGAATCTTTATCTTAGACTTCTAGCCTCCAGAACTTGAGAAAATAAACTTCTGTTGTTTAAGTCACCCAGTCTACGGTATTTTGTTATGGCAGCCCAAGCAGACTAAGATACTTGTCCTTGTAGAGATAATAGTAGTGGGGTGGGTCTTAGTATAAGTAGTAGTATTGCTGACAAAGGGAAGGGAGCCAACATACCTGTTGGGAGGCATATAACATAACGGTGCAAAACATTTCTCATGGGGTCTGACAGCTCTGGGTTTAAGTTCCTTCTCGGTCATTTAATAACAGGAGAAATTTGGGTAAGGGACTTAATTTCTTGAAGCCTTGATTTTCCCTCATGCAAAATGGGAAAGCAGTATCTACCTCATGGGGTTACTGAGAGGAGTAGATGAGCTTGTAAAGCACTCGACACAGCCCCTGTACGTAGAAAAGCCTCACGACATAAGCTGTCTCATATAAAAATTCACATACCCCATTTAATCTTCACGACAAACCACAAGTGAGTGTTAGCTGTTTTCTTCATTTTGGAAACATGAAAACTGGGATCAGAGAGGTCGGACAACTTTCCTTAGATGATACATGTTCTCAAGCGCAGAGCTGGTGGAACTTGGACCCAGATCTGCCCACCACAAAAGCCTGAGTTGTCTCCCTGCCTCATGGCCCCTCTGTGCATCCAGATTGAAAAAGCTAAAAGATCTGATATAGTCCTTTCCTTCCAGATCTGTGATTCTCAGCCATGCGTGGGGAAGGTGGAGAGAGCCAAGTTTGAAAAAGCACATAGTTTCTTTGATTTGATTTTATGAAAAAACATATACTATCTTACCATTGGCTTTATCCACGCTATAATTTAACTCAAGATGTTGGATTAGGAAGGAAAAGAGCGGTTTCTTTTTATACAAAGAGGGCATGGTTTAAAAAATAGATTGAGACCCTGCTCTCCTGGGGGCTCCTCAATGGCAGTTTCCTGTCTTGGGCCTCTTTGCAGCAGTTAGGGCTTAACCCAGGAGGCTCATAGGAAGGTTCAGTGAAACCTAAGTGAGGCTTAAAAAAATTATGGCTTTCGTATAGCTGATAGAAGCCGTGTGCTAATAAAGATGACTGCTGGACTTGCATGTGTGTGGCATTGGCAGGAGTAGCTGCCTATAATATTCTAGTAATTCTGCTCCCAGGTGAGCAATAGAGAGTTACATTTCTGCTAATTATCATAGTCAATTAGTTGAATTCTGAGTGAAAAATCTTCAGGGTAAAATCACTGTTTCTCACTGTTCACAAAGAGTTATTGAATTATATTACATGCGATGGTCGCTCCACGACTCACAGCAAAGAGACTGCTCATGCACGTGCGAGCACACACACCCCCCCCCCCCCCCAAAAGTGCAACAAAAACACCAGCTAGCAGCAGAGGCGTATGTAAGTGATAGAAGCACTGAGACAAAACTGGCATCAAATGGCAGTTCAGGTCTTATTTTGGCACCAAACTTGTGAACAATACCAACAATACTTTTAGTTTTTAAAGCTTTTTAGATTCTGGAATTGTGGATGAGGAATTATAAACAATATTTTCATTTGACAAATGTGGAAATTGAAGGCTGGCAGGATTATTTGCCTCGGACATTTGTAAGAATTGCTTGCCTAGTTCCATTTTGAAGTTAGACAGACTGAGTTTTGAATATACACTTAGACACTTTTAAGCAGTGTGACTTAGGCAAACAGTTCATGCTCTGTGTGTCTATCTCTTCAATGAGAAAACAGGAATAGTAATCCCCATCTTGAGAATCATCAAAAGAATTGAACCATGTAACATATTTCAGTGTATAATATGACTATTAACAGATGTAATAATCATTTTGCTGGGCTCTCCTTGCTCAGTATTTTTCTTCCATGCAGGAGTCAATGAGAACTCTCTAAATACACTGACCGGAGTGATGAAGTCAGGTAAGCAACTAAATGGACTTTTAAACACACATGACCAAGGCTTTTAGTTGCAGGAGCCATGCTTTTGGAGAGAGCAGTGGTTTTCTTCCAGGCTAAAACCCTGGCTTTGAGTATCAAAAGTCAAAGAGCCCCGAGGACTCATGAAGTATAGATTTTTATACCATAGATAACAGTAGGTTATGAACAAAGGTTGGTATAAAAATAGTTTTTCTCCCCTGCCATAATACATATCCCAAAGGAAAACAAAAGATTTCAACAATGGTAGATATTCCCGAGGGGACTTTGAGCCCCATCCCTGGGCTGAATCTGTTTTTATTGGGATAGAAGGAGGGGATTAGAACTTGGCTAGGTTTCAGAGGATCTGAGAAGAGATGGGACTTGTGTGTGAATCCCCATGACATACACAGAAGACGTACAAAGTTCCTGAGAATTTTATATCATCATAAACACTGTCAGCTTCGACTGAAAGAGAGTACTAAATGAAAGAAGGCTGTCCGCCTTCTAGAGTCTACTGGCAGGAAACAAGCTGATAAAACTACTCAGCTGCAAGCAAGTGCTACCTTTCATGAAAAAGTAAGGAAACTCGGGGGATAGAGCCTCATGTTCAGAGGGTAGAGCTATGGGTCCAGAGGAGGGAGCCTTGAGCCCAGAGGGAGAAGCCACATGCCTCAGAGAACTATTCACAGGCCTTGAAACCTAATGGAATCTTCCTGCCTGGATTTCAAAATTGCTTGACTATTTTTTGCCTTTCAATTTCTTCCCTTTTTGAACAAGAATGCCTATAACTGTCATTTGATGTCTGTCCCAGCATTGCCTTTGAGAGTAGATAACTTATTTCTTGAGTTTCAGAGGTCGGCAGATGGAGAGGAATTATGCCCTAGGATGAATTATACTCAGAATCTCACCCTTGCCTAATTTACATAATTTAGATTCTGAGATTTGGGACCTTTGAGCTGATTTGATTTATATGAGGTTTTAAACTTTGAGTTGATCCTGTAATGTGTTGAGGCTTTTGGAGAATTTGGGATGAAGTAAATGTACTTTGCATGTGGGACAGACATGAATCTTTTGGGCTAAAGGCAGACTGTGGTAGGTTGAATAATGGCTCCTCAAAGACGTTCACATCCCTAGTCTCAGAACTGGTGAATATGTTTCTTTATACGTCAGAGGATGCTGCAAAGGTGACTAAATTAAAGGCATTGAGACTGAGAGATTACCCTGAATTATCCTGGTGAGCCCAATATAATTACCTGGGTCTTTAAAAACATGAGACCATTTTCTAGCTTTAATCAGAAAAGGAGATGTGATGTTGGAAGCAGAGTCAGAGAGATACTACATGGCTGACTTTGAAGGTGGAGGAAAGGATCCACAAGCTAAGGAATGCAGGCAGCCTCTTGAAGATGGAAAAGTCAAGGAAATGGAATCTTTCCCAGAGCCTCCAGAAAAAACACAGTCCGCTGACACCTTGATTTTGACGCAGGGAAACCCATTTTGGGCTTCTAACCCTCCAGAACTGTAAGATAATAACTTTGTGCTATTTTAAGCCACTAAACTTGTGGTAGTTTTTAATAGCAGCAACAAAAAGTGAATGTAGGCATATGAAGGTATTTTTCATGTGAATCTTATTAGAAAACTGGTAAAAGCCATCACTAAAGACATTTGGAGTAGGGAGAGATTCCAGCCATAGACTTCATGGAATAAGCAGCATTTGAGCTTGGCACTAGTTATAACTGATGGAGAGGACTCTCTAGTGTAATCAAAGACACAGTGGCCTAGATGGATATGTAGAGTGCAATGGGGGGGATTAGCGGTCATCTGGGGTGTCACTCATTAAAAGAACCAGCCACTTTCTGCCCACTGCTTTGAGATCACTTTAGTTACCGTGCCTCTGGGACTAGAAATGTCAATATATGTTGAAGTCAGAATTCCTAAATCACACTGTTCATTATCATTGCTCTTGGGAGGCTCAGTGATTTTTATGCACACAACAGAGACTTGTATGAACTATTCCTCTCTGAGATGTCATTCTTGGTTTTACTTCCTTTGTCAACTTCCTGGGTGACCTTGGGCAAATCACCAACCATCTCCTGGGTCTTACTTTCTTCTTCAAGAAGATAACAGTGTCCTAGTCTCTTTCTTTTACTTTTTTTTTTTTTTTTTTTTGGTCACTCTTATACCTCTGCCATATTCCCAGCTTTTAGGAGAGTGGGAGGATGAATTAGAAACCTTCTTTCAAGGGCTTTGAACTTTTCTGTAGAGTGATTCTCAAACTTATTTAGGAGATAGAGCATCTGGAAAGCATGGCACTCTTTGAAGAACGCCATGAAATACTGATTGATATATTTAATTCCGGTATATGTAATAGGAACAGTTTTACTTCCAGACAATATGACAATCTGTGCATGATTTAAAAACCACCACCTTGAGTACATATGTCCATGAAAGGAACAAGCTGTTGGTCTAAATGTGATTGGCTGTTTCTGAGATGTTCTGCTAATATTTGTCTGCTGCTTGTTCACTTAGTTTTTCATCTGCCAGTACTTTAGGTAGCAGATGTCCAACGTTTAAGAAAAATATATCTGGGAAGAAAGCTTGAAATTGGAAAAAATGTGATTCTAAACTAATTTTTTCCTGATAATTGGAAAAAATTACCATTATTTGGTTTCATGGCAGAACACCTCCATTAAGCCTTCAGAGATCTGACATTCAGTATGAGCTTTGAGAACTTCCATTACTGTGAGTACATAATGAGATTCCTGAGGGGAAAGGCCAGCATCTTATTTCTTTTTGTATTCTTGAACATATTTAAATTGTTATTTTCTCCTCACTATTTAATAATAATAGCTACTATTCACTGAACACTTACTGTTTCTCAGATGTTGTGCTAAGTCCTGAGTACATATTAGGATACTATCATTACTATCCTAGTCTTAGAGATGAGATAGTGAATCTCCCACAGATTATCTGCTCAAGGTCACAAAGCCGATAAACAGAAGAGTCAGGATTCAAACTTAGGACCTGATCCCTGAGCCTGATCCCAGAGCCTTGAACCACTTCTCTACTCCCTAAACCTAAATCTCACTTCCTCCTCGATGAAGTCCCTCCCCATGCCCACCCTCAATTCTAGGATGCTCTAAATTCTCCCACCTTGAGATGCTTATGGCACTCACTCTGTGCCTGGGTCTATGCTTTTCCTCCTCAACCAGTTTGGCACCTCCTAGAGTACTGAGCACTGTATCATCTTGTGGGTCATGCTGTGAGTTGTGAGCTGGAGAGCAGTGCAAAATAGCAGACAGAGAAATGATTTTTGCTGTAGGAAGTTCCTCTCACTCTTTGCCTTTGACTTGGTTTCAGTTCAAATGTCAACTTTCAGAGAGATACTCCCTGATCATAACACCTGAAAATGTCTCTCTTTCCCCAGATGCCACTCTTGTTTCATTTCTCCCATGGCACATACCCCATACCAGAAAGTACTTGTTTACTTACTTGTGTATTGCCTGGTCTCTCTCCCCAAGAATAAAAACTCCAGGAGGGTAGGGTCCTTATCTATCTTGCTCACATCTGTATCTTCAGTACCTAGAACAATGATAGTATGTAAAGTTTAGTCAAGTATTTGTTGAAGAAATACATGAATGAATATACTGAAATGTTTTTGAAATACTTTACTCATTAAATAAATATTGAGTATTGACTTTGTGCTGGATATTGTTCTAAGTGTCAGGAATGCCACGCATTGTAAAGCAAACCACTTTAAAAAAACAAATACAGTATGCTAACACATATATATGGAATCTAAGGGAAAAAAAAAAAAGGACATGAAGAACCTAGTGGCAAGATGGGAATAAAGACACAGACCTACTAAAGAATGGACTTGAGGATATGGGGAGGGGGAGGGGTGAGATGTGACAGGGTGAGAGAGTGTCATGGACATATATACACTACCAAATGTAAAATAGATAGCTAGTGGGAAGCAGCTGCATAGCACAGGGAGATCAGCTCGGTGCTTTGTGACCACCTAGAGGGGTGGGATAGGGAGGGTGAGAGGGAGGGAGATGCAAGAGGGAAGAGATACGGGAACATATGTATATGTATAACTGATTCACTTTGTTTTAAAGCAGAAACTAACACACCATTGTAAAGCAATTATACTTCAATAAAGATGTTAAAAAAATTTCACTCTGGTTGTATCTTCAAGTTATCAGCAATCTGACCATTTGGTCAAGATTAGGATGATCATATATCCTGGTTTGTCCTGACATAATCATAAAGAGTGCCCTTTTCACTCTCCAAAATGTCCTGGTTTGGAAGATAAATTAGATATTCACCATAATTAAACTTGATGTATCAGTGTAATAAAAACTAGCAGAGAGGCAAACAGCAGACAAAGTAAAACCCTGGTATGTGTCAGTCAAACAGTGGATCTGTGTGCTCTGCATAGTATTCATTTTGTGATGGTAAAATCATTCAGGCTGGCCGAAGCAAAAACGTCGTAAAGGGGCATTGACAGGTTTATGTAGCTGAAAAGTCTGCTGAGTTGCTCCCCTTATTCCTGAGTAGTTCCTGGCTCACCTTTCCTAGTATCTAATGGCAGCGACAACCTCTGTCTCATCCCATTTCAGTACAAGTCTAGCAGAGGAGAGCCAGGCCCTTACCCAGGAGCACTTGTATGAGTTCTGAGATTGACTCTGACTGGCCCAGCTTGGGTCATATACTCCTCCTCTTCTCCCCAAGGAAAGGTTGTGTGCTGATTGGGAAAGGCATGAGTTATGTGTTCCATCCTTGTAGCTGAATAAGGAGCCCTACAATACCACATATCCTGAGATTGGAGAAACAGTAGCTCTGTCCAAAAATGGAAATCAGGAATTTTCCAGAAGAAAAGAGAATGTAATCAAAATATGGGCAGGGAACCTTAAGTGTCCTCTACAATGTGTGTGTTTGTGGATGTCTGAATTGTGCACACATGTATGTTTTTGGGCTGATCAACTATCTTATTGAATCTGAGCAATAGCTTCAATCAAACAATTTTATATCTACACAGTCTCTTTCTCAGGTTCCTGTTTTATAGATGCAAATAAAGCTTTATTTTTCCATCCTATCACCACTTCATGTAAGAATCCCTTACTATCCCTACAGCATATGGCAAGTCTTCATTACTCACTCACAGGACTTCTATGTACAGATGTTCAAGTAGTACACTGCACATAGACTACAATTGAGTTGTGCCATATGGAGACCCTATGTAATCCCTTATAGACATTCTCTTAACAGATGAGGAAAATGGGGTTAATTGATTTGCTTAAGCTTGTCCTCTAAATCTTATGCTCTTTCACTTAGAGAATCTAGTCAACTCAAAGGAGTTCTCATGCTGTTTTACCTGGAAAAGAAGTAATTACTCTTTACCATTACATTCTCTCCACGACTTTAAATAAACACTACTGAAGCCTTGGAAATTATAAGGTATTCTCATTTTTGTTTTACATTTGGATAGATTAAGCAAAAAAAATCAGTGAAACATCTGTAGTGGTTATAGCCTTAAGAGCAGAAGTCCGTAGACATGATTAATTCTGTAAAGAGGTATGCAAGGCACCAGAATTTATGAATTTTGCTGCGGTCTCTCTTTTTTTTTTTTTTTAACATCTTTATTGGAGCATAATTGCTTTACAATGGTGTGTTAGTTTCTGCTTTATAACAAAGTGAATCCGTTATATATACATATATATACATATGTCCCCATATCTCTTCCCTCTTGCGCCTCCCTCCCTCCCACCCTCCCTATCCCACCCCTCTAGGTGGTCACAAAGCACCAAGCTGATCTCCCTGTGCTATGCAGTTGCTTCCCACTAGCTATCTATTTTACGTTTGGTAGTGTATATATGTCCATGCCACTCTCTCACTTTGTCCCAGTTTACCCTTCCCCCTCCCCGTATCCTCAAGTCCATTCTCTAGTAGGTCTGCCTCTTTATTCCCATCTTGCCCCTAGGTTGTTCATGACCATTTTTGTTTTTTTAGATTCCATATAAATGTGTTAGCATACGGTATTTGTTTTTCTCTTTCTGACTTACTTCACTCTGTATGACAGACTCTAGGTCCATCCACCTCACTACAAATAACTCAATTTCGTTGCTTTTTACGGCTGAGTAATATTCCATTGTATTTATGTGCCACATCTTCTTTATCCATTCCTCTGTTGATGGACACTTAGGTTGCTTCCATGTCCTGGCTATTGTAAATAGAGCTGCAATGAACATTTTGGTACATGACTCTTTTTGAATTATGGTTTTCTCAGGGTATATGCCCTGTAGTGGGATTGCTGGGTCATATGGTAGTTCTATTTTTAGTTTTTTAGGGAACCTCCATACTGTTCTCCATAGTGGCAGTATCAATTTACATTCCCACCAACAGTGCAAGAGGGTTCCCTTTTCTCCACACCCTCTCCAGCATTTATTGTTTGTAGATTTTTTGATGATGGCCATTCTGACCAGTGTGAGATGATGTCTCATTGTAGTTTTAATTTGCATTTCTCCAATGATTAATGATGTTGAGCATTCTTCCATGTGTTCGTTGGCAATCTGTATATCTTCTTTGGAGAAATGTCTATTTAGGTCTTCTGCCCATTTTTGGATTGGGTTGTTTGTTTTTTTGATATTGAGCTGCATGAGCTGCTTGTAAATTTGGAGATTAATCCTTTGTCAGTTGCTTCATTTGCAGATATTTTCTCCCATTCTGAGGGTTGTCTTTTCATCTTGTTTATGGTTTCCTTTGCTGTGCAAAAGCTTTTAAGTTTCATTAGGTCCCATTTGTTTATTTTTGTTTTTATTTCCCTTTCTCTAGGAGGTGGGTGAAAAAAGGACCTTGCTGTGATTTACATCATAGAGTGTTCTGCCTATGTTTTCCTCTAAGAGTTTGATAGTGTCTGGCCTTACCTTTAGGTCTTTAATCCATTTTGAGTTTATTTTTGTATGTGGTGTTAGGGAATGTTCTAATTTCATTCTTTTACATGTAGCTGTCCAGTTTTCCCAGCACCACTTACTGAAGAGGCTGTCTTTTCTCCACTGTATATTCTTTCCTCCTTTATCAAAGATAAGGTGACCATATGTGCGTGGGTTTATCTCTGGGCTTTCTATCCTGTTGCATTGATGTATATTTCTGTTTTTGTGCCAGTACCATACTGTCTTGATTACTGTAGCTTTGTAGTATAGTCTGAAGTCAGGGAGCCTGATTCCTCCAGGCTCCGTTTTTCTTTCTCAAGATTGCTTTGGCTATTTGGGGTCTTTTGTGCTTCCAAACAAATTGTGAAATTTTTTGTTCTAGTTCTGTGAAAAATGCCATTGGTAGTTTGATAGCGATTGCATTGAATCTGTAGATTGCTTTGGGTAGCATAGTCATTTTCACAATGTTGATTCTTCCAATCCAAGAACATGGTATATCTCTCAATCTATTTGTATCATCTTGAATTTCTTTCATCAGTGTCTTATAATATTCTGCATACAAGTCTTTTGTCTCCTTAGGTAGGTTTATTACTAGATATTTTGTTCTTTTTGTTGCAATGGTAAATGGGAGTGTTTTCTTAATTTCACTTTCAGATTTTTCATCAGTAGTGTATAGGAATGCAAGAGATTTCTGTGCATTAATTTTGTATCCTGCTACTTTACCAAATTCATTGATTAGCTCTAGTAGTTTTGTGGTAGAATCTTTAGGATTCTCTATGTATAGTATCATGTCATCTGCAAACAGTGACAGCTTTACTTCTTCTTTTCCAATTTGGATTCCTTTTATTTCTTTTTCTTCTCTGATTGCTGTGGCTAAAACTTCCAAAACTATGTTGAATAATAGTGGTGAGAGTGGGCAGCCTTGTCTTGTTCCTGATCTTAGTGGAAATGGTTTCAGTTTTTCACCATTGAGGACGATGTTGGCTGTGGGTTTTTCATATATGGCCTTTATTATATTGATGAAAGTTCCCCTATGCCTACTTTCTGGAAAGTTTTTTATCATAAATGGGTGTTGAATTTTGTCAAAAGATTTCTCTGCATCTATTGAGATGACCATATGGTTTTTATTCTTCAATTTGTTAATATGGTGTATCACATTGATCGACTTGTGTATATTGAAGACTCCTTGCATTCCTGGGATAAACCCCACTTGATCATGGTGTATGATCCTTTTAATTTGCTGTTGGATCCTGTTTCCTAGTATTTTGTTGAGGATTTTTGCATCTATGTTCAACAGTGATATTGGCCTGTAGTTTTCTTTCTTTGTGGCATCTTTGTCTGGTTTTGGTATCAGGGTGATGGTGGCCTCATAGAATGAGTTTGGGAGTGTTCCTCCCTCTGCTCTATTTTGGAAGAGTTTGAGAAGGATAGGTGTTAGCTCTTCTCTAAATGTTTGATAGAATTCGCCTGTGAAGCCATCTGGTCCTGGGCTTTTGTTTGTTGGAAGATTTAAAATCACAGTTTCAACTTCAGTGCTTGTGATTGGTCTGTTCATATTTTCTATTTCTTCCTGGTTCAGTCTCGGAAGGTTGTGCATTTTCAAGAATTTGTCCATTTCTTCCAGGTTGTCCATTTTATTGCTATGGAGTTGCTTGTAGTAATCTCTCATGATCCTTTGTATTTCTGCAGTGTCAGTTGTTACTTCTCCTTTTTCATTTCTAATCCTATTGATTTGAGTCTTCTCCCTTTTTTTCTTGATAAGTCTGGCTAATTGTTTATCAATTTTGTTTATCTTCTCAAAGAACCAGCTTTTAGTTTTATTGATCTTTGCTATCATTTCCTTCATTTGTTTTTCATTTATTTCTGATCTGATCTTTATGATTTCTTTCCTTCTGCTAACTTTGGGGTTTTTTTGTTCTTCTTTCTCTAATTGCTTTAGGTGTAAGGTTAGGTTGTTTATTTGAGATGTTTCTTGTTTCTTAAGGTAGGATTGTATTGCTATAAACTTCCCTCTTAGAACTGCTTTTGCTGCATCCCATAGGTTTTGGGTTGTCGTGTTTTCATTGTCATTTGTTTCTAGGTATTTTTTGATTTCCTCTTTGACTTCTTCAGTGATCTCTTGGTTATTAAGTAGTGTGCTGTTTAGCCTCCATGTGTTTGTATTTTTTACAGATTTTTTCCTGTAATTGATATCTAGTCTCATAGCTTTGTGGTTGGAAAAGATACTTGATACGATTTCAATTTTTAAAAACTTACCAAGGCTTGATTTGTGACCCAAGATGTGATCTATCCTGGAGAATGTTCCATGAGCACTTGAGAAGAAGGTGTGTTCTGTTGTTTTTGGATGGAATGTCCTATAAATATCAATTAAGTCCGTCTTGTTTAATGTATCATTTAAAGCTTGTGTTTCCTTATTTATTTTCATTTTGGATGATCTGTCCATTGGTGAAAGTGGGGTGTTATAGTCCTGCACTATGATTGTGTTCCTGTCGACTTCCCCTTTTACGGCTGTTAGCATTTGCCTTATGTATTGAGGTGCTCCTATGTTGGGTGCATAAATATTTACAATTGTTATATCTTCTTCTTGGATTGATCCCTTGATCATTATGTAGTGTCCTTCTTTGTCTCTTGTAATAGTCTTTGTTTTAAAGTCTATTTTGTCTGATATGAGAATTGCTACTCCAGCTTTCTTTTGATTTCCATTTACATGGAATATCCTTTTCCATCCCCTCACTTTCAGTCTGTATGTGTCCTTAGGTCTGAAGTGGGTCTCTTGTAGACAGCATATATATGGGTCTTGTTTTTGTATACATTCAGCCAATCTATGTCTTTTGGGAGGAGCATTTAATCCATTTACATTTAAGGTAATTATCGATATGTATGTTCCTATTCCCATTTTCTTAATTGTTTTGGGTTTGTTATTGTAGGTGTTTTCCTTCTCTTGTGTTTCTTGCCTAGAGAAGTTCCTTTAGCATTTGTTGTAAAGCTGCTTTGGTGGTGCTGAATTCTCTTAGCTTTTGCTTGTCTGTAAAGGTTTTAAGTTCTCCATTAAATCTGAATGAGATCCTTGCTGGGTAGAGTCATCTTGGTAGTAGGTTTTTCTCCTTCATCACTTTAAATATGTCCTGCCACTCCCTTCTGGCTTGTAGAGTTTCTGCTGAAAGATCAGCTGTTAACCTTCTGGGGATTCCATTGTGTGTTATTTGTTGTTTTTCCCTTGCTGCTTTTAATATTTTTTCTTTGTATTTAATTTTTGATTTGATTAATATGTGTCTTGGTGTGTTTCTCCTTGGATTTATCCTGTATGGGACTCTCTGTGCTTCCTGGACTTGATTAACTCTTTCCTTTCCCATATTAGGGAAGTTTTCAACTATAAACTCTTCAAATATTTTCTCAGTCCCTTTCTTCTTCTCTTCTCCTTCTGGGACCCCTATTATTCGAATGTTGGTGCATTTAATGTTGTCCCAGAGGTCTCTGAGACTGTCCTCAATTCTTTTCATTCTTGTTTCTTTATTCTGCTCTGCAGTAGTTAGTTCCACTATTTTATCTTCCAGGTCACTTATCCGTTCTTCTGCCTCAGTTATTCTGCTATTGATTCCTTCTAGAGAATTTTTAATTTCATTTATTGTGTGGTTCATCATTGTGTGTTTGCTCTTTAGTTCCTCTAGGTCCTTGTTAAACGTTTCTTGTATTTTCTCCATTCTATTTCCAAGATTTTGGATCATCTTTACCATCATTATTCTGAATTCTTTTTCAGGTAGACTGCCTATTTCCTCTTCATTTGTTAGGTCTGGTGGGTTTTTGCCTTGCTACTTCATCTGCTCTGTGTTTCTCTGTCTTCTCATTTTGCTTAACTTACTGTGTTTGGGGTCCCCTTTTCGCAGGCTGCACGTTCATAGTTCCTGTTGTTTTTGGTGTCTGTCCCTAGTGGGTAAGGTTGGTTCAGTGGGTTGTGTGGGCTTCCTGGTGGAGGGGACTAGTGCCTGTGTTCTGGTGGATGAGGCTGGATCTTGTCTTTCTGGTGGGCAGATCCACTTCTGGTGGTGTGTTTTGGGGTGTCTGTGGCCTTATTTTGACTTTAGGCAGCCTCTCTGCTAATGGGTGGGGTTGTGTTCCTGTCTTGATAGTTGTTTGGCATAGGGTGTCCTGCACTGTAGTTTGCTGGTCATTGAGTGGAGCTGGGTCTTGGTGTTGAGATGGAGATCTCTGGGAGATTTTTGCCATTTGATATTATGTGGAGCTGGGAGGTCTCTTGTGGACCAATGTCCTGAACTTGGCTCTCCCACCTCAGAGGCACAGCCCTGACACCTGGCTGGAGCACCAACAGCCTGTCATCCACATGGCTCAGAATGAAAGGGAGAAAAGAAAGAAAGAAAGAAAGAAGAAGAGAAAATAAAATAAAGTAAAATGAAATAAATTAAAGTTATTAAAATAAAAAATAATTATTAAGAAAAAAAATTTTTTAAGTAAAAAAAAAAAAAAAAAAAGGACACACAGAACCCTAGGACAAATGGCAAAAGCAAAGCTATACAGACAAAATCACACACAGAAGCATACACATACACACTCACAAAAAGAGAAAAAGGGAAATATTATATATATCGTTGCTCCCAAGTCCACCTCCTCAGTTTGGGATGATTCGTTGTCTATTCAGGTATTCCACAGATGCAGGGTACATCAAGTTGATTGTGGATATTTAATCCGCTGCTCCTGAGGCTGCTGGGAGAAATTTCCCTTTCTTTTCTTTGTTCGCACAGCTCCCGGGGTTCAGCTTTGGATTTTGACCTGCCTCTGCGTTTAGGTCGCCTGAGGGCGTCTGTTCTTCACTCAGACAGGACGGGGTTAAAGGAGCAGCTGATTCAGGGGCTCTGGCTCACTCAGGCCAGTGGGAGGGAGGGGTATGGATGTGGGGAGAGCCTGTGGCGGCAGAGGCTGGCTACAAGCAAATGCCTTGAATCAATTTTGCTTTTCATTTTAGGAAGAGGAGAGATATGGCCATGGATATCTACCAATGGAAAATGACATAGATCTGTCTTTGCCAACTGGCCAGTCGACCCCTCACACTCCATTAGCAGAACAGAATTACACTATTGGCCCCAGTACCTCTGGAAAGCTTCCATGATTCCTATGGAGTTTTCTCTTCTCTCCTGCTTTTCTTTTCTTTTTGCCCACATAAAGCAGTGCCTAGAAGAGTGCCTGAGATGCAATTAGCCTTCAATAAATATTTGTTAAATAAATGAACTCTTCTATCCTCTACTCTTCAGTATTCAGTAACATTCACGAGGTAGTATGGTACTTGCCCTGCAGCTTCCACCTTACCTTGTAGGGTTGTTGTGAAGATCAAATGAGTTAGTTCAGGTAGAGTGCTGAGAGTACTGCCTGGCATCTAGAGATGTGTGGTCACTGTTGGCCAGTAGTCTCTTTTCACTCTCATCTCTCCATCTGTGCTCCTGACTCATGGTCTTTCTTCTGTTCTTCATACTCCCCATGGTCTATCCCTTCCTGGGGGCTTTCCTCTTGCTGATCTCATTGATTTCTGGTCTTTCTCCCCCAAACCACTGTGCCTACTTAACGCCCACTCATCCTTCATATCCTAACTCAAGAGGTCCTTCCTTAGAAATGTCTTTCCCAATCCCTTCAGGCTGGATCAGCTCCTTCTCATAGGCCCTAATGGGACCTTTCTGTCTCACCCTTAGCTCATGCCAGTACTGTAATTGTACATCCAGTGGTGTGATTTTTCTGATTAATATTTGTCTCCTTTAGGATATAAATGGCAAGAAAGAGTGGATCTTGTATATTTCAGTCTCAATCCCAAGCTCAGTGTCTCCTTGATGGGTAGTGGTAGCCAATATATTTTTGTTGAATAAACAAAGATTGTTGAAATACATTTCTGTTTCCTAAGGTAGTCACATGGAAAAACAGTGCTCACCTAAATGTAACACTTCTGACCACATTTAAAATCAGTTTCCTTAGTTTATGGTCAAAACCATGAAAGAACAATAGCAGGAAATGAAGATCAATTACAGCATGGCTATTACATACATATGATGCATCTCTATATAAATTCGGTGAGATCTAGGTACAGTTACTCCTATTTTATAATCGAGGAGGCCAAGGACACAGGGCTAGTGAAGGAGCAGAAATTGACTGTGGCTATCTTTTACATACAGGTGATATAAATAGTCTAATTTTATATACACATATATTTATATATATGTATTTGGTCAGTTTCAATTATGTATACACACATACATCTATTGCTTCAGGAACTTATAAAATTGCTTTGTTAAAAATTATAGTATTCCATCTGCTAAAAGAGGAATAGTGACACTTAGGAGAGTTGGAGGAAAGAACGAAGGAAGTGAATCATTTGAATATATAAATTATCTGGAAATGGCATGGGCGTCCTGTATGTTAGCACATTAAACAGGCCTATAAAATCCCTTGACTTATTTTATAAATGAAATGAAGAATGTAAATGCATGCAAATAAAGTCACGAACTAAGACTAAATGGGGAAATCTAAGAGAGGAGCATAAGATAATATCTTATTTCTCACACCCAGCCACCAAAACAGCATGGCAACCAAGAGACATGTTTGAAGGGGCTCAAAGTTCCCAGTGCAAAGTATACCAAAAAAATAACATGGTACAGGATATGAGGATGGGGAGAGGTGATCAAAATTAGTACTTTGACAGCTCTTTCATCTTTGAGACAATTGTGACAGATGCCTTCTCTTTTATGGTGTTAAAAATCACAACTAGGTATTACTCCCTTGTAGACTAGGAATGTGAGGGTAGATCATAATTTCAAAGAAATAAAAACCCATAGAGTTTTCTTTTTACTTACAGTGATTAAATTGTGTCTACAAAAAGTACAGTAAGTGGCTGTACAATTATTCTGTGAGTTTTCACATTATAGGTCAGCTGTTTAAAACTTTATTTTTTAAAAAAGTAGAATAACTACCTAGTTATATAGAGAATGTCTTTCCCAGTAAAATCTCACAGCAAACACATGAAAGAGGAGCAGTTGCTGTTAAATCAGGGGTGGAGGCCCCGGGGCCTCGTCTGCTTTTCCTCCAACTCTCACTCCAGGGTGGCTTATGAAGCTGTACCTCTTAGAGATACCCTAGGGCTGTATGAAATTCAATTTGAAAACCACCATGGAAGACTACTAAGCTGGAGAGCTAAGTCCTCAAATATTCTTTTATTTTTTCTAGTAGCATATATCATCTGGATAATTCTTTGTCCCTCTTTATGCTGTGTAGACAGAGTTGAGCAGCTGATATAGGAGACCACTGGAGTTTGTACTTTGTGGTCTGTGAACCACTGCATCTCCTCACTTTTCATTGATTAGATTGTGGAAGAGAAGAATTGAACAAACTATGCACATACATACATACCCCAAATTTCCCTGTGGTGTTCTCCCTGCTTGTGATGTCTTTCATTGTCTCTCCATAAATCAGAGAAATTTCTTTAGGGCTCAACCTAATAGTCCTTTCTGTGTAGCTTTTCCTCACTACTGGAGAAATAACTACTTCCCTTGCATCACTGAAGCCTGTTATACAGCTACTATGTTCCATTGCATGGTGCTTGTTTGTATATCTATGGTACTTACTCATTCACTGATTCATTCCATAAATGAATGTGCTATTATGTGCTAAATGCTATTCCAGGTGCTGGAGATTCAGTGTCAAACAAAACAGACACAACCTATGAGGCCAAAAGAAGTCATGTTACGTTCAGCTCCATCACCCCATGCTTAGCATCTGGCACGTTGTACAGCTCAATAAATGTGTCAACATGAAATGCCATAAGATCTGTTATTTCGGCACCACTCATGGTTTATACAACCAGGAAAGATGATGGGTTTGAACCAAGAGGATACTTCTCTATTTGCACTACATTTTGGAAGTCTTCTAGCCCTTGTCATGGAAGACATGAGGGTTCATCATCCACTTGGCTCAGTTTATTTTTGGTTTCATTTATATCACAGAAACAGCTTTTGATGAAGATAAACTCCCCAGATGCTAAGCTCCCCTGGTGGCGCAGTGGTTAAGAATCCGCCTGCCAATGCAGGGGACATGGGTTCGAGCCCTGGTCGGGGAAGATCCCACATGCCGCGGAGAACTAAGCCCGTGCGCCACAACTACTGAGCCTGCACTCTAGAGCCCGTGTGCCACAACCACTGAAGCCCGTGTGCATAACTACTGAAGCCCGTGCGCCTAGAGCCCACGCTCCGAAGCAAGAGAAGCCACCCCAATGAGAAGCCCACGCACCGCAACGAAGAGTAGCCCCTGCTCACCGCAACTAGGGAAAGCCCACGTGCAGCAACGAAGACCCAACGCAGCCAAAAATAAATAAATAAAATAAATAATAATTTTTTAAAAAAGAAAGGGTTATTTCTAAAAAAAAAAAATTGACTGTTGGTACTATTATTCTTTTTCTTTTCAGTTATTCTAATGGGTGTATGGAAGTATCTCATTGTAGTTTTAATTTGCATTTCCTGAATGACCAATGAAGTCAAGTATCTTTTCATATATTTGATGCTATTTGGGTAGAATGACCCATACATCATAGTTTGCTTGGGTCAGTCCTGGCTTACTCTGTTGTCTTGATAAAATTAGAAGTAGGGCCCTTTTCATTTCAAAAGTGGCCCCAGTTTGGATGATACATTAGATGGCCACCCTACATAGCATATTTTTTTGTGACGTGACTGTTCAAGCCTTTTGACCATTTTTCTATAATGTTGTCTGCCTTTTCCTCATAGATATGTATGAACTATTTATATAATCCATATATAAGTCATTTGTCGGTTACAAGTATTGTAAATATATTCTATCCTGTGGCTTGACAGAAAATTTCTTAACTTACTATTTTTGGTCATGTGTCTTACATCTAACTAATTCAGTCTCTCAGTTATTTTCTAAGTCAAATAATAAAAATAATCTGAATGGCTTAATCTTTTCATATAGGACACAGACATGCCTCAGATGCCGAAATCCTATTCAATCATTTGTGCCCAAGGGATGGGGGGAGAGTCAGAGTCTGTTGGTATAAGACAGGGCTGTCCATCTCCGTCCCCTGAGAAGGGACTTTGACAAGGCAACTTCCTTCAGAAGGAAAAGTAAACACAAAGGACAGACCTGGGTTTTGTTCTGCTTCTGGCATTCAGCTGGTAACCAATTTGTGTTTCACTTTCCTTATCTTCAAAAGGGGAAGAGGTGCTTTTTTTACAGTATTCTTAACAGGATTAAGTGGCACACGTTATATGAAAGCACATAGCCCACTGCTTGGAAGATAATGGGTGTCCAATATGTGCACATTTGGATCTTCTTCTGTCTTACTTTTTCTTTCTCCTGTTTTCCTTTCTTCTCTTCTCCTCTCCTTTATTCTCTTTGCCCTCTCTCCTTTTTATATGTGACATAAGGGAAATAGAAGGCCTGATCTCTTTGCCTTGGACCTACAAGCTCACTGGAGACGTGATTTAGCACATATAAAACAGTTAATGCACGCACACAAAAGAATATATAATCAAGTACAAAAGAGGAAGGCGTAGGCTCTAAGGCTTATCACAGTTCAAAGACAGGGAAGATTGAAGATATTCTTCAAGAATATATCCAGGAATAAATTCTTTCAAACACATTTGAAGAAGAGATAATGTTAATCAAATCTCTAATAAAGCTGCTTGATTGAAGACATTTAGTTATGCTTGAAGTAAGTGCTTTGAAATTTTAGTTGTTCATCCATTAGAAACAGACATCTGCAATTTAGGAAGTAATAACAAATAGCACATTATTACCCTTCATGTCTTTTCTTCTGTCTCTTTGTTATGTCCTGGCAAAAGCAGGTCAGTCAATGACATGTCACCTTAATTGATTTTAATTAGTGTTGCACACACACAAAAAAAGCAGATAAAAGGTCACTCTGAGAGCATGTACCCAGGTGGAATCTGTGAGCACTGTTGAATTGGGGTTTCTAGGATATCTATAGCAAATAAAGATGGATTACAACAGCTTTGATGAAAACATAGTCATACCTTTCACTTTATTACATATTCTTTAAGCACACTTTGAAGTCATTTGGGATGTGGGTAATTATTATCTATGAACAAATGGAGGACAAGTGGTTTATTTTGTTTTCCATCATAATTTTGGAGCAAAGTTATAAATAGGATTTCCTCTCTCTATGCATGCCTCTTCCACTGGAAAATTCTCACTGATTTCTCAAGATTCAGGAAAACTTTGATTTTTCCTTAAGGCCTTTGCCCATTTATTCCAGAAAACTTAAGTACTTTGACCTCTGCCTTGGTCATTTAATAAATATTACTGCGTTCCACGTCCATGTCAGGTGTGTTGGTGGGTGCTGGGTATACAATAGTGAAAAATAGAGTCATGATCCCTGCCTGAAGACATGGAGCTTACCCAATTATAACCATTACTATATTGCTTGAAAATTATCCCTTTATAGAAATCTTTCCCATCTGGTGTGGAAACTTTTGAAGATGGAAATTATGTCTATTCATGTCATTTTACCCTTGATCCAGCATGGTGCTGACACTCAATAAACATTTATTGAATCATTTGAATTGATTCTGGGCCGTCTTACATCCCTTTTTGTTTGTTTGTTACCCATTAGAACTCTTCTCTTGCTTTTCCTCTTGTACTCTATCTCCAAGCAATTCTATTTTAAGTTTTGATTCAGGCTGAGATTAAATAGGGAAAAAAAATGAGCAATATTCATGCACCTTACAATCATATGTCATCTTAGATAGATTAGCAGTAGTGGTGTAGAGTTGTATGGGGAAAGATTCTAAGGTCTTCTTACAATACAGTGAAAAGAGTGTTGTGATTGATTAGTGATGTCTGCCAAGGATAGAGGATAGGACAGAGGTAGTATGCACGCTGTGTATTTGTAATCTCTGCTTTATGCCTTGAGAGCCAAACTTGAGAAAGGAAGAAGGACGAACTATAGGTTTGGAGCTAGAGCAGATAAGAATAAGCATGGATTGGCCACACTCACTCTCATATGTCTTGGGTGGGATAATAGGGGATATTCAAGTCAGAAAGTTGGGACTTTATCTGTATCATTTATCACTGATCATATACACTCAATAACTATTGCAGAAATTGGGCATGTGAGTAAACTCAAGTCATGTAATCTCCCTGCTCTGGGTCAATATACCCCCTGTTCCAGTAACTTAAATTTCTCTAATTTCCTCACCTTTCCTAAGAGATGAGGTGAATTTAATGCCCACTCCCACTCATATCCTATTCAGGAAGATTAGTTATGGCACTGGAACTCAAAATTATAATTTAGCCTATAAGGTTTGGAGTGGAAGTCAAGACATCTGATTTCAGCTTGAGTTTTGCCCTTCACTTCCTGTATAGCTTTGAACAAATCAATGTATTGTTCTCCACCTTAATTTTCTTATCTATAAATTGAAGTGGTTGGATGAAATGAGATTGAAGGTTCTTTTCAAATTTAATATTCTATGTTCAGCTCGAGACTGAAGTTTGCCAGGATTATTCTACTGAAGAATAATCCAGCCTTTTGGGATGCTACCACTTCATGGCGGCTCTTCACTGCTAGGATCTGAAATGGGCAGGATGAAGAAATTGCAGGGATCTATTGATCACTAGGGAAAGGTTAGATCCTGCAGGGTGGGACCCGTGTCTAATGTGTCTTCGTATCTCCGTGCTCAACAGATACGTATTGAATCAATGAAGAAGCACTTTTACTGGAAGAAGGACTCTGGAGTAATTCAAGAGCACCAGTGCCTGGTGAGCATCATTTGTGTATTATAATTCACATCAGCTTAGGACTTGATGGAAGCAACTGAGTCAGTTTTTAAAAAGGTCACACAAAATCTGCTGCCCAGGAACATGGACTGGTTATGAGTGTGGTTATTGCTGCTTTATAAAAGACGGGAAAAGAGCCCTTGCTTCTAAGGGAAAACCTTGATGAATGTGCTTGATGGCTCTTGTGTCTTTTGTGTTCTTTCTGACTAGAAATTCACAGTGTGAACTTCGTGAGGATTCTTGGAGGAAGGGGCAGGGAAAATGTAGTCGATTCAACAGCAGACATTCCTCTTCCTACTTTCTTCCCAATTTCATTCCTGCCCCACCTTCAGCATAGTCCAGGCAAGAATAAGTTCAGAACTTTAAGTACCTGGAAAGAGATCTTAATTTTCAGCCTGACAGGTACCAGAAACGGGACTTTGCATACGATTAATTCTTATTAGCCTCCTAATGGGGCATTTGGTTCCATTCCTCTCTCCTTGCACTCCGAGTGGTGCTTTTAAACACCATACATGGAATTTTGATGATTCGCCTTTGTCTATGACTGAGGCAGAGGGATTTTTGGTTTCAAAATACACACTTCCAGGTCTATTCATCAGAGAGTCAGATTTATTTGGTAGGGGAGAGAGGCCTGGGAATTTGTATTTTTACAAAATTCCCCCAGGTGATTCTAACAGCCACTCAGGTTTAGGATCCACAGATACACTAAATAAGGTCATTTCTTAGCATGGCATTCAGGGCCCTTTGTGATATTCTCTGCAACCCCTCCTCTTTTCCAGCTTATTTCTAGCCACTCCTCCTGTGTCATTTCTACCTTCATGCTTCACGGATCACGGTGGCTCCCGAGACGTGACAGGTTCTGTGCATCCCCGTGCTTCTGCTAATGCTGCACCCTGTGCCTACGAGACTTTTGCACCGGTGTCTGTCTGGTGAATTGACCATTTCTTAAGGGCCAGTTAAACTTGCACCTTCCATCTCTGAGTTTCCTCAGAGATTAATTGATCTCTTTTTTTGTGTTCCCATAATACATTGAACATTTTGTCTCTATTACAGCTACAGCGACATATTTTCTACACCTAGAATTGGCACAAAAAGCCAAATAGGGGCTTCCCTGGTGGTGCAGTGGTTGAGAATCTGCCTGCCAATGCAGGGGACACGGGTTCGAGCCCTGGTCTGGGAAGATCCCACATGCCGCGGAGCAACTAGGCCCGTGAGCCACAACTACTGAGCCTGCGCGTCTGGAGCTTGTGCTCCGCAACAAGAGAGGCCGCGACAGTGACAGGCCCGCGCACCGCGATGAAGAGTGGCCCCCGCTCGCTGCAACTGGAGAAAGCCCTCGCACAGAAACGAAGACCCAGCACAGCCAAAAATAAATATTAAAAAAAAAAAATTTTAAGCCGAATAGTGGGATAGAGTATTTTAAATAGAACAGAGTATTTAAAATTATTTTTATACTTAATTTTTGAATTTTTAAAACAAGATAAATATAGCACACATAAAGTCAAATAATAGCGAAGTGAACTTATAATGAAAAACAACCCCCCCCCCCATTCCCCTTTCCTTAGTCTGGTCCTAATTTCCTGGGGCAATAGTTTAAGAAATCAATTTCTTTGACCAGATAATACAAAAATTTAGCAGAATAATAAAAAATTCGGCAAAATCAAAGAGGGGGAGTGAAATGTAGCTTTGTTTTTCCTATTTCTGTCTCCCAGACATCCATTTCTCCTCTCCAGAGATACACACTGTTACTAGTTTCTTGTGTATTCCTCCTGAGACAGTCTATGAATTTTCAAGTCCATACTCACACACACACCCATACATACACACACACAAATCATACTGTATTATTGTATACACATTGCACCTTGCTTTTATTATTTAACAATATATCTTGGAGATTTATTCCATATTTGTAACCTAGAAAAATTTCTCATTCTTCTGTTGGCTGCATATTATTCATTGCTATTAGCTGTGTCTGATTTACTTAACAAATTCTCTACTGATGGAAATTTAGGTTGCTGCCTAACTTTTGCTTCTACAAATAATTCTTCAGTATACATATATCATTATTTTAAGGTGCAAGAATACCTGTAAGATAAATTCCAAAGAGTGGAAAGCTGGGTGTACATTTTTATATTGAATAGATATTTCCAAGTTCCTTATCATAGAGCATATATGAAGTTATACTCCTACCACAAATGTACTTATCAAACCATTGTGTTATTAAGTTTGTTTTTGTTTTTTTGCTTTTTGCCAATCTGATATTTAGGAAGTGTTATCTCCTTATAGTTTTCATTTGCATATCTTATTACAATGGGACTGTGCATCTTTTTATACAGTTGAGAGCCAGCTGTATTTTCTTTTCTGTGAGCTTCCTGTTCATCATGTATTAAAAAATGTATGTTAATGAAAATTATAGAGTTTTTTACTTCATGGTCTCTGGAATTTATGTCATACTTAGAAAGATATTTACCATGCAGAAATTATTTTGAAAAATGACCTCTAAAATTTGAAAAATTATTTCCTCTAGAATTTTCATGATTTTATAATTTCGTTTCAATATTTTCTCTATCTGGAATCTACTTTGTTATAAAGACTGACGTAGGAGTCAACATAATTTTATGTTTTTCCCCACATGGCTACCCAGTTATACTGACAACATTGATTGAATAATCCATATTTCTTAACTTATATAAAGCTACCTGTATCACTTATGGATCAAGGTTTAATACATGCTGCTTCTGGTCTCCATTTTGTTATAATGTTTTTACAATTTGTGTGACAATATAATGCTATTTTAATTTTTGTGTCCTTTATAAAATATTTCAGTGTCTAATTAGAATAGCTCCTACCTCATTACTCTTCATTTTCAGAATATATTGGAAAATACCTCTTTGCATATAGACTTTAGAACCAGAGGGCCTATTTGAAATTTATGGTAACATCAAATTTATAAATTTTTATCTGGAGTGCATTGTATTTATATATTAGGTTGGGGATAATTAACATTTTTATCATATTGTGTCTTTATATCTTAGAATATGATACATTATACCTTTCCTTGATTTAAGTTTTTTGTTATGTGTATGTCCTTTAGGAGTGTTTTAAAGTTTCTTCATATAAATCTTACAAATTTCTCATCAAGTGTATTCCTAAGTATTTTAAACTGTTTTTTCGTGACTCCTGGTCAGGTGTTATAAAATATTTTTATTATTATTATTAATGAACTCAGCTAAGTAATATAAGGAACTCAGCATACTTACATTACCTCCCGACATTTTTACGTCTTCTGAACCTTTGCTAATAATATAGTTTATACACAGTCATGATTACGTTAGTCTATTTTAACAGCCATAATTTTCATAATTGTTTTATTCATACAATTATTTCTAAATGAACTCACTGCTCACCACCAGTACATTTGCTAGAGTTTTTCTGATGATCTGTTAGTTGGCTGAATCTTATCCTATTATATAACTTCTTTAAGAAAACTGCTTGGACGCTGTATTTGCCAAGTACCTTCATGTCTGAAAATACTTGTTCTGCCATTGTACTTAGTATTTGTCTATTCAAGTATAAAATTCTGGTATCTTGCTTTCTTTCTTTGAGGAAGTACTTTATAAACATTATTTATAAACATTAATATCACTATGGAAAAGACTGTGGCCAGCCTATTTACCCCTAGAAATGACTTCATCTTTTTATCAGATTACCTGAAGAATTGTTTCTTATTTGTGAAACCTATTAACTTTATTAAGTTATGCTTTGGTTTGATCATTTTGTAAAGTTTTCCTGAGACATATGCCTTTCAATTGGCATTTTGAAGTTTTCTGTATTTCTGAATTTCATTCTTTTTTCCTGCTAGTTTTTTCGTGAACTCAAGGCCACTAGTTCTTACCTGTTTTCCAATCTATCATTTTCTTTCCTTTAAGTACCTAATCAGTATCATTTCATTTATCTACTTTTCTTAATCCTGTTCTCTTGGCCCTTACTCTGTTTTTGGTAGTGTTGATTGTCTTTTTTAACTTCCTAGTGTGATCTTCATGTATGATTATTTTCCCTACTATTTTTTCCCTGAATTCTACAAGCTGATTTATCTTTTTGTTATTGTTGTATGGCTATAGAATTTTTGAACAATTTTTTTCTCTACTTTGAAAGTGTATGTGTGTTTAAATTTTATTTTTATTTCATTGTGGTAAGAACACGTAACATGAAATCTACCCTCTTAACAGATTTTTGAAGGTACAATACAATAATGTTAACTATAGTCTCATTGTTGTACAGCAGATCTCTAAAACTTATTAATCTTGCATTACTGAACCTTTATACCCACTGTTTTAAAGAGGCAATTGTTTGATTAATTTTTAATTTTGATTACAATTTTCATCTGTCATTATAATTTTCAGGGTCATGTTTTCCTGGTGAGTGTTTTTGCCATTGAGGATATTTTCATTCTTTCTTCTTTTTTATACAGTAAACCTTATATTTTAAGGAGGGTGGTGATTTTTTGATAAATAATTTTTAAATGAGATAAGATTTTGTAGAGTAGCTTTTTACATGTCATCCACCTACAGAGGGGCCGTAGCATTCATCCAGGAGAGCAGGGATTTCCCTGGTTCCGTGACACTAGGTTGTGTCTACAGGTAAATTCTTTTAGCTTATACTCGTCCCAGGGGAATAAATATCAACTTACAGGATGGCTTCCAACTTAGCACCTCCTCCAAACTGCTTCATATTATAGATATATATTATATATATAAATTAAAATATATATATATAATTTTAACATAATATGCCATCCACTTTTCAAAAAATTATTTATTTAAATTAAATTTTAAAAAAATTTTATACAATTTTTAAGAGTTACTTTTCATTTACAGTTATTACAAAATGCTGGATATGCCATCTACTTTTGAAATTGTGCTCTACTGTCTCTGCCTGAAATTCAATACCACAAACATCCTTTCTAAATGTTTTCTGAAACCTGAACCTCACTGCATTAGGTAACGTTTTCTCACACATATGAGGCCTGATTATTGTTGTATTTACATTTTACAGAAAAAGAAACAGAAGCTCAAGGACATCATTAAAATGACTCATCAAGGTCACTTAATTTGTAAGTGGTAGAATTGGAATTTAAAGCTGATCTGTGATTCCAGAGGAAGTTCTGTCCCCTATGTCATGTAACTTGACCATTAAGTTTAGCATTTCATTACATATGTCTTGGTTTGTTCTCTAATTGATGTTGGAGTGAATCTCTTATGCCCATGAAATAAGAAATTCCCTGAATTCAAAGAACATGTTTTCTACTTCTAGATTTCTACGAGCACCATATATTTGATAAATACTTGCTGTGCTTGTGTCATGAGCTTAAAGTGGGGAAGGGCATATAATTGATGGAGCCATTTGGACCTGGGGGAACAATGGTGGTAAGACTAACTCTTGTCAAGTCCCTTCTTGATTTTAGGAGCATCCCAATTCTGTTTGAAACCAGCCTGTGCAGTACGCTCTTAACCTCAGTGTTCTATCGTTTTATCCTCTATTTTCTGTCATGTCATCGTTGGGGAGTTGGTTGTCCACAGGAGAGCTTATATTTAGGTTTTCATGGGGCAAGATATTCAACAGACCTTAATGATTCTATTTGAAATTCTAGTTATACCATTTTAGAGTCAGTCACACACCTATGAAGAATGAGAAGAGGTTATCTAGTGAGCCGAATTCTTGGGAGTGGATTGATATTATTACAAGGATAGGCTTCTCCTTGATGTGTGCACAACAAGGCAGCTAGAAGGAATGTTAATCCTTTCTGGGAGGTGTTTTTTGCTTCATGGAGAAGCAGGGATTACAGAAGGGAAGAGAAAAGTGTTAGAAGAGTGTATTTTTTGTTCCAAGACCTTAAAAAGACACATAAGCTTCTGGATTAGATTCCAGTTATATTTGTACCTTCCCATCCTTGGCCTTGGGCTCTGCAGAAAGGCTTATGATTCCAAAAAAGAGCAATTCCCTCTGATTCATTTAGCGTTATGGTTCAGCTTATTGGGGAAGTTTACCTTTTACTCATCAGAGAACAATCTGATATCTTGGTATGGAACTATTGTCAAATGAACATGAAATCTCTCAGAAGGCAAAATCAAAATCAGTAGCCTGTAAAATTTATGGAAAATGTTAAAAAAAAAAAACCCATCCTCAACACCCTTTTAACACATTATTTTCCCCCATGTTCCTTTTCAAGACGTTCATATAAAGACCAATTTTAAGAAAGTGGATACAAGCTAACATACATTTTATAATCATCTTTACTTGCTTTATATTCTATCACAAACATTTTCAATGATGAATTGTTTCTTCATAATTTTAATTTTTAGTGGCTGCATAAAAATCCACTGAGCTTTAGTACCATAATTTTCTTTATCATCTTTCTATGACCAGATTTTAAGGGTTTTTTTTGCTCACAATTAATGCTACAATAAATAACTCCACACATTTTCATTTTTTTCTTTTTTTGTTAAAATATCTCCTTAAGATGAATTCTTTAAAATGAAATTTCTGAACCAAGGAACATGGATATTTTCAACAGTCTTGATACACCTTGTCCAATTGCTTAAAGAAGAATTTTCTAACTGTCTAGACTTCCCAAGAATGAAATGGAGCTCTTGTTCCCATATTCCTAGTAGTCGACATTACCAGGAGTGTCCAAGCAGAGGCCCATTGATCAGTTTTACTGCTACCACTGTAGCCTGACCACTATAGGTTAGGTGCTTGCCTGCATTATGCCAAAAGCTTCCTAGCTGTTGCCCCAGGGTTTTACTCTCGCCCTTCCTAAAATCTTTTCTTTACATATCTATTAAAGCACTATGGTATAAGAAAAATAATAAATATGGTCTTTGTTCCCTATTCTTGGCACACACAGTCCTAAAACCCTTGGAAACTCTGAGTGATAAGACTGTCTTTTGTGTGTTAATGAGATGACTGTGGCTGGGGGTTTCTAGATACCTTCAAGATGGGGACTGGTGACCAGAAAGGCCAAGCCTTGATTAAAGGTTGGAAATTTCATCCCCATCTCCAACCTCTGGGGAATTTATCATCAGTGGCCAATGATTTAATCAATTATGCCTATGTAATGAAACCTCCACAAGAACTCCTAAACAAAGGGGTTTAGAGATACTGGGGTTGGTGAACACATTGAGGTATTGGGAAGATGGCATGCTGGAAAGGTCATGGAGGCTCCCTGCCCCTTCTTCACACCTTGCTCTATGCATTTCCTACAACTGGCTGTTCTTGAATTGTCCTTTATAATAAATTGGTAATAAGTAAGTAATAGTAAAATGTTTTCCTAGTCCCATGAACAGAAACCCCCGACTTTGAAGGCAAGTTGAACAGCAGTGTGGGTAACTTGGGACCTGATACTTGCCACTGGTGTCTGAAGTGAGAGCAGTCTATGGGATTGAGGATTTAAAACCGTGGAGTCTGACGTCTTAGGCTGGAGTGTTAATCTGAAGTGTCACTTCTTAGTCTGACTCCAAGTAGTTACTGTCAGAATTGAATTGTAGGACATTCAGTTGGTGTCAGAATTGGTTGCTGTTAGAAGTTAGGTTAATGGATAAAATCACTCAGCTAATCACTGTGTAGAATAGAACTTATGTAATGTGGAAATGAAGTTATCAGAAACTTTTAGATGCATATGAAAAAGTTTACAGCATTCATTGGTGGACTAATATAGTGCTAAATGTCAAAATCGCACAGGAAGAAATTAAAGTCCCAGAGGAACTGGTGGCAGATAAAGGATTGTCACAGGTCCATGTTCAGATTGTTGTCACAGGCTTCTCATGCGAAATACCCAGTGATTCCTACGTAGCCTCTGGACAATTTAGCAAGATGATTCTTGCTGGCATAATGAAGAATTCCACCTATAACATGAATATTAGGTTCGGTGTCAAAACTTGCTAACAATATATACAATTATCATGCAGGAGTTTCCAGGTAACAGGATTGAGTGTAGAAGTCCACTGCGGCTCCTTGCTACAGGCAGGACCTCATCACGGACAGGCAGAGTATCACTGTCGTCACAACCTCTGCCAGGAAACTAGAGGAAATCGAGCAGCCACATTCACTAGATGTCTCAGTCCTGATGTACTTTGAGATGGCTTTCTGAAAAAACACATCTGCTGAGCTTTTTACAGCCACATGCAACCTGTGTAAGACTTACATGCCACAGGGCTCATTCTCATCAAATCTCAAACTCTGAAAAGAAATACACTCTCCTGCTTAATTCTCTATGAGAACACAAGCTTCATTAGGCAGGAACTATGTCTGTTGTACACAGTGTCATGCAGTAATGCCTACCTAGAATTTAGAACAGTGCCTGGCACATAAATTGTCCCTCAGCGAAAATGTATTCTTAGATGTGGTGATAGCAGGTCTGTATCAGTCAGAATTTAGAGTACACACAGCAGAGTTTACACACTCTAGGCAGTTTAAGGAAATTAAAATTAGAAGTTTGGGATTAACAGGTACACACTACTAAATACAAAATTGGTAAACAACTGGGGAACTGTACTCAATATCTTATAACATAATGGAAAAGAATCTGAAAAAGTATATATATAAATATATATATATATAAAACTGAATCACTTTTTTGTACACTTGAAACTAACACAACACTATAAATTAACTATACTTCAATAAAAAAGAAATTCTTGGGCTTCCCTGGTGACACAGTGGTTAAGAATCCACCTGCCAATGCAGGGGACATGGGTTCGAGCCCTGGTCTGGGAAGATCCCACATGCCGCGGAGCAACTAAGCCCGTGTGCCACAACTACTGAGCCTGCGCTCTAGAGCCCGTGAGCCACAACTACTGAAGCCCACATGCCTAGAGCCCGTGCTCCTCAACAAGAGAAGCCACCACAGTGAGAAGCCGGTGCACCACAACGAAGAGTAGCCCCGGCTCGCCGCAACTAGAGAAAGCCCATGCGCAGCAACGAAGACCCAACGCAGCCATAAATAAATAAATAAATTAAATAAATAAAAAAGAAATTCTTAAAGGATATTATGTATTTTATAAAGTCTAGGAAGGTCAGAAAAAAGTGACTGGAGGCCATATAGTCAGAAAAAATATCCAGATGACCCTCCCTGACTGTTCCCATTGAGACCCCATTGCTGCTGCCAATGGACATAGACATTACAGCTTTCATGGGTGATGCTGGGCAGGGGCGAAGCCACCAGGATGTCCGCCACTGCCTCCTCAGAATGCTGCATGTCACTCGCGGTGGATTTGGTGTGATGCTTTCTTCCCTTCCTCTCCTTTAAACCACAAAATCATCCAGATGCACTTGATTGATGGACCCCATGTCACTTTGAGCTTTGCCATAGGAGAGGCAGGACATGTATATGACCTCTTCTTTGGGGTGGAGGGATTCAAAAGGTGAGAATGCGTTCATTTACTGAGCCACAGAACATGAAAAATGTCCATTATCAACTCAAGCTTTGCCTCATGGAATGTGGATTTTTATGATAGCAGAGGGTTAGGCTAAAATGGGAGGAGATTGAAAAAAGATATAAATCTGGGAAAAAAGGCTGTATTGAAGCTGTACTAAGATAGGCTTGAGAGGCCTGGTCAGGGGAATTATGTGGTCCATAATGTTCCCTGAGACCACTCTGGCTTCTTTGTTCTACTATTTGATATCAGAGAGGTCCTGGCTATCAAAGGGAAGGGGATTGAGATGGTCATAGCAACACATCAATCCCTTCAAATTATTGGGAATTGAAAAGATTTTGTAGAAGTTGAAAAGATGTGGTAGTAACCACATTTACAGCTACTTTGTAGAGGGGTAAAAGGCAAACGATCTGATGGAAGTAAGATCAGTTCGTGTATGCTCTGGCAAGAAGAACATAAATTTCAGTGTCTGGAATTGTCAACCTGAATGAAATTAGTTAAAATTAATTGGAATATTTTGATGAAATTTCTTGGTGTTTAATTTGATTCATGTGGTTTAGAGCTGATGGAGTTCAGAATGAAATTGAATCTCAAAGGGATGTGTTAATATGTGCAGAATTGCAGGAAGCTGATGGAAATACATTGCCAAAAGTCACTTCAGAAACACACTGGCAGCTTTCCTGCAGCTTACTTTGATAGCCTCGTAAAAACACACATCATCCAACAAATAATAAAACGGGAAAATGCTTGAGTTCAATGTTAATGACCATCAACTTGCTGATTCATGGTGCAATTCTCCTCAGTGTCAGGACTCTTGTTTCTTGAAGAGAATAGAAGGGAGGTGACCAAGGTACATTTGTAAGCCAGAGACACGGGTCCTGTGAAGAGACTAAATTAATCTTTTCATATTACCCATGACCGTGCAGAAGAGGGGAAATTCAAGCACATCAGTAGCCATAGATGCATCAGTCAAATTTTGTGTCAAGCATGGCTTAAAACTCACTGATTTCACCCACAGATATTTATTGAAACTTTACTAGCTCTGGGTACTGTGCTACTGACCGGGCACATAACCCGGCAAGTCCCTTGGCCCACCGTCACCCCCACCCAGTGACTGAAGTCAAACATCAATCAAATAGGCACACAAGTGAATTGAAAATCAGGAGAGGCACACTGGCATAGGAAAGCTTATGGGCATGTTATTTAACTTGTCAACAGGTCAAGGAAGCCTTTCTTGAAGAGGAGATGCTGCAGCTGAGATCTAAAAGGTGAGGAGGGAACCAGATGGAAAAGGAAGAAAGAACATTTCCAAGAAAAAGGGAGCACCATGTGCAAAGGTCATATGGCTGGACAGACATAGCGTGAAGAGAATGAGGACCAAAATGAAGTCCATGTGGCTGAAGAGAGAGAGGGAGAGAGAGAGGTGTGGGCATGTATAAGATGAAGTGGGAGCAATATGGTGGCACAGGGATGGAATATGAGGGGGCTAGAGAGGTAACAATCTGGATGAAAATCTTGGGAACTGAGGACAAACGGGAACCTGTGTCCTTTCTCACTATCTCTCACAATATTGGGTGACCTGCAGAAGAAGCTGGTGCCTTCCCTCGGTAGATGCACACACACCTGGCTCAGAACCTGGAGGTAGTAAAGGAAGAGATGTGGAAGAGACTGGAGACCTGCGGGTCTGCCTGCTGCTCCACACCAACACAGGGAGCCAGCAGATGGCTAGCAGACATTTGGTCCAGGGCTTCCCTGGTAGCGCAGTGGTTAAGAATCCGCCTGCCAATGCAGGGAACACAGGTTCTAGCCCTGATCCGGGAATATCCCACATGCCGCAGAGCAACTAAGCCCGTGTGCCACAACTACTGAGCCTGCGCTCTAGAGCCGCAAGCCACAACTACTGAGCCCTCGTACCACAACTACTGAAGCCCACGCACCTAGAGCCCTTGCTCTGCAACAAGAGAAGCCACTGTAAGGAGAAGCCCGCGCACTGCAACAAAGAGTAGCCCCTGCTCGCCACAACTAGAGAAAGCCCACGTGCAGCAACGAAGACCCAACGCAGCCAAAAGTAAATAAATAAAATAAATAAATTAAAAAAAACCAAAAAAAGACATTTGGTCCATGCCAAATGGTCCTTGAAATTTGGGCCTATCCAAAATGTCCATGAACATGTTTGGTCCATGCCAAATTGTTTTGGACAGGACCAAATATCAAGGACATTTTGGCATCGACCAAATGTCTTACGGATGTTTTGAGAGGACCAAATGTCCTGCAAAGCTAGTAGATTAGCAGCTAGATGCACAAGATGCACCAGCATTTAACTCTCTACACCAACCCTTAGGGCATAATGGCCGCTGATTTCCTTCTGCCTTCCAAATTTTGCTTATTTCTCCGGTGGTCAACCTTAACCCAGAACAAGGCAGAGAAAGGAATGTGGTGAAACACAATTTGCCATTAGATAGATTGGCATGGTACAAAAACATCAGAGAAGTTATTGCCATCATTTAGAACAGATGATGGTGATTTGGATAAAGTCTTGGGAATGAACTAATACTTTTAAAGTCTTTTTATGGCTTGATAACTCATTTCTTTTTAGCAGTAAGGAATATTCCATTGTCTGGATGTTCTACAGTTCATTTATCCATTGATGATTTATTTTAAATTTTATTTTCATTTTGAAACAACATCAGAATAACAGAACAGGGCTTCCCTGGTGGCGCAGTGGTTGGGAGTCTGCCTGCCAATGCAGGGGACACGGGTTCGTGCCCCGGTCCGGGAAGATCCCACATGCCACGGAGTGGCTGGGCCCGTGAGCCACAACTACTGAGCCTGCGCGTCTGGAGCCTGTGCTCCGCAACAAGAGAGGCCATGATAGTGAGAGGCCCGCGCATCGCGATGAAGAGTGGCCCCCGCTTGCCGCAACTAGAGAAAGCCCTCGCACAGAAACGAAGACCCAACACAGCCATAAAAATAAATAAATTAATTAAAAGCCCTGAAAAAAAAAAAAGATACCTATTCAAAACAAAGCTGTTCCTATAAAAAAAAAAAAAAAAAAAAAGAATAACAGAACATTGCAAAAGAAGTACCAAGAAGTCCCATAAACCATTCACTAAAATTCCACAGATGTCATTATCTTACATAGCACTGTACATGGCCCAAACCAGGGAATTATCAGATACAATGCTATAGGTTGTACTAATACACAGGCCTTGTGCAAATTTCAGCAGTATTCCCACTAATTTCCTTTTTCTAGTCCAAGGTTGAGTCTGGGGATCACACAATGCATGTAATTGTCATATCTCCTTAGCCTCTCCAACCTGTGACCGTTCCTCAGTCTTCCCTTCTCTTTTATGATTTTCACACTTTCGAAGAGTATTGTCTAATTATTTTTGTAGATGTACTTCAGTCTGATTTGTCTGATACTCCCTTATGATTAAATTTACCTTATGCCTTTTGGGCAAGAATAGTGCACAAATGGTGTTATGTGTCTCTCAGTGCATTGAATCTGGAGGCAAATGATGTTGATATGTTTCCAAAATGTTAACGTTGATCACTTTTTTTTTTTTTAATTGGAGTAAAATTGCTTTACAATGTTGTGTTAGTTTCTGCTGTACAATGACGTGAATCAGCTATATGCATACCTATATCTCCTCCCTCTTGGACCTCCCTCCCCCCCTTCCCCCCCATCTAGGTCATCACAGAGCACAGAGCTGAGTTCCCTGTGCTATACAGCAGGTTCCCGCTAGCTATCTATTTTACACATGGTAGTGTATTTATGATCACTTTGTTATGGTGGTGACTGCCAGGTTTCTCCACTGCACAGTAACTATTTACTCTTTGCAATTAATAAGTATCTTTCTGGGAAATAATTTAAGATTGTATTACTATCTTGTTTTTCATCATGTGTTCACCCACTCATTTTTAACATTCATAGATGATACTGGTCTAAAATAATCATTTGTGATATTTGCCATGTGGTGATTTGCTATTTCCTTTATTCATTCTATGTTTATTAGTTAGAATGCTATTGTAGGGAAGACCTTTTCCTCCCCTCTTTATTTATTCTGTTATTTATTTATATCACTATGTACTCATGGACTCTTACTCTATTCTACGGATTACAATCCATTCCATCATTGTGTATTTGATCCTCAAATTACCCCAGATTTGGCCTTAGGGAGCCCCATCAGTTTGGCTTCTGTGAATTTTTTAATCGTCTCTGTCATCTTTTGAGCACTTTCTTACTTTTTCACACCACAAGCTATTAGAGTCACAGCTTGTACTTTCTTTCTGCAGCCCCTTGACCATTTCTCTAAGGCTTAGAGAATGACATTTGGAAATCAAGAGCCTCTCATTGGTATTAGTGTGTCACTGCTTCTCATCCTCTCAGTGGACAGAGTTATATCTATTCTTTATCTATCTATATATACGTATTAACAAACCATGAGTTTATACTGATATATCCAGCCCAACACCACAGGATTCATGCTAGCCTTCTCCCTTTCCTTATTTATAACTCGTTTCTCCAGCAGTAAACCTGGTTCTCATTATCTATGATGTATTGACTTATTTGCTCAATCCCAGAATACACATAAGTAGTTTCAAAACTGCCAACCATACCCCTGTGAAAAATGAGCTTACTAACTAGAGTATAATATTTGTGTAAGTTCTTTTTTGTATTTGGCCTTAGAATACAGAGTTCAATACTTATTTTGTTAAAACCATGCTCAAGTCAACTCATACTCCTGTAAAAAACTCTACTAAACTCTAGACTCTAGGGTATCATATTTCTGTATTTTAAAAAAAATTTTAGCCTTAAAATACAAAGTCAGTACTTATTTTCTTGAAATCATGCTAAATCTAAATTCAACATTCTGCCTGGGAGGCAGATATATATTTTGGGGGCCACCAGCCAGCCCTTTTCACTTGTTTTGACGTTGTACAGGGAGATGGGGAGGTGTAATCTGCCTGCCTATAGGTTCCCCATCCATGAACTCTCAAGTTCATAGAGCTTGCTATCAGCCCTCCCATTCAGAGGACAGGATAAGGAAACCCTTCTATGTAACAAGAGGGAAACAAGGACTAATTAAAGATATTGATCAACCCAGGCCTTTATTGACAAGTATGAAGAGACAACTCAGGGTCACTAACCATTTGAGGAAAACCAACAGTACAAGGGGGAATGGGCCAAGAAAGGCAATCAACTGATAGCACAGAAAAAGAGAAAAAATTAAGGAATAGGAGGTATTATGGACTGAATTGTATGTCCTCCAAATTCATAGGTTCAAGCCCTAACCCTCAACCTGACTGTATTTGGAGATAGGGCATTCAGGGAGGTACAGTTAAGTGGGTCAAAAGGGTGGGGCCCTAATCTGGTAGGACTGATGTCTTTACAGGAAAGGGAAGAGACACCAGAGAACTCTCTTCACACACATGCACAGAGAAGAGGCACAGAGAGATGGCAGCCTTCTACAAGCCAGGAAGAGAGGTCTCACCACAAACCACTCCTGATGGCACCCTAACCTTGAACTTCTAGCCTCCAGAACTGTGAAAAAATACATTTTAATTGTGTAAACCAGCTAGCCTGTGGTGTTTTGTTATGGCAGTCTGAGCAGATTAATACAGGAGCAAACAATACAATCGAAAATATTCCAAATGCTATTTGCAGAGAGGTTGTAGGAGATACCACTTGTATAAAACCAGAATATGCTCCTGGGAAAATGGAACTTTCAGAGACCAAAAACATGCTTAGAAATTTAAATATTATTTCCAAACCAAAATATTCAATGGTAGAGCTGGAATATAATATTGAGAAAATCTCCCAGGGCAAAGAGTAAAATGACAGAGAGAGAAGATATTAAGAATAAGTCTAGAGATATACAGAGTCAAGTAGACATCCAATACTTTATTAATAAAATTTTAAAGTAGATCAAGAAAAATGGAAAGGAGAAAATTATTTTTTAAAATAGATAAATTAATTTTAGAGCTAAAGAAATACACAAGTACCAAATAGGGAGAATTAAAAGAGACACAGACCTTGATAAACTCTCATAAAATTTCATAGACCCTAGGATAAAGATAATTCTAGAGCTTCCAAGGTAAATAAATCACTTACACAGGAACAGAAATCATACTGGAATCAGAACAGCAATACTAGATGCTAGAAGATAATGAAGAAGGGTCCTCAAAGTTCTGAGAGGAAATGAAATATTACACTAAGAACCAATATCTATTGAATGCCACAAGCCAGTCATTGTTTTAAATGCTTTATATAAATTATCATATTTAATCCTCTCAACAATCCTCTCAACAACTTCTCAACAATTGAAGTTGGTATAATTATTATACTTAAAAACATTTTCAGATGAGGAAACTGAGGTACAAAGATTAAGCAACATTCTCCAAGTAGAACTGCTGAGAGTTCTATGTTACATAAACCATCATTCAGGTCTGAGAGCAATGTAAAGATAACTCAGATATTCATGATCTTAAGTTAATATCTCTTTTAAAATTACATGAGGATTTATTCTCAAAACAAATTGATAGACACAAACAAAATAAAAGGCATCATAAAAGGAACAAGACAGGGAATCTGAAAAATAGCTGAGTTCACTAAGCTAATGAAGACATCCCTGGATGACAGTTCTACACGAGACTTAGAAAATAGTCCAATTTAGACTGAGCTCTGCCCACCAGAGCAACAGCCACCTCTACCCACCACCAGTCCCTCCCAGCAGGAAACTTCCACAAGCCTCTTAGATAGCCTCATCCACCAGAGGGCAGACAGCAAAAGCAAGAAGAACTACAATCCTGCAGCCTGTGGAACAAAAACCACATTCACAGAAAGATAGACAAGATGAAAAGGTAGAGGGCTATGTAGCAGATGAAGGAACAAGATAAAACCCCAGAAACACAACTAAATGAAGTGGAGATAGGCAACCTTCCAGAAAAAGAATTCAGAATAATGATAGTGAAGATGATCCAGGACCTCGGAAAAAGAATGGAGGCAAAGATCGAGAAGATGCAAGAAATGTTTAACAAAGACCTAGAGGAATTAAAGAACAAACAAACAGAGATGAACAATACAATAACTGAAATGAAAAATACACTAGAAGGAATGAATAGCAGAATAACTGAGGCAGAAGAATGGATAAGTGACCTGGAAGACAGAATAGTGGAATTCACTGCTGTGGAACAGAATAAAGAAAAAAGAATGAAAAGAAATGAAGACAGCCTAAGAGACCCCTGGGACAACATTAACTGCAACAACATTCGCATTATAGGGGTCCCAGAAGGAGAAGAGAGAGAGAAAGGACCCGAGAAAATATTTGAAGAGATTACAGTCGAAAACTTCCCTAACATGGGGAAGGAAATAGCCACCTAAGTCCAGGAAGCACAGAGAGTCCCATACAAGATAAACCCAAGGAGAAACACACTGAGACACACAGTAATCAAATTGGCAAAAATTAAAGACAAGGAAAAATTACTGAAAGCAGCAAGGGAAAAATGACAAATAACATACAAGGGAACCCCCATAAGGTTAACAGCTGATTTCTCAGCAGAAACTCTACAAGCCAGAAGGGAGTGGCATGATATACTTAAAGTGATGAAAAGAAAGCACCTACAACCAAGATGACTCTACCCAGCAAGGATCTCATTCAGATTCGATGGAGAAATCAAAAGCTTTACAGACAATCAAAAGCTAAGAGAATTCAGCACCACTAAACCAGCTCTACAACAAATGCTAAAGGAAATTCTCTAAGTGGGAAACACAAGAGAAGAAAAAGACCTACAAAAACAAACCCAAAACAATTAAGAAAATGGTCATAGGAACATACATATCAATAATTACCTTAAACGTGAATGGATTAAATGGTCCAACCAAAAGACACAGGCTTGCTGAATGGATACAAAAACAAGACCCATATATATGCTGTCTACAAGAGACCCACTTCAGACCTAGGGACACATACAGACTGAAAGTGAGGGGATGAAAAAAGATATTCCATGCAAATGGAAATCAAAAGAAAGCTGGAGTAGCAATACTCATATCAGAGAAAATACACTGTAAAATAAAGAAGGTTACAAGAGACAAGGAAGGACACTACATAATGATCAAGGGATCAATCCAAGAAGAAGATATAACAATTATAAATATATATGCACCCAACATAGGAGCACCTCAATACATAAGGCAACTGCTAACAGCTCTAAAAGAGGAAATCGACAGTAACACAATAATAGTGGGGGACTTTAACACCTCACTTACACCAATGGACAGATCATCCAAACAGAACATTAATAAGGAAATATAAGCTTTAAATGACACAATAGACCAGATAGATTTAATTGATATTTATAGGACATTCCATCCAAAACCAGCAGAATATACTTTCGTCTCAAGTGTGCACAGAACATTCTCCAGGATAGATCATATCTTGGGTCACAAATCAAGCCTCAGTAAATTTAAGAAAATTGAAATCATATCAAGCATCTTTGCTGACCACAATGGTATGAGATTAGAAATCAATTACAGGGAAAAAAACGTAAAAAACACAAACACATGGAGGCTAAACAATACGTTACTAAATAACCAAGAGATCACTGAAGAAATCAAAGAGGAAATCAAAAAATACCTAGAGACAAATGACAATGAAAACACGACGATCCAAAACCTATGGGATGCAGCAAAAGCAGTTCTAAGAGGGAAGTGTATAGCTATGCAAGCCTACCTCAAGAAACAAGAAAAATCTCAAATAAACAATCTAACCTTACACCTAAAGGAACTACAGAAAGAAGAACAAACAAAACCCAAAGTTAGCAGAAGGAAAGAAATCATAAAGATCAGAGCAGAAATAAATGAAATAGAAACAAAGAAAACAATAGGAAAGATCAATAAAAGTAAAAGCTGGTTCTTTGAGAAAATAAACAAAATTGATAAACCATTAGCCACACTCATGAAGAAAAAGAGGGAGAGGACTCAAATCAATAAAATTAGAAATGAAAAAGGAGAAGTTACAACAGACCCTGCAGAAATACAAAGCATCCTAAGAGACTACTACAAGCAACTCTATGCCAATAAAATGGACAACCTGGAAGAAATGGACAAATTCTTAGAAAAGCACAACCTTCTGAGACTGAACCAGGAAGAAATAGAAAATATAAACAGACCAATCACAAGCACCGATATTGAAACTGTGATTAAAAATCTTCCAACAAACAAAAGCCCAGAACCAGATGGCTTCACAGGTGAATTCTATCAAACATTTAGAGAAGAGCTAACATCCATCTTGCTCAAACTCTTCCAAAAAATTGCATAGGAAGGAACACTCCCAAACGCATTCTATGAGGCCACCATCACCCTGATACCAAAACCAGACAAAGATACTACAAAAAAAGAAAATTACAGACCAGTATCACTGATGAATATAGATGCAAAAATCCTCAACAAGATACTAGCAAACAGAATCCAACAACACATTAAAAGGATCATACACCATGATCAAGTGGGATTTATCCTAGGGATGCAAGGATTCTTCAATATATGCAAATCAATCAATGTGATACACCATATTAACAAATTGAAGAATAAAAACCATATGATCATCTCAATAGAGGCAGAAAAAGCTTTTGACAAAATTCAACACCCATTTATGATAAAATCTCTCCAGAAAGTGGGCATAGAGGGAACCTACCTCAACATAATAAAGGCCATATATGACAAACCCACAGCCAACATCATTCTCAATGGTGAAAAACTGAGAGCATTTCCTCTAAGATCAGGAATAAGACAAAGATGTCCACTCTCACCACTGTTATTCAACATAGTTTTGGAAGTCCTAGCCACGGCAATCAGAGAAGAAAAAGAAATAAAAGAATACAAATTGGAAAAGAAGAAGTAAAACTGTCACTGTTTGCAGATGACATCATACTACACGTAGAGAATCCTAAAGATGCCACCAGAAAACTACTAGAGCTAATCAATGAATTTTGTAAATTAGCAGGATACAAAATTAATGCACAGAAATATCTTGCATTCCTATACACTAATGATGAAAAATCTGAAAGAGAAATTAAGGAAAGACTCCCATTTACCATTGCAACAAATAGAATAAAATACCTAGGAATAAACCTACCTAGGGAGACAAAAGACCTGTATGCAGAAAACTATAAGACACTGATGAAAGAAATTAAAGATGATACCAACAGATGGAGAGATATACCATGTTCTTGGATTGGAAGAATCAATATTGTGAAAATGACTATACTACCCAAAGCAATCTACATTGAATCTACAGATTCAATGCAATCACTATCAAATTACCAATGGCATTTTTTACGGAACTAGAACAAAAAATCTTAAAATTTGTATGGAGACACAAAAGACCCTGAAGAGCCAAAGCAGTCTTGAGGGAAAAAAACGGAGCTGGAGGAATCAGACTCCCTGACTTTAGATTATTCTACAAAGCTACAGTAATCAAGACAACATGGTACTGGCACAAAAACGGAAATATAGATCAATGGAACAGGATAGAAAGCCCAGAGATAAACCCACGCACCTATTTGTCACCGATGGTCAACTAATCTATGACAAAGGAGGCAAGGATATACAATGGAGAAAAGACAGTCTCTTCAATAAGTGGTGCTGGGAAAACTGGACAGCTACATGTAAAAGAATGAAATTAGAACACTCCCTAACACCATACACAAAAATAAACTCAAAATGGATTAGAGACCTAAATGTAAGACCGGGCACTATAAAACTCTTAGAGGAAAACATAGGAAGAACACTCTTTAACATAAATCACAGCCAGATATTTTTTGATCCATCTCCTCGAGTAATGGAAATAAAAACAAAAATAAACAAATGGCACCTAATGAAACTTAAAAGCTTTTGCACAGCAAAGGAAACCATAAACAAGACAAAAAGACAACCCTCAGAATGGGAGAAAATATTTGCAAACGAATCAACGGACAAAGGATTAATCTCCAAAATATATAAACAGCTCATGCAGCTCAATATTAAAAAAACAGACAACCCAATCCAAAAATGGGCAGAAGACCTAAATAGACATTTCTCCAAAGAAGACATACAGATGGGCAAGAGGCACATGAAAAGCTGGTCAACATCACTAATTGTTAGAGAAATGTAAATCAAAACTACAATGAGGTATTACCTCACACCAGTTAGAATGGGCATCATCAAAAAACCTACAAAGAACAAATGCTGGAGAGGGTGTGGATAAAAGGGAACCCTCTTGCACTGTTGGTGGGAATGTAAATTGATACAGCCACTCTGGAGAACATTATGGAGGTTCCTTAAAAAACTAAAAATAGAATTACCATATGACCCAGCAATCCCACTACTGGGCATATACACAGAGAAAACCATAATTCAAAAAGACGCATGCACCCCAATGTTCATTGCAGCACTATTTGCAATAGCCAGGTCATGGAAGCAACCTAAATGCCCATCTACAGGCGAACGGATAAAGAAGGTGTGGTACATATATACAATGGAGTATTACTCAGCCATAAAAAGGAACAAAATTGGGTCATTTGTAGAGACGTGGATGCATCTAGCGACTGTCATACAGAGTGAGGTAAGTCAGAAAGAGAAAAACAAATATCGTATATTAACACATATATGTGGAACCTAGAAAATGGTACAGATGATCCGGTTTGCAGAGCAGAAATTGAGACACAGATGTAGAGAACAAACGTATGGACACCAAGGGGGGAAAGCAGCAGGGGGTGGTGGTGGTGGTGTGATGAATTGGGAGATTGGGATTGACATGTATACACTGATGTGTATAAAATGGATGACTAATAAGAACCTGCTGCATAAAATAATAAATAAAATAAAATTGAAAAAAAATAGAACTAACATGTCATGGGGTAAGGAAGTTAATTATCTAAAGTTCAGCATAGCTTTAATTTCTTCCAAGTAAAATTCTATTTTATTTATTCCAAAATGTTATTATAGTATGTTAATTTTTGTTCTATCTTTTTATCTGCAAATAAATATTCTATGTCTAGAATAAAGCTAATTTTTAAAAACCAGTAAATACCTATGTATTGGGATTATGAGTAAAAAAAAAAAAAAAGAAAGAAAGAAAATAGTTCAATTTAGTCCAAATAACATGACTTTAGTGACATGGTGAGTAAGGCTTGTGTTCCCTCTGTCAATAGAAAAAGAAACAGCATTAGACATTGCAGGCACAACAAAACTCTGTATAAGCAAGTCATGGTCCAAATGTGAAATAAACTACCAGGTGGTAAGATTTGAATCATGTATATGAGGTAAAAGAAATGAAAATCTACTCGCCTTCAACCTTTAGAGTTTTGTCCTTTAAGTTACATAAATGTGGTTACATTGGATTACATCACTGTTTTCAAAAATATGTATTATTATGTAATCACAACATTGAAATGCTGTTTATTGGTTTTTGAATGTGTATGTACACACATATATACACACCACCATGGATGCAATGGATAATGTCTAAAAGTTATTTGAAATACAAATTAAAGTTTAATTATATTTTAAAGTAATAAAGTTAACCAATTAAAAACAAAAATAATATCATTAACAAAAGTGGTTGCCTAATTGAGATCTGAGAAGATATTATACCCATCCAATTTGGTGAACTAAATTCCTCATCTGTACTGGTAAAGTGTCAGTAAATACTAAGCAAGGTTTTTGAATCAAGAACTAGATCAGAAGTGTGTTACTAAGAATTATGATGTAAATCTCCCGGCGAACTTAAAACACACACAGTTACATTTGGAAAATGAGATTGAGTGAGGGAGCAAGGTTCTCTATGGCAGAAAACTTTAATTTTTCAAGTTAATACCTTTCTACACAGTTTACCTCCCTCTTCCCTTTATGTATATGCATTTTGAAATTCAGAAATAAAACTCCTAGTTCAATAGTGGATTGACTGCATGGGTTTAACTTTACCTCCTGTAGCCTCATTAGAATAAGAATAAAGGAACAAAAAGGTATAAGCTCTCAACAATGAAGAGAATAGAAAAGAGGCCATTAGAAGACAAGACATTCTCTTGAAGATGAGAATCAATAGAAAAGTGACAACTAATGCAGCAGGGCAAAAAAATCCATTGCCTAGAATAAGGGCAGGGTAAGCACCAGCCAAGAATGGAGCTGATCTGATGAACTCTGGAGAGGCTCTGGAAATGGTATGGAAGACAGAGGAGGCAGAGCATGTGGCTGAAGGCTGGGAGGTTCCATGAAAGTCTGTGTGTAGAACAGTTGACCTAGCTACACTCTCTTTTCTACATGCAGAAGGCTCAGAGGTCATGCATTTAGCCCAACAAACAAGCCTCTAAATGCGTTGGCATCTCAGAGCAAAACCTACATATTCTGGTATTCAGGAGTCCACTAATGTGATAGCCAACTACCTACCAGCTCATTCTGAAGAGAGGGCTGCCTGCCTTGTGTTCTGTAGGCCTCTCCTGTGTACATAAAGCTCCCAGACAGCTGTTACAGTACTCCAACCTTAAATATGAAATGAGAAACAGGGATCACCAGATATTTGAAAAAAGCTCATAAGATAAAAGAGAAAGACCATAGTAAAGAAATAGAAAAAAATAGCCCCAAAGAAACAAAGAAATGATTCAAGGAAAAAAAGATAACCATATAAATGTAAAATAACCACGGAATCCTAATTTGTGTTAGGGTTAGAGATTTAACAAGCTATCATATCCATAAAGTAACATAGATTGTCACGAAAAGGAAACAATTCTAGTGAACAATATTGAAGACTTCGAAGTTAAAGATAGGATTGCTGAAATGAAAAGAGAAAGGAAGTGAATGTTTGTGTGTGTGTGTGTGTGTGTGAAAGAGAGACAGAGAGAGAGAGAATATGAGAGAAAGGCATGGACATGGAAGACTAGTTTAGAAGATCCAATATCAAGACAGCAAGAATTACAAAGAGAGAAATAAAGGAATAAAAGTGTTTAAGTTAAAAATAGACTCTCAGATAGAAAGAAGAAGCTAGTGGTTACAAGTGGGAAGAGGGGTGGGGGAAGGGGAAAGATAGGGAAAGGAGATTAAGAGATTAAAAACTAGTAGGTACAAAATAAATAAGGTACAAGGATGTAGTGTACGGCACAGGGAATACAGCCACTATTTTATAATAACTTTAAATGGAGTATAATCTATAAAAATATTGAATCACTATATTGTACACCAGAAACTAATAGGATATTGTAAATCAAATATATTTCAATAAATGTTACACTATAGTGAAACTTAAAATCATAGGAATATATTGAGGAGAAAGGTTAAGTGGTGTGTCTGTGAGGTGTGTTACTAAAGAATATATTGATATACAATGTGGGAACAACCACCATAAATAACTCAGTGAAGCAGGAAGACAAGTTGTTGATGTCTTATGGTGACAACAACAAATAGGAACCAAAGAAAAGTGAGTGAAGCATCACATTGGGCAACAAATGAAGATCTTGATTTTGTATTAATTAGATTTCAAAACAACAAAGTAGCTACATGCCAGTGACTGGTTTATTAATCATGAAACCAGCCAGACTATTCCATGAAAAGGTGAACATTGAAGGTGAGTATGAATATCCAGAAAGTTGAAGGCAGAAACTTGTGTCATAGTGTAAAATATTTGAAAATCTGTCGTGAAATAGCTGTCATAAAGCAGCTGAGATTTACATGTATAAATTTGCTGAGATCATGTCTGATGAAAACCTTAATCCTTAACAAATTTGCTAATGCTGGTGAAACAGCTCTATACTGGTGTTGTTCCTAGAAAAGCCTTAGCAATGGCTGACAAGAGAACCCCAGCAGATTTTAAGGACACGGAGTCCAAGGTGACCGTTTTTAGATGTACCAGTTCTACAGGAAAGATTAGACAGTGATTGCAAAGAGCCAACCTCCAAGATGTTTAACCAGTGTAAGCAACTTACCTGTCATCATTATGTAAACAGGAATGTCTTGGGTGAGCAGATAAATACCTGACTGATTCAATACCCACTTTGCATTCATGGTTTGAGTTCATTGCAGGCAACTTGGACTGGAGAAAAATTTGTAGTTAATTTGTTCCTGGACACTACTTCACATATCACTCTCCTAAACTTCTTGGGAAAAATAATATTTTTGAAATTGAATTTTCCCCTCAATGTTACATCTATAATACAGCTTTTGGGCGGGGGGTCAAGAAATTTTATACTCCCTGGATGGCAAGCATAAATTCCACCCACACAGATTTTTTTTTTTTTTAGATTTTTATTTATTTATTTATTTTGGTCACACCGTGTGGCATGTGGGATATCCCCGACCAGGGATCGAACCCTGGCCCCCTGCAGCGGAACAGCAGAGTCTTAACCACTGGACCACCACTTTTGGTTTGTCCTTTGATTGTTTGCTTAAAGCCTAACAGATTCCTAGGAGTCCCAAACATGCTAAGAGTCAAATCTTAACGATGTCTTTTCTGTAGTAGCTAATGCTTGGAATGGTGTTGATACAAAATGTAAATACTATCAGTCTTGACAATGTAAACCCAAACTTTAGAATTTACAAGTAGAAGCAGGGTGGGGGGCAAGGAGGAGAATGAAAGGAAGGGCAAGTTTGCTAATGTGTTCATTTTAACAGTTGCTTAAGAGATAATGCCAATATTTGATGAATAAAAAATAAAGGATCAAATACAGTGTCTAAATTTAAAGATTAGTCAACAGCTAAACAAAAATAATGACATATGTTGGGAAAAAGGGAAATTGGGGCAGTATGAATTGATACTCGCCTATCTGTAAATAGTTACTTGGTATTCAGTGTGCATTGTAAAACGAATCAAAGGTACTGAAGGGCAATAATGAAATACAGTAGCCCCAGCCCACTCCCCTCACTCCCAGGCTCCTTCCAGGAAGGACCTGCTCTTAACCTCTAGCAACTATAAGCATATTTGGTTCTTTTGATGGTGTCTCTATAATTCTAACTAAAATAAGTTAAAAATTAACAGAAAAATTGCCAAAGAGTTCAATCTTAAGGGAGAAGGGAGATATTAACACCATTTTACATATGAACCATATTATTTTAGAGCTTACCTGGAGATTTTGTGAGTTTGTCAGCCTTGGAATACCAAGGCCATTAGGTCATTTTAAGGGTAGGGAACTCAAGTACAGAGAAGATGACTAATTTGCTCAATATCACATGGATATGGAGGTATAAATGCCATGGTTATAACCTAAATCACATGTCTTTTAATCTTGTCCTTATTTTTGTATATTAGTGGTTCCCAAGTCAGTGGTCTTTGGAACATGCTCGTCTGGAGCTTCTTTTTAGGTAAATTCCTGAGTATCTTCCTTTGACCTTGAGCACCCTGAGCTGTGTGCTTTAAAAACAAGTAGATCAGCCATAAAAAAGAATGAAATAATGCCGTTTGCAGCAACATGGATGGATCTAGAGATTGTCATACTGAGTGAAGTAAGTCAGACAGAGGAAGACAAATATCATATGATATCACGTATATGTGGAATCTTAAAAAAGGGTACAAATGAACTTATCTACAAAACATAAGTAGAGTCACAGATGTAGAAAACAAACTTATGGTTACCAGGGGGTAAAGAGCGGGGAGGGCTAAATTGGAAGATTAGGATTTACATATACACACTACTATATATAGAATAGATAACTAATAAGGACCTACTGTATAGCACAGGGAACTCCACTCAATACTCTGTAATGGCCTATATGGGAAAATAATCTAAAAAAAAAGAGTGTCCCTATTTCCATAAAGGGTATAATACCTCAGTGTGGGGTATGAACCTGAGAAATCCAGTCTACCAGTAAAATGGGAGCCCATTATAGTTTGGTATGTTCTCATATGATATTGAATATTTCATTCATTAATTTCTTCATCCTTATATAGTTTTGATCATCTCTTGTCTCCCGTGAAGTTTGCTAGATTCTTACCTTATCATAAACCTGCAGATGGAAAAGCCTTATAAAAATAGTAGCTATTATTTATTGAGTGCAATTTATATGCTAGACTCTGGGCTGTGTAGTTTTTCCTCTTTTTCAAGCCTCACAACAAAACTCTAAAAGAGAAAACATTATTTCCATTTTACTTATAAGGAAACTGAGATCTGGATTGTGTAAGTAATTTGACATCAGAAAGATAACAAGCAATGGGGTGATAAGTACACCCCAACCATTTGACCACATGGCAATTTCTACCTCCCTGTTTTGCTACTTTATGCAAATTATCATTCTGAAAATGGTACAAATGCCTACAAATCTATCAAATATCTATACCTGTTAACAGTTCCCCAAAAAGAAATAATGGCTATGCATAGGATATTTGAGGATAATTGATTATTTTAATATGTAAACAGCCTACTATCAATGAAGGGAGAGTGTTCTTAAGGAAGAATACAAGCAGAATTTTTCAATCAAAACTCTAACCTAGGACTTTCATTAGAGAAAACCAAATTTCGTGATTTCATTGAAATGGACAATAAGGAATGTAAAAGGGATTTGGTATGAGGTTTAAGTGGACAAGGAACAGAGCATTCTGAATGTATACTTAACGTCAAAGGACACATTGTCAGAGTTCAATTCCAAAAACGTGAAAGAAAGCTGAAACGCCATCTCAACAAATCTACAGAAACTGACATGTCCTCTTAAGAACAATCATCACAGCACAAATACCAGAGGATGTAAGAGCTTAGAAACATAAATCTGAATGTCCAAGGACATTCATATTTTGCATATTCCATTGACCAGGAATGTTGTGTGATGCAGTAGAAAGGGATGTGATTTGCAATTATACAGGCCTGCAATTGACTCCCCAGCTCTGCCACCTCCTAGCTAGTGCTTTGGGCCAAGCTATTTAATTTCTCTTAACCTTAGTTTCCTACTTCATAAAATAAGGGTAATCACAACACCTATCTTGACAGGTTGTTGTGAAGATTAAATGGGGGTACTACCTGTGAAGTACTCAGTTACCATAAGTTCTCCAAACACATTAAGTCTTCTTTCTATTCTCATTCACGCCTGACCATGGTGTCTCAGCTTGTGTTTCTCCTAAAAGCAGACAAGGATTCAAGTGCAGGTAGTTCTTTGGGGAGGTCAGTCCAGAAAGCACTGTCTGGGATGCAGAAGGGGACAGGGAAGAGACTGAAAGCAGTGAAAGGCATGCCAGCATGCAGCTTGCCTCTATGGGAGGTAACCCCCTAGAGACTCTGACAAACTCTTAGAATCCAGCTCTTGCCTGTCTCACTGAGGGTCAAGGAAACTGGAGTATTTGCCCCCTAACTTGAACCCCTCATTGGTTAAGCATGGCTCCTGGGAGTTAACTCCCCAGTACTCCTAGCCTGTGCCAGGAGCTGGCCACGTATGCCCCCTGCTGGAGAATACCCTCAGGCAGAGCTGCTGTAGGAGAACTGTTCATGGTCACATTCCAGAGGAGATTTAGGAATCTCGCTGGCTACTCATTGACCGTTTAAGCTATGGTGCCCTACATGCAGCAGGTTCTTGCTGAACTTAATAGAAACAAGACATCAGTGCTAGGTTAGGGTAAGGCCCTTCAGTAAAGAAAAAGAATGGTGGTCCCTCAGTTCCTTAACTTCTGGGGCTGTTGTCAGGCTGGCAAGGTCAGATGCAGACATAGGAGCTTGGGGAGAATAACATAATATTTGCAGGAAGACTCTGTCTCGGCCTGTGGTTGGCGCTGCTTCAGGTTAGGTCCTCCAGAACTGACCTCACTAGCATATACCAGAGACCTCCTTTTTCTCTTCCAACTCCGGTTAATAAATTCTCATCCCATTCACAGCATTAGAATGCCAAGATTACCAAAGCCAGCCAAGGCCCCAAGACAGCTCACATTTATTATGCTTCTATGCATCGTCTCTGTCTCCTCTCTACTAATCTTTAAAAAGAGAGACCTTCTCTGACCCCCACTCAGTACACAACAGTCTCTCTGAGGACCTGGCTTATTGCTATGTTACTTCATTCCTCTTGCCTCTCCTTTCATCCTGCAATTTCCAGTATAATCTTTGTGCAATCTCTTTGCTACAGATTTCCTATTTGTTTTCCCTGCTTTTGTTCTAGGCAGACAACTCCTTCTCACACATGTCTAATCCCCCTTGATCCTTTTACTTTCCAACTTGTTTGCCTCTGTACCAAGGCAAAGGTCCTGATTTATTCCTCCTTATCATGCCTGGTTGATTGGCTGCAAGAATTCCACTTATTTTTTTTCCCTGCTGATTCTTTCACATACAGCAAGACAATTCACTTTCCTGCAGCAAGTATGCATTGAGCATGTACTGTGTGTCCAGCCCTGGCTGCATGGGATCTATGGAAGTATAAGATATAAGCAAGGCCTTGCAGAATTAAGGGTCTGGTTGATAAACAAAATACCCAGTCATGAAGCAGTTGAATAACTGGACATTGATTTAAATTCACATGTGTATTACAGGCTATGCTATAAGTTCTAGAATAGCTTGCAAGCAGAGAGCAACTTGAACTGAAGATGCAGGGAAGGGTTTTTGAGAAAGAACTACTCACTTGTGTTGGGGGTTCCGAAGACCACACTCAGGTTTAATGATTCCCTAGAAGGACTCAGAGAACTCAGAAAAGCTGTTATACTCATGTATTATAGTTACAGTGGAAAGATATGGATTAAAATGAGGAGAAGGGAAAACGCACATAGGGTGGAGTCCAGGAAAGACCAGGTGCAAGGTTCCAGATGTCCCCTCTCAGTGGAGTCATGAGGAGGAATAAATCAAGACCTTTGCCTTGGTACGGAAGGCAAACAAGCAGAGTCATATGGACAGCACTTAACTCTCCTGGCAGTGATGTGTGACAACACGTATGGAATATTGTCAATCAGGGAAGCTTACCCAAGACTTAGTACCCAGGTTTTTTACTGGAGGGGTCAGGCACATAGGCATGAAAGAACTATGTGAATGACCTTGGCTGCTCAGACTCCAGTCCCCTTAGAAGTCAAGTTGACACAGCATAGTCCAAAGCCCCAGGCATACAAAAACAGGCATTCAACATTGTTAGCATAATCTATCCGGCTGGCCCAAGGCCTCAGGCATCCAAAGACACTCTTATCAGGCAGGCTATTCCAGGGCCTCAGAGGTTTTCTCCCAGGTGCTGGTTGAAGTCCCATCTTGAAGACCTTTGGAATGTGCAGGGTTTAGGCAACCCAAACCTGATGGCTTAACCCGTTACTGAACACCACCATGCCTTCACCCTAAACCATACCATGAATCTGTAGAGTGGTAGAACAGGAAAGGACCTTTGAGGTCACTGGAGTTTAGTCTAAATCCTGATGTTCCATAAGTTTGGAAAGTGAGGCTTAGAAAGGGAAAGTCACCTTTAACAGGAAGCCTTCCCTGATGCTCTCCAGATAGATGTGTTGCTTTCCTCCTGGGAACCCAATAGAACTTAAAACAACTATAAGCATATCTCATTTTATTACGCTTTGCATTTCTCACAAATTGAAGGTGTATGGCCAGACGGCACCAAACAAGTCTATCAGTGTCACTTTTCCAACAACATTTGCCCAGTTAGTGTCTCTGTGTTATGTTTTGGTAATTCCCACAATATTTCAAATTTTTAAATTATTATTATATCTGTTTTGGTGATCTGTGATCAGTGATCTTTGATGTTCCTATTGCAAAAGATTACAACTCACTGAAGGCTCAGAGGCTAGCACTGTCTGGCAATAAAGTATTTTTTAATTAAGGTATATACATTGTTTTTGTAGACATAATGCTTTTGCACACTTAACAGATGACAGTATAGTGTGGACATAAGTTTTATATGCACTGGAAAACCAAAAAATTCATGTGACTCACTTCATTGTGATACTCATTTCATTGCAGTGGTCTGAAACTGAACTTGTAGTATCTCCAAGGTATGCCTGACCATTTATTGAAAGCTTTCTAGGCACTAAGAACTGGACTATGTGATTTTTCATACATTATCTCATGGCTTAGCTGAGATTTTAGGTATTTACATTCAAGTCTTATAGCCTTTACTAGATGGTGAACTCCTTGAAGGTAGAATCTATGACTTGCTCATCTTGGTACCCTTAGTGCCTAGCACGGTGCTAGTAGGTGTTCAAGAAGTATTGATGGAATAAATGTATAAATGAATGAATATTTTGCAATAAGAGGTAAATAATGTCAGAAGTCAGTACTATAATCTAGGTTTTCTCCTGTATATTCCTCTGAGCAATATTGTGAAAACCATACTAAAAAGGATGACAGTTGTCCCAAAGCTGACATTTCCTAGAGAACAGGGATTATCTGCGGATAATATTCCATTGGCTCATCCACAGACATATGATAAACAGAATGAACAAAATCATGAGTCATCAGCACTAAAAATAATACTATGAAATACCAGTTATTAGTAATGAATACTGCTTGAATTTCCCCAAAGATACCATGTTGTTTCTTAACTGTGTGCCTTTGCTTACACAGCCTCTGGTGCCTGGGGGATTCCCCATGGCTCTACCCAGATTCCTCTGCCTGGCTGCTAATTTAAGACTCAGCTTGGACATTGTCCATTAGAAGGGGTTCTTAAAAAGGGTTCACCAACCCCCAAAGGATACATGGATAAAATTCAGGGAGTCTGAAGATGGGGAAATTGTCTTTATTTTCATCAATCTCTAACTGATAATTTCCTCTAATTACAAATGTAGTTAATAAATCCTACTAGGATTAGCAGTATTTGTGATTTTGTCACTAAAGAAAGAATAGATATTTTCACACCACATTATAATTGTTGCAAAAATCTCAAAATATCGATTATGTTTTCACTATTTGGTAACTACAGTAGTTATTAGGCCCACCACTTGGTCTTATTTTAGTAAGTTAATTAAGAAGCATGTGCATTATAAGTTCACATTTTAAAAATATTTTGATGACTATGTTTCAGTATAATTAGTTTCCCTGTAATAATACGTATTTCATATTATGCATTTAAAAATATTATCAGATAAGGGGTCTATAAGTTTCACCAGACTGTCCAAAGTGTCCATGACACAAATAGGTTATAATGTCCAGAATCTCTTAGTCACAGTCTCTGATGAGTGAGTTTCTGATGTCTATGCATGTCTCTATCAAGGAACTTTTCAAGTTTCTGTGATACTCCATTAAAATGACTTTCTCACCAACTAGACTGTGAGCCTTCCAGGGAAGAGGCTGGGTCCTAATTGTTTGAATGTCTCCAGCTCCTAGCACTGTGCTCAAAGCTTGGTAGGTGGTGATACTGCTCACTGAACATGCTGCTAAATTAGTGAATGAATGAACAAGAGTGCTTTTCAACAAGCACGCCTGGGCTCATAAACAGATTTTTTTTCTTCTTCCAAAGTACTTCTCCTGGACAGACCACACATTGTTGCCTTTCCCTCACTCAGGCTATTTCTGCCATCCCCCTTTAGCAGTTACCTTCTTGGCCAGGTTCTAAGTAATTCAGTCCATAAAACTGAAGTCAGATTGGAGTTGTAACCCACCGTGGTCACCCAGCTTTTTGTGCAAGCTCAGCTCTGAGTGACTTTTGACAGTTTCAAATGGATAAGAAACTTCAAAAAATAAATCCACCTTTTGAGCATGAAGATCTAGTTATTGCCCCAGAAGTTATTTAAAAGAATGCGTTACATGCTCTAAAAAGAATTGCAGAAGAAGGACACCCAAAATGTCCTCAGTAATGCAACTTTGTGAGATTAAGTTTGTAGCTTCTCAAAGGGACAACTTTAACTTGACCAGGAACTTGTATAAATTCTAATGGGTTGATTAAACAATGGCTTGATGTTCTGGCTCTCAATTTCTATCTTGCAGCAGTCTTGGAGAAGTTTCAACCATTCCTTCCATTTTAATAGATAAATCCTAAGCTGTGTTGAGGACTGGCATCCAAAACTTCCCCAAATACACTGCAGTTATTTACTGCAATTTCTCCTTCTTGAAATGTAAGTGTTGAGGGTCAAATACTTGGAATGAAATAGTCTATTTTGTATTTTGCTGTTGTTCGGCACATATCCAAACCCCTCGATATGGAATCAGAGATTTACATAATCATGAACTCCCCAAAGGGTGAGTGCCGCACAGACTCATATTAAAGATTCTTCTCACTAATTGGTGCTCTTTTATCACATACTAGACTGAATTAGATGCCTCTATGGAGAATTACGAGAATCTGGAATGGTGCTCTTCCATTAATAATGCCTTCTTTTACTTTCCTCCAGTGCTCCAGGAATGAAAGCCATAAACAAATCTTTCTTGTAATGCTGCTTTTCATTTCAGCCACAGAGGAAACAGACAATACAAACGCTAACAAGAAATAAAGGCCCCGTGAAGGTTAACGATAAGAAGAGTTTCCCTCTTTCTTTGCTGACCCTTGACAGCTCAATTGCAAAGATCTGTCCATTGGAGATTATTAAAGATAAATAAATATTGTAAAAGTTTTTCCTTGTGAGCCTTCTAGGTTTAAAGAAAACAACATTGATTTATTTGGTTTCCAATCCAATAAGCTGTGTGCTAATCATCTTTCACAGCAGATACTTCAAGGGAAGAAAAAGGCATTATAAAGAAGAAAGTTGTTAAGACAATTTGAGATGTTTCAAAATTTCATTGTATATATCAACTCCTGGGTTGTGTATGTATTAATTTGGATTTTTAAATTCGTGTAGTGAGTTGACAAGCTGCTAGGTCCTGGGGGCCACCAGAATCTACGTCTTAATTACCTAACATAACTATGGCGAGAAACATCTGTGTGTTTTCCCCTGTCCCACGCCAGCTGAAAGATGCATTTATACAGTAGGTAGGAAATATTATTACTTTAAAAAACAAATAATATTTAGACACTTCTTATTTAAGTTAACTAAAAAATAATATTCAAGGGGTTTATGTTTTTCCATTTTTTAATGTTCAGTTCAGTGACTCAATAGTTACATACTATGTGCTCTCTACGGTTCTAAATATAGAGGATACAATTCGAAAATTGTTCGGGTTTCTGCTTCTGTGTAGATCACAGTAGATTTGGGGAGACTACGCATATTATAATGGACAAAGTGCTATAACTGAGGTGGAAAAGTTTCTGCGTGGATATGGAGGAAAGAGAAATAAGTCTGCTTTATTTTGCTAATTATATTCTCCTCTCCTATATCGTCAACTTCTCCCTCTGTACTGGCTTCTCTCATCTTAAAATAGAAAAATGAAGGGAATTTCTTGGCAGTCCAGGGGTTAACACTCCATGCTTTCACTGCCGAGGGCGCGGGTTCAGTCCCTGGTTGGGGAACTGAAATCCTGCAAAGAAGAACAACACTACCGGAAAGAAACCCCCCCTCAAGCATACATCTTCGAGTCGCTGTCCTTTCTCCTTCCCTGCCCAATCAAGCTTGCAAATGCATTGTCCACACTCACTGTCTCTTCATCCCCATGTTTGATGGATTCTGTAATGTCCAGATCCCCTTTCAAGAAAACGTATACTTTCCTAGCTGCTGGGAGAGTTGCCAGCAGGTGGCGTTCAGTTATAGGCCTTTCAGGGTTGTGTCAGCTGAAGAGAGCCGACTCACCTGAGTTCACATCCCTTCTGGTCTGCCCACCTTCAATGAATGACTGAAGCTGGGTTTATAGTCCTGGCCATCTCTTTCCAACAGGGGGCTGTACTGAAGGGCCGTCCTAGCTCTAGAGATTCCCACAGTGTTCACTGAAGACTGTTGTAGGTTGAATATTATATCTTGATCCTCCCTCTGTCCATTCCTGCTTCCTTCCTTCTCCAGAGGGCTTGATTGTAAGGGTGATCCTTAATAAACATCCTGGGTACCAAACTCCCTCTCACTGTCTGCCTCCCAGGGAACCCATCCATGACAACTGTAGTCCTGACACCTTGTACCTCTCACAAAGAAACTACTAGTGTGGCCAATGGGAGCAATTTATTATTTTTCCTGCTGGATTATTTGTTGCTTAAGAGAAGGAGCTGTTATTAAAAGACTTTTAATACTTATGGTGCCTGTAGTGGCAGCATGGATACATTATAAATAGTAGTTGAATGAATACATGGTAGAAATCCTCTCATTATATGTATGTTTGGATAATTATAGAAAACCAATATTGTTGCCTCAGAGGGATGCAAAAGAAAATTTTTTGTATTTTGGTTATTTTGTCCAATGTATTACATTTTAATGTGTACACGTTTTCTAAAAAACATTTTGGCCAATTTTCTATTTTCTTTTGCAAACCTATGTCTCCTTGACTCCAAATCCCATAGTATTTCCACTTTGACATACTCCCTTTTTATATCATATAGCTCCTGACTCAAGTTTATTCAACATAGACATAAAAAAAAGACTAACTCACAGAAAAGAGGCAGTACATATTTTAGCGTTAGGTGGTAAGCTGTGCCCTGTCTGCTCAAGTTCTTCCATGAATAGTTGAAGTTAATGGTGGTGGAATGATTGGACAAGGCTTCATGGATGGGGCAGCTACAAGCTCATTGTCAACTAACTAATGGTTTGAATTTGGATGCTCAGAGAATAGATGGCACGAGACGGTGCCACCTTAATGGGGGAAGAAAGGAGACTTTAGTGTCATTGATAAAGGGAAATCTCATGGACATTTTCTCTCTCACCCTCCTCCTTTTACCTTTACAATGTGTTCATTTGTAAAAGTGAACTTGAAAATCCTTTTTTATTCTTTGGCAAAGAGTTTGAGAAGCCATTACATCGTAATTGGTAAAGGTCATCAAGTAGGGACGGGTGAAATAGGGACCTCAAATGTCATTTGGCAGCCAAAAGCCCTGCTGATGTAAGACAGGCAGTGGAGCCATCTTGATAAGGGTAGGTCCAGTAAATTCCTTTTGCACTCTCACTGATTTCTCAAATGCACTTGGTAAAGCTCCCCCATCCTTATACAAGATGCCATACTGCTGTCAGGAAGACCCACGGCAGAGCTGATATCCAGACAAGGGTTTTGACAAGCACTATGGGTGAGTGCCAGTATGTTAGGTCACTTGGAGGGCTTTTGAAATGATTTTTTAAAATTTATCTGATGTCTGATTCAGAGTGGAAGAGATCTGGTGTCTACCAGAGTCTTGGCTGGCTTCATCACTTTCCCTTCATAAACATAAATTTCTTCTGAGGGTGCACTTAGAGGGACAGGGAGTAGGTTTCAGCTCCTTCTCCATCACCTACATCATTTTTTTTTCCTGTACAGTAAGAACTAGTATCACTCTCTTTAGTTAACCTTGTCCAAAAAAATCTACTAAAATGAACTGCATTTAAGATCTTTCCTCAAAAGTTTTCAAACTGTATGCATACATTATAGGTGAAAATGTTTAGAGAATACTTGAAAAAAACGTATCATCCTCCACTTTTTGCCTAGCCAAAAAGCTCAGCTACAAGCAGTCTCCTGAACAGTGTTTAGAACTAATTTTCCTATATTAAATTTTGTATTGATATAAATGTTATCTGGGTTCTCCCTAAATTGCTTTTATTTATTGGTAATTCCATCTGTTAAACAATAGCTGAGTAAGAGTTCTATTTTTAGACTAAGCTCTATTGACTCTTGAAATTAAAGCAAGCTTAGAAAGTTACAGGGATAGGTCTGCATTAGAGGATAAGAAACATCTGGGAGAAAACTGAGGAGAGAGTCTTGAGGGAAGAAGTAGGTAGATAAACTTGGTCGAATAACAAAGTCTTGGATGTGAGAAGGGAAGAGGAATCTAAAACACAACATGACGTCCATATTCTGCATTTGTTTCCAAGCCCAGTTTTTATGAACTCAGGTTTGACACATTTGAAGGCAAGAGATACTTAAATTCTTATTATTTTAATAGAAAGAATAATTTCGTCTAAGACCTGTGTTTCTGCTCTACTGTAAAGCCCATCATGGAACTTTTGTACCTTCATATCTGAGGCTCAGAGTAACAGTGGCAATGATCATACTTGGGAATCAATAGCATAAATAGTCATAGTGCTTGTTAGAGCTACTGGAACCTAGTGCCCCAAGAAGCTCCCAGGGATACTGTAGAGACCTTAGCAAGCCCCGTGGTAGCCAGTGGGAAAACATGGAGGTCATCATTTATTAGTAGAATGACTACTTACTCATGAGCAAGCTGAGGATTCCAGAAGACAAAATAGCACAAATGTGAGGTCATACAGCTTATATTAACAACACCCCCTTAATGGATGGGGTAACAGTTGTTGGAACACTAGATATTAATTTGGTCTCATTTGTACACATAAGCAATGGCAGTTTGGAGGGATGTAAACTACCCAGGCAAAACACTGCTGAAAATGAAATGACATGAATCAAAACCTACCTATCAGCAGTGCCTTAGATGTTCTCCTTCTCTCCAACCTCCCCAGTACTCCCCAGGCTAGATAGAGAGCATCTTACTACTCATTGTCTTTGTTCTTACCTATATGTCTTCTGAATTTACCTTACTCACCTATTCCTGACGTCGTTACTATTCATCAAATGGACTCCACTGCCAACCACCCTTAAATAGCTCAATTTTCTCCCTGGAGCCATCACTAACCTGTGAGATAAGGTGGGGAATGGGTCAGGCAAACCCACCAAATTCTTACATATTCCCTGATTGGTTCTCGAGTCAGCATAACAACTCAGAATAAGGAAGAGATAAATAAGAAACAACTATAACAAAGATTGATATTAGATCAATTGGCTATTCGGTGTCATAAGGCAAAGGGCCCTTGGCTTTTGACACTTGGCTCAGTCACCCAGAAAAATGCAGAAATCAATTCCCCCGGATACAGAAGTGCAAAGGGTTGCAGAGAAGAAGCTGAGTGAGGAATTCTGTCTTTCTCCTTTTTCCCCCCTGTTCCCCCACATATAGCCATCAGCCTTGAAAGAAGACCATCTTGCACTGTTCATCTGCTGGTTGACCAGAGGTCTGCTCAGAGTTCATGCATGAACTTTCACCTGCCAAGACTTATCTATAAGTTATTCAGAGTCATATCCCATAAGAAGACTAATTCACCAACACTAATTTACTTATGGTCTTTGGCCATCACAGGGTCAGGCTTTAAGCAAAAAACCTTTTCCTTTTAACATAAGATCTGCTTTCTTAGCAAAATTTTAAGTATATGATGTAGGCACTATGCTGTGCATACGTATGATCATATGTAGTATGTCTGTAGGACTCGTTTGTCTTGCATACCTAAAACTTTGTACACTTTGACCAACATCTCTCTGCTTCCTCCCTCTCCCACCCCCTGCTAACCACCATTCTACTCTGCTTCTATGTGTTTGAATATTTTAGATTCCTCATGTTAGTGGAGTCATGTAGTATTTGTTCTTCCCTGTCAGGTTTATTTCATGTGGAATGATGTCCTCAGGGCTCATTTATGTTGTCACAAATGGTAGGATTTCCTTCTTTTTATTTAGGCTACTTCTATGTCTTAGCTATTATGAATAATGGTGCAATAAACATGGATATGAAGATATCTCTTTAAGATCCTGATTTCAATTCCTTTAGATATACACTCAAAAGTGAAATTGCTGTAAATTAACTATACTCCAATATAAAATAAAAATTAAATTAAAAAAAGAAAAAAAAAGCGATGTTGCTGTTTCATACAGTAGTTCGGTTTTTTGAGGAAACTCCATACTGGTTTCCATAGTGACTTCACCAATTTACATTCCCACTAACAGTGTACAAAAGTTCCCTTTTCTCCACATCCCAGCCAACACTTATCTTTTGTTTTGATAATTGTCATTCTAACAAGTGAGAAGTGACACCTTATTGTGGTTTGATCTAATTATCTTCCCAAACGGTGTATTACAGATATTTTCATCTCCACTGTATAAATGAAACGGTGCAGTGATGCTAAGGACGTTGTTAATTGGCAAGTAGCTGGTTAGCAGAGGAGCTGGGCTTCAGGCTCTGGCCTTCATGGCACCAGGGCCCACGTTCTCTCCCTAGAACCACCACAGTGACCTGACTCTATGATGACTGTGTTTATTAAACATGAAATAATAACATTTATTTCACTAGGAACTTTACATGTATTAGCCAATTAAACACTCATAAAAATCCTAGGAGTCAGGTACTATTATTATATCTGATTTACTGATTAGGAATCTCAGGCACGAATGTTAACTCGTTAGACAAAAGTCCCACTGCTGGTAACTGGCAGACTGGCATTCATATTCATGTGATCTGATTCCAGTGCCTATACTCTTAACTGATACATCATCATACATGGTTTAACATGTAGGAGTGAGCCTATTGGTACCGTGAACCAGGACACAAAAATTTCAAAAATATCCTGGAGAAACACACAGAACAGATGTGGATAAAAGGTAGAGACAAGACAGGGAGGTGCATTAATTTTGTCTGCAAGGTTCATGAAAAACTGCACATCAGATGATTGAAAGATAGGTCACAAAAGACTGTCCATCCCATGAAATGTGACCTTTCTGAAGTGTTTTAATCAGGGAAGAACATGAATTACTTTAGCATTTTTAAAAGTTGTTTCTGTCATAAGAAGAAGAGGTAAAACTAGGTCTTTGCAGCAGTTCAGGGTAGAATTTACTGGGATATTGTCCTTCAAACAGCCCAGCTTCCTTCCTCCCCTGCCTCCTCTCTCCTTTCCAAAGCTTATACTTTATTGAGCATACAATAGTGAGAAGTCACTGTCATTTCATCAATTGGCCAGGGAAGAAGAAAATCACTTCTACCCTTAAATCTTAGTCACTGTTTTGATGGCTCTTATACAGAAAGCTGACATCTCTATTGAGTTATCTGCTTTGACACATCACTCACTAGTTTTTGAGACATTTTAATTATCTCAAGGATGCCATTAGAATGCATGAACAGAATCATAAGCTCTTCAAAATCCAGAATGCACATGTCATGCTCATGTTGTTTATCTTATTCTTGACACCGTGACCTTATGTACTTGTTTCTGCATGGTTTAATGTTTTAGTTTTCTTAGTTCTCCTTGTGGCCATCCTTCTTCCAGAATAACCTGAGGAATTCAGTAATCTGCAAATCAGTCATCCTTGCTACCTGCACTTTCTTCCTGATTATTAACCAATGAGTTGAACAGTCATGTCACCCTTTCCAAGGTTAGTGAGAATACATTTATTTCTAGCCCTTAACCTTGCTTAAATCCAAGACAGGACCTTTTATTCTGAACAAATTTCCAAGTACAGTCATCCCTCAGTATCCTCTGCCAGGGATAGGTTCCAGGACACCCTCATCCTTGCCTTCATACCAAAATCCCCGATGTTTAAGTCCCTTAGTCCTCCATCTATTTCCATGAGTTCTGCAGATTCAACCAACCACAAATCATGCACTATATTTAGGATCTGCAGTTGGTTGGATCTGTGGATGCAGAACCCACGGATACTGAGAGCCAACTGACAGTTTCCTCAGAAGCTCTAGTTGAAGGACCTGATCAGAAGTCATCTAGATTAGTTACCATAAATTATCTCAGAAGGGCAGGATTTTAGCTATGGTGTCTGGGGCATGGAGACATGAGTTCAGAATGGACTTATTTGAGATCATTAATAAGGAACACAACTCAGAAATGACAATAAGTAATAATATAAATAAATTAGTACCTGACACATATTGAGTAATGAACGTGTGCCGAGACACTTTCATAGGCATTTTGACGTATTAGCTCATTTGATTCCCTATGAAGACAATAGTCTTAACTCCACATTTTAAATGAGAACACTGAAGCCAAGAAAGATTATTTAATGTGCCCAAAGCTAGTAACTAAAAGAGCCTGAATTCGAAAGCAGAATCTTTAGGAGTGAAATCTGTTTGGTAAAAAAGAAATGTTGACTGAAGGATGTAAAGTGAGAAGAATGTTCTCAAGTCAATAGGTTAATTATGGACTTCCTCCCTGTGGAAGTCTCCAACATTTAGGAGGCAGGCCATGCCTTATAAATGGAAAGAAGAATGCAATTTATAGACTATGATGTTGATATTTTATGTGACAGGACAATGTTACTGAGGAAGCTCTCAAGACATACTTATTATTTTTATGTGTTAACAGTGCTTAGAATATCTAGGATGTACCAGTCTTGACCACCTTTTACTCTGCTCATTGTTTTAAGAAATCTGAAATAGTTAGGATGGGTCATCTGGGAGTGATCAATATTTCCTACAGGGTAGTGATGATTCTAGAGATCATCTGATTCCATCTAGTTTTGAGAATGGGCATCCAAATACCATTTGGTCATGGTTCAAAGTAAGGCTTTCCACTTGTATTTTTTTATGTCCTCAAGTCTCACTTTGTTAGAGTAGGTACAGTCAATTCTCCGGGTTTACCATGATTTGAGACATCCAGCGAGTGGATGACAAAGGATTAACTTCTATTTACTACCTGTTATGTGTGAGGCACAGTATTAGACTCTTCACATACATTATTTAATTTAATCACACAAAAATCCTATAAATCAGATATTGTTCTAATTTTTCAGGTAAAGAAACTGATACTTAAACTGGTTAAGTAACTTGTCAATGGTCATACAGTTCTTGAGGGATGGAAGAAAGACTTGATCTTAGCTGACACTAAGTCTAGGATATTACACTTGATATTTTGCTTATTTCATATATCTCATTAGCTTCTGGAAGGGATATTATTTCACTTCTTTCTTTAATTTTTCTTTGATTTCTTTTGTCTCTCCCTTCCTTCCTTCCTTCCTTCCATCCTTCCTTTCTTTCTTCCTTCTCTCCTTCCTCTCTCTCTTTTTCTTTCTCTTTCCCTCCCTCCCTGCCTTTTTTCCCTCCTTTTATTCTTTTCCCTTTTTTGTTAAGTGAAAAGAGGAAAGAAAGACTGAGTACTTTTGACAGAAGCTTCTTGGATCCTTTCACTTTATTATATTTTCAGGCACCCTTTCAAATGAATATGTATTAAAATAGCAACTTGCACAAATGTCAGCTGATGTCATCTCTCTGTTTGCCATAATTTTTCCAAGGAAAATTAAATTTGATTTGTTTTTGTTTTATTGTTTTGGCCTGAATTTTATAGAAGCCACTTCAAAGGATTTTGCCCAGTCTTCAAAATGGCCTTGTCTCAAGTACAGGGCTGGTGAGTTTGACCTTGGAGGTATATTGTCTGTTATTGAATCAGTGTCTGCTAGAGCTGTCTGGGACTCTTAGAAATTGTTTTTAGAAAATGAGTCAGAGACTCAGAAAATGAAGTCAGTTATTTAATTTTTAAAATGGGGATATTAATAACACCTACCTAATAAGTGGTTATGAGTATTAAATAAATTAATATTTGTAAAGCATTTTGAATTGTGACCAGCAAAAGATAAGAACCATACAGTGTTTGAAAAATAGATGTAATAATAGGTGTCTATAGTAGCAGAGTGAGAAAGGCACTGCGGTTTTCTGCATAAATATACCTGGGTTCCAAATCACTTGTATGACTTAGGGCAAATTTTCTAACTTCTTGGAAGTGCAGTTTGCTCAATCTTGAGAACATGTGTGATGTTTTGACTCTATAACATTATTGTGAGGGTTGAGTGAGATAACACAGGCAAAGTGTAGGGTCCCTGCTAGGAGCCTGGCATGTGCGAACTAGCATTAGAGAAATTTTATATTTATAATATAACTGTTTCTGCTAGGGTTTGGGGGTGGAATACTTAATGTACTTTAGGCCAACTCAAGAAAATCTATTTAACTTGAAAAAGAAACATTCCAGAGGTTACTACTTTACTAGCCAGCAGGAGGAAGGAAGAATTTCTTCTTGACTGGCAACAAGCAAGCTAATGAGAGACTGTCACAACTCAGCCAATGAAAAGCCACCTCACTTCAAACTCCCAGTTTCCTCTGATGGACTCTTTATAACTGCCCCTCTCAACTCTCCCTTCTCCTCTATAACAGAATTTTCCTCTCCTTCGTTCTCTTGACTTGCCTGTGGTTTGCCATAGATTGTGTCTCAAATTGCGATTCTTTGTTGTACCTGAATAAATCTATTTTGCTGGTAAAATAACTGGCTGTTTTATTGTTTTAGGTCAATACTTGGGATTTTTTACATGTGAATAAAGATAAGCCTAAGAGGATGAGGACAGTGGAGCAAAGAAGAAATTAGGGTAGAAAAGATAAGATGAAGCCAGAAGTGAGGTGGTTGCATATTGCAGTGATAAAACTCTCTACTTTTTCCCCTTACTTTTAAGAATTTCTGGTACTTTAGTATAAAATTTTACAGCTTTCAAAGTACCTTGCTACACCTTATCTTGTAGTGTAAAGAGAATAACCATAATATCAACGTTTTATTTTTTGGCGGGGAGAGGGCAGGATGTAAGGCCTAGATTCAGAATGCCCAAAGGTAGTGATAGAACTCACAAAGAACAAAGAAAGGAATCCCAATGTGTAAAAGTTCAGGGTCATTTCACATATACTCTATTTCACAATAGGATTATAAAGTCTCTGTGGGGAAGGGGCCATATTTTGTATTTGTTTTGTTTCCCATATTTTGCTCACTCAGTATCAGGCATCTGCTATGGTCAAGCACATGCACTTTGATTTGAATGTCGTCTTATTTTACACTGAAGTCTGTAAACAGTGCCAAGGTGGGTTAATGACAATTAAATGTAGCAGAATAAGAAGACTCAAACTTGTGTTGTGTTTCCCATTGCTTTGTAGAAGTAGCTGTTCGTCCTTGGGGATAGAAGACTAACTCATGCATTTTCAGACTAATCTTATTCCCAGAAAAGATAAAACTGCTATCTGTTGATTCTGGGACCTAAAATATTTTATGCATCCAAGTCAATCATTAAATTTCCTTGTTAAAGAAAAAATGTGGAGAAAGACAAGTGGACAGTGGTCCTAGGGTTGAGAGTAAAGGGCTACTTCGCTTGGTAGGTTAGGAGGAGATTAGGGGAGCTCTTCTGAGATCGGGAAGGATGATTGCACTTCTGGTTTTCTTGAGTTAGTGAGAACTACCCCCAGTAGCATACAGGGAATGGGGTCTTAAAAGAAGAGGAGTTCAGGGTCACAGCCAGGGAGCAACAGGGTGCCTACAGGAAGGGCTGGTGACTCTGCGGCTTGTGCAAACGAGGAGAACCGGTGCAGCAGATTGAGCAACGGTGATGACGGTGAGGAGCCGAAGAAAAGGCTCCTTCCTAATTTTTGAGTAATCCTGAGAGCTTCTAGCATGTTCCAAGGTCATACAAAATGACCAATTAGTGTAGTTAAGTGAGAGTTTGAAAGGACATAATTGATTTGCAAATATAGAGAAATAGGATTGTTCATGCACCTTGGGTGTCAAGGAGCAATTCATACCCATCACACCAGCTAAGTGCTGCGTACACCAGGTACCATTTCTCTACGAAATATGTATTTGTCTCCTGAGGAGGCACATGGGAAAGCTTTTCAAACCTAGCTGTCCCTTATAATTACCCAGAACATTTGCTAAAGATACAGAATTAGGGGCTCCATCCCAGATGTACTGAGTTAGAATACTGGTGATCGAATGGAACGGGGATATCTGTATTTTTCCTTTCTTGTCAGCCCTGCTCTGATTTGTGGACTGCTAGTTGAGAACTCCTGGTCAGGTGTTAAAACGTGGGTTTGGGGTTCAGACAAGTCGGGGTTTACATTGAAGCTCAGCCACTAATTTTGGACAAGTTACTTAAATTCTATGAGCTACAGATTCTTATTTATACAATGGGGATAAAACTGTCTACTTTGCAGGCATATGGGGAGACTAAATGGGATACTGTATTTAGAGTTTTCACTTCAGTGCTCAGCGTCATCATTCTATTTAGGGAGCCAAGTGTTCTTGGGATTTCTGAGTTCGTCCACCTCTTTGGTGTCTAATCTAAAAGCACTCCTTCATCACAAACCTGTCCATGGCTTCATCTGAAATTGTTCTAGGTTCTGACTGGCAGGTGAGAACACTGAGAATGACACATTTGAAATGACTATGTGTCCTAATCTCTGATCCACTAGAAGCTGTCTTGGAGATAACACAACTGAAGGTGATTAAAAGATTGCTTCTTCTGAGCCTGAATCTTTTCTGACAGCCTTATATGAAAAGTCTCCTTTGTGTTTTCCAGAAATTATACCATAGACAGATTAAGCCATTAATCAGGTCCAATGATTACAGATGGGTTGCTTCAGTGTTCAAGGATATATGGGATGGTGGTTTTCTAAAATGGAAAGAATTTAAAGTTAAAGGACCTGTACTTGAGCCCCATCCTTCCTCCTTCTTTCCTTCCTCCCTTCCTCCCTTCCTCCTTTCCTTCCTTCCTTCTTTCTTTCAATTGTATGGATTTGTTAATTAAATTAAAATTACTGCCCTTAGCCTACTTTCTTTTTCTATAAAGTGGAAATGACAACCCCTTCCTAAACTGTCACTCAAGAACTTCTACAAGGATTAAATGAGATAATGCCTCATTTTATAAACTATAAATTTCTATGTAAGAATAAATAGAGTGTTTATGTTTCATGTGTATGTCTTAGGTGACTCTGGAATGAGAATGTGTAAGAAAAGAAAAAAAACCCATTTTTTCCATGTATTGATTTCCCGTTCATGAAATCACTTATCATGAAGCAAATATTACTTGAGAAGCTACAATAGAACGTAGACTCTACTAAACCCTTGCACTTGTACTATTTCATTTAATTTTACATCAGGCTTGAATGGTAGTTATTATCTTCATTGAGAAATTTGAGATCCAAAAAAAGATGAGTAATTAGACCAAGGTCACACAGCTAGTGGCAAGATTGAGATGCTAGCCTGGGTCTGTCTGATCTTAATAAGACCAGGCAGTACATGGACTTGAAGAAAGTGATTTTTAAAAGGTGTTAAAACCTTGAGGTGCTTTGGATGTCTCAGCAAGATCCCTTACTGAATAATAAGAACTTTTTGACTCTCATCACCTCTGCAAATTTGCATCTGGTAAAATCAGATATTTCTTAACCCTTGCCCTAAACCGATGAAGTCATACAGACCTAGTTTAAACTCATGTTTGAAAAGATGGTAATTCAGATTCTTCTGTCAGTTACCGCCCACCCACCAGTCACGAAGTAGAACAAAATGTGGAGTGAGATTTGGTGAAGAGGGTGACAAAGACACCTGTGACACTGGGGCAACCGCTAATGATTCAGTCAGTTTCTATCATTCTCAGAATGTCAGGGGCAGAAGCAGCTAGATTTTTAAGGCAAGCATCACAGGATAATTGTGTCATCATAAATAACTGTCACACTAAAGTCCTTGGAGGGTGAAATTCAAAATGACAACTTGGGCCCCAACCATGAACTGCATAGTTGCAAAGCCCAGGCCACTCTTTTTCTTTTCTTCTTGTCTCATGGTAGGAGACACATTTCATGGTAGGAGAATGTGGGAGGAGGTTCTCCCATGAAATCCTGTCGATCTGCCCTGCATCTGCCCTGAATTTCCACTCTCACTGCTCCATTTGGGTCATTATACCTATCAATCACAGCTGCTTCTCTTCTTCTAAGCTCTTAGCTTCAGCACCCTCTGGGCTTTTGACAGTAACACTGTTATAGCTTCTCTATGTGGGGTCTACAGGGTTCCTACTTCCAAGGTTCTGCCTCTTTTTCATCATCACTTAATGAATTGCTGGATGAATCCATTCATCCAAAACCCCACTGGGTCTAAGAGAACCATGCTGGGGTTCTTGGAATTATAAGATGGAGGGAAATAAAGTGAAGCAATGGAGTCCATCATTTATTTTTATCCAATAGATTGCACCTACTGAAGAGGGTTCCATGGCATTTCTGTTTGAGTCCCAAGATTTTGTCACCCTTTGGTTTATATGTAAACAGCTACAGAGGCTTGCTTGTGATTACTTCAAAAAAACTCCATACTGCACCCAGAAGCATTGTTTCCTATTCTAAACTTTTAGGTTCCATAAAGTCACTTGGCTCTCATATATGATGAAATAGAAAAGTGACATAGGTTTTGGAATGAGTTCTGACACAAGCAGGGCCAGCTTCATGGGCGTATAGCCTGTGCAGTAGCCCACAACCCATGCTCAGAGGGTCCTGTGCTTGGCTTAATGCTCTACAGTATTTGTCTTGAAATTCTTAATAATTTTTTGACTAAAGAGGACTTGCATCTTCATTTTGAACTGGCCCCTGCAAATTAGGTAGCTGATCCTTCTTTTAAGCTTATGACTAGTTATGTTTCTTAAGGTCTCTGAACCTCAATTTTCTTATCTGTAAATCAGGAACAGTGTAGTTATACATATCTCGGAGTGTTCTTGAGCAGAATAAATCGGATATAATAGCAAATTGGCTAACAAAACTTTTGCACATGCATAGTCATCAAGAAATCTTAACTTCTTTGCATCTAATCCAAGAGGGAAACATCCTCATTAACATCATATTAAGTCAACACTAGAACATTAGTTATATGTGTGCAAAGTTTAGTTTTGTGCTGGAGAAGATGATTATTTAGATTTTGCTGTTGTGAGATTAGTTTAAATAAGAAGTAAAAATGTTCCCTTTTCACCCAAACGCTACTTGTTTGAATCAGTGTGCAGACTTGGTAAGCAGAGTGGTGAGGAAAACACTGCAACAGAGGCAAAGGCTAAGAAATCAGTCAATTCTCATTATGGCCAAGCCAATACCAGGAGCACTTATACTTCTCAGAGAAACACTGAGCTTGATCAGCTATGGTTGCTAGCCAAGGATAAGGTGAGTGGTCAGAAAAAAATGTAAATAAAAGTAAAGAATACAGGAACTAAGGTTTAATGACATTTAAAAAACTTTGTGTCTAGTGCTGATCTAGCTGGTTCAAATGTATTATTTTGTTTAATCTTCCTAAAAACCCCATGAGGTAGATAACATCAGTAGTATCTTATAAATGAGGAAACTAAGCTCACAGAGTATTTACAGTTCTAGAGAACAGCCTAGAATTGATAGTATTGGGAGTCCATATTATTTAAAGACAGAGATAAATGGGGCAATGAAGATTATCTGGTAGCAAATGGATTTCATCTCATGACATAACTAATTTTTTGGTAGGGCTGTGTTAAGAAAGATTCTGAGACTCTATCTGCACTGGGAGGTATAGAGTGTCTTGATCAATTAGTAATGTCTGCCTTGGGCTTTGGAAAAGTGGTGGTGGCATGTAAGGCAGAGATTTGCCATCTTTGATCTAGTCTTCTCATTTTACAGACTTAATCATTTTACGTCATGACTAAGAAGTTACTATAGTTACAATTTATAATGTGAACTACTGCCTGAGCCTGCTTTTGATCCTGAAGTCACTGATGCTTAGAGCAAGGTTGTTTCACCGACCAGGCAATCAAACAACCAAAAAAAGTAATATAAAACAAAAAGGAATAAATGTATTGGCATTTCAAGCATTAATAGGAAAAGTATTAGAGCTTAGAGGGTTCTTTCTAAGATCAATAAAATCAAAATGTAGAGAGTGCTTCAGACTTTAGTATGCATCAATAGCCCCTAGAAGGCTTTAAAAACACAGATTACTGGACCCAACCTGCAGAATGTCTGATTCAGTAAGTTTCTGGGGTGTGGCCTGAGAGTCTGCATTTCTAGCAAGTTCTCCAATGATGCTCTGGTATGGGACTATGCTTTGAGGGCTTCCTATTAGTAACTTTTCCTTGACCACTGATCTGATTCCTCTTAAAATAAAATTAGTTATTCAAACATGTATTTTATTTTTTTTTTATAAATCTGGGAGACTCAGCCTGCCACCCACATGGGATTTGTTAATAAGTTCTGAAAATCATCTCAAAATTTTAAGATTTAGTGGTTGCTTCAGCAGCATGTATGCTAAAATTGAAACAATACAGAGAAGACTTGCATGGTCCCTTCACAAGGATGACATGTGAATTCATGAAGCTTTCCATATTTTTTGGAATCCCTTGTGTGCTGTTGGTAGGAACAAAAAGTGATACAGCCACTATGGAAAACAGAATGGAGATTCCTCAAAAGTTAAAAATAGAAATACCATATGATCCAGGAATCCCATTTCTGGGTGTATAGCCAAGAGAATTCAACATAGGATCTCAAAGAGTTATTTGCATACTCAAGTTCATTGCAGCATTACTCACAACATCTAAGAGGTAGAAGCAACTCAAATATCCATGGACAGATGAATGGATAAAGAAAATGTGGTATATACATGCAATGGAATATTATTCAGCTTGAAAAAAAAAGAGGAAATCCTGTCACATGTTACAACATGGATAAACCTTGAGGACATTATGCTAAGAGAAGTAAGCCAGTCACCCAGAGATAAATGCTATATGATTCCACTTACATTTCCACTTACATGAGGTATCTAAAGTAGTCAAACTCACAGAAACAGAATAAAATGGTCGTTGCCAGGGGCTGAAAGAGGGGGAAATAGGGAACTGGCGTTCAATTGGCATAGAGTTTCAGTTTTGCAAGCTGAAGAAGCTCTAAAGAGGGCAATGTGAATATACTTAACACTACTGAACTGTACTCTTAAAAATAGTTAAGATGGTAAATTTTATATGTGTTTTTTTATCATGATTAAAGAAAAATTGCTAATTTAAAGATAACAGTAATCCTTGGTTGGTGAGGCATCTAGAGAGAAGTGGAGAAGTAGCTCTTTGTGGCTACTCAAATGTGAGCTGGGGACTTATCCTGGTTCCAATGTTAGCAAGCTTTCCCCTACCTGTGGGCCTACGGATTCCTAACCTCTCATAAAAGACTCTTTAAAGCACTCGTGCTTGGGTCCAATCCAGAGATTCTAATTTGGTCTGTAATGTGACCTGGATGGTAGGATTTTTGAAAGATCCCCAGATGGTTTGAATGGTAGCCAGAGCTATAAAACATTGTTTGGATCAGTGATTCATAAATTATGAAAGGTTAAAAAGATTCTCTTGGGGGTTTGTCAAACTATATATGCTCAGTTCTCCTCTATTCTCTTCCTCACAGCCCAGGTAATTCTGGTTATCACCCCCCTCCCCTACCAATTGGAGAAATATAGCATTAGATGATTTCTAACGCTTCTTTCAGATAAAATACATCCATGATTACCCTTTTCTATGGTAGGATTCTTCTGTCAATGAATTGGGCTGGATCTTATAAGAAGACATTCTTTTTTTTAAACCTCAGTTATAGGGAGTTGAGTTTATCATCAACTGGGTTTGCACATGGTCAAGATTACTATTAATATTGGTGGAACAGTCTTAGTTTTGGCTGTGTGCGTACACAAAGCCCACCCATCCTTTTAAATTCTTCTCAGTCAAACTTCACAGTTAAAGCATAGCGTTTAGGCTTAAAATCAAACTGTTGAACTATAACAAAATTCCAATGTTTTGCTTGTACATTGTTTGACAGGCTATGAATAATTTAGAAGATGATCTGAAGAATGAAGGGATAAAGTTTCATTGAGTTAACATTTGTGTGGAGGGATTAGGTCCTGCCAAGGGCGATTTCCTAGGCTCCCTAAAAATCAGTGTCATAAAATCAGAGGGTACCCAGACAATCCTAAGGAATTGTAACTGTATTATTAGGGTGTGCTCATTACCAAAAAAATCCCAAATGGAAACAACTCCTCACATATTCAGCCATTTGTAAGCCAGTTTAGATACTCATGAAATCAGAAATTTGCCAACATAGGAAATGGGACTTGCCAACTCAATGCTATTTAATATTAATTAAACTTAATATAACTCAGTTATCTGTTTTTCAGATATTCCCAAACAGAATACCAGAGAAAAAGAAATAACACTGCATTCATAGTAAATGTATATTTAAATTACATAATCATAAATGTATTTATAATTATATATGCATATTATGTAATGTAAATTATCATATATTCTAGATTTCTGAATATTTCTAGAGTAACTGAATAGGAGGAATAGATATTGCAAATTAATAATTTCCATAAGATTGGTTACCTGGGAAAGTTAACATGAGAATACACTGATACAGGTGTTGTTTATACAAATACACGTTTTTCTACACTGTGAAGAAGGCCAAAATACTGCTATGTGACCTGCCTGATTAGCATTCAGGAGTGGGAGCAATTAAAGCTGCCTAGAATTTTATGAGATGACATCACGAGGAAATGACTACCCAGCTGTGTTTTAAAACACGCCTAAGAGTGACCAATACCATTGCTACAGAGATATTACCTTGGAAAGGTGTCCAGTAACACATGAAGGACAAAAGATGATAGCAATCTTGGTGACTATTCAGTGCATCCAAATTTTGATGGGTTTCCCTTTGTGAAGATGATTATATATATAATGGAACTATCATTGCCCCTTCCTCATCTGGTATAAGCATGTAATATGTAACACAGGGCAAGAAACATCCAATTTCCGTTGAACAACCCAATTTATATTACAGTTAGTCTTCGGAATATTTAGATGTTAAGCATTACTGAAATGTATAAAATTAAATTAGCATTCCCAGCATCAGCACTAATGTAGCAGACACTGACACTGGTTGTACATATAGGGAAGAGTAGAAGAAATCAAGGCTACAGGGGCAGAGAACCCAGGTTCAGGGTCCTAGTCATGCTCTGAAACTATTCCAATCAAGATGGAGTAACAAGGGCTATGTTAACTCTCCTGAAGGAACACTAAAAAACTGGACACAACATATGAAAAAATGATTTTTAAGACATTGGACATCAGACAACAAAGCCCAATAATCCCTGAGAGATAGGAAACAAATGAGGTGAGTCCTACAATTATCCCAGACTATTGCCTTACAGAGTTTCCAGGTTATGTTACTGGCAGAAGAGGCCCAGACTAAGCCTGTTAGTCTCCCCCATGTTGGGGAAATGGACTTGGGAGGCCAAGAAAGCCAAAGTGGTTGGAGTTTGCAAAATAAAGTACTGGAGAGAGAAAACATACAGAAAGAACTCCAAAAAACTGCAGAGGGTACCTTCTTTAGTCTCCAGCTGAGTTCTGACCAGTGCATGCATGCGAAAAAACTACACAAGGGCAGAGAAAAGTGCAACATCAATTCCTGATAAAAACTCTCAGCAAACTAGGGAATAAGGAAATTTAATCTGATAAAGAACATCTATGTGAAAAAAGGTCTTACAGTTAACATTATACTTAATGGTGAAAGACAGAATTATTTCCCCTTAAGATCAGAGCCAAGACAGGGATATCTGCTCTTATCATTTCTATTCAACATTGTACTAGCGGTTCTAGCTGGTGCAGTTAGGCAAGAAAAACAAAAATAATTGCATCCAGATTGGAAAGGATGAAGTAAACTTGTCTTTACATGTAGGTGGCCTTATTGTCTATGTAGAAAACTTGATGGAATTTACCAAAAAAATGAGAACCAATAAATGAGTTTAGAAAAGTTTTGGGATACAAGATTGACATATAAAACTAAATTGTAATTCAATATATTAGCAATGAATATTTGGAAGTTGCAATAAAGGTCATTTACAGTAGCATAAAATTAGAAAATACTTAGGGATAAACCTAACAATGTACAGGGTAAAACCTGTACATTGAAAACTATAAAATATTGCTGAGATAAATTTAAAAAGACCTGAGTAAATGGAGAGATATACCTTGTCTATGTGTTGGAAGATTCCAACTGTTAAGATGCCAAATATCCCCAAACTGATCTAAAGATTCAACACAACCCCAATTAAAATTCCAGCAGGCTCTTTGGTAGAAATAAGAAAGCTGGTTTTAAACTTCTTATGGAAATGCAAAAGGATCTAACTCTAGCCAACAACAGCAACAAACTTTGGAAATGAAGAACAAAGTCAGAGGGCTAACACTACCTGATAGGTAGACAAAACTTGGCTAGCTCAAAATTATACCCTGAGGCAGACAATTAGGAATATCATGATGCTGTATTAAATCATTGTTTTCCTATTTAGCAAATGACTGGTTTGATGAGCTAAACAATGTGCTGGAAGTATATGTATTACGATTTAGTTGCCAGATTATACACAGGAAGAGATGAAAAATGAAGTACGGAGCGCTAAGAGTAGGGATCAAAAAACTTGTGTTCTAACACAGCTCATATTTCTTAATGCATACAGATGGAGAAACAGTATTTACCTTTCTTTTCTTCGTTGTGAGGATTAAAGCACGTAAATATGTTTTAAAAGCACAACACACTATGCAACTCTGGAATTGTTAGCATGTGAATGCAGATCTTTCATAATGTGTATTTGGGAAAGGGGAGACACCCAATTATTGCCCATTCTGGGGAAAAAGTGCCCAAAAGATACTCAAAGCCTGGACCACCTGTAGGGTGCAAAAGCTCAGTGCTCAACCCCACATCTCATGGGGTTGGACATTAATTTAGAGGAGCAGCATGTGGGTAAAATGGAAGTATAATCCAGGTACATACTTATTAATACAATTAAACAGGACTTTCTACTAGCTCAGTAGATATTGGGCTTTACGGGTGAGTGGTGAGGATTAAATGAGACAAAAGTACATGCAGAGCATGATGTACAAAGTATGGCACTTAATTTAGGAATTTTATAACGTTAGTCAGAAATATCCATGGTTTTCAAACAAAACCCCCAAAACGATGTTAAAATTTAGGAGAGTAAAAGCATTCCTTTCCGTGAGGAATAATGTAAGCCAAGCACTTTGTTCCATTTCCGTTATTGCCATGGTTACCTGGAAGCTCAGAACCAATTATGAAACAGTTCTAACAATTCTAAAATACTTATCAAATTTTTATATGATTTATCTGGCCGTTGATGCTAGTTTTCTGTTCCAATTAACTTTCTCTAAAATGCCTACTCCTTTTTCGGAAGAGGGAGAGAGAAGGAAAATGAATGAATGCATGAATAAAGAAACTATATATATGTATATACATATCTATTCACATTCATTCAATAAACACATATGAACTACTGTGGCAGACCCTATGTAAACCCTGCCTGAAAACTAGCCTCATTATATTATAATTAAATCCCAGCATCTGTGAATGTGTGTGTCTATCTTGTATGTCTGTGTCTACCCTGACTCTATTGAATCTCATTCTTTAGGGACTTTGAGTTAAAGGAAAATCCATCCTTTTTTGGCCAAGGGAGGATAAGGCGTTAATTAAATTCCCCGTAGGCGTCTTTCGTGATGCAGTAATACTAAATCCAGAGATAAGTTGTCTTGGCAACTGCTTTGGCAACTGTTACCGGCCTGCTTTTTAGGCTTGTGAATAAAGATGTTTGAGAATGTAAATCACCAGCTGAGGTCTAACAGATTTTATTCTCGCTCTTCCGAAGAAGCTGGACACTAATTGATAATACAGCACACTTTCATTTATGTTTGAATAATAAAGCAATGTTCATAGCTCAGTCCTTGGACGATTACATATATTACTCATGCTTTCAAAATGTAATAAAGATACATACTTAATATCAGTTCTCCAATTAAAGTTTATGACCAAGCTCGGTGATGGTTATAGTTTTTGGCAGAGATTTTTAATTTTCTTCAAATGCTTTCTTGGGATTCACAAAGCAGCTTCAAGCATAAACATGTTTAGCTTGGGGGAATGGGAGGGGTAGAAATCAACACACATGCACATGAAGACGACAACTATATGCAAAATTTTAAATAATTCTATTTCTCAAAATAATTTCTTTTTAATTAAAAAAATCCTTTTAAGGCTCCACATGTACTGGAGAAATGGGCTACTGAGTAAATTGGTTAACTATCAATTTTTTGGCTGGCTAATGTGCACTGATGTCCTTCCTTAGCACTAAAATAATATATGCTCATAAAACCATTTTTACTAGATAATAAAGTAATCCTCACCTGGAGAGGCTTTACAATGAATACTTTATAGAAATCTTGAGTATTCAACAATTATGTAGAATTGAAAGGAGTCCAAGATCACTTGGCCCAACCTCTTTCCTTTACAGAAGAGGATACTGAAATTCACAGAAACCACAAATGTGCTGAGCCTACTGGAACTATGATCAAGCCATGAGTTCCCCAACATCGCCAAAGCAATACAGAGGGTCCTGTTATTGTGGTCTTCCCTGCACTTATTTCTGGCTAAAACAACCCTTTCATGATATTTTTTTCTTCTCATAGAGGCAGCATGGTATGATTTAAAAGTCTGGATTTCTGAGTCATATAGATCAGGGTTCAAATTCAGATTACTTACCTTTTTTACAAAAAAAACTCTAGCCTCCATAATCTTGATTCTTATGTAATTCTTGTGGTCAGGTAGCAGCTGCCCCAGCTATAGAATATATGGAGGGGTTCTACAACCTGGAAATTATGGAGATGACAAAGGAAATTTGTGAGAAGCTGATCTCACTCTGCCATGAGAACTTCACATAGTGTATAACACATGGTTAGAGTCAATTAGCTCTACAGAACAAAGCGTGTTTCAATATCAGTCTCCATTTAGTGCCCACAGGTGAACTGTTCTCATTTGGGGTTGCTAAGGAAGAGGCCTTGGACTTGTCATGTCTGAATGTTTTTCTCTGTGACCCATCCTGTCCTTTCCCCATATAGGTTTAGTCTGCAACAAAATATCTGCTTCTTGGTTCTTTATATGTCAAAGCCAAGAAGGACTGCAAGATAATATAGCCCTCTCTCTAGCACAATGTGCTCAGCTTTTTTTGTTTTTTAAGCCTGTCACTTCTGAAGCAGGTGATAAGGTCTTCTGTAAGAGTCACTCACTAGGGCAGTGCTGTCCAACAGAAATTTCTGCAGTGATGAAAATGTTCTCTGTCTACACTGACCAATATGGTAGCCACTAAACTTATGGGGCTACTGAGCACTTGAAATAGGACTAACATGATGGAATAGCTGAATATTTTATTTTGCTTAATTTAGTTAATGTAAACTTTAAATTGAAATGGCCACATGTGAGTAGAGGCTACCATACTGGACAGACTGTTCTAGAGGTTGGATGAATAGATATTGTATTGGTAGCCTGCCTCTTTGCCTCTCCTCCTTCTCTTTCCTCCCTTTCTTCCCACTTTCCTCAATTTCTTCTACTTCAAGTTTTTTGGGTTTGTTTGTTTTTTTTCTCTATACATGATAAAGTAACCTACGCCAAATAGGGTTTCTCCCAAGGAAACATATTTGCTTTTTGATAGAGTCCTTTTGGGGACAACGTTTAAACTGGAAAAATATAAGAATGTCAGGCTTTGTAGAATTCTGGTAGGGAAATCCTTTGCAGTTAAGGAGGTTTGTGGTTATCCTGTGCTCCTCAAACTACCTCTTATAGGTAAGTATCTACTCTGCCAGTTTAGAACAGAAGGCATAGTTGAGCATCTTTTGCGTTGCTGACATTGACATTTCCTGATATGCTGTAGCAATGCCTTATTCCCTTTAAAATTACCTGATAATTAATTGAATACCAATAGCTTTCACTATTCTAAGTCATTAAGTCTAGACTCCATTCTTAAAACAGTAATGATTTCATTTTTAAAGACTTTGCTCATCTATCTCTAGTCCTCCCATCCCCATGTGTTGTGTAAATATAGATACTACTCAGGTACTTCCTTCCTTCTACTAGATACTGGAGGGAAAAAAAGTAACAAGATTAATACAAGCATTTATATTCAAAGACAGAAGACAGACAAAGCATTTCATAGGTAGCCCTTAGGAAGGTTTCTTAGTTTCAATAGAAATTTTCCTCTTCAATATCTCGTGTCTAGTGTCTGGCCTGGAGATGTTTTGGGAGGTCTTTGTTTCTCAGCTTCTGAAATCAACAGTGATTTCTGAGTGCATGACCTGTGGTTACTGATGCCCAGTTTCTTAGCTGACTCATGACCCAGTCAGGCAGAAATCAAAAAACAGAGCCTTCTTGGTAGCTGAGTACAGGGCTGCTTTCTAAAGCTGTTATTCCAATAAATTATTTCCTAAAACTGGGTCCAAATGTGAAATTTAACCCACTATGAAGACTGCACTGATCCAGTTAGCAAAGTTCCCAACTCCTCTTAGCTGCCTAAAACATCCTTTTATATTTTATTCTAATGATGTGACTGGTTTGTTTTTTGAACCCTTATAAAATCCTGGACATCTAGAGTGGTGCAGCACCGAAGTAATTTGTACCCCACTCATTAGCAATGTGATCAATTAGCCAAACATTCTACAAAAATCATAGGATAAGGGAAACTCTTCTTCATTTATTCATTTAATATTTTGGTGCTTCCCATTTTAGGACCTCTGTCTGGGTACATTCTTTAACAGCAATAAGAATTATTAGTAAGTTGTCATTCTCATTCTTACTCATAGATGAGGAAACTGAAGTTTAGGGCGTTAAAGAAAATTCTGCAAGATTTTGCAGTTCACAGTGGAAGAGTTGACACACAAACCCAGGTCTGTAGGTCCACAGGGACAGCTTTTCCACTTCTCATACATTTAATCTGCTTGAAAAATCAGGCTGGTGTGCAGAATATAATTCATATTTCATATTTAGATTCCAGGTGCCTTTACCTGGGAGTCATAGCTATTCATTACAGCAGGTCTGACAGGACTTGAAAAAATACAGATGTTTGTCTGAATTAGTTTGTGTCTTTGAAGAAAATGCATTTCCTTAATAGTATTACAAAGCATAATTTTTCATGAAGTAGAAGTTTCCATCATCCAACTAGTCCTCTTTATGAGGTTTTAAAAAATGTGTGGGTATGTGTGTTTTGTTTCCCACAAACACACACTTTAGTCCAATCTTGAAATTTAAATTTTTCCCCCGAACTTTTCTTTTTAGGATAAAAAGAAATCTCATTCTCAGAAGATATTGGCTTAACAAGTTGGTTTCCAGTTTAAATTCATCTAGTAGTTGGCCATGCAACTTTGACAAAGACAGTTAACTCCTGGAGCCTCAGTCTCTTTACCTGTGAAATGGGAATTATGGCCATATTACTGTCCTACTTTTTTTCCTCATGGAAATAAAGGTTTATAATGGGTTTGACAGAGCCGATACTTTCCCCCTGGAAATGAATCCTAGTTTCTTATTGAGTACATTGTCCTCTCTTGACCTCTGTCGCCTGCTATTCAACAGTGATAGACAAATTACCTGCTCATATAACCTCTATATCATGCCTGTTGTTAATATCTACAGCATTCTCTTCATCATGGAGCATCCAGAACCCTCTCCTCTTTATTTAATTCTCTAGAAATATCAGAATATATATACCACTAGGATTTTGCATGTAATCTGAGAAAGAGAAAACCTTACAGAAGTCTGAGTTGTGCCAGCTTTCAGGAAGCTGCTATAATGGTCACTGTAGACTGACCACAAGGTGGCAGCCTCCCAGAACATTAGGGCCAAGCAGAAGTCCAGAGCAATTGCCTTGGTGGCTGATCTTGCATTCACAGCTCAGCCATAGCGAGGTCAATGTCTGCCAAGGTGTAGCTGCCAAGAAAGAGGTCCATCAGGCAAAAGTCTAGAAAACCACTTCTTGACAGTGTTTTCTAAAAAGCAGTAATGACACCACTTTTCCATTTTAGAGCGCCATAGGCTTTCAGAATGCTTTATTCCACTTAAGAATCTAAATCGTAAGGTAGTTAAAAAAGGGAAGGTGATGTCTTCCTTATATTTTCCTATTGTTTAAAGTCATTATTTCTCAACCTTGACTGTACATTAGAATATCCTGGGGAACTTTTAAATCAATCTGTGGGGCAGCGTCCCAGAGACTGATTTTTAAAAGCACTCCAGGTAGTTGTAAAGTGCACTCAGATTTGGAAACCATCTTTTCAAGTCCTCTCAATTTATTCATTCATTCACTCACTATTTATTGCATACTTTTTCACGTCAGCTTTCAGCAAGGTGATGGTGATGATGTAAAGTGAGATTCTACAATTGCCCTCAAAGACCATGCAAGTTAGTAATTCAATTCCATGGAATTCAATTCAGCAAACATTTAGCAAGTTCCTACTACGACAGATACTATGCTGGATACAGAGGAGGCTGAGATGACAGCAATTCCTGCTGTTCAGCATTTGCATTCAAGTGGGAAGTGTGTACAAATAATTATATGAGGCAGAATTTGGTGTTATTAATGTCTCACCTTTCTATAACATTTCACAGTAACACAAAGCCTTTTCATCCACCCATATAACTTGAAGCTCATTCAATAATTCTTGAGACTGGAAAGCAACTAGCTAACATTATCTGAAGTTCGAAGAGGAGATTGAGGGCTTCCCTGGTGGCGCAGTGGTTAAGAGTCTGCCTGCCGATGCAGGGGACACGGGTTCGAGTCCTGGTCTAGGAGGATCCCACATGCCGCGGAGCGACTGGGCCCGCGAGCCACAACTGCTGAGCCTGCGCGTCTGGAGCCTGTGCTCCGCGACAAGAGAGGCCGCGATAGTGAGAGGCCCGCACACCGCGATGAAGGGTGGCCCCCGCTTGCCGCAACTGGAGAGAGCCCTCGCACAGAGACGAAGACCCAACACAACCAAAAATAAATAAATTAATTAATTAAAAATATATATTTAAAAGTATTCAGTTTAAAAAAAAGAAAAAAAGAGGAGACTGACATGCTTTGCCAATAAGAAGCAGAATAAGTCCTGAAACCCACGTCTATGGATTCCGAGGTCAGTGCTCACTGCATCATTCCATGCTATTTTGTGGGGCTCAGCAAAGAGTGTTGATTTTCACTGCAAGAGTAAAGGTATTTGTCCAAGGATGTATTTGTGCATTTGTCTGGGGAATTTTATTTCCTGCAGAGTAAATAGAGGACCATTTCTGTCCATTTATTTTCTGGGCTTCTTCCTCTGCCCAGTCAGGGGCCTCATCTGATGCTGTCTTCATGCTCATATCCTTTTTATAAATGATCTCCTACTTTCACCAAATTTCTGATCTCTAAAATTGTTCTGGATGTCTATTGTCTTGAAGGGAAAACTGAAAATATTTAGTTCCACCAGCAGATCTGCTTGTCACAAGCTTCTGTCAATCACAGAAAGGTTTAATTAGGTTACTGGAAATTAGTCCAAATGTATATAAAGGAGAAGCCAGACAAGTCTCATTTTCAGAGATCTCCACTCTGTTAGCTAATAAAGCGTTAAGCCAAATGCCATCCGGATTGGGACTGGCACATAAGGTAGTGGTTGAAGAACATGTTTTAGGAATTAGCCTTATGGCTCATTTGGGGAGTTGACTCTTAAGGGAATGAGGTGTGGGTGAATATCCTCTTCATCTGCAGAATCAAAATGATACTAGCATCCTTCAGGGTCAATAAACATAGCAAGATATTCCCAGGGTCATTGTTTCATTTTTCTGTAAGAGCAAAGAATCCACTAAGTGGATTCCCAGAGGACCCATGGCCTTTTCATTGCACAGAAGACTTTGCTACTGAAAATTCCACTGTGAGATTGTGGAATTAGCTATCCTTTCTTTAAAGGCTTGGCACTGTTCGCATTGTTGAGATTTAGATGCCAAAGCCTAAGAGAAACACTAAAAAAACGAGTACATTAAGACATTCATGTGATGAGGAATCTGAACATCATTTTAGAGAGGAACAGTTGATGGGCTGTAAAGTTTTAGGCTGAAGAAGCAAAGACCCAGAAATGCAAATGGAAGCATGAGAAATCTTCAAACATGCAGACATCTATTTGCACAAGTGGGGCTGTGTTCAGTCTCTCTAGCTCGAGAGAGAAGGACAGTGACCAGGGGTGGAAGGGACAAAGGGGCAAATTTCAAATTACCCTGTTATGGAAGAACATTAAAATTATTAAGCAGTAGAAGCAGTTGCTTCATAAACCCCCTCTTTTCAGAGATGTTGTGTTAGGAATGTGGAAGTAGGGATTTCTCAGCTGGGTAAGAAGTTGGTTTTAATGAACTTTTCTGGGAATGTTAACAGTTCTGGATATCCACCTGAAGGTTAATCCTCATGTCCTAATTATGCTCATCATATTGTCTACGTCACTGAACTTTGCTCTCTCAGGTGGGGGAAAATAGTTCACTGATATCAAAAATTAGCCGTGAATGTGAAGTGGACAGGTAATCCATTACCCACACTTCTAGGCATCGAGGAAACTCAACAAGTCACTGTTAAATGAGTATATGAGCACGAGTTATGCCACCAGGAAGGATTAAAGGGAGAGGACTCTGGTAGGGTTGTCCCAGTTCACAAGTACGGACAGGACTGACACGGACCTTCGGGGAGAGAAAATGCTGAGACTAAGCTGTGGGGTGCTGAGTACCAGGGCACAGACCTAGTCATGGCTCCTGCTGTCTGGAAGCTCCCCACTGAGATGCTCATATCTCTTGGGTTTTCATCACAGTGCGTCTGCAAGTTTCACTTAAGGAAACAGAGACTCAGAAGTGGGAGCGGAAGTGTGGGAAAGACCTATTGGTTGGAAAGTGGTTACACTGACTCTGCCCAGCTCCAGAAAAAGACAATGACCAAAGGTGGACATTTCAAGGGGACCAGGTTTCCGTATAATCACTTGGTGGAAGAACTTTAAAGCAATTGGACACTGGAAGCAGCTGCTTCGCAAAGCTTCCTGTTTGTAGAAATGTTTAAAAACAGCTTATCACTTCATGGAAGAGGGTTCATCAAAATTTGTTTACTACTGAGGTAAGAATTTAGATTAAATGAACTCTTATATTGGGTAGGAAGTTGGATAAAATGTGTTTTCCTGAGACTTCAAGAACTGCAACATACTTTGTTCATTCATTCAACATGGCCTGAAAAAGAAGAGTCTCCCAGTCCACACATATCTAAGGATCCTTATTCCATTGTTGATACCCAAAGTGTTTGTCTATACTATTACTTCCGCTGGGAGCAGTGTTTTGTTTATGTCTGAACCTGTAGCACAGAAGACACTGCCTTCTATAGAGTAGATTTGCAATAAATGTTTGTTGAGCAAATAGCAAATTAACTTTGTTGATTTTAGGGTTTGAACATGGACTGAATTTCTTTTGTGTACTAAGTATGCCTACTTGGCATGAATATCACTGGCTAATATTTCTCAAGCGCTTGTTATTGCCCAGGTGCCAGGCTTAGTGCCTACATGCATTGTCTCATTCAAACCCTACAAACACATCTATTGAAAAAATCATGCAGGGAATTCCCTGGTGGTCCAGCGGTTAAGACTCTGTGCTTTCACTGCTGAGGTCCTGGGTTCCATCCCTGGTCAGGAAACTAAGATCCCGCAAGCCGCAAGGTGTGGCCAAAAAAAAAAAAGGCTGAAAAATTTTTAAAAAATCATGAAGATGCAATCATCACACTGATCACACTGTTTTTACTAATGAGGAAACTGAAGCACAAAGAGGCTAAGTAGCTCCCCAATGGTTCATAGAGAGTAATTAGATGATGCAGGATTGAAATTTAGGTTGTATGACTTCCAAGCCAGCATGGTTCAACAGAGCACACTACCTCCAGTGAAGGAATGATCATTATCAATCATTAATATGACAGTATGTGTTTAAAACATAGCTAACAATTATTGAATGCTTTCTACATGTGAGGCACTAAGTATCTGCTCACTTAATCCTCAAAGCAGCCTCATAATGTAGGTACTATTATTGTGCTCACTTTATAGATAAGGCACAGGATCTAGAATTTTTGGATCTAAGTTTATCAAACCCTAAAGCTTATCCTCTCAATATTGTGTGGTCTTATTTCCTCTTTTGTGATACTGAAGAGACAAATAATGAATCCTCTTCCATGAAGTGTATGTGTTGCTCTAAGAAAATTGTATTTGATTTGACCTGGAACTAGATCTCAAACTAAACTAGGGTTTAGAGGCAGCTTAGAAGGTGGCAAAGAAACTCATCATAAAGGCAGTGGTTATGGAAAAAACTAAGAATTTAGGATAAAGTAGAGATGATTTCAGGACCTGGATCACCATTTTACTAGCTATGGGATCTTGGAAGACACTTAACCTTTCCACGCCTTAGTTTCATCATCTCTAAAATGGGGATGATTATTATCCCAACCTCATAGTGTTGGTTAAAAGCTAACATCCACAAAGCACTGCATTTCACGCCTGACTCACTCTGCTGTTGCTTCTCCTCCCCATTCCTCATCCTCTCGTCTTCCTTCTTTTCCCTTTTATTCTTCCTCTTTCTGTTCCTCTTTATTCTCCCCTTTCTTCGTCTCCACTGTCTTATTGTTATTCAAAAATTTTTAATGGAGATTAAATTAGTACATACAAGATATAATTCACTCCTTTTTTCATATTTTCTTTTGATTTCGTAAAATTTGATTTTACGAAAATTTGATTTTCGTATTTTTCTTTGATTTCGTAAAATCTTTTGATTTTTTCACTGAATCAAAAGCAGTCATTCCAGAAATAATTCTAGACCTTATAGTTGGGTTGAAACCAAAAGCTGTGAACCATGTTCTAATAAAATATGTGTGGCTTTAGGGAAAAAGGCATATTTCTCCCTCCTCCCCCAATGGTTTAGTATGTTTGTGATCAAAAGCGTTCTTGCCGAGAAAAAGGGACAGGGCTGACACGTACAAGAGTGTACGTCTGCCCGAGACAGCATTTCAGGGTGGGAAGTTCTCAGGAGCAGCTGGGATGTGAGACATGGCAGATCAGGAGGAAGCCAAGAATTCACCACACTAACTTACACATCACCTGGGCAAGTCACTTATTAAGAAAAAAATCCTTCTCCCCTTTCCTGGGGATCCCTCCTGGATGCTTCTAGGTTGAGACCTTCAAATTGTAGTTCAAAGATGCTAAGCAGGAAGAGGATTTGCCATTTCATTACTTGGCCTTTCTTTCTCTCTCTCTCTCCGTGAGGACTTGTGCAGCCTCCTCCTGGGGTATTGTGGGGAAGATGAATTAGCTAATATTGGTAACAGGCCTTTGATGATGACTGCTAAGTGTTTGTACCGTGTAATTGCCATTTTTCCCAAGAAAATGTTCATATTGTTACTAATTAGGCATTGTTGAAGCACCTCATGCCCTATTATTTTACAGTTGTCATGCAATTGACTGGCAGCAGGACCATTTCAAATGACATTTGTTGCCCATTTCCCTGGTTTAATTTTTGGAAATTTTATGGCAAGCCTGGGCATTGTTTCTTGTTCACCGCAACTTAAATAATTAACAACGTAAATATGGCTTTGGGTGGTGAGACTGTCAACACAGAGAGTTCTTTAGAGATTTTAATTAAGAACACTATGGCACTGAACGCCATGTGAAAGCTTATTATAGCGCCTGAGCACTCTGAGCGCTTCTGCTCTGTGGGTCTGTGGCTCTCGTGCCTGAGTGTGCACATGTGTGGGCCTGTGTGTGTATGTGTGTATTTACATGTGTGCATGTGCAAGTGCATAGGTTTTGTGACCAATAGTGTAATATGAGATACAAGGACGAGAGCAAAGTCCTTCTTTGGCTCAGCCTTCTCTAAGGCATACACTAGAGAAGCTGATTAATGAAACTTTCTCCATTTTCTTACTATAACCGAGAGATTTTGAGTTGGCTCAAACCAAGCATCATTTGTTAAATGTCTACTATGTTATTATGTACTGGACTAGATGAGTTTCATGGTTTCTTTAAGCTTTACAACAAGTCAATGAGGTCTCTCACACTGACAAAATGAAGGTTCAGAGAGGTTAAGTAAGGTGTCCAACGTCACACAGCTAGTAATAGATGAAGACAGGACTTAAACCCAAGTCTGCCGACTCTGGAACCTGGGCCCCTTCCATTCTCTCTCGCAAACAAAATTGCGGAGCTTTCGATCTGGCAGTGAGTCTGGGCACTCCAAAGGCTAACTTGTGTTTTCTCCAGAAGCCTTGCAGCCTCACCTGTCTAAATGCATCTTCTCTCCTGTATCTGTATTTCTGTCTATCACTTCTCATAGTCTGACTTTTAGCTGTGTACCAGCTGGGATGACAGTGTAATATGATGGTGATGAAAGCACGGGCTTTAGAGACACCTGGATTATATTTCTCACTCTACCTTTTCCCATCTGGGTCATCTCAGACAAGTGTCAGCACCTAAGCTTCATATTGTTGGTGTGAAGATGAAAGTGAAAGTAAATATTGAAAGTGCTTAGAAGGTTTCATGGCACATAGAAAGCACACAGTACATAGTGGTTGGATGGATGGATGTTTTGGGGGTCAGGTTGGGCTACCCCAAATTAGGCCACAATGGCAAACTGATTACTTTGAATTGAAATTGCTTGAGAAACAGCTGATGTGTGCTGCAAAAGGAAGGGAAAGAGAGAGAGGCTTTAGGAATGCAATAACATACTTTCCCAGCCTTGAAATGTCCTACAATCTGAGAAGCTGTACAAATGTGCAGGTGGCCGTGTCTCGTCTCTGCAGAGTTGGCCCCTGCAGGGTTGATCGGCAGAATCGTCGGCACACGCACTTACAGGATGCCAGCTTCATGGCACGTGAGCTCATGCAGGCACCGTAGCCCCCACAAGGCTTCTCTCCGTGGCAGGGCTGGTCCAGGCATCACCCCGTCTCCCTCACTGACCCTGCCTGCTGGAAGAGGAAGGGCTGCACGCTAACCATCTCGTGTGTGTGTGTGTGTGTGTGTGTGTGTGTGTGTGTGTGTGTGTTTTACTATTTGCTCTTACCTGCTTCGGTGTCCTCAGGATTTGTGTGTCTGCAACAGGCACAGACGATTCTCAGGGCTCTTCCTAACTAAATGTGAGAGCAGAGTCACTTGGTTTGCAAGCAGAATGAAGTGGGCGTGAGGCATGTTTCCATCGCTTGTTGGCAACGGGCAGGCTACTGAACTAGTCTGGGTTTTGGTTGTTTTATCACCTGCAAAATGGAGTGGGGGGAATAATAATCATTCCACATTGTGAGGATCAAATGGGAGAATGATATTACTCAAAATGAATGCGTTCAGATAAAACTGTCACTTATTGGGCACATACCAAAGACTGAGTGGTGCTGGAAAGATTATCTACATTATCTTAATAATCAGTTGACACTACAATCCCCTTTTGTGCAGTTGAAGAAACAGAGACTCATGGAGATGACTTAACTTGCTGGAGATTACCCAGCTATTAAGCCTAGGCTGAGTCCTGATATCTAGTTTCATACGGGTTAGAGGTTGCTTGGGCCTCAGAGAGGGCAAGTTAGTGCTTACCTAGTAGGTGGGGTGACTAGATGTCTAAGCCTCTGCCAGCAGAGAGGTTCCTGATCTGGGGGGCTTGGCGAGGACCTCTACTGGCTGAATTTCATATGCTGGTGTGCATGCAGTGAGGTTGGAGGTCGGGAGGAAGAAGGATCTGTGTTTCATTATTTGTCACTCCCTGGGTGCATTGGGTGTTGCTTGTTTCATGCCACTGCTGTGTGAACGTCCTCCCATGGCTTCCCAGGGCCTCTGCACGAAGACCCTGGTGCTCTCAGATGTTGCGTGGCCCGCCTCTGCTTCCTGTTACAAACTCGAGTCACCTCCACCCTGCGCCTCGCCGTGGGACGGGCACACCCTGCAGCTTCGGAGCCTGCTCCCTCTTGTCTCTGCAAGTGCTGCTTCTTCTGACTAGAACTTTCTCTGTATCACTCTTGTGTCATCAACGAAAGCTTTTTCATCCTTGGGGGCTCTCAGCCCAAGCCTTTCCTTCTCAAGGCAGGCTACCCCAGGGCCAGCTCAGCTTCCTGCGTGAATCACTAATACTTGCCTTCCTTTCCTTCAGAGTGCCTCACTCTGCAGCTGTACTTTGTCTAATGGATCAGTTGATTAATATTTGTCTCTCCTCGCAAGAGGGAGGAGATATGGGGATATACGTATATGTAGAGTTGATTCACTTTGTTATAAAGCAGAAACTAACACACCATTGTAAAGCAATTATACTCCAATAAAGATGTTTAAAAAATATATATATTTGTCTCTCCTTTTAGATTTAAGCTCCGTAAGAGTGGGGACAACATAGCATGACTGGCACAGAACTTAGATACCTTCTAATCACAGATACCTACTATGTAAATATTCTCTAACTCCCTCTCTAAATCCTATTCAGTCTCCAATTTGTGAAACTAGCATGTAGTAGATGCTAAATAAATATTTGTGATGCACTCCCCCAAAACAGTCTTCTATTCCTTCCGATCACTAACTTAGTTCATATCTACACATTCCTTAATTGGTCAAATGATCAGTAACGAATAAATGGAAGAAGGAAGAAATGGATATAATTGGTATTTATACACTTAACTGTTAACAAAGCTTGAGTTTCAATGAGTGTTTGTCATTATTTTGCAGGGTTTCAACCTCTGGAAGACAATTCAGGAGCTGGTCTGCCTACCTAATCAGGAGCTCATGTCCATACATACGCCCAGAGCGATTCTTTGTGTGTGTGTGTGGGGGGGCAGTGTTAAGCATGGACTTTGGAACCAGACTGCCTGCATCTAAAGCCTGACTGCACCATTTATTAGCTCTGTGAATTTAAATGAGTTTTTTGACTCAGTTTTACCATCTGTAAATGGGGATAATAACAGTACTTATATGGGAGGGTTGTTGTGAAGATTAAATAATTTAACATTTATTTTACAAAGTGCTTAGAACAGTTCCTGACTTATAGTTCATGCTATATAAGTACTGACTATTATTTTATATATTAGATTATGAGGTAAATCATGTTATGCCTTTTCATGTGCCAGCCCCTAAAACCACTTCCTTCCTAAGTCTCCTACCATTTCTCTCATAGTTCTGGCTTCTTCCTGCCTCCCTCTGACCTGAGTTGCTATAATCTGACCATTTGCTGATCCTACTTGGATTATGATAATATTGAAACCGTGCACCTCAGATTGGGACTTGACACCCTGTGCCAGGACTCGAACCCAGCCAAAACCCAGATTGGGACTTGAACCCACGCAGCTGGGACTCGAACCCGGCCAAAACCCACAGTCTTCCAACTGAGATCACACACCTGGTTTCAGGACTTAATGAAGCTCAGGTTCTTGAAGTCTCATTGCAGAAAGAATTCAGTGAGAGACAAAGTGATAGGTAAGAAGTGGATTTATTTAGACAGAAACACACTCCACAGAGTGCGGGCCATCTCAGAAGGTGAGAAAGGCACCAGGGTATGGGGTTGTCAGTTTTTATAGGGGTGGGTAATTTCATAGGCTAATGAGTGGGAGGAGTATTCCAGCTGTTTCAGGAAGGGGCGGGGATTTCCAGGAATTGGGCCACCACCCACTTTTTTCATCCTTATGGTCGGTCTTGGAACTGTCATGGCGCCTGTGGGTGTGTCATTTAGCTTGCTGATGTGTTACAGTGAGCGTATACCGAGGCTCAAGGTCTAGTGGAAGTTGACTTGTCAGCCATCTTGGACCCATTTGGTTCTAATCAGTTTATGTCATGTCCTTGGGCTATGTCATTCTTTCAAAGGTTGTGCCCTGCCCCCTTCCCTCCTGTTTCAATATTATTTTTTTTTCTGTGATTTCCATTGAAAAGGAAATTTCCTTTAATTTCAAAACTCAAATTTCAATTTCAAATTCAATTTCAATTTCATGGTGATTTCCTTTGAAATTTCTCCACTGGTGGGAAGTCTCAATTATACCTGACCTCTGTCTCAGGAAAATTTGGCTCAACAGGTTCAATCTACTAGAAGGAGCAGTGCTAGGGAGGGGAGAGAGCTTGAGAAGGGTGGCTGCTGGAGTGGGTAAACACAGTTCAGCTCCACCTGTGCTGCCTGGAGTTGGAAGTTCCAATGTTAGTTTTTGGGCCCATTAGTTCTCCCCTTTCTCATCTCTCAATGGACTCCCTGGCTAGCAAGCTGATATTTAAAAAAAAAAAAAAAAAGAATGTTAATGAAATGTCGCTGTAAGATGGGCTGCCAGGGCAATTTAAAAACAGAACTAGTGAAAGTGGGGGGCGTGGGATGAATTGGGAGATTGGGATTGACATATATACACTAATTTGTATAAAATTACAAAGAAACTGCTGTATAAAAAGAACCTGCTGTATAAAAGAACCTGCTGTATGAAATAAAAGAACCTGCTGTATAAAAAAATAATAAAGTAAAAGAACCTGCTGTATAAAAAAAGAACCTGCTGTATAAAAACCTGCTGTATAAATAAAAATAAAATAAGAACCTGCTGTATAAAAAAAATAAAATAAAATTCAAAAAACCAAAACAGAACTAGCTATTAAGTTTCTCTAGAGTCATAGAGGTTTGAAACTAAAGTCTGATCTGGTTAAGGCAGAAAATATTCTCTGGTGTAGAGGACAAAACCCAGAGTCCAGAGGTAAGTTGTGAACCCAGGATCCACCATTTAAGACTCTGGTGACCTTGAGGGAAGTCCCTTCCTCTCTCTGGACCTCCTCATCTGTTAAAGGAAATAATAATTCAATCATTTATTCAACAAATATTGGTCGAGCTCCTATTATGGTCTAGGCACCGCTGGACTAGATAAACTTTCAGCTAGTTTTACAGTTGAACCATCCTGTGAAAAACATCTGTGAAACTTCAAATATGATGAACTTGAGGGTAGGGGCAGAGTGGACTGTCTTGTTTTAATCTGAGTAAGAGAGAGCATAAGAAGTGGCACATTATATGCACTCTGGACATATTTGGTGTTCTTTTCAAAGATCCAATTTTTGCCTTTCTTACTTTCTGTAAAGTTTGTATGCTATTTTATTGATTTAGGTTTTCATATTTATTAGTTCCTTCTATTTACTTTGGGTTTACTGTGCTCTTCTTTTTCTAACCTTTTATAATGGAAACACAAATCATTGATTCTTAGTTGTTGTTGTTATTGTTTTTGTTTTGCCATTTATGGAAGATGCCAGGAATCAGAGGACATCACCACTACCCAGCGAGAAGAATTATTAAGGTGTATAATTAAGCAGGATCAAATCGAGGTTTTAGCAATGGAGGAACCAACAGATACCACCTTGGTTTGATATTATATTAAACCTGGACATATTTGGGCCTTTGGGCCTTTTTAAAGTCTCTTGAACATTTAAAAATAGAAATAAATTCTACAAAAGAAAACCAAAACAATCAGAGGACCTGCTTTCAAAAAATAATGTGGGAAGGATATTCAAGTAGAAGCTACAAAGTTTTAGTGATTATTTCTGGTATCTCATTTTTCATCATTTGCGGACAGATGGTCATTTATGATTCTTAGCTTTTTTTTTTTTTTTGGTCTACATATAAGTATTTAAATTTGCAAATTTTCCTCTACCACTGCTTTAGCCACTTCCTAAAATTTTACCTTTTCTTTACCTTTCTTTATGCCTTTTTATCATTATGATATGTTGCCTTTTCATTTTGATTGTTTGAAATATTTAAATGTCCTTTGTGATTTCTTCTGTGACCCATGTGGTATTTAGAAGTGTGTTGTTTAATTTCCAAATATTTGCATACTTTTATTTTATTTTTAATTATTGAATTCTTTTTTTTTTTAACAGATCTTTATTGGAGTATAATTGCTTCACAATGCTGTGTTAGTTTCTGCTGTATAACAAAGTGAATCAGCTATAAGTATATATATATCCCCTTATCCCCTCCCTCTTGCATCTCCCTCTCACCCTCCCTAACCCACCCCTCTAGGTGGTCACAAAGCACCAAGCTGATCTCCCTGTGCTATGCGGCTGCTGCCCACTAGCTAACTATTTTACATAGTTAGTGTAGTGTAATGTATATATGTCAATGTTACTCACTTCGCCCCAGCTTTCCCCTCCCCCTGCCTCATGTCCTCAAGTCCATTCTCTATGTCTACATCTTTATTTCTGTCCTGCCACTAGGTTCATCAGTACCATTTTTTTTTTTTTTTTAGATTCCATATATATGTGTTAGCATACGTTATTTGTTTTTCTCTTTCTGACTTACTTCACTCTGTATGACAGACTCTGGGTCCATCCACCTCACTACAAATAACTCAGTTCCGTTTCTTTTTATGGCTGAGTAATATTCCATTGAATATATGTGCCACATCTTCTTTATCCATTCATCTGTCAATGGACACTTAGGTTGCTTCCATGTCCTGGCTACTATAAATAGAGCTGCAGTGAACATTGTAGTACATGACTCTTTTTGAATTATGGTTTTCTCAGGGTATATGCCCAGTAGTGGGATTGCTGGGTCGTATGGTAGTTCTATTTTTAGTTTTTTAAGGAACCTCCATACTGTTCTCCATAGTGGCTGCATCAATTTACATTCCCACCAACAGTTATTGAATTCTAATTTGCTTCCTTTGTACTCAGAAACAGTCTGTAAGCCCTGTGGTATTTCCTTTCAGCTCTGGAAGAGACTCACTTTACATGTGTGCAGTCCAGCCCTGGGGAGGGATCCATGGAGATTTCCCCTGTGGCTTTCTGGGGACTCCGTCTGCACAGGGCCTTCTCTTTGGTATACTTCCCTGCAAATTTCAGTGGCTTTAACAGCCTTCAGCACTAATCTCTGCCTCCTCAGCCCAGCAAGACTGCTGTTCTCTCCATGGGCTTTATTTCCGGTGACATGTGGCAGCCCTGAACGTTCCTCAAGGCAGAAGGCTGGGAAAGCACTGAGCTCACCACATGTGTTTTCCTTTTGGCTGGCATTACAGTTCCACACTGGCCCTGTCCCTCCACACCCCACAGCTCTCCCAGTTCTCCTCCGAAGATGCTTCATATATTTCATCCAGTCTTATGGTTGTTTACAGGAGGGAGGACAGGGAGCAGTCTAGGACCCATACTCTGTGATGGTCAAACTCAAACATTGCTTTTTAATTTAACCCTATTTAAGTTACCAATATTAACGTCAGAAAGGGGTTTTGGAAACTTAGGTTTTAAAATGCATGTTTAAAAATGTAACAAAATTGACTTATTTTATTTTTATCAGGGGTTTTAACTTGATTTTTCTTTGCATTTCTAATAGCAATTTCATTCCGTTTATAAACTTCAGAGGGAAAAATTATTTAGTCATTTCTATCTCAATGTGTGAGCTTCCGTCACTCTGAGCAACTAAACTGGATCTGAATTGCTGTAGAAAACCTCTTTCCGGCAATACCTGAGCGGTGCTTTTTACTTGATCCTTTTAAAAGATAATGCAAAGAACCAGTTGAGAATGACTAATTTAATATATAAGATCAGCTATGAATGGCTTGCTAATTGGTTTACTTAAGCACAATGATATACCATCTCAGAGTACCAATGATATCCTGATGTAGGTATAACATAACTGGTTGATACCTCCCATACCTCTTCACTTAGGTGATGGTGAACCCTTCAGTAATATATTAAGGGCAGTATTGCTCTCTTGCTCTCGCCTGGATGTTCTTACTGATGCATGTCTGATTCTGATTCTGATTTTGCTGAATCACTTCTGTGTTTCATACTTGTCTATGACAGATACGTCAGATATTTTTGTTTCATAAAAGTCATTACCTTATCTCTGTGTTGAAGATCTAACTCCAGAGAATTTTCAAACTCTTTGTCCATAATTCCTCCTATACCCATTATGAGCAGAGGCTTCATTTATTGCATTTCTTTTAGCCATTCTTTTTCCTACTGCCTACTGCACACAACTATGAAAATGCTGAAAATTGAGGGTTCCCCCCGATCCAGAGTACATTCCGCAAAATTATATTGGAAAAGCTCCTTGTTAATTGGGAATAGTGTCTTCTCTCTGCAGCAAGGAGAGGGGTTTAGGCTGTTTGCCTTTGATGAAAAGAAAAAAAAATCCAGGTTTCATGCTATCTGAAAAAAGTCTGCTTCACTGGGTCAAAAGTTATTTACCCTATACTAATTCCTGTGTCACACTGTTAAAATAATTCCTAGCTGTAACCATATCAGGTTTTTCCCTTTAGTTATTTCATGCTCATTTAAGATGGTACAAATGAACTTCATAATATCCTTTTTGGATGTTTGAAAGTTTTTCTTTTTCTTTTTTTTTTTAATTTTTTTTTTTTTTTTTTAGTACTTATTTTTGGCTCTGTTGGGTCTTCGTTTCTGTGCGAGGGCTTTCTCTAGTTGCGGCAAGCGGGGCCACTCTTCATCGCAGTGCGCGGGCCTCTCACTGTCCCGGCCTCTCTTGTTGCGGAGCACAGACTCCAGACGCGCAGGCTCAGTAGCTGTGGCTCACGGGCCTAATTGCTCCGCGGCATGTGGGATCTTTCCAGACCAGGGCTCGAACCCGTGTCCCCTGCATTAGCAGGCAGATTCTCAGCCACTGCGCCACCAGGGAAGCCTGAAAGCTTTTCTTTTTCTAATGGTTCTTTCATATGTTTCAAAAAGATAAGACTACTGGAGCAATGAATTCTGGGTAGATGAGATATTATTCTATCTTCCACTCACTTGTATGGATTCATTAATTAGTTATAATTTAAAATCATAAATGCCACTATTTGGGCAGAAATAATTATGCTTTATACTCTGGAGGGTACAAAATAAGCAAAATCCCTGCCCTCAAGTTGCTCAAAACAAACATGGAAAGCCCAGGCACAGTTATATGCCAAATTAAATGACAATTCAGATTTCTTTTAAAATGGCAAAAATAAAGGAAATTTTGTAAAAAACAAATGATTGAGCAGGTAATGTGGATAACTCAGAGAAGGAACTGAGGATTGGAGCAGGCTGAGAAATCTTTTTACAGAAAGACAGTATTGTCAAGGCAAGTTTGTCCAACCTCTGTATACTTACTGTAGTCCTAAAATATCTTGATGCTTAAACCCATGATTGTACTTATATGTAAAGATTTAGAAATATTCTTTGCAGGTTTAGAAATGTTCTTTGAAATATTCATACAACAAGCTGTGCTGTCTAATTTGATATTCTACCTCTTCATTTAATATATAACCCACCATCCCTGTGCTTGGCTCTCATTTTCTCAATAGAGAAACTCATCTGCTTTCTTAAGCCCAAATCCTCCACTTCTGTTATTGCCTTCTCACTTGTGATGCAGTTAGCAATGGGACCAGCTCCATATTCTATTTCCGAAAAATGTCACAGGCCAATATGGATCTCTACGCACAAGTCATAAGTGAATGAGGAACAACAGACTAGGAAGAGCATCTCCAGACGCAACCAAAACTATGATTGAATTCTACATGGCCCCTTGGAACTAAATAGTTGCAAATATAGTTCTGTATGTTATAGCTTTGAGGTCAGACCTGAGCTTCTTTCCTCCAGGTTTGCCCACAGAGATGATACATGGGGAATTTAAAGAAGAAACGTCAAACAAAAAGAAAGACTTGCAGCCATATTAAAGAAAAGCTCTCCCTGTTTTTAGCTGGAGGGATCACCTTCTAATTGTATCCTTTTACTTTCTCATATATAATATAACCCCCCTTTTCTTGGAAAATGACACTGAAGCAGTTGATTTTGCTTTCATCAATCAAGGTGACCCAATCCATTTGGTTTTCAAGGGGCATAATAATACATTTATAACAATAAATCAGGTGCAAAGACTAAAATGTAGTTCTGCAGTCATGAGTAGGGGAAGAAACGCGTGCACTTCTGGACGTTTGTGTTCTCTAGACAGAGGCTAATCACCGGAGCTAGGACTTAATGCCTCAGCATCCATATCTCTTTGGGAACACTCTCTATTCTTGTTTGAAAGCATAGACTGAGAAACGAAACTTAAGCTCATTTTACAAAGCCCTATTTAATCAGGCCTCTTGCTTATCTGCAGGCATAAGCTAGCCTCCCCAGAGCTGAAACTTACTTTGTTTGCTGGGCGATAGAAATGTTTACCCTCCCACTTCCCTCTTCACAGGGATGTGGCTCAGGAACTGCAACACACTGCATCTTAAATGCTATTTCTAGAAATAGCTTCTCCATCCCAAGGTTAAATTACTATTCACTTTATTCTTTTCTTTAGCTACTTGGATAAAAAATGTTGAATCTTTTTGAGTGAAATAAGGTGGTAATTCTATTCCTTGCAATCCATTAGTCAGTTGATCCACTAACATTTGCTGAGTACTTTCCCGAACTGGTGGGACAGTTTTATCAGATGTAACACCTTTGTGTATACTTGAGACTGAACTTGGACTTTCCAGTCTGCACCAGTATTTGTCTATTGGTCCCCATACCTGCACCACAGTTTTAATACTTTGAGTTCAGTTTCTTAACCTCAGCACTATTGGCATATTGGGCTGGATAATTCTCTGTTGTCCAGGGAAGTCTTGTGCATTGCAGGATGTTCAGCTGCATCCTTGGCCTTTACCTACTGAGATCAGCAGCATGTCCCCCATCCTCAACCCAGCTCAGTAGTAACAAGCAAAAATGTCTCAAAGTCATGATCAAATATCCTGTGGGGGAAAAAACTACCCCCAGTTGAGAAGTCTGTTTTAGCTTAATCATACGTTTTATATTAGGATAAACTAATTCTTATTCTTCCTTTATCCCCCTTCATCAGATCTCAGCTATTCTCATACATTTATTATTCTAGTTAAATTTTAGACTCATTTTGAAAATATATTTAATTGATATATTATTTGGGGGGGAATGGTATTTACAAATATTAATTATCCAATACAAATATATTTCCATTTATACCATTTTTTTACATGCCAATTTGCAATTGGTTATATGTCTATTAGTAAAAATATTTTCAATTTGCCCTCCTTGTTTAATTCACATTATTACCCATGGGGCATGTAAATAAATTATTATTTACATCTCACAAATGAGACTCAGATGTTGATCACAAGAATGTAGAACCCAAGGCTATCGACTTGGATTCTAGGGCCTTTTCTTTCACCCTCTGCCTCATCTGAAGATATAAAATTGGAAAACAAGACAGGGAAGATATAAAAGATAGTGTGAGATATTTCCTACATTTAAAAGAAGAGTTGAAAACAAAATTTTATTTTTCAACGTGAGGGAAGATTTTCCTCACAGTTTGGAATATCCTAGCTTTCGTGCTTTCCCTCCTGGGCCAAAATCCCATAAATTTTCTTTAACGGATTTCCAGCTCAGTTTTGCAAACTCAAGAGATATACGCAGTTTGAATAAATTTGAAGATTGCCCCTTTACTAGCGATGCTTGAGGGAAACTCTGAGGCATTGGTATCCCATTCATTTGAATAGGACTCTGATATTTTTGTTTAGAAGAGCAACAGTGGGTAATAACAAGGTAAATTATGTGGTCACAAACTGAAAGTCATTATGATCCTAAGACTTTTGACCTTCCCCCTCTCTTTCTCTCTCTGCCTAGATCCTAGGAAAGGAGGAATAACTTGGACAACAAAATCACTGTGCCCTTAGATTTTCTGACAAAAATTCACTCCATAAATATTACCAGTGCATGATCATGAAGAAGAGATTAGTTTCTTTTCCTTCTGCCTCAGGATGTGTCTATAAGGGACTTAGTTTGCTAAAGTAGGATGTGGAAGATTAGGAGGTGTCACAAACAGTAGTGTACCTTGCCCATTGAGGCAGGGCAAGCTTGGGTGGACAGATCAGCTGGAGAGGAAGGAAGATGGTCCAGACCATATGACAATATAGCATCTGAGAACATGTAACAGACTACAGGGAAGGTCTAGACTAATGGCTGGGGTTAGATAGGATATAAACTCAACACAAGTTAACAAGAGCATGCCAAGAGAAAATGATTGAAAATCCAGTGGTCTAGCAGCATCAGGGGAAACTGTTCACAAATAACCAGGTTCCAGTCTCTGAGCTAAGTTCAAGAGCAGAGAGGGAAAGGAGTTAGGAAGGACTAAGGATAATATGACAGAACACTAATTAGAGTTTTATAGGAACCACATGACTGAAAGGAGAAACTGGCTCAAGGAACGTGTCTAAGACTCAATTACCTGCCGTGGAGAATGAGATCCCAGAAGATCAGTAGCCAATATCTCTTTATTCTCTATCTCTATGTGCTGGATGGACTTGCTTTCATTACACCACAGGAGAGGGTTTATGCATTAAATTGACAAATGATTTTTGAGCATCTACAATGTGTGTACTGGGTGATGGGAATTTAGTAGACAAAATAGAAAAACATCCTCCTGTCATGCAGTTTATATTCTAATAAAGGGAGAGAGACAAGAAACATACTAAATAGATAAAATATGCAGTATGTTTGAAGGTAATAAGTGATATGAAAAAAATGGTGTAGGGTAAAAAGGATTAAGAGTGCTGAGTGTCAAATCAAAATAAATACAGATTTAGATAAACAGAGACTTTATTTAAAATGATTTTTCTAATAGGGAGAATATTTTGATCCCAGAAGTCGGCAAATATCTCAAAATTAAACCAAAAAAGGCTTTTCTTTCTTGGAGAGTGGGGAAGAGCTGGCAGAAGTCTGTGGGGTAGTAGGGCAAGTGGGTGAACAGGGTGGGGTGAACAGGTGGCATCACTGGGGTGTTTTAATGGGGAAATGTTTTTCTGTGTGGTTAGCAGATTCTCAGAATGTTTTGTGAAGAAGGGGATATTCTGCACCTTAGTGGTTTAGTGCTTGCTGAAAATTGAGGGCAAGCCACAGTTCAGGCACTTGTGGGGACCAGAGGAGCCTGAAGTTCAATGGTTATGTCATGGGCCATTGTGAGCACCTGGCCATAAGGGAGAGTGTTTATGTATAATGTTAAATAGGGTGGCCACAGATGGGCTCATGGAGAAGGTGACATATTAGCAGAGTTGAAGTAAGTGAGAAAGCAAGGACTTGAAAGCAATGAGGGGGCAAAACATGCTGATACTGGGAGAAAAGCTTTCGTGGCAGAAGGAAAGGCTAGTGCAAAGCACTGAGGTGAGAGTATAGCTGATGTGTTTGAAAAATAGCTCCACAGAGTATATTTTCCAAAGATTGCCCCATTATCTCCCTTCCCACATGCTCCTTTACAATGAGACTTTGCCCCATTCCCATGAACAGATGGAGTTTATTTCTCCAGGTCCTTAAATCCTGCCAGGCTCTGTGACTGCTTAAACCAATAGAGTATGGTTTAAGTGTCACTGTGCCAGTTGCAGGTGTGGCTCTTAGCTGGCCTGGAGGTTTCTACTTCCTGCCTCTTTAACACTTGCTCTCGTGATGCTGACTCTCAGAACACTGACAGTCCCCTGGCTGTCAGGCTGTAAGAAGTCCGAGGCACACAGACAGACCACATGGGGGTGCGCTGGTCCACAAGCCCAGCATCAACTGTCAAACACAGGAGTGAGGTATCTTGGATGCCCTGGTCATTAAACCTTCAGATGACTCCAGACCCAGCTGACCCTGGACTGCCACCATACGAGAAGCCTTAAGCAAGAACGCCAGCTGAAGTCAACCTACAGAGCCACAGGGATGGCAACAAAACTTAATTTGCGGATTTTGTTATGGAGCAATAGAGAACTGAAATAAACAGGAAGGAGGGCATTGCAGCTAGAGGGGAGTGAGCAGGAAGGAAATATTAGTAGGAGATGAGGTCAGAGAGGAACATGGGAAGTCCAATTGTATATTTCCTCGTAAAGACTTTGGGTTTTACTCTAAGTGAAATGTAGGGCTGTTGCAGGGTTGTGAAAGAGAAGTGATGTGATCTGACTTAAATTCTCAAAGGATCTCTCTGGCTGCTATGTGGGCAAGCAATTGCAGGTACTGTTCAGAGTACCTGGCAGAGGGGTGGGAGGTGAGAAGTTGGCATCTGTACATATTTTGGAGATAGAGCACAAAGGTGTTTCCTGATGGATGGAGATGTGAGAGAATGAGGTAGTCAGAAGTGCCTGGGATTCAGGAAGAATGATGTTTTCACTCTTAGCTGAGATGAGGAATATTGCTGGAGGATCAGGCTTAAGGAGGAAGATTCAGAGTTCATCTTGGGATATATTAAATTTGAAACACTTATTGGACATCCCAGGGGAAATATCAAGTAGGCATTGAACACTATAGGTTTGAGTTAATGAAGGTGTCAGGATTGGAGATGTATGTATATATGGGAATTATCAGCACCTAGTTATTTTTTTAAAGCCATGAACTAATGGGGTCACCTAGGGTGTGAGTATTAGAAAAGAAGAGAACAAAAAAGAAGGGGACCAGGGACTGATTCCTGAGGCACTCCAAGGTGAAGAGGCTGGGAGAAGATAGAAAGATAGCAAAATAGACTGAGAAGAAACAGTCAGTGACATAGAAGGAGAACCAAGAGAGGAAATATCCTAGAAGTCTAGTGAGGGAAGTGTTTCCAGTAGGAAGGAGTCACCAGCTGGGTCAAATGCTGCTGACAGGTCAAATAAGAAGAGAGCTAAGTACTGACCTCTGCATGCACCAACGTGTTCTCAGCCAAATCACTGCATTCTCCTTTCTCTCTGTTTATCCCCACACAAAGCTCAACATTTTTTGAGCATTTACTATGTCAGATACTTCCTAGCGCTTGGGGTTACTAAGGTAAATGAAATGTTTTCTTAAGGAGTTTACAACCATCCAATGGGTTAAATAATATTTACTGCATAATTACTGTAAGACACTCTGCTACATACGATGAGGGATATAGATGTTGTATAGGGCACAGATTTAACTGAATTGAAAACATTAGGCAGAAACACACAGACTGTTAAATTGCAGTACAAGCAAAACCTACAAGAAATGTCACATGGAGTGTCAGGTTTCAGTAAATGGCTGCAGATACTATAAGACTAAATGTTATATGATGAAGGGATAGGTCGCCTCAGTTGGAAAAATCTGGAAAAGCTTCACGAAAGGCACACAAATAGAAAAATGCAGGGGTGGGGATCATGTGGCATAGGCATTGAAAATAGGTAAGTTTGGAGAAATCAGAAATATAAAAAGTGAGTGCAACAAAATGGATGAACCTGGAGGACATTATTCTAAGTGAGATAAGCCAGTCACAGAAGGACACATATTGTATGATTCCATTTATATGAGAAATTTAGAATAGTCAAACTCATAGAAGCAGAGAGTAGAATGGTGGTTGCCTGGGGCTGGGAGAGGGAGGAAGTGGGGAGCTGCTATTCAAAGGGCATAAAGTTTTCGTTATGCAGCCTGAGTAAGTCCTGGAGATCTGCTGTACAGTGTCGTGCCTGCAGTTAATAATACCGCACAGTATGCAAAAACTTATTGAAAGGGTGGATCTCATGTTAAATGTGCTTACTGCAATAAATAAATACAATAAATAAAAAACAGTAAGGATGCATCAAAAATGTCTATTTTAGGATAATCAATCTGGTGGTGGAAGTTAGGGTGAAGTGTGGTTGGGGGATGATAGGATTCAGAAATAGTATCACTGAAATGGATTGCTGCATAGGATAATACAGGTATTTCGAAGTCTTTCAAAATAGACTTCAAAATAGACTTCTTGTGGAGACTTTCCCTCTTCATTGATGTATGCATTCTTGTACATTCATTTAGGGTAGTACATGCGTGTGTGTTTTGATGAGCATCTATTTCTTAATGCATTAATTCATAAGTACTCAGTTTTTGCTGCCAGGAATGGACTCCATTCATTTCACATTCTAGTTATCATCAGTACTTAAGAATTTAATTGTAATGCTTGCGGTTTTCTGATATCCTACAACAAAAGGAGCTTAATTTGCTTTAGGGTTTTTCTCTTATTTTCTACTTATACAATCACATCCACAAACATTGATATTTCAGTGTCTTCTGAGTATGGTGCCTGACACATATTATTTTTCCAAAATTAGAAGTTTATTCTTATTTTTCTTTTCCCTTTTTTTTAGATGCCTGGAAAAATTGCCCAGTAAATATGTCAGATTTAGGTGCTTTAATTTTTTAAGTTGCTATTAACCTTTTATATTGTTTTCAATCTCTTGATCTTATCCTGTAACTTAAGAATCTCTTTTTCTTCACATTCTCCATTACTTAAAAACATTTACTGAGTACTTATTATGTAGGTAACCAAAACCTGAAGATAACCTATCCACCATCCCCACCAAGGTGTCAATCTACTAGGGAAGCCAGACACTGATTTACATCACTCTAGACACAATAAAATAATAGATATTATACAGGTACAAGGAAGTTGCTAGGTTTCTCATTTTTTATTCCAAGTTTTATTAATTGTTATATTTTTTAGTTTTTGATAAATCGGTTAAATCCAAATATATAAATTTTATGAATTTTCCAAAGCACTAGTAATATTGCTATCATATTAGCAGAAATCAATTTTATTTTATCTTTTTGTTGTTTTATTCATGATATTATGTTGTCATCTTTTCTCTCTTGATGGATTTTAAATATTTATTTATTTAATACATATTTGAAGGTAGTTTATTATATTGGTATTCCCTTAGGAATAGTAATAGCATTAATTAGTACATTTTTGCTGATTAATTACTCTTTTGCCTCTATTGCCTATACTTCGAATGCATGTTTTCATTTTGTTATATTAACATCTCTGTAGGCTACAATTTGTTGTATTTTATTTTGAGGTTTAGAAGAGACTCTTTTAATAGAAACCACTAAGATGTTCACAATAATTAGTATATTGGACACATTCTGGATTTTTTCCTTTTATCCTACAAGCTTATTGTTGCTATTCCCAGAGTTCTCTTTTCAGGCATCTATTATGTGTAATAGATGCTTTTAAGCTCTTTCCCTTTTAAACTCATTTGAAGGATAATTGTAGCTCATCTAATTTTCCTTATATTTTAAAATATTAACATGGATTTTTTAGAACTCTATTTTCCCTTCTATTTTTTTTTTTCTGTTTTTAAATTAGCTGACTACTTCTACTCTCTGAGAAACAGGAATATAGGCAGCCTAAACCTCTTTAGAAGATGATGTCATTTTTAACAAAACTGGCTATAAGTATCCTTAGGAACTTCCAGTTGTCCTGATGGACATGTGGGTTACAGATCAATGGAAAGTGGGGCTCAGTCAATGATTATTTAAATTCTCTTCCAGCTGTTTTATCTAATATCTGGAGGACACATTAGTATCCCTTCCATTCTGAGTTTCTTTTCAACATGTGTAATCTACAGCATTAAACTGGACATCAGCACATTTCAGCTCACAGAGTGTACCTAAAGGAATTCTGGAGGAAGAACTGCCTGGCCACAAGGTGGACTATATTCTGACAGAAATCTCCTGTTGAAGGATATAGAGGTGAGGAAAAAAGAAAGCACCTTTATTTGCTACTATTAGAAGGGTCAGCCTAAAAGGGCAATGACCCTGACATCTGGCAATTAGCAGTGGTTTTATAAGTTATAGGTGCTTTGAGTTCTGGGGCTTGGTCATGAGACAAGTGGACCAAGAAACAAGGATGTGATGTCGGGGCCAGGCAGATGCTCTCTAAGGTCAGTTACCTGTTTTCAGTTTTCTGAGAAGTGAATTTGGAAGTTAGCCTTTTTCTCTTTTCAGAAAATGTGACAGAAATGTAAACAAATCTGGGCAAGTACCTTTTGTACAGTTTGTGGTTTGGAGCTAAGCAAGATAAATGGGTGGTGTGAGCTTGAGGCTTACAGCTCTGTTTTTGCAGGAAAAACCTTAGCACTGGACACTCTTGAGCACCTCCAGTATATACATATTCCACTGGGAGTCAGCTCAGCCCTACATGGACAACAAATCGCATCCATATAATAAGTGCCACCAAAGCAAGGGGCCGGCGGGGACAGACGCAAATCTCAGATGGCATTTTAACTCCCCAAAGCCTAAAAGGGTCCCTGCATTTTCACTGCCCTTGAGCCTAGAAGTCAAAGGGAGAGGATGTCTTGTGGTATCTGTGAGTGATGGCATGAAGTCCAGAACAAAGTTTGAAAGAACTGTGTGGAGATGCATGAAAAATAACCTTGTGACAATTGGTATAAAAGGGGAAACTACTGACCTAACACTGACTGTAGAATTCCTAAATTTATACCTCGTTTACAGTTCTAGCTTGCAGCTGCTAAGCAGGAAGGTGGTCTTCCCCTTTCTCTCAGTTCACCCACCTCCTCTGATTTTTCTTACAGTGAAAGTGAATAATTACAATTCCTGGGAAGGTGAAATAATAGTCTAATGAAATGTGTGGATTTGTACAACCATAGAGAGGGGAAGAATACACAGCATCATCTTGACCAAATATAATTTTATGACATGCTTCTCAAACTACCTGTGGAAAATGGATAGTTTTCTTTTTGAAACTTCTAACCCATCAAGCTTGATTCTTTTGTAAAATATAATAAAAATGAATTACTGGAAAAATTATAAAAAGGCATAAAATGAAACTCTAAACTTTGTCATTGTTGTTACTACATTCAAAAGTCATGAAGTTTTTCTGTCAGACTGTTATAAAAGTTTCTAAAGATTTACTCTCAATTTCTTTGCTCATCTTGTCATAGATAGATAAGAAAAAATTCACAGACTTGCTTTGGGTTGTGGACAGCCTTGGAGTATCACTTTTACAAAGTTAAACAATCTGAGGGAATACTGTGATTAACCTTAATTTTAAAGCCACATTTATTGAAATCTCTCTCTATAGCTCTATATCTGTTATCTACCATCTATCATCTATCTTTACCTTGTATATTATTGCTCTAGTTTCAAACTGTACGTTTGAGTTGAGTTGTGTTGTGTTGTGTTGTATTCTATTCTATTCTATTCTATTCTATTCTATTCTATTCTATCCTGTCCTAACCTATCCTATTCTATTCTATTCGTTTAACTTGTGTTTACAAGAGCATCTCTCACTAGTGGATCCCAAAACAATTGTTGGAAATCTGGGAAGAATGTGTGTATGTGTGTGATCTTGATTATGCCTCTAACAATGAACTGTAACATGTTAAGAACTCTTAAGAACTCATGGGGAGTAGTCACTCGGTTTTGACTGATATGTTCATTTTATATTCCCTGATTGCAAATTTTTAAGTAAATGAAAAAAAGTCACATTAAAAAGTGAATCCATTTATACTTTAGTCTTGGTCTCCTTTATTTATAGAGATAAATATTATAAAGATATTAATCTTTGGGGGTCATGTCTAAATTCTTTTGGATAGTCTTTGGTTATACCTTTAGGTTTTCACAATGATATGCCTAGTTGACCAATCAGTTTTCTTTAGATACTTTACTGCTTCCTTTTTTTTAATCACAGTGTTCATTTTTTTAAATGATTTTTCATTTAGTTTTATTCTTAAATCATTTGTTATTTTATTTTTTAAAGGTGAGGGACTTAGTTAATCTTTTTTAGGTCCTATGTATTATACCTGTTTTCTGTGTCCTACTAGGCCAAAATGACCATATCTGGGACCTTATGCTCATTGTGATTTTATCCTAGATTTGTGTTGACTTTCTAAACCTTTGACTTCTGGTGGACCTGTGTAAGATCATGTCCTTGCATTTGTAGGGGAGGAGAAAAAAAAAATCTTTTTCCCCTTCTAGGTTTTCCGCTAGGGCTCTCTAACAAAAGACAGATTAACAAGAGAAAAACAGAAGTTCATTAACATGTATATCTCATATATACAGTGGAGAGACTCAAGGGGTGGTTAGAACTTAAGCTTAGCAAGGGAACAGTACATTTTTAGAGAAGTGACAAGATAAAGGAAAAGGATTTTGGATATCTAGGGGCAGCAAATTGTGTGGAAGCAAATATAAGGAAAACTGATAATGGATAAAGACTAGTTAGTAAAGTTTGTTATGTAGATTTCTCTAGAGCTACCACCAGCCTAATAAGGAACTAAAGTTTCTCTGATGATTAACTTTTGTCCTTCCTGGTGGGAGTGGGGGGAAGGAAGACACCTTTGTAAATTTTTGTCTTGCTTTTAGGCAAATAGGGGGAGGACAGAGAGCGTTTCTGTGTCTGCTCCTCAAATGCCTTCAGTTCGAAATAATACTTATGCCAAAGTGGCATATTTTGGGGTGGCCAAATTTGGCTACCCTTTACACGTAAGGTTGTAAACTTGAAAATTAGAGGAAGGCTTTGCTCTTTTAGTGTTGCTCCTAAGAAATATCAACGATATCTTAATATTAATGTACATATGAGATTTAATATCTGGGATTTTTAAAGTAGAGTGCAATGAAAATCACATCTCCAGTTACATACAAATAAATACAGGTCACAGAACAAAAACAAGAGTTAAAGAGTCAAGAGAAAGTGGAGAGGAAAATGTATATATAATTCCATTCTGAAACTAGACCTGGATTTAAGAAAAAAATTAAATTACTTTTGTGTATAGCATAGTAATTAAGAGCATGCCATTTGCAGTGACATGGATGGACCTAGAGATTGTCATACTGAGTGAAGTCAGTCAGACAGAGAAAGACAAATATCCTATGATATCGCTTATATGTGGAATCTAAAAGAATGGCACACCGGGGCTTCCCTGGTGGCGCAGTGGTTGAGAATCCGCCTGCCAATGCGGGGGACACGGGTTCGAGCCCTGGTCTGGGAGGATCCCGCATGCCGCGGAGCAACTAGGCCCGTGAGCCACAATTGCTGAGCCTGCGCGTCTGGAGCCTGTGCTCCGCAACAAGAGAGGCCGCGATGGTGAGAGACCCGCGCACCACGATGAAGAGTGGCCCCCGCTTGCCGCAGCTAGGGAAGGCCCTCGCACAGAAACGAAGACCCAACACAGCCAAAAATAAATAAATAAATAATTCCCATTTAAAAAAACAAACAAACAAACAAACAAAAAAAAACACAGTTTCCTAAAAAAAAAAAAAAAAGAATGGCACAAATGAACTTATTTACAAAACAGAAATAAAGTCACAGATGTAGAAAACAAACTTATGGTTACCAAAGGGTAAAGGGGGGGAATTAAATTGAGAGATTGGGATTGACAATATACACACTACTATATATAAAATAGATAACTAATAAGAGCCTACTGTATAGCACAGGGAACTCTACTTAACACTCTGTAATGACCTATATGGAAAAAGAATCTAAAAAAGAGTGGATATATGTATATGCATAACTGATTCACTTGGCTGTACAGCAGAAACTAACACAACATTGTAAATCAACTATACTCCGATAAAAATTAATTAAAAAGAAAAAAGAGCATGGATTCTGGAGCCAGACTACCTAAGTTCAGATCCATCTGACGTCATTAACATAATCATGATTGGGGTCCAGTAACCTCCTTAAGTGTGAAATAAGTAGAGATAAAAATAAAACCTTCTTTATGGTGTTGTGAGGACTAAATGAGTTAATGCATTTAAATCGTATAGAATAGTGGCCTGGGAACTATGGATTTGAAGACGAATATGACATAATTTCTGCTCTTTGAGAGCTACCTGTTACTCTTATAAACAAAGTATAAAACAGTGCAAGTTAAATGCTCTAAGATGGACAAATGAGAGTGTAGATAGATGGGAATAAGCAGCGTGAGCATCGAGGGTTTTATTCAATAAATGAAGAAACTGAGGCTTAAAAGAGTGTGTGATTTTCTTTTGATCTCTTAAGTAGCAAGACCAGCGCTGATAATGTAACTTAGCCGGCCATCTCCAAGTAAAGAACCAGGGACTCTCTTCTCTGTGCAGTGTAGTCTCAGCTTCTCTACTTACTGGCTGTATGATCTTTGGGAATTGACTCAGCCTCTCTGAGTTTTAATTTCTGTGTCTATAAAACAGAGATAATTGTAGAACCTATCTCTGGGAATTGTGATGAGTATTTGAATGAGATGATGTATATAAAGTGCTTTACAGAGTGTCTGGCTCATAGCAAGCATTCAATATATCTTAACCTTTATTAACAGTCATATAAATATTTTATTTCATCCCAGTATTGCTTGTGGAGAGTAGACTACATACTTGGAGTCAGATAGTCAAGATTAGTTCTATTACTGTATTCAATTTTTTCTTCTGAATAGAGTACACAAGACAGAAGCAATCAGAAATAATAAATACGTAGAGATAAATACTACAATTACAAGGCAAAGCCTTCCAGAAGAAGTAATTAATTGTGAAATGAACTGACTTGAGTATTCCCCCTTTCTCTTTAAGCTTCCATGAGAGGCTATGATATGTTTCAAAGTACTTCAACATGTGAGCTTCAGAGAAAAGGAGAAGAAAAAAACCATCTCTGGACAACTCAGTCTGTATAAAGTTTTTAGTGCAATTCCTGGCACCAAAAAGGTGTTCTATATAAGCTGAATGGCCTCTTTATGTGATGATTGGAAACATTTTCTACGCCCTCTCCACAAATACCCACTATCCTCAAACAAAGCATGTTTGTAGATTTTAAGGTCTGAGCAGTGCCCAAAAGGGAAATTTTCTCTGTGTGGTGGCATTTACGGCCTTTATTGGCAAGAAATTTGTAATCAAATATCTAAAAATATATACTTTTAAGGGTTTGAACTGGTTTCAAAATGTGAAAAGTTAAATTTCTCAAAGCTATCTTTTTGTGTTGTTTGAAAGATGATTGGGGACTCGGAAACCAAATAAATTAGGGAACTCTGGGAAGCAAGACTTCCAGTGAAATAATCATGATCCAGTCCTACAGTGCAAATGTGCTGTTCTGTAAGCTGTTCAGTGGCTGATCCAACTTGCATTCACCAAGTCCTGGGGAGGCAGAGTGGTCTGTGCTAGGCACTGGAGGTAGTCAGTGAACCTTTCAGGTTTCCACTGGAAAGACAAGATGTGCACTCACAAGTCAACCAAATGATGTTTTCCAAAGACAATACCAAAGAAATCCCATAATGAGGAATCACAAGGCAGACTGTGATTCAGGCCAGATGAGAGGCATAGCGGTAAATTCTGTGAGTTATGGGAAGAAGAAAGTTCTGAGGTCTGTAAGCATCCAGAAGGCTTTATGGAAGAGGTGAGATCTTGGGCTAAAACTCAGTGGAAGTACAGCATCAGGAGAGGTGAGACAGAGGTGACTTACCAGGGGAATAAGCAGAGGTTGCTGCTATATAATGGGAGCAGGCAGGGCTATGCTTGGCACTCAGGAAACCTACTGGGGCATCTCTTAGTACTTCCATGGTATGGCTTGATGAAATATGGTAACCAGGGACCCAGACTCCTCAGATGAAGACAAGTCAGGTGCCCTGGTGGGAGCACGAACCACAGCTTAAGGGGAGCTCTAAAAGAGTGATAGAGAAGGAAGATGAGGGGAATCACTCATGGTCTCAGGACCAAATGCAGCAGCAGATTAGCTTATTCCAACTTCCTTCTCATAAATTTTCCCCCAGAAATTGTGACCATCCAGAAAATGGAAAAATCTGTAAATGACAGATGAAGTGAAGTTGGAGTGCCCCACCCAGAGCACTTCAGATTGCTTCACCAGCTCTGTGCACCCATCCTCTAGCCTCTTCATGCTTGCTCTAGAGGACTGGGCCCAGGCACTGGGGCCCCTTTCCTTTATAGAGAGCCAGGAGTGCCTTCCAGTCCCCTCAGGGAAGCTTGATGCCAGTGCTTAGTTGACTATGGGAATACAATAGCCCCATCTCCTTTGTCTCAAGACAATACCTCCAGAGTGTAATTTATGTTCCGGAGTTCTGCAGGATCTGGCTGCAGCTTGGGGCTTCATGGAAGTCATACCCTTGTTTGGTTCCTTTCTCTTCCCTCCTCTGCTTCTTTTTCTCCCTTCCTAGTTTCTTATAGGAGCACTTCCTTAATACCTCCCTTGCATTAGACCCTTGCCTCAGGGACTGCTTTTAAGAGAATTGGGCCTAAAACTAAAGGGCACTTAAGGTGGGTGGAATCAAGGCTTAAAGGAGAGAATAAGCATATTTAAGTTGCTTGAGGTAACTAGTTTCATTTAGGTACAAAAGGAGTGAATGAAAATTCTGGAGAAGAGTTTAGAAATCCGGTTATTGGATGGCACTTTGCAGAAATTTCATGAAGCTAAGGAATTCCTAATTCTTTTTGCCTGTGTATCAGCTAAGAGAGCCTATCTTACCTAGGCGCAACTGCCTAGGTTCAGCTGAAATATAACGGGGTCTGCATTCTATGAATGCATCTTGCAGTTTAGGACTTGACTGTTCAAAGTGTGGGTGAGAGACACTACCCATGTTTCTCACCCATGTCTCCTGAGGACTCAATCGTTCAGGAAACTGCTTCATGCTATAAGGGCTCCCTCTGGCAAGGTAACATGCTTGACCTGATGTCAGGTGGGCAGTAGATGCCAGGGAATTAATATCCTTGGACTAGTTCTCAACTAATGGGAGATAGTGCATTAAATATCCCAGATTTCTCACTGCTCAAGTGAGTCAGCTGTGAGGCGTGTCCTACACCATCTCCTGGAGGTTGAGACCTAGTCTCCCACAATAGCATTCTCTTTTGGCTTTTTTTTTAATTGCCTGTCCCCATTCTCCAATCCCCTACTGATGTTTCCTGGGATCTCATTCCAAATCTACTTGCCAAAAATCCTTGTGTCACGATCTGCTTCTGGGGAACCCGAATTAAGACATAGTTTCAACCTCTGGACTTTCATATTAATGTCCTCTCCTGAGAGGCAGTGCCTTTAAAAGGCAATTTACCTGTGGTTCTGCTTTGCAGGTTCGGAGCACACTGTTTCGGAAAATGTTTCAGACTCTGTAACTCATGTTTAGGAATATGGCTTATAAGGATAAAGCTTTACTTTTTTCACTCTGACTATGGTCTGAATAATCATGAGTGGCATTGCAAGCAAAATGCATTTAGGGAGAATAAAATCAAGACTCATATTAAAGAAATCACAATCATCCCCAAAGTGGGAAGCTATTCTGCAAATCACTGATTCAGCAAGTATTTATCAAATCTTTTTTATGTACAAGGCATGGTGCAGAGCCAAGATAGCTGTAAATGCAGATTTGATCTTCGGGAATGCATCCCAGAGTCATGAAAGCCATGGGGACTTTTATGTTGGTTAAGTAAAGAGGAATGGAACTGATTTTAGTATGCAGCTTGCTCAGATTCTGTCTCAGGAATCAGGTTCTAAGGAGGAATTCCTTCCTGGTTTTGAGTAAAGAAAGGCAATCCTGAAATAAGTGCATATCCAGACCCCCAAGGTGTCTGGTTAGTGGGTGGTAACCTTCTTTAGGAGGCAGGAGATGAGACACATTTGTTTAAAAAGAAATCACTCTATTTCATGTTCTACCTCGTAATCTATAGCTTTTTCTAACTGCTTTACGTGAGCTTGTTTTGTTTCCACAACACAGTTGTGAGATGTGTTGTGTAATCCCAGCATGTTGTATAATTTTAAAGACACTTGATGAGTTCACCCACTTAATTAATTTCGCATGTTCAATGAGTGTTCGTCGCGTGCCTTTTGCGATCTGATGCCCAGTCACTACTGCAACCACTTAGCTCCCCTTGACACGAAACAACAATAAAGAACACACAATTCCAACGTGCAGGGAGGTTCTGGCTTAGTTGCAGAGACAGGCAAAGAAAGAGAAAATTTCCAAATGGTGTGGTAAGTAGTATGAAAGAAGAGAGTATGGAATAGAGGAATTTCAGCCCATTCAGGCTTGAGAAGACTGAGAGAGGAAGTGGCGCCAGGGCTGGTTCCCAGAGTGGATGTCATCTAAACTTCATGTATACAGGCATACCTCGTTTCATTGCACTCTTCTTTATTGCACTTTGCAGATATTCTGTTTTTTTACAAATTGAAGGTTCGTGGCTACCCTGCATGGAGCAAGCCTATCAGCACCATTTTCCCAACAGCATTTACTTACTTCATATCTCTGTGTCACACTTTTAGTAATTATCACAATATTTTAAGTGTTTTCATTATTATAATATTTGTTATGGTGATCTGTGATCAGTTATCTTTGATGTTACTATTGCAAAAAAACTGACTCACTGAAGGCTCAGATGATGGTTAGCATTTTTAGTAATAAAGTATTTTTTAATTAAAATATGTACTTTTTAAAAGGCAATGCTATTATGCACTTAATAGACTGCAATATAGTGTAAACATACATTTTATATGCACTGGGGAATCAAAAAACCACATGACTTGTTTTATTGTGGTGGTCTAGAACTGAACTCATGACATCTTCGAGGTATGTCTGTACGTACATTAGGGACTTAGCTAGGTGGAGAGAGGGCATTGGAGGCAGAAGAAAAAACAGAAGCAAGCATCTAGACGTGGAGAAGAGCATAGGATGTGGGGGAATTGAGAGTGGTTCAATATCCCTGAAATGCAGAGTCCGCTAAGTACTGGTGAGAGAAAGGAGGTGAGCCAGAACGTGAAGGCCTTGAATGTTATGCTATGTAGTATAGACTATGTTTGAAGGGTAATAGCGAGAGATTGAAAAATTTTGAATATATCAGTTACAAAATCAGATTTTCACTTTACTTCACTCTGACTGCTCTATGGAAACTGAATTGTGAGAAAAAAGACTAGAAGGAAGGACCCATTTAGGAGGGTAGTGCAGTAGCCTTGAAGGGATAAGGTGGTACAGTGATTGGCCAGCAGCAGTGAAAATGGAGAGATGTGGATGTAGGTGTTAAGGGGGGGAGAGAGGCTACATGTAAGGAGGTGGTGGGGACATGAAAATAAGTGCATTCCATGCAGTAGAGCCCGCTGGGCTGAAGAAGGAGACATGACTTAGCCTAGCTTCAGGAGTGACTAGAAAGCTTATTGCTTTTTTTTTTTTTTAATTAATTAATTTATTTATTTTTGGCTGAGTTGGGTCTTTGTTGCTGAGCATGGGCTTTCTCTAGTTGCAGCGAGCTGGGGCTACTCTTCGATGCGGTGTGCGGGCTTCTCATTGCGGTGGCTTCTCTTGTTGCCGAGCACGGGCTCTAGGCACAGGGGCTTCAGTAGTTGTGGCACGTGGGCTTCAGTAGTTGTGGCTCGTGGGCTCTAGAGCACCGGCTCAGTAGTTGCGGCGCACGTGCTTAGTTGTTCCGCGGCATGTGGGATCTTCCCGGACCAGGGCTCAAACCCATGTCCCCTGCATTGGCAGGCGGATTCTTAACCACTGTGCCACCAGGGAAGCCCCAAGCTTATTGCTTTTGTTGTTACCTCTGCTTGAAACTTTCCCTCGAGATCTTTGTTACCATGTGACAAAACCCAATAAACTTCCCCTTTTGTCTGAATCTGCTGACCAGGCAAAACACAGACACCTCAACTTCCAGTTCTTTGTCTCATGGTTAACTAGCTGAGATTAAAACTCTACACGCGGGCTTCCCTGGTGGCGCAGTGGTTGAGAATCTGCCTGCTAATGCAGGAGACACGGGTTCGAGCCCTGGTCTGGGAAGATCCCACATGCCACGGAGCAGCTGGGCCCGTGAGCCACAACTACTGAGCCTGCGCGTCTGGAGCCTGTGCCCCGCAACGGGAGGGGCCGCGATAGTGAAAGGCCCGCGCACCGCGATGAAGAGCGGTCCCCGCACCGCGATGAAGAGTGGCCCCCACTTGCCGCAACTAGAGAAAGCCCTCGCACGAACCGAAGACCCAGCACAGCCAAAAATAAATAAATAAATAAATAAAACTTTATAAAAAAAACTCTACACGCAAAGCTAGCTAAACCAGAATAAAAGAAAAACAAATAACCAACATTTCCTATTTATATGGCTAACAGACTGTCGGGGCTGGCACGCTAACCACAGTGTAAACCACATCTCTGGCAATTTGTTTATTCCTTTCTATAAAAGCTGAGACAGCTGAAGATCTTCAGGTGGGGTGACCTCCCTATCGCAATAGTCTCAATCATATTAGTCTCCCAGCTTGTCTGGTTTTTGTCTTTGACAGTTTGGTGCCATGACTCAGGACTGGACCTTGCCTTCAGATTCTCATCTGTTCCAGCCAGGTAATAAGGCCACTTGGAGCTTTTTGTGCTTCATTCATGACTGGCAACCCAGGGATCTAAAGATGAGTCCTGATCCTGGTCCTATGCTCCAGATTCTTATCTGTTGCTAGCATGGTAAAGATTTGATTTTGATTCTTTTTGAGTATTTAGTTGATTTTTGTGCTAGATTTTTATTTTTTTTGGTTTTAGGCTGACAATTTGGTAATCCTTGGAAATGCATTAAATGGTTTATGGATATCTTGTTTCTGATATGTGAAAGATGACAGAAAATGGAGTTTGTTACCCCTTTCTGTTTATCTATTTTCCCTATTTTGAACTCAAATCAATTAAGAATGTGTACCCACTGGGAAGCAAGAGCTCTTTTTATAATAAAAAGTGAGTTTTGTTATTTCTGGGTTTATGCCTGAACTACAAGCTAAACTTTTAGAATCAAAGCTATAAGTTCTCTATGTCTATGTCTGTATGTTTACGTGTCTGTGGGTATGTAATATTTCCCTATCTCCAGATGGTATTACTAAAATAGATTATAAAAGTTTTAAAAGAGCTCTATTTTGATTGACTTAGAGCTAAATAAGGCCTTATACAAATGAAATGTTCCTAAAATTCCCAGATATTGAAAAAATTAAACTTCTGATACTTGTTATGTACTAAAAATATATTCTAATAAGCACTAACTCAAAAGTTATAAGAATTCAAGTCCACATAATTTGGGTAAATTTTGGCAAATGGGTCTAATTTAATATTGTTGGTTTCATAAAACAGCTATATATTCTGAGTTATCAGCAATAAATATAATACAACATACATTTTTATTCTACTTGGGCATGCTCTTCCTCAACTTACAAAGATTTGCTGACTTAATAAGCTATCATTTCAGTTACTGTATTTTTAAGATTATAAAAAATGTAAATTTGTATTTAGTCAAATTAAATCATTATTCTGACAAATTTTATTTCAAAAGTAATTATGTTTTACAGTATGTCAGCTTGAAAATAGTTTCCAAAATCTTTTGGTAACTTAAAACCTTTGACTGATGTTAAATTGAGTTAATTAATACATATTCATTAAATACCTAGATCATATCTAAGTAAGATATTTAGAATACTGAAACATTAATTACTAAATGTACTTTCATTTTACATACCTTTTGCCTCATTTTTATATAACACAGAAAGGTTATATATTTGGGTCTGTTAATAAACATGTTCATTTTTGCCACATTGAGAAGTTGTAATAAAAGGAATGTTTATGGTTATAAAAAGTTATGAGATGCATATTTATAAGCTCTGCTGGTCTGCAAGAAACTACTGGCATGTGAAAGATAGTTTGCAGTTATCTACTGACAGAGTCCCTCCTTGACCAAACTTTAGTCATGCTCCTGGAGCCTTCTTCTAGTCTAGGCCATGGCCTTGGCCTGCTGAGCTCAGTTTATTGGAAATCCCCCCACCTCTGATACCTGATCATCCTTGCTATCTGATCAAGTCCCTTAACCCCTGCCCTGGATATGTATGTCCTAGGCCTGTTTTTAGGAAGAATCTTATTAAGCAAGCTTAGCAAGAATCCCCCTACCCTTGACATCTAATCAAGTTCCTCTTAGTAAGTTTTCATCCACTGACCCCCCTCACTCTGCTACTTGGCTATAAATCTCCAGCTATCTTTGCTGAATTGGGAGTTGAGCTCAGTTCTATACTGAAGTCTCTCTCCCCTACTGCAGTAGTTCAAATAAGATTTGTCTTGCCATTTTAACACGTGTCTAGTGAATAACTTTTCTTTTACACCACCTCCTAGTTTTCTCTATGCAATAGAAGTTACTGCAGTTAAAAATTATAATCAATATGTGAATGTGATCTAATAGGAGTGATAGTGTCAGAGAGGAAAAATTTTGCATGCAAAGTGTGCAGGATGTATTTTGTTAAGGAAGAAGAGAGTAGTTTTGTTCTAAATTAAAATGACTGGTTGTTCCAGAATGAGAAAGAGAAAAGTGGATGACAAAACCTGTCTGGATAGAGAAAGCTGCAGATGGTTCACGAAAAGGGAATTTTATTTCTTGTAGTCACAGTTGGCTAAGGTTTAATGAGTTTATTTACAAGATTCGTAATAAACGCATTAGTATCAAATATATTGTTTAAAACTCTAATTTGATTTTCTCTATTAAGATGACAATTTTTTTTCTTGTACTATTGGTCTTCTCTTAATAAGTGCTTATAAAAGATTTTTTCTTTACCTTCTGAGTAATCTGCCTAGAAGACAACTTTTCAGGGTCTTACCAGAATAACTCCTTATGCATTGTGTTGATTTTATAATATCCTTGATTATTTAAGAGAACAAAGTCTTTTCACTCGAAAGAACTGAAGTGCTCTACATCTACTTTTGAAATTTTTTTGTCATTTTGGTTAAATAGAATTCTTTCTCAGTAATCTATGTTCTTATTTAATCAAATATTTAAAATTTTGGATTACTTTTTATATTTTACCTTCCAAAAACCAAATCCTAGATGGTATCTTTTGCATTGTCAAGGAAAAAAATGTTAAGTATGGACTTGAGTAAGAAAAGACATGATTAAGCAAGACTATTGTAATAGGGAGATGCTTAAAGCCTAAGAAGTCAGAAAAGTTTCAGGCAAAGGGTAGGCAAGCAAAGCTTTTATAGGTAGAGACACTGGGACAGGGGCTTACAGAAAGTAGAAGGGGATGCATTGTGAAAAACTGGTATGTGGGAATGGCCTTGAAACTTATGAAGTGCTGCTAATATTGTACTAATAGAAAAGCTGGGGCAGGAAAGGCGGTTTGTGGTTAGGCTCGGGGGGTTGGGATTCTGGGTCTGACATGGAGCAAACAACTTAAAGTATAGGAAATTCACATAGAGTTGAGAGCCTAGTGGTCCTCAGCTAAGCAGCCTAAAGTTGTGTTAAGCACAGAGCTTGTTCAGCCTTGTCAGTCCCTCTTCTTGTTCAAGGCAGGCTCAGAAAGAGACTTTCTCTGAACAACACAGGGGTAGGGGATATCTCAAACAAGGAATGGCTGAGTGAAATAGTCCTCAGGGTCAGCTTTTTCTCAGCGATGTCCCTAGAGGACTAGTTGAACCATCTGTTTTGTGTGCTGGCAAAGGTCAGCTGTTACAACATTCCTCAGATCAGACATCTTAAAAGTGTGATGCCTAAAGTGAAAAAGAGAAATGTTAATATGAAGAGTTGTATTAAAGTAAGGAGACAGAAGTTAAATTCTAAGGGTAGCTAGTCCAGTGAATTTCAAGAGGTCAGTAGATGAAAACATTTGATGGTGCAGCACTGCTTTTAGAGTTTTATTATGCTCGTAATTATCTTGTCCAGAGTCTGGGTTACCTCTCTTATGAGGGTGTGCATGATCTGAACATTTCACCAGACTTCTTTAGTGACCCAGACAGCAGCTTGTCAAGGGAGAAATCGGGCCATGCATGGTCTGCAGCAGTAATGAGTCTTTCTGATCTTATAACAAGTCTTCAGGCTTCAGCTTGCAGTGACTCTTCAGATCCTAGGGACAAAGACCAGCTACAAGGCAACCTGAGAGTCCCAATAAGGATCTGGCAGTCAGGTTTTAGCTCTCAGTGACTCCAAGACAAGGAGGAAGGAGAAAAATTTTAAAGGTTGGTGTGGAGGCTAAGGTTAGTTTGCAGCCAGATATGGAAGGAAAGTGGAAGAATTGAAAATTTGGTAAGGGTTGACAATCTGTGCCAAGTAACAGATCCAAATCCACTTTACAAGTAGGCATCACAACTGGTTTATCCATAATGGGAAAGCAAGCCAATTAAGTCTCTACCAGACAAGACAGAGTTTGCATATCCATGAGTTACCTGCAATTTACAAAGTGATACAAAATAGCTCAAAGACAATGAATAGCATCAGAATGTGATAACTCAGAATGTGCATAGTGTCCCATTGAAATACAGAATTTCTCTCTACTGTCCCTCTTTCCCTTCTGATCAAAGACAATCTCTAAGGAAAGATTAATCTTCATCACAAAATAAAGCCATTCTCTTTAGATGTGGCCTGGTTATTTATTTACAGAGGTGCAGCAAGAATGACAATTTACCACATGAGTCTTATATTTGCTTTGCTGAAAGTTTTCATAAAGAATCTCTGATTGGACTCTTCTAAGCCTCTTGAGGATAGGAAGCCAAGCCACGAATTCACCATCATTTTTCACCTGCAGTACCTAGTGATTTGGTGGGAATTCCTCTCTTCCTTGAGGTCCCCAAAATATCTTAAGATTCCTAGGCCTGCCAAGAGGAGGTGACCTTCCTTGCTCACCTATGAGGCTGACAACCCTATAAAGCCAGTAACCAGGACAGTTTTCCCAAGAGGGACTTAATAAGCATTGGCCCCATAAAGTTAACCTTAGTTCCTCAAAAGTGTCTGGTCATAACTGATTAAATGAGCAACAGTCTCAAATATGACATTATAGGTAAAGCCTAGTTGCATAACCAACATAATTTCCAATCACGTCTTATGAACAAGGTGGTCAGATTCTTGTTGAATGTATGCAAATAACCATATGGGCATGAAAATAAGAATACTTAATAAGAGTTTCCAAATTTTGGAAAGAGCATATTTATAAGAGCACAGTCTACTAAATAGTTATGAGTGATAGATAGCTTAAGAGAAAAGAGAAAGGGATTCCTTATTAGCAGAAAACAGAACATTAAAGCATCAGCACTATTCCAAATAAAGTCCATATTCATCCAGTTCATTCAGTTCATTCAATCCAATTCTTGTTTCACTTTATCTTGGGCTAGTAATCTCATCAATTCCACCAATTCTTGACTAGACATCTGGAACTTCTGACTTAGTGCCCTAGAATGATCTGATAGCTGTTTAAGCAATGCCATCAGTAGCCTGTACCCAAGAGTACCAGGTATAGTTCTTTTCCACCAGGCTCTAAGATAGTCCTTCTTTGCTAAAGATGGGACACTCTGCCCTATAGCTGATTCCAAGTGATTTCATGGAATCATCAGGAGTAAAAAAAAGAAAAACCACAGACACAAAACTGTCTGTAGATGACTAAAGACTAAAAATGGTTATTGTTAACATATTTTTGATAATTTTCAAAAGGGAAAGGTCTGGTGAGAATTCATTATAAAAATAATACAATTGATAAGGAAATTTGATTGTTTATATGAGACCTAAAAATCAACTGAAAAAGTTTTAGGCAAAATATACATAAACATAATGATTAATCCTATTTTCAAAGAAGAGTGGAAATCGCATCCCGTTTATGAAAATGGATGAACATAATTTCTACAGGGAAAAAATGTCAGATATAAGAATCCTGAGACATAGTATGCCATGAATATATCAAGCATATGATTAGAATAAAGCAATAATATATCTAGATTATCAAGCAAAGATATTCACTAAACCTATATAAACTTAGGAAGAACGTATCCAATTAGGATAAAAATGTAATTTTGCAAGGCTGATAACTCAGAAGACATAGATGTAATTATTAAGCCAACAACATCAAACTAGCTTCATTTGCCAAAGATTTACTTATATCAGGTAGCTTGAATTTTTAAAACATTTTGATAGGTTTCTATAAAAATACTTTTTCACATTAAACATATAAAAATTTTAATTTCCTTAATTTCTGAAAATTTCAGGAATATTTAAAATTATACAAGCTCTTATTTATCTCTTAGCCAATCAAATCTTAGCAACCAAAAGGTATTCTTTTAAAGAATTTTATAGTTTAATGGGGTAATACTATTTGGAGGTAGAAAAATATTACATGTGCATAATACATACACATATACATACACACAAATAGAGAACTTATAGCTTTAATTTTTAATTTTAAAATTTTAGTCATTGTTCAGACATAAACACAAAAATACAAAACTCACTGGTTCATATAAAAGAGCTGACTCTCATCCTTACCTCACTTACATTTTTACAAAAATTATATTCCTGGTAGATGGGGCAACTTGAAATAATTTGCTCAATATGAGAGCTAAAGCATCTTCACCAGTATTTGCAAAGGAGACTCTTAAGATGTCCTTTGCCCTGATATGTGACACTATGGATTCTCTGGACTAAATTTCCAGAAAGGGATGGAGAAGAAACCAAGGGGCCATCTGGTGTCTTCAAAGTCCAACTGAGTGGAGAAAACAGCCAGCCTGTTTCCAGTTAGCTTTTCCAGCCTCAGGCTGTTGCCCTTGATGTCCCTGAGCTCCTCCAGAGCCCCGACAGTGGTCGGAGACTTCAATCTCAAGTGACAACGGGGGGTTGAGGGGCCTGAATGAGAAAGGAAAGGTCTGGTGGAGGAGGAGTAGAGCTGTTAAAGGAGGAGGAACAAAGGATTCAAGGCAGCTAAGGTGATGGTGAGGGACAGGTCTTAAAGGCACTAAGGAGGAAGATGGCCTTTGAAGAAAGAAATAGCCTCTGAAATAGCCTCTGAAAAGAAATAGCCTCTGAAAAAACTGGAATTTAAAACAGAATAATTAGGGACTTCCCTGGTGGCCCAGTGGTTAAGCATCCACCTTCCAATGCAGGGGACGCGGTTTGATCCCTGGTCAGGGAACTAAGATCTCACATGCCACGGAGCAACTAAGCCCATGCGCCACAACTACTGAGCCTGCGTGCCTCAACTAGAGAGCCCGTGTGCTGCAAACTACAAAGCCCATGTGCTCTGGAGCCCACACACCACAACTAGAGAGAAGCCTGCACACCACAAGGAAGAGCCTGTGCCGCAACGAAAGATCCCGCATGCCACAGTGAAGATCCCACGTGCCACAACTAAGACCTGATGCAGCCAAAAATAAAATTAAATAAATTAATAAATAAATAAAATTAAAATAAAAAATAGAATAATTGGAGCAGAACCTATTAAAGTTCAAATAGATCCTACCAAATCATTACCCAAACTTTCCCAATAGCCTTTGCTACCAGACGCATAGGAAGGGCTCAAACCTATCTTTGAAAGCCTTTAATCCAAAAGTCTCCTCAAACTTTGCAGTAGCCCTTCTAACACTTTCATCCTGCCAGAAAAGAAACCAAATAGATGAAGATATCAATTTGTTCAAGACTTCAGGACCATTGACAAATTGTTATCTTGTGTTTCTCTGTGGTACCTAACCCAAATATCATCCTGTTAACTATTCTGCCTAAAGACATTTGCTTCACTTTGCTTGCCTTTTTCAGTGTACCTCTAGATCCAGAGAGTCAATATCTTTTTGCCTTCACCTGGGGAGGACAACAATATATCTGGGCAGTCATGTCTCAGAAGTGCACTGAAGTCCCTTCTAATTTTTCGCAGGTCCTTATTCAAGATTTCTGAAGCCTAAATTTCCCTTGTGATTCAGTTTTGATATAATATGTAGCTAATTTTCTACTTTGTTCCGAGAATAAGGAAGTTTGTAAAAAAGATTTAATTTAGTACTTACTCTCAGCCTTAGCAGAAAACGGACATGATGTTTCAAAAGATAAATCATGAACGTTACACAACACGGTGCATTAGGCGAGACATGCTCTATCTAAGGAGGGAAAACACTCTCTCCTGATAGATTAAGGACTATCCAAACTTATTTTAGACCTCTTTCAAGATGACAACTGAGAGGATTTCTAGGTTTAACTGGGAACTGCAGACAATGGGTGCCAAATTTGTCTGTGGTTGTGACACTTATTAAGTCCTCAGTAAGAAACCCTGTGATTTGGACACCCAAACATAAACAGACCTCCTGTAACCTAAAGACAGCTCTTCAGCCTTCTTCCTTAGGCACCCCTAAGTACAAAAAGCCATTTCATCTGATGGTGTGTGAGCAATCTGGATAAGCCCTTAGAATTTTAACTCAATTTCATGCAAATCACCAAAAACCTTTTTTTTTTTTTTTTTAATTTTACTATAGCCTCACCCTTGACTTGGTTGTAAAGGCTTATCTCCTTTGACTCAGGGCAATAGGTGCCACTGAAAAAATTGTTGATGCTTCTGCTAAACTAGTTCTAGGTGCTCTGCTTAACTTCATGGTTCCTCAGGCAGCAAAGACATGACTACTGACTGAGAACATGTGACACTTTTCAGCCAACTGATTAACCTCTAATGAGATTTTGTTACACTTTCCTTCTCACATTACCATTCACCCTTGCAAAAACCTGAATCCTGCCACCCACCTGTCCCTCCTAGAAGAAGGGCAACATCATGTTTGTCTTACTTCAGTTAGGAAACTTTCTGTAACTCACTTAATGTATTAGAGATTCCATTGAGAAACTTAGCCTAATATTATTTGTTGATGGATCACACCTCAAAACTGAGATTATTAAACACTATATGCTATCAATAATTTAAGAAGATAGTTTAGAATATAGTTTTCTACTTGAAGTAAAATCATCCTAGATGGAAGAGCTTATGCGTTACTAGAACTTTGCAACTAAATAAAGATCAGAGGATAAACCTCTATACAGACAGCAGATGTGTTTTTGGAGTACTCCATGACTTTGGGATGCTTTCATACTAAAGTGGGTTCTCATTTCTGCTGGGATCCTCCTAAAAATGGACAACTTAAGGATTTTTCAATGCATTCCTACTTCCTAGAGAGTTGGCTGTTACAAAGATTGAGGCCGATGTAAAGACAGTATGGAAGCTAAAGGAAATGCTTCAGCAGATCATTATGCTAAATGAACTGCTTTAACCAACCTTGTGATTCTTTCTAAACTCTCAAAGGATAAATCTCTGGAGGGATTCAAAGAGGCCATTAAAAATATCAGCGTTTAGCCCCAGATTTTGAAAAGGAAGAACAGAAAAAAAATCTGGTTGTACCCTTTAGTCTGATAACACGCTCAAGATGGCCACTTGGTGATACCAGACAAATTTCAAATGGCTATTAACTAAATTTCTCCATTAAACTGCTCATCATGGAATAGATAAATTGATTGTTATTCTAAATCAACATTGGTGAAAACTTTAAAAAGATAGCTGAGGTTATTTTCAAGTCATGTGCCATCTGTTAAAAACTTAATCCTGGAAAAACTGTAAAGATGGGACATGGCCAGGACCCAAAGCCTCAATAGAACTTTGAAAACATTCAGATGGATTTTATCCAGCTTCCAACCTCTATGGGATTTGAGTATATCTTAGTTATTGTGTATCCATTTTCAGGATGGGCTGAAACATTTCTTTGTTGAAAAAGCTACAGCCCTTAGCACCACTAAAAATCTGCTTAATCTTGCGTTTTCAACACGGGACACCCCAGCTTTTATATCAAGTGATTCATGGCATACACCTTAACAGAAAACATTATAAAATAATTTTGTAAGACATTTCCTCTTATTCAAAAACTATACTGTCCTTATTATCCACAATCTTCTGAAGAGGTTGAAAAGACCAATGCCAACCCTTAAATTAAAATTAGCAAAACTTTTAGAAACCTTTAAACTCTCTTGGCCAAAGGTACTCTCACTAGCTCTTATGGTCTCTTATGGCTACTCCCTCAGGGTCACATCAGTTATTTTCCTATAAATTGGTAATTTGAAGCCCCATGCATTTGGGGGTTTTGCCTCCAATATTAGACTCCACCCTACTGCATGGTAACATGGCAAAATATTGCAAGGGACTCATATTATAACCAGTCCTTTCACCAATGGATTAGGGTACCTTTCCAAGACATTTTCCTAAACCACCTCTTTATGATCTTCAGCCAGGATATTTCATCTGCTAGAAGAGACATCAGAGGAAAGCTGCTGCTCTTGACCTCATTGGAAGAGACCTTATCAGGTACTGTTAACAACAAACACAGCAGTGAAATGCCAGGGAGTCCATGCTTGGGTTCATGTTTAACAATTAAAATATAATTCAGAATTCCACACAATTGGAAGCCTACTCCAATAGGGGACTTCAGATTGAGGATACTAATAGGATCTTATAGACACAGCTGGTCTTTGGAAAAAGAAACTTGACCTAATATCTTTGGAACGAGCAGATGACTTCAGACAAAGGACAGCTTCTGCCCAAGATGTTGGACCGAGACCCCTATCTGATTCCTATTTTGTTTTTTATCTTTCTGCTTATAATAATTCTTCTCATTTTCTATAGATCCTTGGTTGTCATCTACACATAATGGACCTTTCTTTTTTCCCTCCTTATATAATTGTTAGGTCAGAACATACTTATTCTAATGCCATTCTTAGATTATCTCAAACAGTAGCCATAGCCTTCAGTCTTATTGACTGCCGGATATACCATCCATCACTGCACCCCATTATAGAAACTTCTGGGCAATTCCAATTTCGTCATATGAGATCATAAGGAATTATAGCTGATGGTGCTTCCTATATGGGAAAATGATATTTACAAATTCAACTGGTAAATGACTTTATCAGTGTCGATCTCTCCCAGCAAAAGAACCAATTATTACAATCTACTGATTGGATGCTATGTAATTCTAAATTTTATTTCCACAACATTCTTAGGGTAATAGGCCAAATACTTCCCATCTGGAAGAGTATAATAGAGATCTAAATATGTAATCCAGCTGATGTAAGGCTTGGTTTTGACCTCATGTCATGATTAACTCCTTTTTTTCCTGGATCTCCACATGTCCTTACTGAGTACTACTTCCTTTGTAGCCAGAATGCCTGCTTCTGTTGGCTGCAGACTCTGCCAGATGTAAGTAATGGTGGCTGACTCCCTTGCTATAGCCGGCTCTGAATGTATAGTCTTTGCCCATTCTCATTTGGATGGTTTTCATTTATTTCCACAGCAGTGCTGCTTAATCGAAAGATTTTCTTCCACCAACCCCTTGGAATCCACTAGACTTGTGAAGCACAGGGTGTTACTACTGGTTATTTGCTTTAATTTAACCTTTTATATTAATAGTTCTCTTTTTCATTTCAGGTGTTCCTGTTTAAGACACATGGACTTCAAGATTCTAAAACAATTGACCTTTGCTATAACCTCTCAAAAGATGGTTCAATTTATTTTACAGTAACAACACCAACAAGAGCCCTAGGAAGACTGTTGATTACATCCTACTTCATCTCACTCATGAGTTTTATGATTTTCTCTTAGTTGCTTAGGAACCTATTATAATCATTCACAGTGAACAAAAAGAGGGATTGACCATGTTGAACTTTTCTGAGCTTTGTGTCCCTGAAAAAGAGTAATGGTTAAGAAATCCCCCATCCTTTGGGTTCCTGGAAAGCACTGTGGATAGTATAACCAAGGAACTAAATTTCTAATTTTACCTTATTTTAATTACTTTTAGTTAAAATTTAAAATATTTTTTCATTAAATATAACAAATGATTTGGTAGGACTACATTTCACTTAAACTGTTGAAAATTTAGCATCCAAATTGAGATGTGCTGTAAGCATGAGCTAGACACTGGGTTTTGAAGGGCTGGCATGAAGACAGAATGTAAAGTATTTCATTAATAATCTTTAATATTTATTACATGTGGAAATGATAATTTTTGATACATTGGGAAAAATATAATATTAAAACTAATCTCACATGATTTTACTATTTTTAATGTGGCTGCTAGAACATTTAAGATCTCATATGTTGCTCATATTTGCTTCTATTTGACAGCACAGCTTGAGAATCTTTTTATTTCTCAGACAAAAATACAAAGCCCAAACTTTGAAACACTGTACCTGCCATGTGACCTCATGATCATCATCAAAAAAAAAAAAAAAAATCCCTTCTATGGCTTTCTGACTGTTGAATTGTTAGCCGGTACTGACTCTTCCGAACGTGGATGGTCACAGTCTAGGGTCTGTGAGATCCATTCCCACCACCGAGAAGGGGGCTGTGGGGTGGGAAGCCAGAAAAGTGCTGTCTCTTTGTGGCAATATTATCCAGACAGATAGCACTCATGACTGATCAGAGGCCTCCACTTGACTTGTCTGTTTAATCAATCTTGGCAGGCATTTATTGCTTGCTTGACTAGAAAGTGGTGGAGACTATTGCTCTAAAGGGCCTTTCTCTGTCAGCTCTTCTTAGAGCAGAGAATCCCTCTCAGGGCCATACAAATGACCTGTGCATATGCCAGTGATGAGAAAGGTAGGAGAGATAGGCGGGAAGAATAAAGCTGAAGAACATGAGAGCTCAAAAGCACTCCAAGCCTTCTTGTAGTGGTGTCAGGGTATCATTCAGAGCATTGGAGTTCTCTTTAGAGAGCCTGACGTTTGAATCTCTCAGAGGGGAGCCCTGCACCTCAAAGTCATGTAGGAATGACAGAAGAAGCCATCCAGAAAGTTGTTTGTGTGTATGTGTACACACACACACACAAAATGCTTGTGATTTAAACATTTACACTCTTCCAAATGAAGACCCACACTGGACCTCACACAATAACTGCCTTTTTACATTTAACAAACATTTTACCCAACACCTGACACAAGCCAATGGATTGGATGTAGATGGAAGGGAGAGAGGAATCAAGGATAAAGGCTAAGTCTCTGCCATTGGTGCCATTCACTGAGATGCAAAAATTCAGGATCTGAGCACGGTTTGCTTAGATTGCTTTTGCTCGAAGAGATGGAAGTGAAAGAGTTGTTGTGTACACGAAAATTTTGAGAACCCTATAATACATTCAAACAGAGGCTGTATGGAATCCTGGTACCATTCCAGAACAAACTACATAAAATTTTCTTGAGTGATAGTCTGGCTTTGGTATTTTAAAAAAGGTCTAAGATGACTGCAGTTCAGCCAGGGTCAAGAACCCTGGGGCAGATTATGGTGCTGCTCATGCGATCTGGAATATGGTTGGTCTTAACGCAAAGAAGATCCATTCCATTTTGGACATGTGAAAAGGAGGAAATGACATAGCACTGAGCTGAGAGTCAGGAATCCTGAATTCTAGCCTCAGCTCTCTAACTTTGCAGAAGGGCCTTCCCCGTTTTAGCCTTAATTTCCTCACCTGTGAAACGAAGCGATTGGGCTAGATGAGCAATCTCTTAGTCACTGCTCCCTAGATGACTAGGGACCCTCAGTCTTTGGCAATATGTTCTGAATTGTACAAAGTATGGCACAGTGGTTAAAAACATGGCCTTGAATCCCTGCACTGCCATTCTCCAACTCTGTGACCCTGGATAAGTTACTCAGCCTCTCTGATGACTGATTTCCTTAGCTGGAAAAAGTGGATCACAATACCTACCCTCAAGTCATTATAAAGATTAATATCTGTAAAGTACTTAGCATGATGACTCTCACCTGAAATCTGGTCAATAAACATAAATATTATTATTGATGTCCTTTTGATTTACCTTGTAAACCCAGAGTTCCAGAGAAATCAAGAGAAGAGCACATAGAAATATATTTAGTTGATTTTACATGTTTGCCTAATTTCTTTATAGGCTCACGTGGACATATCCCCCCACCACCAGGCCATGCTTGAACTGAAAGATGAGATTACAAAAACCTTCACAATCATTCATTCTCTACCCTCAGAATCTGTAATACTGTACTTGAATAGTGGAATTATCCCTGGGAGTTCTCTGAAACATTTTCAGTACAGAATCTTTACTTTTAAAAGGGGGATCCCTTTTCTCCACACCCTCTCCGGCATTTATTGTTTCTAGATTTTTTGATGATGGCCATTCTGACTGGTGTGAGGTGATACCTCATTCTGGTTTTGATTTGCATTTCTCTAATGATTAGTGATGTTGAGCTGGAGAGGGTGTGGAGAAAAGGGAACCCTCCTGCCCTGTTGGTGGGACTGTAAATTGATACAACCACTATGGAGAACAGTATGGAGGTTCCTTAAAAAACTAAAAATAGAACTATCATATGCCCAGGAATCCCACTACTGGGCATATACCCTGAGAAAACCATAATTCAAAAAGATACATGTACCACAATGTTCATTGCAGCACTGTTTACAATAGCCAGTTCATGGAAGCAACCTAAATGTCCATCAACAGATGAATGGATAAAGAAGATGTGGCACATATATACAATGGAATATTACTCAGCCATAAAAAGGAACGAAATTGAGTTATTTGTAATGAGCTGGATGGACTTATAGTCTGTCATACACAGTGAGGTAAGTCAGAAAGAGAAAAACAAATACCATATGCTAACGCACATATATGGAATGTAAAAAAACGGTACTGATGAACCTAGTGGCAGGGCAGGAATAAAGATGCAGGCATAGAGAACAGACTTGAGGACACTGTGGGGGAAGAGGAAGCTTGGACGAAATGAGAGAGTAGCACTGACATATACACACCACCAAATGTAAAAATGGATGGCTAGTGGGAAGCAGCCGCATAGCACAGGGAGATCAGCTCGATGTTTTCTGACTATCTAGAGGGGTGGGATAGGGAGGGTGGGAGGGAGGCTTAAGAGGGTGGGGATATGGGGATATACGTATACATATAGCTGATTCACTTTGTTATACGGCAGAAACTAACACAACACTGTAAAGCAATTATACTCCAATAAAAATGAAAAAAGCAAAATAAAATAAAATAAAAACTGGAAAAAAAATAAAAGGGGGAAATAAGTCTCCCTTAAGAATACATTACTTTATTTGGAAAATACAACAGCAGTAGTTGTTTCATTCACTTGTAACAATTTCACCATCCCAAAACTTACCCACAAATGCATCTTGCTGTCTGGAAATCCCACTGCCAGGGAGCTTGTTTACACATTTTGCAAGGAAGAGAACAGAAGGGAGTGGATATTTATTATGTTAAGCCCTGTGCTGTGCTTTTTGATTAAATTTTAAACAGCCAGGCAGCATTTTGAATGCATTAGACTCTTTGACCCCTTTAAAAATCTATTTTAGGTATATGCAGTAATTATTTACGTCTTAAGCTGGGTGTTGGATGCACAGATATTTAGTCTGTTATTTTGAGCTTTTTCATGTCTAAAATATTTTTATGATGCCTTTTGTTTTGGTGGTGGTGTCTGCAGAATGAGTTTAGTTTTGCAAATATATATATATATTTATTTATTTATGTTGGGAGATAAATGTTAAATTGTGTTGCATTTTTTAGTAAATTTTCCCATTATTCTTTCCCCCCTCCAAATCAATTCCCCAATCGCTAGAAGAAGAGAAAGGGTTTTGTTAAAAAATAATTTTCTAATAATTTAATATTTCTTATTAATATACTCTAAGAAACATAAAATATATTTTTATATTTCATATATACAAATACAGAATATATAAATATTCTTTAAAGTCTTAATAAATTTTAGAACAATAACCCATGTGAAACTTCCTGATTTTATGAGAGAAGGAAGAAGTAGAAGGAACACCTTGGCTTTTTTTCTCTAAGGATGTTCTGCCCTCTTGTATTTTTGCTCCCTTGCAAATGGATAGTTTTCTTCCCTTTTCACTTCCAGTTTCCAGACCTAATTCCTTACTGCCCTCTCCGACCTTTGAGAATTGACCTCAGTGGGATATTCTAGTGTTCAGTGCTGTGGACTGGAGGATTGTAATCAATCTATAGGTGGTGAGAACTGAAAGGCATCTTAGAGATCAGCTACAGGGTGGTTCTCAAACTTGATTGAGCATCAGCATTACCCAGAGACCTTGTTAAACATACACTATTGGGCCCATGCTCAGTATTTCTGATTCAGTTGGTCTAGGGTGAGATTTGATAATTTGCATTTCTAACCAGCTCCCAGGTGAGGGACGTGGTGTTGCTGGACCACACTTTGAGAAACACTAATCAGTGATTTAAGATATCACTGCTCCGTCTACTGCCTCACTTACTATTTTTTTAATTTGTAGAAATGCTTATAGAGCACTTTCTTTTTTTTTTTTAAAGATTTATTATTTATCTATTTATTTATTTTATTATTTATTTTTGGCTCCGTCGGGTCTTAGTTGCGGCATGCGGGATCTTTCGTTGCGGCATGCGGGCTTCGCTGTAATTGTGGCGTGAGGGTTTTTCTCTTCTCTAGTTGTGGCACGCAGGCTCCAGGGCATATGGGCTCTGTAGTTGTGGCGCGCTGGCTTGGTTGCCCTGCAGCATGGGATCTTAGTTCCTTGATCAGGGATCAAATCTGAGTCCCCTGCATTGTAAGGTGGATTCTTTACCACTGGACCACCAGGGAAATCCCAAGCACTTTCAATGTATCAGACAATTAAGTCATTTAATTACTATAGCACTGCTACAATTTGATACTTTTCTTATTCCCATTTTACAGATGAGGAAACTGAGAAAGAAAGATAAAGTAATTTGCTCAAGTTCACAAGGCCAGTAAGTGGCAGAGTCTGGGCTCCAACTCAGCAGGCAGGCTCCAGATTTGGGCTTTTCACCCAGATGCCTTTCTGGCTAAGCTTTAATAGAATAAACAGTGTGCAGTGCAGGAATACAGGAGGGAACAATTCATTTAAACAAGAAAGATGTAGAAAAGAATTTGAGAATGTTGGAAGCATTTTCACTGGGTCATAAAGGAAGAGTAGAATTTCGGCAAGCCAAAATGGCAGGAAGACTGTTCCAGAGTCAGGAAGAATCATGCAATGTGACATGATAAAGGAAAGTGCATGAAGTGTTCTGGGAATGAGGAGTCTGGCTTGATTGCACCATAGTTTGACTAGAGGTGCTGAGTAACAAATAAGACTAGAGAACATTGAGAGACCAGATTAAAAAGGGCCTTGAATGGATAGTGAAGAGTTTAGATTTATTTTTTCCTGTTTTAAGAGATGGACAAAGGTGAGTCCTTGAAGTGTTTTAAGCATGAATGCAGCAAATTTCACTTTCATTGGGTGTCAATGTGGAGAATGGATGGAGGAGGATGATATTAATTAGAAGGCTGTCCAAGAATCCAGTTGAGGGATGATGGTAGCCTGGACTCAGGTAACAAGGGAGAGAATGGAGCTGAGAGGGGTTGGATTTGAGAATTATTAAAAAGGTTTGAAACTAAAGAATTTCAAATATTGATTAAATAGTAATAGATTATTTGGAAAGAAGGGAAGAAAGTGAGGCTAAAGCAGACAAACCTTTATTGGACAGTTACCTGGGTTCCAGCCACTGTAACAAGCACCAGAAACACAAGGATAAATAAAACACAGGTCTATGCCTGCTCAGGAGAAAAACTCTGCAGCAACATCAGTAACCCCTCCTCCAGTTAAAAACACACTGGGATGTTGCATGACCCAGAGTGTAATTCTCCATGCTGAAGCTTGGTTGGGCTAAATAGCTTTGGATTCAGGAGGACCATTTCCCATCAGGAAGAATGGAATTAACTAGCCACAGTCAACACGTCCTGCAGAAGACAAATGCCTCACCAGTAACAGCCCTTTCAGCTGGTAAATAGATCTGACACTTAGGCATCTATTGCTCCTTGTGCACTAATAAGTCTAAGTTGAGGCCCAGAAATCATTAGAGGAGTGAGAGCTTTCAATGAGCTCTAGGAGGAGAATAGAGTTAAAAAAAAAAGAAGAGAAAAAAACGTTAACTGCAGTTAAGCAGCACCAAGGATGCTAATATTAAAATTCATGAGAAAAGAGCTTGAGGAAGGACTGAGCTGTTATAAAAGCTTGGTATAATTTCTATTTTAGAAAAAAATTTAGATCATTCTTTTAAAAAGAATCTACCTAGAGTTTAGTAAAACCTCATAATAGGCTTTATCCTGTACTCTTTTTCTCACCCTTTCCTCCCCACAATGGTTAGAGGTTAGGCTGGACCACATCGTGAGTTGATAAATGTATCCACAGGCTTATTTTTCTTCAAAAGCATGTTATAGGGGAAAGTGGAGGATGGTTTCCCCCAACTGTCTTACCAACTAACTAAGGGAAGTTGACTCTCATTCAACCTTTAACCCATTCATTTATTTAATTATTCACTTAACAAACATTTTTTCATTCAACACTTGCAGGGTGCCTGGTAATCTGGGGTCTGAAGAGATTAATAAAATATCTTGGGTTCCCTGGGAATTAATACCCATACATCATTTCCTCTCTTAGGTAGTGGAACTTATAGTTAACCTGGGTTTGAGTTCTGGTTGCACCAGCTATTTGTACTTCCCAAACCTAGGTTAACCATGCAGTATGTTGTCTACAGCAGAACACTTTGAGAGACAAAGGGGGCACCATTAATAATTGTTTTTATTATCTATTGCTATGGAATATACTACCCTAAAATTTGGTGGTTTAAAACAGAAATTATTAAGTATCTCTCATGATTCTCTGTGTTGCCCAGGATTGGCAGGATGATTCTCACTTGCAGTACTTTGTGTGGCTGTTGACTGGGGGTAGTGTCATCTGAAGATTCAGCTGGGCTGAATATCCAAGATGATGCCCTCATATGTCCAGCAGTTGGTGCTGAGTGTGGACAGGGAGCTCCACTGAGTTTGCAACCTGAGCACCTATATATGGCCTCTTCATGTGGCGTGGGTTTCTTACAGCATGGTGGCTTGGTTCTGAGAAGGGTCTTCTGCACAAACGAGTATTTTATGAAACAGGTGGCAACTGCAAGTTGGCCCGAAAGTGATGCCTGAAGTAGCAGTGTCACATCTACAACATTCTATTGCCTGAAGGAGTCATAGCACAGCCTGGAGTCAAGGGGAATGATGGGTAGACTCTACCTCTTGATGGAGGAATGGCACTCATATCCCAGAGGAAATGAATTGATGGGTAGCCCTCTTGGAGAGAAGCTACCTCAATAATTACACTAGGGAAAGAGAAATAACCCAGGACTGCCCCAAGGACTGTCATCCAACCTTAGTTGCAGTCTCCTTATCTGTAAAATAGTGTAATAATAATATAACTCATTGTCTTATGATGAGGATTTAGTAAAGTAATCCAGGTAAAACTTGAAGCTATGTGCCTGGCACTGAGTAAACACTTCATGATGTCCAGCTGTAATGTAGTCTCAGGCGGTCAACTCTTCTCCATTTCCATGGCCACTGCCCTAGGTTAGGCCCTTGTCATTTCTCACCTGATAGTTAATGATCGTTGTTGCTATTTCCATTGTCAATTCTCGTCTATCCTTTAGATAGTCGGTAGCACATTTTACATGGCACCATTCCTATCATGTCGCTCCTCTGCTCTGGCCCCTTCGGTAGATTCTAGCACTGTCCAGCAAAGTCCAAACCTCTTTGTCTGGCATTTGAAGCCCTATATAATCAGGTTTCAAATGTTGTTTGTTCTCCAAACAAACTGGCCAAGCTATAGTTGCTCTAAATGGGCACCTCCCTGTTCTCTGCCGAGCTCCAGGCTGCTCTTTCTGCCAAGAATGCTCTTTTCAAAGTCCTGCATGTTCAACTTCCCATCCTTCAAGGTGTATCTAAAAGCTGACCATGCTCTCTCCTTCGTCACCTCCGCATTTCATCTGTACATGCCTTGAGGCACTTGGAAATTTCTACCTTGCATTATGATCTTTGGAATATATAGATGCTGCAAGGGCTGGAGGGAGGAAAAGAGGAAAGAGAGAGAGGCTGAAGTGGGATATTTCTGAAATATTCACTATTTTTTATTTCCAGTTCTATCATCACTTGTTTCTCTTTAAGCTAGGCTGTTCATAAAGTGTCTTGGATAAAAGACGTGGCAGCAGAACAATGGTTTTGAGATTCAAAATCCTAAATCTTGGTGGTCAATAGAAATAATTCATGGCATATACAACAAAACTGGAATAGATGAAGATAGGGGCAGGGTTTCCATCTATGAGATGAGAATATAATTTCCCCGGGCTTTGTTGAATGGAAAGGGGAACAGAAAATGTGCAAAGGTTGAGGGGACTGTGCAACCCCAGATACAGGACGAGAACTGGAAGCACTCTATAGGAGGAGTAGAATCAGCATTCCAGGAAGACTCAGCTTCTCCCGAGTGAGCACCATTCTTGTCCCATCTCGAGGGGCTTAGCAATGGTACTGTCATTAGTGTCTAAAGCACAGGCAATGTTTGCCTGTGGACTCCTCAGCTGGACGGATGCCTATGTCTGCCTTAAACCTTTGCTTGGCCCTTGCCTGATTTACCCCGTGAAACACCACACTCACTGTCCTTGATTTCTCCTTCACCCACGAGAGAGGGTGGGCCCTGGTCTTCGATGCATGGAGGATGTATGGATAGAAATGGCTCTGCAACTATGCTTGGGTGGGAGCAGGCAGATTCCGCATGAGAACTGGGCTGAGCTGGGGCCAATCTCAGGACTGCATCATGGTTATTGTCATGAGTAATAATATGTACATACTTATGGAATGAAAGCCTCTCTCTGAAAGCATAAATGGCATTATTTGGGATTCTTCACAAGAGATTTGTCTCCTTTCTCCCATTCATTTATACTGTGAATACTTTATTTATGTTCATAGAGCTTTATGGACATTTATTTGATGCTTTGGGTTAGAGTCCAATTCTACTTTGTTTACTTTTTTCTCAGATTGTTTCAGCTTTGGCTATTCAGAGCAAGCTCCTTCAGTCAGCTCCTTGTGTCCCTTGGACAAACCCCCATTGCTGTTGTTGTTTTGAGCACCTCCTTACTTTCTGGCACAAGATGCTCCCTGCTCATCTTATATATTCCCTGTCCCAGTCCTAGAATAAGCCATTTACCTAAGGAACTCTGGTGTCTTATTGGAGAATGGCCTTAGAACCAAGATTTGGACATTAAGAGGGCTTATTCTTTTGTCTTTTATTTAGGAAAGGGAGCACTTCCTAGAAGTCTTCTATTTCAATCTCATTAACTGGCCAGGAGAATAAAGATTTAGTCCCCTTATCTCCTATGGTGGAGGAGGGTATAATTGGAAATAGGTGTTAAATAAACTAAGCTACAAGATTTGCCACCATGAGAAAGACAACCATTGTATTTGCAAACTAGACTACAATGAACATCTCACTGGCTTACTTGCAAATTTAAGGCATTCCATCCTTGCAAAATTTTATGGCCCTATTTCATCTCTGTAAGTGCAGGCTAGTAATCAACATAATAAAAATAAATATGGATTTTCACCACTTATCATAATGATGGTGATGATGATGATAGCCAATGTTTGTGAAATGCTTAGATAAGCCAGGGACTACATTAAGTATTTGGCATGCATTATCAGATTTGATCCTCAAAAAATCCCTATGATGTAGGCACAATTATCATGCCCAGATGAGGCAACTGAGGCTTAGAAATATTAGTGACTTGTCTAAGGCTAGCCGTTAGCAACGAGTGGAGCTGAAATTTGTGGCCAAGCAGTCTTTAACAAGAGTCTCAGCCTCAATTTCTCTGTTCCATGACTTGGGCATCCTAAGGGAAGACTTTGCTTATGGGGGTATTACATGTGCAGAATCTGTCGAAAGACACATTGCCAGATATTCATGTGGAACAGATAAAAGCTGTTAGATGCTCTACAGAGCACACAAAGTCCGTATGTTTATACCTATCAAACCACAAGTGGTTTCATCAGTCAGAATTCAGCCAGACTCTGCTCACATGCGAGTCACACAGTCAGAGCGGTTTATGGAAGTTATGAAAACTTAGGACTCAACTCTAGTGGAAGATAATATGGAAATTCATAAGCAACATAAACTGATTGAAAAAGCAAAGAATGAATCAGTTAGTGACTACTAAAATGAGGTTACACCCATCACAAAACTGTGCACAAACAGCAAAGAATATGAGAAAAGCAGAACATTTGAAGGAGGTTATGCAGAAAATAAAACAAGCAGATGGAAGAGGAAAACAACTTATTTCACGTGTGACTTTCACTTAAGACTTCTCTAACTCTAGTGGAGCTGCCTCTGACTTTGTACATTTGGTTTCAGGCTTAACTGAAACCAAACCCATGGGGCATCCACACCATTTGCCCTGGTGGTCCATTATCACATTGTAAAGCAGTGGTGTAAATGAACATGCTCCTGATTTAACAGCCTGAGTTTGAATTCTAGCCTGACCTCTAGGTCTCAGTTACCCAGTCAGTGAAATAAGATATTTAAAACAAGATCTCAATTTTGAAGTGATCTTAAGACTCATACAGGCCATCTCCTACCCCACTAATGCTTTATCTCTCTTACACCTGACTGCCCCCAAGGTCCCTTATTAAATCTTATTTTCTGAAATCTGTTATTATTTAGATTCATAAATAGGACCCTAAGTCTAATGCCTCCTAATTCTATCACTAGGATAACCATACACCTTCTTCATAGGACATCTTTGAGAGTGAATGTTACTAAAAATTACTACAAAAAATGACACTGGGACAATAGGTAAAACTTGGAACTGTCCCAGGCAAACTGGGACGTATGGTCATGTTCTACATCTCTATCAAAACTGTTCTCAGATTCTTCACTCCAACTAAATTGTAAATTATTATGTATAATAATAGTTTAAATCATGAATGGCAAGATCCATGTCCATGACCAAAATTACTAATTAATCATAATACCTTTTTGTTGTTGGTAAAGCTATAACTAGCTTCAGAATCCTTTTCAACACAGTGTCCCAGGAAGCCACTCTCAAAGAACAGGAGTTGCCAAACAAAATGGGGCCAAGTTGTGGATGGATTTGAATCCCATGCTGAAGAGCTCTTATTTTGGGCCGAGAATTTTTAAAAAATCAAATGTGATATGGTAATATGGAGTATGGAGTATGGAATATGTGGAGTGTGGAGTATGGAGTTGAATGTTGGAAGTAGGAAGTGGGATATCTTGATGGAAACTGAGTGAACAGAGGTGATGAATCAAGTTAAGCAGGGTCTGTGACAGTCCAAAACATATTATCTTCTTAACTACATTTCTATTTAATATCTTTAGTGACGTCCCATGAGAAGGGAAAACGGAGGAAGCAAGGGAAGAAGAAAGAGAACAAGGAGTGGAATCTCTATCATTTATTAAAATCCTAAGATTTGCATGATTCATGCTGGGTATTTCCAAGTGTCTGAGTATTCTCTCATCTTATTGATAAAACAAACCTATAATCTGACACCCTTGCCTGTTACCCTTTCTAATGAGGGCATTAAGACTAAGGATGGTTAAATAACTTTTGACACCTCCCCCAGTGATTTTCAAACCAAAGTTTATATGACTACAAAGTCCTTTTTTCTTCCACTAAACCATACTTCCACACCAAATAGAAAAAAAAAAAATCAAATTTCTTAGTATTACACTCAAGGCTCCCTATACTGCTGAAGTACTGGTATTACAATGAAGAATGTAACAAACAATCACCCTCCTCAAATAACTTCTTTTAAAAAATATAAAAGTGTCCCAGCTCCTCATCCCTTCCCTTTGTTCATGGTGGAATTAATGTTTTCTTTCCTTTGTTTCTCCTAACACTACAAATAGATTGACCCTTGAACAACACAGGTTTGAAATGCATGGGTCAACTTACACACAGATTTTTTTCAGTCGTAAATACTATGACCACTGAATGATCTGTGGTTGGTTGTATCTGCAGATGTGGAACCTCGGATACAGAGGAACCAGGTGTAGGGAGGGCTGACTATAAGTTATATGAAAATTCTCAACTGCATAGAGGGTCAGCGCCCCTAACCTGTGTGTTATTCAAGAGCCAACTGTGTATACAAAAATTGCAATACAACTGACGTATAACATTATATTAGTTTTAGGTGTACAATATAATAATTTGATATTTGTATATATTGAGAAATGATCACCACAATAAATCTACTTAACATCCATCACCACACATGGTTACAAACTTTTAAAAATAAATATATTAAAAAATAATTATCTGGAGATTAACCAAGATGGCGGAGTAGAAGGACGTGCACTCACTCCCTCTTGCGAGAGCTCCAGAATCACAACTGGCTGCTGGACAATCATTGACAGGAAGACCCTGGACTTCACCAAGGAGGATACCCCACGTCCAAGGACAGAGGAGAAGCCACAGTGAGACGGTAGGAGGGGCGCAATCAGAGTAAAATCAAATCCCATAACTGTTGGGTGGGTGACTCACAGACTGGCGAACACTTATACCACAGAAGTCCACCCACTGGAGTGAAGGTTCTGAGCCCCACGTCAGGCTTCCCAACCTGGGGGTCCGGCAACGGGAGGAGGAATTCCTAGAGAATCAGACTTTGAAGTCTAGTGGGAATTGATTGCAGGACTGTGACAGGACTGGGGGAAACAGAGACCCCACTCTTGGAGGGCACACACAAAGTACTGTGTGCATCGGGACCCAGGGGAAGGAGCAGTGACCCTGGGGGAGACTGAACCAGACGTACATGCTGGTGTTGGGGGGTCTCCTGCCGAGGCAAGTGGTGGCTCTGTTTCACCGTGGGGATAAGGACACTGGCAGCAGAGGTCCTGGGAAGTTCTCCTTGGCGTGAGCCCTCCCAGAGTCTGCCATTAACCCCACCAAAGAGCACGGGTAGGCTCCAGTGTTGGGTTGCCTCAGGCAAAACAACCAACAGGGAGGGAACCCAGCCCCACCCATCAACAGTCAAGTGGATTAAGGTTTTACTGAGCTCTGACCGCCACAGCAACAGGGAGGGAACCCAGCCCCACCCATCAACAGTCAAGTGGATTAAGGTTTTACTGAGCTCTGACCGCCACAGCAACAGTCAGCTCTACCCACCACCAGAGCCTCCCATCAAGCCTCTTAGATAGCCTCAACCACCAGAGGACAGACAACAGAAGCAAGAAAAACTACAATCCTGCAGCCTGTGGTCCAAAAACCACAGTTACAGAAAGACAGAGAAGATGAAAAGGCAGAGGGCTATGTACCAGATGAAGGAACAAGAAAAAACCCCAGAAAAACAACTAAATGAAGTGGAGATAGGCAACCTTCCAGAAAAAGAATTCAGAATAATGATAGTGAAGATGATCCAGGACCTTGGAATAAGAATGGAGGCAAAGATTGAGAAGATGCAAGAAATGATTAACAAAGACCTAGAAGAATTAAAGAACAAACAAACAGAGATGACCAATACAATAACTGAAATGAAAACTACACTAGAGGGAATCAATAGCAGAATAACTGAGGCAGAAGAACGGATAAGTGACCTGGAAGACAGAATGGTGGAATTCACTGCTGCGGAACAGACTAGAGAAAAAAGAATGAAAAGAAATGAAGACAGCCTAAGAGACCTCTGGGACAACATTAAACGCAACAACATTCGCATTATAGGGGTCCCAGAAGGAGAAGAGAGAGAGAAAGGACCAGAGAAAATATTTGACGAGATTATAGTCGAAAACTTCCCTAACATGGGAAAGGAAATAGCCACCCAAGTCCAGGAAGCGCAGAGAGTCCCATACAGAATAAACCCAAGGAGAAACACGCCGAGACACATAGTAATCAAAGTGGCAAAAATTAAAGACAAAGAAAAATTACTGAAAGCAGCAAGGGAAAAACGACAAATAACATACAAGGGAACTCCCATAAGGTTAACAGCTGATTTCTCAGCAGAAACTCTGCAAGCCAGAAGGGAGTGGCATGATATACTTAAAGTGATGAAAGGGAAGAACCTACAACCAAGATTACTCTACCCGGCAAGGATCTCATTCAGATTCGATGGAGAAATCAAAAGCTTTACAGACAAGCAAAAGCTAAGAGAATTCAGCACCACCAAACCAGCTCTACAACAAATGCTAAAGGAACTTCTCTAAGTGGGAAACACAAGAGAAGAAAAGGACCTACAAAAACAAACCCAAAACAATTAAGAAAATGGTCATAGGAACATACATATCGATAATTACCTTAAATGTGAATGGATTAAATGCCCCAACCAAAAGACATAGACTGGCTGAATGGATACAAAAACAAGACCCATATATATGCTGTCTACAAGAGACCCACTTCAGACCTAGGGACACATACAGACTGAAAGTGAGGGGATGGAAAAAGATATTCCATGCAAATGGAAATCAAAAGAAAGCTGGAGTAGCTATACTCGTATCGGATAAAATAGACTTTAAAATAAAGAATGTTACAAGAGACAAGGAAGGACACTACATAATGATCCAGGGATCAATCCAAGAAGAAGATATAACAATTATAAATATATATGCACCCAACATAGGAGCACCTCAATACATAAGGCAACTGCTAACAGCTATAAAAGAGGAAATCGACAGTAACACAATAATAGTGGGGGACTTTAACACCTCACTTACACCAATGGACAGATCATCCAAAATGAAAATAAATAAGGAAACAGAAGCTTTAAATGACACAATAGACCAGATAGATTTAATTGATATATATAGGACATTCCATCCAAAAACGGCAGATTACACGTTCTTCTCAAGTGCGCACGGAACATTCTCCAGGATAGATCACATCTTGGGTCACAAATCAAGCCTCAGTAAATTTAAGAAAATTGAAATCATATCAAGCATCTTTTCTGACCACAACACTATGAGATTAGAAATGAATTACAGGGAAAAAAACGTAAAAAAGACAAACACATGGAGGCTAAACAATACGTTACTAAATAACCAAGAGATCACTGAAGAAATCAAAGAGGAAATAAAAAAATACCTAGAGACAAATGACAATGAAAACACGACGACCCAAAACCTATGGGATGCAGCAAAAGCGGTTCTAAGAGGGAAGTTTATAGCTATACAAGCCTACCTAAAGAAACAAGAAAAATCTCAAGTAAACAATCTAACCTTACACCTAAAGAAACTAGAGAAAGAAGAACAAACAAAACCCAAAGTTAGCAGAAGGAAAGAAATCATAAAGATCAGAGCAGAAATAAATGAAATAGAAACAAAGAAAACAATAGCAAAGATCAATAAAACTAAAAGTTGGTTCTTTGAGAAGATAAACAAAATTGATAAGCCATTAGCCAGACTCATCAAGAAAAAGAGGGAGAGGACTCAAATCAATAAAATCAGGAACGAAAAAGGAGAAGTTACAACAGACACCGCAGAAATACAAAACATCCTAAGAGACTTCTACAAGCAACTTTATGCCAATAAAATGGACAACCTGGAAGAAATGGACAAATTCTTAGAAAGGTATAACCTTCCAAGACTGAATCAGGAAGAAACAGAAAATATGAACAGACCAATCACAAGTAATGAAATTGAAACTGTGATTAAAAATCTTCCAACAAACAAAAGTCCAGGACCAGATGGCTTCACAGGTGAATTCTATCAAACATTTAGAGAAGAGCTAACACCCATCCTTCTCAAACTCTTCCAAAAAATTGCAGAAGAAGGAACACTCCCAAACTCATTCTATGAGGCCACCATCACCCTGATACCAAAACCAGACAGAGACACTACAAAAAAAGAAAATTACAGACCAATATCACTGATGAACATAGATGCAAAAATCCTCAACAAAATACTAGCAAACAGAATCCAACAACACATTAAAAGGATCATACACCACGATCAAGTGGGATTTATCCCAGGGATGCAAGGATTCTTCAATATATGCAAATCAATCAATGTGATACACCATATTAACAAATTGAAGAATAAAAACCATATGATCATCTCAATAGATGCAGAAAAAGCTTTTGACAAAATTCAACACCCATTTCTGATAAAAACTCTCCAGAAAGTGGGCATAGAGGGAACCTACCTCAACATAATAAAGGCTATATATGACAAACCCACAGCAAACATCATTCTCAATGGTGAAAAACTGAAAGCATTTCCTCTAAGATCAGGAACGAGACAAGGATGTCCACTCTCACCGCTATTATTCAACATAGTTCTGGAAGTCCTAGCCACGGCAATCAGAGAAGAAAAAGAAATAAAAGGAATACAAATTGGAAAAGAAGAAGTAAAACTGTCACTGTTTGCGGATGACATGATACTATACATAGAGAATCCTAAAACTGCCACCAGAAAACTGCTAGAGCTAATTAATGAATATGGTAAAGTTGCAGGTTACAAAATTAATGCACAGAAATCTCTTGCATTCCTATACACTAATGATGAAAAATCTGAAAGAGAAATTATGGAAACACTCCCATTTACCATTGCAACAAAAAGAATAAAATACCTAGGAATAAACCTACCTAGGGAGACAAAAGACCTGTATGCAGAAAACTATAAGACACTGATGAAAGAAATTAAAGATGATACAAATAGATGGAGAGATATACCATGTTCTTGGATTGGAAGAATCAACATTGTGAAAATGAGTATACTACCCAAAGCAATCTACAGATTCAATGCAATCCCTATCAAATTACCAATGGCATTTTTTACGGAGCTAGAACAAATCATCTTAAAATTTGTATGGAGACACAAAAGACTCCGAATAGCCAAAGCAGTCTTGAGGCAAAAAAATGGAGCTGGAGGAATCAGACTCCCTGACTTCAGACTATACTACAAAGCTACAGTAATCAAGACAATATGGTACTGGCACAAAAACAGAAACATAGATCAATGGAACAAGATAGAAAGCCCAGAGATTAACCCACGCACCTATGGTCAACTAATCTATGACAAAGGAGGCAAAGATATACAATGGAGAAAAGACAGTCTCTTCAATAAGTGGTGCTGGGGAAACTGGACAGCTACATGTAAAAGAATGAAATTAGAATACTCCCTAACACCATACACAAAAATAAACTCAAAATGGATTAGAGACCTAAATATAAGACTGGACACTATAAAACTCTTAGAGGAAAACATAGGAAGAACACTCTTTGACATAAATCACAGCAAGATCTTTTTTGATCCACCTCCTAGAGTAATGGAAATAAAAACAAAAATAAACAAGTGGGACCTAATGAAACTTCAAAGCTTTTGCACAGCAAAGGAAACCATAAACAAGACAAAAAGACAACCCTCAGAATGGGAGAAAATATTTGCAAATGAATCAACTGACAAAGGATTAATCTCCAAAATATATAAACAGCTCATTCAGCTCAATATCAAAGAAACAAACACCCCAATCCAAAAATGGGCAGAAGACCTAAATAGACATTTCTCCAAAGAAGACATACAGACGGCCACGAAGCACATGAAAAGATGCTCAACATCACTAATTATTAGAGAAATGCAAATCAAAACTACAATGAGGTATCACCTCACTCCTGTTAGAATGGGCATCTACAGAAAATCTACAAACAACAAATGCTGGAGAGGGTGTGGAGAAAAGGGAACCCTCTTGCACTGTTGGTGGGAATGTAAATTGATACAGCCACTATGGAGAACAATATGGAGGTTCCTTAAAAAACTAAAAATAGAATTACCATATGACCCAGCAATCCCACTACTGGGCATATACCCAGAGAAAACCGTAATTCAAAAGGACACATGCACCCGAATGTTCATTGCAGCACTATTTACAATAGCCAGGTCATGGAAGCAACCTAAATGCCCATCAACAGACGAATGGATAAAGAAGTTGTGGTACATATATACAATGGAATATTACTCAGCCATAAAAAGGAACGAAATTGAGTCATTTGTTGAGACGTGGATGGATCTAGAGACTGTCATACAGAGTGAAGTAAGTCAGAAAGAGAAAAACAAATATCGTATATTAATGCATGTATGTGGAACCTAGAAAAATGGTACAGATGAGCCAGTTTGCAGGGCAGAAGTTGAGACACAGATGTAGAGAATGGACATATGGACACCAAGGGGGGAAAACTGCGGTGAGGTGGGGATGGTGGTGTGCTGAATTGGGCGATTGGGATTGACATGTATACACTGATGTGTATAAAACTGATGCCTAATAAGAACCTGCAGTATAAAAAAACAAACAAAACAACTAATACTAAACTTTCATTGGGTTATTTGTATGGAAATATGTTAATATAAATGTTTCAGACATTACATGAAATTTCTAAAAATCTTATATTTGTATTTGTATGGAAATATGTATGGAAATATGTTAATATAAATGTTTCAGACATTACATGAAATTTCTAAAAATCTTATATTTGTATTTGTATGGAAATATGTATGGAAATATGTTAATATAAATGTTTCAGACATTACAGGAAACTTCTAAAAATCTTATATGTTCTGGTATAAGGTTATAAGTAATAATCCTAGTTATTACTTTAAAATGTATATCTCAGAAATAACTAATTTTCTTGTCAACTGCATTATTATGAACTTTCATCAAATCTTTAACCATGGTCATTTTTAAGTCTTCTGTCATTTACAGACAGTTCTGGGTGTACTCTGATGATTTTGCAAATATGTTCCTATAAAAGGGTTTCATCTTCAAGAAATTCATGGAAAAGACTCTGACAAGTACAGGTTTCTGGTAACTGACTGTACTGCTGAACTGAATGAATAAGCATTTTCAGAACTCTAATGAAAAACTGATGAACTCATAAAAGTGCTAACAAAAGATCAAGATGAAAAAAAAATTAATTACATGGGACTGAGTGAACTAATGAGGATGAGTATAATTTTTGTGACTTTCTGTCTGAATTAAAAAAAAAAATCCCACAAGGACTCAGAGGCAAAGAATATACAAATCAATTTTCACTGCAAAGTAAAGGAGCTGTTACAGTGGAGGATTACTGGACTGAATGTCAATATTATGACATAGTATGAGTGTGTTTCATGTTTGGTAATTGCAATCATTGTTGCTTTTGTTGTGGTCATCCATGTACAATGCTTGGTGTCAGTCTATTTATCTCTTGTAAAAATAAAATACAGTGTGTGTGTGTGGAAAAAAAAAATTATCTGATTTATTACATATTTACAGTTCAAGGTTTTGAAGTATAGGGGCCATATATTATGATCTCCATAGCTTCAGTGCCAAGAAAAGAACCTCATGATTTGCAGAAGAATTACATGGAATTGACTTTTCCCTAGTAGCCCAATAGCATCCTTTTCAGTTCTCCCTGCCCACAGCTGTTTTCCTCCCTGGATATGTCCAGAACTAAGAGAGCCTGAGATTTCTGGGGATTCATGGGTATTGAATCTCAGTCAGCACCACAGCAGGAATGAACAATTACTCTTGAGTTCCTTCTTAACCTTAAGGCTCCTGACTCAGCCATGGAGTCAGTCTTTAATTTCTTCCTCTGCCTGTGTCATCTTTCTCCATAGGGGCTGAGGACCTCTTTATAGAGAATACAGAAGCTAATTCGTTCTTTCCATGGATCAAAATTACCTGGACAAGTTCAAGTGGCAACGTAGGAATGGAAGTGAAAGATAATAACCAAGGGCACTGGGTTATAATAAAATAGGAAAATTGAGTGAAAAGAGCACCTAGTAAGTAGAAATGTGGAATAACCCTCTAAATGAGGTTGACAGCACCTTTTCTTCTGGAGTCAAAACAGAAGAGAACACATCGCTGAAGACTCTCTGTGTCAGGCGGTCCCTGAATATCATGCTGATGTACGTGTTGACCTCTTTGGTTTCCCTGATTTCTGTGCTTCCCAGAGCTAACACCCCTGCTGCCTCACCAGAAAAAGAGAGAGGCATCTCTTAATGATATTTCTGAATGCCCACCTTTCCAAGGAAAAGAATCCCAGACGCTTATTAATTTTAAAAAATGGGGTAATTGCAGTGTGTCAGATCAAATTTGAACCTGAAGATCAAACATCAAATTTCAGTGCTGTGATAGGAAGTCCCTTTAGATATGTGCAAGGTCAGTGTATGTTTAATAAGAGAACAACAACATCCTTCTCACATCAGTGCTCAGATTTTCAAGTTTCACTGGCAGAAATATTCGTTAAAATCTCAATTGCGTAATTTACTTTTGCTGTCATCTTCACTGCCACCTACTACACTAAAAATATTATTAGGCATTGTATTTTGAATTTAAAAGAAAACATGCATGTGGAATGTCTATATTGTATATTAAACTTTCTAAATTGTGTATCTACGGTAAATGGAGCAATGTATTCATTTTTATTGGGGGAGGACTTAAGTATATAAAGTGTATTGGGGCTGCTCTGTGAAGATTATTCAGGTCTGAGAGATAGGAGTATTTTTATTCTAATCCATGCTGAGCCAAGATTTTCTCGATTTGTAAAATTGGGGCTCTGTCATCTAATACCCTGCCGTAGGCCGAATAATGGTCCTCCAAAGATGTCCATGTCCTAATCCCTGGGATCCATGAGTATGTTAGGTTACATGAAAAGGGGAATTAAGGCTGCAGATAGAATTAAGATTGCTGATCAACTGACCTTGAGATGGGGAGATTATTCTGCATTATCCAGGTGGGCCCAGTGTAAGAGTTCTTAGAAGTGAAAAAGAGAGGCAGAAGCGAGAGAGAACCAAAGTGGTGGCAGCACTAGGGTGACTCTGCCTAACCTTGCTGGCTTTGAAGACGGAGAAAAGAGCCACAAACCAAGGAATGTGGGCAGCCTGTAGAAGGTGGCAAAGGCAAGGATCGGGGTTCTCCCCCAGAGCCACCAGCAGGAACACAGCTTGGCTGGCACCTTAATGCTACTCCATGTTTCTCACTTCATGCTTCTGCCCTCCAGAACAGTAAGATAGTATATTTGTGTTGTTTTAAGCCATTACGTTTGTGGTAATTTGTTACAGCAGCAATATAGAGCCCTTTGAACACCAATTGTGATGCATCTGATACTAAGTTTTCTGAATGAAGATCTGGAAATCTTACCTCTCACCATTTGTTTCTTTACATTGACTGGCAGATATGTACTCACAAAGGTTAAATGTCAAATTGGGCAATCAAGGGAATGCCTGATAGCCTTCAATTTAGGGGAAGCAAATTTAACTTTGGGTAGGCAGGCAGTTAGGGCTTAACAGCAAATTGGCATCTCTTTGATGGTTTGCTGTAAAGAAGCAAGCTTAGTGTGGGTATCCTGACAGCACTGGACAGGGGCAGCAGAGAGTACAAAAGAGAAGGGAGAATTTTCCTGATTTATTTTATATCACTGGTAAATAACCATTGATTTACTTCTTACTTTTCAAATCTTATGCTCCTAATTACTTCGTTGTGTTTCATTGCATTGGATAATGATGCCTTCAATGTCATGTTAAATAATACAGGAGATATTATTGACAAGATATCCTTGTCTTTTTCTTAACTTCAGTGGAAAAAATGACATGTCCTGTATTGTTTTCCATTAAGTAAAGTGTTGATTTGAGGGTTGAGGTAAATAATACTATGTTAAGGGTGTATCCATCAATTTATATTTTATGTGATGTTTTAACATGAGTGGGTGTTGAATTTTGTCAAATACATTTCTGATCAAAAGAGATATTACATAATTTTTCTGTATAGCACAATATGATGGGCTACATTTATTGATTGCTAATGGAGCTTGTATTTTAGGATTATGATAGAGGACAAGTAAACAAGTAAAAATATGGTATGTCAGATAGTGACTGATTCTGGAAGTAGAGGTGGACTGTGGCCTGCAGGTGGGGAAAAGTAGGGATGCAAATACTGTATGTGCAATAAATGTCAAGTTTATTTATTCCTTTTTTTTCAATAAGTATTTGAACATCCACATTTTTGAACATCCACATTCATTAATTTCTATACTCAACAGACATTTTGAATATCCTGGAGTACCTAGTATGCGCCAGGGATGTAATTTACAAAGAGGAATAAGAGAAAGTGTCTTTCAGGGCTCACTGGGTTGTATGGTAGGACCTACTTGAAGGAAGAACAATCTGGAATAGGTTTCAAAACCAATAGGAGAGAGCTGCATACCACCCTTCAATGCAGGAATATTCTCAGACGATCAAAATTTGCACCACACCGGGCTTCCCTGGTGGCGCAGTGGTTAAGAATCTGCCTGCCAATGCAGGGGACACCGGTTCGAGTCCTGGTCCGGGAAGATCCCACATGCTGCGGAGCAACTAAGCCCGTGCGTCACAACTACTGAGCCTGTGAGCCACAACTACTGAAGCCCGTGCGCCTAGCGCCGGTGCTCCACAACAAAAGAAGCCACTGCAATGAGAAGCCCACGCACTGCAACGAAGAGTAGCCCCTGTTTACTGCAACTAGAGAAAGCCTGCACACAGCAATGAAGACCCAACACAGCCAAAAAAAAAAAAAAAAATTTGCCCCACACTTTGTTACTATACTTGGAGACATGTTCAGGATAGTTAGAGGGGACATTACCTGATCAGACAAGTCACATGCCTTTAAAGACAGGGAAAGCTAACTATGGAGAATAGTATGGAGGTTCCTTAAAACCTCCTTAAAAGGTTTTAAGGTTCCTTAAAAGTAGAATTACCATAAGATCCAGCAATCCCACTCCTGGGCATATATCCAGAAAAGATGAAAACTCTAATTAGAAAAGATACATGCACCCCAAAGTTCATAGCAGCATTATTTACAATAGCCAAGACATAGAAGCAACCTAAGTGTCCATCGACAGATGAATAGATAAAGAAGATGCGGTACATATATAGAATGGACTATTAGTCATACAAAAGAAGGAAATAATGCCATTTGCAGCAACATGGATGGACGTAGAGATTATCATACTAAGTGAAGTCAGTCAGAGAAAGACAAGTACCATATGATATCACTTATATGTGAAATCTAAAAAAAATGATACAAATAAAAGTAAATAATTTTGTAAATAATTACAAAACAGAAATAGGCTCACAGACATAGAAAACAAACTATGGTTACCAAAGTGGAAAGGTGGGGGGAGGGATAAACTAGGAGTTTGGGATTAACATAAACACACTACTATATGTAAAATAGATAAACAACAAGGACCTACTGTATAGAACAGGGAACAATATTCAATATCTTGTAATAACTTATAATGGAAAAAATCTGAAAAATAATATATATGTATAACTGAATTACTTTGTTGTACATCTGAAACATTGTAAATCAACTATACTTCAATTTAAAAAAATATACAGTGAGAAACTATACTTCAATAAAAAGTTGTTTGTTAAAAAAAAGATAGGTAGGCTATGTTTGTTGTTGTTGTTTAATCAAAACACGTTAGTCACATATTACTCTTGTCTTCTTCATGTCTCCTAGTGTCTCTTCTGGGGCTGTGATAGACATTTGCTTTGATCGCCTCACTCTTTTGCTGTGTACATTTCTTAGGGGGAGATGGAAAGAATTGTAGTCAGTCTTCTAAATCTACTGAGCACTTTCCCTCAAATCCAGCTTCCAGGGAAGATTCATAGGCACCTATTTTTAGGGATTTGTGAGCTACTGACACTGGACTACAGTCTGAAACTGGACTGCACTAACTTGGTGCTATTTACATTAAAGGAAAACAACATGGAAGTTCTTCCTAGTTAGTTTACCATGTCCATGGTTTTCCCTTTCTAAAAGATAATGCAAACCTCTGCCTTCACTTAAGGCCATCCCCAAAGATGAGCGAGTCACTTCTCTCACATTTTTCAATAGTAGCACCAAAATCATTTATCTTCTGCGTTGGATTCAGAGAACCCTGGAGCAGTGGCATTCACAAGCTGAATCTGACATCTGTCCTCATCACTTTGAAGAGTTACCTTGATTTATTATTGGTTGAATTGCCTCTCTAACTCTTTAGCGGAACGGACTCAAAATATGACCGTGACCCCTTCCCATCTTTACTATTCCTTTCACAGCTAAGACCCAGACCAGAACTGTATGCCCTCTCAGTTAATTTTTTTTCTTTTCAATTTCTACATTAAAATTACAAATGGCTAGCAGCCGCTCATGAAGCAGGTCCCAACTTTCCACTAAAAGAATCATGAAAAAAGAGGGAAAAAAAACCCAACATTAGATGAGCTGGGTAGAAGGACATTTACCATTCTAGTTTACTTTGCCTCATGAACCTTCCACTGAGCACTTCTTACAAAAGAGAGACTGATTAAAAATGTAGTGGGATAACTCTTTGTTTCAAGATTTGTGCCAACTAGAATTGTGGACAGCTACCTCTCTAATATATGTATTAGTCCTCATTATTTATGAAGCATCAACTGCGTGCGGAGTATTCTAGGTGGTGCAGATAAAGCCATTAATAAGACAAAAAAAGCAATCAGGACTTTATGGAGGTTGCATTCTAATTATGGGATAAGACAACAAATAAACAAGATAGTATCAATGCTGGAGAGAAAAAGACTGTAAGGAGAAAAGGAAATGCTGGGAGTTAGTCTTTTTATTTAGGGGTATCAGGGGATATCCCTGAGAGTGTGCTCCCCAGGGAGCTCTAGTAAAAGGTGTTTCTGGAAGATGGCACAGAAAAATCAAAGACCCTTGAGGTGGGAGGTTTGTTGGCATGTTCAGGAAGAGCAATGAGGAGGCCAGTGTGGCTGGAGCTAATGGCCAAGGGCAAGGTTGGTAGGAGATCTGAGAAGCACAGGTGGCCGAATTGTTACAAGTGATAGAGCTCATTGTAAGGACTTGACTTTTACTTCAAGTGAGATGGGAAGTCATTGGAGAGTGTTGAGGAGAAGAACGTTATAATCCCACTTATATTTGAAAACAGTTACTCCCAGCGGCTGTGCTATGAAGAAGCAGCAGAAAGAGGGGCAAGAGCAGAGGCAAAGAGACCAGCCAGGGGGCTATTCTCAGGTAGAGAATTATGGCAGCTGCAGTAGTAGGCATTGGTAATGAGAGGGTTGCAAACTCTGGAAATATCTTAAGGGTTAAGCCAGCAGGACTTGCTGATAAAATGCATGTAAATCGTGAAAGAAAGAAACAAAAGAGAAGTCAAGGATATTCTAAAGTATTTTTCTTGAGCAACTAGAAATAATGAAAATGTCATTGTCACATACAGAATTGTGTCTTCCTGAAATTCATATTTTGAAGCCCTAACCTAACCCCTAAGTGACTGCATTGGAGATAGAGCCTTTAAGGAGGGAGTCAAGGTTAAACAAATGAGGTCATAGGGGTAGAGCCCTGATCCCATAGAACTGGTGTCCTTTTAAAAAAGTAAAAGACTCCAGAGCTCCATATTTTTCTGCCACGTGTGGACACAGCAAGAATGTTGCTGTCTACAAGCCAGGAAGAAGACCCTCACCAGAAATCAAATCAGCTGGCACCTTGATCTTGGACTTCCCTGTCACCAGAACTGTGAGAAATAAATTTCTGCTGTTTAAGTCACCCAGTCTCTGGTATATTGCTATGGAAACTTGAGCAGACTAATTCAGTCATTAACCAAGAAGCAGAAGGGAGTTTTAGGGTCAGCGATGAGGGAGAAAATAGTCATTCCTGTTATGGACGCATACAGTTTGATATGCCTATTGACTATCAAAATAAAGATATTGTACAGGCTCTCCTCTGCCAATGCTTTGCCTTCCTCCTGACTTACAAAAAGAGATTCCTGTTCTTCTTGCCCACCGTTTAATTGCTCTTCTCCCAAGAAGGATGAATGGCTATTCTGATTTATACATGGTGTCAGTGGGGTCTCAAAAACATCTCCTTCTGTCTCTCTGTCCCTATGTCTGTCTCTGTCTCTGCATCTCTTTTTCCCTCTCTCCCTCCCTCTCTCAAGCATAGTGGACTGTCTTTTCTGGGTCTTGATTCCATGTAATAAACCTGCCTCTGCTTTCTGCATTTAAGCCTGTAACTAAACCAGGCAGACCCTGTTGTTCCAGTTCAGATTTCTTCAATTTAGAGGGAAAGGAAAGGTTAGCCAGACCTTTGTCTCAAGTCCCTACTATCTTTAATAATTCAACTTTACTGGGAAATACTATAGTGGTACAACATTTGGTAAATTTGGCATAATTTATTTATTCAATAAATATTTATATCGAATGTCTACTACATTTTAGAAACAATCCTAGAGTTTTAGTATATATTACTGGGAAAAAGGACACATATTCTTGTTCTTATGTATCTTATACCTTTTTATTTATACTCCTGGCCAAAACCCTTGAAAATGGTTGAAGAGTAAAATCTAGAGAGGAAGAAAGATAACAACATTACACACTCCTTCATGATAAACAAAAAAAATCCTTCCAGCAAACTAAAAATAAAAGAGAACTTCTTCAATCTGATTAGGAGTTTATATAGTTTTATAGGTATTGTCGTACTTAATGGTGAAAGACTGAATGTCTTCTTGCTAAGATTGGAAGCAAGGCAAGGATGTCCACTCTCACAACTTAAATGCAGGAGTAATTTGGAGGTTCTAACAAGTATAGTAAGGCAAGAAAAAGAAACAAAAGATATAAAGATTGGAAAGAAAGATGTAAGTCCATTTTTATTCACAGATAATATGATTGCATACATACAATATGTAAGGGAATTTGCAAATTACCAAAACTAATCATTTATTTTGCCAAAATTATTGCATATAAAATCTATATACAAAAATCAGTCATACTTCTATATTCTAACAAAAAACTTTTGGAAAATACAATAAAATATGTAAAAATACTCATCTTAAATATTTATAATAAATTTAATTAAAGATGTATAAAACCTCTACACTAAAAAAAAAAAATGCCCCCCAAAATGCTCCTGGAATACCTAATTAATTGGAAATACACCACGTTTATGGGTTGAAAGACTAGATAGTTTTTAAGTTGGCGGTTCTCTATCAGCTTATAGATTGAATGTAATCCCAGTTGATATCACAAAAATTAAAAAAAAAAGAAAGATATGGAAAGCTACTTCTAAGATTGCTATGGGCATGTGTATAACCTAAAAAAAAGTTGGAAAACTTATACCACCTGACAATACCAAGCTTGGGATACCTAAACTGTCAGATTTCAGGATTTACTATAATTCTACCTGAAATCAAGATTGTCTGGTATTGACATAAAGATAAATCTGTGGGGAAAAAAAGGGAAGCCCAAGAGTAAATAATCACGTATATGATCAACTGATTTCAACACAGCGCCTAAGAAATTCATTGGGGAAAATAGCAGTCTTTCCACTAAATGCTCCTGAAGCAACTGGCTATTCATGTTTTAAAAATGAAGCTTAACCCCTTTCTCACAGCATAAGAAAAAATTAACTTAAGATACAGACTTAAATGTGAATGCTAAAGCAATCAAATTTTTTAAAGAAAATAGAGGAGAATTTATTTATCACTCTGTTAAATTGGACTTTATCAAATTAAAAACTTCTCAAAACATTACCATTAAAATGTAAAAATACAAGCCACAGCCTGGGAAAAGCTATTTGAAATAAAATATATCTGATGAACTCATATGTAGAATGTTCAGAGAACTTTGATAAATCAAAAAGGAAAAAGATGAACACCCAACTTTTAAAAAATGGTGAATAATTTAAACAGGAACCTCACAAAAGAAAATATCAAAATGGCCTATAAGCATATGGAAAGGTACAACATCATTAGTCTTCAGAGATGCAAATGATGAGATATCTCCCCCAAACCACCAGAATGGCTAAGTTTTATAACACCAACAATATTGTGTCATAGGTTGCTAAGAGCACCCTGAAGTTCAGTGATTTACTAGAAGGACTCAAAGAGGGTAAATAATTCTCCCAGCAATGATGTGTGACAAAACATATGGAATATTGTCAACCAAGCCTTGGTATCCAGGGATTTTATTGGAGTTTTGTCACACAGTCATGGAGTGCCATGTAGCTGACCTTATTACTTGGTCTCCAGCCCCTCAGAGGTCCATGTTTCCCATCATAAATCACATTGTTAGAAGGAATGCTTGGTCTGGTATACAAAGTCACTTTTATCAGGCAAGACATTCTGAGGATTCAAGGTTACTTTCAGGAGCTGGTCAAGGAGGAGTTGATTGTTGGCATGCGCCGGGTTTGAGCACCCTAAACCTGGTGAGTTAAACCTTTAATGGAGAAATATAAAGTGTTGGTGATGATATGGAGAAACTAGAACTCTTATGCATTGCTTGTGGGAATTTAAAATGGCAAAATCACTTTGGAAAGCTTTTTAAAGTTTGTAAAAATATTAAAGTACACATACTCTGTGACCAAGAAATTTCACTCACACGTATATACCAAAGAGAAATAAGTGTATATGTCCATAAAATATTTCACAGGAAGATTCATAGCAGCTTTATTCATTATATTAAAAAATGGAAACAGACTAAGTGTCTATGGACAGGATAATAAATAAATTGTAGTATATTCATACAATGAAATATTACGCAGAAATTAAAAGGAATAAACTACTGGTGTACATAACAGTATTGAATGAGTCCTTAACATTTACTTTTGATCAAAAGAAGGCAGACACAAAAGAATATAAACTGTAAAAATTTCATGACTATAAAGTTCAAAAACAAACAAAATGTATCTAATGTCACAGAAGTCAGAATAATGGCCAAGGAGTTAGGAAGAGATATTGACCACAGAGAATTTTCTGAGTTGTTGGAAATACTATAACTTGATATGGAAGGTAGTCACAGAGATACAGACCTAAAAAATTCATTGAGCCAAATAATTAATATTCGTGTATTTTACTGCATGTACTTTTTTCTTTAAAAAATAAAATGCTTACTTTTTTTGAATTTCTTAGAAGTTTCTATCACATGGTATGCTCTGAACCAGTATATCTGAATGAATGAACAAACGAATGAATGCTTATCTTGATAGTTTTGCTCTGTTCCCATGCTCATCAAGCCATATTCTGAAGATAAATACGTCTGTCTTTGTATAATTATCTATAGGAAGAGAATGCAATGAGCAGAAGGCACAGGCAAATAGTTCACTTGATTATTTTATTTTTATTGTAATTGAATACGTTGTCATTCTAGTATTTATGGGTCAGTACCACGTGAATTTAGTAATGGAGGCCAGTGCCTAAGAACTGGATTATCACTGGGTATATTAGCAATTTTATTTCAAATGAAGAAAGCTCAAAATTAGACTGTGAGATAGAGGGATTCTGTAAGGTTTTCTCCCTCACGTATACCTGCCTGAGTGCTCTGTCAGCCTTTGTAAGGCAAAAAACTGTTACATTAAATACTTCTATCAAACTGCTTGATATGTTAATTTCTTAAAAACTCAGAATTATTATTGTCAGCTCCTCTGATTATATTATGTGGTATTATTGCTCATAGAACAATAGAATGTTGTGCTTAGAAGAGATCTTAGTAGCTGTCTAGAGCAATCCCTTCATTTTAAATATGGGGAAACTAGACATTCCTTTACTTGAGATTTAAGGGCTTGATGGGTTCTTTGTGGGTTTGCTGAGCTATGAACTAATTCTGAATTTCCTGCCCCATGACCTCTTTTTATGTGAAACAAATAAATTTTTCTGTGTTTACCAACCCGTTCTTAATACTATCCCCCCTTGCAGCCAGGAATATTTCTAACTAATGCAAACCTCTTTACACATGATCTATTACAGCCTTGTACTTTTACAAATGCAGCATTTGAAAGCCAAGAGAAATTAATTTCCTGAACGATACCTGACTTTTCAACTCAATGCTTCAGCAATAGTCAGTGGTGTAATATCATCAGAGTACTGGAAGAAAGAACTTGGGACTTAGAATTTTACATTCAAGTAATCATCTAAAAATGAGGATGCAATAATAATATTCCTATGCATACAAAGTTTCTCAGAAATTTTACCACATTAAGCCTCTTTGAAAGAGCTGTTGAAGGTTATACCCCAGCAAGACAAAGCATGAATCTGGGAGTTAATAATAAAGTATAAGAAATATAAATAAATTAAGATTTTAATAAGATATATCCTAAATAACAAATTACTTATAAAAATATTTGTAATAACTTCAAAATTTAAGAGTGACGGTGGGAGATAAGAGCTGCTCTGCAAGAAATACATATACTGCTAAACTTTGAGCATGGAGAGGGAAAAGTAAATTTAAGTGTGGATGGTACTAAATCAGGATTCAATCTCTCTAATTCAAGGTAGAAAGAAGTAAAACTATAAGCAAAAAGAGCTTAGTAATTAGAAGGCATAAGATTAAGGGGCAAAATTAAATCATAATATTTACATATACACATATTTATTATATACTGTACATTTAATATAAAGTAAATTTTAATAAATTAAAACTGGTTAAACTCATTGGTCAAAGAGAATACTCAGATTGTATTATGTTATAACAAAAACAGCAACAACAAATATATAATAAACTAATTTTCATCACTGATTTCTGTAAGAAACATTCTTAATGGACATATAAGAGTGAAAAATGAAGTTACTGTAAAAAATGTGAGGCAAATGTAAACCAGAAGAAATATAGAGGAGCAATATTAGCACAGCACAAGATAGATTTTATGACAGCAGCATAATCAGTGGCAAAGAGGGGTGCTGCTTACTGTGAAAAACAGTGATCGATCTGGAAGATAGAACAATCAGCAAATATATGCATGTAACTGCATATAAGTTCAAAATATATTAAAGCAACAAGTGACAGATTAATGTAGTGGTTAATCTTGTAATTGGACATTTTAACATATCACTCTCAGAAACTGATAAAAAGAGCAGAAAAAACAAACAAGACCATAGATTTGTCTGAGTTGATGAATGAGGATAATCCAGAGATACATAGAGAATTTTATGCACCATTTGGAACAGTCACAAAAATCTGTCACTTGCTAGACCACAAATGTATCTTTAAACTATTCTAAAGAATTAACATTCTACCATACAGTTTCTCCTATACATACACAAAACATATAAAGTTAGAAATGAATGTCCAAAAGGATAAAATTTTAAATCACTTATGTCTTTAAATCAATAAAGCACTTATGGAAAACCCCTGTATTAGAGAAGATAAACAGTAAGTGACAAAATACTTAGAGCTAAATGACAATGAAACAATGCAAAACAAAATGTGTGGGATGTATGTATTTTTTTTAAATCCATAGATAGGGAAAATAGAAAGACCAAAAACATGAGCTAAGCATTCAACATAAAATCTAGCAATAAAGAGCAAAAAGTCTTGTATGTCCAGTACTATGGAAGTCCAGGTAAATATCTTAGCTGCCTTAAAATACACACATTCTAGATAATTCATAACAAATTTATTTTAAATACATTTCTGAGTGCACAGGATAGTATGGGAAATCCCCAAAGGCCAGGAATAATAAAGAGAGGTCTGAAATTACAGAGAAACCTACAAGAGAACTTGCAAACCCATGCTTCCCTAGGATCTAAGCCAGTATTTGGAACTCAGAATTTGGGGTATTATTCTGTCTTGAAAGAATAGGAGACAAGTCCTCAGGGCTATGCCAGGTCAGTGAGTTCCTTAGAAGCTGACGCCCAAATAAGGATTCTTGTGCAGGAAATTAAGGAAGTACTGCTAGAAGAAACCAGTAAAGAGTGGAGAAAATAAAAGAGGAAAGAGGAGGAAGCCAAGCAAAGGTATAATCTGAGGCAAAGTCCTATTAAGGTAGCTTCAACCTGATCTCACAGAGGGATTCTAATTTTATTATTTAGTTATTATATATTATTATTTGTATAAGTTAATATAATATATCTTTTTGTTATAATATATTAATTTTATTGTAATATTGAGATGTTATTATCATAAAAATAATATTATAATAAATAATTTATCCTGATCCAAGGAAAAGAAAACTGGGTTTTCAAAGTCTTGCACCTATCTGTAATTAGCTAAGGGCATGTAGGGGGAAGTTGGGGGGATAAACTCTTAGTAACTTCTAGTTCTGTGGGCAGACTCAATACAATGGCTCTGGTAGTTCAAAGGAGGTTCTCTGATGAAGGTCTTTAGGTTAAAATGGATTTGAGGGAATCTGTGCACATCACTAACATTTTCTGCTAAAGTGAGGGTACAGAAATGGAGAGACATAGTGTTCCTGGACACTCAAAGAAGTACAACTTCCATAAAAGTGTGGGCACGGGGACATCTAACTACTTAGAAATTGAAGCAATGAAAGAGCTTATTTATTTCTTCCTCTGTACCATGGAAATACCTTTAACAAAAAACAATAGTATTTCTTTAGAATTTATGGCTATAGGTTATGTTGTCACATGCAACTTATGTATATTATCCTCAGGACCAGTTGCAGTGAGGCCCAATGCAAAATTAAAATGTGAGATTCTTTGCTTAAAAATTATTACAAACTTCAAGATGATGACAACAGAGCATTAAGTCAAGTATGATGGTCTTCCCAGTGTGGGGCCTGGTGTCACTGCATAGGTCACATACTGTGAAGCTGGCCTTAACCACCTTCTCAATAAGATAATCACTAGGCCAACATACATACGTATGTACATACACACACCTATATGTAAGTACATACATACATGAATGAATGTTGTTTCATGTTGGTAACGTTTGGAACATGCAGTAGAAATGAATTAAAATCTTATCTTGAGAAAACCATTCCTAATCTATGTCCCTTAGGGTCTCCACGGAATAAATTGAGCTAATTATCAACTTAAAATGAAAAAAATATTTATAAAACACACATTTCCGAGAGAAGAGGCAATAGAAATTGAAAACAGAAGAGTTACACACCCAAAGAGATCAGATACTAGAATTATCATATAAAGAATAAAAGAAATAGAAAATTATAATACAAAATATATGAGAAACAAGAGGCTATAAATAGTAACCAGAATTTTTTTTTAAGGAACAACATGGAATTCTAGAAGTGAAAGATATAATTGTTGAAATACAAAACATAATAGATGAGGAGTTCTGCTTTCATGTATGACACAGCAACTTCAAGGTAGATCATCCACCTACAGATAACAATTATGGACTCTGAGCAAAATTTAAAAAGCAACTCCTTACATATCCATTACCATTGGCAAATAAATAAATAAATAAATAAATAAATAAAATAAATAATAAAAAAATAAAAAGCAACTACTGAAGGTAAACTTTAGGGATGAGCTGAAATCTGGAAGAAGAGATGGGACTGGGTGAGATCCTCACCTTAGCAGTTGTGGCCTGAGGGTCAGCTCTGGTCATTCCATGTGGAGAAGCCTGAAGCTCTGATAAAAACATGTCATCTTTCTTGCACAAGGAATAAAGAAGCTGGGGTGGTGATCTTTATTGCCCCAAAGTGAGGGACTTATCCAAAAGAAAAGGGACAGGTAAGGGGAACCGCAGTCACGTTGTACTTGTAACTTTGTCCAATCTCTGCCTGATTGCTGAATTACACGTTTATAGGACAGACAGCAAAGTAAACATATAAAAATGCCTTCAATTGCACAGAGATCTGAGCTAATGCATTCTGTAGGAGAATTTGTTAAACCAAGTAACAAGCAAATGAATACAACACTCTTTTGAGGAGTAAGGGCCTTTGATCCCAAAGACCGCCTATAATATAACATTCAAAATGTAAAGGATAGAATCCAGAATTACTCAATATACAAAGAAGCAGGAAAACATAATCTATTAGAAAAAAACAATGAAGAGATTCTCAATCTCATTAGTAATCAGAGAAGTGAAAATTAAGAGAATACATAGATACTTTATACTCATTATTATGACAAAAAAGAAAGTTTAATAATATAAGATGTTGGAGAAGATGAAGAGAAAGAAAATCTCACGCTCTTATTTTGAGAGTGTAAACTGAAGTAGCTGTTAGGAGAACCATCTGAAAGCTCATATTAAAATGAATAACAAATATATACCCCATGCAGGATTGCACTCCTGAGTATAAATATACACCTTGGAGAAATTCCACACAAGAACAAAGGGGCACATGCAACAAGAATATAATTTCAGCATTGGTTTTTTTGCAAAGAAGTGAAATATCCTAGGTGTTATCCTTGGGGGAAAACTTCAGTGAATTATAGTCCATGGCTAGGTGGGATACTGTGTATTGGCCAGATGAAATGAGCTATATCTACATGGAGAAAGTACTAAAGTAATGATACTTAAAAGGAAGACAGAATGTGATTTAAAGCCCAATAACATTTACTTAAATTTTAAACATGCACTTGCATGTACAATACTTTATGAATATATATTACATATGTATTATATATATATAAACATAGATGGGAAAGATACATATTAAATATACAAGACTCTGTTTATAAAAGTGTGAATTGAGTTTGGGGGGTAGGCAGTAGGGTTGCCAGATTTAGCAAATAAAATTACAGGGCGTCTGGTTACATTTGAATTTCAGATAAAAGATAAATAATACTTACTAATACCCAAGTAATATTGGATTAAAAAGACCTTCCCATCCTTAGGAATTTCAGCCTGAGGGGACATACATAGAAAAGCAGCAGTAGTAGATTCTTTTGTTTTAGTCCCAAATATTGCATGAGACACACTTATACTAAATACGTGTACTAAAAAAATTTTTTTATCTGAAATTTGAATTTAAGTGGGCATCCTGTATTTTATCTGTCAAGCCTAATATGGAGAGAAGCAATAACATATAATAAGGAACAAAAGGTCTTGCACAGACATATCATAATGTGTTATGTCCAAAAACTATTGCCAACTCAATTCTGATACAGAATTAAAAAAAAAAATCAGTAAATAAACAATTCAACCATGTAATTTTACAAAAATTATTTTGGGAATATAAATTATAGGTTTAAGTGATGTCATAAAATCTTGGGAGAAAATAATTCTATTATGTCAAGTACTTTAAAAAGTGGAGAAAATTTGTCCTTGGTTTTATTTACTTGGAAGGGACAAGCATCTTCCTGAGATGGTCATATTCCACCTCAGGCTACTCAGCACGAAGTCCTTCTTGAGTACATTCACTAAATATTAAATACAAAGTTGATTTTAGTCTACCAGAAATATAATCTTATTTAATAAGCACCATTTCTTATTCTATAGAATGTGTGTGTATGTTTATTAGAATTTGCTCATTTAAGCTTTAAACTACTGTGCTAATGTACTTATTGCTATTAATCATCTCAGCTCTCCTTTTATTCAGGGAAAAGAAAACTTAGCTCACCTGATTTACCTTATTTCTTTGCTTGTAATTGCAAATAAAATGAAAATGTTGCTGTACCCAGTTTAAATCTAACAAGATGCATAGTGTTGTTTTTTCAATAAAATGATGTAGACCAATTGAGATCTTTTCCTCTATACTTTATGTAAGTTCTCTACATAATGATTAAGTAACCTATAGAATGCCAAGTGTTGTATCCACACTGCATAGTGATGGAGGACCCTGGCCCAAAATTTGGTTCACATGTTGAGAATGATGACATCATGTACGCTCCTTGTGGGTAGGAAAAGGTTTGTGACTCACCTAATGAGTCTTTCTGGGTACAGCAGGATAGACTCCCCAAGCTTGTCCCAAAAGGGCTTGAGATAGTATAGAAAGGAGGCTGGCTTGGGTGTTTATGATACTGGATGTGGGGGGTAGGTAGGGGCGGGGGCTTTCCATGCATAGGACAGGGCTTGTGTGGTATGAATTTTCCATTCATGCCAAAGGAGGGAGAACTGGGCTTTCTTATCAGTTTGACCAGATGTGGGGCAGGAGGAAAAGAAGGAGAAGTAGATCTTAAAAGCTGTCAGCAGTCAAACATCACAATGGAGTCAGACCCTTTACTACAAGCGCTAATAAAAGAAATGGAATCCTACTGATTGAGGAAATACAATTGACTAGAATTTTATATCACCACATTGCATTATAATGCAATTGAAATATATGAAGTAACCCAATCACAAATTAAACATATAAATAATAGAAGAGCAGGATAAACATGGCTATGCACAAAAGGTCTAATGGAATTGGAAGAATCATATTACTATAAGAAATATGAGTGTTAATGGCAATACCAGTTAAATTAAAAACGTTAAATTTTAATAACATTGCTTTATGTAGTATTTAGCAGATGCAGTGGCCATCTCTCAGAAGATTAGAGAAATATTTTATTATAATTCAAACTCAAAATATTGCTTAGAAAACCTGACGTGATCAATGACTTTTTTGTCGTTGCCATTTCAAATTAAACTGAGCAAGGATTTCAGGCAGAAAGGAAATTATGAATAAAATCAAGTCTAGGTTTGTTTCCACTTTTTGACATTTCTAGAATGGTGTCATTCATTTTATAGAGTTTAGTCAAACTGTGAAGCAGCAGCAATCTCAGAATTTGGATGGTATTTTGAGATATTCTAAACATTGGTTTTGAGAATTAGCCATAAAGCATAATTCAATCCTAGCTGAAAAGTATTCTTATACTGACACCTTTCTTTTCTCTTCCTTCCAGACAGCAGTGACCTTCCATTGTTGTTCAAACCATCAGTGGTAATGAATACTCAACTGTGTAGCCAAAAAAGTGTGATGGAGTGTCAAGTGACACCTCCCACCCACAACATACTGTTTTGCGTTTACTGAATGACATTTGTAAGACTTCCTCTCTGCCACCCCTAAGACTTCTACTCTGTAAAATGTAAAGATTGCCTCCCCCCAATACACATTAACTAGGGCTCTTCCATTTCTGAAACTCTAAGCTCCTTTACCTTCTCTCAGTTTTTCTAATTAAATAAGAGGTACTTATAAGCCTGTGTGTCTTATTCTTCTTGCTTATTCTCCGAGTTTTGCCTCTCTGCAAAAGGGCCTCAGAGTAGGTAGCCTGGATCTCTCAGTTATTTTGATTTATGAAAGCTTATATTTATTTCTTTATACAAAAACAAATCTGCATATTATAGATATTTGAGAAAAAACAATCTGAAAAAATAAATATGAAGAAAAATCAATAGCGATGGTGCAGTGGAGGAAAAGAGAGCAGGCTAAGGAGATAAAGATAACAAGGAGAGGCATTTCAAAGACGATGGTCATGGAAGGATTCTCCAAAGTGATGACTTTTTGAGAAGCTCCTGAAAAGAGTGAGGATCTGAACTGTGATGCTGGAGAAGTAGCATTCCAGACAGAAGGAACAGTATGTGCAAAATCTGCAAATGAGAGGAGACTTGGTGCGTTCAAACACCGACCAGGTGGCCAGAAGGCCTTTGAGGCTTGAGTGCAGTGAGCAAGGTGGCAACGGTGAAGGAGCTTAAGTTTACCTCCGGGATTTTAGATTTTGTCCTAAGTCTGATGGAAAATTATTTGAAGGATGCTGAACAATGCCATGCTTTGATCTGGCTCACATATTTAAAAGGTTAATCTGTCCATTGTGTGAAAAATATTCTGGTGATAGAGTAAGAGCATAAACAGGAAGACCAATTAAGTGGCAAGAGCAGATGAGCAATTAGACAAAATTTTAATGGTTGTATTGGATGTAGAATGTGAGAGAAAAATAAAAATCAAAGATGACTCCAAACTTTCAGACCTTAGCTACTGGGTACTTGATTCCTTCTGCAGAGATGAGAAAAATATGGGAGTGGCAGATGGGGTTGAGAGCTTGTTGAGTTTGAGATGTCTATCAGATATATAACTGGAAATGTTGATCAAACAGGTGGAAACAAGAGTCTAGATTTCAGGGCAAGGTAAAAGATGGACCTAAATTTGGGAGTGATGGGCTCACTGAAGTAATAGGTCTGGACGACAGCACATTGAAAGAGGGTGAATATAGAGAGAGAAAAGCCCATAGGTTGGACCTGAGAACACTGACATCTAGAGTTTGGAAAGGGAAGGGAAATCTGATGAAAGAATTTCAAGATAGGAAAAAAAATGCTATTAGTTGAAAATAACACCAGTGTTTGCTTTGAGGACAGGGATATTCTGAAAGGCAATTTTGCTAAAGGAAGAACAGAGAGCCTAGGACTCCCAATAAAAAGCAGGTTTCAAGGTACTGCAAGAACCAAAGGAAGATTTCCAGCTCCCACAAAAAGTGCTTGCCTCTGAGAATCTTTATTCTCAGAAATACAAGCTGCTCCTCATTGGCTGATTACCAATCATAATGACATATATTTTCATTTTTCAAAGCCTCTTCATACCTCATCCCATTTTATTTTCACAGCAATTCTTACTCAGGAGACATGATAAATTTCTAATAGCCATTTTATAGATGAGAAGGTTGAGGTTCAGCTGGTGAAGTGGTTTCCCCAAAGTTACACCACTAGTTAATGATGACACACCAGCTCAGCAACTAAAGACTTTTGACTCCTACTTCTTTCTACTTTGCATACCATCTATTCAAGCATTTTAAAACTTATGCAATGTTTCTTTTTTTTCTCACAAAGAGTATTTTATACAGTAAATTACACACACATAGGACAAAAAAATGCCAAGGAAAAATCTTCAATATCCATCCATTCCATCTAACCAACCGCAGATTTATAAACCTATTGATCAACTCCATAAATAATTTTCTGAGCACCTACTATGTAAATCAGACATCATGTTACACAGATATACTAAGATTAGGAAGGAGTAGTATTTGCCCTCAAGATGATCATAATCTGAGGGATTTTTTCACACTTTTACTTGTTATGCAATAATGGTAATTCATACCACTTTTTTTGTGATTGGTTATTGTCTACATTAACAAATATTTTCAGATTTCATCATGGGCTTTACTTCCCCAGAATAACAAGTTCTAGCTTATGGGATAGGAATTTATATTTTATTTTCTCATTTGAAACTACAGGTTGCACATTAATAAATTGTTAAAACAGACCTTAGATATCATTAATCTGACACTTTCATCATATGGCTAGGAAATTAAAGCCCAGACAAGTGAAAAGCGATCTGACTAAGCTCCAAAGCTAATCCATGGCATTGACATTGAAAGCTACACTGTTTGTTAAAGCAGTTTTTCAGATCTCTGAGTTCTGGCCAAGGATACTTCCTGGTTGCCAAAAGTTTCCAAGAAGTTTATCTCGGAAACTCTATGAGTTTCTTACCCAAGAATTAATTTTACCAAGCCAGATGGTTTTGTTGGCAAGAATGGGGTATCACAATCCAAATTTTGAAGTCAGAGAGGGAGCTTGCATTTCATTATAGAATTCAGATGATCGATGTTCACTATTTGAGATCTTAGTCAGGTATTTTCAAGCTTGGGAAAGCAATGTATTAGCATCTCCAGATTGTACCCAGATATTTCCTTTTTATTTAGCTTGAGCACAAAGTCCCTTATTAATAATATTATATTAATTTTTTAATCTCATCTGAAAACATTACTAATGTGAAGCTACCATAACATTTTTTTGAGGTTTATTATTGTAATCTCAGTGTCTTAATTAAAACAACAAAGGCTGATTTCTTACTTGTGCAAAGTCTGTTACAGGTTTGGGCCTCTTTCCAGGGAAGCAGCTTTTCATGTTATGGTTTAGCAGTGGATCTCCATATTGAGCAATACTTTCACAGTCACTTCAGCTGAGAGGGGTGGGCTGGAGGTTCAAGTATCAGAAATTGGATGTTTCCACATGGAAGTGCCACACATCACTTTGACTCACACAGTCATACCCAAATATTTAGGGGAACAATAGTTACATCTACTGTAGTTATCCTTGTTTAGCTGAATGTATAGTTGATATTTACAATAGCCAAGACATGGAAGTGTCCACTGACAGATGAATGGATAAAGAAGATGTGGTGTATATATACAATGGAATACTACTCAGTAATAAAAAAGAATGAAATAATGCCATTTGTAGTAACATGGATGGACCTAGAGATTATCACATTAAGTGAAGTCAGACAGAGAGAGACAAATATCATAGGATACCACCTACATGTGGAATCTAAAAAAATGATATAAACGAACTTATGTACAAAACAGAAATAGACTGACAAACATAGAAAACAAGCTTATGGTTACCAAAGGGAATAGCAGGGGATGGGAGGGGAGAGATAAACTAGGAGGTTGGGATTAACGGATACATACTACTATACATAAAATAGATAAACAACAAGGACCTACTGTACAGCACAGGGAACTATACTCAATATCTTGTAATAACCTATAAAGGAAAAGAATCTGAAAAAGTATATATATACATATAACTGAGTCAGCTGTGCACCTGAAACTAACACAATATTGTGTTAAAAAATGGTAAAAAAAAAAAAAAAAACCACAATAAAAGGAATTGCTGATTAAAATTGTTCACATTTTTGGTCCTCTTAAGAAAAACTTGGTGATTAAGACCATAAGTGGAAAATCAAGGCCACATAATCAACCTAAGAGGCAGCTAAGCATTTACACTGTGTCAATCACTGTGCAGAGCTTTTCAGATATTATTTTATTTAAAGTAGTCTCACAACAACCTTAAAAAGTTGGTATTATTGTTGCCTTTTTATATATAAACAACTTGAAGTTCGATGATTTGTCCAAGGTTACACACTAGCTTAACAATGGGGCAAGCCTTTTAAAGTCAAAAAACTCCCAAATAACAATAATTTGTGTAACAAATTCTTTTAAGACTAAACCTATTAAATAAAAATCATAATAGTAACAAAGGAAATGTCTTGCCTTTTGCTTCCTAAGAAAACTTTTACCTTCTTTTCAAAGAACACTCCTGAACAACCAGGAATGCTAGAGTCACTCAATTCTTAGACTTTTTATAGCGTTTATTGTTGTGCTTTCATTTGATAATAACTCCCATATTGCCCTGACAGATGTTTTCCATTGTTATCTTAAACTGTTATTTACACCATTTTGAGGGTAGGAATCATATCTGCTTTTATCTTGTGTTCCCATTAACAAGGAACAAAGTTCCTTGCACACAGAAGGTGCTTCATGAATTTATTTTTTAAGGACTTGTCACTGCTTCTTTGAAGGGAACAATGGTACAAAGAAGAGCATTATAAGAATATTACAATGACTGATATGACACATTTGATGATTCCTTTGTTTTTGCATTATGTACACATTATCTAGAATTTTAAATGTTCTTTCGCAGCAGGATGCTTATTATTAAATCATGGAAAACATAGAAAGGGAGAACGGGAGTTGGGGGAGACTTGGCCTTGGAAATACTCATCTTGAGCCTCTATAGGACTTAATTTTCACCTTGGTGGCTGTGAGAGTATCCAGGTTGGGATAATATTTGAATTGCTTGTCAGGTGTGTTAGACAAGCTGACATAAATCTCATTTCACATTGACATTCTTCAACTAAGATCTAACAGCCTAAAACTTCAGAGACATGCTGCCCCAAGCACCACAAAATCTTAAGGTTTGGAATGTCTTCAAGAAAGGACGAAAAGGAGTGGTGATTCATTTTCTTGATGGTTACCAAGAATGATGCAGTGTCTTTAGAAGTCTGACAACTGGCTGCCCTGTAGAGGCCCCCAAAGTATTCCTTGCAAATACTCAATTATGCTTCTCAGAATAGGTCTTGCTTTAGAAAATTTAATAGGATGAATTTCTGTCTAAAAATAGTTTGCTCTCTACCCTCACCAGCTCCCGTTCTGGCTGATCTAGATAACGGAGAGTCTTTCAAAGTGCAGAAAGGATGCTAGAGAGAGCAAATCCTGGAATAAAAGGTTAAAAATAAAAGTCATTATGTATGAAATAAATCTATCCTAATTTTCCTCATATCTATTTTCTGTTCTTTCACTTGGTTCCTAGGCATGATTTTATATATATATATATATATATATATATTTTTTTTAAACACTTTCTCTTCTCTTGTCCCAGGTGTCCACTTCTTCTTCTATGTAAAGTAGGTTGTCCTCCCTCTCTTTTCCTTATCTACTCCCGTTCATCAGTGAGATTTCAGTCAGTGCTTAGTGGGATTTTATCCTCAACCTTGATCCCAATAGTACACTTGATATTAAAGGAAGGGCTAATTGACATGAGTGTTGTATCTATTTATCCTTGAGGCATGAAGGATTGACAAGGCATTATACAGAGTCCTCACAAACGGGTGTTCTTGTAAGAGATGAGGTAGGTAGTGGAGATAATTCATACCAAGTACCAAATATGTGTAAGTAGTTTTCTATATATTCATCTAAAATAAGTCTCAAAATAATACTGTGAAGTAAATTCTGTCACCCTCTCACAACTGTTATGGTTGATAAAACTGAAACTCAACTAAGTGGCATAGGTCTGAGAGAGTCCAAATCCCAGGCATGAGGGGAGATCTTTTTTTGCCAGAAGGCAAATTGCTTCTAGTGTCAGGGATGGTGTGTTAAACTTCGTTCCCACTGCAGGAGAGAGCTTTTGAATGAAAAAAAAAAAAAAAGTTCAAAGCAATGAGTCCAAATATATGCTTTGCCCTTGGCTCATTTTTGCTCATGCTGCTGAAGCCCCTGGTTTCAAATATAGCATCAATCCTGTGAATGGAGATGTTATGGAATAAAAAAAATATGGTCTAGTTGGAAATAATTGCTATACATTTGCTCAGTGCTCAAGACTATAAAGGGATTTCAGATTCAAGTTAATGCAAATGGTGGAAGCCCTGATTAGTAGATGTGGGCCCTGCTGAGGCAGAGGTATGTGGGCCATGCAGAGTGCTAGAATCTGGGTGAAGTTATGGTGAAGGTGTCATCTACCTACTTTTCCTATAATCCCTGGTCTATTTGTAGTGATAGCCAGCTTTCATACAAAAACCCTTTCAGGTACATGTTTCAAATTTCACCTTCACCAAAAATGCTCGGGCTTCAGCAAAGCAGGAATAGTAGTCCCCATTTGACTGATGAAAAAAATTATATCCAGAGAATTTTAAAGTCTTCATAAAAGTATCGAAATGTGAAACTGTGATCCAAATAGAGAAGTCCTGGCCACAACCATATTGTGCTTTCCACATTACGCAAAAGGAGAGCATAATAAAAGAGGACTTATTAAATTAAATTTAAAATCATATCCTTGATATATAAAAAACAAAAGGAAAATGGCAGGTGTGAATCCAGCTATATAAATAATAATGTTAAATGTGAGTGGATTAAACACCCAAATCAAAAGTAAAATATGTCAGACTGAAAATATGACCCAACTATATGCAGTCTACAGGAGATATACTTTAGATTTAAGCAGACAAACAGATTGAAAGAAAAAAGATTTTTAAAAAGGTAGCATTCAATCAGCAACCATAGATAAGCTGGAATGGCTATATTAATATCAGACAAAATACACTGTAAAAGAAAAAACGTGACAGGAGACAAGATGGACATTCTATAATGATAAAAGAATAAATTCATCAGGAAGACATAACAATTACAAATATCTATGCACCTAACAATAGAGCCCTCAAACTGTGAAACAAAACTAACAGAATTGAAAGGATAAATAGATAGTTCAATAATAATAATTAGGGATTTCACTTCCCAACTTCAGTAGCTAGAACAACTAGATAGATTTACATGCATATAGAAGACTTAAATAAAACTATAAAACAATTGGATCTAATAAACATTTTTAGACCAGTCCACCCAGTAACAGTGGACTATAACTTCTCCCCAAACACATATAGAACATTCTCCAAGACAGTCTATATGCTAAACAATAAAACAGGTCGCAGTCAATTTAAAAGGATTGACATAAAGTGTGTTCTCAGTGGAATGAAATTAGAAATCAATAACAGAAGGAAATTTGGAAAAAATCACAAATATATGGAAATACAACAACACACTACTAAATAACTAACTGGCCATTGAAAAATTCACGAAGGTAACTAGAAAATATTTTGAGATGGATGAGAATAAAAATATGCCAGAATTTAAGAGATGTAACAAAACAGTGCTTATAGGAACATTTATAGCTGTAAACACCTATGTTAAAAAAATAAAGATCTTAAGTCAATAGCCTAAACTTAAGAAGCTAGAAAAAAAAAAAGAGCAAAATAAATCCATAGTCAGCAAATGGAAGGAACAAATAAAGAATAGAATAGGAATCAGTGAAAAGAAAATGGAAAAACAAAAGAGAAAAACAATGAAACCAGAAGCTGGGTCTTTGAAAAGATCAACAGAGTTGAAAAACCTTTAGTGAGATTGACCAAGAAAAGCAAAGGTAAGACTCAAATTACTAAAATCAGGAATAAAAAGGGGATATTACTATTGGCTTTACAGGGAAAAAAAAAGATTATAAGGGAATATTGTAAACAACTGTCTGCCAACAAATTAGGTAAGTTAGATGAAATGGACACATTTTTAGAAAAACACAAATTACCAACATCAACTGTATACAATCTGAATACAGCTACAACAGGAAAAGTCATTGAATTAGTAACAATTTTTCATGAAGAAAAGCCCATGGTCAAAGGTCTTCACTAGTGAAGTTCATCAAACATTGAAAGAAAAATTAATACTGATCCTTTATAAACTCTTACATAAAATAGAGGCAGAAATACTTCCTAATTCATTCCATAAGATAAGTATTACTCAGGTATCAAAACCAGATAAGACATTGCAAGAAAAGAAAACTACACACCAATATTCATTACTAATATAGATGCAAAAACCCTCAACAAAACTAGCAAATCAAATCCAGATACATATAAAAATGATTATACACCAGGACCAAGTAAGACTTATCCCAGAATGCAAATCAGTTCAACATCTGAAAATTAAGCAGTGTAATACACTACATTAATAGAATTAAAGACAAAACCCATACGATCCTCTCAATATACACAGAAAAATCTTTTTCATAAAATCCAACACCTTTTAATGATAAATACACTTAACAAAATAAGAATAGAAGGAATTTCCTCAACTTGATAAAGAGCACTTATTAAAAACTTACAGTTAACATCATATATAGTAGTGAAGGAACAGATGATTTTCCCCTAAGATTTAGAATTAAACAAACATGTATACTTTCATCCCTTTCATTCAACATTGTAGTACTAGAGATTCTAGTCACAGTAATTAAGCAAGAAAAATAAATAAAATACATTCATATCAAAAAGTAAGAAGTAAAACTATCTCTATTTGCAGATGACTGATTTTATATTTAGATAACTAAAAAAATCAGCTAAAAATCAAATCTATTTCAGCTAATAAATGAGTGCTTTAAGATTGCTAATATAAGCTCAATATAGGAAACAATTCTATTTCTAAACACTAGCAATGAACAATCCAAAAATAAAATTAGAAAACAATCCCATAGCCTCAAAAAGAATAAAATATTTAGGATTATATTTAATAAAAAAGAATAAAATACTTAGGACTAAAACTTAAAAAGGAAATATAAGATTTTTACACCGAAAATTATAAAACATAGCTGAAAGAAAAAAAGATTTAGATAAATGAAAAGTTTCCCCGTATCCATGGGCCAGAATATTTAATATTTTTAAGACAGCAATACTCTTCAAATTAACCTACAAATTCAATGCAATCCGTATCATCATTGTAGCTGACTTTTTCTGAAGAAATTAATAATATTTATATGGAAATGCAAGAGACTCAGAATAGCCAAAACAATCTTGAAAAAGAGCAAAGTGGGAGAACTCACACTTTCCATCACAAAACTTATTATAAAGCTACAGTAATTGAGACAATGTGATACTGGCATACAGAAAGATAAATAGATCCAGGGAATAAAATTGAGAATCCAACAACAAACCCTTCAACTTATGGTCAATTAATTTTTAACAAGGGTGCCAAGATAATTCATGTGGAAAAAAATATTCTGTTTGACAAATGGTGCTATTCGATAGTTATACTCAAAAGAATAAAGGTGGACCCCCTACTTCACATAATACACAAAAATTAATTCAGAATGGATCATGAACCTAAATGTAAGAGCTAAAACTATAAACTCTTAGAAAAAAACATAGAAGTAAATCTTCATGATCTTGGGTTAGGCAATGGCTTCTTAGATATAACACCGAAAGCACAAACAATAAAAGAAAAAGTAGATAAATTGGACTGCATTAAGTTAAAAATTTTTGAGCATTAAAGCACACCATCAAGAAAGTGAAAAAACAACCCAGAGAATGGAAAAATATATTTGCAAATCATATATCTGACAACAGACTTGCATCATGAATATATAAAGAACTCTTACAACTCAACAACAAAAAGACAACACAAATAAAATATAGACAAATAATTTGAATAGACATTTCTCCAAAGTAGATATACAAATGGCTAACAAACATGACAAGATGCCTAACATCATCAGTCCTTAGGGGAATGCAAATCACAACCACAATGAGTCACCACTCAACTCCCACTAAGATTGCTATAATCAAAATGACATACAATAGCAAGTGTTAGCAAAGATGTGGAGAAATTAGAACCCACAAAGGTTGCTGATGAGAATGTAAAGTGATGCATCTCCTTCGGGAAATAGTTTGGCAGTTTCTCAAAATGTTAAACATAGAGTTATCATATGATCCAGCAATTCCACTATAGAAAAATGGAGGGCTTCCCTGGTGGCGCAGTGGTTGAGAATCTGCCTGCCAATGCAGGGGACATAGGTTCGACCCCTGGTCTGGGAGGATCCCACATGCCACAGAGCAACTAGGCCCATGAGCCACAACTACTGAGCCTGCGCGTCTGGAGCCTATGCTCCGCAACAAGAGAGGCCGCGACAGTGAGAGGCCCGCGCACCACGATGAAGAGTGGCCCCCACTCGCCGCAACTAGAGAAAGCCCTCGCACAGAAATGAAGACCCAACACAGCCAAATAAATAAATAAATAAATAAAGTGTAAAATTTATTTTTAAAAAAATGGAAATATGTACAAACAAAAACATGTACATGAATGTTTATAGCAGCAACATTATTCATAATAGCTCCAAAGCAGAGCAACCCAAATGTCCATCAACTGAAAAATAAATAAATAAATAAAATATGGTATATCTATATAAGAAATATTATTCGGCAATAAGAAGGGATGAAGCTCAGATACATGCTACAACATGGATGATTCTTGAAAACATTATGCTAAGTGAAAGAATTCAGTCATGAAAGACCACATATATTAAGATTCTATTACATTTAATGGTAAGAATAGGCAAATCTATAGATAAAGAAAGTAGACTGGTAGTTGCTTAGGGCACGGAGAGGGGGAAAGGAATCAGGGGTGACTGCTAATGGGTCCAGAGTTTCCTTTTAGGAGAATAAAAATGTTTTAAGATTAGATTATTGATAATCGTACAACTCTGTGACTATACTAAAAGCCATTGAATTGCACACTTTAAATAGGTGATCTGTTTAGTACATGAATTATATTTCAATAGAGTTGTTTATAAAACCATGTTTTGACTATTAACTATTCATTCATCTTTTTTTTTCAATGAATAATTATTAAGTACCAAATATCTGCCAGGAATAACAAGGGAAATACATCACAGTTCATGCCATCATGGAACCTGGAGTCTAGTTGGGGAGACCATTCTATCATCTTCAAAAATCACAGAAATAAATGTAAATTGACTACTGTGCTAAATGCTGAGAAAGATAACTGGTACTATGAAAATACATAAGTAGAACTGTCGAATAGAACATTCTGTGATGACGGAAATGTTCTGTATTTTTTCTGTCAATTGCAGTAGTGACTAGTGTGGCTAGTGTGACTGAGGAACTAAATATTTAATTTAATTTAATCAATTTAAATTTAAATGGCTACATTGTGGATGGTGGCTACCATATTGTACAGCACAGAATAGAAAATTAAATGTTCTATCATCTGTGAAATCATGGAAGTTTTCTCTGAAGTGACACTTGATAAATGCAAGAGCATTCCAAATGGAGAGAAGAGCACAGGCAAAGCCTTTGAGATGGAACCAAGCAGTGGACACTGTAAGAACTGAAGAAGACTAGTGGATCTGGAGTTGACAGAGGAGGCAGAGCACTTAGAGCATGGCTGGAAATAAGGGTTAGGTTGTCAGTACCATACAGAACTCTGAGTGCATATTTAAGAATGATGGGCCTTATGCTAAAAGCTGTAAGAGCTAGTGAATTACTTTTAATCAGGGTGTGATTAATCAAATTTCGATTCAAAACCTTTACTGAATTGACTGTGTACGTAACAGACTGTGGGCATGCATAGCAAGAAGGGATGTTGAAGACCAATAGGAAAGTTCTGCCTTGGTGCCAAAGAAAGTTGGTAGTGGCTTAGCCTAGGGTGTGGCAAAGAAGATGGGAAGGAAAGAGTAAGACGCAAAGTTCAGCTTCCAGGTTTGCAGACTGAGTAGGAAGGAGCCAAGGTCTTGCTTGGATGTGTTCATTCCACTATAGCCTGAGGTGTCTGGGGCAAAACTGAAAACTCAACCTGCATCTGGTCTGGAAAGCAACCTGCTTAAAACCTTTTTTATTTTACAGGTTTCCATAAATGGAATGTCATGGAAGGCACCCACTTAGAAATTATGCTAGTTGTTTCTATGAATATAGGAGGATGCTAGAGAAGACTTTGTTTACTATGGGAAGAATCACTTAATGATATCTTTGCTTATGATCCAGGGAAAAGTATAATAGGACTTGAGGATCTTCTCCCTTAGCAAAATTATATTTTCTAATTTTCTTAGGAATGCCGACACCTGAGAAGGTGAGAAATGGAGTATTTCCTGCCATATCAATAAAGAAAGGATGTCACAGTCATCAAGGATTGCAGCCCTCCAAAGTGATCCGGTGAGCTGAGGAAACTCAGGGCTGAAAAGAATGCCTGCCATCTAGCAGCCATTAGACTGCAGCCACGCCCTGTGGTGAGCCTGGAGGAAACTCAGGATGTGTCAGAATACCCGCCCCAGACAGCTGAGGTGCGTATCAAAGGAATGATCTCAATGGGTCCAGACTCTTGCATTTTCCCATATACAGAAAAGCGCTAAATTCCTTAACTTGAGATATCTGGCTTTCTTTAATTAACAATAATCTTTTGACGTTCCGACTACCTGTTCTTTGTTGCAAAACTCCTATATATCCTGGCTCATCCCCTCGCCTCCTCGGAGCAGTTTCTCAGAGCTATCTGAAACGCTCTCTCCCAGGCTGCAGTCCTCATTTTACCCGAAATAAAACCTCGCTCTCACATTGTACATTTTTTTTAAGTTAACAAAGGGAACGAACCCATTTTCCCAAGGAGCCCCTGGCAAGGAGAAGGACCAAGTCTCAAACCATTCTTTCAGAGGTTCAAACTTCGGAAAACCAACAGTGGCCCTCACCAAAAGTGACGCAGAAGCAATAGGACCATGAGTGAAATTATCATGAAGAAATTTTAAAAAATAAATAAATGCAGAAGGCTGGCTACTTCCATGAATCAGCAAGGGAAACCTAGGAACAAAGTTTCTGAAGTTTGAATTAGTTTCTATGGATCCCATCCCAACTCTCCCAAAAGGATCATGACAAAGTTTGTTGATTAATCAAATGAGCTTTAACTTTGTAAGGGAATCTTGGCTGGTATTGTGTACAACTCTTTTGACTGCCCATGTGTGGTATCATCTATCCGGGAAGCTGGCTGGAGCGTTATATGCACTTAGCGCCTTAGCATGAGTATGTTAAGAAAGTCTTCACTCTGGACCAGGATTTCTCAACTCTGGTACTACTGTACTGACATTTGGGGCCACATAATTCTTTGTTGTCAGGGCTGTCCTGTGCACTGTAGGATATTTAGGAACATTCCCCGCCTCTACCCACTAGATGTCAGTAGCACCACCCCAGTTGTGACAATTAAAAATGTCTCCACATATTATCAAATGTCCCCTGGGGGGCAAAATTGCCCTGGTTGATAACCATAGCTCTGGATACTGTCTTTTCCTCAAAGAGAACTGGGGCCAAATACTTATGATCTTATAGAGGTCCCCAGGCCAGTGTGAGACATCAGCTATTTTGACTGAGGGAAGAAAAATAGAGTTTGTAACAGCAAAGGAACAGAAATGTAAGTAACTAATTAGAAAACAATGTGAAAATTGTTGAAACAGCATGAACAAGCCACAGTAGAATCACAGCACCAGGAGTGATTGATTCTGCCTTGGGGAGAGAGGTAGCTATAGGAACAGTTTAGCAGGGGCTGTGAAATTTGATTTGGACCAAGAAAGCTGAGTGGTTAAGGAGAGAAAGGCATTGCAGTCTGGAAGAAAAAGGAGCAAAGGTGTGGAGTTGTGTGAATTGCACGCAGAAGGGTGCATAGGGAGGGGATAAGGAAAGCGGTGGCAAGTAACCATGCTGAGAAGGCCTATTTTTTGCAGTTTTTATTTTAAGTCTCCTGTATGCATAACATGAAGTTTGTATCACACCTTGCTTATGCAATTTACCCTGGCTTGGAAAAAAAAAAAAAAATCAAAACTAGAGGGGACCTTTAAGTCCATTTTATAAAATCAAGAAAATCCAGAGAAGGAGATCAACATAAGAAGGGTTTTTCCTCTTTGAATTTCTGCCTGAGAGCAGAAAGGATTTTTTTTTCTTTGTTTCTTCCTGATCCCCTGAGAAATTTAAAATCCTCTTGAGCAGAATGCTTGCTAGGGCATAGGAGAAAGTAATTTTAATTGTCTGTTTCCAATTTGTATACAGGGAATTCATTTGTATGAATGTTTCTCATCTATTTAAATCTGATGGTATTTTTAATTTGGGTAATTCTTTAAGTGAATGATGATAGATGCATGTACATTTCTCCCCCTCTTAGAAGCAGTCACACGTGAAGTTATTTGAAGATAGAGAAAATAATGATAGGCTTAGAAAATTGTCAGTCATTCTGGATGTAGGCAAAGCCTCACTTCAAATAGTAACATAGATCTCGACCCTTTAAGTGAAGATGATGGTTGTTACCAGGTATTGAAAGTCTGCAAGACAGTACTCATTTAAAGGCTTTACATGTCTTATATCGTTGATTCCAACAACCGTCCCTTCAGATAGATAGTATTAAAATTCTCACATTGTAAATGTGGGTACTGAGGCGTGTCTAGATTAAGCAACAAGTCCCAGGTCACAAAGTAATCAGTGGAAAAGCTGGGATTGAATCTGGGGTCTGTAGATTTCAACGTCTGTGATTTTAACCCTGACTCTACACTGTTTTCTTTCCTGCTCCATAAAATTATCTGAATATACTCTGACATGTTTTCTGTTAGAAAATTGGTACAATTTTATAGTGTACAGCATTACTATCTAAGGAGAAAATATCACACTTTTCTAAAAGGCGAGGGCCATGTCTGTTTTTTTTTTCTTTGTACTCCACAATGCATAATATATAGTCAGGTATTTAGTATGTGTTCACCAAATATGATTGATAGACAAAGAATTCAAATATTGCAAATATCAGGGTGTAGAACTTAGAAAACTCTTTGGAATACATTTGGCTCTTTATCATGTCACCACCATTCAAAAATAAAGTGAATAATCCATTATACTGTTGGAGTCTTATCATGTGTTCTCATAAAACTCACTTCTCTTTTTCCTCCTCCAAATGCTGTGAGGTAAGCATTTTATAGATGAGAAAATTGAGAGTATAGGAAGTGTGTGGCACGACCTAGTCCACTTTTAGATCATAAGTACATTTAGGACCCCAAGATTTTAGGTTGCAGCTTTTTAGTTGGGAAGGGGTCACCAAGATATATATTTAAAAAAGAAGTAAAATGAGGCTAGCAATCTAGTGAAGCATTTTGAAGACAAATGTTAACTTTCTATGTCAAAACAAAGATTTGTAGTGACTGGAAGACTGAAAAGAATTTAGTAGTCAATGCAACATTTTAAGGAATGACTTTTGGTACAGGATGGAGAATATGGTAACTGGTTGAGAGTAAGCTGTAAGAGGCAGGACAACAAACCAGCAAGTCATAGAGGTGAAGCTTTGGGGTTTTTTATTATTATTGTTTTTAAATTGAAGTACAGTTGATTTACAATATTATATTAGTTTCAGGTGTACAACATAGTGATTCAGTATTTTTATAGGTTATACTCCATTTAAAGTAATTATAAAATACTGGCTACATTCCCTGTGCTGTACAATAGATCCTTGTAGCTTATTTATTTTATACTTGCAGTTTGTACCTCTTAATCCCCTACCCCATTTTGCCCTTCCTCCCTTCCCTCTCCCCACCAGTAACCACTGGTTTGTTCTCTATATCTGTGTCTGTTTTGTTATATTCATTCATTTTATTTTTTAGATTCTACACAGAAGTGATAACATACAGTATTTGTCTTTCTCTGTCCGACTTATTTCCCTAAGCATAACACCATCCAGGTCCATCCATGTTGTTGCTAATGGCAAATTTTCATTCTTTTTTTGTGGCTGAGTACTATTCCATTATATATATATATATATATATATATATATACATATATATATATACATATATATATGTATATATATATATATATAAAATCTTGGCTATTGTAAATAATGCTGCTACGAACATTGGAGTTCACGTATCTTTTTGAATGAGTGTTTTCATTTTCTTTGGATATACACTCAGGCATGGGATTGCTGGATCATACGGTAGTTCTATTTTTTAGTTTTTTTTCATACTGTTTTCCATAGTGGCTGCACAAATTTACATTCCCACCAGCAGTGCACAAGAGATCCCTTTTCTCCGCAGCCATGCCAACATTTATTATTTGTGGTCTTTTTGATAATTGCCATTCTGACAGGTGTGAGGTGATAGCTCATGTGTTGTGGTTTTTTTTGTAAATAAAGTTTTATTAGAACACAGTCACACCCACTCATTTAAGTAATGTGTATGGATGCTTTCACATGACAGTAGCAAAATTGTGGCAGCAAAGACCATCTGGCCCACAAAGCCAAAAATATTAACTATGTAGCATTTTATAGAAAAGCTTTGTCAACCTCTGGTTTATAGTAAAGGAGTATTGTGCTCTGGTCCCTTGAGCAGCTCAAGATAAAGGTCACGTGGTTTTGATTTGCATTTTTCTGATGATTAGCGATATCGAGGATCTTTTCATGTTGCCTGTTGGCCACCTGTATGTCTTCTTTGGAAAAATGCCTATTCAGGTCTTCTGCCCATTTTTTAACTGGGTTGTTTGTCTTTTTGATATTGAGTTGTATGAGCTGTTTATGTATTTTGGATATTAGCCCCTTATTGGTCATAATTTGCAAATATATTCTCCCATTCAGTAGGTTGTCTTTTCATTTTGTCAGTTGTTTCCTTTGCTGTGCAAAAGCTTTTAAGTTTAATTAGGTCTCATTTGTTTATTTTTGCTTTTGTTTCCTTTGCTTTAGGAAACAGATCCCCAAAAAATGGTGCTATGATGATTTATGTCAAAGAGTGTTCTCCCTATGTTTTATTCTAGGATTTTCATGGTTCCAGTCTTACATTTAGGTCTTTAATCCATCTTGAGTTTATTTTTGTATATGATGTGAGAAAATGTTCTAATTGCATTCTTCTACATGTAGCTGTTCAGATTTCCCAGCACCACTATTGAAGAGACTGTCTTTTTCCCATTGTATAGTCTTGCATCCTTTGTCATAGATTAATTGACCATAAGTGTGTGGTTTATTTCTGGGATCTCTATTCTGATCCATTGATCTGTGTGTCTGTTTTTGTGCCAGTACCATACTGTTTTGATTACTGTAGCTTTGAAGTATAGTCTGAAGTCAGGGAGTGTTATGCCTCCAGCTTTGTTCATTTTTTCTCAAAATTGCTTTGGTTATTTGGGGTCTTTTGTGGTTCCATATAAATTTTAGGATTATTTGTTCTGGTTCTGTGAAAAATATCATGGGTATTTTGATACTAATTGCATTAAATGTGTAGATTGCCTTAGGTAGTATGAACGTTTTTACAATATTAATTCTTCCAATCCATAAACATGGGATATCTTTCCATTTCTTTATATCATCTTAAATTTCCCTCATCAACATTTTAAAGTTTTCAGAGTATAAGTTTTGAGGTAAAGTTTTAGAGTAAGAAAAACTCAGAATAAGAATGTAGCCATAGTCTTGGACAGAGAGAGACTATATGCTATTGCCAAAAACAAGGCAATTACATTGGGCATTCAAGTGAAATGTAGGAGGAGAAAAACAAAGTGGTGTATATAATTAACCAAGGATATGAAGCATCTGTGCAAGTTGTTCAACCAGAAAGGTTTAGTATAAAGACAGAAAATAATGTTTTATTCACATGCAGTCTAAGGTGACAGCAGCCTATTAGAAATATTCTTAAGCCAGTAAAAATCTAAAACTAAATGACAAGAGAATAATGATATTGAGTGATCATGATGGGCCAGTCCCTGTACTAAGTACTTTATATTGTTTTTAGATTTAATTTCCATAACCATATGAGGTAGACTGTATTATCCTAAAGTCTATGGTCTCAGCCTGGTTAATTCATTTGCCTAAGTTCACAGAGCTAGTAACTGCTGGGGCCATAATACAGTCAGGTCCTCTGACTCCAGAGCTCTGCTTTTCACAACTGTACACTGTTTCCATGAAGGGAGGGGAGGAAGAAAGGGAGAAAGGGAGGGAGGGAAGCAGGGAGGGATAAAGAAAGGGAGGAAGGGAGGAAAGCAGCAAAGAGAAAGAGAGAGAGAACTGGTATCTCCTGCATGAAGTTGAGGACAATGAGCTCAAAGAGGAAGTGAGTATAAGGCCATCCCAGGTCTTACCTAAAATAAGTCACCTTCAGTGTCTAATCCTCATTTCCCACATCAGCAAGATAGAGATAAGTATCAGCTAAGCAATTCAAAACTGGTTAAACAATAAAAGGATTCAAAGAAATCTCAGTAGAAAAACCCGAGAATTAGTTAATTAAGCAAGTCAGTGGACCAGATTCTTTCTACCTTTCAGCTTGAGGGCTAGCTCTCCTTGTGCTCCTGAGATGCCTCGAGAATTCCAGGTGCCACAACTTCACTCACAAACGTCCAGCAGGGATTATTTCTTTGATGTGTCTCTTTTTAAGAGTGTTTCTCAGAGTCTCCCCATGGCCAAAGTATTTCCACATTTTCTTGCCCTATATGGGCCACAAGCTCCCTTCTATGACAGTAGTTACTGTGTTAATAGAATTTCCATTGTTGGCCTAAACCACAGATTGCGAAATAAGGCCCATTGGCCAAATCTTGCTGGCTGCCTATTTTCATAAACTCATGTTATCTGTTACTGCTTTCACACAACAATGGCAGAGGTGAAAAGCTACAACAGGACCATATAGCCCATACAAACCCCCAAATATTTATTCTCTGGCTCTTTATAGAAAAATTTGCCAACCCCTGTCCTAAACTAATAAAGATCCACTATTCTCAGAAAGAGAATATATATTGTTTTTCTTATGTCATGGACACTCTTTTGGTGTTCTGAGACCAATTTTCAGTGTGTGTGTCAGGGGGATATTCTCCACACATTCAACAAGGAATGCTTTGACAACCAGCTGGGTGTCCTACAATTCAATTCAATTTTGACACTATGTACCTGGAGATAGTATCAGATTCCACAGATTAAGAGTTCGGTCCTATAAGATTGCACTTCTGCTCCCCACCCCCACTTCAGATGCCAGTCACAAATCCAGGCTGTTACCTGTACTTCTGATCAACGAATTATAAATCAGAGGTTCCATGGCTTCCTTCTTGGGTTTGATTAATTTGCTAGAGTGGCTCACAGAACTCAGAGAATTTTACTTACTAGATTACTGATTTATTATAAAAGGATATAACTCAGGAACAGCCAAATGGAAGAGATGCATAGGGCAAGGTATGTAGGAAGGGATGTGGAGCCTCCATGCTCTGTCCAGGTGTGCCATTCTTCCTTCATCTCCACATGTTCACCAACCTGGAAGCTCTATGAATCCCATCTTTTGGGTTTTTATGGAGGCTTTATTACATAGGCATGATTAATTAAATCACTGGCCATTGACAATTGATTCAACCTTCATTCCCTCTCCCCTCCCAGGAGGTTGAGGGGTAGAACTGAAAGTCCCAACCCTCCAATCACATGGCTGGTTCCTTGGTAAACAGTCCTCCCATCCTTAGGTGACGTAGGGGCTTTCCAAAAGTTTCCTCATTAATATAACAAACGGCACATTTATTTCTCTCACCACTTAGGAAATCCCAAGGGTTTTAGAAGCTCTCTGCCAGAACTGGGGATGGAGACAAAGACCAAATATGTATTTCTTATTATAAATTACAATATCACAGTCACACAGAGGAGAATATATACCAAAGAAATTCATAGCTCTGGAGCCAGAAGGAAGTGAGATGAAAGATAGATCTGGATAAGTAACTGGATGTCTACCAGTCTAAAACTACAAGGACACACGTGTAGTTAAACAAAGTTATGTTCATTGTGCTTGCTGCAGCAAGAGAGATCAAACATGCCTGGGATCTATGAGATTCCAGTGTCATTGTTGATGTTGATGATTTTGTGACATTGTTAATGTTCAATAAAGGAGAACCAGATCTAACTGGCAGTGAGTAGGTCAGCTACTTGGGCTGTTTTTTTCCTCCCTCACAACCCAGTATCTGCTACAGAGAAATAGTACTACCCTTGAAGGCCATTGTGGATATTAACAGAAATAACATGTTGTTGAAATCATTTGAAGGTCCAAAATGCCCTATTAATATAAAGTGAATTTAAAAGGAGACTTGATCCCATTTGAAGATGGATGCCATAGGTGAACACTTTGAGTCTTCTTCCATGAAATTTTACAAAAGGTATCTCTCAAGTACAAAGGAATAAAGTTAAAAAGAAGCTTAGAACTTACTTATTACACTTGCATATATGGAGATGATACTTTTATTATTTAGGCAGTTACTTACTCTGGAGATAAGATTTCTAGGGAACTAGAGAGAGTTAATCCTATGAGCCAAGACTGGCAGATGAGGGTGAGCATGGCTCCCTGTGTAAGGCAGTGATACTGGACAAGTTATCTGATATTAAAAATCCACCACAAACTATATAATCTTTGCTTCTGCTACCCCATTCTTTTTTAGTCCTCTAGAAAATAAGTGAAGGCTTCACTTATCTGGATCCCATACTAAAGTGCAAATACTTAAGCATGTACTAAGTATTCTACTCTGTACCAGGTACTGGTGAATAGGGCAAGTTCACCTTTACTAAGAAGATTATTCAACAGTTTAACTTGATTCTGTTCAAGTCTATTTATTTATAAATATATTTATTCCATTCAAGTCTATTTATTTATAAATATATTTATTTATAAATATTACTTACATGATAAATCCACCCCAAGCATATTTATTGATTTGTATAACATTCAAATCAAATTTGTATAAATTCAATTTGTATAATATTCAATAAGCACCTAAAGTATTATTCATTGGGTTATGGATATATACAAATAAAAATGCATGGTATTTAAGAAGCACCCATGACTTAAACACATAGCAGATGAATTAAAGGTCTGGAATAGGGGTTTGAGGAGAGTACTATGGGAATGGAAGGCTGTGTCAGATGTCAGAGGGAGAATATGAAATTGAACATGACATGGTTTCTGTCGTAGGAAGGAAATAAAAGAAACATCTTAATACATAGACAATGGCAACAGATCGTGCCCCAAATTGTGTCCCATGGCCTGCCTATAGTAACTTTACTTAACTATGGGATCCCTACTAGGTGCCAGCTATTTAGTATTCCAAGATAACTAACATTCAGATCTTATCTTCAAGAAACTCATTATATAGTTTTAAATAGGGACTTTTAACGCTGACGTCCAAGTCTCTTTGCATTTTTCTTAAATGACTCTTATTAGACTCACTTAGAGCCTATTTAAAACCTGAACAGCTAGGGTGACCTTGGACAAGTTATTTAATCTCTCCATGAATCCAGATCTGAGAAGTAGAAATAATGACACTTATCTTGGGAGTTTGTTAGTGTTAAAAAGAAACAACAAGCCCCAAATGGAGTCACTTGTGCTAAGCCTCACCAAAACTTAACACCTAACCTAGTGCAGTTTCAACTTTTCTCAGGAGGGAAATTTTAAACCAGTCTGGAACTTCCTGGTCAGCACTAGTGATGTAGTCTGCCAGAGATCCTTTGCTGTCCCCTGAAGGAAGTTGACCTTGCGTGAAATAATCCACCCTTTCAACTTCTTTGTCCTACCCTCTTTTGCCTATAAAAACCTTCCATTTTGTATATTTTGGCAAATATGATGATGCTAATGATGATGATGATGATGATGATAATTGTTACTTGTAACTCAAAAAATTCAGAGATAAAGAAAGCACAATTTGTTTAATCTGAGAATTGAAAGAAAGCATGATTTGTTTCATCTGAGAATTGCCTCTTCTGTATGTTGGTTTTGACTTCAGGATCCTTTTCTTTGTGATATCAAAATGACCCCAAATATCATCATATTCCCATATGATGCACACTGGAATTGCTATAAGTAGATGGGGGAGATAGGGAATTAATAAGACTCAATAGAAGCCTAGCTTGATTTATTGTGGTGATTGGCACCAAGGTGTCTTGCTTTCCAAATCCCCAATTCTATTTCTTGAATGGATAGTTTCATAAATTGTGTCAGATCTTGTTTTAATAGCAACCATAAATGGTAGAAGTTATCTCTATAAGAAGTCTAAGCACCATGTTTCATGTTTGTATTCTCTCTCTCAGCGGCAAATTACTGACAGAAATTGTACCTGGACAGCACAAAAAGAAGAGAGTACTTGGCAAATAACTGGTAAATTTTATTAGAAAATATAACTAATAAGAACAAGAAGAAGAAAATAATAATTCAGATCAGCAAATCTGAATAACTACAAATCTTCACTTTTCTTGGGGTAAATAGCTCCTACAGTGTATGTGAGAACTAATTATACAGCTTACTAAAGCAACACAAAGTTAGGGGACAAGAAGGAAAGGTGTGAATTGAAACTAACGTTTGTTGAGCACCGGTAATGTGCTAGACACTGTTCTAGACACTTTATCCATGTTATTCATTCTTTCAAGTCAATATTATGAAACACCCATTAGGTGACAGGCAGTGTACTGTCTGACGTGACTGTCAAGAGAAATAAGACATGGTATTTATCTTAAAGAAATTATAGCCTAGAGGAGGAGATGAACAAATAGGTCAGCCTTCATGTTGTGATGTGATAAATAGTTCTGTTACTTAGAGAACGGTATCAAAACCAGACAGAAAGGCCAAAAATATTTCCTAAATTTAGAAGTACTTGAACTACGTTTTGCAGGAGGAGAAAGAGGTCAATTCAGTTGAAAAGGAAAAAGTGGATTTTGCTGGTGTCAAGACTAGCATGTGTGTAGACAAAGGGGTGGGAAACACTGTGGTGTGGCTGGTGAACTATATGAAGTTTGGAGAGTTTACAAACTATATGGAGGAGTAGCTGGAAATGAGGCTCCAAAGCTTGGCATGGTTCAAGTCATGGAACATGGAAGCCTTAGAAGCCATGAGTGCATTCTTCATTTTGAGAATTATGGGGAACTACAGATCAATATTAATCCTGGAAATATAGTGATCATTTTTGTATTGAAAACAATCACTTCAGAAGCAGTATGGATGATGGAGGAGGAAGGCAGAAGGGCCAGCTATTTCATAATCCCTTCAAGAATTAATGACTAAGGCATTGAAAGTAGAAGGGAAGAAACTGATTCCAGATGATGAAGTAAAATTGGATGTGGATGGTGCATGAGTGAGAGAAGACTAGAAGGTTTCCCACATTTGAGGCTGGAATTGCAGATATAGATAGTATGTGTATATATATATATATATATATATATATATATATATATAATGAGTATAGTAAGAGGAACAAATTTTAGGGGAAAAGGTTATAATTTCAATTTGGCATATTGATGTATCCGGGTACCAACTGAAGTATGGATTTGATTTGTTTGTTTGGTAAGAGACTCTGTCAGCACGTTCATATGGGTAGAGAGAGAAAGTCATCTTCTTTTTTCTGCTACAGGTCATTGAGTATCCCTTCTTAGTTATGCGTATGTAAGGAGAATAGTCATCCATTATATTGGGGGTTGGGTACAACTGTGCCCTTTGATACTGTAAGCAGCACACCAAAAAGGCAAGAGTCAGACATCCCCAACCTCTGCTCTCTGAGATTCCAAATTTGAAAAACACATTGTCTAAGATTGATAAGGCACTGACCAAAAACAAAGCAAAACAAGCAAACAAACAAAACACTGGGAGGAAAACACCAGGGCTCCAAATGGGACTCCATAGGAGGGAAAGGAAATTGGTTTGGTGACTGACTCTTCCACTATTAACAAAATGGTCTGAATTCACGGGGAAGGGCTGGTTTGGGTGTAACCAACCTACCTGGGAAACAGTTTCTAAGTATGTGACTATTTGTCAAACAGCTGCAAACTTGAAGTTTGCAAATTGGCCCGTATTTAAATTAGTAAAGGCATAAAGTTGTGGTGAATAAGTGTCCACAAGTATGGGTAAGCCCAGTGTTTAAAAGCAATCCATGTGGCCACAATGAAACAATGGTGCTAGTAGTGGGGTAGGAGGGGTTTATAACTATTCTTTTCCATCTGGAGTTTGAGAAGAAGGACTAGATTTATTTGGGCTGCTGAAAATTTGAACAATTAGTTGAAAGTATAAAAGAAATGTTGTTTCATTTGTATCTTAAACTGGAAGAGTGGGTCAGATGGATTACATTGAGTTGGCCATACCTGTAGAGCAGTTAAATAAAGACATTGAGGAGGAAGATGGATATACAAGTGAGAAGATCTAGAGGGAGGTTAGACTTGAAAATGTAGATTTAAGAGTCGTTAGTGTAAAGTTGGGAGTTGGGTGTGTGTTTTCAGATGAGGCCATTAAGGGAAAACATGTTAAGAGATGAACACGGTCCCAGGTCTGGAGACAGCCAACATTTGGGTGGTTAGAAGAAACGGAGGGGTCCATGAAGGAATAGTCAATGAGGTATTAGAAAGAATAAGAACAATGAACTCACAGAGGTCAAGCAAAGAGAGATTTCTCAAGAAAAGTAATGGTCAAAATTCAAATGTCATAGAAGATCTAAATGTGCCCCAAACAAAAAAAGATACCGGCTTTTCTAACATGTACTTCATCCCTGCATCTTTCAGTTATATGAGCCATTAAATGTTTTTTGTTGCTTACATCAGTTTGGGTTGGGGTTTTTGTTCGTTTGGACCCACAAGAGCTCTAAATGATGTTGGTAAGATTTTCACATAGACTTTGATGTCTCCTAAGATGATGACATACTTAGGTATCCTGGGTCTAGGAAGCTGGATGCCTGCTGCAAAATAGAAGATGTAAGTTGAACATGTAGGTGTTGTATATATCATTTACTAATATGCACCACTGGCTTTCATACAGGAAAAACAGCTCCCCAAAGTCAAGATTCTCTAAGGACAACAGTAGATTTTTAAGTAGAACCCTTGTTAGTGGATGTCACAGATGGTCTTTCTCCATGTATAGATTGGTCCCCATAAGACAATAAAACTCAGACCACATTAGATGAAACAGAAATTGTTCATCCTTCCAAGACTCTGTGAATCCACTGTAGAGGAATACCTTTTTGCAGCCGTATGCTGGATGAAATAGCTGGGTGGAATCTTATTCAAGCTTCAAATGGTTTTCACTGAGAGTTCTCTACCTTCTTACAAAACTTTAAAATAATCACAATCTTCAAAATGCTAATATAAACCTCTAGACTCCTTCTGATCCTTTGGGAGCTGTGTCCAAATGTTATGCTAACATGCTCTGTTACAGCTGAGAAAACACATCAAATTTGCTAGTGAGCCACATGATTGACAGAGCTCTGGGAATCCGACCCCATGAGCCCCAGAAGTTAGAAAGCAGAGCAAAGCTTATGGTGCAAAAATAAAGTTCTTTGACTACGGCTCTCACTTTTAATTATAATCCCCTAAAAGTTACAATTCTATTCTGCTTTCTCACCAGGTATTTAAAAAATGGGATTGTTGCATCTTGCTTTTAAAGAGCATGTCTGCATCAAAACATAATATGTCTCTACTTCCTGTGGAACTACCTAGTAATTCAAAGGCATATTTCATCTGAGGTGTCTAGACTGTCATTGTCATTGGAAAATTAAAAATAAAAATGTTCAGTTCTTACTGTGCTATGTAACAAAGGGTAAGGATCCTCTGAGAGATCATAATTTTAAAAGTGCAGACTACCATTCCGCTCTGCAAACAAAACAAACCTAAGAGTGTTTGCTATGACTTTACCAAGGAGCTTTTAAAGATTTAGAGCTAAAATAATACACCTCTTCCAGACATGGAGGTGTGGGACTCATAACCAGAGCATGTACCATCTGTCTTGTCTTCCAGGGAGAGTTGTTGGGTTTTCCTATGTCACATAAAATCCCATTGGAATAAACTTCTTGGTTTGTCCAAACTGGTTAGTTGTGATGGGATTTGGGGGACAATTACTGCACTGCTAGAAATCACATTTGAACACTGTTAAGGCCAGAGATGAAACAGAATTTATACCAGCTTCTCTGTAGTTAAATCAGTGAGAGAAGAATTTGGGGCCCAGTTCATTTTGGAAGATGATATGCCCAGTCAACCTGGGACTGACTCTAACTTTCGAATGAAAAAGAGCAGAGTTCATATTTAGCTCTATCAATTTCTAACAAGTTCTTTAAACTCTCTGGGCCTTAGTTTCTTCATTCGTGTAATGGTGGTACTTATCTTAGACAATAGTCTTAGAAGATAGTGATGAAGGTTAAATTGAATCATATATTTAAAGCTGAAATCTGGATATCAAACACATAGGAAATGCATATAAATGGGAGTTAGGGAATATTGCTGTGACAGCAAGCATAGTATTTTCTAGATATTTATCATTAAGCTTCTGATTATTTAGGGAGGAAAGATGTTATTTTGTTTAATCTTGAATTTGGTATTTGAGGAAGATTTTGCTTAGAAGATACAGAGGGGGAAGAAAATTTGGAAGGTAATTGCTTCCAACTTTTGCCCTGATTTTGAAGTCAGGACACTAGTTTCATTCAACTATATTCAAAAAATATTTATTATATGATTTCCTATTTTCCAGGCTCTGGGAATATAGAAATTAGCAAGGTAGATATCATCTTTGGCCCTATAGAACTTGATGTTTATCATGGGACATGGATTAACCAAGTAATTAGACAAATACTTATGCACAACTATAATAAAATGCTATCAAGGGAAAATGCAGCTTGCTTGGAGAGTACAGAACAGAAGAAATCTAACCAAAATCACAGCTTTTTACTCCCTGGAGAAAGATTTATCCCCATTGGAAATGTGAAGTTTGAAGAGTTTTTCCTCGATATGCTTTCCAAAACTTTGCTGTTTTCTCCCTAGTTGGGAAACTAGTTGCTTGCAGTCTTTTGATGACCCTGCATTGCTTGTCTTTGTATTCCCAGGACTTAATAAAAGTGCATTTATACTGCATTGTTTCAATTCTACCTAATGCAACTTTCCCACTGGGTACTCTACCACAGAAAGCTTATCTCCATACTCTCACCCAAGGAAAAGAAGTTCAACTCAACTATCCTTTGTCTACACAATTGGACACATTCTATTATCCCTAGTCTTCTTATTAGGCACTGAAAGTGCTAAAACCTTTTCAAAATTTTCCAAACTAAATATCCTATGGCTGTTTTAGGGCACTCTGCCCTCTCTAGGGATGGTAAACCAAAATAAGGATGAGGGATGATATTAGGATAAAAGAGAAGGAGAGAGATAGGCTCTAGGTTACTGACAATTTTGATCTAGGTTATTCCTGTTTAATATTGCATTTCCTTCCCACCGAAATCATTGCTGGTAAATTTCTTGAGCAAAGTAAAATGAGTCATAGAACACTAGAGTTGGAAGAAACCTTAAAGTTTATCAATTAGGACTCAGGCATATGATAAACAAACAAACAAAAAACAAACAATTAAAATTGGCTTAAGCCCGATAAAATAATGTATTGACTGACTCAAGTGATCAAAAAGAAAAAGTAAAAGGTTTGAGGTACTGCCTAGTTATATGTAGCCTGATCAAAAGTTCATAATCTGGCTTCTTTCCATCTCTTATCTATACTGTGAAACTATGGAAGATATATAGACTGACTGCTCAACATTCATTCATGCTTTCTTCTAGAATGCCTTCCATATTTCAGAAACTGTAAAGGAAGGCATTTCTAGCCCTCCTTGTGGGTATAGGTAGAGATGCGACATAAGTTGTTCCAATATATAGTATTTGCATTTGATCTACATTTGGAACTGGATAAGGAGTGGATAAGGTTAGGCATCCATTTTTCTGGCTTGGATCACAGCTAGGGCAATGTAGCTAATTATTAGTCACCCACTGAGTCAGTGACTTTCTCTAGTGGAGGTGGCAGCTTTCCTGAACCATATGCAGCCTGGTTCTGGGGTGAGCAGCTTCTCAATTTAGCAATTTTTCACAGCGTTAAAGGACGTTCTTACAACCAGAGCAGAGACATTGTGACTCTAAACACTAGAAATTTTTCTTGGAAGTCCAGCCTATAGCCTGCTTCTCTAGCCTTCCACTGATTTTCTAAACAACCTTACACTTGGTAGATATAAATAAAGACAAATTAAATCTCTAGATATAAAAAAAAATACAATGTCTGAGATGAAAAACACACAGAATGGGATTAATGGGATATTGGACATTGTGCCTGGCTTCTTCCACTTAGCATAATGTTTCTGAAGTTTATCCACATGTGGCATGTATTAATACTTCATTGCTTTTTATGATCAAATAATATTCCATTGCATGGATATACCACATTTTGTTTATCCATTCATCCACTGATGGACATCTGAGTTATTTCTACCTTTTGGCTATTGAGAATAGTGCTTTTATGAATGCTTTTGCACAAATATCTGCTTGAATACTTGTTTTCAGTTCTTTGGGATATATACCTTGGAGTGGGATCGCTGGGTTATATGGTAATTCTATGTTTAAATTGTTTAGGAAGCACTGAACTGTTTGTCACAGCAACTGATCCATTTTACATTCCCACCAGCAGTGTATATAGGGTTCCACTTTCTCCTCATCCTTGCCAACTCTTGCTATTTTCTGCTTTTTTGATTATAGCCACCCTAAAGGGTGTAAAGTATATCTCATTGTGGTCCCTTCAAGGGCAGTTTCTATTTGTTTGATTTTTTTCATATATATGGGTCATATTTTCCTTTTTTTTGTTTTTGTTTTTGTTTTGCACATCTTGTAATTTTTGGTTGAAAACTCTACATTTTAGATAATATATTGCAACAACTCTGGATACTAACCACTATTCCTTGGTTTGTTCTTTTATTTGATTATTTGTTTATTTGCTTAACAACTTGGCTGAACTAATTTTGCCAAGTTTTTTCCCCTGCAGTTTGCTGCCTCTGATATCCACGTTCAGATTTTCTTTTCCCTTGATATTATCTTTTAGCTTGGCTATTTGGAGTTCACCTCTGGTCAGCATAAGCTACTCCTTGGTCAAAGACTGTACTTAAGGTCTGTTAACCAGTCACATTTTTGCCCTTTACCAAAGGATTCGCGCGTGGCTTGAAGGTAGCTATCAAAGTTCAGGGCATTTATGTATTTTGCTGCAATTTCAGCTGAGAACTAGGAAATTGGAGATTCCTTCTCTGATTGATCCCAAGAGGGTGCAGCCTTGGATATGCACAAAATCTTCAAGACTTTCAGGGAAGAATGTGATTTTAGTTTGAAGCCTTGATTCCTAGGAGTCTCCTGTGGGCCAGAACAGCTTATTGTTCAACGTTCAGTCGGTGGGATTCTTTTTGTCAGAGTTTATACCAGTGAGATTTCTACCCTGTGTTGATGGGTCTGTGTATGGCTCATGGAATGCTTTGAAGTCTGCCTCACATCCTGTTCTGACTGCCTCTGTGTGAGAGCAGCCTAGTTCATGCACACAGGCTTTTGGACCCCAAGATTGACTGTGATCCCAGGAGGACTCTTCTTGCCTGCCTCCTCCTGGTTCTCTCTATTAAACTTCACACTACTCTGCCATTCTGCCTATATCATAGAGCTATGAGCCTCCTCTTACTTGCTTTCCACCAAGATCTCCATTGTTTTTGACAAATCCCTTAAGCATGGGGTTCCACAAGCCCTGTTCCAAATAAAGTAATACCAGCAGGAACTTCCTGTAGGGTATAGAGTTTATGCAAGGTCCTTGGTCTAAGTTTGGGCTGTTCCTCGCTTGCAGAGGGGCCCATTCTCAGGAAGGCAATCACCACGTGCAGGAGGAGAGCGTGAGGACGATGAACTGCTCAAATTCTCAAAGGTCCCATTTCCAGTGAATGCTGATTTTATTTATATTCCAATCAAATATTCAGGGAAAATTTCCTCATTACCTTGTGGAAAGTCTTAATGATAAAGACCACTGTTTGATTCTCAAGAGATTCAGAGAGCCAGCATACTGATTTAGTGCTAATCTCATTAGAACAGGGACTGAGGAAGAGAGGATTAACAGCAGGATGCCCTGCACCATTAAATATCAAATTATTATCCAATTAGGTGTGATGAACAATGTTTTATTTCCAGATATCAGATACCAAATCTCAAGTAGCTGCAGCATCTTCTAAATCTAAAGTGTATGAGTAACCTTGATTGTACTCTTGTTCATAATTGTAATTCTGCACTAAGCTTGAAAAATCCATCCTGGACTTAAAACTGTCTCTTGGTAACCTGGTGGGTTTTCCAGGCACACCCATGAAGACACATGTTTTGGTAAACAGCTCATGGATGTCACTATAAAGTAGTTCTGCCAGCCTCACTGAGTTAGGTTGGGCAGCAAAATATAGGGCAGACAAGGTTGTTTGCCAGTGATCTCTGCAGGGATCATTTGATTAAACAGCACATACTCTCCTTCAAAAATGCTCATCATTCATTCATTCATTCATTCTACAAAGTCATTCATTCTACACATGAAATGAACTATGGGCAGAGTTAGTAAGTGTGAATGGGGAATGGAGAGTGCTGAGAGAGATGTGTTCCAGGTAGTGGGGGCAGTAATTCAGAGGCTTAGGGTGGATGGGAACATATTTAATTCAATAAACTATAGGTAAGGTTTGTTTTAGAAAAAAATGGCAGAAAGTATGCAATCTATAAAAAATGAGATAAATTGTTAAAATATAAGCTATGAGCAGACACAGCTTATATTAAAGGAGTATTTAGTGTTATCTGCATGTGTTGTACAGAACAGAGTGTGAGGACTGTTATCCAGCAAAATGGGAGACACGTTTTCTTGCTTAATTCAACCCACCCCCAACACAAAAGAAAACAAAGAAAAATAAATAAAACAATGCATCATTTTCATTAAAAGTCAGAGGGGCCCAGATCAGAGAGTTCTCAGAAGTCAGATAGTTTGCTGCTGTAGGGAGAGGGACTGGCACAGAGCTGAGAGTCATGGTGCTCAAAAGAGAGGTGGGCCCATTGCCAGGCAAAAAGCATATCTTTCTTTAGCCAAAGATATGCGTTTTTCTAAAACCAAACAAATGAACAAACAAAAATATACTGTGCACTACAGTGAACTTTATGAGGGCTGGTGAGTGGAATTAGAGGTGGCAGATAAGTGAAAATAATGGTAAAATAAAGTAAAAGTGAGCCCTGGCATGGACAATGGTGATGACACACCATGAACTTAGGAGAACAATGAATTCAATTCTGTGTACTCGGGTCCAAACGTATACGAGCGACAATAATGATTATAAAAAGAAAACCATCAGCCAGAAGTGACAAAGAGACAAAGGTTTTCCTGTGGCTATACCTGGCTGAATAATGCATCTTGTTACTAACACGGTGGAATTAAAAGCTAATGCCAGAGCAACATCCCATAGTATTAATAATTTGTCTACTATGTTTTTATTTAAAATTAGCTCATTCATTAAATACAGAACATTGTAATCCCTGTAGTTTTAGTCATTCCCAGTTAATCCTTTCATTCTCTAAAGGGTTGAATTAAAACTCTGCAGGTAATTATGTGGGTCTTAAAAATCTGAATTTTCATTTCGACTAAGTCAATCTGACTGAATTAAAATATTGGTGACAGTTATTACTTGAGACCTTGGCCAAGTTATTTAAGATCTTTGTATTTTTTTTTTTAACATCTTTATTGGGGTATAATTGCTTTACAATGGTGTGATAGTTTCTGCTTTATAACAAAGTGAATCAGCTATACATGTACATATATCCCCATATCTCCTCCCTTGTTTCTTGGTTTCCTCATTTGCAAAATGGGAATAATGAATAGGGCATAGTCACTACATTATCAAGTTGTTATGTAGAATAAATAAGAAATCATATGGAAGCCATTTAAAGTAATGCCCAGCACACTGAAAACATTTAAACTCAGATAATAATGTTATTATTTACTATTATTTTACTTATTGTTATTATCTTCTTGAAATGGCATCAAGACTAGAACAGACTGATGAAATAATGAGAACTTGATGACTGCTGCCTTGAGGAGGTTTATCCCTATCTGAATTCATTACAGGTTGTCTTTAAAGCTTCTCATCCTGAAGCTGATTACATGAAATATCCATCTCCAAATATTCTCTAGAAAATAAGATACTACTGAGTCAGTAAGTTTGGAAGATGCTTAACACTGCCTAAAATAGCATTTCCCAAATGTTTTTGACCACCAGCCATTTTGTTTGCATGTGTATATGTTGGGGGGTGTACCTGTTAACATCCAGCTAGATGACTATACTAAGGGGACCTCATTTCTAGAAAGATCTAGCTTAGTAGGTGAGAACACCAGCTCTGTTGAGTTCAAATCCTGCCTCTGTCAGTTACTAGTCTTGTGAACTTCCTGTTCCTCGGTTTCCTCATCTGTACTATGGAAATAATAATAGTGTCATTTCCATAGAGTTGCTTTTATAAGTATTAAAAGAAGTAATCTAGCTGAAAGGTGTAAAGCAAAACCTATCAAGCAGATTATGCTTAACACATATTTACTATTATTACTGCAATCTATGTAGGTCTATATAAAATTTTAGGTCCATAAGATGAAAAGTGAGTCATTTTTCTGCTTCAGGATGCGCCTCTGCCACTTAATAAGAACGTTATCACATAGAAGTTTCCATTTCAGGCAGTGTGGTGTTTGAACCGCCCTGGACCTTTACCATTGTTCAAAATCTCAGTGTCAAATTCTGCGCATCATTTCTCCACATTTGTCCATTTTCCAGAACTGGATTTGCCAAACTTTCAATCTCTCTCCCTTTTCTATATTTTCCTTCTCTCTAACATGTAGGACTCTGAAAATAAAAGACTCCCTTCTCTTCATCTGTGCCAGGTCAAGTTCATGGTAGGTGATACCAGATGGCAGCAGAAAGAGATGAGTTTCTAGGGACTAGGGTTGTCATTTTAAAAAAAACCGATTGGTTGTTGTACTTGGCCATTGCTCTTACTAAAAATATTGCACTCACTCGATGTGCTGGCTGCAGTGGGGCTGAACTTTGTCCCTTTGGGGTATGCATGACTGGGGTCAGTAGCTGTAACAGGATGAAAACAAAGAAAATTCTCTTTATCTCTTATCACTCTTCTTCATTCTCATCCTGGGTGCTGTCAAGAAATGAATCAAATAGGTGTCAAATGCTATTGTTTCAGGCCTTCCTCCAAACTCTTGTCCTCTGATATAATCTCAGCATATAGCTTTAGGAGCAGGAACAATTCCCTGTGTCTCCAGGGATTTCAGGAGCTTACCTGAACTGGGAGAATGTGGACAGAAAGCTAAGTTTTCAGATCTATTTCTCACCATATAGTAAACAGTGCTTTTTCCTACCAACTACCATATACCTCTTTCTCAGTTTGTAAAATGCTGATTTAAAAGCCATGTTCCCAGCCCTATGAGATAAAACGTTATTGCTAGAAACAAATCATAGTTTTCACAGTGTCTCATTTCCTTTTGTCAGATATTTACTTTTCCAGTTGCTTTCGCAACGAGGGGTGGGCAAGTAACAGGAGGCAACAGCTTATGAGAGAATTTATAAGAATAATTTATTTTTATGAAATACAAGAGTGACATCCACAAAGATGCCCTTCCTTTTCTTTTTGCTCCCTTTCATCTCTTCTCTTAACCTTGGAAGTTGTAATATCATCTTGTAATCATGAGGGGAGACTTTACCAACGAGCTTGCAATGCTAAAGCAGAAAGATGGGAAGATTCTGGACTCCTAATGAGATTGTCGGGTTGTTGAACCAGCCTTGAATCTGCTGACCTCCAGTTTTCATATGTTATAATACTTGTCAATATTATTTAAGTCACCATAGTTGGATTGTACCCTTGCCTTCTCAATGAAGTATTATACAAGAGTCTTAGAATTTAAAAAGGTTGACAGCTTCTCTATCAGCTTCGGGTCTGCAGGTTGTAGGAAGGAGGCTGATTGATGTATGGGAGTGAGTACTAGCTTTGTGTCCGAACACACGTGATTTCAAACTCCAGATCTTTGGCTTGTAAGCCATGTGTCTTTGGGTCATTTACCTAAGAGATCTGTGATTCAGTTTTGTCACCTTTACGGTGGGGGTAATGGTAGCTAAGAGTATTATGGGGAGGATTAAATGGCATTGCATAGAAAATTTCTGGTACATAACAGAAACTCAACAAACTTCTCTTCCACCTTTCTTACCAGCCTGCACCTAAATTTAAATTCAAGACAAGATTTGGGTTGTGTCATGGAATAGGTTTCTGGTGAAATGCTTTTAAATAAAGCAGGATATGGAATCTTTTATCTCTAAAAAGCCTTGGAAATAGGAAAGTTCTGGTACAATGTATTCGGAGTTGGAGAGTGAGACTGGGTACAAGCTTTCCGAGGCTTTCATCTCTTTGGGTATCTGTAGCTCGTGCTCACTGATGCCACTGACAGTTCCCTCTGGATTGATGGTACTGCTCTTTGTCATTGGTCTACCAGAGGATTTCCCTTAAAGATCACGTGGAAATTTTAACAGGCGATGAGTTGTCTGCCTGCTGAGGAGAACATAGCCTGCTCTGCCAGAACTCAGGAGCCTGCCTTGTTAGCCTCTTCCTCTCTCAAGCTGGGTCAGAGATTCTCACCTACCGTCTGGGAGGTTAGCTCTCACCTGCTCTTAGACTGCATTCACTAGACGCACATCCTGAGATGGGGATTCATGCATAAGTGATTTATTAAGGAAATGTTCCAGGAAGAAACTGGTAAGGGATGGGGAAGAAGGACCCCAGGAAGAGTATAATTTCTGGCAAAGTACCAGTCTCAGCCTAATCCTGCATAGTTCTCTGCAATATACATTACACATCAAAGTTTCTCCAGCCTCAAGGCAAGGGAGCTGAGCTTTTCTCTTCCCACAGGAGTCAGTCATTGGCTATGGGTTATGGGGTGGGTGGGGAAGAAACATCCATCTTCCTGTGCACATAACCCAAATGGCTCTAGTAGTTCAGAAACAGCACTTGGAAGATTGTAGATGTAAGGCAGTAGGAGCAAACATATAGAAACTGGTGGATGTGTGCACAGAACTGGTAAGTAAACCAGAGGGAATCTGGGCAAGAAATGACAATGGTTCTCTAAATAAAAGTTTTCTTTTCCTTTCGCAAATTTTTTTTTCCTCTTATTTAAATCATCATGGCCTGTAACAGTTGAAGCATCTGAAAATTGAAATAAGTATACATATTTTTTAACATAAAAAAAAAAGAAATGACAATGTTCCCTATACCTATTTCCCTGCCTCTCAGCGACAACATACCTACTTCACTATGGAATAAACAAGACTTTCAACCCTAAATAAAAGCCTGAGTTGTCCAAGGCTGCCTAACCCAATCATTTATAGACCATGTGATACTGAATAAGAATTTAATGTCTCTGAATCTCTGTATTTCTCGAGCTAGAATTTAATAATAGCGTTGGAATGTAAACCTAGGTTTTTTGTTTTTGCTTTTAATTCTTTCCAGTACATTATATCATAAAATAACTAGATCATGAAATTAAAAGGGACCTTGAGTGGGCATGTTCTCTCTGGGCAGGACAGATATCTACCTTTCTCAGAGAGATAGGCATCTATCTTGTTTTTAACATTCTTCCAATTCAGTGGTTTTCCTGACTTTAGACATTCCTAGTAAAATAATAGTATCAGTAATAATAAAACACCCGCAACAACAAAAAATTACCTTCCCCAAGGATTATGCCCACTGAATCATCACTTCTATGCAGAAATCTCTGCTATTCCCCTACTAGATAAATGCCCAGTATTATGTGTTCTCATAACACAAAATATATTTTTCTGTAATTTATCAGAGTTGCAACTCTAAATTTATTTTTATTTCTTTGGCTCTCTGATTAATATTTGTTTCCTGCACTAGACTGTGAATTCCATGACTTCAGCAACTGTGTCTTTGTGTTCTTGTTCACTCTTCTATCCCTAGACCCTGCACAGTGTCTGACATACATTAGATGCTCTGTAAATAATTAACCAGTGTAGTAGAGTGAACATAGCATGGGCTTAGAGCCAGAAGGAAATGGACTTTTCTATAGCCCATTATACACTCCCATGACCAATGTATGAGAGTTCCAGTTGTTCCACATCCTCATCAACATTTGGTTTTGTCGGTATTTAAATTTTATCTTTTCAAGTGGGTGTGAAGTGGTACCCCCTACATTTAATTGGCATTTCTCAAATAACTAATAATGTTTAATAATTTTCCATGTTCTTATTGTCCACTTATATATCTTCTGCCAGAAATACCTTGTTTATCTTTGCTTTTACCATATTCTTCCCCCTTACATTCACTCCTTGGGGGCAAATAAAGCATCTTCTTAAGATATTTCCTGCCAGTGCTTCTCCTAAGATATCTCTACTGACTATTCTTATGCTGTTCTAGAATATGTGTAACCCAGCATTCAGCTATTCCCCTGGCCATACTTAACTGGTTTTACTTTTGCCTTAGGAACACCTGGATGTAGGATGAGAAATCACTCCTATTACTAGGAAAATCAAGTCATAATAAACATCTTATTTTTTAATAGTCTATTTAAGATATGTATGAAGGCCTCACATTACACAGTGCTCTTTATCATACTAAGAAGGCTATGCATTAATTTTCTACTGCTGCCATGACAAATTACTACAAACTTAACAACTTAACACAAATTTATTACCTTACAGCTCTGGAGGTCAGAAATCTGTTATGGGGTCTCATTGTGCTTAAATCAAAGTGCTGTCGGCAAGCTGCATTCCCTTCCGGATGCTCCAGGGGAGAATCCATTTTCTTGCTTGTTCAGGTTGTTGGCAGAATTCTGTTTCCTGTAACTGTGGGACAGTTTGTTACCGGCTGTAATTTGAGGGCATTTCCCAGCTTCCGGGGGCTACCTGTATTTCCTTGACTCATGGCTTCCTTTCTCCATCTTCAAAGCCAGTAACGAGGCTGAGTCTTTCTCATGTTGCATTTCTCTCTCTCTGATCTTTGTTTCTCATGGAGTAGGACTCTGTGATTTAATTGGGCCCACCCAGATAACCCAGTTTAATATCCCTATTTTCAAGTCACCTGATAACAACCTTAATTCCGTTTTGCCCAATAACATAACATATTCACATGTTCTGGGGGTTAAGTTGTGGACAAGTTTGGGAGGCCATTATTTTTCTCAACACAGACTATATCAAATATTTCAATGGTTGAAAGTTACTTTTGACCTTGTCACCACTTGGGATTTGCTTTTCTCATACTCCTTCCTCTGTTTTTTTATTTTTTGTTGTTATTATGGATATCCAGATTTCTCACTTCCTTTATATAAAATGTTACGTTATTATAACATGTGCTTTCAAAATGATAAACCTCATTCTATTCTGCTATCCATGAAAACAAAAGATGTAGAATTAATAAGACTCATACATCTTGGAAGGCAGTGGAAGAATCATCTTAATTAGTTGAATTTATCTGTCAGTTCTCTCATCCCCAAAGTCTTATCAATATATAAATATATATATATATATATTCCCAAATAAATATGGTATTCTCTCTAGGTGTAACTATTATATTAACTGACAAGGGAATAAAAGCTGAATCACCTCAGCACTTACATCCCTCTCTCCTTGTCAGACTCACTATTATTAATATATATGCTTCTTGAAGTCACGGGCTCTCCCCTGGGAGCATTAGACTTGAGCACTCAGCTCCACTTGAGACTGAGGTCCACAATTGCTCAGTGCCTTTGATCATTATGAAATTTATTTAATCATAACAGTCATGATGAAAATAATAGTCTTCTAGCATATTACAGTTTGCAAAATACTTTATAAAATATGATCTCATTTTAAGTCATGTGTCAATCCTGTGAGCTAGGCAGGAAGCACCTTTTTTATTTCTTATTTTTCATTTGAATAACTTGAAGTTGAATGGAGTTAATCTTGCTTAAGTTAACATAACTATTCAGTGATAGTGTGTGGATTTGAACTCATCTCCTTTTCTTTTCACTATGCTTACTATGGTTAATTCGGCAAGTTGCTATGATTATCAGTTTCTGTGATTTGACTCATGAATTTGATAGTCTAGTTTTTGTTCAAGTAGAAACAGATCTGGAATATACATATCTGATATACTGACCGTCATAATTTGTTTTCTAAAACACAATTATCTCACTTGGTATGTACAGTTGACCCTTGAACGGCATGGATTTGAATTGTGTGGGTCCACTTATATGAAAACTATTTTCAACAAACATGCACCAAAGTACTACATGATCTGCAGTTGGCTAAATCCATGGATGTGGAACGGCAGATACAAAGGGCCAACTTTAAAATTATATGTGAATTTTCAACTGCTCAGGGATTGGTGTCCCTAACTCCCACATTGTTCAAGGTTCAGCTGTATATTCTGAATTCAATTTCATGCAGATTCTATTTCCCACTACCTTTCTGATATAATTTTTAGACTTTTCTCTACTTTTTGGCTCTGAGCAGTCTCTAAAAATTGTCTTCTTCTTTACCTTTTTATGATCCCATATGGATCTCCATGTCATCTATGTGTTGCTCTTTCCTCCCAGGGAGAAAAGCAATCTGCTAAATAAATTCTCACTAGAAACAAAGAATCAGATAGCTAGTAGAAGAGACTTAATTCAAGTGGCTAGCAATGTTTGAACTCCAAAGACACAGCCTATCTCACCATAGTACAACATGATGCTTTCAGTAATTTCCCAAATGACATGGTTTTCAGTATTCTTAGTAACTTATTATCATTGTCCCACAAAATATGTACATGATATACATAAGGAAAACTACAAAATTCTGATGAATGAAATAAAAGAAGAACTAAACAAGTAGATAAGACATTCATAAGACAATAGAAGACATTCATAAGAAGACAATATTGTCAAGTTGTCAGTTCTTCCCAACTTGATCTATAGATTCAACACAACCCCAATGAAAACCCAGCTAGTTATTTTGTGGATATTGCCAAACTCATTCTAAAGTTTATATGAAAAAGCAAAAGACCCAAAATAGCCAACACAATATTCAAAGGAAAAACAAAATTGGGGGACTGACAGTACCCAGCTTCAAGAATTATAAAGCTTCAATAATCAAGACAGTGTGTTACTGATGAAAGAATAGAGAACAGAATAGAGAGCCCAGAAATAGACCCACATAAATATAGTCAACTGTTCTTTCACAAAGACGCAAGGGCAATACAATGGGTTAAAAAACAGCCATTTCAACAAATGGTGCTGGGACAACTGGACATCCACATACAAAAAAAAAAAAAAAATCTAGACACAAAACTTGCATCCTCTTCAGAAATGAACTCAAAATGAAGTACAGACCTGAATGGAAGTTGCAAAACTGCACAACTCACAAGTGATAACATATGAGAAAACCTAGATGACCTTGAGTAAGGTAATCACTTTTTATTATATAACACCAAAGGCATGATCCATGAAAGAAATATTGATAAGCTGGACTTTCAATTTAAAACTTCTGCTCTATGAAAGACAATATTAAGAGAATGAGAAGAAAAACCAGACTAAGAGAAATATTTGCAAAAGACACTTCTGATAACGGACTGTTGTCCAATATGTACTCGTAACGCTTAAAACTCAACAATAAAAAAAAAAACAACTACCCAATCAAAGATGGGCCAAAGGTCTTAACAGACATCTCACCAAAGAAGACATTCAGATGGCAAATATACACAAAAAAAGATGTTCCACACCTTATGTCGTTAGGGAAATGGAAATTAATACAACAATAAAATACCCACTACATACCTATTTGAATGGCCAAAATCCAAAACACTGAAACACCAAATGCTGATGATGATGTGAAGCAACAGGAACTATCTTTTATTACTGTTGGGAATGCAAAAGGGTACAGCTACTTTGGAAGACAAGTTTTCAGTTTCTTACAAAACTAAGCATCCTCTTATATGATGTAGGAATAGTGCTCCTTGGTACTTACTCAAAGGAGTTGAAAACGTACGTCCACACAAAAACTTGTACACAAATGTTTATGACAGCTTTGTTTATAATTTCCAAAAGTTGGAAATAACCAATATGTCTTTCTTTGGATGAACAGATAAATAAATGGTGGTGCATCCAGACAATGGTATATTATTCAGTACTGAAGAAACATGAACTATCAAATGAAAAGATATGGAGGAAACTTAAATGCATATTACAATGTGAAAGAAGCCAATCTGAAAAGGCTCCATACTATACAATTCCAACGATATGATATTCTGGAAAAGGCAAAACGATAAAGACAGTAAAATGATTAGAGGTTGCCAGGAGTTAAGGTTGGTGGGAGAAGATTTTTAGGGTAGTAAAAATACTTTGTATGATACTATAATCTTGGATACATGTCGTTACATGTTTGTTCAAACCCATAGAATATATAACACCAACAGTGAACCCTAGGAAAACTATGAGCTTTGAGTGATAATGATGTGTCAATGTAGGTTCATCAATTGTAACAAATATACCACTCTTGGGGGACATTGATAATGAGGGAGGCTATACATGTGCGAGAGCAAAGAGTATGTGGGACATCTCTGTATCTCCTTCTCAATTTTGCTGTGAACCTTAAACTGCTCTAAAAACTTATCTCAATTAAAAGAAGTATTATCCTGCATTAGTTCCCTATTCCAGATATAGATTAACCAGGGCCACATATGCTCTGAGATTGTTACCTTACTGTGAACTAGGTATGGGTCTTCTGCGGCTCCTGCTTAAGACTTTATTAGCCTTATAATCAGTGGTGACACATTTTGACTTAAATAGTAAACTAATAATTAATCAAATTCCTTGGATCTTTTTTCCATTCTAACTCTAGTTAATTGACGATTTCTCCTTCTCTATTTGTGCAATTGGTTATTTGAACTAAAACGAAGGACGTGACATATGACTCAGCTAACTTTCATTTTTTTGGAGTTATCCTATTATTCCGATCTCTGAGGAACTTAGAAAATTGTTATTCTGTTTTGTTATAAAGCCATTATTTCTATTTTTTCTTCCTCATCCATTTTATGTCAACAGCAAATATGAGACTCAACCAGATATCTATTTCTTTATTCAAATAATAGAAAATGATGTGTAAGAGATTGATGACAGTTTAATATGTTACCTCACTTAGTCCTGTCCAGAGCCATTTTCATTTACATAATTTCATAAAAACAACACTTTAAAGATGAAGGAATGGATCTTTTTTTAGAGTACTACCATCAACACAGTATAATAAGTCTATTTAGAACCCCAATTTTTTTTTCCAAAAGGGATTTAAGGTAACTTGTATAATACAGAGCAAGATGGAATAGGTTAAAATTAGGAGTAAAATAATAAAGAGAAACAAGGCAGGAGACCTAAGAATAGCAAGGATGAGACTTAATGTGCATATTATAAATACTTATGCTGAAAATATTATTTAGTAAGAGTTGGCAACCAAAAGGAAAATTTTAAAACCCTGCTTGTTACATAGTTCACAGTACTTACAAGCTATAAATTGATCAGTTCTATTCTTAATGCTGGGAGCAGACGGGACTTTCTCCCCAGGATCCTCAAGAAGAGTACAATATGTGATGTAAAGATTGACGTGTTCAACAACACCTCTCAGTAGACTCAGTGATGAATACTGTGAGCAGTTTCTTACAGTAACCCTCAATCCAGTTTAATGGTCTCCCACCAAGACACAATTTAGTAAAAGGGCGAGGCAGTGAAAACAATGTCCTAAGGAACTGATTGGACACAGTCAAGTTCAGGCTTAAATTGATTGAGCCTAATCTGGGGGCATATTTCAGCCTGTTTAGTGGAATCCTGGGGGTGGCATATCCATCAGGCCATTCTTGGCTGTATCCCTCAGCAGAGCTTTTGATAAATATTAGGCAGCAATGCGTTCCACATTACATTAGCTGGCGAACATTTGGAAGACAGTTTTATTCCATGTAGCCAGATAAAAACAGACCCACATGCCTGGTAGGTAACTGAGCTTGGGGCTGGGCTGACATGAGCCTTACTAGTCAATCTCTAGGAAGCCAACATGGTTGAGCAAAGTGGAATTGAATACCTTTGCTTAAAAACCTTATTTCCAGGAAAGTCTGTCCTGTGTCAGTAACAGGACAGTCACAGGCTGTCCCCTGTTCAGAGGGGCATGGGCATTCATAGCACAGATGACATCATTAGGATGGCTTGGTAGTAATGGAGCAAACGGCACACCTCCAACTAGCAAAGATCCTTGTTCTATGTTGGACCATTTTATTAGCACAAGCCCTTTGATAGCATCAATTTCTTGGCATCCTGGGACTTTGATCACTTTGATCTTTTTAGTTTTCTGGTGCCAAACAGTCTGCAGCTTTAATTTTCTCGCTTATATAGCTCAAAGTTTCTTATCTTTTGAGGCTGAGGAAACTGCTGTCTCTGGCTCTCCCTGAGTGACCTTATCTTATCTCACAAGGTTTTAGACACACACACAGTGATAACCCCTTGTCTGGGCAGAGTGGTGGGAGGCATGGGGAGGAAGGGTTAGGCAGGGATGTGGTGCTCCTTCCCTTGTTCTGCATGGACACGTCCCTGGGGACCTTGCACCCTTGGGTAAGGTAGTCAGCACACTCAATCATACAATCTCAGGAAATGCCTCATAGCTGATTTCATCTAAAGACGGATGAGAAGGTGTTTTTAAGAGACTGACCAGTGACTTTGAAATCTCAAACCACTCCCCACAAATAGGCATCAACTCTGCCTAACAGGTAAAGAAAGATGGCGTTGATAAGTCTGGCAGGGTTACCTCTTATTAGTTGTGGGACTTCTCAGCTACTCTATTTTCTCAGTACTAAGTGGAGACAATGATACTTCTTCTCAGGATTGTTTTGAGGATTTAAGTCATTAACATACAAGTAAAATGCCCTCATGGTATCGTGCCTGTCATTGTCTCTACTTATATCAAGGTATTTCATCAATTTTAACCGATCTCCTTTTTCCCTTTCATCTTGAATTTTTAAAATCAAGGTGAAACAAAATCTATATTTAATTTTCATATGTTAGTATTTTCTTTCCAAAAACTGTTTTTAATTGGTAGTATATCTTATATTCAATAGCTTCATAGAAATGAGGACTATTATAGAGATGGATAGTTAAATAGATAAAGATATCACTTTTCTTATTGTCTCAAACTACATTTTTTTCTATAAAATTCATAATTAAATCATAAGTCCATAATTATATCAACAAAGGAAGCAGTGTGCTTTAGGGGAAAACAAGGACAAGCTTTGGAATTAGGCTAGATTTGAATATTGGTTCTTACCATTTGAGCAGTGAAAGTACTCCATTGTTTAATCTCCTTGAGTCTCAATATTCTCACCTGTAAAATGGAGAAAATAATACATACTTAATAAGTTAAAATAGCATCTAGTTAGGGCTTGGCACAGAGTAGGTATTCAGTGCATAAGTATATCTTTTCAGTTAGCAATGTGCTAAATTTTGTGGGGATCACAAAGATGAACAGAAGGAAAGAAAATTATAATTTTTGATTTTCTATTTTGTATTAGGCTCTGTGGTTGATATTCTATGTGTGCACATCTCAATTCTCCTGAAAACCTGTGGAGAAGTTTTTAATATTCCCATTTAACAGATTAAGAAATTATTTCTCAGAGAAGTTAAACACCTTATCCAGAGTCATTTCTTGCCCTGAATGAGCTTGTATTCTAATTGGAGACATGAGTAACATGTATCTGAAGAGCAAAGAAGATGTACAGTATGCAAGAAGTATTATAAAGGCAGATATAGTACCTACAATTGAGTAAATACAGGTGATAAGCATCAAGAATTTAGAAGGAGAAATCTTCCTGGGTTAAAGTGTTTATCAACCAGGATAGGTTGCCTTATGCTGCAGTAACAAACGACTCACAAATTTCAGTGGTTAAAACAGCAAAGATTTAGTTTTAGCTCATGGCCCTCAAAGTCAGACACATCATAGCTGCTTAGAAAACCAGGCTGAAGTAGACACCATTGCCTTTGATATTGTTGGTAACTGCCAAAGTGATAAAAGAACTCCAGAGAGTCATAAAATTAATTAAATTAATTAAATGCTTGGCCATTGAATGCTGTGGTCCAGAGTCACTTCCAATTTCAAGTCATTGGACAGAACTAGTCATGTGACCTTTGCAAACTCAAGGGGGTCAGAAAGCCTAATTCCACTGTGTGCCTGAGAAGAGGGAGATCTGGAAATATTTGGTAAATGGCAGTAGTAATTAACACCATGTGATTCTTACAAGAGTCTAACATAATCTATTTTTTAGTGATTTTTACAAATCAACATTTTAAAAAATACTATATTTTCTAAATACTGAGACAGACTGGGACCTGGGACCCTTTGCTGCAGTGCTGCAATGCTTGCACCTGGACACACCTCTCTCTGAGCAACAAAATACAAAGAAACTATATGAGACTAAAAGTAACTGCATGCATGCACAGTTGGGACAAATTCTGGACAAAAGACACAAAGAAACCAAAAAACCCAACTGCCACTTTTGAAGAGGCCGGAGCAAAAGCAGGGTACTGCTCAGGCCCTTGCACACACCACCACCTAAGGGGTGGGTAAACCACCTAAGCCACCGCTCCTGCCCTACCCCTGGACACACCCTTACTCTCACCCCATATGAGGAACAACTCGCCCCCCTCTCAGTGAGTGAGCCAGCAAGGGAAACTGTTGTTTATTCTCCCTCCCCACTGCTACGGAACTGTTGGAGTTCTTGCTCCCAATAAAACCTTGCCTGAATTTCTTGTCTGACCTCTGATCAATTTCTATTATTAATGCAAGCCAAGAACCCTGGTCGGTAACAATAATAGTTTTGGTTAAAAACTGCACTACTCATAAGGATATGTCTGAATTTTCACATGTATGCGAGCCTATTACTTAAGTCCACTATCTACATACAGGAGATTACTTGTTTACAGTCATCACTGCTGATTTCTTTCAAACCTTTACTAAGCACCTGCCGGTAGAACCTGTACTTGTTGGTAGAAACTGTACCTATTCAAGCCTCTGCTTCTTATCTTCCCCTCTGAGCAGACATTACATCCCAGGTACTCGTTTATCCGAAAAAGATTTATTGAGTAGTTGCTGTTTACATAGCACATTTACAGGGCACCTTGGGAATGACAAATACACAATCATACTAGGACAACTTTTTAAGTATCTACCATCTATGTGGCTGCCTAGACCAGAAGCTAGAGAATCACCCTGTACTTCTCCCCCTTCCTTACTATATATGCCATTATATAGTTATCAAGCTCTGTTGACATCATATTTTTAGGACAATTGACTGCACATTGTAATCGCCTGGGATACTTTAAAAAATGCTGATGTTAAGGTCCTATCTCAAGAGACTCTTATGTAATTGGTTTTGGAAAAGGCCTGATCATTGGGGTGGGGGGCTGTTCGTAAGCTTCCAACTGATTCTCATGTGCAATCAAGTTTGAGATACAAGAAGTCTCAGTTCTTTCTACTAATTTTCATTCCCACTGCCCACCTTTGGTGGAAGCCCTTCTAATCTCTAATGTGGATTAATTCAGCAATCTTCTCTCTGGTCTCCTTGCCTCAACCTGGATTAGGGGCCCCAGTGCCATGTTCTCATTGTGCCCATGGCACTTATACGGTCTGCATTAATACTGCCTCTTTATCATCCCTTTGCTCTATTAGACTATGAGCATGCTGCAGGCAGCAGCTAAGGTTTATTATATGTCTAACTTGTAGTTCAGGATCTGGCATATAAAATGTGCTCAGTAAGTGTTTGCTGAATAATACAAATGAGTAAATGTTCAGCGAATCCTGGGCAGTAAATCAGTACAAAGATGAATAAGACAGAGGATCTCCATAACAGCGTTCATTGTTTGGTGGGGTAAATGGACATGAAAACACTTACAATGCCATATGAAAAAGGCCTATAACAGATGGAGAAGTTGTTTCTGAAGTATGGGAAATAAATAAGATAGCAGGAAACATTGCCAAAATAATCCTAATTGCTATACTGCTATCCCATGATTTGCTCCCAATAATCCCAATAATATTCACTAATATGCTATTTAAAATAAGAAAGCTAGAGAGGAATTAAGAATAGACTATAGGGGTGGTTTCATATTTCTAGTCTTTTAACACAGTCTTTCATGACTTGCTGTTTCCCAGAGTACTTTACTGACCATCTCTTTTGTATCTGTATGTCCAGAAGACCCTAGAACACCTACACATTTCCACAACCATCTGAAAAACCATATAGGTCAATGGCAAAATGCTTGTATACATTCTTCTCTGTATATATGATTGCATCTCAGCTCCAAATCACCCTTCCAGGCTCTGTTCTGTGATGCAGAGTTGAAACTGCAAACTCAGTGTTCCCTTTGCTAGCTGTCTTCCTTTTAGGTTCTGCCAGTAGGGGGCACTAGAGAGAGCTGGAAAGGCAGAAGTTTGGAGACAAGGAACTTGATTCTCCTTGCCCAGCTTGCCTTGCCTGTTACTATTACCATGGCAACCATGACCTTAACTCTTGCAGCATTAGTTGGCTTGACTTCTTTTTCACACCCTGAACCAGTCCTCAGTGGTTCTTCCAACTGTTCAGCTATCTGTCCCATGGAAGGATCCTGATTGGCTGCTGGGGTCATGTGCCCATCCCTTAGGCCAATCACAAACTGATTTGCAGAGAGAATCGGTTCTATGATTGGCAGGGCCTCTGGACATGCCCACCACTGTGGCCAGGAACCAGGTTTGCCTGTTATTGGAAGAAGGGTCATGGGAAGGGGTACTAGAGCACCAAAAATATAAGCTACCACAATTGACAATAAGGTTAAACGGGGAAAAATAATTTTCAACTTCTGAGGAGTCTTAGATATTGAGTAAGCTATTAGTCCTACAGTAGCCTCCCACAGAGCTGCAGGCTCCTCTTACTGACACTCCATTTTATTGCCATACCATATCTCTAGTGGATCCCAGACATACCTGAATTGACACAGGTGCCAGAGCCTAACGTCCTGCTGGGGTCTGATACACACAGGCATGTTTAACATGCTAAGGGAACAAAGAGTAATGAATAAATAATTGCTTGCTGGAGTCCAGAAAGGATTTAAAGATGTCATTTGAACTGGATCCTAAAAAATCAGTAGGTGTTTAGCAGGCGAGGAATGGGAAACAGGAGTGTAGAGGATATTCTGGGTTATGAAAATAGCAAGTGCAGAGAGGAATGGAGGCATGAAAAGGCATAATGGGTTTTGGAGAATCATTTCATGTGACTGAGCATGTATGGGGGTGGGGGTGTGATACGTCTGGAAAGACAGATTGTGGACAGATTGTGATGAGCCTGGGTTGCCATCAATTCTCTTGGAAAACATCTGCTTCCCATGTGCTGGCCAAAGCGACAACCATTTTCACACATACTGTATGATGGGGCTCCCTGTTACATATGCCTGGAATCAGTTTGCTTCAAAGGGTGCATTCCAATGAGATGATACCTGGGAGGTGAAGACGGTAAGAATTCAAACGATGTTTTCAAATTTGTTACCTGAGCACATTTCAGATTTCAGTACAATATCTTCAAGCTGTTGCAAAGTACAGAGTTTTTCATCCTCTGCATTTTTGCACCTGCATGTTTCCTCACCCACCGCTGGGTCACACTCTGTGTAGCTTCAGAAACGGAAGTAGAAAGTTGGGCTGGGAAATCAGGTAAGAGAACAAATCTACCTGAGGCTGACTCACCTCAAATATGTAAACAAAGTTTAGCTGCAATGGAGCTGTTGAAGTACAAATAGCTGTAGGCATTGGAACAATATAACAAGGCTAAAAATGATGCTGGGACATATACATTATTTCCAACTAAAAAATAAAGGACAAGGCAGAGAAAAAAATCAGGGATTTAGAAATGTGTTTTGGGAAATTCATCATGACCTCCACACTGCTCCATATCTTTCTGAACCCACTGACAACTGATTTCCACAGGCTGGATTTAAAACTGTTTATGATTATCTTCACCCAGGTTTTGAGGTTAATTAATTATACCTTTGCCTGGTAGTGCCACGAGTATGGGAAGCAGAAACAGGGGGAGGCGATGATGATTAAGAGCTATTTGAAAACTCAAAATTGCCAGAAATAAATGTTGCAGGGAAGGCAAGGGTGACTTGGAAATAGTTGTGACCTGAGGACTTGGTGGGCTTGGCTACTTGCAAATTGTAGGATCGGTAGCAGAGTGACCAACTCATTCTGGTTTGCTCTGGACTTTTCTGGTTTTAAAATGGAAAGTCCCACTTTCACTGTGCTCCCAGTCCCAGGAAAACAGAAGTGTTGGTCACCCTAAGGAAGACTGGTGATCTAGCTGACCATAATTCAATAAGCCAGGTGAGGCAGGCCAGTGGTTTGGGAAAAGTGAGGACTTCCCCAGGAAACCGTGTAAATATGTGAGGGTCAGCCTAAATTGGAGGGCACAGAGGCTAGACTGTGGACAGTCACCTCCAATCAAACCCATAATTTGAAGATTGACCAAATCATTTACTCTTTATCCAGATATTGAGAAATATCAAGCCATTGTAGGTTAAAAAGTTTTAACCCTTTTATAAATTTGATATATTTTTAGGAAGTGTGTATCTTGGGAGCAAAACTCTATAATAATGTTAATGAGAAGCGAAGCAACACAAATCTGTTTTCATCACTGTTAACATAGCTTAAATCACAACACAGGAGGAAACAGCTGCTCTGGAAGGCAGCCTAGGAGCAGATCAGCAGAAGCTGATTATCTGCTAATGAGCAGGTTTTAGTGGTGAGCCCTGGTGGAAAACCTACCAGACTCAATCCTGAAAGCCATCCACAGAACAGGAGGTGTGTGTGAATCATTTGATTGATGTGAAAAAAACTCAAAACAGATTCTTCCCAGCACTCTAGAGGCTGTCATGCCTCACTGCCTTCTTTTCTGTTTATGTTAAGGAGATAGGATACTTCAGTAAGTAAATGTGTGTAGTATTTAATTAAACTCGCTGCTGGGCTCCATGCGTGAGGCTGGTCCTCATTCAGGGATTATTGGACTGCTGCATCCTGCCTTCTCACTCATTTCCCTTCCTTCTGGTGCTTCTACCTCCAGCTCAATACCAGCAGGAGCTGTGGAGCATCAGGGTAAATGCTTTAGTATTATCTTGTTGTATCCTTATCTTATTCTTTAGATAAGGAAACCGAGGCTCAGAGAACTTAAGTCACTTTTCTAAGGTCTTCTAGCTTGGAGAACTATGATTTAAACTCAGGTTCTGGGTGACTCATAGCCAATGCTTATGACCACTTATGTAATAGAACATAAATGTATTTAGCAAAAACAAACTATGGTATGCAGCAGTGGTTCTCAAAATTTGTCCTCAGACCAGTACCATTAGCATTACCTGGGAACTTGTTAGAAATGCACATTTTCAGGCCCTACCACAGACTCACTGAATCCAAATTGTTGGGAATGGGCCTTAGGAAGCCCTCTGAGTGATTCAGATGGACAACAAAGTTTATGAACTACTAGTATGTAGGCTGTATGCTGGGCACTAAGGATTTAAAAAGAAAACATTAGGTTCCCTGACATCCAGGAGTCAGAGTCTAACAGAGGAGGCAAGTATAGAAAGACCATCAAAATCGCACTTATTGGTGCACTATAAGTACAGTGAGAAAGTATGCATAGAAAATTAGGAAAGTAAAGATAAGGATAACTAACCTGGATGGAGCAGGAAAAGCTTTTGGGAAAAGCGGTTCTTGGACAGACCCTGAAGGCACGAGAAGGCTCTGGTCACAGTGACAAGAAGGAGAGAGTATTCTAGGCAAGGGGACAGCATAGATAAAAGAAATAGATGACAGGCACCTGTGAAAAGCAGTTACTCTGGGGATGCTGGCATGCGCGACGGGACGGAGGAGGCAGCGATGAGTCCACGCAGTGGGCGGTGAGTGGGAGGCCCTCTGCCATTCTGCAGCCCCACCCACCCCCCGCTTGTTGAAGCTCGGGAGACTGGCTCCTTGAAGCCTTGGATTGGAGACTTTATCCATGACATTTATGACTGCCCTATGGTCCCAGATGAGGGGCACCATATCACAAAGGCTTGTTCTTCATAAGCTACTGAGCCCCCAGTAATTCGTGCATATTATTTATACCCCACACTCTTTTCTCCTCCCTTCTTATGAAGTCCCCCATGCCACAGCCATCAGCTAGAAGACGTCAAGCTGTCTGGTGGACAGTGTTGTTTGACACAGACTCAGTAGCTAGTGATGTCACTTATGGTTTATATCATGAATTCTTACTCAATTCTTTGTTTCCTCACATCACCTATCACTGAATAATATGCTCACACCATAGGACTTCAGTCTGTATTTCCAGATCAGTATTTTGGCATGGACATGGGCTATATTTGAACACTTAAAATAAAATAATGGTGCTACATTCATGTCGGCATAGCAGAAAGAATGTGAGACTGGGAATGAAAGAGGCCAGGGTTCTAGCCCCAACTCTGTACTTTCCAGCTGTGTCCATTAAATCACATTTGAAGGTCCATTTATTTAAGCTTGTGAAGCCTTAATTTTTATTATCTGTAATGTTGGGTTGCTGTAGAATTAAATGGTATAATATTGGTGCCTGGAACTCAGTAGATGGTATTCCTTTCCTTATCTTTATGTATATCCAACTTGCAGTATTGAAGAGATTGCCTCTTCAAAATGCCCAATATCAAGACTGGGCAGAGATTTCCTTTCTCTTTTTCTAGATATTCTGTCTCTGTGGATTTTCTGTGTTCTCTCCTACCCAAACCTTGGGGTACAACCAGGGCTAAGTTGTTAAACCTGTATGGGCTTCAGTCTTCTCTCTGGTAAGATGGAGTGACTGACCTTTGTAAATAGTTTTTCAAACTACTTTTCATCCAGGACCCTTTGTTCAAGTAAAATCTGAGCAGTTTTGAGAAGATGGAAGCAACTTCCTCACTGGCAGCTAATCTCTGCTCACTTCCCCCAAGTATTACAATCAGATGCCTGTACCTTGAGAAAATGAGAGCTCTACAGGGATGGTGGTGCCTTATCTTCTGTCCCCAAACTAGCTCCACCTCTGCTTTCTCCATCTTAGTTGACGATAAACCAAAATTTCTGTTGCTCAGGTCAAAATCTTGATGTTATCTTTGACTTCTCTGTCTCACATCCCAAATCTATGGTTTTTTACAGGAAATTCTGTTTACCTTACTTAAAAACTATATCGAGAATATGTTTTCTTCGCACCATTTCTACTGTCACCACCAGCTCAGCTGGCATTATCTCTTGCCTAAGTAACTACAGTAGCATCAAATTGGTCTCTGCTTCCCCAAGCAGTCACAGTGATATTACTAAAACAAGTCAAATCAGGTGACTCCTCTGCTCAGAGCTCTGCACTGGCCCCTGCTTTACTCAGATTACAATTCAGAGCCCCTCACCCAGCTGGTTCCTCAGACGCTAGTCCCCTTTTCTTCTCTGGCTTCATTTCTCCCACACCTCCATCAGCTGCTGCCACAGTAGCCTCTTTGTTGGTCTCAACTCGCCAGGCTCCCTCCTGCATTTGTGCCCTTGCCATGGCTGTTCCCTCTGCTTGAAGGCACTTCCCCAGATGCTATGGATGGAATCATGTTCCCTCAAAAATCATATGTTAAAGCCCTAACCCCCAGTATGACTGTATCAGGAGATAGGGTCTTCAAGAAGTAATTAAGGTGAAATGAGGTTGTCAGGGCAGGACCCTAATCCGATAGAACTGTGGCCTTAGAAAGAACTCTCTGCCATGAGAGGACACAATGAGAAGGCAGCCATGTGCAAACCAGGAAGAGAGTCCTCAACAGAAACTGAATTGGCTGATACCTTGATCTTGGACCTCCCAGCCTCCAGAACTGTGAGAAATAAATTTCTGTTGTTTAAACAGCCCACACTATGGTATTTTGTTATGGTAGCCTGAGCAGACTAAGACACCAGATCGCCACAAGGCTAACTTCCCCACTCCTTCATCTTGTTCTCAAATGTCATCTCTTCAAAGAATCCCATCACAACATTCTATTAACATTGTGATGCTAGAATTCCCAGTTTCCCTTCCTCTGCTGTTATTCCTCATTCAAAGAATGCATCATTTTCTAACCTGTGATGTAATTCACATATTATGGCTACAGTTTATTGTCGGGCTATGCTGCTAGGAGGTATATTCCTTGAGAGATCTCTTTTTTTGCTCCCAGCTATGTCCCCAGAGCCTAGAACAGTGCCCAGCACATCGTAGGTGCTCATTAAATATGTGTAAAGCAAGTGAATAAATGGAATAATAACTATACTATTTCTTAGCTGTATGAGCTTGGCAAGTGGTTGACCTATGTAAGCTTTATCTCTAACTTCAGTTGATTGTTATGAGAATTAAATAAGTAAAATTTGAGTAAAGACAGAGGAACTGCATGTCTTGTTCATCATCATATGCCAGTGTCTGAGACGTAATAGTTCTCAGAACAAGAGTTAGGTGCTTAATGCAGTGCTTGACAAATAGTAAGGGCTCATCAAGTAATGATTATGATTTTGGCTGAACGAAATGTCTGCTTTTAATCATTGTCTTCATCTTAGTCTTGAGAGCTGGCCTGGATTAATGAAGAAAAATCCTAAAAGTCTTCCTATTCTCTTTGCACTCAGGCTTTCAGCACCAGCCACACTTGACTTTGCTGAGTACCAAATGTATTTTCCTGCATCCTGTTTCAGTGCCTTTTACAATGTTGTACTTGTGACCTGGAATGTTCATCTTTTCTCATGCTCCACCTGACAAAAACTCCCGTTGTGTATATCTGTCTGATTCCTATTCAACTTCCAGAGCTTAGCTCAAACATCACTTCACAGGAAACTTTCCCTAACTCTCCAGAGTGGGTCAGGGCTTTTCATAATCTGATTAGTAGCACCCTGTACTTTTTAGGAGGGTTATATCCAAATTGCCTGGCACAGTGTCTAGTATTCAGTAGTTGTTCAACAAATATGTGTTGCATGGATAAAGGGCATTATTTATGACCAGATACTTGATATCCATAATTTAATTTGATATTTTATGGTAGGCATTAAAATTATCTCTAATACACAATAAAGCAGGCTCAAAGAGGTTGAACAACTCCCCCAAACTCACATAGCTAATAAGTTGTAGAGTCAAGATTTGAACTCAGTTCTCTTAAGCTCAAGAAAAATTACCCTTCCCACTGCAAAGGAATTGCTCCTGAGATTCCTCAAGCCACTTCCCAATTCCTTTCCTTTAGTGAATGTAAAAAAGTCAAAACATGTCCTCACCTGACTGACTTTTTGCCCCCAACGTTCCCTACATCCCCAGTGATCCCAGGACCCCTAATGCCATTCCAGAAGGTCCATGATCCTGGCCAGCTATCTCCCTCTTCAAGGTTTACCCCTTATCTTTAGGATATCTATCCGTATAATTTGTTCAGTACTAAACTTCCTCATCTCATCAAATGGCACCATCATCAAGCTGATAACAGAGAAGACATCCTCCATTCCTTCTTTACTTCACTGTCCCAAACAATCCATATGTAATATTTTCTGTGCTGCTACCAGGTATGTCTCAAGTCCATCATTTTTCTCCACTACTCATAATGTCCAAACTGTGTCCTCTCACAGCTTCTAATCCTTTCCAACATATTTTTTTCTATCAGTCAGGAAACAGAAACTATGCATTCCAGGAACAAAGGGTTTAACATAGAGTAGGGGCTTATGAGATTGTTGAAACAGCTGCAGAGTGGGGGCAGATGCCAGAGAAACTGATGCTGAAGGTCTGAGAAGACAACGCTGAAGATCAAGGCCTGCATTACCAAATCTGGTGGGTTTTCAGAGCTTGCCTGGAAGTTGCCATCATTCTCAGAATGTCTGAGAAGCTCCTCAACAGGTTTCGTCAATAGCCATGAAGCGAGTAATTTTCGGGACTAGGCTGGGAAGTTCTGTGATGCTCACATGTGCACATTCATCTGGCTGCTATCACCTCTAGAGAACAAAGCTTCCGATTCACTTCCACTTTCCAGGTATCACAGATGTGGCATTCCTTGACAAGAGCTAGCCCAGGACGAAACATAGGAGGTGATTCTGAGAAGCAGAATTGCCAACTTTAGAAGGACATGGTGGTGGCACTCAGTTGACAACAGACAGCCTGCCCCACCATTTGCTACACAGCAGCCAAATTATCTTTAAACCCTAAAAACAGAATATTTTATAACCGTGCTTAAAATAATCCAGTGGCTTCCTCTTAGGATAAAACCCAAACTTGCCCCCATGACCTACAAAGCTTACTTGATTTTTCTCCTGCTACCTCTTCAATTTCATCTCATTCCAGCCTTCACTTTAACCATTATATTCATTGGTTTTCATTCTGTTTCTTCAACATGCCAAACAGTTTCTCACCTTAGAATTCTTATATTCTTATATTTACTCTCCCTTCTGTCCAGAATATCTTCCTCCTTGATTTTCACATTCCTTTTATCTCAACACTTTATCTAAAGAGTCCTTTCCAAGTTCTCCCTGTTGCCTCCTTATTTCTTTCAGTGCATTTATTGCAATCTGCTTTTATCTTGTCTATTTGTTTAGCTATTATCTGCTACACTCCTTGGAATGAAAGCTCAGTGAAAGGAAGTACCATATTATCAGGGGGCTAGTTCTCGGCCCTGATTTAGCTATCAGTTAGATGTTCAGTTTTAGAACATTGCTCATTGTAGGCTGAGTTCATTGCCTCAAAAAATCAGAGAACATCAGTTTCTTTGGTGCCCAAGAGCCTGCATTGTACCAACCTTACTAGAAGTGCAAGAAAGGTAAGGACAAGGTCTCTCAGTGCAATGCTTAAACAGTTTCAGTACATCCCAAGCAAAGTATCCTAATGCAACCTGAACTCCGAAGCTTTCTGCTATGGATGGTCTACAACCCCTCTCTCCTTTCATCCCTTGGAATAGCCAGAAATCTCATATTAATTTGATTAATTATAACTTTACCTCCTTTCCAAATCTGTCAAAATCTTCTTCATTAATCAGCACCCAATATAAATACACTCAGATTCATTTATTTCTTTTCTGTGCTTCTACAGCTCTTGGTTATTATTCCCATTATAACACTTACCACCAATTAATTGATTACTTTGTATATGCAATTGACGCCTCCACTAAATTATGTGTTACTTGAGAGCAGAGATTCTGTCTGGCTCATCTTTTATCTCCAATGGTGGGTGTGGAGAAGGCACTCAGGAAACATTTATTGAATTGCATTGAATTCCTTCCGAAAGCAAAGTGCTGGGTAAATCCCACTTAATTACAGGATCCTGGAGACACCTTAGCTAAACTGCTTATAGATCCATAATGCAGAATGCTAACTTTCTCCCCTGATTAATGGTGTTTTCCAACCATTCATCTCATCTTTCTATTTATCCCTTGCTGTACTGTGTTCTCTTGACTTCCACATTATGCAGAGTGCATGCTACCTTGTTTTGTTCCCAGTGAATTCTCATAAAATAGGACATACCTCACCAGTTTCTGGCTTCCCGGAACTAACCCTTTTCTGCAAACCTGATGGGCTGTATCACATTCAAATATTTGTATGAACACATCATTCACCTGTCCCTTCAAAGTCTAATTGGTACTAATTAGCAAATAAATCAAACTGAGTTTTCCATTAAACATGCTTTCATCAGTGTCAGTATTTACTTGTTTGCATTTAGTAGAGGAAAACAGGAAGAAGAAACATTAGCAACTATCTTTCCTCTTGTTTAAGATGAAAATAAATAAGCATTTGTTAACATGGAGGGGGAAGTGTTTTTTAAATTTTTAAAATAATAACATATCCTGATGTTGTATGAAGGGAAGAACCCAAGACTGAAAGTAGGAGATAATACTAACATAGCTACTAACTATTAAATATTATGTGCCAGACAATATAATAAATTATTTTTGAGCCCACAATATTGCATGGCAAGTGATTTTCTCCATTTTCCAGTCTAGGAAAATGATTTTTATAAGAATTAAATAACTTGACCAAACTCACAGAGATAATTTGTAAACTAGGTAAACTAGGCCTTAAATCTTGGCAGTCTGACTTCAAAGTTCAAGCTTTATTTCCTTCTCTCCGCAGCATTCTGGACCTCATTTGGCCTTACAATGGATTGTGTTTTGGATAGCAATTCTTTATCTCACCCTGTTTTCATACTCTAGTCCCTTGACTCTGGGCTAAACTGTGAAACTGGCTTTGGCCAATAGAATTAGGTAGGAGTTCTAGTTCTAAGCCTGGGCCCTAAGAAGCTCACATTCTTCTGCTTACTCTCTTGTTCCTCTCCTATAGACATGAGAACAATGTGCCTGGACTATCCCGTTGGTCTCAGGAGAGAATGAGGAGAGACATATGGAGCAGAACCACCCTTAGCTGGGCCCAGTCATAATCATCCAACCTCCAGTAAGCTAAATGCATGTGAGTGAACCCATCCAAGGGAAGCAGAACAGCCCAGCTGAGCCCAGCCGAGATCAACTAAACCCCAGTAAGCCATACACAGGTAGATGAGCCCAGACAAGAGTAGCAGAACAGGCTAGAAGAGTCTCAGTTTCTAGCTAATCCATATACTCAGGACAAATGAGGAATGATTGTCATTTTAACCACTGAATTTTTGGGTTGTTTCTTTCACAGTAATAGTTCACTGATACAGCCACTAATTAGCTCTACAAATTTCCTTAATAATAATGCTTACCACCATTTATTAAGAACTTACTATATAAGATACAGTGCTAAACACTTTATATCATCACTCCCTTAAATCTTTCTCAAAACCCTCTAAGGTTTTCACAGATGAGATGAATGAGACAAATGGAGATGAAATAACTTAAGTTCACATAGCTTGTACGTGGCAGAGGTGAGATGCAAACATAAGTTTATCTGGGTCCAAAGTTGTACTCTTTGTGTTATACCAATATGGCTTCATTCATAATCTAGAACTCCTTTGGAAAATAGTCAGCTGTGTAAATGTGACTTCCACTTAATTTCTCTGGGTCCATTTTCTTCAACTAGAAGGACCTAACTAGATAATATCTGTTTTTCCTCTTACCTTCTACAGATCTATGTTCCTTCATCCAAAAGTTATTTGAGGCAAGTTTGACTTAAAGCACATCCGGAATTTGATGATGATGAGAATGGTGATGAGGACTGTGATGATATATACAAAGAGATTCAACACCACCTAGATGAAGCTGGGAAATAGTTTTGCCAAGAACCAGAACTCGATGATTGCTGCAAGTGAGCATGAAATTTAGCTTTGCAAACTTTGAGGTAAGGTGGCAGAGTAAATCTGGGTCACACATCTTACTTCCTATTACCTAGCAAAACCACCACCAACAACAAAATAATAAGTGTCACCAAAAAATCTACTAGCAGCAAATAAGCAAGAAACTAGATATAATGTTAGGCTCACAAAGAGTAGAAGTGGCTGCCAAACAGGACACTGAATATTCATGACAGCTCCTGCTCCCAATCCTGGTGCTTAGGAGTGGTACAGGGATATAGGCAGAAAACTTTGGGGTAATAGAAATTCTGGGAAGTCTCATCAATACCCCTTAATCTGAGGTTATCAGTAGGCAGGCCGAGGAAATACATTTTTTTTCAAATCCGTAGGATTAAAAGCTCTATTTATCCTTGTAGATTTCAAGAGCTCAGCAGAGGTTCTCTTTCTCTCTCTCTCTCTCTCTCTCTCTCTATATATATATATATATATATACATATGTATATATATATGTATATATATTAGGAGATAAAGTGTGGAGTGAGGGAGGTCAGAGGCACAAGTGACCAAGGTCAAAGCAGACAAAGAAAAGTACAGGAAGTGCTTGGATTTAGACACAGAGGGAAGTGGAAGGTGAAAGTTTACATATATAGTGGAGTTTGCCAGGGAAGACTTCATGGATATTGGTTTCTTGTCTCTGCAGTCTTTCATGTGTGACTTTATGAGATGTATGTGTATGTATGAATGTGTTGAAATAAGTTTAACAGGTACTTACACATCTTTCATCACCACTACCACCAAACTACACATAGGTACATACACACCACACACCACACAAACGCACAACACACTACACACCACACACCACACACAGTTCTACTGCAAAATAATTGACACAAGTATCTTAGAGTGGCTATAGAGATGCCATCTGTTGTTTCCAGGGGCTGCTCCTCTAGGCATTCCAGTTTTGTGTTTCTTTCAGACAAAATCAAAGAAACGTTCATCTGTTTCTCTGCTTACCCAATGTCTCCATCATGATGCTCTGTTTTGCTTTCTGCATCTGAATCAATCTATTTTGCCTCAGGGAACAGCCTTCTGTGTTAATTCCCTGGTTCCACCATTGTCAAAGAGCCTGTGTGAAGTGGAATTGACAAGGTTATCGTATTTCATGTCATTTTATTATTGAGCGTTTCTTTGTCACTAATATCACCCTCACTCTTTTTGCAGACCTTCTCAGAGTCACTTTCTTCCCAAGTCTGGATTCAAATGTCGCTCCTGATTGAACTATTTAAATAAACTCAATTTTTAGCTTGCTTTTACTAAAATCACTCTTAATAACTACTATTATCTCTTATAATTACAATAATCACTTTGGCTCAGAGTGACTCACAACATTAGCCTTCAGTCCAATAAACCTTGGCAGTTGTATTTGGTGGAAGGTCTAGGGTATTTTTAGTAAGAAAATAGCTGTGATGGCTGGATCTGGTGGATCAGAGCTGTATTGAGAGATCAGGAAGGCTTAAGGCTTCCCAAGGTAATAAAATTAAAGTTTTAAAGCAACCCTGGCTAGATCTTAAGATTGGGAGACAGTATTAAAAAAAAAAACTTTAATTTTATAGTCTGGAATGTCAGACTATTTAAACCCATCTCTGCCACCTACAGGCCTTGTGTTCTTAGGCAAGCTATTTAAAGTTTCTATGCCTCAATATCCCCATCGGTAAAATGGGTATAATAAAACACTTATCCTCACAACGGTTTCAGTGGTTTCCATTCTGATTGATCTGTAACCTACCACTTCTTAAATTTTTTTTTACCACTTGTTAAATGGTTTGGCTTTAACCATAAAATAACCATATCGTATGGGTTTTGTGTAAAGATTAAACAGGTAACCAATGTAAAGCACATAGAAAACACTGTATAAGGCACATAGAAAACACTCAGAAATATTGGACACTGTTATAATTATTATTTTTCATTTTTATCATTACTTCTCAAGGGTCAGAGAGCTTTCATCTGGGTCATAGATGTTATCTCATAAAATCCGATGCTAACTATTAAAATCATGATTTTTATTGCATTTTACAGGTGAGAAAACCATGACTCAGAGTGGGCAAATGAATTGCCAATGTTACAGAGCTAACAAGTGGCAAAGATGGGATTGGAACGCTGGTCTGGTTCTTATACCTTTCTTCTATACTATATTACTCTGGACCAGAGACAGCATTTATAAAACCCAGAGGAAAACATTTGGGGTCAGAATATCCACAATAGTAACAATTATGGGTGCCAGAAAATGGGATTGAAAAAGCCCTGGGCAGAAATCACATCACACCAACACCCGCAATGGACTTTTGCAGTTCTTTGTTTTAATTAAAGAGTAGGCTCTTAAATTCCATAGGTTCAGTGCTAGTCCTGGGAGCAGAGGTTGCAGAAGAGAGAACAAGTAGTCTCAACTTCATAGATATGTGTGAGACACAAGGAAGAGTAGAGCAATTAAAACCTGCAGCTTTCTCTTTTTTAAGAGTCATAGTGGATGCTGTGATGTGTCACCAGATCCCTCCCTTCAGGACCAAAATAAACTATTCCCCCCTGCTGCTGGCTCTCGCTGACAGCTCTCCCTGCATCTCCCTCTGAGCACTGCCACCAGCTGAAAAGAGCCCACTTGTCCAAGGTCAGTCCCCTTCTAGGACACGGCCTACATCCAATGACTGTCAATGCAGAGGTATAAAGGGCTATCCCCCTCGCCTCAATGTGGGGCAACTCTGTAGGGCCACCCAGCTCCAGAACCCCCTACCTGCCTCCCTGTGAAATCAGCTGAGGTTCTGACTACTTCTCTTTCAACTTGCCTGTCTGCCTTCACTTTGCCACAGGTATTCACCCTAACAGCACTACCCAGTGAATTTCCTGCATACAAATCAATGCCTCAGAGTCTATTTCCCAGGAAACCTGAATTGCAGTATGCGGTAAAGCACGCATTTTTGTCGTGGCAGCCAACTCCAGTTACTCTCTGTATTTCTGAGGAAGTTCTAATGATTCGTCAAATATTTACTGTAGCATCAAGTAAATACAGCAGGACATGGTAAATATCAGGAGCACTTTCATAAGCATCAGAATGGAAACATTTTATTGATTTCCAAGGAGCAATTTAGCTGTTGTCAGAGGCTAAGTCAGTGGTCCAGAAAAGAGATCCAGGTCTGCGTGAGCACATCCATTAACATTACTTTATCTCCGGGTCTTGAATGTGCAGCGCAGCATGGAAAAATCTTAATTACCGCTAAACAAATGGTGAAATGCTATCCTCCTGCTCAGTGTTTCAGAAGCTTCTTCCTCTCAATTTGTTCATGTCTGTACAGGCCCCCAGAGGATTCCCTTTGGAGTTGAGTCATTATGGCCACAGGGTTGCCTTCCAGGTGCTATGGCAGCAAGAGAACATTCCTGAACCTCTTCTGGGTATGGAGATCTCATGGTGCATTACTGCATTTCTTAGGGGTATGGTGTATGAAGGGCAGAGCACAACCATCTCTGGGTTTGGGAACGTGGATGATGTGTCATCATTATGTCTACATCTCTGATCAAATCCCCTCACCTCCAGTCATTACCAACAACCTTCTTCAAACGTGGCTTCCATTCTTCTAAGTCTTCTCCCATCTTTTGCCCTGAAAATCCTGCAGGCTCTTCAAGGCTTGAAGAAATGTGACCCGCAATGACATCTAGTCACAATCGATTACTTCTATAACTTCTATTCTAATAAATTTAAACTTTTTCAAAAAGCGATTAACCCTTGTACATGTTCATAATTTTAGATATAAGAATTTAACCTCTGAAATTCTATCCTAAGGGAATAATCCAAAATGTACATACAAGTTTTTCAGTATAAAGATACATAAAATTCCTAGGTATGACCATCAAAAACAAGTCTTTGTTTTCCTTTTATGCTCTGTCTTCTTTCAGTAGGATTTAAGCTCCATCAGGGCAAGGATCATGTCTGGTCTCTTCAATTCTATATCTCTGGTTTCTAAAACAGTGCTTAGCACATGGTAAATGTTCAATCAATATTTAATGAATGAATAAATGAATTTACAAATGTGCAGAAAGTAGCTAAAAAAAGCAATTGTGTTGAGATATAATGAAGGTTTGATAAAAGGAGAACACTAATGTATTTCTGGTTGGAAAGAATTACCATTGTAAAGATGCCAAATTCTCTAATAATCTATGAATTTATAGCACTTCCACTCAAAAACTGACATCTTGTTTTGGAAGTTAAAAAAATTCTTGTAAAATTCAGCTGGAAGAAAAGAATAAAATAGCCCTTTTCTTTTTAAGAAGAGAAATAGGAGAGGTTTTGTCCTGCCAAATGTATACACACACACACACATGCACACACACACACACACAGGCACACACAGAGTAATCACAATGGTGTATGGGAAGAATACTTTGCCTGGTGACAGAACAGCTTCGATTCTGTAAGGTATGAAAACATGAAATGTCTTCTTCCCACAGTTACTGTTAACTGCTCTGTTGAACCTTCCTTCCCCACTGGTTAGCAGCCATCTTAAGCATTATGATTATTAAAACAATCTATATTCAGTCCAGGCTATTCTAAAGCTTTAATTGCAAAATCCTACCCTCCACCCTCCCTTTAGTATAGACTTAACTTGTGGCTTAAGGGTCCCTAAGAGGCAGAGGCACGACTGAAGTTTTCTCTCACTGCCCTTCCCCTCCCAGTACACTACTGAAATCCATACTGGGAAATTAATATACTCGTATTTTCTGTGGAAATTTCAGCTGTTACTAAAGAAGTTAGTAAAATCCCAATGAATCTATTGTACATCCAGGCCTAACAGCTACATTCTTGGTGACTCTGAATGGTGATTCCTTATGTGAGTGCAGGTTGGGCCTTTTAGCACTTTTCTGAAGGTATGGGATGCAACATTAACTCCATTTTTAAAAATTCAAGTGTGAAGGGGATAAAAGGAATGACATTAAGTTCTAAGCATTTACCATCTTCTCTCTCCCGCTTCTCCCAAAGGAGAGAGACATATTATTTGTTAGGTCAGTTCTGGATCCTCCTTTATGTATATAAGAATCAGGGCAAAAGGCAAAGGATAACACAAAGAAAAGAAAATAATAAACGATCTGAGCCAGAGAGGCAGCGAGACAAGCCTGGAGAGGATGGAAGTTTTTGAGGTGCATGTAGTGGGGAAAACAAGAGATTCGAGACAACTGTGGAGTAAAAGAGAAATTGAAAGGAAGTGATATATGGGGGAAGGGGATTTTTTTAAGGAGTTTTGCTTGCTTCCAAGAATGTATCCACTCCTTTTGAAACCTCTGATTTTACTGCTTTTTTTGAGACACACTACATTAAATATTGTTTTTTAATTATTTTTAGTTGCTGGACTATTTATTTTTATATGACTTTGTGCAGCACTGGTTGCAAAGCAGTTGGGTTATACAGGCTACCTGAATTCTTTCATCTACCAAACATGCCATCTGTGCTTTCTGGTCAAGAAGAATCATTCCAAACGCTTATGATGATGCCCTGATGTTGATATAGTAAAACAATGATCTTGGAATGGATGCTCTGGTGGTTCCCCCAAATTTCCCTAAAACAAATATTTCATTGAAATTATTTGCATTCTAAACGGCCCTAAATTTTGCCTCAGAAATCCTAGGTTCACATTTCAGCTTTACTTTGCTAACTGAACAACAAAACTGTGACTGTTTTGAAGTCAGGAAAGATGCATTATCATCTTCTCACATTGCCAGAGTTTCAGCAATTGGCCATCCAGGGCACATAGTAAACATTCAGTATAAGTGTATAAGTGTGTAAGGATTCAGCCATTTCCAAATCTTCTAGTTGTCTTCATAAAGTCCTGGATTAAACAGTCTTTCTGGTATCATTATGAATCAATTCCTGAAGAATTTAATTACCTATAACTTTGGCAGGCATGACTCTTCCTTAAGATGGCATCTCAGGTAAAGAGCTGCACTCCCCACACAGTAGAATGCTGCCTTGAATAAGGATAAATATTTTGAGTTTGCTTAAATGCATGAAGAAACGAAAGAAGGAATAGAAAAAAAGATATAGAAAGAGAGAAAGGAAATAAAAGGAGAATTTAAGGCAATTCTTTAGGGAAAAAAATCTGTTACAATAACTCTTTGACTGAAATAACCAATCAATATGTCCAAGAAGCCTGAAAATATAATTTTTTCCATGTTGGAACATCTCTAGATGTTTTAGGTTAACTGTTTAAATATAAGAAATAAGTGGGGCTTCCCTGGTGGCGCAGTGGTTGAGAATCTGCCTGCTAATGCAGGGGACACGGGTTCGAGCCCTGGTCTGGAACATCCCACATGCCACGGAGCAACTAGGCCCGTGAGCCACAACTACTGAGCCTGCGCGTCTGGAGCCTGTGCTCCACAACAAGAGAGGCTGCAATAGTGAGAGGCCCGCGCACCGCGATGAAGAGTGACCCCCGCTTGCCACAACTAGAGAAAGCCCTCGCACAGAAACCAAGGCCCAACACAGTCAAAAATAAATATAAAAATAAATAAATAAATACATAAACTAGGGGAAAAAAAGAACAATATGACTGACAACTACCTTTAAAAAAAAAAAAAAGAAGTAATACACAGACTTCGCCATACTTACACGTCTCCTTTTATCACCATGGTTACTCCTATTTAAATTTATCAGCACTGATGGACACTTAGTAATGCACTTATATTGAAGAGGCTAGGTGGGTTTGAGCAGTGTGATGACTGCTAAATTGTTTTTTTCCCAGATGATCGAAGTGTCACCTGTTTTTCCCTTTTACCTTTTACTTATAAAGGGAAACACATCAAGGGCCTTCTGAAGCTTCCTCTTCATCCTAAAGGAGCTTCACATTAATGTTCTTTCATCATTAATTGCTGGGTATTCTGAAATGTTTTCTCCCCTGAAGTCATAAGTCACAAGTTTCTGATGTTTTGTCTAATCTCTCTCTCTCTCCCTCTCTCTCTCTCTCAGCATTCTGGTTCTCTGGAGACAAGTGTCATGGAAATGTTTTTGGATAGATAAAAATGCATTCATTCCTCAGTCTCCACTGACCCTGTTATTCAAAGAGTCAATATCTGTAAGGATGGCAGGCGCATTAACCAAAACAAGTATTTTTCTTCTCCAAGTATTGTAATTACTGATGCTTTGGACTTTTCCTGCTACATCCATCATCCTAAGGTTATCCTTGAAAAAGTATTGCCTGAGTCTAGAGCTCTTAAGTCAACATGAATGGTAATAGAAAGCATTTATTAAACACCATTGAGTACTTACTCTTCTAAAAGCTTTTTTTGGTAAAAACTTTTACAATCCCCAGTGGCATCCCTTAGACACTTACTGACTTAAAAATGCCACAGCCAAAATCCTTAATGTGGAAGCTAGGTCTCATTTGGGAATGGCCCTGTGCCATGGGTATACACCCAACACAGTGGACTTTCTTCTTGATTTAAATTCCTAGTCTCACTCTAGCATATTGGAAAGGACAGATGCTAAAAGAAGAGAAAGCAGAGTTTGTGAACTTGGAGAGAACAGTGAGAGAACCCCAGAATGAGGCAGGGTTTAAGCAATAGAGTCCAGAAATTTTTGTTGTATACCAGGAAGCATGCTAGAAGCTTGGAACCCCAAGAAAGGAAAATCAAACCTCTCGGATAACCTGGAAAGACACAAATAAGGATCAATCACAAGAGTGACAGAAGCTAGAAGTTCAGGCTATTGCTTTGGGGCTGACACCTAGGTAGACTGTGCCATTTCCCTTTCAGAAACTTTGTGCTCTAGTTCCTAGATGCAGACAGACTAAGTATATTGCCAAATCTAATCCAATTGACCAGTGGTAGACTCGACATTCAGACTTCCAAGACTATCTATGTTTTCTATCATGCAGGTTGGGGACAGACTATGAACGTCCTTGAATGCTATGCTGAAAGCATTTTGACATTATTCAGTAGGCAACAGGGAGCCACTGACATTTTTTGAGCAATAGACTGACATATTATCGTCTATGGGCAATCTCTTTTCAACTAATAAATGTGGTTTGTTTTTGTCTGGTGAGGAGAAGTATACTGTGGTGAATCTTCTCAAATCCTTTTTAGGAAGAGGGGGAAAATAAATGTATAAAGAATAAAATAGACAAAAAGCAAAAAAACCCAAATAAATACATAAAGTATGTTTCCAGTAGAACAAAAAAAACCAAAAACCAAAACCAGAGAAACAGGAAGCATGAGTCACATAAATCATAACCAACCAGAGTTCCAAGTAATTTTTTCCTTACAAAAGTTCTTGACACATGGTCAATATATGTTAATTGGTATATTTTTCTGTAGTTAATTTCCCTTATTCTCTAGTTTTGCTCTTCTAAGTAATTTCACCATCCAATTTATAATTGTAGCATGCAAGAATGTAAACATAATAATTTTTTCTTACAGCAGAAGAATGGAGTACAAAGGTCTTGTTTCAGACAGCTAAGTGATTTATAGTAAAGCCTACTAGACAATTCTGAAAACATAATTCAGATCTCCTGAGCTTTCTGCTTTTTTAAAGTTAACAGTTACTGGTGGAAAGGAATATTAGGTTTGAAAAATGACACACACAGTATAAAGAAGACATAGTCAATTGACTGTGCTAGGTACCAAAGTTTACATTTATTTCTTCTGCAATGCTAATAATTCAGCACTCCATTAACACTACATTTTTTTAAAATCTTTTTTTTTTTGGTTTTATCTTTCCTGCCTTTGTTGAAAGCTCCCTCTCATCGTGCTGATTTCTGACAACCTGTTGGAGGGTAATGATAACACATTTTCTCCTCTGAGCCATATTACAGCACCGCTTCCTGACAACCCTGTCTCAGGCTGAACAAATTATTTGCACCCTGCCTGATTTGTTTCCATGTTTGTAATTCAACTACAATTTGTTCCTTCCCATGGCTAAATGAAAATGTGGTCATCAGATGCAAACCTTCCTGTTTGAGCATCATAAATAATACGTTTCTAGAGTGCAACACATAAATATTTTACTAACCACAATATAGGTTTTAGGAAATGGCAGAATGAAAGTGGTAGAGAAAATATTTCCTAAAGATTCATTTTTACAGTATTTAGAGGCCATTTTATGGCTTGGTGCATTCATTAGGCTCTTTAAGAAAGTGTTTCTCATCCAAAGAATCTAAAAATGTGTGTAATCTAAATTTAGTAATCTAAAGATGTGTGCTTCTCAATTCCTTGACATATCAGGTTTAAGTTTTCTTTCTGGTTGAGTTGGGATGTAATATATCATCAAGTATTCCTGGGCCTGATTTTAATTCATTCACTGCCTTTTTTTTTTTTTTTTTTCTACATAGCATCCTTACCTCCCAGGCAAATGAAGAGACACTGTAGAATAATGAAGTTTATACTGAAGATAAATTCTTCTCACTCCTGCTGGGCCAGTCACCTGAAACTACAAGAGAGAAAAAAATAGGTGGAGATTTGGGGGAGAGGGGTTGGCAATGAGAGCAGTACCATAAACAAAATTCTTCTCTTCTCCAAGTTAAAAGAATTTTGCTTAAAAATATATTCCCTTTGGCCTGAAAACCTATTTCCCATGTCCTGTAGTTTCTGTTCCGTAGGTGTCCTGAAAATAATTGGCTATTTAAAGAACCTCAAAAAAATTGCCCATCACAGAGCCAACCGCCTCTTGGTACTTTCCCTCTGAGACTCTTATTAATTTTTAATCAGCTTGCTGCTGTTTCAGGTCTTTAGGACTCCTGTAAGTAAAGGAAAATACCACGTGGGTGGCAGAGGAGGAGAGAGTAAACAAACGCAGAGGGAAACTCAGACAAAGGCTGGTGTGGCTTCAACAAAGATGGAGTTAAAGCTGTTTTAGAGGAGAAAACCACTCCCTCGGCTGGACCAAATGTGGGAATTAGAACCCCATTTCTCTCTAGCTGCTTGACTGGTACAGATTACATGCACTCCTTGGCCTTTATTTCCATAGATGAATGCTACTTCTGGGCTTTTGCTCTAAGAAGGGCATAATGACTTGATTCTCTAGGAATATTTCTTCTAATTCTTCTGCTTTTTCTAATAGATGCCTAAATCCTACCCTTGTCTCCAACCTCTCTCATTCGCTCTCTCCCTCCTTCCCCACCCCGCTGCCTTGCTCTCCCTGCAGTGTTTTGGGGCTAATTTCTCACATGATTTTCTATTTGGGTCAACTGTAAGTCCAGTCTGTGAGAAAGAATTTGTTATAATTTATATCATGATAAACAACAACCTCATGTAAAGTGGTTCAAATAGAGTAATAACTAAATATTTCTTCCTACCACCCAGTGACCCCAAAGCATATCTGATACCTTGATCTCAACGTTTTGTTTATTTATTGGCATAGGGATTGCAAACATCGCAGATTTGTAAATTGAAGGAGTTAAACATCGGTTAGACAAATCACTGGGGGAAGGGATTATTTGACTTGGTCTTCAGTTCACAGTGTATCTCTGACCACAGGCAAGTCCTATGTCCTAGAGTTGGGAAGAGCAAAATTTCCTTGGGTTTAGGAAAGTGGATTGCTAAGGCTTTCTAAAGTGCAACCATTCATAATATTCCAAAGATCATCTTGTTAGCGGACCTAGAGATATCAGTTATGATTTTGCTCCCACATAATGAAGTGAGGAGTGGTGAGGTAAGAGGGGAAAGGGGTGGAAGGGGAGAGGTATAAAAGGAGAGAGAGTGGAGAAAGAATTACACACACACACACACAACTGAGTGACATAAGTTGTCTTTTATTTTCTATCAGGGTAAAGACCCTCCTCACATAAATAGGGAAAAGGTTTTCTTGATTATTATTATCCTCAAATATTATACCTTCCTTCCTTCTTGTATTATAACAGATTAAATCAGCTGGCAACTGCTACATGAGAGATGACAGAAAGGAGATACAAGTGGTTCTGAATCATCTAGCTTAAAACCATCTGATGACTTCAAGTTCAGGCAAAGTAATAACTACATTCCATTCCAATATCTGAGAACACTCAGCCACTAAATTTGATGCTACCCAAGGCTGATAGTAATGTGTGATGAATTAATGATTGGTTCATTAGATGAGTGAACAATAGCCTTGAATCAAGAATAAAATTCTAAATTTTAAATTTTAATTTCTCCTAACATGTAGTAAGTATATAATACACTTATAAAAGTTTGCTGGAAGACTCAGCGTTCTAAAAGGAGAACACCATCATGCAATGGTTTGCCACCAGCTTCAAGATGAAGTTCACGGTCCTTAATAGGACTTCAAGTGTCCCCCCAGCCTGGCCTCTGCTTGCTTGTGCAGCCTTAACTGTGGCACAGTTCTTCACCTGCCCAGGCTCAAGGCACACCAGACTACCTGATGACAAATCTTGATCTTGCTTTTTGTGCCTCCATAAGTTGGCAAAATCTATTCCCTGGGGGTTTTTTTCTGCTGTTCTTTCTACCTCACTAGCTTCCAGGGAGTCTGCAGGACTCAGCTGAAGCATTTCCTCCTCTGTGAGGAAATTTCATTTCCTCCTCTGTGAGGAGACTGCAGGACTCAGCTGAAGCATTTCCTCCTCTGTGACCTTATTCTCTGTGCCTCATACAAACAGGGTAAAACCTATCAGTTTATCACATTGGATTACTTGCTGGTTTTTCTGAGGGAAGAAAGGAAGTCATTGTTCTTCATCTCGAAAACCTTGCACAATGCCTGTCTTACAGCAGGATCGCAACACACATTTGTGCCATTAATATTTCTCTCTAATGTGGAGCTGCCATTTTAGAACACAGTGGAATCCTGGTCATTTCTGAGGGCCATCCCGCCAACCCCCTCCCCATTCTCCCCCACCCAGTAGGTGTGATCAGGTAGCCGGCTACACTGTGATTCTTGGTACCAATGAAAAGATCATTTGTCTGGGTGGTTTTTCTCTTCTTTCTACCTTCTAAGTGGAAAGAAATCATCTGAGGGAGAAGGCCCCTAACTGGCAACACAGGAGTTAGTAAAAGGCAAGGGGATGGTGATCTGAAACCCAGCAATCCGACGCTTAGGTTTTCATTCCATTTCACATCAGGGTACAAAGTATAAAGATGCTTCTTCTACACTGGTGTTACATTTTAAAATATTTTGTTTTAATATTTAATTAATATTTAGTTTATTCATTGGTAATGCTCAAAGTGGTCATTTACAAGTACATGGAAAAAACTTACCTAAGTGATTTCCTAGAAAAAATGTTATCCCCTCAGGAAAGCCTTCTTTAAGAGCATACTTCTGGGAGGAATCCTTAAAAGAATATTTATAAATATAATTTTCCATTTTTCTACTACACTGCAAGCTTCTAGAAAAAGGAAAGACTACTCTGTTTATTTTGTTTTGTTTTCAAGTCCATAGCTACAGGAACTAGCAGAATAACTAGTCTATGGTTGGTACATATTAAATGTCTATGGATGAATGTGGGGTAGATAGAAGGAAGGAGGGGAGGAGGGAGCGAGGGAAGGACAAACCTGTAGGTCAGCAAAAAGAGCTACAGTTCACTCATCTTTTCCAAGAATCTGTTATGAATAGGCCACATATTCCTGAGGAAAAGGATGCCTAAAATAATGCAGGATATAATGAGAAACACAGGAAATTTTCAAATACTAATCATGTACTGGAGTTAGGCTGTGAAGGACTCTTTAGGCCTCAGATAAGAATTTTTACACTTTATTTTGTTGGTTGGAAATTAAGTGGCAATTGAGGATTTTTCAACAGCTTTATTGAGGAGCAAATGACATACCGTTAGTTGCATTATTTAAAGTGTAAAGATTCATACGTTTTGAACTATGTTTACACTTGTGAAACTATCACCACAATTAAGATAATGAACATATCCAATCCTGTCAAAAGTTTCCTCATGTCTCTTTGGAATTTCTCCCATACATCCGTTCCCACCCCAGGCCCCAAGCGAACATTGATCTGATTTCTGTCACTGTAGATTAGTTGCATTTTCTAGTATTTTATATAAATTAAATCATACAGTATATACTCCATTTTGGTTGGCTTTTTTCACTCAACATATTTATTTTGATATCCATCCATGCCTTTGTGTGTGTCAATAGTCCATTGCTTCTTCTTACTGAGTAGTATTCCATTTTATGGCTATTACAAATAAAGCTTCAAAGAACATGTGTGCACAAGTGTTTGTATTAACATGTGTTTTAATTTCTCCTGGATAAATGCACAGAAATGGAATGACTGGATCATATAGTAAGTGTATGTTAACTTCTCGAGAAACTTCCAAACTGTTTTCCATGGTGGTTGAACCATTTTACATTCCCACTGATAGTGTATGAAAATTGCAAGTGCTCCACATCCTCAGCAATACTTGATATGATCATTCTTTTAACTTTAGATATTCTGAAAGTGTCCATTGGAATCTCATGGTTTCAATTTTCATTTCCTTTATGATTAATGATGTTGAGAATCTTTTCATATATCTTCCATGGTGAAGTGTCTGTTCAAATATTTCACCCATTTTTTCAGGGTATTGTTTGTTTTTTATTATTAACTTTGTGAGTTCTTTGCATATTCTGGATATAAATCCTTTAATATTTGATATGGAAATATTTTCACCCAAATCTGTGGTTGTCTTTTCACTCTCTTAACGGTATCTTTTGAAGTGAAGTTTTAAACTTTTGGTGAAATCCAAATTTATTGATATTTTTTTCTTTTATAGATTGTACCTTGGGAGTTAAATGAAACAAATCTTTGGTTAATCCAAAGTCATAAATTTTTTTTCCAATGTTTTCCTCTAGAAAGGTTTTGGTCTACGATCAATATTGGCTTATTTTTGCATATGATTCAAGGCATGGATTCAAGTTCGTATCTTTACAAGTGAGCACCCAACTGTTCCCGCATGACTTGTTGATAAGATTATCTTTCCTCCACTGCATTGCCTTTGCACTTTTTTCAAAAATCAAATGACTAAATAAGTGTGGGTCTAATTGTGGATGCTCTGCTCTGTTTTATTGATTTGTCTGTCTTAAGAAAAAACTAGACTATTCTGATTGGTCTAGCTTTATGACAAGTAGTGAAATTTGGGAGTCTAAGTTCTCAGACTTTGTTCTTTTTTAGGCAAATTATTTTGAGTATTCTCTCTCCTTTGCATTTCCGCATGAATTTTACAATTACCTTTCTGTAATTTAAAAAAAAATAAAGAGGATGTCTTATAGCACATTTGTTTATTTTTTAAAATATTGCTATGCTTATTCTATTATTTTATTGAATTTTATTTTATTTTTTTATACAGCAGGTTCTTATTAGTCATCCATTTTATACACATCAGTGTCTACATGTCAATTCCAATCTCCCAATTCATCTCACCACCACCCCCACCCACCACTGCTTTCCACCCTTTGTGTCCATACATTTGTTCTCTACATCTGTGTCTCTATTTCTGCCTTGCAAGCCAGCTCATCTGTACCATTTTTCTAGGTTCCACATATATGCGTTAATATGTGATATGTGTTTTTCTCTTTCTGACTTACTTCACTCTGTATGACAGTCTCTAGATTCATCCACGTCTCTACAAATGACCCAATTTCGTTCCTTTTTATGGCTGAGTAATATTGCATTGTATATATGTACCACTTCTTCTTTATCCATTTGTCTGTCGATGGGCATTTAGGTTGCTTCCATGACCTGGCTATTGTAAATAGTGCTGCAATGAACATTGGGGTGCATGTGTCTTTTTGAATTATGGTTTTCTCTGGGTATATGCCCAGTAGTGGGATTGCTGGGTCATATGGTAATTCTATTTTTAGTTTTCTAAGGAACCTCCATACTGTTCTCCACAGTGGCTGTATCAATTTACATTCCCACCAAGAGTGCAAGAGGGTTTCCTTTTCTCCACACCCTCTCCAGCATTTGTTGTTTGTAGATTTTCTGATGATGCCCATTCTAACTGGTGTGAGGTGATACCTCATTGTAGTTTTGATTTACATTTCTCTAATAATTAGTGATGTTGAGCAGCTTTTCATGTGCTTCTTGGCCATATGTATGTCCTCTGGAGAAATGTCTATTTAGGTCTTCTGCCCATTTTTTGGATTGGGTTGTTTGTTTTTTTCAATAATGAGCTGCATGAGCTGTTTATATATTTTGGAGATTAATCCTTTGATGATTCGTTTGCAAATATTTTTTCCAATTCTGAGGGTTGTCTTTTCGTCTTGTTTGTAGTTTCCTTTGCTTTGCAAAAGCTCTTAAGTTTCATTAGGTCCCATTTGTTTATTTTTATTTTTATTTCCATTACTCTAGGAGGTGGATCAAAGAAGATCTTGCTGTGATTTATGTCAAAGAGTGTTCTTCCTATGTTTTCCTCTAAGAGTTTTATAGTGTCCAGTCTTACATTTAGCTCTCTAATCCATTTTGAGTTTATTTTTCTCTATGGTGTTAGGGAGTGTTCTAATTTCATTATTTGCATGTAGCTGTCCAGTTTTCCCAGCACCACTTATTGAAGAGACTGTCTTTTCTCCACTGTATATCCTTGCCTCCTTTGTCATAGATTAGTTGACCAGAGGTGCATGGGTTTATCTCTGGGCTTTCTATCCTGTTCCACTGATCTATATTTCTGTTTTTGTGCCAGTACCATATTGTCTTGATTACTATAGCTTTGTAGTATAGTCTGAAGTCAGGGAGTCTGTTTCCTCCAGCTCCGTTTTTTTCTCTCAAGACTGCTTTGGCTATTCGGGGTCTTTTGTGTCTCCATACAAATTTTAAGATTTTTTGTTCTGGTTCTGTAAAAAATGCCATTGGTAATTTGATAGGGATTGCTTTCAATCTGTAGACTGCTTTGGGTAGTATAGTCATTTTCACAATATTGATTCTTCCAATCCAAGAACATGGTATATCTCTCCATCTGTTGTTATCATCTTTAATTTCTTTCATCAGTGTCTTATAGTTTTCTGCATACAGGTCTTTTGTCTCCCTAGGTAGGTTTATTCCTAGGTATTGTATTCTTTTTGTTGCAATGGTAAGTGGGAGTGTTTCCTTAATTTCTCTTTCAGATTTTTCATCATTAGTGTATAGGAATGCAAGAGATTTCTGTGCATTAATTTTGTATCCTGCTACTTTACCAAATTCATTGATTAGCTCTAGTAGATTTCTGGTGGCATCTTTAGGATTCTCTATGTATAGTATCATGTCATCTGCAAACAGTTTTATTTCTTCTTTTCCCATTTGTATTCCTTTTGTTTCTTTTTCTTCTCTGATTGCTGCGGCTAGGACTTCCAAAACTATGTTGAATAATAGTGGCGAGAGTGGATATCCTTGTCTTGTTCCTGATCTTAGAGGAAATGCTTTCAGTTTTTCACCATTGAGAATGATGTTTGCTGTGGGTTTGTCATATATGGCCTTTATTATATTGAATTAGGTTCCCTCTATGTCCACTTTCTGGAGAGTTTTTATCATAAATGGGTGTTGAATATTGTCAAAACTTTTTCTGCATCTATTGAGATGATCATATGGTTTTTATTCTTCAATTTGTTAATACAGTGTATCACATTGATTGATTTGCATATGTTGAAGAATCCTTGCATCCTTGGGATAAACCCCACTTGATCATGGTGTATGATCCTTTTAATGTGTTGTTGGATTCTGTTTGCTAGTATTTTGTTGAGGACTTTTGCATCTATATTCATCAGTGATATTGGTCTGTAATTATCTTTTTTTGTAGTATCTTTGCCTGGTTTTGGTATCAGGGTGATGGTGGCCTCATAGAATGAGTTTGGGAATGTTCCTTCCTCTGCAATTTTTTGGAAGAGTTTGAGAAGGATGGGTGTTAGCTCTTCTCTAAATGTTTGACAGAATTCACCTGTGAAGCCATCTGGTCCTGGAATTTTATTTGTTGGAAGATTGTAAATTAGAGTTTCAATTTCATTACTTCTGGTTAGTCTGTTCGTATTTTCTGTATCTTCCTGGTTCAGTCTCAGAAGGTCATGCTTTTCTAAGAATTTGCCCATTTCTTTCAGGTTGTCCATTTTATTGGCATAGAGTTGCTTGTAGTAGTCTCTTAGGATGCTTTGTATTTCTGCGGTGTCTGTTGTAACTTCTCCTTCTTCCTTTCTAATTTTATTGATTTGAGTCCTCTCCCTCTTTTTCTTGATGAGTCTGGCTAATGGCTTATCAATTTTGTTTATCTTCTCAAAGAACCAGCTTTTAGTTTTATTGATCTTTGCTATTGTTTTCTTTGTTTCTATTTCATTTATTTCTGCTCTGATCTTTATGATTTCTTTCCTTCTGCTAACTTTGGGTTTTGTTTTTGCTTCTTTCTCTAGTTCCTTTAGGTGTAAGGTTAGATTGTTTATTTGAAATTTTTCTTGTTTCTTGACGTAGGCTTGTATAGCTATAAACTTCCCTATTAGAACTGCTTTTGCTGCATCACATAGGTTTTGGATCGTCAAGTTTTCATTATCATTTGTCTCTAGGTATTTTCTGATTTCCTCTTTGATTTCTTCAGTGATCTCTTGGTTATTTAGTAACATATTGTTTAGCCTCCATGTGTTTGTGTTTTTTACGTTTTTTTCCCTGTAATTGATTTCTAATCTCATACCATTGTGGTCAGAAAAGATGCTTGATATGAGTTCAATTTTCTTAAATTTACTGAGGCTTGATTTGTGACCCAGGATGTGATCTATCCTGGAGAATGTTCCGTGCGCACTTGAGAAGAACGTGTAATCTGCTGTTTTAGGATGGAATGTCCTATAAATATCAATTAAATCTATCTGGTCTATTGTGTCATTTAAAGCTTGTGTTTCCTTATTAATTTTCTGTTTGGATGATCTGTCCATTGGTGTAAGTGAGGTGTTAAAGTCCCCCACTATTATTGTGTTACTGTCGATTTCCTCTTTTAGAGCTGCTAGCAGTTGCCTTATGTATTGAGGTGCTCCTATGTTGGGTGCATATATATTTATAATTGTTATATCTTCTTCTTGGATTGATCCCTTGATCATTATGTAGTGTCCTTCCTTGTCTCTTGTAACCTTCTTTATTTTACAGTCTATCTTCTCTGATATGAGTATTGCCACTCTAGATTTCTTTTGATTTCCATTTGCATGGAATATCTTTTTCCATCCCCTCACTTTCAGTCTGTATGTGTCCCTAGGTCTGAAGTGGGTCTCTTGTAGACAGCATATATATGGGTCTTGTTTTTGTATCCATTCAGCGAGCCTGTGTCTTTTGGTTGGAGCATTTAATCCATTCACGTTTAAGGTAATTATCGATATGTATGTTCCTATGACCGTTTTCTTAATTGTTTTGGGTTTGTTTTTGTAGGTCCTTTTCTTCTCTTGTGTTTCCCACTTAGAGAAGTTCCTTTAGCATTTGTTGTAGAGCTGGTTTGGTGGTGCTGAATTCTCTTAGCTTTTGCTTGTCTGTGAAGCTTTTGATTTCTCCATCGAATCTGAATGAGATCCTTTCCGGGTAGAGTAATCTTGGCTGTAGGTTCTTCCCTTTCATCACTTTAAGTATATCATGCCACTCCCTTCTGGCTTGTAGAGTTTCTGCTGAGAAATCAGCTGTTAACCTTATGGGAGTTCCCTTGTATGTTATTTGTCATTTTTCCTTTGCTACTTTCAATAATTTTTCTTTGTCTTTAATTTTTGCTAATTTGATTACTGTGTGTCTCGGCATGTTTCTCCTTGGGTGTATCCTGTATGGGACTGCCTGTACTTCCTGGACTTCGGTGGCTATTTCCTTTCCCATGTTAGGGAAGTTTTTGACTATAATCTCTTCAAATATTTTCTCGGGTCCTTTCTCTCTCTCTTCTCCTTCTGGGACCCCTATAATGCATATGTTGTTGCGTTTAATGTTGTCCCAGTGGTCTCTTAGGCTGTCTTCATTTCTTTTCATTCTTTTTTCTTTATTCTGTTCCACAGCAGTGAATTCCACCATTCTGTCTTCCAGGTCACTTACCCATTCTTCTGCCTCAGTTATTCTGCTATTCATTCCTTCTAGTATATTTTTCATTTCAGTTATTGTGTTGTTCATCTCTGTTTGTTTGTTCTTTAATTCTTCTAGATCTTTGTTAAACATTTCTTGCATCTTCTCGATCTTTGCCTCCATTTTTTTTCTGAGGTCCCAGATCATCTTCACTATCATTATTCTGAATTCTTTTTCTGGAAGCTTGCCTACCTCCACTTCATTTAGTTGTTTCTCTGGGGTTTTATCTTGTTCATTCATCTGGTACATAGCCCTCTACCTTTTCATCTTGTCTATCTTTCTGTGAATATGGTTTTTGTTCCACAGGCTGCAGGACTGTACTTCTTCTTGCCTCTGCTGTCTCCCCTCTGTTTATTTTTTATTTAAAGTATAGTTGATTTACAATATTAAATTAGTTTCAGGTATACAACATAGTGATTCAATATTTTTATAGATTATCCTGTATTTAAAGTTATTACAAATTAATAGCTATATTTCCCTGTGCTATACAATATATTCTTGTTGCTTACCTATTTTACATATAGTAGTTTGTATCGCTTAATCCCATATCCCTATTTTTCCCCTTCTCCCTTCCCTCTCCCAGTGGTAACCACTAGTTTGTTCTCTATATTAGTGAGTCTATTTCTGTTTTGTTATATTCACTTGTTTTTTTTATTTTTTAGACTCCACATATAAGTGATAACATACAGTATTTGTCGTCCTCTGTCTGACTTATTTCACAAAGCATAATACACTCCAGGCCCATTTATGTCGTTGCCAATGGGAAAATTTTATTCCCTTTTATGGTTGAGTAAAATTCCATTAGATAGATAGATAGATAGATAGATAGATAGATAGATAGATAGATAAATAGATACACATCATCTTTACCCATTCATTTGTTGATGGAGAAAAGTTGCTTCCATATCTTGGCTATTGTAAATAACATTGGGTTGTATGTAATCTTTTCAAACTAGTGTTTTTATTTTCTTCTGATATATACCCAGGAGTGGAATTATTGGGTCGTATGGTAGCTTTATTTTTAGTTTTTTGAGGAACCTCCATACTGTTTTCCACAATGACTGCACCAAGCTACCCTCCCACCAACAGTGTATTAGGGTTCCCTCTTCTCCACATCCTAACCAACATTTGTTTTTTGTAGACTTTTTGATGATAGCCATTCTCACAGGTGTGAAGTGATAGCTCAATGTGGGTTTGATTTGCATTTCTCTGATGATTAGTGATGTTGAGTATCTTTTCACGTGCCTCCTGGCCATCTGTATATCTTCTTTGGAAAAAAATATCTATTCATCTGGGTTTTTTTTTTTTTTTTTGATATTGAGTTGTATGAACTGCTTATGTATTTTGAATATTAACCTCTTATCAGTCATATCATTTGCTAATATTTTCTCCCATTCAGTCTTTTTGTTTCGTTGATCATTTCCTTTGCTGTGCAAGAGCTTTTAAGTTTACTTAGGTCCCATTTGTGTACTTTTGCTTTTGTTTCTTTTGCCTTAGATGACAGATCCAAAAAAATATTGCTAGGATTTATGTCAAAGAGTGTTTTGCCTGTGTTCTCATCTAGGATTTTTATGGCGTCAGGTCTTACGTTTAGGTCTTTAATCCATCTTGAGTTTATTTTTGTACATTGTGTGAGAAAATGTTCTAATTTCATTCTTTCATATGTAGCTGGCCAGTTTTCCCAGCACCACTTATTGAAAAGACTATCATTTCTCCATTGCATCTTCTTGTCTCCTTTGCTGTAGATTAATTGACCTAAGTGTGTGGGTTTATTTCTAGGCTCTCTATTATGTTCCATTGATCTATGTGTCTGTTTTTGTGCCAGTACCATGCTGTTTTGATAACTGTCACTTTGTACTATAGTCTGAAGTCAGGGAGAATGATGCCTCCAGCTTTGTTCTTTTTTCTCAGGATTGCTTGGGCAATTTGGGATCTTTTGTGGTTCCATATGAATTTTAGGATTATTTGTTCTAGCTCTGTGAAAACTGTCATGGGTATTTTGATAGGGATTGTAATAAATCTGTAGATTGCTTTGGGTAGTATGGTCATTTTAACAATATTAATTCTTCCAATCCATGAACACAGAATATCTTTCCATTTCTTTGTACCATCCTCAGTTTTCTTCATCAATATTTTATAGTTTTCAGAGTATAGGTCTTTTACCTCCTTGGTTAAGTTTATTCCTAGGTATTTTTTCTTTCTGATATGATTTTTAGTGGAGTTGTTTTCTTGCTTTCTCTTTCTGATAGTTCATTATTAGTTTATAGAAAAGCAACAGATTTCTGTATATTAATGTTGTACGCAGCAACTTTACTAAATTCATTTATTAGTTCTAATAGTTTTTGGTGGAGACTTTAGGGTTTTTTATATAAAGTATCATGTCATCTGCAAATAGTGAAACTTTTACTTCTTTCCTTCCAATTTGGATGCCTTTTATGTCTCTTTCTTGACTGATTGCTATGGCTAGGACTTCCAATACTATGCTAAATAGAAGTGGTGAGAGTGATCATCCTTGTCTTGTTCCTAAATTTAGAGGAAAGGCTTTCACCTTTTCACCCCTGAGTATGATGTTAGTTGTGGATTTGTCATAAATGATCTTTATAAAGTTGAGATATGTTTTCTCTATGCCAACTTTGTTGAGAGTTTTTATTATGAATGGATTTTGAATTTTGTGAAATGCTTTTTCTGTGTCTATTGAGATGATAATGTGATTTTTATCCTTCCTTTTGTTAATGTGGTGTATCACATTGATTGATATGAGGATATTGAACCATCTTTACATCCCTGGAATAACTCCCACTCCACCATCTTGATCTCCTCTCTCTTATAACACATTTAAAAGTACATATACTGGTTAGTTACAATCCTAGAAAGTTATGTTTTTGCATTACTAAAATATCCTTTTGCCATGAACGACACTTTAATTGTTTTGGAAGAAGATTTTTTTCCCCTTAGACAGAATTATACTACAGCAATAAGTAGCTCCAAGGTCTGTATGACCTACAATAACAAAGGCTTATTTCTTTCTAGGAAACCTGTCTATTGCAAGTTGTCTGAAGCTCTGTTCCATATTGTTTCCATTTTCAGATCTGAGCTCAAGGAGCAGCCTCTACTTGGGATGGTACAAGTCTTATAACAGACTATAACAGGAAGGAAGAGAGATGGTGCAACCACTCTTGGTTCTTAAATTTTTGCTGAGAAGTCCCATGTCACATCTATTCACATTTCATTGGCTAAAGCCAGACACATGGGCAAATCTGATGTCAGTGAAATAAAAAGTATAATTCTCCCAGAGAGAGGGCATCATAAGAAATGTTTATAATTATTTTTAACAGAATAACATTTATCACAGATCCTAAATAGCTCTTTACATGACCTCTTTTAGAATGGTGCATTAATTTGAAAATTGACACATTAATTTAATGTACAATAAATTTTTCATGGAAATATTAAGGTAGCCCACTCATTTTCCCTGGCTTGGCTATGCTCTTATCCCTCCTCAACCACACTCCTCTTAATTCCAGTCAAGAAAACTTTGGGCTACTTTGACTTCACAGCTTAGTGTCACATCATATATTTCTGGGAAAAGTGGGAGTGTTATTTCCTATATCATTGTTTTGCCCATCCTCTCTTCTCCCTTTCTTCTATTATTTAATATTTGCTTAGAGATATGTACAGAAAATTTAGAAACATGTGTAATTCAGTAACTAACAAATTCTGCCTAAATAGATTTAAACTTAAACGGGAATAGAGAAGTTGATTGTCTGGAATCCAATAAAAGCCATAATTAATTGAGTATTCAGTGTGTGCCAGTCATGATTCTAAGTGACTTACCTGCATTTTCTAATTTAATGCTTCTGAGAATGCTATTAAGTACATACCATTGTTATAGTGTGAATAGCACTGAGGAAATAGGTGCATAGAGATGTTAAATAACTTGTATAAGAACTCTCAAGTATTGAGTCCTGATTCAAATCCAGGCCTGTCTGACTCCAGAACCTAAGTCTATAACACTATAATTCAGAAGATGGGCTTCAAACAATCTCAAAGTTCTTAACTGACAATCCCTAGGATTTTTAAACAGGCAAGGCTGAAATTTTAATATCAAAGGCAAATAGTACATTTTCTATGAAGTCATCTGCATCTGGGCAAGGCAAGCTGTAGATCTCAGACTAATTTTGGAGAAATTTCAGTGCAGATGAATAAATAATCTTAATTATAGTATATTTCAAAGCTATATAGAGGTATCACCTTAAAGTTCAGATAGAAACAAATTTTCTAAATAAGTTGTGATTAGGATTCTCTGGCTGATACAAAGTCATTCAACAAATATTAGTTGCATCACAATATAATTATAACTTCATTCCATTTAAAAAGAAAAGACCTTAAAAGCCTCAACAAAATATTAGCAAAGTGAATCCAGCCCCCGATTAAGAGAATTATACATGATAACTAAGTGGGACTTATTCCAGAAATGTAAGAGTTGTACTAAGGAATCATTCAATGTAATATATCACATTAATAGAAGAAAGGGAAAAAGGGGGGGAAAAACCCAGAATTGTCTCAAATCATGAAGAAAAAGCTTTTGACAAAATATAACACCCTTTCATGATAAAAACATGGAACAAACTAAAAATAGAATACAACTCACTCAGCATGATAAAGGGCATTTATGAAAATCCCACAAGGAACACCGTGCTCAATGGTTAAAGACTGAAAGCTTTCCTTCCCCTTAAAATCAGGAACAAGACAAGGATGGCTGACTTTGTGATATCTATTCAACACTGCATGGAGGTTCTAGCTAGAGAAACTAGGCAAGACAAAAAGAAAAGGCAACCAAATTGGAAAGAAAGAGGTAAAATTATATTTATTCCCATTTGATAAGGTCTTATATATAGAAAAATTTTAAAAACCCACAAAAACTCTGTTAGAGCTAATAAATTAATTCAGCAAAGTGCAGGATACAAGGTCAACACAAAGAAATCAGTTTTAGATGTATATACGAGCACTGGACAATCCCAGAATAAAAGTAAGTAAACACTTCATTTATAATTGGATCAAAAAGTGTGATATTGGCATCAAGGTAGACGTATTGATCGATGGAACACAATAGAGTTCAGAAAAAGCTTTTTTATTACTAAGGGCCAATGCCACTTGAACACGTGTGTGAGCCTGAGAATTTTTTCATTCCCAGAACTGCAATATCAAAAGTTTAATCAAAATTTTAGCAATGGAGGAAACGATAATGTCTATAATGTCTTTTTGTCTAGTGGTATTTAAGATGTGCTAAGTTGAACCCCAAAGCTTTTGAAGAGTTGCCTTGAAAGCTGCAGAGAAAGATTAAGAGGGGATGGAGACACGTCATGGTGGCGCTATCCCACCGAAACCACACCAGCAAGAATAGCTCCAGTTTAATCTATTTTGTTTATGGTGTCTCCCCATAAGGTTATGGTAGACACATCAAATATGTAAAATATGTATTTTATTTCAAGATTTCATGGAGTTTGAAAGGGACCGGACAGAAGCATTTCTGTTATTTACTTGTAATCCCAATTATATTATCTTTGAAAGTAATGAGTGATGACTGCTTTCCATAAAGCCAGTAGAACCTATAATCTTATATCGCATAGAATTTTCAGCACACTTAACTCTTTCATGATGTGAACATACTAGTGATGTAGGCAGTAGAACTAATAAGATTCCTGTTTTTCATATGAAAAATTGAGATACAGAAGCTACACTCTAACCAGGTGGCAGCCAAGCTAAGAACCAAACTCAAGTATTTTTTTGCACTCCAAATTCAGTGTTCTTGGTGTCTGCAGCTCTATCTCTAGCGCTTAGTATATTTATTCTAAAATACTTAAAAGGAAATCTTTAGGAGGCTTAGGAACAGGGCCTAAAGAATAGATCCCTGATATTTAAAACTGGCTAAAGCCTACTGTGGCCTTATGGATTTTTGGAATATGGTTTGCCACTACTTAGGTGCCTCACCAAAATTCACATCTTCCCAGAACTTGTGAATGGAACTTTACTTAGAAATGGGGTTTTGCAGATACAGTCAAGTTAAAGTCATATCAAATTAGGGTGGGTTCTAAATCCAATAAAACTGTCCTTATAAGAAGAGAGAAATTTGGACATACAGACACAGATGTACAAGGGAGAAAGCCAAGAGAAGACAGAGATGGAGTGATGGAGTTACAAGCCAAGCAACGCCAAGAATTTCCTGCAACCACAAGAAGCTAGAAGAGGCAAAAAAGAATTCTCACCTACGAGCTACAGAGGGAACATGGCCCTGCTGACATTTTGATTCAGACTTATAGGCTCTTAAACTGTGTGACAATAAATTTCTGTTATTTTAAGCCACGTAGTTTGTTACTCTTTGCACTGTAACTCTAGAAAACTAATACTGGGTCTGTTTAGAAAGAGTCTTTGATTCCACTCTTAACTCAGTGGTCCCTGGAGTGGAGCTGGTTCAGAGCCTGAGAGGCATTAGTAAGGGTTTCCCTAGAATAACAAGGGAGGAAAGTGCTTATCAAATGTGGATAAGATTGACCTGAGAAAAATGGAGGTGTTCTCCACAAGGCCCACCAGTTTGGTGCAAAGAGAGTAAGCCTTCAAAAATAGAGAGCTAGGATCTAATTCTCGATATGTCACCATCCAAAAGTGAGACTTGTGCAAGGCACTTACTCTCTCCAGGCCTTTTTCTTGTGCTATAAAAAGGGAATAATTTCTCTGGATTTACTAATTTTCAAAGGGATACTGTGTGTCTGACAACAAAATGTGAAATATTTTGAGAAGTCTAGAACTATTCAATCCTTTATCATAGAGGACTATGAAAATATAAACCAATCTAATTATTTATATTTTTTTAATTTTGTGAGCTAGACTCTTCAAATATGGGGTGAGGAAATCAAATGGTTATTTCATTTCCAAAGTTTCTATCCTTTTCTTAACCTAACTGCAGAGCCTATAAAGGAAAAATTCCATGTTCGGTTTTTCTATTAACCTAGCTTGTTAAAGCTTCCACCACTTCAGGAAAATAATAACAACATCAAAAAGGAAGCAAAACAGGGCCATTACAACCCTCATAGCAGGGAATAAAAATTACCTTCATTCATGCCTCAAGTGGAAGAATTAGAGGTTTTGAAAACAATTGAGGCAAGTGACCAGTCATTTGCTTTCTTGCTCTCAGATCCACTTCCTGCTCTTTCCATATCACCAGAGGGCAGATCCCTGAAAAGTATAGAGGCCTTAGAGAGCCAGTAGGAATCCCTGGAGGCAAAGAGGGGAGCTGTGATGCGTCTCCTTCTCTCTCTGCCATGGGCAGAGTCTCTAGAAGGGACTGTGTTTTCTCTGTGGCTCCAGCACCTTCCCTTCCACCCGCAATCCCTCCCTCTCACAGGCTCAGTTGCTGTGTGTGAGAATCACTGCGATTCTAGCTTCCAGTGTTTTGTCCTGACTCCTGTTCTGGCAACACAGCCCCCACCTATTTTACCTCCAGCCTTGAGATAGGATTGGGTTCCTAGCGTTTTTAATTTCATTTTTTTTCACCCTCCCCATTGGTCTTTCATCTCTTCTAGCATCTTTGTTACTAATTTCCTATATAAATGTTTCTCTGATTTATTTGGAATGGTTTTTATTTTTCTGGATGGACCTTTATTGAATCACTAAGTAAAATTATTTTGTCTCTGCATGGAAGAAGTCATAAATATTTCCAAATTTTTCTGACTCTCTAGCCTTGGAAAAGATTGATTGTCCTTAATATACAGTATAGCATTGAAAAACGATAGCCAATTATTTACCCTGCTATAAATGCATGTAACACAAGAGCACATGATTAAACCTTTACTTCTCTTTTCTCTAGAATGAGTTTGGAGACAATTGTGAAAACAAACTTTTCAGAGGCGACAGGGAGGGGTGGGTGGTAGGTAACGGAGAAGAAAGGATGAACAGAATGTTCAGCTTTGCTTGGAATGTTTCTGTGTGTAGTCAGAGCGCACACTCAGACCTTCTAACCAGTGAACTCTTTCTTGTCCTACAAAATTCAGCTCAGATATTACTGTCTGGGACAGATACTGCTAGCTGTTCGCAAACATTCATGTTCTCTTCTTCATGGTCTACACAGTTATTTTACATTTCTCAACCTCCTGTGTTGGTAGGTGTAGCCATGTGTCTTATGTCTACTCATGGAATATAAACATAGTGACACTACCATTTCTGAGCATGGCTTATAAAAATATCTTGAGTTGCCTTGTCCATGCTTTCTCCCTTTCTGCCTGCTGACAAGAAGAAAAGCAAGATGACCTGGGAAGCTATGGGCTGAAGATGGCACAGCTCTGTCAGCCTGATCTCTGAAATACTCCATGGTGGAGAGTTGATTTACCGACCCATTCACCCACTGAGAACTGTTAAATGAGCCAAAATAAATTATTTTGAGCTATTATACAGCTGGGGCGTATGAATTATAGCACCTAGCATGTCCCTAACCAATATACTCCCTCCAAAGTCCTTCTTAACTTCTGTAGAAGTAGCAGTTTCCTATTTTATGTACCTCATTTATATCTCTGTGGCAACACTTTTCAAATTGGATTAGAGTTAATTGTTCATAATTATTTCTCTCTCTCTACTTCTCTGTCTCTCTTTAGAACATGGGCTTCACAAAGACAGGGAAAAGGTCTCATATACCTTTGTATCCCCAGTACCAAGCATTAGGTATGGAGCATACATGGTCTCAAGAATTTGAATTGAATGGACAGGAATTGTAGTCTGCCTTCCCTTACCCCATCCTTCCTAAGATGAAAATCTTGTCCCTGAACTCTGAACCTTTTTAACCAGTACCCACTATTTGCTGCCAAACCTATCACCCCAACCATCTACTCATCTATTTGAAGTTTTTACTTGAGACTTCTGTATGTCAACCATTCCCGTTCTCCCCACTTTGTTACAGAACGGTCTGACCTCGGAGCCCTATCTATCTTCATTATGACCCATGGACTTCAGTTTCAGCATGGAAGTAATGCTTACACAATATCCTGGGTGATAAAAAATTAGTATCATGTCTTTATGAGCTTATGATAAGATCTCCCTGAATTCATACTCTGAGCTGTGTTATTTATTTAATTGGAAGAATTATAAGCCTGGAAACCTCTGATTTCTAAATTTAACCATTGTTAGTTATAATCCTGAATTAAACAAACTAACAACCCTGAAAACCCATGAGTCCTGAGGTAAGAACAAACGTCAACTCAATGAAATGCAGTTTTAGAAGAACAAGAACAAGAACAGTAATAGCAGGATATGTCTTTATGTTCTTTATTCAGCAACAGTGAGAGTAGAAGATGCATTTTGAACATCTATTCACCTCACTGGTACTTTGATGTTAAGAATTGTACAGATTCCTAGTTTATTCCATTGCAAAGTCATTGAATCATAAAGTGTCAGGGCTGGAAGTTTCCTTTCAATTCATGTAGGCTTGACATGTTGAGGAATGCGGACCTTTTGAAAGTACATTTTCAAAGTTGTGGGCGCACACACACACACACACACACACACACACACACACATTATGTATAATTTCAATGGCTCAAGTTTCCATGGAGGGCACGCATGATCTTTCATCCACCCATGGAAGCCCATTAATGAAATCTTGTGTGCACTAACAAATAAGTGTGGATATCAGCTATGAAGTTTACTCCTACAGCAATAAAGTGCAATAAATGTCACACTCATTAATTTATCAATTTCTCCACATTAAGTTGTACCTACTTCCAGCTCCTATAGACTGGGCTCATAGAAGAGTCCATCTCAATCTTCATTGAGAAGGCTGTTGCATCCATTTCCCAGGACTATGTAAAGGTTTTACATAGTGCAGATCATCAATGGAGTTTACACTTATTATGGCTGATGTGCTCCTGGTCCAGGGCCACAAAGCTCCTGTTGCTAAACTTGGGTCGGCAATCTTTCTTTGTGGCTCTAGAAGTTTCACTCCAAGTATTATGTCACATAAGCATCACCAAGCCATCCCAACATAGGAATTGTCACCTCTAGGGGAAAGGGAGGATGGTCACCATGCATGAGGATGGGGATATTGCTATGGATTAATCCTTGAGGTCCTCAAACTCCAATCCCATTCCCAGTTCCATGGGAGAAACTCTAAAGGCTTCTCAGCTCCTACAGTTTTTACCTCCTATGCTCCATCTTCTGGGAGAATTCAGCATAAATTTTTTCAACTGCTTTTTGCAGGATAGGAAGGCAGTGTACCTTAATATTTGAGTCCCTGAGCTTTGGAACCAGACTAGTTGAGTTCAAGTTCCAACTTTAATTCTTTCTAACTATGAATGCATTAGTTTTCTAGGGCTGCCATAACAAATTACCACAAACTTGGTGACTTAAAACAACTGAAATTTATTATCTCATAGTTTTGGAGGCCAGAAGTATAAAATCAAGGTGTCAACAGGATTGATTCTTTTGGAGAAGCTGAGGGAAAATCTGTTCCTTGCCTCTCTCCTCATTTCTGGTAGTTGCCAGCAACCCTTGGCTTTGGTTGGCATGTAGATGCGTCACTTCAATGTCTGCCTCCATCTTCACATCACTTCCTCTTCCTTTTTCTTCTTTTATAAGGACACTTGTCATTCAATTTAGTCATTTGATTTTATCCAGGATGATCTCATCTCAAGATTTTAAACTTAATTACATCTGCAAAGACCATTTTCCCAAATAAAACCACATTCACAGATTCTGGGTGAACATATCTTTTGAAGGACCAGCATTCAACCCACTACAGCAAACTTAAGAAATTTTTAACTGCATAGTGTTCACTCTGGTCCTTTGTATAATGAAGAATGATGATAATAATAATAGTAAACTGCTCCATAAATTTACTGAGGATAAAAGAAGCTTATACATGTAAAGAGCTTAAAGACTTCCTAATAAACAATAAATATTCTTTGCTAAGCAGTATTTGCTATAATGGGGAATTAACTTCTGAATAGTTGTTAATTTGTGCTCTTGGGTCAATTCAAAGTCCCATTAACAATACCTAAGGCAAGAAAGCACAAGGGGGCTAATAAACTCTTGTTTATGAAGATGAGGAAAATATGCACACTGGAAAACACAAATTACTCTGTCTCATTTCTGTAGCTATTTTGCCTTCGTACTGAGAGAGAGTTTTAGCGGTGGAAATGTCAACAGTCTAGCAAGTTGCCTTCTATTTAGCCCAGAGGATATAACAATTTCCAGTGATAGGATGCCAGGAATGAAACGAAATGTATTTTAAAAATCAGAACCAAACCAGGCTTTAACATAGAGAATTTAATAGAGGGAACTGGCAAACCAGTGGGGACCGAAAAGACAAAAACAAAACACTGAAGTAACACAGACATAGTCACTGCAGGAAACAGCTATCATTCCCAGCTAAGGGAGCAAAGGAAAGGGGTTGGAGTCATGGGGACTTAGAAGCATAGAGGAAGGGCTCTGTGGAGTTAGGAACCAAAGTCCTAAGGAGGTGTACTGCTCAGATGGTGCTGATGTCTCTGAAGTTTAAATAAAGACTGCTGAACTGGGTTTAGACCTTGAGGGAGGGGCTTTGTCCCTCTTGTGCTTCCCGGTCAGTGGAAGATGAGTCTGGCTCTGAGAGTGTGGGAAAACCCAGAAACTGGTCCCAACTACTGTTGCTAAACCCAACTTTCACTGTTGGGATGAAGAATCGGTGGGGTGACAGGGAGCAAATTGGAAGGAGCAAGACCTCATCCTCCTCTAGTCTGTCAGGCTCCTTCTAGCGCTCTTTATGGACAGAACCTAACAGGAAGTCAGCTGGCGAATAAATGTGGCTTGAAGACTCCAGCTACAGTGTGCCAAAGCTACAAACAGAGTGTGTATGGAGCCGAGGCCATGGTTTAATAATCAGCATTTAATAACTACGTGGCAAGCATTTTACATATATTATTTCTATTAATCCTCACAGTGGTATTATATAGAGTAGTTATATATTATGATATTATAATATACGTTGTTTAATGTTTAATATGTTTAATATATTATATTACATTACCATATATAATAATTTATCATGTAATAATATAATAAATATTTGATTGCATTAAAAAAAGAAAAAAGGAAGTTAGGAAAGTTAAGTCCCTAACAGCAAAAAGCTAATAAGTGGCCAGGCCAGAATTTTAACCAAGGTCTGTCTGACTTTAAAAACCATAGTGTTTTTAATCTGAGCTACCATCTGGGTATCAGAGCTAAAATCTAAAATGTTCTCAGCAGTGGAATACCGGGCAAAATCTAAAAAACATGTGTTATACCAAACATACATGCAACATTTTGCAACTGAACTAAAAGAAAAAAAAATAGGCACAATTATCAGAAAGAATATATGTGCCTATATAGCACAAAAAAAGGATTAATGTGTTCTAGCCTATTGCAATCATGTTAATAAACAATGTTGTACAGCTATCAAAAAGTAAATGTGGCCATTTTCTGCTGTGTGCAGAACAAGCAGGGTGATAACTCATCTTTATTCTGCAATGATCAGGTCACAAGTGGAATTTTTAAATTCAATTTGGAGTATTAGATCATCAGAGTGAAGGGTTTCAAAATGAGCCCTGCCTAAAATGTGCTGCTTTGACATGTGGATTACTTTGAGCTGATGTCAATCACAGCCCAAAAGACTCAGAAATAGCTTTTTACTTCCCTCTTAATTGCCTAAAAGAATTTAGATAGAGGGCCTGATCCAGGAAGATAACTATTACCACAGGTAAGTACAAAGAATATGGACTAGGTGTGGTAAGCTGGGGAAACTCAGCAGGGCCTGGAGATCAAAGTCCTCTCCGTGTCCCATTGTCTCTGTATGGCATGGCAAACATTTCTTTACTAAATATTTGTTCTTCCCATCTTCCTGTGAATTATCTTTCTCCCCTTTGATGTCCCAGACCTCTATTCTCTTCTCCTTAGCTCAGAATGGCATATAAGCCTCAGTTGCCTGGCTGCCTATGGGTCTCATATTCTTATGGAATCCAATACATATGCAATTAAATTTGCTTTTCCCATATTAATCAGTTCTATATTAATTTGATTATTAGACCAGACAAAGAATCAAGAAAGACAGAAATTTTTCCTCCCCTACAAGATGAACTTTAAAAAAACTGAACTTTATGAGGCAAGAGTGACCATCATGATGAAGGGATGGAAAAGTCCTGCCATCATCCAGGTTTCCACCCACCTCATCTCACTGCACAGTTAGGGTCATTGCCTCCTCAGTGGTCTTCCTGCCTCGACCTGGCCTTGCCAACATTATCCACCTTGTGGCACAGTGATCTCTGCAAAATACAAATGTGCTCATGTCGCACCCAGCTGTAGTTCACCCCAAAGCCTTTGTAATGACATTAAAATCACTTAATAAGGCTTCAAAAGTCCTCAGGTTCTCATACCCATTTCCTTCTTCAGACAGACAGACCACACACACACACACACACACACACACACACACACACACACACACACACAGCCACCCACAGCCAGATCTTGCTGATTCTTATCCCCATCCTTAGGGCATTCTTCTCCCTTTACTGGATCACTTTCCTACCTCTAACTTCCGCTCACACACTTGCCCTCTACACACCCCTTGCCTGCTAATTCCTGCTCATTCTTCTAGGGGGCAGCTCAGGCTTCACTTTATCTTCAAAGCCTTCCTTGACAGCCCCTGCTCCAGATTTCAGAGTGTTGGCCCCTTCTTTATGCTTTTATAGCCCCCTGAGCTTTCCCTATCTTAGCACATTATCACACTCTGATGTAATTGCCATTTACTTGGCTCCTCTACTAAATAGAAAGTTATATGAGAATAAGGACTTAGTTTGCCTTTTCACTATTTTACCTACACTACTAAATACAGTGCTCAGTGGATAACTGTGCCTTGAAAGGATTCATTCTTGAATAAAAGATAAAGGAATTTGAACGGAATAAGGATATTTGCAGATGGAAGTGTGAAAGCCATTTCCAGGGTATAAAGCAGTATACACTGATTTTTTCATTTAGACCCAAAAGCAGAACTAGGACCAATGGGTAGAAGTGAACTGAAAGTAGATTTTCATGCAATACAAGAAAGAACTTCAGACATTAGAACAATCTGAAAACATGTCATGCTGGCTTTAGAAATAGGGAATTTTCTGTCACTGAAAATGTTCAAATTGAAAGGCAGGTCCATGAAATGCTAATAGGATATATTTTAAGTGCCAAATAGATAAATTGGCAGTTTTCTAAAGGGTCGTGTTGAGAAAGAGTCTGAGACTCTATGTGGGATGGACAGGAAAAAAATGTACAATCAATTATTAGTATCTTTCTTAGGACTGAATGGAATATGCAGTAATGGTCCATATCTGTCCTTCTACATCCCTGCTTCTGTGTTATCCACCACACACACACACACAGAAACAAACAGAATTATAAAATGAAAGTCTTAAAGGGGGGCTATCATTTCTTCAGTCAAAACAGCTCTTCATTGGGTACACTGCCTGGAAACTCTTATTTTTTGAGTTAATGCAAAAATTTAATGTTCACAGTTGCTTCTTTTAACTGGAAAATGAGTAGTTTCATAATAGTTGACATGTTCTGATTCACTACTGTTTTTGCCTCTAAACAGCAAAAAAGAGAAGTGGGTGTATGGTTGTGGACAAAAAAGATAAGCTAGGAAGCCATGGATTCAAAGAATACCCAGTGGCTTATAACCTGGGGAGCAGCACGCATTAAGTTTAGTAGATTTTGCTAAACACTGGGCTTACTAAGAAAACAGCAAAACAAGTCTCAGCACATAATATTTAAATTCTGCGATCATTAGGAAAAGATAAAAGTTCATATTATCCTGGTTAAGGCTCCAACTATGCCTTAGTATTAAGGGACCCCTCTGGGTCTCTGCATTTTGTACATAAAATAAAGATCTTAAGGTAGTTAAAGAGAAGGTAGTTTATTAACTGTGATGTTATCCTCCTTTTAGTGCTGCCTTTTCTTACACATTAATCTTTGGCATGCTGCTGATGTCTTTTCTGCGTTGAAGTCAGGGGGCCTGGTTGATGTGAGGGCAGTGAATTGTGAAATACCAGGGTGGGTAATATACTGGCTCTGGCAGCTAGACTCTTCAGAAGGAAAAATAAATAGACTCCTTTCTTGCTTGTTAGGAGCATTAAATGCATGGATGTAGGTATAGCACATAGACTTGATACATACTAAATATTAAACAAATGCTAGTTGTTATTATTGTCATATTAATATTTTTATGTACTGTCAGGCGTCAAGTCAAGGGCAGTGCTCTCAACATTCTACTTCTAAGACAAATATAGGACTTTGATTTATAGGCTCAGGAGTGAATTAGTCAATAACAGGAAAGGAAGCAGCATGGCTTAGGAACCAGGTACAGATTTTGGAACCACATACTTGGATTTGAATCCCATTTCATCTACTTATTAGCTATGTGATTTGGGCAACTTATGTGCCCTCTCTGACTTCAGTCAGTTGTTGGATTAAGTAAGATTATGCATGTACTTAACCTAGCACAGTGCCTGGAACATAGTAAATGCCCATATTTATATATTTTTAAAAAGGTTAATAATCCCTGTAATTTTTGTACATTTATTTTGATTTGGGTTTCTTTCCTTTCAATCAGTTCTCCGCATTGTACCCAGAGCTCTACTTCTAAAGGGTCAATCTGACTTTATCCCTCCTGTACTTAAGGCTCCTTATTAGTTCTCCTTTACGCTCAGGATAGTCATAACAGCAGGAAATACTAATGGTTCTGTGTGAGCACCACGTGCTGTTCTCTCTAATCCTTTTGGATGGAGCTTTCCCTGGCCTCAGGTATTTTGCCTTACAAGCATTCACTGGTCAGTATTCTGCTGAATATTCAATGGAGATTCTCTTCAGTTGCGTGAAGTCCTCTCTGTGCAGCTTTCTCTTCCCTAGTACTTGAAAATATAGTCACCTTGGTCTTCCCAAACTCTGTTTCTTCAACTCAAGGATTTCATCAGGCTTTGCCTCCTTGTAACCACAGCCTGAAAATTCTCTCACTGGAGCAATTGTAAGGTTCACTGGATAGTTTGTCTCCCAAACCCTAGAGATTCCTACCCTTCATTTCCCATCTCCACTGTTTTGAAATCATTGTTTTATCTATTTAGTCTAGTTTTGCATTTGTTTTAGGTGGAGGGGTAAATCTGAGGGATGTTACTCCATCTTGGCTGGAAGCAGAAATCTGGTAGCTCATTCATCACAGGGTTTTCAGCTTAGACATTTGTAACCTTGGTTCATCAGAGAGAAGGCTCAAGACTTAGTCAACACTTTGTCAAGTATAGGTGAGCCTAAATCCACCAGATGGCACCTTTCTTAACCATTTTGCTGTCTCTGCCACCATTTTGTGCTGTTTTCTTGGATTTCTGTTTTAGTTTCCCTCTTTTCACCTCTACATCCCTAGTACAACTCTCCTCTGAAGCCACTGAGACTGGTTCCTACTTTTTATAGCCAGACCACCCACACCTTATACATGTTGCCTGTGATTAGTATTTATACTGGGCTGGTACTGGATGCTCAGTTGTTGTTCTATTGTTACTTCTGGCACTCCCTATATAACGTATTAATTACTTCTGGATTAAGTATTCCTGGATACTTATGTACTTACATATGCCTTGTTTGGACATTCATGGATATCAATTCTTACCAAACTAAGACAGAGTTTATTACAATGCTCTGGACCCTTGAGCCAAATCTATATCCCCAGTGCTCTGCCTGTCATCCATTCCCACCAAGATGTGCACGTGAGGATCCAGCATACCTGGATCCCAACTAAAGACACTAAGAAGCTAAATAGTGACAACCATGAGTTTTGTTCTTAAAGAAAAATATTCACGTGCAGAGAAATTCCTGTCAAAATGTAGTAAGTTGTCTAGTTAAAACTTCTTTTGTTGTCTCAATTTTCAAGTGACTAAAAAAGCAAACAAACAAATGGAAAACAAGGCCAGCAAAGTTTAGTAGAATTTCCCAACATCACAGAGCTAATTAATGTTAAAGGTAGTACTCATACTCAGGTCTTCTGCATCCTAATTGAGATTTCATTTTTTCTGGACCACAAACCCTTAGGTAGTTCTTTTGCAGAACGACTTATTATTAATATTGTTCCCGAAAGAGGAACACCCCCAACCAACCCAATTATGTGGCCCTATAATTTTTTCTAAACCTGACTCAGATAAAGGAAATTTTCCTAAAGATTTTGTATGCTACCTTCTTAAGCCTCCCTCTAATTTCACCCCCTCCTATATCATGGCAATCTACAAGGGGGACCAAAGAGAAATTTTTGTCTACTATACTCTTTCTTAACTCTTTCCTGATTTATGAAGAGCCTACTACTCTACAAACTTTCAGGCTTCCCATTCTGGCACTGCAAGTTTTAGGATCCCAAGTTTCTTAATTTGTACATATCAGAGCAGCAGGGTGCCTTCTACTGTAAACCAGTGCACTGTAGAACAATTAGAACAATGATTTCCAAATTTGAGAAAATGGACCTATTGGGGATCCTTGATTTTACTTTTTCTCTCCATAGCAGTATGGTTTTATACCCATATAATCGTAACTACTGTGTTCACAGGATTGTTGTGATAGGCATAGGGAGGGGAATCCCAGGCCAGGGTCATTACTTCTTTGAGATTATTGAAGAAGCAGATTCAAAGCCACAGTGACAGTAAATAGGAGCTGGGCAGTGGTGCTTAGTGAATTCCCACGTGGGTTAAATCCAGATAGAATTCAAAGCAGAGTAAACATAATAATTCTTTCCTGCCAACTCCCACCTCATTACCTGAAGTGCTCCTGATTTGGAAAAAGTGGCAAGATAATCCCCAATGTCTAAATGAGATGGAGAGAGATTTGGGCCTAAGTGTCTCTTCCTGCAGCATCTTATAGCTTGGGGTTTCTATATTCAAGAGTCTCCATTCAATGCTGAGCTGCTCAGATGCTTCACAGAAGTCCTTATGTTCTCAACTTTGACAAACACTGAAATAAACATTAAAGATGGGAGGGAGGGTGTGAATGGGAGTTGATAGCAGAGCCATATTAAAGAAATTAGTTGATATATAAGAAGAAAAAAGGAAACATTATGAAAGAAAGGACTATTTAAAGTTATGTAATCTTGAGTAAATAATAGCATAGTCTTCTCTTAGGCACAGACACACATACCTACAAATGATTCAAAAGATTTCTAAGGAGAACAGTATGGAGGTTCCTTAAAAAACTAAAAATAGAATTACCATGTGACCCATCAATCCCACTACTGGTCATATACCCAGAGAAAACCATAATTCAAAAAGACACATGCACCCCAATGTTCATTGCAGCACTATTTACAATAGCCAGGTCATGGAAGCAACCTAAATGCCCATCAACAGGCAAATGGATAAGGAAGATGTAGTACATATATACAATGGAATATTACTCAGCTATAAAAAGGAACGAAATTGGGTCATTTGTAGAGACGTGGATGGATCTAGAGACTGTCATACAGAGTGAAGTAAGTCAGAAAGAGAAAAACAAATATCGTATATTAACGCATATATGTGGAACCTAGAAAAATGGTACAACTGAACCGGTTTGCAGAGCAGAAATTGAGACACAGACGTAGAGAACAAATGTATGGACCCCAAGGGGGAAAAGCAGTGGCGGGAGCGGGTGGTGGTGTGATGAATTGGGAGATTGGGATTGACATATATACACTAATATGTATAAAATGGATAACTAATAAGAACCTGCTGTATAAAAAAATAAATAAAATTAAATTTTAAAAAAAGTATCATGTAAAAAAATTCTACAAATAAGAAATAACTCAAAGTAGGAAAACAATAAAAAAAAAAAAAAAGATTTCTTGCCTGTCAGCCTGGCTCATTCCTACTCTTTTGTCATTTTTAATTTAATTAGGATCAATGTTGTCTTTTGCAGCATCAGGACTTGGAAATCTTGCTTATTAATATTCTTCAAACATTGGCAATAGCGACAATAATTATAATTGCACAAGTACCAGCAATGTGCCAGGCACTACCTAAGTCCTTTAAAATACCTCTAACTTGACAATAACCAGGTAGGTATAATTAGCTCATATTTCAGCTAAGGAAATAGAATCTCAGAGAGAGTAAGTAACTTGCCCAAGGTCACACAGCTGGCAGGTGGTAGCGAGTCAGGACTCTGTTTGATACCAAAGTCCTTGCTGTTACAGTTACTGGAATTATAGCTCAGGCTAAATTATTCCTCCCTGCTCACTCTGTTCTCCCAACTCCAAGGGTGGTCATCATTGTTATAATCTTGGAGCTGTTTCAAACACATGGTGGCTTTGCAGATTCAACTACAGGATGAGAAAAGCAAACAAAGTGAGTGTTCATTTTCAGCCTTTATGTGGGCCTTTTCATCTTCAAAGTCCTTTGTGAATATTAAACAATTAATCCCCCTGGAAGCTCTTAGCATTGAGGGTAGTGAATATTTCCATTAATGTTGACGAATATCTATTGCTGTTGGTGAAGTTTTGCCTTTCAGGCTGTGCTTCTAAAGCCTCAAAGCCTTGACATATAAATGAAGCACGTTTTCATTCACATGTCTCTCCCAGGTGTATGAGGGAGTTGCTGAGATGTCTAAACACAGGGCTTTTTACAGTACTTTTGAAGAGTTAAAAAGCTTTGTGGGTTCTTCTTCCTGAACACATATACACACACAAGCACAGTTTTTATGATAAATCAGAAAAGTTGATGGTGCGTGTGTGTATATTGCTGAGTCCTTGTGTGTTATTCCAGACAACACGGCACACAGAGGAGACTCATCTGTTATGGCTGAAGTCATAGCTGAGCTGCACAGTTGTCTCTGTGGTGCACCTGGTTAGCACATTTGGTTGCTAACTGAAAGGTTGGTGGTTCAAACTCACCCAGAGATAATTTGGTCTTCTTTTCAGGAACATGTGAGCAGCCCTGTTTCAGGAATTTATTACTCTTTTGTGAAGCACTGTTGCCGTGTTCTCTAAACTGGTCTGCTAAATCCCACCCCAGGTACTTGTTAAAACCACAAGTTCCAGGACCTTGAGATTCTGATCCTGTTGTTCTGAAAAGGTGCCTGGGAATTTGCATGTTTAAGCCATACCCTCTGCCCTTCCCCCCACCCAGGAAATTATTTTATCATTCATGTTTGCACAGAATTTGTGTAGAAGATAAAATAATTGGCTCCAGAGCCACATTGCTTGGGTTGGCGTCCCTGCTTCTCCACTTACGACTCTGAAAAGTTCCCTGACCCCCATCTAAAGTAGCCACCAGTGACTGTGTAGCACAGCATCCACCTGTAGTTATCAAGCACGTGTTGGTATCTGACATTTTAATTTTAATTTTTAAAAATTGTTTATTGTCTGTCTCTCTTAACTCACCATCTTCCAAAGCTCCCCACGCCCTCTGTGGTGCTCACGTGCTGTGTCCATTTGGCTACGCTGGAGCTGGATTTCTTGGAATTCCCTTCCTTTATGGAGCCATCAGAACATTTTGCATGAGATTTGAGAGATGGGAGTGAAGCAGTGGTTATTTTTCTTTCAGGTCACCATTGGTTAGAGGTGCTGAGGGACAGATGCAAAGGTGCTGGCAGGTTCCAGTTTGTCCTCACTTTTCCTCACCCCCACATCCAGGTCTCCTTCCTGACTTCCAGCCCTGCTGACCAATGCCGATCATAAGCCCACTACCAGATACTTTCTGTGAATTCACAGAGGCGGAGCCATGAAGAGCCAACAGCATTCCAGAGATCTCTACGTCACTCTGGAAGCTGGACTTGCCCTTGAATGGTGAATGAACTGGAACTAGGCAAACTCCTAACGGCTTTAGTTTGAGAAAATGTAAATTCTGTGAAGTCTGACCTACACTGTCTTGTTCATCTTTATTTCCTCAGTACCTAGAAGAAGATCTGGCATGCAGTAAGCATCCAATTAGTGTTCGCTGAGCGATAACACTGATGACAGGGATAGCTTCCTTAGCTATAAAATGGGGCTAATGATGCTTCTCTCATTGAGTTGGGTGAGGACAAATGAAATAACATATAAAGAGTTCACTACTGAGCTGCCACGTAATAAGTTCTGATATATGGTTGTTGTTTTTTATTTTGTTCTTAGGGCTCTGAAAATATCAAATCTGCCACAGTGAGCCAAAAGTATTATAAGTTTGTGATTCAATCTGTCTCAAGAGTCAGTCACGGAGACCTTCAAGATGATGGAAGAGTAAGACTTGGAGATCACCTTCCTCCCCACAAATACATCAGAAATACATCTACATGTGGAACAACTCCTACAGAACCTACTGAACGCTGGCAGAAGACCTCAGACTTCCCAAAGGGCAAGAAACTCCCCACGTACCTGGGTAGGGCAAAAGAAAAAAGAAATAACAGAGACAAAGAATAGAGATGGGACCTGCATCACTGGGAGGGAGCTGTGAAGAAGGAAAAGTTTCCACACACTAGGAAGCCCCTTCACTGGCAGAGATGGGGAGTGGCGGGGTGGGGGGGGAAAGCTTCGGAGCCACGGAGGAGAGCGCAGCAATACGGGTGCAGAGGGCAAAGTGGAGAGATTCCCACACAGAGGATCGGTGCAGACCAGCACTCACCAGCCCGAGAGGCTTGTCTGCTCACCCGCTGGGGCGGGCGGGGGCTGGGAGCTGAGGCTCGGGCTTCGGAGGTCGGATCCCAGGGAGAGGACTGGGATTGGCGGCGTGAACACAGCGTGAAGGGGGCTAGTGCGCCACGGCTAGCCAGGAGGGAGTCCAGGAAAAAGTCTGGACCCGCCTAAGAGGCAAGAGACCATTGTTTTGGGGTGCGCGAGGAGAAGGGATTCAGAGCACCGCCTAAACAAGCTCCAGAGACGGGCACGAGCCGCGGCTATCAGCGCGGACCCCAGAGACGGGCATGAAATGCTAAGGCTGCTGCTGCAGCCACCAAGAAGTCTGTGTGCAAGCACAGGTCACTATCCACACCTGCCCTCCCGGGAGCCTGTGCAGCCCGCCACTGCCAGGGTCCCGTGATGCAGGGACAACTTCCCCGGGAGAACACATGGTGCACCTCAGGCTGGTGCAACGTCACATTGGCCTCTGCTGCCACAGGCTCGTCCCGCATCCATACCCCTTCCTCCCCCTGGCCTGAGTGAGCGAGAGTCCCCTAATCAGCTGCTCCTTTAACCCCATCCTGAGTGAAGAACAGATGCCCTCAGGTGACCTACATGCAGAGGCAGGGCCAAATCCAAAGCTGAACCCCAGGAGCTGTGCGAACCAAGAAGAAAAGGGAAATTTCTCCCAGCAGCCTCAGGAGCAGCGGATTAAATCTCCACAATCAACTTGATGTACCCTGCATCTGTGGAATACCTGAATAGACAAAGAATCATCCCAAAATTGAGGCGGTGGACTTTGGGAGCAATGATATATATATATTTTTCCTTTTTCTCTTTTTGTGAGTGTGTATGTGTATGCTTCTTTGTGTGATTTTGTCTGTATAGCTTTGCTTTTACCATTTGTCCTAGGGTTCTGTCTGTTAGTTTTTTTTTTTTAGTATAGTTTTTAGCGCTTGTTATCATTGGTGGATTTGTTTTTTTGGTTTGGTTGCTCTCTACTTTCTTTCGTTTTTCTTTTTTTATTACGTTTTAATATTTTTATTTTTAATTTTTATTTTAATAACTTTACTTTAATAACTTTTTAAATTAAATTAAATATTTTTCTTTCTTTCTTTCTTTTTTTCTCCCTCTTCTTCTGAGCCATGTGGCTGACAGAGTCTTGGTGCTCTGGCCAGGTGTCAGGCCTGTGCCTCTGAGGTGGGAGAGCCGAGTTCAGGACATTGGGCCACCAGAGACCTCCCAGCTCCACGTACTATCAAACGGTGAAAGCACTCCCAGAGATCTCCATATCAATGCTAAGACCCAGCTCCACTCAGTGACCAGCAAGCTACAGTGCTGGACACCCTATGCCAAACAACTAGCAAGACAGGAACACAACCCCATGCATTAGCAGAGAAGCTGCCTAAAATCATAATAAGGTCACAGACACCCCAAAACACACCACCGGACACAGACCTGCTCACCAGAAAGGAAAGATCCAACCTCATCCACCAGAACACAGGCACTAGTCCCCTCCACGAAGAAGCCTACACAACCCACTGAACTGACCTTAGCCACTGGGGGCAGATACCAAAAACGAAAGGAACTACGACCTGCAGCTTGTGAAAAGGAGACCCCAAACACAGTAAGTTAAGCAAAATGAGAAGACAGAGAAACACACAGCAGATGAAGGGGTAAGGTAAAAACCAACCAGACCAAACAAATGAAGAGGAAATACGCAGTCTACCTGAAGAAGAATTCAGAGGAATGTTGATAAAGATGATCCAAATCTTGGAAATAGAATGGAGAAAATACAAGAAACATTTAACAAGGACCTATAAGAACCAAAGAGCAAACAAACAATGATGAACAACACAGTAAATGAAATTTTAAATTCTCCAGAAGGAATCAATAGCAGATTAGCTGAGGCAGAAGAACGGATAAGTGACCTGGAAGATAAAACAACGGAAATAACTACTGCAGAGCAGAATAAAGAAAAAAGAATGAAAAGAATTGAGGACAGTCTCAGAGATCTCTGGGACAACATGAAATGCACCAACATTCGAATTATACGGGTTCCAGAAGAAGAAGAGAAAAAGAAAGAGACTGAGAAAGTATTTGAAGAGATTATAGTTGAAAACTTGCCTAATATGGGAAATAGTCAGTCGAGTCCAGGAAGTGCAGAGAGTCCCATACAGGATAAATCCAAGGAGAAACATGCCAAAACACATATTAATCAAACTATCAAAAATTAAATACAAACAAAAAATATTAAAAGCAGCAAGGGAAAAGTGACAAATAACATACAAGGGGATCCCCCTAAGGTTAGCGACTGATTTCTCAGCAGAAACTCTGCAAGACAGAAGGGTGTGGCAGGACATATTTAAAGTGATGAAAGGGAAAAACCTACAGCCAAGATTACTCTACCCAGAAAGGATCTCACTCAGATTTGACGGAGAAATTAAAACCTTTACGGAAAAGCAAAAGCTAAGAGAATTCAGCACCACCAAACCAGCTTTACAACAACTGCTGAAGGAACGTTTATAGGCAGAAAACACAAGAGAAGGAAAAGATCTACAATAACAAACCCACAACAATTAAGAAAATGGTAATAGGAACATACATATTGAGAATTACCTTAACTGTAAATGGATTAAATGCTCCAGCCAAAAGACATAGACAGGCTGAATGGATAAAAAAGCAAGACCCGTATATATGCTGTCTGCAAGAGACCCACTTCAGACCTAGGGACACATACACACTGAAAGTGAGGGGATGAAAAAAGATATTCCATGCAAATGGAAATAAAAAGGAAGCTGGAGTAGCAATTCTCATATCAGACAAAATGGACTTTAAAACAAAGACTATTACAAGAGACAAAGAAGGACACTACATAATGATCAAGGGATCAATCCAAGAATAAGACATAACAATTGTAAATATTTATGCACCCAACATAGGAGCACGTCAATACATAAGGCAAACGCTACCATCCATAAAAGGGGAAATCAACAGTAACACAATCATAGTAGGGGACTTTAACACCCCACTTTCACCAAAGGACAGGTCATCCAAAATGAAAATAAATAAGGAAACACAAACTTTAAATGATACATTAAACAAGATGGACTTAATTGATACTTATAGGACATTCCATTCAAAATCAACAGAATACACTTTCTTCTCAAGTGCTCATTGAACATTCTCCAGGATAGAGTATATCTTGGGTCACAAATCAAGCCTTGGTAAATTTAAGAAAATTGAAATCGTAGCAAGTATCTTTTCCGATCACAACACTATGAGACTAGATATCAATTACAGGAAAAGATCTGTAAAAAATACAAACACATGGAGGCTAAACAATCCACTACTAAATAACCAAGAGATCACTGAAGAAATCAAAGAGGAAATCAAGAAATACATAGAAACAAATGACAATGAAAACACAACAACCCAAAACCTTTGGGATGCAGCAAAAGCAGTTCTAAGAGGGAAGTTTATAGAAATACAATCCTGCCTCAAAAAACAAGAAACATCTCAAATAAACAACCTAACCTTACACTTAAAGCAATTAGAGAAAGAAGAACAAAAAACCCCCAAAGTTAGCAGAAGGAAAGAAATCATGAAGATCAGATCAGAAATAAATGAAAAGAAATGAAGGAAACAACAGCAAAGATCAATAAAACCAAAAGCTGGTTCTTTGAGAAGATAAACAAAATTGATAAACCATTAGCCAGACCCATGAAGAAAAAAAGGACGAAGACTCAAATCAATAGAATTAGAAATGAAAAAGGAGAAGGAACAACTGACTCTGCAGTAATACAAAAGAGCATGAGAGACTACTACAAGCAACCATATGCCAATAAAATGGACAACCTGGAAGAAATGGACAAATTCTTAGAAAAGCAGAAGCTTCTGAGACTGAACCAGGAAGAAATAGAAAATATAAACAGACCAATCACAAGTGCTGAAATTGAGACTATGATTAAAAATCTTCCAACAAACAAAAGCCCAGGAACAGATGGCTTCACAGATGAATTCAATCAAACATTTAGAGAAGAGCTAACACCTATCCTTCTCAAACTCTTCCAAAATATAGCAGAGGGAGGAACACTCCCAAACTCATTCTACAAGGCCACCATCACCCTGATACCAACACCAGACAAAGATGTCACAAAGAAAGAAAACTATAGGTCAATATCACTGATGAACATAGATGCAAAAATCCTCAACGAAATACTAGCAAACAGAATCCAACAGCACTTTAAAAGGATCATACGCCATGATCAAGTGGGGTTTATCCTAGGAATGCAAGGATTCTTCAATATATGCAAATCAATCAACATGATACACCATATTAACAAATTGAAGGAGAAAAACCATATGATCATCTCAATAGATGCAGAAAAAGCTTTCGACAAAATTCAACACCCATTTATGATAAAAACCCTCCAGAGAGTAGGCATAGAGGGAACTTACCACAACATAATAAATGCCATATATGACAAACCCACAGCCAACATTGTTCTCAATGGTGAAAAACTGAAACCATTTCCACTAAGATCAGGAACAAGACAAGGTTGTCCACTTTCACCACTATTATTCAACATAGTTTTGGAAGTGTTAGTCACAGCAATCAGAGAAGAACAAGAAATTAAAGGAATCCAAATCGGAAAAGAAGAAGTAAAACTGTCACTGTTTGCAGATGACATGATACTATACATAGAGAATCCTAAAGATGCTCCCAGAAAACTACTAGAGCTAATCAATGAATATGGTAAAGTAGCTGGATACAAAATTAATGCACAGAAATCTCTGCATTCCTATATACTAATGATGAAATATCTGAAAGAAAAATTAAGGAAACACTCCCACTTACCATTGCAACAAAAAGAATAAATATCTAGAAATAAACCTACTTAAGGAGACAAGAGACCTGTATGCAGAAAACTATAAGAGACTGATGAAAGAAATTAAAGATGATACAAACAGATGGAGAGACATACCATGTTCTTGGATCAATACTGTGAAAATGACTATACTACCCAAAGCAATCTACAGATTCAATGCAATCCTTACCAAACTACCAATGGCATTTTTCACAGAACCAGAAAAAAAATTTCACAATTTGTATGGAGACACAAAAGACCTCAAATAGCCAAAGCAATCTTGAGAAAGAAAAATGGAGCTGGAGGAATCAGGCTCCCTGACTTCAGACTATACTATAAAGCTACAGTCATCAAGACAGTATGGTACTGGCACAAAAACAGAAATATAGATTAATGGAACAGGATAGAAAGTCCAGAGATAAACCCATGCACATATGGTCACCTTACTTTTGATAAAGGAGGCAAGAATATACAATGGAGAAAAGACAGCATTTTCAATAAGTGGTGCTGGGAAAACTGGACAGCTACATGTAAAAGAATGAAATTAGAACACTCCCTAACACCATACACAAAAGTAAACTCAAAATGGATTAAAGACCTAAATGTAAAGCCAGGCACTATAAAACTCTTAGAGGAAAACATAGGCAGAACACTCTATGACATAAATCACAGTAAGATCCTTTTTGACCCACCTCCTAGAGAAATGGAAATATAACCAAAAATAAACAAATGGGACCTAATGAAACTTAAAAGCTTTTGCACAGCAAAGGAAACCATAAATAAGAGGAAAAGACAACCTTCAGAATGAGAGAAAATATTTGCAAACAAAGCAACTGACAAAGGATTAATCTCCAAAACATGCAAGCAGCTCATGCAGCTCAATATCAAGAAAACAAACAACTCAATCCAAAAATGGGCAGAAGACCTAAACAGACATTTCTCCAAAGAAGGTATACAGATTGCCAACAAACACATTAAAGGATGCTCAACCTCACTAATCATTAGAGAAATGCAAATCAAAACTACAATGAGGTATCACCTCACACCAGTCAGAATGGCCATCTTCAAAAAATCTACAAACAATAAATGTTGGAGAGGGTGTGGAGAAAAGGGAACCCTCCTGCACTCTTGGTGGGAATGTAAATTGATATAGCCACTGTGGAGAACAGTATGGAGGTTCCTTAAAAAACTAAAAATAGAACTACCATAGGACCCAGCAATCCCACTACTGGGCATATACCCTGAGAAAATCATAATTCAAAAAGAGTCATGTACCACAATGTTCATTGCAGCTCTATTTACAATAGTCAGGACTTGGAAGCAACCTAAGTGTCCATTGACAGATGAATGGATAAAGAAGATGTGGCAAATATATACAATGGAATATTACTCAGCCATAAAAAGAAACGAAATTGAGTTATTTGTAGTGAGGTGGATGGACATAGAGTCTGTCATACAGAGTGAAGTAAGTCAGAAAGAGAAAAACAATACCGTATGCTAACACATATATATGGAATGTATTAAAAAAAAAAAAAGGTTCTGAAGAACGTAGTGGCAGGACAGGAATAAAGACACAGACGTAGAGAATGGACTTGAGGACATGGGGAGGGGGAAGGGTAAGCTGGGACGAAGTGAGAGAGTAAAATTGACATATATACACTACCAAATGTAAAATAGATAGCTAGTGGGAAGCAGCTGCATAGCACAGGGAGATCAGCTTGGTGCTTTGTGGCCACCTAGAGGGGTGGGATAGGGAGGGTGGGAGGGAGGAGATATAGAGATATATGTATACATATAGCTGATACACTTTGTTATAAAGCAGAAACTAACACACCATTGTAAAGCAATTATACTCCAATAAAGATGTTTAAAAAAAAAAAAAAAGAGTCATCTCTCAAATCACTTGGGATTAGTCTTGCCTTTGCCCTAGAATTATAATGTCATCTTGGAGTACTATAGAGCAGGAGAGGATGCTGAAGATTTCTATGTTCAAAAGATGAGGAAACAGAGCCCTGAAAAGTGAGGAGATTTGTTAGAAGAAAAGGTAAAACTAATAACATGTTGTATTAAAGCAGTCCAGAGTTCTTTCTGTGAACTTATGTAAAATAAAAGTCTTAAAACAGTTTATAATTACACACACACAAATGTGTATGTATATATATTCACATGGTAATATGTTTATAGGGCAATAGTGTCTTGCTTTATATGGGTAGGGGGTTCATGGTGTGATCAGAGCAATAAACCTAATGCTGGGACTGCCAAGTGAGAAGCAGGCTCTCTCCTCTACTGGACTGGCCGGCGGTGAAGATGCTATATATCCTGGAGCTGCCTCGGGCTTCTCCAGGAAGGCTGAGCATGAAGCCACCATGAAAGAAAACACAACCAAGAGATGGGAGAAACTAAATCCTAATCATTTATCACGAGTCCTTGATTAAGGACTCTCTAAAACTAGAGTAACTCAGGATGTTTTTTGCTTAAATTAGATGAGATGAATTTTCTGGCACTTGCAATTAAAAGCATCATAACTAAAGTATTGGCTGCAAAACAAAAATAAAAGTGGTAGGCATTTTGTGCCATTGTCCTAGTCCCCAACCAACATTTTTTCTAGGTCACAGTTGTTACTCTAAGTTAGAGGGGAAGGTATGTCCCTGCATTGCCTCACCTCCCTATCCTACCCACATGCATATAACTCAGTTTACACTGGACTTTGCAATCCTGACCACACCATTCATTCATTCAATGCACATAAACTGAGCACATTATAACCTCAAAATTGTATATTCTATTTAGGAAAGGGTTAAAAATGAAATGATAACTGCTAAACATAGACTAGAATGCCAGGCTTTAGGAAAGCTGATTGTAGGGACTAGCCCTGACAAAGATTTAGTGTGAAGGTGAGCAGGAAAGGCTTCAGAGAGGACAAAAGATCAAAATTAACTTTTAGAGGTTTGGCGGGAATTTACTATCTAGTCAAGAAATTATGTGGATTCCTAAGAGAGAAGACATGCAAAATCATAGAGATGATAGATAATTGGAGATATGCAAATATTTGCTAGAGTGCAAAGTACACAGTAGGAGCTTGGAAGAAGAGTCTAGAGGGAGAAAACTGGGAGTTCTGGTATATGACACTGAAATTCTTGGACTTCTATACTGTGAGCAATGGAGGACCACGGAAAGGAATTCAGATGGATGAGGTTGTTCTGGCCTCTGTTGGGCCATTGTGATAAGACTGCTTTTTCTTCACTTGCCTAACCTTTCAAAAAACTGCACACAGACTGGCATCACCTTCTTTACTGACATTACCCTGTAAAACCCATATCATTCCTAGGAGAAGGCATTGCCCTGGAGAGCTGGAGTGCAGCCATGTATATTATACATGTTCCAGAATTGTTCTGTCTGAACCCTTTGGCTACTTTACAGACAGCTTCCACTGCCATTATTTTATTTTCCTCCGTCCTCCTGTCCCTGATCAATTTTCTTTTGATTAATCCCCCCTTAACCTCTCATGTCACATCCCTCCCTTTCTGTTTTACAGGTTCAATGATCAGATTTGCATTTTAGAAAGACTGTTCAGTGGACAACAGTTTTGAACAAGGAAAAATTGAAGGCAGTGAAAGCAGATGGGAAGTTGTTGCAAAACTGCAAGGGAGAGATGAGGGTAAAGGGGGGTGATGACGAGGAGAGGATACTTCAGAGTGAGCCACCGCACATGCGGAATGGGTAACTGCAGTTGGGGTCTGTGTATCAAAAAGCAGTTAGCATATGTTCTGGAAGAAACTTCAGCATGCGGAGGCTTAAACTACATTCAGAACTGAATTTCCAGGCTCAGTAAATTTACAATGTGCTTCCTCAATCCATCCCCACCCCCTTGCTCCACAGCTCAATGAAATAGCTAAATAATTAAATCCTAAAATGCTTCTAGGATATGCTTTGTTGTTGAAACACATCTGCTACATGTTGGAGGAGCCTTTCCCAGCAGATGTTCTATTCCTTTGGCTTGTTTATCTATGGAAATGAATATCTTAAACCTCCTCTCCTGCTAAGCTTAATAAAAAGGAATCCTTTCCACACTCATCTTCTTCACAATGCCCCTTGTGGTCCTTTTTCAAAACATTAAGGACATATGCTGTGCAGCTAATTATTTTTTTTTTCATCCTACTGCAGTGCATTAATCCAAGGGAAGGCCATCTTCAGCTCAGGACTTAGTACGGATGAAGTAATCTGTACACCACATTCTCTCCCAAAGAAAACAGTCTCTGTAGTTGGATGAAAAGACACTGAAAGCCAGGACTCTAAAGAGACTGGGGCCTCTCTCATTAACCCTGGTATAGTGCAGGCTATTCATTGAGCAATTATTTAATGGAGTTCAGTTAAAGTCTTGCCCACAGAAAAACTAGGAGATGGAGAAAACAAACCATAGATTGAACCAGAATAGTTTGATGATGAACAAGAAAGTGTATATTCATCCGATTTGGGGAAAAGTGGGAGCTGTGAAGAATAAGTAGATAGGATTCAATACACTCTCTGTAAAGATCATGAACATAAGGAAAGACTTAATAAACATCTTGGAGACATTCATGGTCTCCAAATTTATTGAAACCCCTTGGTGAAAGAGTTCCTAGGGAACTCTTAGGAGAGGCATTTGCTTTCCATTTATGTGTGGAGATGGTCAATATTATATGGGCTCAATAAAAAGATATAACTAAGTCATCTTTGAAATACAGATGAGGGAGGAAGAAAAATGACATTTTAATTTAAGTTAAGTATGGTACAGCTTAGCAGCATGAGGGGCCATAGGGTGTATTCTAAAATTAACTGCAGGTGTCATAATATCAAAACAGGAAAAATTATATATATATATATATATATTTCCTTTAGGGTGAAATAAGCATTTGACTCATGAACTCCATTTTGTATAGCATTTAATTTCTAAGTCTCAAGAACCTGGGCTTTTAGTCATGATCGAATTTCCTTAGAAGCATCTGGCTTATATTTTATAGGTCAGTGTCCTATTACAAGAGAAGTATTGTGTTATTAAAAAGAAGTTTGTCTCTCTTTGTTCTTGTGGGAAGAAACTTTTTTTCTGTCTAGATGTTTGTAGAATGTTTTTCTTCACACTTGAAATTCATGTTTCTGCCAGGATGTGTCTACATATATGACTCTTTGGCTTTGCTTAGCATCGCCTGACCTTTTTCCATTTGCATCCTCAGGTCACTGGCTCAGAGAAGATCTCTTCTCTTAAAAATACTCCATTGTTCCTACCAAACGTAAAATAGATAGCTAGTGGGAAGCAGCTGCATAGCACAGGGAGATCAGCTCAGTGCTTTGTGACCACCTAGAGGGGTGGGATAGGGAGGGTGGGAGGGAGATGTAAGAGGGAGGAGATATGGGGATATACGTATATGTATAGCTGATTCACTTTGTTATAAAGCAGAAACTAACACACCATTGTAAAGCAATTATTCTCCAATAAAGATGTTAAAAAAAATACTCCATTGTTGCTTTTGTTGCATTTATCAATTTCCTTTTCAGGTATAGCAATTATCCAGACACTGGCAGGTGATTCTCTCTTTCCTACTCTTGTGTGACCATTTGCCCTCTCTATTTTCATGTCTTTGTTTTCTCAGGTTTTCCTCCACCATCTTGATTTGCTTTTTCACGTTCTTATCTTTTCTGCCTCCATCTGCATTCAATATGGTCTGTAATTCTGCTACTATAATTTTGGTATTTTTGCTTTTTTTTTTTAGCTCACCCAACTTTGTTTTCATCCTATTCTGCTATTCTTTTATTTTATTTTCTTTTGTGACTTTTTGCTTCTATTTAACAGATCTTTTTCTTTTTCTTAGTGTATTTCACTGAATATTTAATTTTAAAATTTTCTTTTGTATTTTAATATGTCATTTTTAAAAACATGATATTCTTATACTTCTTATAGTTTCCTTTCCTTTTCTGTAACTTGTATATGCCCAATATTTTCTTTTTTTTTTTTTTAAACATCTTTATGCAATATTTTCTTAATTCACTTGAATCTGCCTTGGATGGAGTAAGGTGTCTCCAGACTGGGTGTTTGCCAATAATGTGAGAATTTCTCTTAACTCTGCTACTCATTTGTCTAATGCTGGACTCTCATTTGCAGTCTACAGTGGAGTGATGGGCAAGGCTCCCAACTCATTTCCTGGTTTCTGCAAGATATCTAGGTAAAAAGGATCTATTTTATTGACTGGGAACCTTTCTATCTCTACAGCATACATGACATGTCCTGTCTAATCTCCAAAATGCAGTGCTTCTGTATATATATTTTTTGTATTGCTTTCACTGCTTACCATTGAGGATCATACCTCACAAGTTCTCTTCCTCAAATCCTGACATTTTCTGCCCTGTTGTATTCTTGGGTAGAAGACATAGATGGAGGAGAAGTGAAATATAGCTGTTTATTTGAAGGAAAAAAGTCAGTACCCATGCATTAATTGCCTAGTTTTAATTTGAGGGAGACCCAAGTGTCTCCATCAGGAGGACAATCTGAGGTGGAAGAATTTTCTTCCAATATTCTTTGGAGCAATACTTTGAGCATGAATAAAACTATTTGCTGAAGACTGGATAGAAGTTTTTTTGAATTTTTATTGCAATATATTTCACCGGATTTAAAATTATTAAGAATCCTTCAAAAATTCAAGTCAATTTCAGGAGAGGTGCATCTTTGCTTTATTCACTGTCTTCATGGGTAGCAGAAGAATGGACAAAGCTGCATTAGGAATTGCTAAAATGTCAGATGCCATTTAAAACTGGAAGGTACCCAGCAATTAGCATCTGTTCAGTGCCTGTAATGTGGTAGATGATTTACATACAAATGAACCTTTGGAACAAAATTCATTCATAATGCTGGGACTAAGTGTACTATAAATCACCCAGTTTCTCTCACATCAGTCTGCATTTTGGTTCTAAACTAAAAGTTGTAGAATAACTAGTTGTTAAAAAAAAAAAAAAAGGGCTTCCCTGGTGGTGCAGTGGTTGAGAATCTGCCTGCTAATGCAGGGGACACGGGTTCGAGCCCTGGTGTGGGAAGATCTCACATGCTGCGGAGCAACTAGGCCCGTGAGCCACAACTACTGAGCCTGCGCGTCTGGAGCTTGTGCTCCGCAACAAGAGAGGCCACGATAGTGAGAGGCCCGCGCACCGCAATGAAGAGTGACCCCCGCTTGCCGCAACTAGAGAAAGCCCTCGCACAGAAACGAAGACCCAACATAGCCAAAAATAAATAAAATAAAATTAATTAATTAATAATTTTTTTAAAAAGCTAAATCTTGGGGTAAAATCATTTTTGTTATCACAGATACAAAGATGAGAAAAGAAGAAAGAAAACCCCATTCTGCCTCACACATGTAATCCATACAACCATCTATGAATTGTGGCTCTGATCCCATTTCTTATGAGGACAACGAGATACAGCAGGAGTAGCGTGTTGTAGGTGACGCAGCCATAAAGTGAGAATCAGGAGCTTTAATTCAGACCCAGGTATGGCTGAATTCAGAGGTTCAATTTCTATTGCTTTGTATATCACCTACCCACAAGTTCAAGTAGTGCTGAAGGGGTTTCTCTTAAATCAATGTCTGGTGACCACATGCATACGGTACAAAGAAGTCCCACCTTGGGGTCTGTAATGTCTTATGAGAACACTTATTCTTGCTTCTTAGTCTCTTCTTCTCTTGGAACCTGTTATAAGTCCACAAGGAAAAGGAGGCTGGAGGCCAAATAAGGAAAACTCTCCACTGTACTTCATCCTTCCCCTCTCCTCTAATGCCCAGTCCTTATCTTAGTACCATGCATGTGCTAATGCCATCAAATACTTGAAAAGAATGACTATTCTATATACATAAAAATAAATTCACCTAAATTTCATGAATATTGTGGATTTTCTTGCAGTAGATACAATGTTTTCTGCACTGACTCTTCTGTTCCATTCCATCCCAGGCCTTTAATTTGGGGGGATCGGTATTGTCTATGTGGGAATGGAGAAAGCATAGATATAGCCAGGGCTGGGGATACAATCTTTTGTTAGGGAAAACAGCAAATGTAACCAACTCATAACTCTGTAAAGGTAAGCAAAGTAAAGTAAATGGTTCTTAGAAGGCAATGATGGGAATTCTCCTTCAGCACCTCGCCTCTGGATCAAAGGTGATATTTATTCTCTCTTTAAAATGGACTGGAGGGTGGAAAAGTGGGGACGTGCTCTCATATTATGTATTGTACATACATTGACTTCAAATTGTATGCCACCAGATATTATAGAGGCTATTCCCTAAAATTTAAAAAGAGATGCGCTATTTCCATGAGTATCTTTCATGGTCAGTATTCCGTATCAATCTTAGCACCAGTGGGTTTTAAAGATCATCTGTCTTGGTGGTATGTGAGCAATAAGTAGGCATAAAACATGGGATACTTCTTGTAATACTAATATAAAAAATTAAAATTCATCTTCCTTTTCCCCCTTTCTCCTCCTCTCCCCATCTTGCTGTGCTTCAATATTTTTTTTGCTGGGTTTGGAGGCTTCTAGAAAAGTGTTTCACCTGTATTCTCAAAGCTCATTTTATATCAGGGACAAATAAAAGTTAAAACCATTTCTGGGGAAGAACCACTAATTCTTATTGAACAATAGTCAGAAACCTTTCAGGAGAAAGAGAAAGCTTCTTCTTATGTCTTTAAATAGCTAGTATGTCATCCTTGAGTATTGTCCTAGAGAAGATGCTTCCAAGAATTGCACCTTTACTAGCTGTCTACGTAACATCAAGGAGCTAGATGGCGGCAACAAACAACAAATCAAATAACAATAACAAAAATCTATTGTCTAGGTACTGGTTCCGTAAACACTAAGTAAGTGGATGTTTGATTTTTTTATTTTTTAATGTAGATGTTAGATGCCCATGTCTGATTTATTGTTTTACACCCCAAAGCACCTAGCACTCTGTCTTGCACCTGGCATATGTGGTTGATAAATATTTATTGAATGAATAAATGCATGAATAAAGACAAAGCATGGATGGAGGTAACTGATGACATTATATTGAAAGGCGTTCAAGATATAAAGCCTTGAGACTCTTTTTCATTGACAGTGATAGGATTTAAAGAAAATAATGTTTCTCTTTTGTTTTTGTGTATTAGGATTTTACCAATTCCCTAATATGATATTCTCAATCATTGCAAGATAGACAAAGGTAGCAGCTGAAGGACAGTCCTTTAACGCAGATGACACTCAAGTTAGAATTGCAAGAGTTAAAACACTATAGTCTTTGTGAGCTTCATCCATATATCTAAATCTACAACTGGTTAATGTAAAACAAGGAGTCAAAGGGAGAGCACATCTGGTGTTATTCTGTGTAGTGGATAGCAGGACAAGGATCAAGAGGGTAAACAGAACAAAGAAGCAGATTTTAGCCAAATATGAGAAACGATTGTCCAACAACGTGAGCTTCCACCCAATAATGAAACAGCAGTTTCACAAAGAACTGTGTTCCTCCAACACTGGGGATATTTAGCACATCCATATGTATAAAGTGTTTAGAGTGGAGCTTTGACACATAAGAGTATTATATAAGCATTTCTTCAATAAAACAGAAGTTGAAATGTCTGAAATACTGAGTAGATGACGTTTATGTTTTGTAAAAGTTTTGACTCAATGGCTTATATAAAGGTTGAACTGTTTTCATCATGGAAAATGGCTCTAGAATTTTTAGATCCAAAGAGAATCTTATTGGAATGCTGATTCGGGGAAGTGGACATACAGGAGTGAAGAGACCCTGAATAGTTGGTTTGGAATGGGATTTAGGAAGTATCAGTGGCTCCAGGTGCCATCTCTGGAATGAACAAGACCTCCAGTTGTTTTCAGTATTTTCACCATGCTAACTGGTAATTCAAGTTCCAGAAAGGAAGCATCTGATGGATCTTGTCTCTTGAATCGTGTACCTAGCCTTTTTATTAGATTACTTGATTATTTGGCAAATCAGACTGCAAGTCTTGGAAGAGATAATTTCTCAAGAGGAAATGAGGGTGCAGTTTCCAAAAGAAAGTGTAATGGATATTGGGTAATCAAAAAACAACGAATGCTCACTGTATCCTCTAAGCACTATCCAGCTCTATGGTTCTATGGAGCTCTGGTAATATGACATTGGGAACTCCAGATGGATGAGGTTCATGACCTCCTGACTCACTCCATGAGTACTGTGTCCACAGACCGACCATTGCCTAACATTCCTTTCTGATGATGACAGAAGAGACTCAGTGCACAACTGGGTACAAGTACCATCTCCTCCCAGTATGCATTTAGCCTCTCTGGCTAGAAGAGAGGTCTCATCAGCCTGAAAAGAAGCACTGTCTGTCTTCTATTGCAAGTATCCATTCCAATTCAATTCCCATGGACAATTTCAATGCATTGTCCATTGTCTGTTGACTGTGGACTCTGCAGCCAGATACCTCGAATCCTGTGTCAAACACATACTTGTCACCTTATGCAAATTATTGAACCTTTATACATCACAGTTTTTTTCATTGAACCAACCTCATAAACTTATTGTATGTAAAGGTTAAATTAGTTAATACATGCAGTGCAATCAAATAGCCCTCAAAATAGAGGGCTGTTGATAATATTTTTATTAATGTTAATATTACAACCACCAGTAATGTCACCACTATTACTTTATTGAGTAGGATCCACCTCAGACACTCATGGCTGGTCCAAGGCACATTTGCTAAGATGGCCAAGTTCTTCTTCTAGATATTGTTCTTCCTGAAGGGAGAAAAGTACCTAAAATATAAGCAAAATGCTATAGAGGAAGTAGAGGGAGATAGTTCAATGCCTACCATTCTTTAATACTCAGAACACCTTGGAAATGGCTCTACTACCCTGTGCAGAACAGAAACAGTCTTTCAAGAATAATCACACATTTAAAACAAACCAGAACAAAACAAATGAAAAACAATAACAAAGCCCTTCTTTTCTCTTTCCATCCAGGGTATACCTTTTTCAAAGACTTTTTTCTTCTCGTTATACAAGTACTATCCATTTGCAAACAGAGAAAACAAACAGCACTGAACTGTGATACCCTACTCCCCGCTACACTAGCCAATCTTTTTTGACATTCAGGACATATATCCTTCCAGTAATGCTTTCTATGTATATAATTTTTTATAGAAACAGATTTGAATAGAGTTTAACTTAAAATGCTTTTGAGAATAAAGGAAGTACAGGTTATAACTTTGAGCGGGCTAGCTCTGGATACTCCATGAAGTGGAAAACTACTTAGAACGTAGATCTTCTTTCAGGCTACAAAGTAATTTAGAGCAAACCCAAGCCCCTGGGACTTTTGTGGTTGAAGTTAGCCATAAGGACACTTCATCCAGTAAAGCCTAAGGCAATTCCACTGATACCCAATGCACAGAACCCCATGCTACAGGGATAACATTTCTGTACTCCTCTCTACGTTTAGTGACCCTTGTTCAATTGCGGGTTTATTAAAATTTCAATGTCAAGTGTTCCAGTTTCATCAGGGTCATTAAAATATTTAATTCACATGACTACTAACAAAATGATATGCGTCATTAAAAGGCTTTGCAGTTCATGCAATAGAAGAACCGTTCTGTTCTGCCCTGGTTCTAAGGGGTTGGGGGTTGGTGAAGGTGCCTTGATCACATCACCTGTTAGAAAGATCACTCCATCTGCAACGTCTTGTGGAGATGCACAAAGAAAAGCCTCAGGGCTGGTAACCAGCAACAATCAGTTCTACCTCCTCTAGAAAGCTCTCTTCCTGGAGAACACAACCCTGAGGAACTGTTTGGTGTGCTGTAATGGAAACTTTCATGATCTGGAACTTCTAAGGATAATCATCATCAACATTATTACCATCATTGTCCTCATTTCAGTAACTGTAAAATCTTGAACAACATCTATCTTCCTGTCACCAGAAATAGGAGCTTTACGTATGTTCTATCATAAGAATCCCAAGCAGCTACTTTTACAACTATATTCTTGGGTACCAGCATTCTGGATAATTGCTTCAGTCATGAGAGGGGAGACTGAGTATGTCAGGCTCAATTCCTGATCTCCAATTGCCAACTTTAAAGTTCTACATTCATTGATTTTATGTTGTCACAGAGTAAGGAGTTCCTCTATTCTCACCTACCCAGGTTCCAAAACCATCCCATTTCTTTTGTTGGCCAGGCATATAGTAAATTAGGAAAAAGGAAGGAGGCCTTTTGTAGTACAATTCAAAACACAGAAAAGAAACGGAAACTCTTTTAGCTTAATAATACCAAAGAGCATGGGGGGAGAAAACCTCGTAAGTGTTCTTTTGCCTTATGGATGTTTGACTTTGCAAAGGAATTCTCTTCATGTTTCTTTTCCACCTACATATAATTCAAACCCTCTCAGCTATAGTCAAGTGGAAAAAAATCTAATGGATTGGAAAGACTTCTGAGACTAGGAGAATAAGTAATGTGGCAGAGCACCTAGGGGTAGGGGAAGTTGGAGAAAAGAATTTTAAGAGTTGGGGGCATGGGAAAGGAGGAGTTGAAGGGAGGAGGGACTCAGAGACGATTCAGTTTGGGCCATGCCAGTTAAAGCTAAAGGCTCTAGGTGCTCTCAGGAGCTGGCAATCTGGGTAGAACAGAATAGAGAACCATTTCCAATTCTTCACTAATTCCTAGACTCTGTATAATAGTCAAAATAAGCCTGAAGAAAAGGCAGTGCCACATGGGTGCTAGGTTCAGACTCTCAGAGACTGAATCTCTTACTTGTGAGATTTTAGGCCAATTAACTCCCCCATTTTTCAGTTTTCTCATTTATAAGATGAAGATAAATATACCATATACATTAGCCCCCCCCTTATCTATGTGGCTATGTTCCAAGACCCACAGTGGATACCTGAAGCTTCAGATAGTACTGAATCCTATATATACAACACGTTTTTTCCTATACATACATACGTATGATAAAGCCTGATTTATAAATGAGGCATTGTAAGAGAATATCCAAATTGTCAGCATCACTACTCTTGCATTTTGAGGCCATCATTAAGTAAAATAAGGGTGATTTGAACATAAGCACTGCGATACTACGACAGTCGATCTGATAACCAAAACGGCTGCTAAGTGATGAACGGGCAGGTAGTATATGCAGTGTGGATACGCTGGACAAAGAAATAATTCACATCCCAAGTGGTATGGAGCGAGACAGCTTGAGATTTCATCATATTACTCAGAACAGCACGCAATTTAAAACTTATGAATTGTTTATTTTTGGAATTTTCCATTTAATATTTTTGGCCATGGTTGACCGCAGGTGACTGAAGTCATGGAAAGTGAAACTGCAGTTAAGGGTTGGGGGGGGGGGGATGCTGTACTTCTTAAGGTGAGGAAAGGAGTAAACAAGATAAAATATGTGAGGTGCTTAGGTTGGTACTTAGAGGTCAGCAAATTTTCTCTGTAAAGGGCCAGATAGTAAATATTCTCGGCTTTGCAGGACACGGTCTCTGTCACAATTACTCAACCCTGCTCTTGTAGTGGGGAAAGCAGCCACAGACAATATGTAAACAAATGTGTGTGGCTGTGTTCCAATAAAATTTTTTTACAAAAACAGATGGAGGGCTAGATTTGGCTTGCAGCTGTAGTTTGGGGACCCATAGCTTAGAACACTACTAGACATACCGTAAATGATTCATAAGTATTATCTATTATTGTTATTAACTGATTACCACATATTTCCAGATTCTTTTTGTTTGATAATTAGCCAACTGTAAAATTATAACAGTAATTATGCTATTTTATATATAGTCAAGGTCGTATTAAAGAGATTACATTATATTGGACTTTCCCATAAAATGTATTTTTATAAACAAGTCCTATTTTAAAATATTTTAAAAACGAACAAACTAGATTTGGCAAAGCTTCCTTCTACTGCCACAAATGCTTATAAGCTCAAATGCTCACAACTCCGTTCCATGAAGGTTTGAGTTTCAAGACTGTGTTATAGGATGCAGGCTTTTGCACAGCTTTACATGGGTGAGAGCCAACTTTTAACAAGGCTGGTTCTCCTCAACACTGTTCCTATTGCCATCACTGTTACTATCACCCAGAAAATTCTCATTTCTCAAAGAAAGCACCCAAGTTCCAGGAGCTGGTTCTGCCAACATCTTGGCATCTTTCCAGTGGGCCCATCTGTTTGCATTGCTTAGTCAAGGCCTAACGGCTCAGAACATATGGCTGGGACTTCTCATCTTGGAGGGTTGAAGCTGACAAATACTTGAGAACACACAGTTGGTGTGGGAGGTATATTGGCTCAAAGAAACTTGGTCTATTTGCAATCCTGAGGCTCATGGGAAAATTACCTGAAGTCCTCATAGGGGAAGAAGAGCCTTTCCATTTTCACAAGAATAGATGGAAATGATTACATATTAGTATTATACTATTCCATCTATACAAATGCAGAGGCTCAGAAAGTTTGAAGGACATGCCCCAATTGAAACTGGGATCAAGTGGCAGAAACTGAACTAGTCCCAACAGGGCTCTTTACAATTACATTTACTTAATCAGAATATCCCTTTTTCCAACCACTCCAAGTAAGCAGAATTTTACTATACATTGGAATATTAAATGTTCTGTGAATAGAAGGTGTTACAAGAATAAATCTGGGCATAAACACAGCTGGACAAAATATATTGGAAAGACCCTGGGGATGGGAGCAAAGTAGTTGATATCTACTAGTTAAGATAGTTGACATCTCAACTTGGAAATTTAAACAATAGGACCTATTTTTATCAGGTTGTCAGGCTCTGTGTAACTATAGTCCTTTCAAGAACTAGTTATCCTTGAGAATGAATCAATAAACAAGACAATCATCACCCTTGTTTTCATGCAGCTTGTGGTCTAGTGGGAGGTTATGGAATCAGTTAGGGTTCCAGAATGAAAGCAATAGCACCATCAAAGGAGAGAGTTTAATGATGAGTTTACTGAGTTATGAGCAAGGGTAAAGGAGCTGGAAGGGACAGAGAAGCACCTTAGGGCTGAGAATACTGGGGAGCTGATCCCATCTCTAGGATAGAAGAGGCAAGAGGAGGAAATGATACTATCAGAGCCTGGTTGAGGGAACTGAACCTCAGAAAAGGGCTGCCTAACAGGACCTGTGGCTGCAGAGGAATATAGTCAAAGATGGAAAAACCACTAAAAAGCAGAGAGGGCGTAGGTATGGGAAATGAATTTTCCTGGTCTCCGAACTACTACCTATGGCCCCCAATGGAAGAACCCCATTAGTAACCAGAGAGTAAAGGAACTTGGGTGATACAGCCTGCAAAGTTCAGCTTTCTGAGACACACAGTATGGTTGACAAGAGTAGAGAACATTTTTTTCTTTTTGGAGGGCAGAAAGAGGGGGGATGTTGAAAATGAAGAAAAACCAGTTTACTTAGGGTATGTTCCTAAAGTCTAGTACTCATGAAGGGGACATAGTAAACCCTTGATTCATGTTTAGTTAATGGAAAATGGCAAAATGGAAATAAAAGGGTTTGGGAGTCAACTAAGCATGGTCTAGAACCCCATCCCTGTCTCTTTATAGCTGTGAGATATTAGACAATTTCCTTAAATTTTTTGTTCCAATTTCCATAACTGTAAGATCGAAATAATAATGCTTTCTTCACAGGGTCTTTGTAAAAAAATAAAAGAAAATATTTTTCAAACACTTGGTATGTAGGAAACTATCAAATAGTATTATGGTTTCTTTCTTCCTTCTTTTATACTATTGCATCCTTACTACTATATTAATTCCAGGAATTTATAGTGCAGTAAGCATAAAATTCAATGTTGGACATAACTGGCAAATATTTTAACAAACTTAAAAGTGTTAAAAACAATCCCTCAAAACAATAGCAAAAGTAAAATAATGCTGGTCTTAAAAGAGATTAAGAGATTAAGGGATTCCACTCCTTAAAATAGCTTTTTGATATTTTTATTTATTTATTTATTTATTTATGGCTGTGTTGGGTCTTCATTTCTGTGCAAGGGCTTTCTCTAGTTGCGGCAAGCGGGGGCCACTCTTCATCGCAGTGCGCGGGGCCTCTCACTTGCGGCCTCTCTTGTTGCGGAGCACAAGCTCCAGACGCGCAGGCTCAGTAATTGTGGCTCACGGGCCTAGCTGCTCTGCGGCATGTGGGATCCTCCCAGACCAGGGCTCGAACCCGTGTCCCCTGCACTGGCAGGCAGACTCTCAACCACTGCGCCACCAGGGAAGCCCGCTTTTTTATTTTTATATCAGAGCATTTTGGACAATCTTTTAAAAATGTAAAAGTTACCATCCGTGGGGTGATAAATGTACTTCTAATCTCGCCCTACCCTGATCTACTCCTGCAGAGTTATCTGTCCAAAACCAGAATTAATTATATCACACTCCTCTCTTAAACATATGTGCCTATAGCACAAAGTTTAAACTCCTTAGTAAGACATCCAAAGGTTTTCCCAATCAAACTCCAAAATATATCTCTAATCCAATCTCCCAGCACTCCATGTACTATAGATCAGCTTCACTGAACGATTCATGTTTTGCAATACATTTTCATATCTGTGTTCCTTACTGTTTTCTCTGTACATATCTCCTTCTTGGCAGGTGAAATATCTATTAATCCTTCAAATCTTAGCCTCAATGTTGCTTCTTTGGAAAATAGGTTATTCCCTCTCCTTTGCTCCCACAGTGCTTTTTATAATGCTTAATTCTTCCCTAAATTATGATTAGTTGTATGTCTGTCTCCCTAGCCAATTCAACTTACATTCAATGTATAGCGCCTATATGTACCAAATATAGTGAATACCTTTTAACTGTATAAATACAGAGCAAGGAGGAATTCATTAAGGTGGGCTTCTTGAGGCAGGTGAATGTTAAATTTGTAAGGTGGGGAGTATGTGTACTTTAATAAAGGAGAATTGAAAAGTTGTGTTAGTTGGTATACCAAGGTCAGTGCTTTGAGAATGACAGCAAAGATGTTTTTCACGGAAGAGCAAATAAGTAGGGTACAATTCAGTGAGAGGCAGCAGAAGTTAGTGAAAGTAAGAATGACTGAACCTCAATCCTTCACCTTCCCCACCCCATCTTCCGTGGCCACTTCTGCCCTAGACAATGGCCCTACTTTTGCTCAGTTCTGTAGCCCTGACAAGCTTCAGCATTTGTTTGGCCTATCTAGACCTATGGTTAGGAACTTTGCCTTTCTTCCCGACTAAATTATAAACATCCTGAAAGCTGAAGCCACATCTCATTATCTTTAACCTTGTGTATACACATCAGTGAGTTGTTGTTGAATAAAATGATGAAAGACCTTAAATTTCTAATCCAGAGTTTGACTTTGATGGAATGGACAATAGAGAGGCACTGCCCAGCTGGTCCTCCCTTTTCTTCCTCTTCCCCCACAAAAAATGTAAAAAATGTTTATTTATTCATTTACCTTATATTTATCAAGTGCCTGCTGTATGCTAGTCCCTGCTGAGGTGCTAGGGATATCACAGGCAACAAGAAAGGCAAAGTTCTTGACTTGATAGAGCTTATCCTTCCCTGAAGGAAATATAAACAATGAGTAAACAAATATAATATGTTTCAAGAAGTGATAAGTGAAGAAAAGTAAAGTTGGTTAGTGATGGGGTAGCAATGTAGGAAGTGGTTTTCGATAGAATGGCATCTCTGAGCAGGTGCTCTATGATCTGAGATGCATGTATTGTGAGGAATGAAGTTACATTAAGATGGTGCAGTTAGAATATGCCAAGACTTTCTCAACCAATTTTTTTTTTTTAATGAAAGCTTATTTATTTATTTATTTATTTATCTATTTTTGGCTGTGTTGGGTCTTCGTTTCTGTGCGAGGGCTTTCTCTAGTTGCGGTGAGTGGGGGCCACTCTTCATCGCGGTGCGTGGGCCTCTCACTGCTGCGGCCTCTCTTGTTGCGGAGCACAAGCTCCAGACGCGCAGGCTCAATAGTTGTGGCTCACGGGCCTAGTTGCTCCGCGGCATGTGGGATCTTCCCAGACCAGGGCGCAAACCCGTGTCCCCTGCATTGGCAGGCAGATTCTCAACCACTGCGCCACCAGGGAAGCCCCTCAACCAATTTTTGAACCTGTTCATAAGCATATTTAACAAGTCCGTCTAAGGAGCATAATTCATGGAGCATAATTTTTTCTTCATAGTCCCTCAGTATCCATTGCCAATTATTTCATGAGTTTCTGGACTTTTTCTTTCATAACTTATTCAATTACCCACTGATATCTGAAATGAGATTTGCTTGGTGTTAACGTCTACGTTATTCTTTCCATAGACACATTGAGAATTAGAATTCCCTTTGCTCAGTCATATCTGTTCTTCCTTCCTCTATAAAGTCTCATTGTAATATTTTTGGCTATCTACAAGTTTGATGGATGTCACTGAGAAGCAGGAGAAGAATGAGAATTGTCACATATAAGCTCCAGGACATATGATATTTGAAATGCATTCTTCTCAGATCCATTCAAAAAACATTTGTTGAGTGTCTTCTATGGGTCAACCACTATTTTACCTGATACACTAGTGAACAAAACACTCAAATTTCCCTTCTCTCATGGAGCTTACATTCTTCTAGGGGAATACAGGCAATAAACATAAGACACATGTAAATTATAAGGTATGCATAAAACGTGATGAGTGCCATGAAAAACAAAGGCAATATTGAGCTATGTGCAAAGGAATTGGCTGGGGTTGCTGGTGCTAAAAGCACTTTACACTTGACAGAGAAAAGACTGTACAATGAGAGATGCCTTGTATATTCAAGAGATGCCTGGTGTGTTCAAGAGATGCCTGGAATAGAAGAGTTGTAGAAGATACGGAAAGATAGATAACAGGAACCAGATCCTGTGAGGCCATCGAGGCCCTTGCAAGGTCTTTGGCTTCTACTCACAGCAGCTGTATTCCTCATGGAACACAGCAAATCTTGATCAATTTGCTGTCTTTCAATTCTAGTTTGAAAATGCAATTCTAAAGTAAACAGGGCTAATGAGTTCCATGATTGAAGTTATATACCACTGTGGAGCTGACAATGTGTTTTTATGCATATCCATTTACTTAATTCCCCCAAATCCTTAGGTTAATATTCCAGTTTTAAAATGAGGAAACTGAGCCTTGGAGATGTGAAGTGACTGCCTTGGTATCTCTGCTAAGGTGTGGAAAATCAAGATGCAATTCATATCCAGGAACATTTTATTGGAACAATGTCTACCCCCCTCACCATTACCTTTTTATAACCGGCTATGTTCTTCTCTTCCTGGGACCACCTCATCTGCCATTGAACTGATGGACTTTCACCCACTCTTTCTTTACTGCAGCAGCTGTCAGTCTGACAAGGTAGCATCCCTATTTTGGTGAGTCCCTAATTGCTGGTGTGGGCTTCAGGGCACCAACTGGGTGTGCTTCTGTCTCTCCCTCCAGCCTTGGCACAGAGCCTCACCCCTCCTCTGTGGGCTACAGTCACATTCACTCTCTTTCATCCGTGGTCCTGATGCACGTGCTGTTCTCTCTGCGTGGAAAAAATTCTCCCCTTACTCCTCTAATTATTCTTACTTTCCGTATCTCAGCTCAGTAATTTCTTCATATTACCCCTTTTTCACATTGCTGGGATCTCAGAAACATTTGTTCAATGAAAGAGGCTCTGGAGTCTCAATAAAAATGTGTTAAATGAATAGATACATAAATGAGGTGAACGCCTGGAGGTAAAGCCCACAGTATTTCCACAATACCCACTATTCTCACATAGCAAGTATTTTATGCAAGTCTATGATTAGTATGGAATGGTAAGGCAGAAGGAACCTCTTCTCAACAGCAAGGATAGAGCTGTACACAGTTAAGTGGTTAATACATCATTTATTTTTATGACAAATATGCTAATTTAGGTACTCAACATATATTTGCTGATATGTTTCATTAAGGTAAAGTTGCAATTATGTTCTATTCCACGTAAAAACCTGCACTTGCATAGGCAATTTACAGCTTGCATTGTATTTGCACTTACTCTCCAGCTCATGGAAATCTTATAGGGACCCTATGATGTGGTTGTTAATACAACATATCCCTGACTGTCACTGGTTAAACTAAGCATTTTATCAATGCACCAGTGACTCGGACAGTACAAAATTTAAAAAAATCACTTGTAATTTTGCTGAGGCAAGATCTTGAAACTCATGGTTCAGCCATTTAGCTAGTCAGTAAGCCTGATTAACCATTTAACATACTCAGACCATCATGGCTTTGTTTTTCTTTGCACAAAGGAAATTTAAGCAAAATGCTGGTGAGTACGTGAAGAGAAAGTGGAAGCATCTAAGAAAGCAATGGTTCTTGGCTGGGAGCAAGTGTCAGGCTACAGTGACATTGCCTAAAGTAATACTTAAAAAACAGCTTTACCTGCCTTTTCACCATCTTGGAATAGTGCCAGTGTCAAAAGAATACAGTCAATGCAAAAAAAAATTAAGTCAATGTTTTACCTAAATTTTGTGAGCAGGATGTAAATTTCTTAATATCTCCTTTTTTTCTTTCATCAAATTCTATTACATGTCCCAGCTACTCCTACACCTCATACTTCAGTCCTTCTCTGACTGGGCATCTGCTCAGCCCAGATGTCTTTGCCCTGGTTCTTCTTTCTCTTCCCATTTTTCTGGGTTTGGCATTCAAAGTCCAGAATATGAGATTGTAAGACTGTCAGGAATTTGGCAACTTGGAGAGCAAGAGAGGGAAAGATATTTTCTGAGCTCATCCAGAATTCTCCTTTAATGTGGGGGGAGAAGGATAAAGCTGGGGCATTCTCATAAAGACGTTGTCCCATTGCCCATGAATTCTGATGTATAGAAAAGTGAATCTTTCCTTAGTGAATACTAAGTATTTACAAAGAACAGTCCCCAGTGTATAATGAAAGAAACTGATGCTTGGGAAAAGTGTGTAAATCTGACACTGTTTTCTCTTAATGTTAATTATAACTTTGTTATCTCCTCATAGAAAGGTAGAAAAGAAAATTACCTTGACTCACCTAGTTATTTTCTACTTGCTTTAGACCTTGAACTTGCTCAAGACCCAGGCTCTGCCTCTACATGTTGTCTCCCATTTTGCACACAAGCAATCTCTCTTAAACTACCCAAGCCCAATCAGGTTTTTATCTTTGCTGCTACTGGATCAATAATGTCGGCTCATCATGAATGCTCCAACTCTATGACCAAGAAGGAACAACTCTATATGCTCATGATTCAAAGCTGGTAGAATGTGAAACTGGAGCTTGAACTCGGTTCTAAGCACTTGCCAGAACAGCCTGGTAGGCTATTTCGTGAGCGCTTAGACAAAAGAAAATTGTGGGGTTAGTCAATTTGACCTTTGGGCTTTTGTCTGCTTTCCCTTTTATCATCTACTTGTGTATCTAATTATTTTCTTTCTTGCTCTCATTGACATTAAACTTAATACTTCAGCCATTTGCAGAGCATAGCCTCTCTTACTGTGTCCCAAACTATGCCACATGTTGAGAGACTTGTCCCTTTCACTCAAGGTTCTTCTACACTCTTCTCACATAGGTGTGGGAAGGCAGTGTTGAGTGCGGTTTTTAGAGTCAGGTAGCCCAGGGTTTGATTTCCAGCTCTGTTGTGTGCTGGGTTTTGAGGAATAAACCTAAGTTTATGTTCACGTTCATTAGGTAATAGATATTCATGTTTGTCATGTAATAAATGTCTGGTTTACTTCACTTACCCCTCACGAACACCCCATCCCTGTTACTTCAAAGCGATTTCATATGATGATCTCTACCAGGTATTAATTTATTCACATAACTTAACACTGTTAACATTTTACCTGAAAGTCTCTAGAAAGCTGCAACACAGAGAACTCCACTTTAATCAGAGTTCTCCAACAGACCATTCTACAAGGATGACGTAAATGTTCTCTATCTGAGCTGTTCAGTGGAGTAGCCACTGGCCACATGGGGCTGTTGAGCAATTGACATGTGGCTAGTGCAACTGAGAAACTGAATCTTTACTTTTATTATGATGTTAAGTATTTAAAATTTAAATCTAAATAGTCACATATGGATAGCGCTACTGTACTGGATAGCACAGTCTTAAATAAAATTTCATGGACATTATTCAAGTTCCATGGGATAAACATTTATCTGAATGGGCAGTTTTCCAGCACCCCTCAGCTATTGGAAATTACATCCACTCTGCCTATTCCTCAGCTACATGACTAAAAAACTCCGAAGTTGTGTATGCTTAGGTATACATAAGGTTATTATTGCCATTGACTTTCTAAATATATCTTTATTATTTTCCAGTTATCCAGATAGTTCTTTTATCTTCTTTTGTTCCAGAAAAATGCCAAAATGAATTCAGGAGAGAAACCAGTTTGGAGTTATCATTAATTTCATTTAGTAGGTTGTCTCCTCAGCCCCTACTACTGCTTGTTTCTCCTTATAAATGCATTTTCATTCCTTTAATTCTCTTGGGGTAGGTTTAACTCACTATATTGATGGTCTGATCTCAGCCCTTTATTAAGTCAGAATCCTGCAGTTTGGAAATTTTCCCTTGTGTAACATTTGCTTTGAATAAGGCATGTATTCGCTATATTTCTTCTACTTGGATGGGGCATCATTTAATAAATTACTGTTTAGACTTTACACACAGAAGTTCAAATAAAAACTGGAATAAAATAAGTCAACTTATATACACATTTAATGTGTATACACATTTTATCAGGGTCATACATGATTTGTCTTATAAGATAGTGACCTCATCACTGAAATTAAACAAAAGTGTGAGGTCAGGTTTTAGGTATTCTAAAGATAGGAATTTTGATTCTAAGTTCTTGGCACTTAAATGGGTTTGATGTTGTGATGACAGATTCTCTGGAAGCTTGCCTCAATTTCTTAGACTTTCTGGAGTAGAATCTCTCCTACTGTGATGTTTCTGATTTCACTCCTGGTTTATTTGTTTCTTTCCTTATCCCTCTGCTACATTTTCCTGGATTTCTTTCAAGAGGCCGCCTTCCTCTGACAATAGCGTGAATGGTTGGTTTCCCCGGGTCCTCTCCTCAGCCTTCTTTCCATATCAGTCCCGATATTTTCTTTGTGAGATTGCATCTACTGCCATAGCTCTACCTTCAACACAGAATAGATGCTTGCCAGACATGCCCCTAAACCAAGTTCCCCATGCACACATAAAACTGTCTCCTTAGGGGTTTCCACCTGGATGTCCCACAAGGGACCCAAATAACACATTAAAAATTCAATTTGTCATCATCCTCAAACCACCCAAAATATCTTTTTCTCCTACATTTCCTATTTAGATGGATGGTGCTACCACGTAACCAGTTACCTAGGCTCAGAACCTGGGAGCCATTCTTGGCTTTTCCTCTTCCTGATCTCCCTCCCATCTAAAAGGTCATCAAATGCTGTCCATTTTACCACCATTCATTAATTGATTCATTCAGCAAATATTTATTCTGTGAATGCTATGAGCCACATATTTTTCTAGATGCTGTGAGTGGAGAAGTGAACTAGACAGACCCAGTCCCTGCCCAGATGAAGCTTATAGCACGTTAGGGAGAGATACAATGAAAATTAAACAGAAAACCACATAAATAAAGTAATTTGCAACCCACATGGGTTAGAATTGACCCAGCCTCTCATGCATACTTGCTCCTAGAAAACTTGTCAAAAATGGCCCTGAATTCTTATTTGCACATAAAAAGAACATAGACACCAATACTCTGGAATTCTTTTCAAATAGATGACTGCTTGTCTATACCAATTTCTTGGAGCCTGCATCACTTGTGCACTGAAGAGGCTCTTTCTCGAAGACTCATTTTACTTGTAGAATTCATTTAGTCTAACCTCTAACTCCATACAAGATTCACTTTTACAAAATGGCATGATCTGCTTTTGAGCCATCAAGCATTGGACAAGCTCATACCCTCACACAGCAGCCCACTGTATTTTTTAATAACTTTGCCTGTTAGAAAGTTCTCCTTGAAACTCCTATCTACTGCTGTTGTTCTGGAGTTACACAACACCTCTAATATTTCCTCTTGTGATTGCATCTCAGATAGTAGGAGATAACTATCTGAAGCCTTATTCTCCAAACCAACTCTTTAAAATTCTTTCACATGATCCTCATGTAAATGATACGATCCCCAGATCTTACACTGACCAAATCCTAAAGACACTCTAATTTGTAAATGTCCATATTAAAATGTGATATCCAGAACTGAACACAAAGTTCCAGATGTGATGTGAGTAGTTGTGATCATAATGTTGATGATGATAAAAATCATAAGTACTACTTATTGTATGCTTCCTATGAGCCACACATGGAAGTAACTGAATTATCTTATTTGAAACTCACTATAAGTTCATAGTCTGCAAACATTTATTATCCACAACATTTCTGCTGATTGGAAGTTAAGACTCAGAGAGGTCACATGACCTAATCAGTTACAAATGCCTTGTAAGTGGCAGAACCCAATGCTTATACCCAGTTATGTGTATCTTCAAAACCTATGTTCTAATCACTTCTTTTTTCTCTTTCCTTATACAAATAAATCAGGGAAAGTTACTTTTCTTTACCTCTCTGTGCCTCTGTAATTTTTATTATGTCTTAATCTATAATCTTAGAGTAATGCTAATACCTACCTCATAGAGTTGTCTTGAAAATAAAATGAGATAATACGCATCAAATACTATGTAACTAGGATAGGAGTTTAAAAATGTGAACTTATGACTGCCATTATTGTACCACATAATGCTTGATAATCACTAATAAATGATTTATAACTGAGACACAGAATCCTAAGAAAACCAGAGAATTGTAGCTAATGACAATTTCCACAGAAACTCAGAGGTTTCTGTACTCTCAGGACATAACAGTTAGGATAGGCTATGTGGCAGAAACAATTCCTAATTCTTAATGTCTTAAAACAACAGTAACAGAATGTTCATTTCTCTCTTATTCTACGTTTCCATCAAGGCTTTTCAGAGAGCTCTGCGCTGTATATTTACTCAAGGTCCCAGAAGGAGGGAGGCGTCACCATCTTGTAGCTTGCAGCCACTCATCTGGAACATGTTGCCACTTTGATGGCTGCATCAGGGAAGGAGAAAAACCTGACCGTCATGCATGAGCTTTCCACAGCTCCAGCCCAGCAGTGATTCACTTTTCATTGGCTAGAACTAGTCACCTGGCTCCATCAAACTGCATAGGAAGCTGAGAAGTAAGTCTTCCCTGAGCCCTGCGGGGAGGAAAACTGGATACGAGCAAAAGTAGGAAAGTTAGGGTGACCATACAGAACTGTTTGCCCTGGACAGTCTCAGTCTACACCTATCATCCTGGTGCTCATTATTCTCAAAATTGCCCTGGTTTGGATGATAGTCTATAGTTACCCTGAGTAATGTCATCTCCATCTTCCTACTACATTGTTAAAAGCCATTTTGCGAGAGAGGCCTTCCCTCTCTGCCTAATCAAAAGTAGACTCCCATTCTCTCTCTATCATATCACCCTCTTTTATTTGCATCACAGCACATATCACTACCTCTTTCTTTGTTTATTTGTTTGCTTATTGTCTGTCGACCTCCATTAAAATGTCAGCTCTATGAGAACAGGGGCCTTTTCTGTCTTGCTCAAAGCTGTCTTCCTTGTTTCTCGCTCAGTAAATGTTTAATGAGTGCATGAAAAAATGTTTCATTTCCTCACTGCAGCATTAATAATTGGGAAATGAACATTAAAGCTACTCCTACCTGAAAGGAAAACTAAAAATATCTAGTAATAGCAAGTACTGATGAGAATATGGAGAAATGGAAATTCTCATCTATTGCTGTTGAGAATTTAATTTGGTAAAACTACTTTGGAGAACAGCTTTGTATTTCCTAGCAGAGCTGATCATGATGTGCTCTTTCTACAACCCAGCAACTCCATTCTAAAGTGTATTACCTGGTGTACGTGCATGTGTGCAACAGAAGACATGCATGGGAATATTCTTAGCAGAAAAAAATCTTAATCTAAATGTCCATCTACAAAAGAATATATGAATAAATTATGGATATTCATGTAATAAAATATTAAATATCAGTGAAAATGAAGGCACCACAGCTAAATATGAATGAATCTAAATCATAGAGAAGACTGAGAGAAGGAGAGATGTCCCAATCACTCCCTAGACATTGTGTCCCCAATCTCCCTAGATACAAGGACTAAAATGAAAATTTAAAAACAAAAAAGCCTGCAACAAGACTCCTTTTGAAAAGCTATCTGTGAAATTTCCTTCTTTGAGAGTCACGTGTATAGTAGCTATTTAAGGATGCTTATGAATTTAAGCTATTAAGGATTTAGGGATTAAATCCTGCAATGCAAATTCAATTTCATTTAATTGCATATTCATATTATATGCATTAATAGAGAAAAGAACAATTTCCAGAAAAATACCAGAGAATTGGCCTACTAAGGAAACTAAGGAGGATTCAGGGCAAATCTGTGTTAATCACTAGCTCTTAGTCAGGATCCACCATGAAGAAGCAGTCATTCCAACTGCTGCTCTAGAACCCATATCTCACCTTTCCAGGGACTGACGATGTTACCAGAACTGGTAACTCCAAAGCCTCACCTTGCCTAAAGGATCTGCACATTGTAGAGGTCCTCACAGAGCGAGTGTCTGAACATGACATTCCCTGATAGTCTACAGGCAATCCCAAAGTCTCCATATTCTTGTTGCTAGCAGATATTTTAGAAGGAGCAGTAGTATCTCCACTTCACTTCTGCCCTCCAAATCTTTCACAAATCTACCAGATTGTCTGAAGATAGATCACATCCAAACCCTTACTGCAAGGGAATCTAGGAAATATAGGTTTTGGCTTTCTGGCATCCACTGTATAGGGGGACACACCAGAAAGACTAGAATGAATGGTAAGCACCAAGCTACCACACCTACCATAAGAACTCTTCTTAAGATCTAAGGCCAAAGAGACAACAGGTAGTGAGGCAAAAGGGAGACTATCTTGCTTCCTAAAGCAATTTAGCATGCCTTGGCTAGGCAACTTCTGAGCTCTGTTTCAACCCTGAGATTCTTTGATTTATCAATCTAAAACAGCTTCCTGCAGAGGATTTTTTAAACTTTTTAAAACTATACTGGAAGTAATCACTCTATATCACTTTGATTTGGGGATAATCCTTTTTGCTTTCTTGGTAGGTCTTTACAGATGTCAGAATCTCAAACTAATAGGATTGTATTCTAGTAAACATGTCTAAAATAAGACTTTGTCCCCCTAGTTTCTTTTGCTTTTTTTTTTTTTTTTTCCTGCCTTGGAAATTCTCATCTACCCCATATTCTCAAGATGGAAGATTGTTCACAGAGTCAGAGAGAGAAAGGAGGCCAAAAGTCAAATAGACAGATTGTGAAATGAATCAGGAAATAAGGAGCATAGGCAAGGGGAGGAACTTGAGAATCTGGTATTATTTCAGCAAATTTATCTAAGTTCTCAAGATTAATTTTACTGAGGTGGCTGTCTTGAAGTGTGAAATGGATTGGCTTGGTTTGAGGCAACAATGCCTGAAACACAAGATCAAAGCAGAATTATTCTCAAAATGATCCTTTTAAAATTCCTATGTGAGGAAAGATCCTAGAAGTAAGGCAGTGGGTGGCAAAAAAAAAAAAAAAAAAAAATCAGTTGGGTTCAAATGAAGATTTTAAGTCTCCACAGCCAAATGTATCTGACTTAATAGATCTGTAGTGGGACCTCCGAATGTATATTTTAGTAAGGACCTTACCTAATCCCAGTGTAGGTGGTCGCTTAACCACCTTTGGAGAAATACCGTGCTAGAGTTGTAAGAGAGAGTGGTGGTCATTTTCCACAACTGGAGAAAATAATTTTATAGAGATTGGGAACTAGGAAGGGCCCATCAATAGTCCTGTCAACAAAGATCACAGATTAGGTCTCAAAGTGTGGTCCAAAAGGTGGTGTTGTCTTTAAAATGCGGGTACCTGACTCTCTCTCTGAGCTGCTGAATCAGAATTTCTGAAGTGGGAATGGGAAATAGGCTGTTATGCAAGTCAGTTAGAATGCAGGGTAACACTCGAAAATCACTGCCACAGGTAATATGGAAGACACTGTAGCATTATTTTTCCAAGGACTCCGAATTCACTGAAGGGGGTTAATGGACATTGATACATTTTAGTATGCGATGTGTAGCACTGACCGCACAATAATTTAACTCTAAATAAACTGACAACCATTGAATAAAAAAATCATTTTTTCTTTCCATTTCCATATGTATATGTATGTATGTGCGTATGTATATATATATACAGGAACAATAAAACCAATGTAGAAGTAGCCATCTAAAACAATATTTTACCCTGTCAGTAATCTTAAATCCAATAGCTGGAGAATTATCTAGAAGACATGGTGAGATAATCCCTGTAGAGTTGAATGCTAGGAGAAATTCTTGCCAAATTATTGTAATGATGAAAATTTGAAGTGACAGTCTATTCCCACGGTCTTTACAGATGGATCTGTTACTATGCTATATACTGACCTTACGAAGATATCCAATAGAGAAGACTGTCATCAGTGGGGGGAAATTCTGTGCCCAGAAACAAAATGCAGCATCCTTTGCTTATTTGTATACTAGAGAAAAAGATTGTTACAGCCAACACTTGCTGCTTCTGCTTTAAAACAAATTGAAAGGGAATACAATTGTGTTCCAACATTGTGTTGCTTACTATGCCTACTAAAAACCCCAGATGAAATTCTGAACTTTTATTCTAGTCTTTTTGTTAAGATTATTTTGTTCTCCATCAAAACCGTGTGTTCCAAATCCATCTGCCTTCACTGATCCTAAATGTAACTACATTAATCCAAGCTGATAGCTGCATGTGAATACAAAGCTGATGTCATTTATGAACAAGCACCTTAGCATACTGTTTTAACAAGTTATTCTTCTCAGCTTGACAAATATAAACATTTATATTCCAAAGTAATTTACATTTAAAATCCCATGGCAACAGCTGATAAGAGAAGATAGAATTTTGAATTTCGGCACATAAATAAGCTTTTCCAAAACAACAAAGAGGATTCTATTAATGGCTTTCATTTAGGCAGCATATTTCACCTATTGGGAATTCTAACTAGCACACTTCACAGAAACATACTGGGCAAGTTTGTATTCTTTATACATAAAAAGATGATGAATGTACACTGCATCCACACTGATTTTGTGTGATAGGTTATTTGAACCCAGAATTTTAATTGGCTTATGTTCCAATGTCCCATTTTTAGGAACTTATGCATGGAGATATAACTTCAGAGTTATTTATACTAGGGCTTGGGAGGATATAAAGAAGTCTGAATTTAAAACCAGGACAATAAAAATATATGCATCTATAGTTATAGGACCATACCTGGAGTATGGCTTTTTTTTAAATGGTCAAATAGCCTTGTCCAAATGTAGAAAATTATTAATGTCCCATTTTTTTAAAAGTGATGTGAGCATGTGGATCTCAGTGAGTGGGGGGTATGCAATTGTCAGAATTCTTGATAAAATCAACTATCTGAAGAGTGCAATCTACATACTAGTAGAATTGTGTTAGTAGAGAATTTAACAAATGGCATCTAGTTTTTCGGAAGCATTTGTGGACTGGCAGTGAAGCCTAGTATAAAGTGCTATGGTTTTGAAATGAATCAAAAACAGCATCCAATCAGGTTTTGCCACTGATGTGATTACAAGCCTTATGTTGCGTGCCAATGACCTTGTGTGGCCTTAGGGAAGTGTTTTATATCTTTAAGCTATTGTTTTTTAATCTATGAAACAGAAATAATAATAGTAAGAGTAATAATAATATCTATTTCAGAGGGGTGTGTTATAGTAATAATTAAACAAAATAATGAATGCACACATGATGCTTAGAACACTGTTTGGCAAAGAATAAAATTTCAATAAAAGGGAGCCAAAAATATAACCACTTGTTTTCTAGGCCTAACCTAAGACCTATTCTTCTTAAAATGTAATAATTTAGAGAAAATATAAAGATACAGAAATTACTTCAAACAAGATAGTAACAATAGGAGGTAGAAGAGATTAGTGAAAAAAGAAATTTTTTTTAAAGGTCCACTAAATTGGCAAAAGTGTAAATGTCCTACTCTAACAAGTATTGACAAGGGGGCAAGTAATGTAAGTACACACACACACACACACACACACACACACACACACACACATAAACACCCTGTTGGTGGAAGTGTAAATTGGCAAAACCACTTTGGAAAACAATTTGATCTTATCTCAAAAAGTAAACAATGTACATAGCCCTAGAATCAGTAATTTCACTTCTAGGCATATACTCTAGAGATCTTTATATATGTATACCAGGGGGCATGTACAAGAGTGTTCATATCAGTCATGTTCATTTAAAAAAAAAACTAGAAACAAAGTTTCCATCACAAATAGAACAAACCACAAATTATGAAAAATTCATAATATGGAACATTATAAAAGAGTGAATTTACATTGTTGAATATTTTGATTTTCTTGTCTTGCTCTGAAGATTGTTGGGCTTTCTTCTGGCTGGCTAAGTAACTTGGAGATGAATTTGATCCCCTTGAAACCTAGGGTGGTTTTGCTAAAGTGGATCTAGAATAGCTTTTACTTTAGGGATGGTTCAGCAGCAGAATACACATTCTTCTCAAGCTCAAATGTAACATTCCTCAAGACAGACCACATTCAGGACCACAAAACATTTTAAACAATTTTAAACAATTCAAAAAATTGAATCAATAGTTAATAATGTTCCAAAGCAGAAAGCTCATAGTTTCACTGGTGAAGTCTACCAAATTTTTAAGGAAGAAATTGTACCAATTCACTATGATCTCTTCTAGAGAATAAAAGGGGACATTTCCTAACTCATCTATGAGGCCAGCATTATCCTAATACCAAACTCAGATAAAGATATTAAAAGCAAGAGGAACTACAGACAATATGTTTCATGAATATAAATGCAAAAATCCTAAACAAAATATTAGCAGGTCAAATCTAACCATGAATAAAAACAATCATACATCATGGGATTCAAGACTGATTCAACATTTGAAAATCAGTTGTTAAAAAAAAAAAAAAAAAAAAAAAGAAAATCAGTTGTTGTAATCCATCACAGCAACAGGCTGTAGAAGAAAAGCCATGTGATCATATGAAGAGATGCAGAAAAATATTTGACAAAATCTAACACCCATTAATAATAATAATAATAATAATAATAATAACGCTCAGAAAACTAGGAATAAAGGGGAACTTCCTCAGTCTGATAAAAAAAAATCTACAAAAAGCCTACAGATAACATGATACTGAATGGTAAGAAACTAGATGCTTTCCCCATAAGATCAGAAATAAGGCAAGAATGTCCCCTGTTTCCACCCCTATTCAACATTGTATTAAAAGTCCTACTAGGGCTTCCCTGGTGGTGCAGTGGTTGAGAATCTGCCTGCTAATTCAGGGGACATGGGTTCGAGCCCTGGTCTGGGAAGATCCCACATGCCGCCGAGCAACTAGGCCCGAGAGCCACATCTACTGAGCCTGCGCTCCGCAACAAGAGAGGCCGCGACAGTGAGAGGCCCGCGCACCGTGATGAAGAGTGGCCCCCACTCGCCGCAACTAGAGAAAGCCCTCGCACAGAAACGAAGACCCAACACAGCCAAAAATAAATAAATAAATAAATTCATTAGTTAATTAAAAAAAAAAGTCCTACTAATGCAATTAGAAAAGAAAAGGAAATAAAAGGTATATGGATTGGAAAGGAAGAAATAAAACTATCTTTGGTTGTAGATGGCATCATCATCTATGTAGAAAATCTGAAAGAACTGACAAAATATCTCATGGAACTAGTAAGTGATAAGAGCAAGACTGCAGGGTACAAGAGCCAATTAATTCACAAGAGCCAATTGCTTTTCTACATACTATCAGCAATGAGCAATTGAAATTTGGAATTAAAAACACAACATTTACATTAGCATCCCCCAAAATGAAATGTCTAGGTATAAATTTGACAAAGTATGTACAAGATCTACATGAAAAAAACCTGCAAAATTCTATTGAAAAATACCAGAGAATATCTAAATAAATTGAGAGACATCCTATGTTTGTGGATAGGAAGACTCATTGTCATTAAGATTTAATTATTCCCAACTTGATTCAATGCAATCCCAATCAAAATTGTAGCAAGTTAATTTTGGGGGTATTGACAAAATAATTCTAAAGTTTATATGGAAAGAAAAAGACTCTCAACAACACAATATTGAGAAGAAAAACAATGCTGGAGGACTGACACTACTCAACTTCAGATTTTCCATAGAGCTACAAGAATCAAAACTGTGTGGTACTGATGAAAGAAAAGACAAATAGATCAATGGAACAGAACAGAGAGCGCAGAAATAGACCTATACAAATATAGTCAACTGATCTCTGACAAAAAGAGCAAAAGCAATTCAATGGAGAAACAATAGTCCTTTCAACAAATAGTGCTGGAACAACAGGACATCCATATGCAAAAAGAAAAAAAAAAAGAATCTAGACTCTGATCTTACATTTCTCAGAAAAATTAACTCAAAATGGATCATAAACCTAAATGTAAAATGCAAAAATATAAAACTTCTAGAAGGCAGCGTAGGAGAAAATCTAGACTGCCTTGGGTTTGGTGATGAGCTTTTAATACAATATTAAAGTAAAAGATTAGGCAGTGAGAATGTAAGCCTGAATTGCGTATCTGATTCTTTTACCTCACTGTGGAGCTTTGGAGCAGAATCTGCCTATTGGAGGCATCCTGTGTTGGGTGGAAATGGCCAGGACCAAATGTGCTTGTCATGCTCAGTACTTGCGTAGGAACTGCTAATATAATAGCCAGTCCTTGACTTGAAAGCTGAGGCAGATTCTAAAAGCACTAACAGCTAGAGGCTGTCAAGTAACTGCACTCCTTGTAATGGAATGGCAAGGTCTTTCTTGGATGAAGATCCAAGCATGCACCTTCATGGCTGCCCCAGGTATGTGGAAGTGTCAAGAATTGGCCATCAGAATGAGTAATATACTTAAAAATGTCATTCAGATGTCCCAATTCAGAGTCTAGCTCTTTAATTCCTAATTTCTTTCACATCCCAAACACATATCTGCCAGTCCATAAGAGAATCTTTGTCAATATATATTTGTCTTGGCAAATGTTAGACTCTGTATTCTGAAGCTAATTATCAGAAGAGCAATCTCTGGCTGGATACCCCATGGCTAATCATCTCACCAGTATTGTTAGTATTATCCACACATTGGCTAGTCTTCTCTCTCATTACAGTTTAAACAAGTGCAATTTGGAATAAGCCTTGAGGAATATTCATTTCAATTTTATGTGAAAATAGGTATTTTTCATGCAATGTATTTTTGTATAAAATTTCATGCCCCCTTATCCAGAGATAGGCTTTGGTCTTTTTGATAACTACACTGCAATTTAATGCTTTATCCTCTAACAGTCGTAAAACATCCACCCATTATATTTCTCTCATAGTTTCCATTCATGAAGCTTTCTATTGGTCACAATTGTAGCAAAGATGGATTCAGATGGACCCTAATTTTTAAGCTCCCTCTTCTCTCTGCCTTTACCATGTCCTTTGAAAAGCTCTGTGATTTTTAAAATCTAATTACATTTTCTTCTTTTTCAAAAAAGCAAATGAATCACAACACTCCAGTCATGCCTAAAATTATCTTCTACCATTGTAATCAAATATCACACCTTGGGTAGAGGAAAGGTGGGAAGAAATAACAATGGCTGCAGTCTAGGGAAGACAGTCTATATTTTTGTTGGTTTAGGATGAGGGACTCTACTATGGCTTCATATAACTATGCTTAAAGGCTTAGAAATATTTGCCCGGTGAGGTCCAACTGATTTTTTTTTTTTTTCATTTTTTTTTTTCATTTTTATTTACTTATTTATGGCTGTGTTGGGTCTTTGTTTCTGTGTGAGGGCTTTCTCTAGTTGTGGCAAGTGGGGGCCACTCTTCATCGCGGTGCACGGGCCTCTCACTATCGCGGCCTCTCTTGTTGCGGAGCACAGGCTCCAGACGTGCAGGCTCAGTAATTGTAGCTCACGGGCCTAGTTGCTCCGCGGCATGTGGGATCTTCCCAGACCAGGGCTCGAACCCGTGTCCCCTGCATTGGCAGGCAGGTTCTCAACCACCGCGCCACCAAGGAAGCCCCCAACTGATTTTTATTAAGGAAATATTGAGAACAGAGAGGTCAAAATGAGTGGGACAAAGATGGGTGGCCCAACCCCATGGCTTTAGGATGGAAGGACATTCCAAACAAGATATCAGTTCTTGTGTTGATGTTCAGGCTGGAACTATAAAAGGCGTCATATGTGCCTAAGACTAAGGATTTCTTTTCCTGTAGTATTTCAGGAATGTGATACCTGCCTTGAGCCCTACTTGTTTTCTGCCTGGTAGAACAGGAAGAGTTGTGCATTCATTCTTTGTAGCTGATAAAATGATGATCAAAGGAATGAATTGATTTTATTAATCTATTTGTCCCTCATACTATTTAACCCCCACCTTCCATGCCTGCCCTTGTCCTTATCCATATTCCTGGGTTTGAATCTCTAAGTCCAAAAATTCTAGGGTTAGGAAGCCAAACTTAAACTTTCTTTCTGGATCTCCTAGTACCTCTGTGACCTTTTGTTTGGCTAAGAGTTGAAAATTACTGTGATAGGGACCCTCTTTGGCCTAATTTCTATTCTTCTTCTGTCTAATTAAATTAGAAAAGTGAAAGCTTTAATCTTAGATGCCCCTCAAGGGCCAGCTCAAACCATGTATCTTCCAGAAAGCCTTTCCTAGCTAATCCAAGCACATGATGATCTTTTCTTTTTAGACCTTGCACTATAGATTTCCAACATTAGAATGTGAATCAATTTATCAATTTTCACTGGTTGTTTCATGAGCTTAAACTGTATCTCAAACTTTTGACGCAGGGACCAATTTATTTCTCACACAAAACTTGTTAGCTTGAGTTAATCAAAATAAAACTCATTCTGAAGGATTTCTTGAAATGACCGTGAGACAGTGGCTCTTAACAAGGAGGACACACGAGATTCAGCTTAAAGAATTGCCCTGAAAGACCCATGGTGCCTAAGATCTCTCTTCAGAGATTTCGTTTCAATAGATCTGAGGAACAGCTTCTTTGGTATCTGTATCTTAAAAAATCTCCTCACATAGTAAACATGTACACCCCTGGTTGAAACCTACCTCTTTAAAGCTGTTGGAAAATGCTGATATGGTTTCAGTTCCCTGAGTGGATTCTGACTAGAGTTGCCATATTTAGTAAATAACCTATTTGCAAAGCAGAAATTGAGACACAGACGTAGAGAACAAATGTATGGACACAAAGGGGGTTGGGGGGTGGTGGGATGAATTGGAAGATAGGGATTGACATATATACACTACTATGTATAAAACAGATAACTAATGAGAACCTGCTGTATAGCACAGGGAACCCTACTCAGTGCTCTGTGGTGACCTAAATGGGAAGGAAATCCAAAAAGAGAGGATATATGTATACAAATAGCTGATTCACTGCGCTTTACAGCAGAAACTAACACAACGTTGTAAAGCAACTAGACCCCAATAAAAAAAAAATAGGACACCCAGTTGAATTTTAATTTAAAATAAACAACAAATAATTTTTAGTATGAGTATGTCCAAAATACAGCATGACTTATCTGGTGACCCTAATCTTAACTGAGACACAGGTCCATACATACATGGAAGTTTTATGTATGATAAAAGTGTTACTGCAAAGCATTAGGAACAGGAGGAACGATTTAATAATTGTGCTAAGAAAAAGATTATTCTTAGGTAAATAAAATGAAATTGGACCACTACCGCACACTATAAACAAAACTTAATCCCAGATTGATTAAATTTGAAAACAAAACTTTAAAACTTTTAGAAAAAATATAAGAGAATATTTTATGCCTTCAGGATAGGTGTAGGTTTCTTTAGAAAAGACATGAAAGAGGGTAATATAAAGGAAAGTATTGATAAAATTAACCATATTAAAGTTAAGAATTTCTGTTTAACAAAAGACACTGTAAAGAAAGTGAAAGGACAAGGATAAAATATTAAATCACATATGTTCAACAAAAGATTAGTAACCATTATGCACAAAAAAATTCTCAAATTAACAGAAAACAACCCAGTAGAAAAATGCAAAGACATAGAAAGGCAACTCAGAAAACAGATGTCCATAGAAAATAAATATGTGAGCAGATACCTATTCTACTATTTGATAGTAATGATAGAAATGGAAATTAACAATAATACTTAAAAATAACGTCATTTATACCCAATAGACTGGCAAAAGTTAACAACTCTAACAGTACCAGATGTTGATGATGTGGAACAATTTAAATATTGGTGAGAGTGTATATTGATAAAAAAACTTTCAGAAAAATAAATTCACATTACTTTGTAAAGTTGAAAATTATAATACTCTATGGATATGGATCCAATTCTAGGAATAGATCATACAGAAACTCCTGGTATATAGTTCAGAGAAACTCTTTAATATGTTTACCAGGAGAAGTTTTCAGAAATGTTTGCAGCAAAGAAAATACCATAGTACATAAATGCACCACAGCTACATGAACCAACATACATGAACTGAAGAAACAGAATGTTGAGTTAAAAAAATATATCTCAGGGGACTTCCCTGATGGTCCAGTGGTAAAGAATCTGTCTTACAGTGCAGGGGGCGTGGGTTCGATCCCTGGTCAGGGAACTAAGATCCCACATGCTGCAGGGCAACTAAGCCGCGTGCCACACCTACTGAGCTTGCGGGCCTCAACAGAGAGCCCACGTGTGGCAAACTACAGAGCTCACATGCCCTGGAGCCTGCACGCCACAACTAGAGAAGAGAAAACCCGCACGCCACAACTAGAGAGAGGCCCACGCACGGCAAAGAAAGATCCTGCATGCCTCAGTGAAGATCCCGCGTGCGGCAACTAAGACCTGACACAGTCAAAAATAAACAAAATAAATAAATAATAAATAAATCTTAAAAATATATATATATGTATGTATACATCTCAGGAGACTCCATTTAGTATGATACTCTTTTAATGCACAAAATAAACAAAACTAAACATAGGAATACTTACATGTTTGATAAAAATTTTTGGGAAAAAAAGAAAAAGGAACTCAATGCTAATTTCAAGATAGTGGCTACCTCTTATGTGGAGGCCAAGAATGGAATAAAAGAGCAAGAGTTGCACGTAGATAAATACAATGATATCAGTAAAGTTCTAAATTGTATGCTAGAATCATGGTGTTCATTTTATTGTTAAGCTTTATAACTCACATATATGTTAAAAATATTGTGTTCTATTGGTCTAATAACCCAATAAAAATAATAATGAATAAACTGACATCCTTTGTTTTAATTCTTCAGGTTCATTAACAAATGTTTCCCAAAGTGTGTGCTAGAGTTTTCAGCTCACAGTAAGAAACATATTTTTCATTGTGACCTAATACACACACACATATGCACACATTCTTAAAACAAAATGTATTTAACATTTTTGTATTAAATGATAAATACTTTGCAATGGATTCTGAAATGTTCTGTTCTGTTCTTTAATGCTTATACAGCCTACTCAAATGATTTCATGATTCACTATTGGGTCATGACCTACAGCTGGAGAAACACTGGTCTAGAATTTACCAGTTTCATTGATGTTAATAAATATTATTTAAGCAAAGGAATCTGTTGTCTAGTAAGCTAAGAAATTACAGGTTAAAGAAGTTTATTATAAATAAATAAGGTCCCCCTTTATTCTTAAATGACATATATGTTAACATGCAACGTGACTATCCAAATAGGGGATCTAGTATTCAGTTTCTAAAATTTAACTGATCATGAAGCAACTTGTGGGATCAGTGCAGTAGAGAATATACTCAAGAAATAGTTAATCAAGATAATGACTCCTTTTTCATTCTTTCCATTTCCCTATCTCAAAATTCTTTGTTTCACTTGTGATTTCCCCAAACACAACACTAGTAATGATTAGGATGCATGAAGCATAGTGCTAAAAATACACTTAGTTGAAAATTGTGAAATGCAATATTACAACCATCTACCCATAAAACTATCAGTGTCAAGAAACCTCCCATCTTCACAAAAACATCCAGTGACACTCCTAATCTCCTCTTATTAAAACTAATTTACCTGTAGAAATTTTAAAAAATTATTTCAAAACATTTCATTCAATTCAGTTGCCTATTCAATTTATCGATTTTTACAATAGTTATCATTTTCTGCCTTTTAGCAGGAATCTGTAAGGGTTCACTGATCTCAGCAAAATAGACTTTTGTGTCAGGACTGTTTATATTGTAATTTATGTGGGATAATGTATACTAGGTTCCAAACAACTGACTTACAAATGACTTACTAATGCATTTTGGACGGATCCATCAATAAACATGGGTCTGCCTAATATTCTGGAATCTTAATAGTTGAAGCCATTACCAATGATTAAACTCTTTTATGAGTATTTCATTCTGGGGAGGAGTAGAAAGGCCTGAACCCCACAGGCTCAGGCAGCCTACCAGAGGTGAAAAAGGAAACATTTCAGGGGCATACTTCTTCTTGTTGGGGCTCCCAAAACAAGGTGGGAGGGTACTAAAGACAAATTGCTTATTTCACATGATTCCTTTGTTTGTTTGTTTATTATTTTATTTTCTATAAGGAAATATCCTGCTTCAAATAGAGCACATGATAGGTCTCATGTCATTTTCTCATTTGCCTCCATGGAGAGGCAAAATGTTGACCATTTTGAGTCTCAGGGTTAGTTGATTTAGGGTCAGTCATTCAAAGTTCATAAATATGTATTTTCTCATAAGTTTTGACTTCAGAACCTTGACTTTCTGGGCAATCAGTTTCTGTTTCCTCCAGCTCAGTGGTGTGCTGGAGCTGCATGTACTGGCTGATGAATGCTGTCTGTGCTCATCTTTTCCCAAGTTAGTTTGGAATCAGCTATGTTGGGAGTATTTACACCATAGAAATTGTCAAATGCTACAAATTGACTTTTTTTTTTTTTTTGAGTCAGTTTGCCAGCACACAGTGTCTGACACAGACCATCTACCTGCATCACCACAACTGTATGACATTGTGCAAGTTACTATGTTCTCACTTTAATAGAAGAAAAACATTTCCTTCTCTTCTCTTCCTGGACCACAGAGGCAATTTGAAGACTCAAACAAATCTCTATGCACTTGTTTTGTAGAGGGAAAAAAGCCATGCAAATAAATATTGTTTTTATCTGAATTAATTCTGCCTTCTTTATACCTGGTCCTGAGCTGCACCTTGTAAATCTGCCCTTTTATTTGTTTCCATTGTAATAGACTATCACTTTTGCAGCTCCCAAGGAAATATGCTGCATGCTATTTAAGCCTCTCCCATTGGTTCTGAGCTAATCTGTGTGGCAGACATTGACCAATAGAATGAGACAGAGGGGTATTGTACCAAGTCTTGGTCTAGGTTTCAGGGCCTGTGAGCTTCTGCTTTCCCTTTAAGTTGGACAAAATGTAAGATACTTCCATGCGGTAAAGGAAACCAAGCTAGTCAGGTGGAAAGATTAAGTGAAGAAAAATAGAGATGCCTTATCAACCATCCCACCTGAGCCAACAGACCCAGGAGTGAAGAAGCCTTATCAACCATCCCACCTGAGCCAACAGACCCAGGAGTGAAGAAGCCATATTAGATATTTCAGCCTAAGACATACAGTGTAAAGCAGAAGAAAGTCATTTGCACCAATCCCTGCCCAAATTACAGAATTGTGAGCAGACAAATGATTTTTTTTTTGTCATTTTAAGCCACTAAATTTTGGAGTGGTTTGTTGTCCAGTGACAGATAACCAAAATATTCATCAACCTTGTAGAAATAAGCATCATCTCCACTTTTCAAATGGAGAAACTGAGGGCTCAGAAGTGGTGAGTAGCTTGCTCATGCTCACAGAGCAAGTAAAGGTTGGATTTAGGCTTAAATCTGTGTATATATGCTCTCCACATTACTTTATTCACTAGTGAACCTGATTTCTTAATTGCACAGTAAGTTCCATTTTGAGGTTATTTTTCTCTATGGTGACTAATCTAGTATTAAATTACAGTTGCTGCCTAACAGTGGTCTTGGGAAGCTACGTGGTTTAGTGGAAAGAGAGAGACACAGAGAGAGCTGCATTGTAATCCTAGACTGGTTGTATTAGTCAGGATTCTTCAGAGAAACAGAAGTACCAAGATGTGCATATATATGGAGAGAAAGAGATTTATTTTAAGGAATTGTTTCATGAAATTACGGAGGCTGTTAAGTCCAAAATCTGCAGAGTGGGCCAGCAGGCTGAAGACCTGAGGAAGAGCCAATGTTGCAGTTTGAGTCCAAAGGCTTTCTGCTGGTGGAATTCCCTCTTGCTCAGGAGAGGTTAGTTTTTTCTTCTATTGAGGTCTTCAACTGATTAGATGAGGCCCACCCACTTTATGGAGGGTAATCTGCCTTAGTTAAAGTCCACCAGTTAAGATGTTAATATCATCCAAAAACACCCGCACAAAAACAGCCAGAGTAATGTTTGACCAAATATCTGGGCACTGTGGCCCAGCCAAGTTGATACATAAAATCAACCATAACACTAGTCATTCTTTAGCTCTGAGGCCTTGGGTCAGTCATTTAATTTTTCTGAGCCTCAGTTCTTTCCTTAGTGTGATGGGCATACTCATACTGTCCTTACAGAGTTATATGGATGACTAAATGGGGTAAAGTGTATTCAGCACTCGGCACAACGCAGGAAACATTGGTTAGTTTATGTGGTGATGGGCATTGCAGGATATGTGAACATAGTACTCATAAACTGGGCTTTTAAGAAATTGTTCCAGAAAGGAAATACCACTGTGAGGTATTTTCTTGCTTTGTTTCACAAGGCTCTTCTGGCAGAGAAAGGCAGTGAGAACACACCAGAAAATGACCCTAAATGCATAGATTGCATTACATCGCAGTTACTATGGTCCCTTTTCATAAAGTGGGTTCAATAGCACATTATTTTTTCTTCAAACCTCTCTTTAAAGAAGAAAAAAAATGCCTCCTTCATTCAAATTGCTTTCCACTTCAAAACGTGTGTGACTGCAAATCCCTGATCACCTCAGCAGCTCCAGGCTTCCAGAACATCCTGTTTCCTGGTCTCTAATTGCCTCCTTTCTGAGACTGTACATTGACTAGGGCTGCCTTTCACTGAGTCAGACCCACACCTTCCCTATCTGACCAAGGTCTCCTCCTGATCTGGGCCACCACCAGGTCCTCTTGTGCCCCAGTGACATCTTCAATACACAAACTGAGACTTGCAATTCCTAACACTTAATCCATAGAGATTAAACCTCTGATCTCTGCAAAAATGAAAATCCCCAGGAACGCTGGCAGGATGCAGGAGCCCAGAGAAGTTTAATTTAACATTATTGGGGTGTGTGTGTGTGTGTGTGTGTGTGTGTGTGTGTGTGAATGCAGTAGAAGCAAAGTGGTGCCCTTGTATAGGAAAAAGGGAAGAAAGGATCTAAAACATAAAGACACACTTGCATCACTTGAAAATCTCACTTAAAGTTCGCTCTTCACTGAGCCAGGAGACCTAATGAAGGGCCCTTTGTTCCAGCTCCTTCGGAAATCCTGGGAGGCAGGCAGTGTCACATGGGAACCAAAGATTTTACATTCTTTTAACACGGGAGGGGCAGCCTTAAAGGTGCTGGAGGAGTGCTCATTATTGAAAGAGTAAATTCCTTATTGAATAGGACTCCCACTGACCTTTTGGTTGTGTATAGTTGAACAATTCACTCCTGAAGCAAAAAAAAAAAGTCACAGGGGAAAATTAGCTTCAATCCCACACTGAACCCTTAACATAGGGCTGCATGTGCTTTGTCTGTGTGCCTTATAGCTTCAGGGAGGAAGACTCTTCCAGGACAGCCTCACAATGGTCAGCAAAAGAAGTGTAATAATAACTACAATTTACGTAGTTCTCTAGACATTAATTCAGTTATCCTAGTTGATTCTCATACCAATCCTACAAGGGACGAAGGATAAGGATGTTGGCTAATCTCACTTTCAGAAACCCTAAGTACCTTGCCCAAACCCAAGATTGCTAGACTCAGAATTCAAAATTGACCAGTGCTTGTTCCACTTTTTCCATATAACTTAGGTGTAAGACAGAGGTTGCAAGTGAAAAGTCAACTAAAAGTGAGGAGTAAGCATTTCATTGAAAATCCTTGCTCTGGATAGAGAAGGAAAAAATTTTCAGCATCTCAGATACCACCATGGTGATGCTATGAATGATTGCACAGCATGCTTAAGAATTCACTAGGGTGTTTTCTAAGCCTCAGTAGTAATTGTGGAAGCACATATTTGGAATAATAATGACATACAATTTTACGCACACACCATTAGATTGCCAAATTTAAAAATTTAATAAGACAAAATATTGACAAGAATGAGAATACACAGGAACTGTAATACACCGCCAGTAGAAGTGTAAATAGATATGACTACTTTGGAGAACCATTTGACAATATATAATAGAGTTGAAGATGAACATACCCTATGACCTAGCAAATTAATTCCTAAGTGTTTTCTCTGGAAAAATGTCTACATATGTACTTAAGATGGTGTTTATCACTGTAGCACTGTTTATAGTGGTTGAAATTGGGTTTTAAAATTAGAACAAACCTATGACCATTCACTTTTTGATTTATCCATCCATCCATCCATCCATCCATCCATCCATTTATGAGCGTGTGCCTGTATGTGTGCTATGTGCAAGGCATGGTTCTAGGTACTGGACACACAGCAGTGTACAAGACTAAAAAGAGACCTTGTCTTCATTTATATCTTGGTGGAAACAAGCAATAAACAAGAAAACAAATATATAATTTTAGTAAGGAAAAGTGCTATGAAGCATAATTAAGGAGAGTCAGTATCCATATCTATGTTGGAGAGAGACATCTTTTAGATGCACTGGTCAGTCTGGGAGGCCTCTTTGGAAGGGCAACGTTTAAGCAGATATTGGGCTAAACCTGGGGAGAGGGAACATGAGCAAAAGAGAATCATTTGAACACCTGGGGAGTAACTAGTGTTAGGGAGTGAACCCCACAGGCTCTGAGGTGGGAACACGTTTGGTGTTTTTTGAAACTCAGCTGTGTAGAGCAAAACCAGAGATTCAAGAGGCATGGATAATTTTTTAAATGTTAAAGAGCAATTCAGCTTATTGATGGCAGCAAGGATTTTTTAAAATAAGGCGTTCAGCTCAGCTCAATAAGCAATGCAAGATAACAGAAAAGAAAAAATGTTACCTACCTAAGTTATTACGGAAATGAGCCAAGAATATTAGTGGTAACTGACATTTAATAACTGCTTAAAAGGTGTTAAACACTGTGCCAAACTTTTTGTTTACATATCAACTCACTTGTTTACAATGAATTTGTTTGTTAAAAATTGTCTAATGTGGGTACTAGTACCCTCGATTTACAGATGAAGACATTAAGGTTTGAAATGTTTAAGAAGCCTGTCCAATATGACCTAATTAGCAAGCAGCAAATGCAGGATTTGAACCCAACTCTGCCTTTATTTTAGGCTTATGGCCACTCCATCAAAAACCAGGATGCTGGTGTTAGAAGACCCATGTTCTCCCTTGGCAAGCCAGGAATAAGGACTTAAGAATAGTCACTGTTTGGACAACAACGGTTTTGATTCCCATTTCTCCAGAGGTCATGTTCCCAGCCCATCTCCTTAAGCTGATCCTCAGCTATTTCTGGTTCAAGAAAGGCCAAAACACAGAGCTGAAAGGTACATTTCTCTGTCGTCTGAAGCAGTGTTCACAGGGCTATCACTTTGAGAATGGCCGAGATCCTGCCCCATCTTCCCTTCAATCTTTTTTCCCACAGATTCAGAGATTGGCCTTTACATTTCTCTGAAGAGAAACATCTGACCCTAAACTTCAGTCCTGAACCATCGGGCAGGGAGGACAAGAATGACAAATCGGTTTCATTTCACATGCTCACTCCAATCACTTGGTAGTGGCCAAATGGAGAAATGAGAAAGATTCTGAGAGTTAAAGGGAATGCTGTCAGCAGATAGAACCGGTGGGGCAACCTGAGTTAATGAACACAACCTATGACCACAACAGCAGGAAAAAGGCTTGGGATACCTCATATTAGATGGTCTTAAACATGCACTTGAGTATTACCCTATAAAGCAGAACTCAGTTTTGCTCCAGTTGTGATCTCATCCTTTTCAGCCCAAACCCCTCCCGAACGCCTCTTCAAACTTTCTTCACAGGTAGCTTTTATCCAAATCCTATCTCTTTTCCCCTTGATTATTGTTTTCTTCATTTGTACATGGCTCTTCTTGTATAATATAAAGCAAGGGGCTCTGTTGCCTAGGAAACCTGGCAATATGTCTGTCCTGGCCCATCTTTGCTGGGACTTGTCCATGCTTGGAGGGGACTCCTAAAGTGCTCTTGATTCACTCTGCTCTTAAGGGTACAAGAGTGGGAACAGTGAACAGGGGCTCTCTCACCAATCAGGCAGCATTCACCGTTACTTTCAGTAGTGTATCTTTTTTACTTTTAATATCTCAATATAAAGTTAAAAGTTTTACAAGCCCTCATATTATTTATAAGATCCCCTACGCATCCAACTGTGGATTATAATTTTACAACCTGAACAATATATTTTAATGCATTTTATTTCTGCTTCCTAAATCTGATCCAATTCTCACCTCAGCTTCCCATTCTGATTAATGCTTCCAAATACACTACACTAAAAAATTCACAGGTCATATCTTAATTAGGATGCCAGATTTGGAAAGATGTTAAAGATTAGCCACCATTACATTTTTTTTTAATAGGGGAGGAAACTAAGGGGCAGAAAGGTAAGGACCAGGGCCTAGGAGCTATATTAAGGCCACAGTCATAAATCGGAGGACTAGTAATTTATTAATTCATTTGTTGTTTTAGTCATTCAGAATATATATTCACTATGTGCCAATCACTGTTCTAGACATTAGGAATTAAGCAATAAAAAAATAAATAAACAAAAGTTCTTATCCTCAAGGAATAGTTTAATCAAAACAATCCAGAAACATAATCTGAAATCAAACCCTAAAAGTCTCAGAGCTACTCTAACCAATGTAAAGGTTCGAATATACACACTTGCATTCAGAAACTAAAATTGAGGTTACAAGACTTGAAGTGAAGAGTTATGGCTTTAGTCTCATTTGAGTCAATAGCTAGATTAGACAATTTTACTGATCCCTCTGGTCTCACCTATAAAACAGCAGTATATAGGACGAGACAGTCTTAAAAGTAACTCTCATTGTAAATCCAAAGACTAAGAATTTCAATCAGAAGCCCATGAAAAAGCCTTTAAATATAAAAGTTTCCAAGCTTCTGGAAACTGACTGAATCATAATTTCTACCAACGGGTCTCAGTAGAGGGAAGGGCTTCTGATGAATCTTTGACTCTAGGTTTTTTTTTTTTTTGACTCTAGGTTTTGATCATCATTAAGTGACCTTAACTGATTGCTTCTTACTCCTAGCCACCTGTTCTTTTTTAACTACTCCCTAGCATTAACCATCATGAAAATTAAAAAAATAATGACTTGAACACTTTTGGGAGAAGCCTGTATGTGCTGTAGACATGGTAAATAGTAGTCAACAGACAGATTTTACACTTGTTTAATTTATCAATTACAGTTCTATAGCCATGGTAAAAGCAATCACTATAGCTGATTTTATACCCATTTAATCAATCAACAATTCACTTCAGCTTCCTAAAACTGGCTAGTCAGAAATAGCTCCTTACTTCTGAAAGTCATCAAGTGAGCACACGAACTTCCTATATACATCCAATCAACAACAGTGTATGGCTGTTAGCATATCTGACACCATCTTGGGCCCTTACAGTTTCTTCTGTCCTTTAGCTGACCCTATCCAGGACTGTACTGTGCAGTAAATTTCTTCTCTGTCATCAAGAGCTTTGTAGTTAACAGATATTGTTTAATAATCATTAGGATCAAGTGGCCTCTATGTTCTGTTGGTCCCAAACAATGATGAAAACCTTTGCTGATGTATTCCCAGCCCCCACGAGACTAGTTACCCATTCATGAACTTTGACTTAGGAATGTATGGTCCTATTTCCAAGCACCCCCCCCCATACCCTAGGTTAACTATAAAACCGTCATATATATATAATGTGTGTGCATATGTGTGTATGTGCTTCGTGAGCAGATGAATGGCTTACCTTCTTTTGTCTTAGATGGTCTTGTTTCTGTTGCATGTATAAGAGTGTGCTCCATAAACAAGAGAGGAAGGCACAGGCTTGATCAGTCTCCAATCCATCTTGCCAGTTCATGAAAGTAGGTCATATTGTTTAGTTTATATTCCAACATCCACACTTGCTGCATTTTTGACCACACAGTCTGTTCCTAGCTTCTGTTTGGCTAGGAACCAAAAACATTATTCATAAACACACATTCTTGACCAACTATAGAGGACTTTTTCCTTATTTGTCATGAGTTTGTCTATAGCAAAGCCATAACCTGCTCCTGGCAGAACAGCTGCTTTCCTATAAATTCTCACTGCAACACTAGCTTTTGTGCTTATCTCGGTAACTGGCAAAATTACTTTTATTTTAAATAATAACAATGGCTATTTTGTGAAACTTTTTACATGTCAAAATTTAGGGGAGTTTCAGAAAAAAATATGGAGCAAAAAATCAAACATTCAATAGTTAGCTTTTTAACTTGTATGCTAACTTAAAATAAACAAAATGCTGACTTCAAGAAAATCCCCTGCAAAGGCTCTCCTGTTCACTCCTGTTCAACCATTTGGAATCCATACTTCTTGCATCTCTCCTCATCTGTCTTGTCCTCCAGTTCCTTCTGCTCCTTCTTCTGACCTCCTGAGCTCCCTTTTGGGAGAGTTGTGCTCAGGAAAGGAACAGTCACATTGCACACAATATCTTTTAAATTCCTAAGTCAGAAGGAAATATATAAAAGCTGCATTTAAACCAGTGTAGAGAAAAATTGAGAGCCATAATTAAAACTTTTCCTAGGCCTCTAGAAGTTATACCAAAATCTGCTACAGAATTCAGGATTTTGCAAGATAGTTATGGTCCTGAATGGTCATAGATGTTCTAATTTGTTCACTAAATTATTAGCCCTTTAGACAGGAGAAACTGTTAAAAGGAGCAAGGAGGAAAGACCAGAAGAGAATTTAAATAACCTCGTTATGCATATTTTTAAATGGCCCGGACAAGGCAAAAATAAATAAATAAATAAATAAAAGGAAATGTACTGCATAAAAGCAATTTAAGAAGACTTTCTCTTAGAAGTAGATTGCATAAGGATTCAAAAGTGTAAGTCAAATCATTAGTAGTCTTTAAAAAATAGTCTTTAAAACTCCCAAATAGTATTTTGGGTAGACACAACAGCTTAAGAGAAGTTTATCTTCTCTTTTCGCAAATAAGCTCAGACCCGAATTAAGGAACTTTATCAGAAAAAAAATGAAATGGGTAATTTTCAATTCAGAATATCTTCAACGTGTAACCGAACATTTACACAGACTATTAGAAAGTAAATGAGCTAGAAATCAAAACAAACTTGTAAGATAAAATTCACCTTACAAATGGTACTTCCTGATAAATTGCACTACAGAATAATTATCATTGAAAGTCCCAGGAAAACATCCTGGATATGATTAATATTTCTACATTATATGTGATTGGAGAAAAATACTTAGCTATAATTTCAGAATTCTTATGGGCAAAACACTCATGTACAGAGATAGAATAATTAGTGCAGAGCACATAAGAATCCAGATCATTTTTTCTCAGATAATCATAAATTTCTTTTTCGTATTTACTAACATATTAGGCCATATTCTAGAGCTATTAACTCAACCACATGGTACACTTCAAAGACCCATTGCTTACTCTAGATTATGCTTTGATACAGTAGCCAAGTCTTACCTTTTTTGCCTTAGAGCAATGGGGGTCTCGGCTACACTATTCAAAGTATCTTTGGATTTCATACCAGTATCACCTTTAAATCTGATGATTTCACATGCAACATAATCCCTATTCTCAACTGAAAATGACCAACATTTTTCTGCTAGTCAACTACCGAACTATGAAATATTGTTACTGCCCCTTAATCTAAAAACTATCTTACACTTACATAATGAAATAAAATTTCTTGATTGTGTTCAAGAAGTATCTATGCCCAGAACCGATCTTTTGGACACTCCCTTAAGTCTTGACTTAATATATTTTTGTTGCCAGAGCTTATCTTAAAAATGAGAAGGGATAATGCTAGGTTGGATATGCAATAACTAGTTCAGTCAATCTTATGCAAGCTAATCCCTCACTGGAAACCCAATTGATTCAAATTGCTGAACAATGGTCCTTTGTAGGACACATCAAATTGTTAAAAATAAAAGTGTAAATACATTCTCTGATAGCCAATACAAGTTTGAAATAGTTTAACTATCTTGGGATGATGTTCAAACTAAGATATTTCCTTCCCCCCGCCCCACAAAAATTTCTATCCTAAAGGTGGAGGCTCATAGGTAAAGAGATACCATTACAAATATATTAAATGCTTTACCATATCATCATGCTAAATATGCTTCTCTAATATAGTCATTACCTGTGAACATCTTGTAATATAAAGACAATTCCATGGAAAAGTTAAAGGATTTCACTAGAGACACAAATTTTGACCCAAATTCTAAAAGAAATACTGGGACCAAATGAATTTTAAGATCCATGAAAATAATATCTAGCAAAGCCAAGACAGCTGCTTTCTAACATTCTAACACTGAATAAAACCTCAAATGGACACTTGCCAAAATCTTCCAGGAGATATCCCATAGTAGGGGAAAACTGTCCACAATTTAAAATTCCAATGGGGAAACTTTTCTAGACGTTGTGGTTAATCCATGTTATTAGCCCTGTAACTAAAAATGTAGAGGTTAGACGTGGGTGGAACCGTGATCAAAAAGAAACCCTCAGCATCTCCAAATGGATTTTACACAATTGCCTCCTACAGCTATGACTTTATGCCTTCATGAACATATTTTGCAACAATGTTTATTTTCTGGATGGGGTAAAACACTCTATTGTCAAAAGTCATATCACTCACGGTGGCTAAAAAACAAGCAAACAACAACAAAAACTATTAAACTTTGTGCTTCTTACATAGGGCATAACAACTTACAAAGATGGGGATGGAGCCAACACTGCAGTGACAGATACTTGTGAATTAGAGATGGCTTTGCCCCTTACTCTGAAATGTCACTGTCATCATCAGCATGAAAACTCTGAAAATGCAGAAAGGGTCTTCTCAGAAGTGTAAATTTGCAACAATTAGAAACTTTAAACTAAGGTTCTAGGTGAACCACCAGAAAAAATTAATCCTTGAAAAAAAGTCCAATAGCTAAAGCTAAGTTCAATGGAACAAACTGACAACCTTCCACTTAAAAGATTAGTAAAAAAGAACATCTTAGATGGTTGAAATCACTGATTGTCACACTCTACATACTTTTTGTTCATTATGCTTTTGGTCATATTTATCCTATTGACTGGCTTCAGTTTATACACTTCTAACTTAGAATTACCAAGAGTAAAATCAGGGTCCTGAAGAGAACTGTTTTCTTGATAAAGCTGTAAATCTTACTGTAGTTCCCGAGTGCTTTTTACTCCTTTCTCATAGTGTTTAGTTAAACTTGCTTGTCTTACAGCTTTTTTTGTGTTTTGTTTTTTTAAAATTTATTTTATTTATTTATTTTTTGGCTGCGTTGGGTCTTCATCGCTACGCGTGGGCTTTCTCTAGTTGCGATGAGCAGGTTCTACTCTTTGTTGCACAGGCTTCTCACTGTGGTGGCTTCTCCTGTTGCAGAGCATGGGCTCTAGGCGCATGGGCTTCAGTAGTTGTGGCTCGCGGGCTCTAGAGCGCAGGCTCAGTAGTTGTGGCGCTCGGGCTTTGTTGCTCCGCGGCACGTGGGATCTTCCCCGACCAGGGCTCCAACCGTGCCTCCTGCATTGGCAGGTGGATTCTTAACCACTTTGCCACCAGGGAAGCCCATCTTACAGCTTTTTGATGTCTGTTTTCTCAAGTCTTAAGTTCTTTTATGTAGTCACTGTCCATATAGATGACTCAAAAACTTATTAAAAGACAAAAGCTGGACAAAAGTCATACTGATTCATTTGAACTAAAAAAAATACCTTCGTAAATGAAACATCTTCAAGGAAAATCATATATATATATATATATATATATATATATATATATAGGATACACACATATATGTATTTACTGTATATATTACATATTGTGTACTATACTGAACACTTTTATAGTCCACAGTTCATAGCACGGTGCCTAAAAACTATTTATTGATGTGGTTCAAGTTAATGAAATACAATATTCTCCCCCAATCCAGAATATATATTTTGTTCTGAATAGGGTACTAATAAGTTCAGCTTAGGACATTTTATTGCCAAAAAAAAAAAAAAAATGATTGAGGGAAGCATCTATAAGACACAGTTGAAAAAAAAATTGTTGTAAAGAATAGGGAAAAACAAATATGTCTTGGTTAGCAGGTTGTTAGTAGAAAACCTAATTAAGGGGAATATGATATTTTTTTAATATTCCTAGAGAAGAAAATAACTTCTAAAGTTTTTGAAGAGAAAAGAAGAAACTATCAGAAAAAAACATGATAGCAGGGCTTCCCTGGTGGCGCAGTGGTTGAGAATCTGCCTGCTAATGCAGGGGACACGGGTTCGAGCCCTGGTCTGGGAAGATCCCACATGCCACGGAGCAGCTGGGCCCGTGAGCCACAATTGCTGAGCCTGCGCGTCTGGAGCCTGTGCCCCGCGACGGGGGGGGGCCGCGATAGAGAGAGGCCCGCGCACCGCGATGAAGAGCGGTCCCCGCACCGCGATGAAGAGTGGCCCCCGCTTGCCGCAACTGGAGAAAGCCCTCGCACGAACCGAAGACCCAACACAGCCAAAAATAAATAAATAAATAAATAAATAAATAAATAAATAAGAAAAAAAATCCTTTAAAAAAAAAAAAAAAAAAAACATGATAGCAGATGTTATGGGAGAAAAAAATTATATGGAAAAGCAAAGAAACTAGAATAGATAAAACAATTTTGATAAAAAAATAAAGTGGGAGGAATCTACCTCATTTCAGAATTTATATAACTACAGTCATCAAGATTATGGTATTGGTGAGGGGATAGACATATAGATCAATGGAACAGAATAGACCCAGAAAGAACTAGAAGTAGACCCACACAGATAAATCTAATTGATTTTTTTATAAAGGTGCAAAGGAAATTCAATGGGGGGAAATCTGCAGAATCTAAGGCTAGGCAAAGAGTTCTTACAGTTGACGCCAAAAACATGATGCACAAAAACAAAAACTGAAAAGCTGGACTTCATGAAAATTAAAAACCTTTTCTCTGCAAAAGATGATGCAAAGAGGATAAAAAGATAAGCTCCAGAGTGGGAGAAAATATCTGCAAACCACATATCTGACAAATGACTAATATCAAGAATATATCAAAACTCAACAGTTTAAAAAAAAATCATTCGATTAAAATATGGGCAAAAACATAAAGGGACATGTAAATTAATAAGATACACAGTACAGGTGGAAAATAAGCACATGAGAAATGTTTAATATCATGAGTCATTAGGGAATTCCCTGGCTGTCCAGTGGTTAGGGCTCGGTGCTTTCACTGCCAAGAGCCCGGTTCAATCCCTGATCGGGGAACTAAGATCCCGAATGCCGCGTAGTGTGGCCAAAAAAAAAAAAAATCCTTAGTCACTAGAAAAATTCAAATTAAAATCACAATGAGATATTACTACATACCTATCAAAATGACAAACTTTAAAAAAAATAGTGTCAGCACTAAATGCTGGTGAGGATGCAGAAAAACGGAATCACTCATACATTGCTAGTGGGAATATAGAACGACTTAGCCACTCTGGAAAACAGTTTGATAGTTTTAAAAAACTGCAATAAATATGCAACTACCATGTGATCCAGTAATTGCATTTATCCCAAAGAAAAGCACACACAAGAAACACAAAACCTGTACACAAATGTTCATCACAGCTTTATTCAAAATAGCCAAAAACTAGGAACAACCCAGATGTCCCCCAATGTCTGAGTGGTTGAACCATCTGTTGTATATCCATACCATGGAATACCATTCAGCAATAAAAAGCAACAAATTACTGATACATGCAAAAACCTGGATGAATCTCCAGAGAATTATGCTGAGTGAAAAAAAGCCAATCCTGTAATTTTACATACTGTATGATTCCATTTATATAACATTCTTGAAATGACAAAATTGTAGAAATGGAGGACAGATTAGTAGTTGCTAGTTGTTAAGTCAGGGTGTGTGGCAGAAGAGAAATCAAAGTGACTATAAAAGGAAAACATTAGGGATGGTTTTAATGGCAGAAATGTTCTATATCTTGATGGCATCAGTGTCAATAGGCTGATTTGATATTTTACAATAGTTTTGAAAGATGTTACCATTAAGGGGAATTGGTTAAAGGGTACACGGGATCTCTCTGTACAATTTCTTACCATTGCCTATGAATCTATAATTATCTCAAAGTGGAGTTTAATTTAAAAAATTCAAAGAGCATTCATTACTTCCCAAGTAATTGTTTCTTTCTAGAAATACTATGATCAAGAATGGTTTAGGGCTTCCCTGGTGGCGCAGTGGTTGAGAATCTGCCTGCTAATGCAGGGGACACGGGTTCGAGCCCTGGTCTGGGAAGATCCCACATGCCGCGGAGCAACTAGCCCCGTGAGCCACAACTACTGAGCCTGCGCATCTGGAGCCTGTGCTCCGCAACAAGACAGGCCACAATGGTGAGAGGCCCGCGCACCGCGATGAAGAGTGGCCCCCACTTGCCACAACTAGAGAAAGCCCTCGCACAGAAACGAAGACCCAACACAGCCAAAAATTAAAAAAAAAAAAAAAAAAAAAAAAAAAGAATGGTTTAAAATAAAAATATTTTGTTTTTGGTTCTGTTTCAATCAAAAAGTTTAAGAAGCCAAAATACTCCATTACACTCAGCTGATATAACCAAAAGCAAGGGCATTTGCGTCAGGGCATACTTAGGTTCGAATCCCAGGTTAATTTTGGGCCTGGTCTCTGAGAATTGGATATCTTGTTCTTAAAGTAGAGATAATAATACCTGTTTCACTGAGTTGATATGAGAACTGCATGAGATGAAATATGCAAAGCACAGAGAACATTGCCTAGTAAATTATAGGGGCTCAACAAATGTTGAGCCCCTATAGATGTCCTATCTCTTTCCCTTTCTGAGTAATGGGAACCCTTACTTTATTTGCACATAAAATCAAATACAAGAAGGAGAGACATGTCAGGCTATATCTGCAGTACAAATTGCTATGGGAAAAGAAAATTAAGATGAGTTACTAGGATTAAAAATAATCTTTCCAACAGAGTTCAAAGAGACTGAGAAATGCTCTCTTGGGGAAAGATTTCACTAAACAGGGAAACATGAAACAGAGGTGCAGTCATGCCCTGAGAGAGTAATGGCCAATTTGACCTATTATATGTTTACTACATCAAGTTTATTTGTTGTCCTGATTACAAGTCCCTAAAGGGGACATGGGGAAGGGGAAGACTGTCTACTCCACAGTCATTTTCTACATTCTTTCTTTTGCCAACTGGCCCTGACACAATGTTTCATGCACTGATAATCTAACCTCTTTTGACCTACAGCCTTCCCTAGGATGGGAGTATATTGAAGAATATATATATTTGGAGTCAGTGAGGTGAGGGAAAATATAAGACACATGCAAGATGCAATAAAAGAAAGTTGAAATGGGAACATCAGAAAATTAATTTCGTTAACTCCAAGTGTTATAGGATTGTAGCTCAGCAATCCACGTGGGATGGGTTAGGAGTTCAACATGGGAAATAGGTGAGCTGAGTGGATGGAAACAACAAATGACCAGTAATAGAAAGATGTGTGAATAGGAGAAGATCTTATTAACCCCTGGATGCTTTGTTCGCTTGTTTCTACAATGCAGAAGAATTTGTTGCCTGCTAATAAACAGACTCAGGCTAATCAACTTATCTAGAAAGTTGATCTGCATTTTAATGGGAGAAGCAGGCATCAGACACTAGCACCAGGTACCTCCTACAGCATGCTTGGGGCTGCCCTGGAAGATTCTTGTTGATTTATGGAGGAGGCTTTCACCTGCCTCTTCTATAGGTTTATTAGAATTAATTGGGCAAAATCAGATTTCAAACCAGATTAAGACTTCAAGGAAATGTTGCTTTCAAATTTTTCTTCTGCCAAATCAGAAAGGCATGCCTGTAGATACAAGATATTTTATCATTGTAAATAATCAACCTCCTATAATTGAATAGCACATTACAATTTACAAAGCACTTCTCCACAAGTTATCTCTTTAGATCCATGTAAAATCCTTTAAACTAGGCAGGACATATGTTATCACACAGGTAATCATCTACAAATGAGAAAACTGGGGTTTGAAGAAAATGATTGCCTAATGTCACCAAAGAACAAAGTCAAAGCTAGACATTCTGACCCCATAATACTACTGATATCCAACCAAGGGGCAAGAATACACAAGGCATTTTGAAGCTGTGGATTTTTTTCATTAGCCTTTGCATTTTCTTTCCCTGTGGTGGTGAAAGGCTAAAATGGTATTGACTATGACGGCACTGCATCTTAGGAAGCACTGTGGAAAGCACAGTGCAGTCATGGCCCCAGGCCTGCAAGAACTTTAATCTGGATTGGAAATAGGCATACAATCTTTGAATCATTTATGGCTCTCAAAGGGGATATCTGAATATATGCTGAAATGAGAGAAGAGACAATAACTGCCAGTGAAATCCCAACTAATCACTTGTGATGAGCTAGAGTATAAGCAGGTTTTGTGGTGAAGGCCTCTATAGCATCTATACGCAAAGACTTACAGAATTAACAGGATTTACAGACAAAAGAGGAAAGGGAGTGGGTGGGATATTCCAATGAAGAAATAGTTTGAGCAAAGACATAGAGTGGGCCATATCTTTTAGAGCTATGCTAATTGGTATTAGAGGTTGCAATGAATACTGTAGTATAGATTTAAGAGAGGAAGCTCTGAATCAGATTGTTGGAGTTCAAATGTGCATCACTTCTGAACAAGTTATGAGACAGTTTCTCCATCTGTAAATGGAGATGATATTAGTACCAACTTCATAGAGTTTTGTGAGAATTAAATAAGAGAGTGCATAAAAAGGCCTTCATTAGAATAGCACCTATACTAAATTGACATTTTTAAAAAGCTGTTACGTTTTAAAAAAAAACTGTCAGTAGCTAAGGAGGTGGTTGGATTTGGAGTATAGATAACGTGACCATATAATTTATCATTTAAATCATTTAGCCTTTGAAATGAAAGGGGATGCTATTAATGGTTATGCCAGGGTGCCAAGTATAAAGGAGGAATATTCAAGACAAATCAGAAGGGGTTGTGACCCTACATACAAGAAACCCTACTCTAAATTTTTTCTTGTTTATTCAAACTTCCCAGGTGTGTCATAGACAAAAATTCCATGATCAAATAGCACTACATAGGTGAGGATATTGGTAGCAATTTCTATAATATGATCCAAAGCATTGAGCTTTGAACCAAGAATGTCAAAGGTGGAAAAGATTTTAGAGGTCACCTAATAGTCCTACATTTTCAGTTTCAGAAGGGACCGCATTGAATACTGGTGCTGAAAGAGTGCCTGTGATTTTGTTAGGCAACACTGACACAAAGGACCTACAGCTAGAACTGGACAGAACTTTTGCAGACAATTTATAATTATTGTGAAAGTCCAGGGTTTATTATACAGATGAGGAAACTGCTCCATATTGGCTAAGGGCCTTATTGAAAATTTCCTAACATCTGATTCAGAATTTTTTTTCAACACATCAGCATTACCCAAAATATATTCCATAGAACTAGTCCTAAAAGATGCTCTGGCAGAGAGGGAGGGAGGGCGGGGATGGGAGGAGGCCATGGTTGAGTAAGCTTAGGCAATGCTGCTTATTATATTACACTCTTGGAAATTCACAATTTACATTAAATACTCTGAGAAGTCCTTGAGTAAAAAACCAATTTAATTTTGTTCAAACCAGTATTTCCCAAATGTGTTTTACTACAAAACCCTTTTATCACTTAATATAAATTAACCTTCTGCAAAATTAGTGTTCTGATGCTACAAGCTTTGCAGAGGACTACACTACACAATTTAGTATCTTGTGAAAAACTTCGAAACCAGTAAGAACAAGAAATAAATAGATCATTAGAACATTTTCTCATTTCATATGGATTTACACGCAGTCATAAAATCAACATGACTCTAGTCAAATTCATTCTTTTAGTTGGTTTAGGTAACATGTTAATCAAACTTAAGACAATTGGATACACTCGACTGATCATTTCCTTATTATTGAAAAAATTTGCTTTAGCTCTGTCCAAAGCAATTTTAATATGATAAAATAATTTCAGCTTAATTAAATATTTTATAACCTTAAAAAAGGAAGAAAACACTTCAATATTCATTCTAACCTATAGAGTGGGAGGATTTAAAATTTTTAAATCAGTGAAAGAATGCCTAAGAACACAGAGGTTACCTTTAAAAATGTTACATTTCAGTACGTCCAAAAAATAAAGCCCATTAAAGAAATAGTAAAAAGGATTTACAGTTAAATAGGACAGTAAAAGATACTTATCTTAAGCATATAAATGGCTTACATAAATTTTAAAAAGCATATAAACAAACAAACAACAAAACCCATTAAGAGAACAACAGGAAAAAAGGACCAAGGATCTGAACAAAGGAAATAGAATAGAATGAATAATGGATGTACTTGACTTCTCCACATCCAGCTTTGCTATAGGCTATACTTTCTCCCGTATGCATTGCCTCGGCTAAGTCACTTCTCATATATCCATTTCCATCTTCATTTCCCAGCTGCATAACCATGCTGCGTGGCCTGCATCCTAAAGCAACAGCACCCACAAGAACCATTATGAGCTATTTTATAATGGTTTATTTTTTTCTGTGAGAGAACTTCTTCTTACACCTAAAAGGCTGTTGTTCAACTTAGGGACGTTCAGTTTGCAACACAGACACAAAAGAAGGGGACTTTTGTAGACACAGTGATCCTGGAGTAAACTTGCTTTTAAGCATAACCTTCTAAATTCCCTGGACATCAAGGCATGAGCTAATTCATGAAAAAAGCCAGATAAAACTTTCATCTCAAACTGTCATCTCTGCTCTCCACTGGCAGTACTTGAGTAGCTTGGTTTCACATTTCCAGTTATTTGTCTTGTCAAATCCTCACTGTTCATCTTCTAAAAAGCCCCCTGATAAGTTTAGACAGTCTAGTATCCTCTCCATTTGAGGCAAAAATATCAGTCAATCATCTAGGTTTCCCGGGAAGGGGGATTTAATTACTTTTCCTGGCTACCTCAGTTATCAATCCCTACATTAAATAATACCTATATTTAGTGGCTTAACACAATATTTAAATTTAATTTTATTTATTTTTTATACAGCAGGTTCTTATTAGTTATCCTTTTTATACATATTAGTGTATATATGTCAATCCCAATTCCCCAATTCATCCCACTACCAACCCCCAACCTGCCACTTTCCTCCCTTGGTGTCCATACGTTTGTTCTCTACATCTGTGTCTATATTTCTGCCTTGCAAACCAGTTCATCTGTACCATTTTTCTAGGTTCCACATATATGCGTTAATATACGATATTTGTTTTTCTCCTTCTGACTTATTCACTGTGTGACAGTCTCTAGATCCATCCACATCTCTACAAATGACCCAATTTCGTTCCTTTTTATGGCTGAGTAGTATTCCATTGTATATATGTACCACTTTTTCTTTATCCATTCATCTGTTGATGGACATTTAGGTTGCTTCCATGACCTAGCTATTGTAAATAGTGCTGTAATGAACATTGGGGTGCATGTGTCTTTTTGAATTATGGTTTTCTCTGGGTATATGCCCAGGAGTGGGATTGCTGGGACATATGGTAATTCTATTTTTAGTTTTGTAAGGAACCTCCGTACTGTTCTCCATAGTGGCTGTATCAATTTACATTCCCACCAACAGTGCAAGAGGGTTCCCTTTTCTCCACACCCTCTCCAGCATTTGTTGTTTGTAGATTTTCTGATGATGCCCATTCTAACTGGTGTGAGGTGATACCTCATGGTAGTTTTGAGTTGCATTTCTCTAATAATTAGTGATGTTGAGCAGCTTTTCATGTGCTTCTAAAACAATATTATTATTTTTCATGGTTCTGTGGGTTGACTGGGGCTCAGCCAAGTGGTTCTTACATGGATTTCTTGTGCAACTGCAGCAGATAGTGGCTGAGACTGGTGTCATGGGTTGTTTTGTGTCTCCCAGCCTATTGATAGTGGATAGTGATGCTGTTGGCTAGAAATGCCTGTGGGCACCCACCTAGGAAGGACTGACTGTACTGACCGGAGCCAACGTTGTGGCTGGACAGGCCTTTGTGGTTCTTATTATGATTGCAAGACACACCTCAGTAACAGCCATCAGGGAGCTTTGAAAAAATAATGTTTATTACTTACAGTTCCTGGAGAGTCCGTGGCATGCCTGAGGCCACACAGTAAGGTCGAAGGTACAAAGACAGAGAAAGAGAGGGCAGACCTGGGGTTCTGCCTTTATTGAGATGGATGGTGGGGTGGCTAGGGTTTTGCAGGTTCACTCTCTATTGGTGAATTTAAAAGGTAAGAATGGGAGTTAAAGTATGGGAAGGGAAAAGCAAGGTTACTCAAGAGATTAGTCATCAGAGTTACCCAGAGCTTTCTAAAAAAAGGGAACTTCATGGGTGGGGCTGCCTGGCTCTTTATCTAATTTGTGTAGCTGGCAATGTATCTATTGGAGATGGATGTCTTTGAAATGAATGCCTCGGCAATCAAAAGCTTAATGTCGGGAACTTACAATACAATAGAAAAAAAGCTGATTGTCAAGCACGTACACTACATGTGTACACTGGAGTCAGCTGGGTGTGAAAGATAGCTCACTCCCATGTCTGGTCCCTCAGTGTTCTTCCATATGGCCTCTTTCCCAGAAGAGTGGTCCCAGGTCTTCTTATGTAGGGTCTCAGGTGCCTATGACAGAGTGTCCCAAGAGCCACAGTGTTCTGAGAGATACAGGCAGAAGCTGCAGAGGTTCTTATAATCTAGCCTCAAAAGGACCAAACCATCACTTCTGCTGAGTTGTACTGACGAACAAGTCACAAAGGCCAACCGAGATTCAAGGGGAGGGGAATTAGACTCCCCTTTTGATACACATGGAACAGGCAAGAGGAGGAATTGCTCGGGGTCATCTTTGGAGACTGTTTCCCACACTGGCATTCACAGTCTTGTTTTTTCCTCTTCTCTATTTTGCTTTTAGTTGTGTGATCCAAGTACTTCTCTTTTAACTTAGTTATTTACCACCCCACCTCCTTTCCCCTGTGTTTCATAGGAATAGCATTTTGAAATGGAAGAATGCTGTTCCTAAGTGACATAATTTGACTTCTCCTGGGGCCTTCACATTCCTTCTTGCTTCTCCCAACAAGGTGGTTGATATGAACTAAGTTGCCTGGTATCAAAACGGACAGCAGTTCAGGGTTACAGCCTCCACACATCGTGCTCAGCATGCATGCAAAACGTGTGATCAGGATCTGCTGATAATCTAACTGACTGCATAAGAAAGAAGGCAGGCTGGGTCATAAGTCAGAACACGTCCTCAAATCAACATCAGGTGCCTGCAATGCCGAGGTCAAAAGGAAACTGAAAAGAGAAATTAGTGGATTTTGTACTAGGAATGGAAACTATGGGTAAGAAAGGAGTTTTGGGAAGAGAAGAGTTTTGACACAGACAAAGGTATGTGTCACTCTGCAAACCCATGCATTATCCTACTTTAGAAACTGATTTAATGTTTCAGATGCCGTTTTCCAAGAGAAATAGCAGTCTGTAACTAGCCTATGAAATGCATAGTGCGGTAATTAATGTCTCAATAAGAAATTTCTCCTGATTGAGTTTTACAGTAACTAGACAATTGGCTAGGATTGACAATAGTTGTAAGTGTAGCTTAATCCAAGGGAATTTTCCTCTTTTCCTTTATTTTCTGTATCAGGAGCTGGTAAACTATAGCCCATGGACCAATCCAACCCACCACCTGTTTTTGTAAATAAAGATTTATTGGAACATAGACACACTCATTTGTTTACTTATTGTCTGTGGCTGTTTTCACGCTATAATGGGCTGAGTTGAGTAATTGCCTTGTAAACCATATGGCCCATAAAGCTGAAACCGTTTACTATCTGGCCCTTTACAGAAATGTTTGTCCATCCCTGCACTACATCAATTCTCAGAAAACATTAATTTTTGCCATAGTTTGTGAGTAGTAATTCTAATATGACCCTAGATTGTAATTTACTGGGCTTTGGGACACTGTGTATTTTACTTGGAAATTACACTGAATAAGGAAATTAATATCTTATTGTAAATTGTGGCAGTGGTAGTACTTGATTCTGTGATCTGTTTATTCATTTTGAATATTGGGTCTACTGTGGTTTGAAGCTGGTGCTCATCTTGGTTTGTTTGTTTGTTTCTTTGTTTGTACTGTGCCACTAGTCAAGACCTTCCCACTCCATGTATTACAGAACCAAATAAGAATGAGGGTTTGTCCCAGGAAGAAAGAGGGATAATGAAAGCAAATTAATGCTGATTCTCATCTAGACAAAGTGTATCATTGTAGTCATGTGAGATCATCCCAGGCTCACCAGAGTAAGGGGTGTCCTTCAGGATTTAGAGACCAAGCACCAGCTAATACAAGTAGCTACTCTATTTTCCATTCATTGCACACTCACTAGGTGCTGCTCTCTGAGCTAAGCACTTTTCATACGTTATCTCACTTAATCTGACAATATATTATTGTTGGAGGAGGTCATCGAGAGGATGTGACCATCAGTTGACCCCCTGGGCTGGACCCAGGCAATTGGAGGCTCCTCACCCTCTCCCCTTGGAATGTACACTCTACCCACTGTTCCCACAGTGGATGCCATTTTCAAGGATGCAGGCTTGAGAGAGTAGGGTGTTGTTGAGACCATCTGGACAGTATATGTGATTGAACCCCATTAAGGCCTCTATATAAATTCTTAAGACTCTGGTAGACAGGGGTGGAGATCTACTCCTCTTGCAGCCACCCAGGACAAGCCTTGTATATGAGTTCCCTTGCTTATTAAACCTGCCACCTACCAACCTGGAGTGGTCTGACTCAGTCTTCAGTCTCTCCCTGCCCTCCGTGTACAGGGACCAATTTGCCAATCAATGACTATGAGGTTGATTTTTTTACAAACGTGTTACAAAAGAAACAGAGCCTCCAAAATGTTAAATAATTTGCCTAAAGCTATGTAGCCAGTAAAGAGCAAAGCTGTGGTTTGACCCTAGTGTCATCTGACTTCAAAATCTGTGCTTTTAAAAACTATGTTATAGTTAATGAGGCTCTTATCTGCTATGCAAATTTGCACCACTGATCTGCTAGCCATGACAGACTTGAGACCAGAGGATGACCTGCAGATTCTAATTCTGGCTATATACAGACACCACTAACACTATGCAAATAGAAAAATATATATATTGGAAGGCATTTCACTTAAACACTGTCTGTGGATGTGCCGTATTGAAGGCAGCGTGAATATTTTCTTTCTGTTTTCCAGATTATGTTTAAAACACATGCATTATATTTAACATATGAAAATAAAATAGACAAAACTGTGTGAACAGTTGCTATGGGGTCTTTGGCAGGGTATGTGTGTTTCAGTAGTTCTTCCCTTTTGGTTGCATTGTATGGATATACCAGAATTTTTATCCACATTTTATCCATTCACCTGTTGAAGAACATCTTAGTTGTTTCTAGTTCATGTGGATAATAAATAAAGCTGCTATGAACATTTGTTTACAGATTATCACACGAACATAAGTTTTCAATTCACTTGGGTAAATACCTAAGAGTGAGATCATTGGATCATATGATACGTGTATGTCTAATTATATAAGAAACTGACAAACTGTTTTCTAAAGTGGCTGTACCATTAACAAATGAGAATTCCTGTTGCTCTTCCTTCTCACCAGTTTTTGGAATTGTCAGTTCTTCTCCTCTCGCCATTCTAATAGGTATATATTGGTGGTGGTATCCCACTGTGATTTTGATTTGCATTCTAATAGCTGATAATATTGAGTATCTTTTCATTTGCTTATTTTCTATTCAATAACTTCTTTGGAGAAGTGTATATTTGTCTATTTTTTAATTGAGTTGATTATCTTCTTGTTGTCGAGTTTTAAGAGTTCTTTATATTTCCTGGATGCATGTCCTTTATCAGCTGTGTGATATAAAAATATCTTCTCCCAGTCTGTGGCTTGTCTTTTCATCGTCTTAACGTTGTCTTTCATAGAGCAAAAGTCTTAAGTACTTATGAAGCCTAATTTATCCTTTTTTTTTCATTTGTGACTTGCATATTTGGTGTCTCATCTAAAAACTCATTAATAAACCAAAGGTTACATAGATTTTTCTCCTACATTTTCAACATCTGTGTATATATCTAATTCTATATACATCTGTTGTTTGATTTGTCTCTTGAAAAGTATGTTTATTTTTTCTCTTGTTTCTTTGTCTGTTGTAATTTGTGGTTGGAAACAGTAGAATTAGGAAGTGAGATAAATAATTTTATGCCTGGAAACAGGCAAACTGTTTGTTTGCTAGGCATTAGTGTGGGGATATTGAGTCAATCTAGCCAGAAGTTGAGGTGGATTTAGGTTTTGGTATTGCTACGGTTATACCTGGTATAAACTTCAAATTCCTCTAGCAGTATTTTGTGTTTAGGGTGGGGCTGGTTTGTCAGAGGATTTTTCTCAGTTGATTGTTTCACCTTCGGCTTCAGATCTTTCCTTTTCTCCTACACCTCAGTACCTAAGGTCCTTCTCATTCTCTGGTCCTCCCCCAGCGCTAGCTCAGTACATGTTTTGGAGGAGGGGTGGGGTTGTAGGTGTGGTGCTCACTCTGGTTCATCCTCCTTCTTAGGCAGGTGTCCTGACCCTGCATCTCAGGGGTGGGGCCTTCTTTTTATCTTTACCACTTGGGAAGGGATAGGTAGTGAATCTGCCCCTCCTCCAATGGTAGGGGGTCTTTAATGGTCTAGCCTCAGAACATATTCCTGCCTCTTTCAAAGGAGGTTTTTTTGTGTTTGTTTTTGTTTTTGTTTTCTGTTCCCTTCCCCTACTTGCAGTGGGCCTTAACCTGTGTCCTAAGGGCAGCAGGTTTTGGTCCCCATCCCTCAATACCTTAAGGCTTTTGTTCCATAGAGGAAATAGTGGAGAATAAAACAGGCCGGCCTCTAGAATAAAACAGGCTGGCCTCTGAGCCTTTCCCTCAACAGCTGCTGTTCCCCTCTTCCAAGGTTGTATCACAAAGGTTGCTTTATCTACACTCTCATCCTAAGCCTAGACTTTCTTATGAGGATCCATTGGTGATCTGTGGAGAAGAGCCTACAAGTGGATGTAGTTTCCCTTGGTTTTAGTGGCTCCAGGGGCACTATACTCTCTGGTGGCCCACACTCAGCCTTGAGCCATTTGTTAAAATTTTCAGTTGAATTACTTCTGGTGTGCATGGCATCTGGCATCTGCTGTGAGCACTTGCATTACATTTTTCCTTGGAGAGACTTATCCTTCCTGAGATTTCAAATTAGTCCTGCAACTTCATCTTTTTTGGTAGAATCAGGTTAAGGTTGTAATTTATAAATTATTCAGATTTTTTTTGTTGTGACAATGAAATCTATGTTTTTCCAACTTTCTACATTCTAAATGGAAGCTGAAACTTTTTCCATTTTATTTTGAGAAAAATAGAGAGCCAGTAAAGATTTCTGAGCTGGGGAGTGAAAAGATCAGATATGTATTTTTAGGAAAAAAAAAATTATTCTGGCTGCATAAAGTGGAATGGATTGGAGAAAATGGGAGTCCAGAGGCAAATTAGGAGGCTGTTGTAATAATCTGGGCAAAAGATGAGCAAACCCCAAACACAGCATGGCATGGGGACTAAAAGATAAAGATATATTTGAGAGTTTCGGATTTAACAAGTTTCCTGACAGATTGTGGACGTGGGTGCGTTGATACATATTTATGTACTTAAATGTGCTGGATTATGGTGTGAAAAAGAGGGAAGATTAAAAAATTGTGCCCATGTTTCCAACTTAAACAACCAGGAGGTAAAAGAGCCAAGATAATATTAGGGCTGTAAGCAAAGCAGAGGTGTATATAGGTGAGTATTTTCCTTGGAGAACAGGTGGTCAGTTTACTATAAGTACGGTAAACAAACATCACTAAGGACCTCGACAGATCAGTAAATGAATGAGTGAATAAATATATCAGAGCTCCAATTTGGAGCTATACCTATTTAATAAGACTGATTTCTTTCTTTTTTATTCCAGAAAGAGCAGTAGGTTTTGTGACATTTCAAAGAGTTTAGTGGGGAGAACTTATGTAAGCTGAAATGTCCCCATAAAACATGAGCTGAGCCACTGCAGCCTTTTTCCTTGAGGAAATTTCTCATCACTTCCCATCACTGGAATTTTCAAATACTGTGCATTAATTTCATGGATGAATTAGTGTGAAATTCAATTTGTTATAATTTGTCTGAGACCACTTAATAAACTTGATATGTCAGTCTCAGGTTTGGGGACAATTAAGAGAAATTCATAGTGTGAAGACATTTAAGTACCCATTAAGAATGAAGAGAAATATTTAATGCCCAATTCCCTATTCCATCCTTCAGAAACAGAAAGGGACCATTATATTACAAACAAGTTAATATGACAGTGATTGTTATAGGAAAAAAAATTAAGGCCCATTGTCTATAACATGATATCATGGATTTCCCTTTCTCTTCCTCCCTCTAGCAAACATTTATGCAGCCCCACTCTCACCCAGCTTGGAGCATTCTCATCATGTGCTTAGTGGTTTGGATGCAAATATGAGAATCTCCCTCTTAGAGGAGTTGTAGCCTAGTGGGAAAATACCCACAACAAATGTTCGCTCATGTAAAGTGATGAATGCTAAACTAAGCGGGGGCAGGAGGGTTACTAACTTGGGCTGAAATTATTGACCTTATTCAAAAAAGCAGTGTTCTTCAAGATAATCAACATGAACATAAAGGAACACATGTGTCAATTATTTTCTAATCCCTTGAAATATTTTAGACTTTCCTCTTGGAGTTATCTTCAGAGAATATTTGCAAGTTGCAAAAAAGTGATGATTGTCTTTCATTTTTATCAAATTATACTAACTAGCTCAGTGCTTTCCAAAATGTATTTCCTTGAATAATTTCTATATAGACACTCCATGAAACATCCTTCCATGGTTAAATACATTTAAGAAAAATCTACCTTTGTTCTCCCCTTATTTGATTTGCATTAGCAGATCCAAATCTCTTAGAAGCCCTGCTTAAAAATAAACTTATTTAACCAGTGCTTCCCCAACTTACTCTATTTCATCAAATCTAAGACAACATCTGTGATAAGATTCACCATTAATTTATGTAGACGTTATATAGGGAAAAAAATTGCCAATTAAGCTGAGTTGGATGCATTCTTAACACTTGAAAGAATTTTTATTTTATACTTACTGAAAGAATTCTTTTAGAATTATTTTGACAACGATTTTATTATATATTATCCCTAGATATATATTTATATAAGAAACAAGTCAATTAAGGAATTTCTAAAACTTCTAAAACAAATCCCAACTCTTCTGAGTCCCTTTTTATCTCAGAGTTACTGATACTCACATTTTCCCACACAATATCGTTATCTGTGCCGCTTCATTATCATCTCCATGATTTTCATCCAAGCTACTGACACCTATTTTCAAGGGTTGAAATATTTGTGTAGGAAAAACAAGCACATCAAAACTGCCACCTAGATGATGGTGATAGTAAGGTACATTTTAATTTTAGAGATGTTAACGTTTGAAAGAAAAAAAAAAGTGTGTTATTGAAGCAGTGTAAAGCATCATATGCCCACAAGGCTCCCTGTACATGATTCCCATGGAACTATGGCTTTTGGAGGCCTTTGAGAAAGCTCATCTAGCATGCTCGATCAAAGCTGGATTGAAGTTAATGACAGCCAATCTTCTATTAAAAAAAAATATGATCACCCTACATTACAGCAGCATTAAACACATGGAATTCAGAAGGAAATTCCTGGAAGGTAGTACACACAGTGTTTGTGAGTGCAGGACTTGGAGCTAGCCAGCCTCAGTTTAGTCTTATTTGGCCACTTCTTAGCTCTCAGAATACGGGCAAATTGCTTAAACTCGTCTAAGTGTCAGTTTCCTCATCTTTGCAGTAGGGATAATAAGGACACAAACTATTTAGACTTATTCTGAGATTTAAATTTTTTTAAAAAAAAGCTTATCAAGGTCTTAGCACTGTCAGGAATGAACAGGTTTTAGCTATTATTATTTTCTCAGGCATTCATGGCAAGTAGCCACCTTCCTTGATTTAACTCTGAAAGAATCTTGGCTATTTCTGAAAATTAAAAAGACTCTTAAGGGATTAATAATTTCTCATGTGAAGAGGTTCCCAGCAATATGCTATGGGGTCTGATGATGATTAACAAATGAGGCATTTTAAAAAGTACTTTTGGCAATGGCAGCATTGTCAAAATAAGCGTGACCTTCCACATGCCTACTAGGAAAGCAATTAGACTCATTTGCAAAAAGCAGTTCTGGTGTGATTACCACCATATCCCACTGTGCTGTAGGTAAATTGGGAAGAAACTGGAGTTCTATTTTCCGCATACCATTTCTCTCACCTACCAGGTTCAATCATTTGAAAGTTTTATGGGTGACAGCATGGTAAAACCTCTTTTTGCAAAGCATGAATTTCACTTACTAAGTATGTGACTTGGGCAAGTCAACTGATCTTTCTGAGCCCTGATTTCATCTGTAAAGTAAGGATGATAAAAGTGCCTACCTCATAGGGTTGTTTGGGCATTCCGTAATATAACACATGGAAAGCTGTGTAACAGATTTCCAGGCACATTGTAAGCATTGAATAAACGGGGATGTTATTCTTATTATCATTATTATTAGCATTAGCATCATTGCATTAATCTCTTATTGCAATAAATGATCACAAACTTGGCGGCTTAAAATGAGGCAAATGTACTATCTTACAGTTCTGGAGCTCAGAAGTCCAGAATGGGTCTCACAGGGCTAAAATAACAGTGTCAGAACTGGGTTTCTTCTGTAAGCTCTAGTGGAGAATCTGTTTCCTTGCCTTGTCCAGCTTCTAGAGGCCCCCCACATATCATGGCTTGTGGCCCCGTTCCATCTTCAAAGCCAGCCATGCATCACTGCACCACTTTGACGTGGCCTCTCCTGCCTTCCTCTTTCCCTTATAAGACCCCTGTGATCACACTGGGCTCAGTGGGATAATCTCCCCTTCCCAAGGTCAGATGATTAGCAAAGAACGTGCCCCTTTGTCATGTAACATAACATATTCACAGGTTCCAGAAATGAAGACACATACATCTTGGGAGGGAGGCATTGTTCTTCCTACCACAATCATCATCAGTCTGTCAATTATCTACCGCTGCATAACACATTGCCCCAAAAGGTAGTGGCTCAAATTAACACCATTAATTATCTCACAGTCACTCTGGGTCAGGAATTTGGGTGCCACTTAACTGGGTCCTCCCATCCAGGGTCTCTCACAGGTTGCAACCAGTTGTACCCACTGGAGCTGCAGTCATCTTAAGATTTGGCTGGGGAGGATCTAAGCTGAGCTCACTTACGTGGCTGTAGGCAGAATTCAGTTTCTTGTGAGCCACTGGCCAGAGACCCCCCTCCATTCCTTGCCACATGGACTGCCCCATAGGTGGCAGCTCACAACATAGCAGCTGACTTCATCAGTGTGAGCAATCAAGAGGAGAGACAGAGACAGACAGAGAGACAGAGGAAGAGAGAAGGAGCTAATGGCAGACTCCTTTGTAATAACATCACCGAAGTGACATTCCATCACCTTTGCCATATTTTATTCATTAGAAGCAAGTCACTAGGTCCAGCCCACACTCAAGAGGAGGAGTTTTCACACAAGCATGAGTACCAGGTGGCAAAAATCACTGGAAGCCACCTTGAACGTCTGCCTATCACAATCACCATCATTATTGTTCCCATCAAATCCATCCTCTTTACCTGGTCACATTTGAATCCAAGATCCATTTCCAACTAATGATATCAGAATATCTGGGGGTGGAGCCCAGGCCCTGTGTTTTTAAAGGGCTCCCTCTGTGATTTTATTATGCAGCCAGCATTGGGAGCCGCAGCTCTACTCTCTGTCACAACAGTAGTAATTTATGTACCATGCATTGTACCTGTCATTCTCTATTTAAAATCCCTTCACAATGTTTTTGATCATTTGCAGCAGAAAGTAGAAACTCTGTACTTGCTAGTAAGTCCCTCTCTGACTCATATCTACCTCTGTGGATTTGCTTCCACCTGTTCTCACCTCACTCACAATACATACCCCTTTAAAATCTCAGAGCTTGGGCTTCCCTGGTGGCGCAGTGGTTGAGAATCTGCCTGCTAATGCAGGAGACACGGGTTCGAGCCCTGGTCTGGGAAGATCCCACATGCCACGGAGCAGCTGGGCCCGTGAGCCACAGCTGCTGAGCCTGCGCGTCTGGAGCCTGTGCCCCGCAACGGGAGGGGCCGCGATAGTGAAAGGCCCGCGCACCGCGATGAAGAGTGGCCCCCACTTGCCGCAACTAGAGAAAGCCCTCGCACGAACCAAAGACCCAGCACAGCCAAAAATAAATAAATAAATAAATAAATAAATCTCAGAGCTTACATCCTTGTCCAGACATTGGGCTGATTGCCACTTCTGTGCCTTGTCAGATGCTGTTCTCTCTGCCTACCTATCCCAAGTGAACCCCAAGACACATCTACTTCTTAAAAATGTAATAAGTACTGAACAAATATAAAGGGTTTATAAAACATGTTTCAAAAAGTGTAACATACAAAGAATGACAATAAAACAAACAGCCGTGAACTCACCAATCATCTTAACCAAAGAACATTGCCTATAACTTTGAAGTTTCCTGTGTGTCCCTCCTGGGTCCTATTCCTTTTCCTCCTTCACAAAGGTAATCAAAATCCTAAATCTTGTGTTTATAATCCCCTTGCTCTTATCTAAAGTTGTAACACATGTGCTTATATCCCTAAATAATAATGTGGTTCAGTTGTGCATATCTCGTGGAATCACGCACTGTTATTTTCCTGAGTTTCACCCACATTGCTCCTTGTAGCTGAAATACATCCCTTTGCACTATCTTATAGTACCCAGTTTTTTAAAATACATCTCAATTAATATATCCACTCTTTTGTTGATGGACATCTGGGCTGCTTCCAGTGTTTCTACTATTAATGACTACTATAAAATTATTGGCTATGTCTGCTGGGGCCCATGTGAAAATGTATACCTAGGAATGGATTTACAGGTTCACTTGATATGTGATGTTCAAATTTATTAGATACTGCCAAAGAGTTTTCCAACATGTTTATGCTAATATACACTGCAAAGCGCTATCCAAGTCTTTTGTCCATTTTCCTATTGGTGGTCTTTTTAATTTGTAGGAGTTCTTTATATATTTTGAGCTCTAATTATTGCATTCTGTGGTTTGTCTTTCATCCTCTTTCTGGTGCGTTTTGAAAAATAGATGTTCCTTTATAATAGCATCAATTTGATTGATCTTCCAAATTATGGCCTGTTTTTTATTTATTTTTTAAGAAATGCTTCTGTACTCAAGGTCAGAAAGCTATTCTCCTGTATTGTCTTCTAAAAGCTTTAAAATTTTGACTTTCCTATTCAAATTTTTAATCCTAAGGGTTATAATCTTATATATGGTTATGAGATAAAATTAAATCCCATCATTTCCTATGGTTAATCTGTTATTAGAGCATTATTGATTTATTAATTACATAGTCCATTATTTCTATTTGGAGCCACAAGGTCAACTGTTTCACAAACAAGGTGTTGACAATTACATATGTCTCTCTTTCTGGGTTCTTGATTCTGTTCCATTTGTCAAATTGTCTATTACTGTATTGCATTACTTATTATAATTATTATACTTTTATAGTTATTTTTGTCTGATAAGGCAAATTCATATTTTTTAAAAAAATATTCTAACTATTCTTTGCCCTTTGTGCTTCCCAAATTTTAGACTCAACCAATCATATGTGGGGTTTTAATTTTGTTTTTGTTTTGAGTATTAACTCAAGTTTTAGAATGTCAAAGGACAGGTGATAATGAGAGAAATTACTGAAAACACACACATACACAGTGCAAATTTTACATTTATTTCCCTCAACAAGCTAATCAGGGTGCTGAATAGTACAGATGAGGCAAGGTTTCAGGCATTCACTAGTTAATGGGATCAGCTAGTCTCTCCTTACCTCAGCTGCTGCTGACTCCCAGCAGGAGTGTATCATGACCTCTCCTAGCAAGATTTGTTTTTTCCAGTCCTTAAAAAGAGATTGGAGTCATCTCACAGTCTGTGGGTAGTGCTCCAAAGAAAACCCAGTTCAGTATTCTCTGTGAGACACAGGAGGATGGGTTTTCTATGCTGAGTGATACTCAGCAGGCTGTACTTTAAGAGCAAAACTTTTACAGCTGCCAGAAGTATGAGTATAGATTCTTATATTTTCTCTCAAACACAAATAACTTGTTTATAGCACTTTATTTTCAGGTATAAACAAGTTTTTGTTTTTAAAAAACTCCCTTCAAAACATGTTCAGAAACAAGTTTTACATTAAACAAAGTTTATGCCATGTCTTAAGAAAAATATGCTTATAATTTGACAAAATGGGGTGAAAACACTGTCAAAAATCTCACTCCAGGGGCTAAAGGGGTAAGACACATCTACAAATATTTTTTTTAATGTTACAAAAGAACTTATTTACAAAACAGAAATAGACCCACAGACATAGAAAACAAACTTAGGGTTACCAAAGGGGAAAGGAGGGAGATAAATTAGGAGTTTGGGATTGACATATACACACTACTATATATAAAATAGGTAACTAACAAGGACCTACTGTATAGCACAGGGATCTATACTCAATATTTTGTAATAACCTATAAGGGAAAAGAATCTGGAAAAGAAAAAATATATTTATATATGTATAACTGAATCACTTTGCTGTATGCCTGAAACTAACACAACATTGTGAATCAACTATACTTCCATTTAAAAAATAAATAAAAAATAAAATACCACATATCAATGACTGAAATTGTTCTCAATTGATAGAAGGATTTGGAAAGAGTTGTCAACTTTAGGATATTGAGTCTTCCAATCCATTAATACAGTATGCTCCTCTACTTATTCAGATTTTCTTTAACATTGTTCATAAAGTTTCATAATTTTCACCTTAAAGGTGTTTTATACCTTTTGCTTAATTTATTCCTATTTGTATTTTTATTGGCACTATTGTAAATACTATTTTTTTAAAAAATTTACTTTCTAACTGGTACTATTGTATAGAATTATAGTTGATTTTACATTGATTTTTGTACCTAGCAAACTTGCTAAGTTCCCTATAATTCTCTATGTATTCTTTTGCATTTTCAACAGAGCCAACCTTACCATCAGAGAATAATGAAAGTTTATTTCTTCCTTTCAATCCTTATAAATTAAAAATTATTCTCACCTTACTATATTGGTTAGGGTTTCCAGGAAAATGTTGAATAGAAGGAGTGATTATAGCTATACTTTTATTATTCCTGATTTAAAGGAAATGATTTTAAATATTCACCATTATATATGACATTTTCTGTGCTCTTTTAAGTAGAGTATATCAGCTTTCTGAAAGGCCTTTCTAATTACTATTTTTTAATGAATAAGTAATGAATTATATCTAATACTTTTCCTACAGCTAATGAAATGCTTTTATGATTTATTATTTTTCTCCTGTTTTTATATTGATTTTCTAATGTTAATACAATTTTTATTCCTTGGAATTAACACATTTTGATCATGCTATATTTTCTTTTTAATGGATTTCTGCATTCAGTTACTAGTATCTTACTTATAATTTTGCATTTTATGGTTGAGAGTTAAGCTGGTCTATATTTTCTCTTTATCATACTGCCTTTGTAAGGTTTTGGTATCAAAGTTATGATAATCCCATTAAATGCATTGGGTAGTGTTTCTTTTTTTCTATACTCAGAAATAATTTGTGTAGGATTGAAAATTTTTCTTAAACATTCAGTAGATCTTTATGGGAAATATCAGCTATTTGTTCAATTACTTTAATGGTTGTATCACCATTCAAGTTTCTCATTTCTTTGAGTCAGTTTTAGTAATAAGTTTTCCAGAAATTTTTAAATTTCACCAAATATTTCAAATTCATTTTACAAAGTTGCTCATAGAATCCTTTTACTGTATTTTAATACCTATGGTCCTTGTAGTTATTTCCTATTTTTTGTCATTCATATTGTATATTTGTTCTTCCTCTCTTTTATCCATGATCAATCTTGACAGAAGTTTCTCTATTTTATTAGTTGCATTAGTTTCCTACAGCTGCTATAAAAAATTACCACAAACCTGGTAACTTAAAACAACAAAAACTTATTCTCTTACAGTTTTGGAAGCCAGTAGTATGAAATGAATCTCACAGGGTAAAATCAACATGTCAGCAAGGCTGCATTGCCTCTGGAGGCTCCAGAGGAAAATCTGTTTTCTCCTTGCCTCTTCTTGCTTCTAGAGACTGTTGGCATTCCTTGATGTATAAGTAGTCAGTGTTCTCCAGAGAAATATAAATATATACATATGTGTAATTATATGTATATTATTAAATTATATATGCAATTATATATATGTATTATTATAAGGAATTGGCTCATGCAATTATGGAGGCTAAGAAGTCCCAGGATCTGCAGTTGACAAACTAGAGACCCAGCTGGAAAGCAGATGGTGTAGTTCCAGTCTGAGTCATATAGTCTGAAGGTCTAATAACCAGGAGGGTCAGTAGTGCAAGTTCCAGTCTGAGCGTCGGCAGTCTTAAGACACAAGAGCTGATGTTTCGGTTCAAGTCCAAAGGCAGGAAAATACAATGTCCCAGCTCAACCAGTCAGGCAGGAAAAGTTCCTTCTTACTCAGCCTTTTTGTTCTATTCAGGTCTTCAATTAATTGGATAAGGTCCACCTACCTTAGGAAGCAAATCTGCTTTACTCAGTCTACTGATTCAAACATTAATCTCATCCAGAAACGACATCACAGACACATCCAGAATGTTTGACCAAATGTCTGGGCACTCCTTGGCCCAGTCATGTCGACACATAAACTTAATCATCACGCTTGGTTTGTGGCTACATCATGCCAATCTCTGCTGCTGTTGTCACACTGTCTTCTTCCTTTGACTTTCTTGTCTCCCTAAAGGACCCTGTGATTACTTTTAGGGCACAACCGGGTAATTTGGGATAATCTCCCAATCCCAAAATTTGTAACTTAATCATATCTGCAAAGTCTTTTTTCCCATATAAGGTAATATTTTCAGATTCCATGGATTAGGATGTGGATATATTGGGGGGTGGGGGTGGGCATTATTCAGCCTACCACATTAAAGAAGAGCCTTTTGAGTCTGTTGATACTTTCTATTTTTATTTTTGTTATTGTCTCCATTTGTGTGATATTGATTCTTTATTTGCTTTTTAACTTCTTTAGTAAGATGTTAAGTTCATTATATTCTGCATTTTTTCCATTTCTAACATTGGAATTGAAAGCTAAACAATTTTCCTCCAAATACTCTTTTAGGTGCATCCCACAAGTTCTGGTATATAGAACTTCCATTATTGTCTAATTCTAATTAATTCAAATTCCCTTTTTGATTTTTTCTTTGACTCCTGAGTAATTTGCAAGTGTGTTTCTTAATTTCCAAGCACATGAGGGTTTTCTAGTTTTCTTTTACTACTAAGGCTAATTGCACTGTGATCTAGAGCAGCAGTCCCCAACCTTTTTGGCACCAGGGACCAGTTTCGTGGAAGACAGCTTTTCCACAGACCTGGTGGTGGGGCGGGGTGGGGGATGGTTTCAGGATGATTCAAGCACATTACATTTATTGTGCACTTTATTTCTATTATTATTATGTTGTAATATACAATGAAATAATTATACAACTCACCATAATACTGACAGGAGGCGCAGCTCAGGTGGTAATGCAAGCAATGGGGAGCGGCTGTAAATACAGATGAAGCTTCGCTCGCTTGCCTGCCCCTCACCTTCTGCTGTGCGGGCTGGTTCCTAACAGGCCATGGACCGATACCGGTCCATGGCCTGGGGGTTGGGGACCCCTGATCTATAGGATATTAAGTCTTTAAAATTGGTTGAGACTTGCTTCATGGCCTGGTATGAGAGCAATTTTCCCATAACACCATATACGTTTTTTAAAGAACGAGTTTTTAACAATTGGTTCAGTGTTCTACACACACAAGCTTGCAACCTCTAATCCTGCTCATTACTCCTCAGCTCAGATTTTATTTTCTTCAAGAAGCCTTCCCTGACTACTGGGCTAAGTGTCCCCCTCTGTGCTCCCATTGCCCTCCATGTATAATTAAGCACAGATTTTTTTTTTCAGTATTGTAGTGTGTATCCCCTGTTTACCTCTCCTATAAATTTTTAATATCCTCAAGGACAAGAAGCAGAATTTATTCATCTTTGTTTTTCTTGTTCCCAGCACTATATCTGTCATAGAGGCTCTCAATGAATAATTATTGAATGAAACAACTGAATGAGGCTAGTTTCTCCAAAAAGCTTGCCTACCCAATGTTCCTCTTCCATGTAAATAATATTTGCTGCACTCTAGAAATAATGCCAATCTGCCACATTAAATTTAGTGGAAGTTAAGACAAATTTTCTACTCCATTGAGAAAATACCAAGGGAAAACCAGTATTTTATCTGCAGGTTTTATTTACCAAGGCAACACTGCTTATTTATCAAAGTCATATATGGGTCATTGAAGTGAGAACACATAGTCTTTGAATTTGGTTTTGACTCTTAACGAGTGCTCGTGCCTTAATTATGCTAGGATTATAGCGTTGTGTGAATACACAGATGATCTACCACAGAGCTTAACTATATAGCATCTGGGACATTAATAGGACATAATAATGTTCATATCTTTGAAATAGGGAGGAATCTAACTTGAAATAATTGTAGACTCAGAGGTGAGGAAAAAAATTGAGAAATCTTCTAGTTTAGCCCAATTCTTACATCTCTTCTCTAATATCCCAGGTAAGAATTGAAGTGTTTGTTTGAATATCTGCAGTGATAGAGGACTCAGGACCTCTAGCACTTTTAATGTCAATATAATTGCCTATTAGGGATGTGCTAGTCTGGTAGTGAATTAAGTCATTTAATTAGATAAAGAGAATACAATAATTCCTTTTTTGTAACTCAGCAACATGCCTCTTTCCTCTAGTCAAAGGCATCTTCCCTCTATGCATCATCTGTTTTTCTCAGTCTTGAATGTGATCACAAGTCAGGAGTGATCAAAACACCTAGTATAGAAGGCAATACCCAAACTAAGTAAACATTCTATGCAAAAACTTAAACTTGGATTATTCAATAGAAAACATAAATTTACTTCACAAAACCTGCAGCATTGAAGAATTTATCAACTTGAAGAATAGAAAGTATTAGATTATGGCATCTGTTAGTCTAATTTAATTCAACTACAGTTAAGCACTTTAAATTCCCAAATATATGGGAAAATTTTTGAAATACTCAGTGTTCCCAATCCAGAATGAGAGAATTCTAAAGTATAGAAGAAACTTTTGTGATTCAGCAAGGTTGACTAGTGTCTGAATGCTTCCAAATATAGGAGTTCCTAGAGGTAAGAATGTTCTGGAAGTGCAGTAAAGGATAATAACACATATTTTACTAGAAAATGCCTAATGTATATATCGCAGGGCCCATAAATATCTGTATTTTCTTACCAAAGAAATATGTAAGAAACAGATTGAATAGTTTAATAGAGATTAGAAAAGTTAAAGGTATAACTAGTTATCAAATTTAACTCAGCTTATGATAGCTTTATTGTAAACACGCAAAGTCCCTGTTCTCACCTTTCCCTGTATCCAGATCCTTTGCTATATAACTCTGCAGAGCCCTCACTCTGGCGGTAGGCTTGACCACATGACTTGCTTTAGACAAAGGGATAGTAACAAATGTGACATACACAGAGGCCTGAAGTGTGCTTGGGTGTAGAAATTGCCCTACCTCTTGCACCTCTGCCTTTCTCTTGAGAACATGCCTAGGCTAGCCTGCTGGAGGAATATAAGAGACATGTGGGGCTAAATCAGGTCCCTCCAGACAGCAGCCAAAGGACCCATAGATGCAACAGTCACTCTGAGACAGGCCATACCCATAGAGTGAACAATTTCACGTTAGATCAGAAGAACTGTCCAGACTAGATTGCTGACCCACAGATTCATGAACTAAATGAATACCTATTGTTTTCAGGCAATGGGCTTTGGGTCTGACCCAATAGCTGCTTATTTCCTTTGTCTTTCTACCCCATCACCACAAAACACTCCATGATTTGACAAGCTGGAAATTCAACTTTTGGGATGGACAAAACAGCATTCAAAAGGACCAAGGAATTTTCCCCAGAGCAAATGTTGGGAGTAGTGTGGTAAAATGGAGAGTAACTGAACCAAGATAGTACAGTAAGTCCCCTACATACAAACGTTCAAGTTGCAAACTTTCAAAGATGCGTACATGCTTTCACATGTCCAACCATGTACATTAGGTCATGTGTCTGGCATACATTGTCACATGCGTGCATCCACTCCAAGTGGTTGTGCTTTTGTGTACTTTACTGTATGGTACTGTATAGAGTACAGTAGTACAGTATCTTTATTTCAAGCCCAGGATGTCTGGAAGCAAGTGTAAAAGCAGTGGTAAATAGCCGATCGTGTTAGTTGGATATCTAGGCTAACTTTGTTGGACTTGCAAACAAACTGGACTTACAAACACCCTCTCGGAACGGAAGTCATTCGTATGTAGGGGACTTACTGTAAATCCAAAGGCTCTTCAATCATAAACACTCTCCCCACTGTTCCCACTTCCCCAACACACCTAGAAATAGGGTCTATGCTTTAACCACATCCCCAAGTTGACATGATCAATCACAATGACAGATATTTCCAATGGAATATGAAACACGGAGGTAGAGGGAACAGAGATGAGGACCACAACTATTAAAAAAGTGAAAAGCCGCACACTGAGCAGTTTATTCTGGTTGGAGCAGAATAAATGCACATGAGAGAAATAAGAATTTTAAATATCCACAATAAAATGCTCAAAGAGAAAATAAGGATATTGGAAATGCCAAGGAAAAATTAGCAATCATAGAAAAGAACTGATTAGAAATAAGTGGAATAAAAACAGAATTGTTGAAATAAAGAGCTGAACAGATAGGCTGAATAATAGAATACATCCCATCAAAAAATGAAATATTGAGCTGAAATATCAAGTCTAGGACTTTCACAGAAGGCATAAAGTGGAAAAGAACAATTTAAAGTTAAGCCATATAAAAGATAGAAAAATAATTGTCCATAACCACATAAATAAACGTTATAAAATCTGAGAAAAACTAATTAAAAGGGAGGAAATATGTAAATAAATGATTAAGAATATACCCAAATTAAAGAAATATGTAAGAATTAGATTAAATAGTTTAATAAAGATTAGAAAAGTCAAAGGTGTAACTAGTTATCAAATTTAAGTTACCCACATGAAAGAGAAAAACTTCCATGAGTAAAAGCAGATCACCTGAAAGGAAATGACAAGAATTACGCATACCTGAGATGAAAAGTAATGGAGTAATAATAACAAAGTGGTAAAGGAAAGGAATTGCAAATATAGAATATTATAACCAGCTCAATTATCACTTAAACAAGAGTTGAAATACAAATATTTTCAATAATGGCTGCAGCAGAAATTTTGCCACAGCCAGAGCCTTTGTGAAAGAAGTCTTAGAGTAAGTACTCCAGTAGTAAGAAACGAAAGCAGTAAGATATGAGAAGTAAATTACTTAATCAAATATGTCTTTGTAAAGATAAACAATAACCAATGACATATCCTCCCAAATTATTAAAGTGTATCCAGAGTGCATTTCTAAGTAATAACTATATGAGGATGTAGCAGGACCAAGGAGAAAGATCAGAGGAGGTAAGAGAGAGCTTTACTGCAAAGGAAGATAAAAATTGACAAACTTAAGAGGCTGCTTGGGGGAAAAAATAACTATAAGCCTCAATATGTTATGGATAACTAACAAAATTAAAGTAGAACATAAGACCTTCAAACTAACAAAAGAAGTTAGTAAAAGAGAAAGATAAAAGCAGTATATATGTATTATAAATAAAAAACATGAAATGAGATTTCAAAAGTAACTAAAATTTGTGATAAATTTAAGTAGCTTAAATGTACCAATCAAAAGACAAAGATTTCAACTGGATCATTTGACAGGGCAATGACAAGTTCACCACCATTTCCTCTTCTTGGATTGACAGAAAAGAAGGCATGTCCTAGTCTTCCTGACAGCTAATTTCTGAACATATGACTGAGTTCTGGACTGTGCTAATTGGCAAGAAGTTGTGTAAATCACTTTCAAGGTTGGCCCTTAAAAATATGATGCTCTAATTCTCCTTTCCCTGGTTGGATCAACTCAAGAGCCAATGTATTACAGCTCTGGTAGTAGCCTATACCCTTGAGTCCCCTTTTGGAGTAGAATGATGCAGGAGAGCCATGTTTCCCACATCAAACTATGACATGAATAAAAAATAATGAATTATTGTTGCATTCTTTTGGGGTTTAAGCACATATTAGTATGGCCTCACCCTGACTAATATTGAAAAAGAGCTCTGGTCATAAATTACTTCCAAGAAACTGCCTGAATAAGGCAGAATACTTCAGAACACTGGAAATCTGGAAGTGAAGATATTATTCAAGGACACCATCCCCTCCCTGGCACTGATAAGGATCTAGCCTCTATGGTGCTGCATTTAGTTCAAGAATCAAGAAAACTATATGTTTATATGTCTTCTCAAAAACTAAGGCAAAATGATTTTTAGTATAAGCTGTTCTGGAATTGCATTGCAAGCCAGAACTAAAAAGACAGAGGTGCAATAAAAATTTAGCATTTAATCAACTCTAGCAGGAAACAAACTTCATGGAAAGTGTCTCTTGCACCAGCGCACCACATAGAAACAAAACAATGAAACAGTCATGCAAAGATATGTTTCTGTTCTTGGTTGCTTTTACCACCTTCATTCCATTAAGTTCTTATACTTGCATTAAATAAGAAATGTATAAATTTCTAAATCACATACTTATAGCAGGTATGCATGTGTCCTTTACACATCAATTCATAATCACATATGCAACAACGAACACACGTAAAATGAAATAAAAATAAACGAGTGAAAACTAACACACCAGGCAAATATGGTTGAAAGAAATATAGTGTAGCAACATTAATTTCAGACTAAATAGAATTGAAAGCAAAAAATCATTATAAATAAAATTTTATCTTGTATGTAGGCTGATAAAAGGAACAAAAGATCCAAAAGATATGATAAAAATGAATATATTACCACATAAAAACTACATACATAATCTCTGACAGCAATTGATGAACTACAAAGAGAAATAGCTAAATCAGTAGTTGTAGTTGTAGATTTAAAACTCTGTGTTTCAGAAACAGACAGCTCAGGGAAACAAATTAAAAATTCATATACATGATAATTAATAACTGACCAAAATATACATCAGCGACTTTATAGCCAGTGAGCACAATTTTTCTTTTCCAAGCAGACATGAAACATTCATACAACTCAATCAAGTACTGAGTCACACACACAAAAAAAGCCTCAATAAATTGCAAAGAAGCAATATCTTAGAGTTTTCCAATTATTACTCAATAAAATAGGAATCAAAACCAAATATAAAGTCTTATAGAAACTCCAAATATCTTTAAATCCAAAAAACATACAACTATACAGCACTTGGGTTAAAGAGGAATTCATAAGTGAAAGTACTAAATTACAGCTGAGTGAGCACAAAAGCACTCCATGTCAAAATGTCTGGGAACAGTGAAGGAAGTACTGTGAGGGGCATAATATATCTTAGAAGTTATTTACCAGATGACAAGAAAGGTTATAAATAAGTGGGCTAAACATTCCCCAAAACACTAGGGGGAAAAAAGAGAATAAATCCAAAGAAGTAAGAAGAAGTTGTAAAGATGAAGACAGAAATCCATAAAGTAGAGAAAAAATATAGATAACATGTTTACAGCACATATGGCATATACGATATGCTAAGGGCTAAGTGCTTTACATATATTGACTCACTCACTCCTCACAACAACGCTTAGATAAAGGCAAAATTATTCATTCTCAATTTACAGATGAGTAAAGCAATGCAGAGAGAGATTGCATAACTTTCCCAAGATCACAAAGCTAGTAAGGACCAGAGAATGATTAATATTCCGTGCTTTTATCAACTGTGCTCTACTAACCCAAAGGCTGATTTTTCTTTTATAAAGACTTCCAAAGTAGATAAACTTCCAGAAAGACTGATCAAGGAGAGACACACAGAGAGAGAGAGAAAGAGAGAGAGGGACGAAGAGAAAGCATTGTTGATTTAGTCTGGGTAATTAAGGATAGTTGACAACAAAACCCCAAATCTCACTGGTATAGCATAATAAATGTTTTTTTACCTGCTTATATCGCAATCGTTGGTCAGTCAAATCCACAGGGCAATTCTCCTCAAGCAGCAATCAGGGATCCATGGAAGCTGTGGCAGAAGAAGAAAGAGAAGGATGAGGAACACTGGCTCTTCACTTCCTTGATCTGGAAGTCACACTCTGCTCATCTTTCTTGGGTTTGCACCAACCAACAGTCACATGTCCTCACCCAAAATGAAGATGAGGGAATGTAGGAAAACACATGCACTGTTTCGGTGATCACTAACAACCTCTGCAATTGATGGAAGAGGTCATCAAGCGGATGTGACCACCACTTGACCCCTTGGGCTGGACCCAGCAATAGGAGGCCCCTCACCCCCTCCCCTGTCCTTTGAATGTACACTCTGTCCACCGTTCCCACAGTGGGAGCCATTTTCAAGGACACAACTTTGAGACAGTGGGGTGCTGTTGAGACCCTCTGGGTGGTATATGTGACTGAACCCTGTTAAGTCCTTTGTATAAACTTTTAAGATTCTGGCGGGCAGGTGTGTAGATCTACTCATTTTTCAGCCACCCAAGATAAGTCTTGTATGTAAGTTCCCTTGCTTATTAAAACTGCCATCTACCCATCTGAAGTGGTCTGCCTCTGTTTTTAGTCTCTCCCTGCCCTCCATGTATAGGGACTATTTTGTGAACCAACAGCAATAGATACAAAAAAGGTTAAAAGACTATAAAAGGATAAAAAACTACGAACAGATTTTTAAATATGTATTATTATTTTTTATTATTTTTAAAGAAATATTTAGAAAACTACTCAACAGTAAATTTGACAGTCTAGCTGTAACAGAAAAATTCCTGGGAAAAGATTAAATGCTGAAATTGGAACAAGAATAAATTATGTATCGTCAACAGCCAAACATTAACAAAAATGGAAATTCTTATCAAAATCTCTCTCTATCCTTGCCCTCCTTCCCAACAAAAAAATAAAGTCCCTGTACCAGCTAGAATCTTATTGTTTCTCAGCCCCATATCCTCCCTTAGTTGTCCTGCTTTGTGATACTGGAGTTGGACCCTATAAACATTTCTTCTTTGCCAGCTGATGTAACATTAGGTTTTGTCAGTCCAGTGTTATGGAGGAACACTGCAGGAGAAGGAGACTTCTCTGCCTGGTTTCCATGTGCTTATTACTCCCTTCTGGCTCCTGTAGCATTCAGTGCCCACCAGCAAATTTCAGTGGCACCCCCATGGTGGCATTCTAGTGAGTTCCATCAGCCCCCCAGGCAGCTTCCCTGGGAGTTCAGTGTAAACTCCACAAGGGGTTTGTACTTGGCAAGTTCTGTGGGCTCTCCATCTGACTTTCCAGGGAATCTCACAGGTGATCCAGCAGGAAGCTTCTGGTGAGTTCTGCTAGCACCACAGCCAGCCCCTAGCAAATTCAGGAACAACCCTGTATACAGTGTCCCACTCCCTTTTCTAGACAGTCTCCTAGGCACCCCAGTAGATGGTTTCCTGTTGAGTTTCAGCAGAACTCAAGGGCCAGCTTCCCATCTAGTTCCATCATCAGGACCCCAGAAGGCAGGTTCCTGCAACTTTTGATGCCCCAGTAGGCAGTTTCCTCATTATCAGCCTGGTCCTATGGCACATAAGTAACTTTTCCACAACCCAGAGAACTATAGTCACGCCCTCTCCAACAAAGTCTAAATCTCAGCCTTTGGTGGGGAGGAGGGATCCCTTTTCCAAATTTGTTCCCCCTGGACTTCTGCCTCAGCCATAAAAGGAGTGAATTGTCTATATACATGCTATTCTGTGTTCCTTAGAGTTCCACATTACTATTTAATAACTCCTGTTACTCCTTTTTCTCTTCAAATTACTCTATGATTTCTGTCCTCTGACTGGATACTGACTGATACAGTCCAAGACCTAGACAGTCTTAAAGGGACATTTCACCAAATTTCAAGGCACAGATAATATATTTTATACAAGTTATCCAGAACAAAGAAAAAAAAAGAAAAATAATTTTATGATTCTAGTGCAGCCCAGCTTCTCAAACTAGGTTAGGACAATACACGAAAACATAATTCCATGTATTTCAATAGATAAATAGAAAAACAGTCTGTGGTACATCCAGGCAGTGGAATAGTTTTCAGCAATCAAAAAAAAATGAGGGCTTCCCTGGTGGCGCAGTGGTTGAGAATCTGCCTGCTAATGCAGGGGACACGGGTTCGAGCCCTGGTCTGGGAAGATCCCACATGCCGTGGAGCAAGTAGGCCCGTGAGCCACAACTACTGAGCCTGCGCGTCTGGAGCCTGTGCTCCGCAACAAGAGAGGCCGCAACAGTGAGAGGCCCGCGCACCACGATGAAGAGTGGCCCCCGCTCACCGCAACTAGAGAAAGCCCTCGCACAGAAACGAAGACCCAACACAGGCAAAAATAAATAAATAAATAAATAAATAAATAAAAATAATTTAAAAAAAAAAAAAAGAAGAAGAAGAAAAGGAATTTAAAAAAAAAAAAGAGAGATATCAAGCCATGAAAAGACATGTGGGAACCTTAAATGTTTATTGTTAAGTGAAAGAAGTCAATCCCAAAAGGCTACAAACTGTATGATTCCATTCCAACTATATCACATTTTGGAAAAGAAAAAACCATGCAGACAGTAAAAGACCAATGGTTGTCAAGGCTTGAGGCAGGGGAAAGGACAAATGGAAGGAACACTGAGGTTTTTTTAGGTCATGAAACTATTCTGTATGATACTGTAATGGTGGATACAAGACACTATACATTTGTCAATACCTATAGGACCTACAACACCAAGAGTAAACCCTGAAGTAAACTATAGACTCTAGCTAATAATAACGTATCAATAATTGCTCATCAATTGTAATAAATGTAAGGTGCTAACAATAGAGCAAACTCGGGGAGGGGTGTGAGACAGTGCGTAGGAACTCTTTAATATCTGCTCAATTTTTCTGAAACTTAAAACTTCTCAAAAAAGTTTGTTAAAGAAACCCCACAGCAGCTCATGCAGCTCAATATCAAAAAAACAAATAACCCAATCCAAAAACGGGCAGAAGACCTAAACAGACATTTCTCCAAAGAAGATATACAGATTGCCAATAAACACACATCATTAATAATTAGAGAAATGCAAATCAGAACTACAATGAGATATCAACTCACACCAGTCAGAATGGCCATCATCAAAAAATCTACAAACAATAAATATTGGAGAGGGTGTGGAGAAAAGGGAATCATCTTGCACTGTTGGTGGGAATGTAAATTGATACAGCCACTATGGAGAACAGTATGGAGGCTCTTTTTTTTTTTTTTTTTTCTTTTTTTTTTTAAAGGAATTCCTTTATTTTTATTATTTATTTATTTATTTATTTATTTTTGGCTGTGTTGGGTCTTCGTTTCTGTGCGAGGGCCCTCTCCAGCTGCGGCATGCGGGGGCCACTCTTCATCGCGGTGCGCGGGCCTCTCACTATCGCGGCCTCTCCTGTTGCGGAGCACAGGCTCCAGACGCGCAGGCTCAGTAGCTGTGGCCCACGGGCCTACTTGCTCCGCGGCATGTGGGATCTTCCCAGACCAGGGCTCGAACCCGTGTCCCCTGCATTGGCAGGCAGACTCCCAACCACTGCGCCACCAGGAAAGCCCTGGAGGCTCTTTAAAAAACTAAAAATAGAACTACCATACGACCCAGCAATCCCACTCCTGGGCATATACTCTGAGAAAACCATAATTCAAAAAGAGTCATGTACCATAATGTTCATTGCAGCTCTATTTACAATAGCCAGGACATAGAAGCAACCTAAGTGTCCATCAACAGATGAATGGATAAAGAAGATGTGGCACATATATACAATGGAATATTACTCAGCCATAAAAAGAAATGAAATTGAGTTATTTGTAGTGAGGTGGATGGACCTAGAGTCTGTCATACAGAGTGAAGTAAGTCAGAAAGAGAAAAACAAATACCGTATGCTAACACATATATATGGAATCTAAAAAAAAAAAAAAAAATGGTCATGAAGAACCTAGGGGCAGGATGGGAATAAAGACCCAGACCTACTAGAGAATGGACTTGAGGACACGGGGAGGGGGAAGGGTAAGCTGGGACAAAGTGAGAGAGTGGCATGGACATATATACACTACCAAATGTAAAACCAATAGCTAGTGGGAAGTAGCCACAAAGCACAGGGAGATTAGCTCGGTGCTTTGTGACCACCTAGAGGGGTGGGATAGGGAGGGTGGGAGGGAGGGAGATGCAAGAGGGAAGAGATATAGGGATATATGTATATGTATAGCTGATTCACTTTGTTATAAAGCAAAAACTAACACACCATTGTAAAGCAATTATATTCCAATAAAGATGTTAAAATAAATAAATAAATAAATAAAAGAAACCCCACAATTTCATACCTGTCTCACTTATGAATATAATTGCTAAAATATTAAAATAAATACTGGATAAACAAACCTAGTATTATTTAAATAACCATACGATGATGAAATAAGGTTTACAACACGAATAAAGTAATGAATCCGCATAAAAATGTTAATATAATTTAACATATTAATGGCCATAAGGAAAAAAATTACCTGGTCCTATTAGTAGGTTCAGAAACATATAGATGGGGCTTCCCTGGTGGTGCAGTGGTTGAGAGTCTGCCTGCCAATGCAGGGGACATGGGTTCGAGCCCTGGTCTGGGAAGATCCCACATGCCGCGGAGCAACTGGGCCCGTGAGCCATAATTACTGAGCCTGCACGTCTGGAGCCTGTGTTCCGCAACAAGAGAGGCCGCGATAGTGAGAGGCCCGCGCACTGCGATGAAGAGTGGCCCCCGCTTGCCACAAGTAGAGAAAGCCCTCGCACAGAAACGAAGACCCAACACAGTCATAAATAAATAAATTTAAAAAAAAAAAAGAAACATATAGATGAAATTCAATACCAATTTATGACACAAAGTATCACAAACCAGATTAGAAACTCTCTTAACATCATAAAGGCTATATCTTTAAAGTCGATATTAAATTCTTAATGGAGAACATAAAACAAATTGGGGAAATGTAAAAATGTCTTTATATAGAGAGGATATAATAATTTCCATTGCACATCCAGCAGAATCAACAAACTATTATAAAGGAGTTCATCAAGCTTTCTGAACATAGAAAAATCAATAGCATTTTTTAATTTCTGCAATAAGCAATTCAAACAGATAGTAGAAAATAAGATACCATTTTAAAAACTATAAGTATATAGAAATTAACCTAATAAAATGCACATCTTAACAGGGAAAACTTTAACACCCTATTAAAAGTCATAAAATAGACCTGAAAAAATGGAGAAATTACGACATCCATGGCAAGTTTGACTTAACATTGTAAAGATGTCAATTATCTCCAAAACTTTTTCTTAAAATTTCACCAGCACTGACTGCTGGATCCTTCTCCAAAATTCACCCTGGATAAACTATGAAAGAGGGAGAGAAGCACGGATCTGAGAATCTTACAACTATAACCACAAAACAAACAAAAAAATTGTGAGAAACGCATTTGAAGACAAAAGAAGACTCATGAATTAAAACGGATGGAGAGGAGCTTCAAGATGGTGGAAGAGTAAGACACGGAGATCACCTTCCTCCCCACAAATACATCAGAAATACATCTACATGTGGAACAACTCCTACAGAACACCCACTGAATGCTGGCAGAAGGCCTCAGACCTCCCAAAAGGCAAGAAACTCCCCACGTACCTGGGTAGGGTAAAAGAAAAAAGAAAAAACAGAGACAAAGAATAGGGATGGGGGGCTTCCCTGGTGGCGCAGTGGTTGGGAATCTGCCTGCCGATGCAGGGGATACGGGTTCGAGCCCTGGTCTGGGAAGATCCTACGTGCCGCGGAGCGGCTGGGCCCGTGAGCCACAGCTGCTGAGCCTGCGCGTCTGGAGCCTGTGCCCCGCGACGGGAGAGGCCGCGACAGTGAGAGGCCCGCGCACCGCGATGAAGAGTGGCCCCCACTCTCCGCAACTGGAGAAAGCCCTTGCACAGAAACGAAGACCCAACACAGCCAAGAATAAATAAATAAATAAATAAATTTATAAAAAAAAAAAAAAAAAAAGAATAGGGATGGGACCTGCACCAGTGGGAGGGAGCTGTGAAGGAGGAAAGGTTTCCACACACTAGGAGCCCCTTCGTGGGCAGAGACTGCGGGTGGCGGAGGGGGAAGCTTCGGAGCCGCGGAGGAGAGCGCAGCCACAGGGGTGCGGAGGGCAAAGCGGAGAGATTCCCGCACAGAGGCTCGTTGCCGAGCAGCACTCACCAGCCCGAGAGGCTTGTCTGCTCAGCCGCTGGGGCGGGCGGGGGCTGGGAGCTGAGGTTCGGGCTTCGGTCGGATCACAGGGAGAGGACTGGGGTTGGCGGCGTGAACACAGCCTGAAGGGGCTAGTGCGCCACTGCTAGCCACGAGGGAGTCCGGGAAAAGGTCTGGAGCTGCCAAAGAGACAAGAGACTTTTTCTTGCCTCTTTGTTTCCTGGTGCGCAAGGAGAGGGGATTAAGAGTGCTGCTTAAAGGAGCTCCAGACATGGGCGCGAGCCGCGGCTATCAGCACGGACCCCAGAGACGGGCATGAGATGCTAAGGCTGCTGCTGCCACCACCAAGAAGCCTGTGTGCGAGCACAGGTCACTCTCCACACCGCCCCTCCCGGGAGCCTGTGCAGCCCACCACAGCCAGGGTCCCGTGATCCAGGGACAACTTCCCCGCGAGAACTCACAGCACGCCTCAGGCTGGTGCAGCGTCATGATGGCGTCTGCTGCTGCAGGCTCGCCCCGCCTCCGTGCCCTTCCCTCCCCCCCGCCTGAGTGAGCCAGAGCCCCTGAATCAGCTGCTCCTTTAACCCCGTCCTGTCTGAGCAAAGAACAGATGCCCTCAGGCGACCTAAACGCAGAGGCAGGTCCAAATCCAAAGCTGAATCCCGGGAGATGTGCGAACAAAGAAGAGAAAGGGAAATTTCTCCCAGCAGCCTCAGGAGCAGCGGATTAAAGCTCCACAATCAACCTGATGTGCCTGCATCTGTGGAATACTTGAATCGACAATGAATCATCCCAAATTGAGGAGGTGGACTTTGGGAGCAATGACATATATATTTTTTTCCCTTTTTCTCTTTTCGTGAGTGGGTATGTGTATGCTTTGTGTGATTTTGTCTGTATAGCTTTGCTTTTACCATTTGTCCTAGGGTTCTGTCTGTCCGTTTTGCCTTGGTATTTTTTTTAATTACTTAAAAAATTTTTTTCTTAATAATTATTTTTTATTTTAATAACTTTATTTTATTTTATTTTATCTTCTTTCTTTCTTTCTTTTTTTTCTCCCTTTTATTCTGAGCCATGTGGAGGACAGGCTCTTGGTGCTCCAGCCAGGCGTCAGGACCATGCCACTGACGTGGGAGAGCCAAGTTCAGGACACTGGTCCACAAGAGACCTCCCAGCTCCACGTAATATCAAACGGTGAAAATCTCACAGAGATATCCATCTCAATGCCAAGACCCAGCTCCACTCAACAACCAGCAAGCTAGAGTACAGGACACCCTACGCCAAACAACTAGCAAGACAGGAACACAACCCCATCCATTAGCACAGAGGCTGCCTAAAATCATAATAAGGCCACAGACACCCCAAAACACACACCAGATGTGGACCTGCCCACGAGAAAGACAAGATCCAGCCTCATCCACTAGAACACAGGTAGTAGTCCCCTCCACCAGGAAGCCTACACAACCCACTGAACCAACCTTAGCCACTACGGACAGACACCAAAAACAATGGGAACTACAAACCTGCAGCCTGTGAAAAGGAGACCCCAAACACAGTAAGTTAAGCAAAATGAGAAGACAGAGAAACACACAGCAGATGAAGGAGCAAGGCAAAAACCCAGCAGACCTAACAAATGAAGAGGAAATAGGCAGTCTACCGGAAAAGGAATTCAGAATAATGATAGTAAAGATGATCCAAAATCTTGGAAATACAATGGAGAAAATATAAGAAACGTTTAACAAAGACCTAGAAGAACTAAAGAGCAAACAAACAGCGATGAACAGAACAATAAATGAAATTAAAAATTCTCTAGAAGGGATCAATAGCAGAATAACTGAGGCACAAGAACGGATAAGTGACCTGTAAGATAAAATAGTGGAAATAACTACTGCAGAGAAGAATAAAGAAAATAGAATGAAAAGAATTGAGGACAGTCTCAGAGACCTCTGGGACAACATTAAACGCACCAACATTCGATTTATAGGGGTCCCAGAAGAAGAAGAGATAAAGAAAGGGACTGAGAAAATATTTGAAGAGATTGTAGTTGAAAACTTCCCTAATATGGGAAAGGAAATAGTTAATCAAGTCCAGGAAGCACAGAGAGTCCCATACAGGATAAATCCAAGGAGAAACATGCCAAGACACATATTAATCAAACTATCAAAAATTAAATACAAAGAACAAATATTAAAAGCAGCAAGGGAAAAACAACAAGTAACACATAAGGGAATCCCCATAAGGTTAACAGCTGATCTTTCAGCAGAAACTCTGCAAGCCAGAAGGGAGTGGCAGGACATATTTAAAGTGATGAAAGAGAAGAACCTACAACCAAGACCACTCTACACAGCAAGGATCTCATTCAGATTTGACAGAGAAATTAAAAACTTTACAGACAAGCAAAAGCTAAGAGAATTCAGCACCACCAAACCAGCTCTTCAACAAATGCTAAAGGAACTTCTCTAGGCAGGAAACACAAGAGAAGGAAAAGACAATAATAAACCCAAAACAATTAAGAAAATGGTAATAGGAACATACATATCTATAATTACCTTAAATGTAAATGGATTAAATGCTCCAACCAAAAGACACAGACTGGCTGAATGTATACAAAAACAAGACCCATATATATGCTGTCTACAAGAGACCAACTTCAGACCTAGGGACATATACAGACTGAAAGTGAGGGGATGGAAAAAGATATTCCATGCAAATGGAAATCAAAAGAAAGCTGGAGTAGCAATTCTCATATCAGACAAAATAGACTTTAAAAGAAAGACTATTGGGCTTCCCTGGTGGCGCAGTGGTTGAGAATCTGCCTGCTAATGCAGGGGACACGGGTTCGAGCCCTGGTCTGGGAAGATCCCACATGCCACGGAGCAGCTGGGCCCGTGAGCCACAATTGCTGAGCCTGCGCGTCTGGAGCCTGTGCCCCGCGACGGGAGGGGCCGCGATAGAGAAAGGCCCGCGCACCGCGATGAAGAGCGGTCCCCGCACCGCGATGAAGAGTGGCCCCCGCTTGCCGCAACTGGAGAAAGCCCTCGCACGAACCGAAGACCCAACACAGCCAAAAATAAATAAATAAATAAATAAATAAATAAATAAGAAAATCCTTTAAAAAAAAAAAAAAAAGAAAGACTATTACAAGAGACAAAGAAGGACACTACATAATGATCAAGGGATCAATCCAAGAAGAAGATGTAATAATTGTAAATATTTATGCACCCAACATAGGAGCACGTCAATACATAAGGCAAATGCTAACAGCCATAAAAGGGGAAATCAACAGTAACACAATCATAGTAGGGGACTTTAACACCCCACTTTCACCAATGGACAGATCATCCAAAATGAAAATAAATAAGGAAATACAAGCTTTAAATGATACATTAAACAAGATGGACTTAATTGATATTCATAGGACATTCCATCCAAAAACAACAGAATACACATTCTTCTCAAGTGCTCATGGAACATTCTCCAGGATCGATCATATCTTGGGTCACAAATCAAGCCATGGTAAATTTAAGAAAATTGAAATCATATCAAGTATCTTTTCCGACCACAATACTACGAGACTAGATAACAATTACAGGAAAAAATCTGTAAGAAATACAAACACATGGAGGCTAAACAAGACACTACTTAATAACCAAGAGATCACTGAAGAAATCAAAGAGGAAATCAAACAATACCTAGAAACAACTGACAATGAAAACATGACAACTCAAAACCTACGGGATGCAGCAAAAGCAGTTCTAAGAGGGAAGTTTATAGCTATACAAGCATACCTTAAGAAACATCTCAAATAAACAACCTAATCTTAAACCTAAAGCAATTAGAGAAAGAAGAACAAAAAACCCCAAAGTTAGCAGAAGGAAAGAAATCATAAAGATCAGATCAGAAATAAATGAAAAAGAAATGAAGGAAACGATAGCAAAGATCAATAAAACTAAAAGCTGGTTCTTTGAGAAGATAAACAAAATTGATAAACCATTATCCAGACTCATCAAGAAAAAGAGGGAGAGAACTCAAATCAGTAGAATTAGAAATGAAAAAGGAGAAGTAACAACTGACACTGCAGAAATACAAAGGATCATGAGAGATTTCTACAGGCAACTATATGCCAATCAAATGGACAACCTGGAAGAAATGGACAAATTCTTGGAAATGCACAACCTTCTGAGACTGAATCAGGAAGAAATAGAAAATATGAACAGACTAACCACAAGTAATGAAATTGAAACTCTGATTTAAAATCTTCAAACAAACAAAAGTCCAGGACCAGATGGCTTCACAGGTGAATTCTATCAAACATTTAGAGAAGAGCTAACACCCATCTTTCTCAAACTCTTCCAAAAATTGCAGAGGAAGGAACACTCCCAAACTCATTCTATGAGGCCACCATCACCGTGATACCAAAACCAGACAAAGATACTACAAAAAAAGAAAATTACAGGCCAATATCACTGATGAACATAGATGCAAAAATCCTCAACAAAATACTAGTGAACAGAATCCAACAGCACATTAAAAGGATCATACACCATGATCAAGTGGGGTTTATTCCAGGAATGCAAGGATTCTTCAATATATGCAAATCAATCAATGTGATACACCATATTAACATATTGAAGGAGAAAAACCATATGATCATCTCAATCAATACAGAGAAAGCTTTTGACAAAATTCAACACCCATTTATGATAAAAACCCTCTAGAAAGTAGGCATAGAGGGAACTTTCCTCAACATAATAAAGGCCATATATGACAAACCCACAGCCAACTTCATCCTCAATGGTGAAAAACTGAAACCATTTCCACTAAGATCAGGAACAAGACAAGGTTGCCCACTCTCACCACTATTATTCAACATAGTTTTGGAAGTGTTAGCCACAGCAATTAGAGAAGACAAAGAAATAAAAGGAATCCAAATTAGAAAAGAAGAAGTAAAGCTGTCACTGTTTGCAGATGACATGATACTATACATAGAGAATCCTAAAGATGCTACCAGAAAACTACTAGAGCTAATCAATGAATTTGGTAAAGTAGCAGGATACAAAATTAATGCACAGAAATCTCTGGCATTCCTATACACTAATGATGAAAAGTCTGAAAGTGAAATTAAGGAAACACTCCCATTTACCATTGCAACAAAAAGAATAAAATATCTAGGAATAAACCTACCTAAGGAGACAAAAGACCTGTATGCAGAAAATTATAAGACACTGATGAAAGAAATTAAAGATGATACAAATAGATGGAGAGATATACCATGTTCTTGGATTGGAAGAATCAACAATGTGGAAATGACTGTACTACCCAAAGCAATCTACAGATTCAGTGCAATCCCTATCAAACTACCAAGGGCATTTTTCACAGAACTAGAACAAAAAATTTCACAATTTGTATGGAAACACAAAAGACCCCAAATAGCCAAAGCAATCTTGAGAACGAAAAATGGAGCTGGAAGAATCAGGCTCCCAGACTTCAGACTATACTACAAAGCTACATTAATCAAGACAGTATGGTACTGGCACAAAAACAGAAATATAGATCAATGGAACAGGATAGAAAGCCCAGAGATAAACCCACACACATATGTTCACCTTATCTTTGATAAAGGAGGAAAGAATATACAGTGGAGAAAAGACAGCCTCTTCAATAAGTGGTGCTGGGAAAACTGGACAGGTACATGTAAAAGTATGAAATTAGAACACTCCCTAACACCATACACAAAAATAAACTCAAAATGGATTAAAGACCTAAATGTAAGGCCAGACACTATCAAACTCTTAGAGGAAAACATAGGCAGAACACTCTATGACATAAATCACAGCAAGATCCTTTTTGACCCACCTCCTAGAGAAATGGAAATAAAAACAAAAATAAACAAATGGGATCCAATGAAACTTAAAAGCTTTTGCACAGCAAAGGAAACCATAAACAAGACCAAAAGACAACCCTCAGAATGGGAGAAAATATTTGCAAATGAAGCAACTGACAAAGGATTAATCTCCAAAATTTACAAGCAGCTCATGCAGCTCAATAGCAAAAAAACAAACAACCCAATCCAAAAATGGGCAGAAGACCTAAATAGACATTTCTCCAAAGAAGATATACAGATTGCCAACAAACACATGGAAGAATGCTCAACATCATTAATCATTAGAGAAATGCAAATCAAAACTACAATGAGATATCATCTCACACTGGTCAGAATGGCCATCATCAAAAAATCTACAAACAACAAATGCTGGAGAGGGTGTGGAGAAAAGGGAACCCTCTTGCACTGTTGGTGGGAATGTAAATTGATACAGCCACTATGGAGAACAGTATGGAGGTTCCTTAAAAACTAAAAATAGAACTACCATACGACACAGCAATCCCACTCCTGGGCATATATCCTGAGAAAACCACAATTCAAAAAGAGTCATGTACCAAAATGTTCATTGCAGCTCTGTTTACAATAGCCAGGACATGGAAGCAACCTAAGTGTCCATCAACAGAGGAATGGATAAAGAAGTGGTACATATATACAATGGAATATTACTCAGCCATAAAAAGGAACGAAACTGAGTTATTTGTAGTGAGGTGGATGGACCTAGAGACTGTCATACAGAGTGAAGTAAGTCAGATAGAGAAAAACAAATACCATATGCTAACACATATGTATGGAATCTAAAAAAAATAAAGAAAGAAAATGGTCAGAATAACCCAGGGGCAAGACGGGAATAAAGACGCAGACCTACTAGAAAGTGGACTTGAGGATACTGGGAGGGGGAAGGGTAAGCTGGGACAAAGTGAGAGAGTGGCATGGACATATATACACTACCAAACGTAAAATAGATAGCTAGTGGGAAGCAGCCGCATAGCACAGGGAGATCAGCTCGGTGCTTTGTGACCACCTAGAGGGGTGGGATAGGGAGGATGGGAGGGAGGGAGATGCAAGAGGGAAGAGATATGGGGACATATGTATATGTATAATTGATTCACTTTGTTATAGAGCAGAAACTGACACACCATTGTAAAGCAACTGTACTCTAATAAAGATGTTAAAAAATAAATTTAAATAAATAAATAAATAAATTTATTTAAATTTATATAAACGGATGGAGACTGGCAGTGTGGGGTATTCTCACTGATACCCCTTACATCCTGCACTCACCTAGGTAATTTTGCTTAACTGATGTCAAGAGGCTATTGTAACCTTAATCTACAAATAATGACTGAGCAATGACAGAAAATCATGATTCTACTTCATTTATAAATCATCAAAATAAGAAAATCTTAAATACAATATTAGGTGATGAAATTCAACAATTATTTTTTTTTAAAGCATTTTTCTTCAGCTGCACCTACTTTGTAATAGCACATGTCAGTTTTCATTTTTTTATTATTATTTATTTTATTTTTTTTGGCTGTGTTGGGTCTTCGTTTCTGTGCGAGGGCTTTCTCTAGTTGTGGCGAGTGGGGGCCACTCTTCATTGCGGTGCGCAGGCCTCTCACTATCCCGGCCTCTCGTTGCGGAGCACAGGCTCCAGACGCGCAGGCTCAGTAGCTGTGGCTCACGGGCCTAATTGCTCCGCGGCATGTGGGATCTTCCCAGACCAGGGCTCGAACCCATGTCCCCTGCATTGGCAGGCAGATTCTCAACCACTGCGCCACCAGGGAAGCCCCAACAATTATTTTTAAAAGAATGTAAGATGTTTCATAATGCAACTTAACAGCAGCATACAACACCCTCCATCTTTCTGTTGATTCATCTTTCTGCATTTTTTTTTTTTTTTTGGCTTAAAGGATCCTACTTCCTCTTGGTTCTCCTCCTATCCAAGGAGTTACTCCTTCTCAGTCTTCTTTTCTGATTTCTCCCCATTTTCCAAATCTTTAGCATTGAAGTCCACCATGGCTGTATTATCAGCCCTCTCCTCTATCTAAAACTTACTCCCTAGGTAATCCCAGTCATTCTCAGGATGTGAAATGCCATGTTATCACTGATGATTTCGAAATTTAGATCCCAACCTTAGATTTGTCCCCTGAACTCTAGACACTTGTATGCAATTGCCTACTCCATATTTACTTTTTAATATTTAATAGACACTTAAATATCCTAAATGATAATCTTGATCTTCCTTCCTCTACTTACCCAACACCCTAATGAACCTTCTTCTCCTTCCTTCTTCGTTTTGTTAAATATCAATTCCGGTCTTCTTGGTACTACACCGTGCATTCATCTATAATTCCACTTTCTCTAATGACCCACATGCAATTCATCGGAAACTCCATTTAATACACCTCCAAACATGTCAAGAACTGGACCCCCTTGCACCCCCACACTAATCACTTGCTCAAAATTTAATGATTTATTATTTGAAAGAAAAAAGCCTCTTAATTGATCTCCTTAAACTCACCTGCTTCAAACCATTCTCTACATCACAGGTAGAGATTTTTTTTTTACATTTTAATAGAGTTTATTTATAGACTAATTTTAGGTTCACAGAAAAACTCAGCAGGAAGTATAGAGAGTTCCCATACGGCCCACGCCTCACCATGCACAGCCTCTCCCACTATCAACATCCCACACCAGAGTGCTATATTTGTTACAATTAATGAACCTACATTAACACATCATAATCACCCAAAGTCCAGAGTTTACACTGGGATTCAGTCTTGGTACTGCACACTCTCTGAGTGTTGACAAATGCAAAACATGTATCCACAATTATAGTATTATACAGAATAGTTTCACTGCCTTAAAAATCCTCTGTGTACTGCCTAACCATACCTGCGTCCCCTCTGCCTCCTGGCAACCACTGATCTTTTCAATCTCTCCATAATTTTGCCTTTCCCAGAATGTGATAGAGGTAGAATCATACCGCATGTAGCCTTTTCGGACTGGTTTTTTTCTTTGCAGATTGACCTTTTCAAATTGGCTTTTCTTCTTAGCAGTATGCTTTTAAGGTTCCTGCATATCTTTTCATGGGTTGATGCCTAATATCTTTTTAGCATTGAATACCACAGCACTCCATCGTCTAGATGTACCAGTTTTTTATCCATTTACCTACTGAAGAACATCTTGGTTGCTTCCAGCTTTTGGCAGTTATAAATAAAGTTCCTATAAACAGCTGCGGGCATTTTTTAAAAACTCATTTAGATAAATACCACAAAGGGTAATTGCTGGATCATATTTTAAGAGTATGTTTTGTTTCATAAAAAGTGACAAACTGTCTTCCAAATTGGCTGTACCATTTTGCATGGCACAGCCAGTGAATGAGAATTCCTGTTGCTCCACACCTTCTCCAGTATTTGATGTTGTTCATGTTTCAGATGTGTGTGTTCATTTTTGTTTTAATTTGCAACTCTCTAATGGCATATGATGTTGCACATCTTTTCATATGCTTATTTGCCATCTGTATATCTTCTTGGATGAGATTTCTATTCTGATCCTTTTTAATTGGATTGTTCATTTTCTTACTATTGAGTTTTAGAGTCTTCTAAAAATGTATGTTAGATCATGTTACCACTCTTCTCAAAATAAAAATAATAATTTACATTTACTCTTCATCAGGAACTGTTCTGAGTGCTATTCACATGGCATTCAATCCATTTTAAGATGTATTCTTTTCTTTTCACATGTTAACATTGTTTAAATTGTGATGTATCTCATTACTGCTGGCCAAGCAGTGGTCATGATGTAATAACAGTCATGGCCTATGCATGTCCACCAAAACTTGCCAGAGTTTTCAGTATCATGGAAAAATATCTCAGAGACAATAGTAGAGCCTTGTTTTAAACATGTTTCATTACCAATGGTCTTACTGGAAGCAAGAATGATTGGTTGGAAAAACAAAGACATAGTCAGCTCTGAATGAAAGGGGTAGGAACCTAAAAGTTATAATGTTTAGAAACATTTTAACCAATTCATGTAACTTTTAGTTGAGATGCTGAATGGTGATGTCCTAGGATGGTGGAAAAACCATAACGAGACCAACCTTCACAAAGGCTGACACCCAGCATCGAATCATTTCAATATACGTTTACATCTAGCTGATCTGTCCCTACTGTATCTCATTGGCTGAGAAAAAAATAAACATGCTTCAGGGAAAGGATCTTTCTCATTTTTTACACACAATCTCCAGAACACAATAAAAGTCACCAGGGAAGACAGAAGGAAGAAATGAACGACAGAAAACCTTCAAGGGATATAAATGTTAGAGTTATCAAACAAGGACATTTAAATCATGTGATAAATATGTTCAAAAAATAGAATAAAAAGTAGATACTATCACCTGAGAAATGAACCAAATAGAAATTCCAGAACTGAAAAATAAAATGAAGAAATTACAAACTTTATAAATAAGAATACAGAGTAAACACAGGAGAAGAAATAATTAGAGAACTGCAAGTTAGGTTAGGTTAGAACAAAATATTTAGACTGGTCCCCTGGTTTTCCAGCAGATGGATCAGGCCCAGAGAGGTTGAGTTACTGCATCAAAATCATATCTCAGAGCTGAGCCTAGAATAGGGTTCCATGACCCCATGCCCAGGGCTCATTCTACTGGGTTGGCCAAAATGTTCATTTGGTTTTAAGTAACAATGAAAGACACATTTTTCATTTTCACGAAGACCTTTATTGAACAACGTATTCACTAACTGAACGAACTTTTTGGTCAACCCAATACTATGTCTCCCATTTAACAACATTTTTCTCACCACCTGAGGGTCCGGAAAGTCTGATCTCTACGTAGTGGCATTCCCAAAGGAATGCTGAGAAACTGTAAGGGAGAGGACAGAAGAAAGAGAAGTTTTGGCAGGGGCTTCTCAGTACTTGGAGATAGGAAAAGTACCAAGGAACATATGCCAAGGTGTACTTGTTGCTCCCTGGGACACCACATCTTGTTCAAAGTGTGCCAGTTATATTAGGAGCTTTCCTTTTCCCCTTCCATTGCAACCAGTGAGAAATGGGTGCCCCCAGTTAGGAAGCCTACCAAAGAATGACATTTGCCTTGAAGGAAAGGCCTCTGTCAAGAAACCTCTACAAAGACCCCAGAGAAGCTGCTAGCTAGAGCTCACCTGCAACATCCTGACTCACAGGGGAAGGCAGTTTAACCCAGAATTATAAGTCATTTGATAACTCTAAAATGTACCTGTGAAATAGGCCAAGTGGTTCTTACCCAAGTGTGATTGGGCCCCGTATGCTAACACATATATATGGAACCAAAAAGAAGAAAAATGGTTCTGAAGAACCTAGGGGCAGGACAGGAATAAAGACGCAGACGTAGAAAATGGATTTGAGGACTTGAGGACACAGGGAGGGGGGAGAGTAAGCTGGGATGAAGTGAGAAAGTGACATGGACATATATATACCACCAAATGTGAAATAGATAGCTAGTGGGAAGCAGCCACATAGCACAGGGAGATCAGCTCGGTGCTTTGTGTCCACCTAGAGGGGTGGAATAGGGAGGGTGGGAAGGAGATGCAAGAGGGAGGAGATATGGGGATATATGTATATGTATATCTGATTCACATTGTTATCCAGCAGAAACTAACACACCATTTTTAAAGCAATTATACTCCAATAAAGATGTTAAGAAAAAAAAAACATGTGTATAGGACCATTCATTAATGACAGAATATACATTATTTTTAAGTGCATATATAATAATTACCAAAATTTATTGCTCAGTAATAAAACACATCTAACTCTTTGGATTCAACGTTTTTTAAAACTATGTACTTAGGATGAACTTGTATTTTTCCTCTCATGTCTCCTCTGGGTAGCTCAGTCCTCATCTTTCAAGAGTGATTTTTAAAAGGAATCTATTGAGGAAAAAACTATCATTATAATGAGTCCCAAATATGAGCTTTCAGAAAAACAAGGAGTAGTGCTTAATTGTATTTCTCTACTTAACAAGGGCTTGTAAATCAGAAGTCCTAACTCTCTCCCTTTCAAATGTAGGCAAACAACTTCAATACATAAATAGCAAATAAAATAAGAAAGCCATTTATTTCCCAAAATGTATTAGGTATAATGTGTATAATCAACCATATAGTGCTACCTCATATGTTCAAGTTCAAGATAGTTTTCAAGATATAAGCCTTTTAAATTCTTCCCCTTTCTAAGAGGAAGGGCCTTATGCTAATATTTTCAAGGAAGGCTTTTTGGTTCTGTCTGTTTCACACAAGGACTCTAAATGGAACTAAAGGAACACAATGGTTCACAATGAATCTCCTCATTTACAACCATCATTTATGAAGAATGTTTCCTGGATAGTGAGATTATCCAACACACTATTTAAAAGAAATTGACAAAATCAGAGCAATCAGGAAATGGAAGAATTGAAAAGTGGCAGCTACCTTTTCTAACAGGTTTACTTGGGACTTACATATAATTCTTGTCTTTTTCAGCCCATTTTCCAAAGGGCCAAGACGACACCTCAATAAAATTTGTTATTTTACATTATATTGCAAAGCACGGAAAAACTATAAGAAAAAGACTTCTATAGAAATCTATACAAAGGCATTTTACATAAAATCCCAGCCTCTCTGAACTGCAAAAATTTGGGGACCAACACCTGTTCTTTCATTACTTTGCAATGGCCTCTGTAGGAAGAATTTTCTCCAAATGTTTTACTGGCTTCTCTTTCTGCACCTCCTCTTTCTCCTCCAAGTACAGTACTTTCTTCACACATTCCTGCTTGGCCCAAAACTGGTCTAACAAAAAAGGACACTTTTATTTCATCCCAAATGTAGGTGGAAGCAGAAAAGGCTAACTTGAACTGTTTTCCCCAAGGGCTGCTAGTCATTTCCTCAAGGCATGGGAAGTCCCAATAAAAGGCTCCATCTGGCAATATCAATTCCTATCGATATTCGAAACACTGAAATATCACTTGGCATTACAGGGTAGGTCTACACTGCTGTCCAGTATTCCAACCTCCCAGCAGCTGGGTTGGAAAGCTCAAATATCCTCCAGCTCCAGAGGAAGTGAGGAGTCCAGAGAAGACCCTTCCTACTCTCAGGCATGGAATTTTCATCTCCATAGAATTCTCTCATGTTTCAATCTGTCCCCATTTCATGATTACATAATCTAGCCTCATAGATATAATGTCTTCTTATGTTTTAAACCCAAATCACATGTTTCTAGGGATTCTTCAAAGTTCTTTTGAAATGCATTATCTTAAGTATGTCTAAATAATTTGCATTTGTTTATACTATTATTGCACAAGATTGGCTAATAGCAAATGAAAGCCAAGGCAGGTTCTCTCAGATTGGTATGGACACTTGAATGGAGGGTAACTCTCATCTCATTTTGTTTGAGATTCCGATAGCATTGATTAAAACTCCAATGCTATATTTCTAAAATAGAACATTAAAGTGCCAGGGTGCATGTTCATATGACCTCTGAGCCCTATCTATGTCTCTCCATTACCATCCTTTTTGCGTGTACTTTCAAAAGCAGAAAATAAAGACAATTCTTCTATGCTAATTGTATATGAATAATTCATAAATTCTATGCAACATATTTAATTTAATTTTTTAAATTTATTTTTTAATTGAAATGTAGTTGAATTACAATGTTGTGTTAATTACTGCTGTACAGCAAAGTGACTCAGTTATACACATATATACACTGTTTCATACTCTTTTCCACTGTGGTTTATCACAGGATATTGTATATAGTTCCCTGTGCTATACAGTAGAACCTTGTTGTTTATCCATTCTATATATACCAGTTTGCATCTGCTAATCCCAAACTCCCCATCCAACCCTCCCACCCTCTCCCCCTTGGCAACCACCAGTCTCTTCTGTATGTCCCTGATTCTGTTTCTGTTTCATAGGTAGGTTCATTTGTGTCATATTTTAGATTCCACACATAAGTGATATCATATGGTGTTTGTCCTTCTCATTCTGACTTACTTTACTTAGTATGATAATCTCTAGTTGCATCCATGTTGCTGCAAATGGCCTTATTTCAGTCTTTTTTATGGCTGAGTAGTATTCCATTGCATATATGTTCCACATCTTCTTTATCCATTCACTTGTCGATGGACATTTAGGTTGTTTCCATGTCTTGGCTATTGTGAATAGTGCTGCTATGAACATAGGGGTGCATGTATATTTTTGAATTATAGTTTTGTCTGGATATATGCCCAGGAGTGGGATTGCTGGATCAATCCCACTAACTAAACTATTTTTAAGTTTTCTGAGAAACCTCCATACTGTTTTCCACAGTGGCTGCACTAACTTACATTCCCACCAACAGTGTAGGAGGATTCCATTTTCTCCACACTCTCTCCAGCATTTGTTATTTGTGGACTTTTTAATGATGGCCATTCTGACTGGCGTGAGGTGGTACCTCATTGTAGAGTTGATTTGCTATGCAACATTTTTAACTTGTTGGTTATAAAGCTAACTTCTCATGGGCTTCCGCTTCCATCATCACCCACCAAAATACTAAGAAGTTAATGGGAAGTCTAGAGATTTCCACTAAAAATCACACAACACATTTACATTTGTATATACAAATGTAAAAAAAGATGAAAATAAACAAACAAAAAACTCCAAAACCTCAGTCTTCTAAAAGATTTTTCTTCCCATTACAGTTTGAAATTGCCATTATTGGAAATGAGGGCAAGATCTAACGAGGGCAAGATAGAAGCATTTTGAGGCATCTCTTATGGCTCAGCTGAAGCCTAGGGACAAAATATTTATTGAGATACCAGTTTTCAAGGTCACGTGATTTTTTTCTTCCAATGCTTCTGTGCAACTCAGAAAATGTAGAAAGTTGAATGGCTTTAGGTTTGAAGCTTCACTAGGTGAGAATGACAGAAGAATAATAGGGCAAGTGATTCTCAGATATTGGCTGGTTTTATTTTTTGAATGGTCCATTTAACCAAGCTTAAGCTTTATAAAGTATATATTAATTGACAATATTTATTAGATATCTACAATGTGCCAGGCATATCCTTATTTTACAGATAAGGAAATTAAAGCAAAGTTAAATAAATGGCTTGTCTCACAGCAGCAAGTAATGGTTGATATTCTAGCTCAGGTCTGTCTGATACTAAGTGCACACATTGACTACTTCACTATAAGAAGGCAGGAGGGAGCAGATAAAATAAATTGGAAGAGTCTGTGGAGAAGAGATCTGAATGTGATTGAACAACAGGATTGAAAAGAGTACATTAGTAAAAAAGAAAAACAACAACACACACACACACACACGCACGCACACACACTAGAGGAACAGAATGCTCTGAATAGAGATTAAGAAGTTAGAATTTAGAATTTCAGACGTGCTCCCATTTTAAATAAAAAAGAGAAACCAGTTGTCCTGTGGTTAAAGTGAATCAAATAATGAAAATTTTTGCAGAGGAGATGAAAGAAGTGGGAAGTTCATTTTAAGGTTCAACTTACCAGGATAATGACTTCCATTGAGTTGGAGAGGTTATGTTTAGTCAGTTTCCAAAATCTTTATTAACAGAGAAGTCAGGATAGATAACAGTAAAGAGAAGGGATAGAACATACAGGGCTGAATTGGACAACAGTAAAATAATTAGGGATTTTCTCATAAGACTGGAAGCATAACTGTCTAGAAGCCTTATCATTGAACAGGAAAGATGTCAGTTCTGCCTTATGACCTGAGTTTGTGAGGTGGTATGTGTGCAACAGCAACACAAATTTCCTCACACTTAGCAATGAAAACAACACACATTTCTTATTGCACAGTTTTTGTGGGTCAGTAATCTGGGAATAGTTACCTGGGCCTCTGCTTTAGGGTCTCTCACAAGACTGCAATCAAGGTGTCAGCCAGGGCTGAGTTCTCATCTGAAGGCTCACCTGGGGAAGGACTTACTCCCAAGCTCTCGTAGTTGTTGACAGAGTTTTAGTTCCTCATTGCCTGTGAGATTGAAGGCCTCTGTCCCTAGCTGGCTGGAGGATGCCCTAAGTTTCTTGCCATGTGGGTCCCTCCAACATGGTAGTTTGCTTTACCAAAGCCAACAAGGGAGAATCAGCTAGCAAGATAAAACTTACAATCTTGTAACCTAATCATGAAAGTGACACTTCATTGCCTTTGCCATATTCTATTAGTTAGAAGCAAGTTACTAGACCAGTTCATGCTCTAAAGGAGGGTATCACATGGGGTGTGATTTCCAGGAGGCAGGGCTCATAAAGGACCGTTTTAGAGGCTGCCTGCCACATGGTGTGTAAGAAAATGAGAAGCCTTTCCTTGAAAAGATGGCTGGGACGAACATCCTCAGAATTCAGCCAGGTTTCAGCTAAGGACAGGAACTATAGGGAATATCAAATGGAAGTTTGATGACTCACAATGGGATAGCAATTCTAGTAGGTGCAGAAGAAAGGTTTGAGAGAGAAGAAAACCAAGAAATTGAGTGAGAGTAAAAGAAGTACAGAGAAACATGACTAAGAATTTTATGACCAGAGGGGCTTCTGACAGGTAATGGGGAATGGGCTATCATGTTCTATTTTCCTGGATATTTGAACTGGAACATGGTTAAAGGAGACATATACTCTGACTTGTTCTCAAAAGTGAGTTATTACATGCATTGGTAAAAGGCAGTCTGGAATTAGAGGTGCAACTTCTATCCAACAACCAAAACAAACTAGTTGATCATATGGTAGCCATACCAAAGACTTTGAATTCATCCCTTACTTCCCTGTTTACAACTGCACTTATCAGCTCAGATATCTTCTATTCCTATGAGAAAAGAAGTGAGAGGATGAATGGCCCTACAAATGTGAAGACAAAAATGAGGCAATGTTGTTAAGGGGGTGGGGAGGAAGTATTTGAACAGCTCAGCCAAACTGGGAAAGATGTCCTCATCTGGTTACCCAAACAGACTCTGGGGATCATGAACTGATTTTTGCAGCTTCTTCTGTTTGGTTAATGAAATATAAATTGATGTCTAATGATTTCAGCTCTTGCTAAATTATAGTAAAATCAAGGAATAAGAGGCTCTGTCTCTCCCAAAAACCATGACCTTCTTAGGGTGGCCACCTTTGATGCCTATACACCACTGGGACTAAAGGAGAAATCAGGTATTTGAAGTGTGAAAGGAACAGGAAACACGGTTTCCAGCTCTGAGATATAGGGGCCCATGAGCAAGGCCCAGAAAGAGGAGTTCATGGAAGGCAGGAGAAGAAACATGGACAGCCTTGGAGCAAGTTCCTTGGGAGCTGTTACCTCTGCCCTCCTGACTAAAGAGTGCTGTAAACTGCTGTGCAAATATGAGAAGATCAGGGTCCTCTGCTCAGAATCCTTACTCCCATCCCATTTGCCTTCCCATACTCAGAAATCTGTATTTACCTTAAAACTGACATTATGGAATGCTGATAGAATTAAGTAGATATCTACAGCTTCTAAATTCTTCCATCACCTATAATTAAAAGATAAAATCAAACCCTTGCCCCAAACTTCCTTTGTATTACTAATGATGAGTACACTCTCTGTGAGAATATAAAATATCTCTCTTTCAATAGTACTCTCTCCAGGGTAGTCATATCAGAACTTTTTATTATCACTTTAAAGAAGATATTCTAATAATTATTTAGCATTCAAAGGAAGTTTCCAGGCTATGGGCCTTAGGCTTTTGGAGACTTGGGGTATAGGGAGTTTCCGAAAGTGATTCCATTGACTTTAAAAACATTATTGAACAAATATTTTCAAAAGGTCTGGCATTCAGTGGGATGTTTCTCTGTCTTTTTATCTGTCCATGGGGTAACTTCTGAGAAGAATCCTTGGTGACTGAATTAAACACCAAAGTACCATCTTGTTAGGACTTGGCCACAAATTCAAAGCCAGAATAATATCCTTCTGTTTCTCATCACATAAAGCAAGTTTGTGAATAGAGGTAGGGGGTAAAGAGAGAGAAGCCAAACCCCACAGTGTCTGTTCCATTGTTTGGAAAACTTTGAGAAGTATTGCTTTGAGTCTTTTGCCATTTTCCTTTTAAACCAGGGAATTTTTTCTCATGTACTAAAACACTGGGGTAATACTGGTGATAGAATTGAAAAAGAAAATTGTCTTTGGGGGAAAATACAGAGATACTAAAGCAAATTTATTAGAACTGAGGAGGTGAGTGCTGTTTCTTAGGATTCACGGATTTCTTGTCATTTTATATTTGATTTTAAATATTTTATTTATTTATTTATTTATTTATGGCTGTGTTGGGTCTTCGTTTCTGTGCGAGGGCTTTCTCCAGTTGCGGCAAGTGGGGGCCATTCTTCATCGCAGTGCGCGGGCCTCTCACTATGCGGGCCTCTCACTGTCGCGGCCTCTCTTGTTGCGGAGCACAGGCTCCAGACGCGCAGGCTCAGTAATTGTGGCTCACGGGCCCAGTCGCTCCGCGGCATGTGGGATCCTCCCAGACCAGGGCTCGAACCCGTGTCCCCTGCATTGGCAGGCAGATTCTCAACCACTGCGCCACCAGGGAAGCCCTATATTTGATTTTAAAAGAAAAAAAGGTTTTTTCCACTATCCTAACTTTTCTGCAAAAGCGACAAAAACAAAAACAAAAAACCCATGCAATTCTTCATTCTTATCTATTTCCTGGGATCCATTAACCATTAATAGCTCTCATGCACATTTACCATTTATGTGCTTATATAAATATTATTTGATGTCTCATATCCATTGCAAGGAAGAAAATGGAGCATATTAGGTGTGCTTCTACTTAACATTTCCATTTTCAAGGCAATCCATATATTGGTTTTAATAAAACTTTTTATTTTAATTCAAGTAAGAACTTATCTACTGTCCTTGAAACTTAATCTACTTACTATATAATAAAAATTTTAATGCCAAATATAATTTTTAAAAATAAAGGACTAAGTATATTTATGACCTTACATAGGGTAGAATTTTGGTCATGTAAACAAGTTGGTTTTGGGAAGAGAGAAAATAGAAACATACTTCAAAATTTGTCTATTTTTTCAATGTTATGGAATTACTGCCATAAACAAAATAGAACGTGCACTATTTCAGATAGAAGGAGAATCTTTAAAGCAGCAATCCTAACATTTTCCCTCCCAACCTTTATATTTCCTTTGTTTTTCTTATGATCTGATTATTTCTACTGTCTTGTTGGTTCCAGGGTTGATTTCTTTCTCTTTAATGTTCTGGTCTAATTTGGGGGCTTGGGGCACCCTTTCTTTGATTCCCCTTAACACCAGAAAGCAGTATTAAATAATCAAAATAATGTTATTAAATAGTAGGGGGAACATAAGGAAAAGATGGAAACCAATCATAATAACTACAAATGCAATCAAGCTCTCTAAATATAGACTCTATATTCTCTTTAGGATTATTATATTTTTAGATTCCATATATATGCGTTAGCATACGGTATTTGTTTTTCTCTTTCTGACTTACTTCACTCTGTATGACAGTCTCTAGGTCCATCCAGCTCACTACAAATAACTCAGTTTCGTTCCTTTTTATGGCTGAGTAATATTCCATTGTATATATGTACCACATCTTCTTTATCCATTCATCTGTCGATGGACATTTAGGTTGCTTCCATGTCCTGGCTATTGTAAATAGTGCTGCCATGAACATTGTGGTACATGTCTCTTTTGGAATTATGGTTTTCTCAGGGTATATGTCCAGTAGTGGGTTTGCTGGATCATATGGTAGTTCTATTTTTAGTTTTTTAAGGAAGCTCCATACTGTTTTCCATAGTGGTTGTATCAATTTACATTCCCACCAACAGTGCAGCAGGGTTCCCTTTTCACCACACCCTTTCCAGCATTTACTGTTTCTAGATTTTTTGATAATGGCCATTCTGACCCACGTGAGGTGATATATGGAATCTAAAAAAAAAAAAAAAATGGTACCGATGAACCTAGTTGCAGGACAGGAATAGAGGTGCAGACATAGAGAATGGACCTGAGAACACGGGGTGGGAGGGGGAAGCTGGGGCGAAGTGAGAGTAGCATCAACATATATACACTACCGAATGTAAAATAGTTAGCTAGTGGGAAGAAGCAGCATAGCACAGGGAGATCAGCTCAGTGCTTTGTGATGACCTAGAGGGGTGGGATAGAGAGGATGGGAGGGAGGCTCAAGAGGGAGGGGATATGGGGACATATGTATGCATATGGCTGATTCACTACAACAGAAACTAACACAGTATTGTGAAGCAATTATACTCCAGTAAAGATCTATTTTAAACTAAAAAGATTATTATATTTTACTCCCCAAAAGATGTTAATAGGTATGTTTCTTATTGCTCTTGAATTCCCTAGTATTGGTCTGGGCTCTGTCCCTTGAAAGCTAACTTTTACTCATTCAATCCCCTTCAAGTCAAAGTTAAACAAAAGACTGTTCCCTAATTCTTCTTCTTCCTCCCAAACCTGCTCCATTTTCCTGAGGGAGAACATCTACCCATTCAATACATATTTTTAAAATGCTTCCTAGGGCTTCCCTGGTGGCGCAGTGGCTGAGAATCTGCCTGCCAATGCAGGGGACACGGGTTCGAGCCCTGGTCTGGGAAGATCCCACATGCCACGGAGCAACTGGGCCCGTGAGCCACAACTACTGAGCCTGCGCGTCTGGAGCCTGTGCCCCGCAACGGGAGGGGCCGCGATAGTGAAAGGCCCGCGCACCGCGATGAAGAGCGGCCCCCGCACCGCGATGAAGAGTGGCCCCCACTTGCCGCAACTAGAGAAAGCCCTCACACAAAAACTAAGAGACCCAACACAGTCATAAATAAATAAATAAAATAAATAAATAAAGTATTTAAAAAAAAAATGCTTCCTATATGCTAAGCAGTGTTCTAAGTGCTGGGCATTCAGCAATAAATAGGATGAATAATATCAATAACCCTCACGTCCATGGATCTTATATCCTAGTTGGGAGATAGGCAAAATCAAACAAAAAATGCGACCTGAAAGAGAAACAGAGTGATATGATGGAGAGAAGGACCAGGGTCAGAGAAGGGAAACTCCTTTAGCATCATTGCTCAAGAAAGCTTCTCTGAGGAGGCTGCATTTAAGCTGCCAGTGGAACTGGGAGAAGGGGCAAACTGTGAGAAAACCTGGGGACAAGACACCTTGAAGGGGGAATGGCACGTGCAAAAAAGTGTAGGATGAATGAGCTAGTGATGTTGGAGAACAGAAAGAAGACTAGTGGCTACAGCATGGTGAGCAGAGTTACACGTGAGATGGAAAATAGGCAGGGGCCAGATCTCTGGCAGGGCTTGGTAGGTCATGGTAAAGAGTTCAGATTTTATTCTAATTGTCATCAGAAGCCACTAGGAAGAAGAGAGTGGTATAAATACTTCCTCCATCAAATAACCAACATTGATTATTCTCAGTAGATTTTTATTTTGAACAAGTTACACTTATCAGAGCCCACCAAAATTTCCATAACAAACATGCTCTGTGATCTTGAGCATTTAACTTTATTTCAGTGCCTTGGTATTACCATTTGCAAAATGGGGTATAAAATTCATTAAAGTCTTAAGATTCAGGAGTCAGATAACTTGTTATCATTGAATTTCATCGTGCCCCAAATTCTCATCTATAAAACTTAGAAAATATCTGCCCTGATTATAATGATCAAAGACTCTAGTTGTAAAATGTCTTTGCAAATACTAAAGTGTATACACATGTAAGTAAAAGTTACTCTATCAATAAAGCTAAGAAGGAAAGTGGGCCAGGTAAAGTGGTTTATCCAGATAATCTCTTAAATTATACTTCTATAATTGTACTATGTTGAACTTGGAAAAGATATTATATGCTCCTAAGTCATAAATATATCAACAGAATCTTCTCAAAATACTTAAAATTTTTATTTGCATTTTATACCAACAAGACTTCAAAATGGACAAAAGTGCTAAAGAGAAGAATTTATGTGAAAACTTCTGAATTCCTATGGGAAAATATACCATAACATTTTAAGATATTATGTTATTATCATTTTGCGATTTTCAATATACTCTTCTCTTATTTGAAAATTAAATGCATGAGGACTATAACTTATCTGTCATTAAATGCTGTCAGCCTCTGTGTTACCAGAAAGATATACTTTGTAAAGAGAAGTAAAGAAAGGATCATTCTCCGTCTCTTTTCTCCCTGGGAGAAAGTATTATATTATAGGTTCCCTGGTGTGTCAGGATGGTTTAATTTATGAATATCTCCCAGAGAGTATCCATCATGACTCATTCAGATCACATGTATATTTCATTCCATCGTTCAAAAGTTAGTGACTTATAGATGGTCAATGGGGGTGTAGTATTTTGATTAAAGAAAGTAACTGCTGATGTTGCCTCCTCAGAATGTCAAAAGAACTGGAAATAGTTCTTGCTAAATTCTGTAGCAGCAATGGCAGTGTCATTGCATGAAAAATTCAGTTCTCTTAAGGGGAAACTCTTAAGCCATGTAATTTCCACAAGGATGATTAGTTTCAATCAGAAAGTATGGTATAGTGATTTCACTGATGGAAACAAAAAGGTGATTGCAACTCAAAGAAGCAGATTCTCTCCAGGGTTCGAATCATTTCTGAGTAGTGTTGCAGGAAGCAATACTAACACTTTCAGGTCATCAGAAAAATGCATTATTGTTGTCAAGCACTGAAGTACCCCACAGAGGCATGGGTGAGTTCATCCATCTTCCTGAGAGCTTAATTTACTACTGGGAGGAATTGACTTATGACTCACACAGGGGGAGTGGAATTCAAATGTACTGAGCACCTACTATAATTCTAGCACTATGAAACACACCTTTAAGTGCATTGTCTTATTTAATTCTCAATAAAGTCTAGAAAAGGATGTTAATAGTTTATAGATAAGAAAATGGAGAATAGATGACATAATGCTTTCTAGGTCACAAACACAAATAGCAGAGCTACATTTGAACATAGATATGTCTGCTATGAAATTTCATGATGTCTCAAGCATATAGTAACACCACTGACAGAGCCCAGAAAGCAAGTTGCCATCTTTCATAGTCTTACACTCAACCCTCTCTCAACCACCACCCTCAAGCACACCTACCAGTTGGATATAGGTGTTGGCTATAATATACTTGACTGGAAATCTGGGTTTGATCAGAGTCCCATATTCTTCCCCAGAACTTTCAAGTTCTTGAACAGAGAAAAGTTTGATGAATTATCCATTCAGCTATCCATCTACTGCCAAATTCTTATTGGGGAAAATAAATGTTCAAAATTATTTTTCTCCTATTCTATGACAAGAAAAAAAGGAGAGAAGTGAAAATCAATTGACAAGATCAGGGAAGGCAGAAACATCAGAAAAACCTTGAAGAATGGATCAGGCTTCAATACATAAAGATGCCATAAGAAATGACATTCACAGAGTGGAGAATAACATGAAGAAAGGCTAAGAGGGAGGCAAGTCAGGAGCAAAAATGTTAAGGAAGACTTAAAGATGTCTCTGAACTCCCAGAGTTACAGAAAATGCTGTGATATTAACTAAAATTAAGAAAGCTAAGGACTGGTTTGAAGGAGATGACAAGAAAAGTTTTGGACATATTAGTTATGTCATTTGAGTCATTCTTCCAATTTTTCAGGCTAAAAACTTGGTAGCCATCCTTGACTCCTCTGCTTCTTTCACTGTGTTGCAATCTGTCAGCTAATTTTGTTGGTTCTACCGTCAAAGTGTATGTTGAATTGAGCCCTCTTTTCACCACCTCTATGCTAACCTGTGGCCTTAGCCACCAGCCTCTTTTACTTGGATTATTATAGTAGCCTTTTTAAATGGACTAAATGCTTCAATGAAAAGACATAGAGTGGCTGAACTGATAGAGAAACAAGACCCCTATACATGCTGCCTACAAAAGACTCACTTCAGACCTAAAGACATACACAGAATGAAAGTGAGGAGATGGAAGAAAGGTAATGGAAATGAAAATGAAATGAAATGCAAATGGAAATGAGAAGAAAGCTGGAGTAGTAATACTTATACCAGACAAAATACACTTTAAAACAAACACTGTAACAAAAAACAAAGAAGATCATTACATAATGATCAAGGAATCAATCTAAGAAGAACAATTATAAATATATATGTATATACATAAAGCACAAATATTAACAGACAAAAAGGGAGAAATTGACGGTAAGACACTAACAGTGTCATATATGACAAGCCCACAGCTAACATCGTATTTAATAGTGAAAAGCTGAAAGTATTTAATCTAAGATCAGGAGCAAGACAAGGATGCCCACTCTTGCCACTTTTATTCAACATAGTATTGGAAGTTCTAACCACAGCAATCAGACAAGAAAAGAAATAAAAGGAAAGAAAGAAGTAAAACTGTCACTTGTAAAACTGCAGATGACAAACTGCAGATGACATGGTACTATACACAGAAAATCCTCAAGACACCACCAAAACATTATTAGAGCTAATCAATTAATTCTGTAAAGTTGTAGGATACAAAATTAATATTCAGAAATCTGTTGCATTTCTATACACTAACAACAAACTATCAGAAAGAGAAATGAAGAAAACAATCCTGTTTGCAACTGCATTAAAAAGAAGAAAATAACTAGGAATAAATCTAATTAAGGAGGTAAAAGATCTTTACCCAAAAAAACTATAAGACATTGATAAAAGAAATTGAATATGACACAAACAGATGGAAAGACATATCATGCTCATGGATGGGAAGAATTGATATTGTTAAAATGACCATACTACAGATTCAATCTACAGATTCTAAGCCATCCCAATCAAAATACCTATGGCATTTTTCACAGAACTAAAACAAATAATTCTAAAATTTGTAATGAAATACAAAAGACCCCAGAGCCAAAACAATCTTGAGAAAGATAAACAAAGCTGGAGGTATCATGCTCCCTGATTTCAAACTACCACAAAGCTACAGTAATCAAAACAGTATTGTACTGATATAGAAACAGGTACATACATCAATGGAGCAGAATAGAGAGCCCACAAATGAACCCATGCTTATATGGGCAATTAATTTATGACATAAAAGGCCAGAATATATACAATGGGGAAAGACAGCCTCTTCAATAAATGGTATTGGGAAAACTGGACAGCTACATGCAAAAGAATCAAACTGGGCTACTCTCTCACACCACACACACACAAAAATTTTAAGTGGATTAAAGACTTAAATGTAACACATGAAATCATAAAACTTCTAGAAGAAAACATAGGCAGTACACTCCTTGACACCAGTCTTAGTATGGATATGTCCCCTCAGGCAAGGAAGACAAAAGCAAAAATAAAAAAATGGAACTACATCAAACTAAAAGGCTTTTGCACAGTGCACGAAACTGCCTATAAAATGATGAAAAGTTCACCTACTGAATTGGAGAAGTTATTTGCACATGATATATTCGATAAAGGGTATATCCAAAATATAAAAAGAACTCATACAACTTAACATCAAAAAAAAAAAATTAACAATGGGCAGAGGATCTGAATAGATATTTTTCCAAAGAAAATATACAAAGGCCAACAGGTACATTAAAAGATGCTCAACATCACTAATCATCAGGGAAATGTAGATCAAAACCACAATGGCCTATCACCTCACACCTGTTAGAATGGCTATTGTCAAAAAGACAAAAAATAACAAGGGTCAGTAAAGATGTGTAGAAAAGGGGACCCTCATATACTGTTGGAAATGTAAATTGGTGCAGCCACTATGAAAAATGGAATTGGGATTCCTCAAAAAGTTAAAAAGAAAACTACCATACAATTCAGCAATTCCACACCTGGGTATTTATCTGAAATAAACAAAACACTAATTCGAAAAGATACATGCACCCCTGCGTTCACTGCAGCATTGTTTACAGTAACCAAGACATGGAAGCAACCTAAGTACCCATCAATAGGTCAGTGGATAAAGAAGATGTGATATATATATATATGTAAAATATATACATATATATGTAAAATCTAATATTACTCAGCCATAAAATAATGGAATCTTGCCATTTGTGACAACATGGATGGACCTAGAAGGATTATGCTAAGTGAAATAAGTCAGGCAGAGAAAGACAAATACTGTATGGTTTCACTTATATGTGGAATCTAAAATAGAAAACAAATGAACAAACACAACAAAACAGAAACAGAGTAATAGATTCAGATAACCAACAGGTGGTTGCCAAAGAGAAGAGGCTTGGGCGGAGGAGAGAAATGAGTGAGGGAGACTAAGAGGTACAAACTTTCAGTTGCAAAATAAATGAATCATGGGTATAAAATGTACAGTGTGGGGAATATAGTCAATAATTATGTAATATCTTTTTATGGTGACAGATGGCATCTACACTTATCCTGGTGATCACTTTGAAATGTATAGAACTATTGAATCAATATGCTGTGTAATGGGAACAAACATAGTGTTGTATAGGTCAATTATACTTCAAAAACAAACAAAGGAACAAACTCATAGAAAAAGAGATCAGATTTGTTGTTAGCAGAGGTGGGGGCTGGGGGGAGGGGGAATTGAATGATGGCAGTCAAAATGTACAAACTTCCAGTTATAAGATTAAACATGTAGTAGATATGTAATGTACAATATGATAAGTATAATTAACACTGCTATACGTTATATATGAAAATTGTTGAGAGTGAATCCTAAGAATTCTCTTCACAAGGAAAAAAATATTTTTTTCTATTTCTTTAATTCTGTTTCTATATGAGATGACAGGATATTCACTAAACTTACTGTGGTAATCATTTCATGATGTATGCAAGTCAAATCATTACGTTGTACATCTTAAACTTATATAGTATTCTATGTCAATTATATCTTAATAAGACTGGCAGAAAAAATATAATGTTGGTTGTGGGGTTTTGTGGTGGTTTATAGCTTTTTTTAATTTAAATTTTTAAAAAATTTTTAAAACCATGAGTCAGTATCGGATTTTCCAAATGGCATGTAATAAGAAAAATCAGATATATTTCATCAGGGTATAATGCCCCTCTTTTCTGATGCCTTCTGAGGAAGTTCTTCAATCTGATTTGCAACTCATTATTTCATTCTTCAGCTATTTATTCCATGTATTGTGTTTTCTATATCAAATTTACTATTTTCATACCTAATATTTCCATATTGTTCTTTTTTATAACCTGAAGTAATGGTTTTATAGCATCCCTTAACTTCATTATATTTATTTTACTTCAATAAAATTATTTAGGCTTCTGTTTCAATAACTCTTTCGTTGTATAATTTCTTGTGTGTGTGCGCACGCACGCGTGCACACGCACTTTATAGAGGTTATTTGATCAAGTGTCTGATTATTTTGGCCTGTGAGCTCATGTTCTCCAGGAGGCATTAGTTAGCTACTTTATCTTGTAAAGCATATTGGGGAAGACCCAAAAGCTAGGTCCTGGTCTACATCCCCCTATCTGAATTTAAGAAGTGGACGGAGGGCCCCCAGTGAGTCCCAGATCTTGCAGAGTTTACCCTCCCATTTGCTGCCACTCTAAAACTTATCTCTTCTGAATGCACATATAAATTTTTAGAAATAAGCAGCACTGAATGAGGCAATCTCCAACATTCCAATCCACCAATCCTAAGAGTTTGAAGAGGGAGGATGTGAACAAGACATTATTGAAGGTGACTAGTCAATTCCCATCTGTGTTCATCACCCCATCAGGGCCATGCTCTGCCCTAACATCACCCCCACTGATTTCTGTGGCCTGGAATGCTGCTCACAATATGTGGAGAAGGAGGAATCAACTACTGCCTCTGAGACAACTTGGGGAGAAAGAAAATTAAAAATTTCTTCTAGGGGCTTCCCTGGTGGTGCAGTGGTTGAGAATCTGCCTGCCAATGCAGGGGACACGGGTTCGAGCCCTGGTCTGGGAAGATCCCACATGCCGCGGAGCAACTGGGCCCGTGAGCCACAATTACTGCGCCTGCGCGTCTGGAGCCTGTGCTCCGCAACAAGAGAGGCCGCGATAGTGAGAGGCCCGCGCACCGCGATGAAGAGTGGCCCCCGCTTGCCACAACTAGAGAAAGCCCTAGCACAGAAACGAAGACCCAACACGGCCATAAATAAATAAATAAATAAATAAAATTTCTTCTAGGGACTTCCCTGGCATCCAGTGGTTAAGCTTGGAGCTCCCAATGCAGGCGGCACGGGTTCAATCCCTGATCAGGGAACTAAGATCCCGCATGCTGAGCAGCACAGCCAAAAAATAAATAAATAAAGAGTGGGAGAGAAAAAAATAAATGTTGTATTCTTTAAAAGAAAAAAAAAAAAACAATTTCTTCTAACCCTTACTCCACCTTCCAGTGAGGTCACCTCCACCCCAGCTGTTGTACCCAGAAAGCCTTCAGTCTCCCAGGAATTTATATAAGGCAATTATTCTTTTTTTTTTTCTTCTAATCCATGCTTCTATATTGCTTCTATATTTCCTCCAGAGTTGATCTGAAAGGAGGAAGCCATGCTGATTTTCCATCTTCAGCATGCTCAAACAATACTTAAGCTGCCATCTTTGTCAGTGGAGTTCTCTGTAGTCAAGCATGTAATAGAAACATCTCAAAAATTAGAAATTGTATTTATGACTTCATGCCTAGAACATAGGATTCTCTTTAACAGCTGAGGAACAATGGTCTTTAGTGATATGTAGAATTGTCCAATATTCATTTGGAGAAAAAAATTTACTCTGGCCCTCCCTGGTCGTGTCAGGCCAGCTGCCACCATCACCAACGAGAAGAGGATTCTAAATAAGTGTGGAGTTGGGTTTGCTTCATTTTGTTATTTTTCCCTTTGGAATTTCCACTACAGATTTGTCAGAGGTCATAGCGTTATGTTCTTCATTTGAATAATCTCTCAGCCTTGACTGTATCTGTCCATCATATTAGACAGTATGTCCAATTTAAATGCACATTCCTACAATTTCACCAGAAAACTGACCCCTGGGACCACTTTGGGCAAGTATTATGCATCTGGCATCCTCTGCTGTGCTTACTCTATCTCTCCAAAAGCTATTTGAAAGTCATTTCTTTATGTAAATGCAGAATTGCTATTACCTTCTTTCTTTGTTCTCGTGATGGCAAATTAAAAGAAGCAAAGGACTGGCTTTTTTTGAGTCTCTATCCCTATTTTACTATTGGCTTGCTCATAATATTATAATATTTATTTAATATATATTATATACAATTTTGCAATTATATATAATATTTGTAATTAAACTACATGTTATATATATTATATAATATATAATAGCATATATTATATATTATGAAATATATTATATATTATGTTATATAAATATATAAATATTATATACATATTTATTGCAATTATGTAACATATATTCTTATTATATATTATAATAAATGAGATAGTCCTCACTAGAAGAATCCATAGTATCTGAAAATTATATTTCAGAGCCATCTAAAAAATTTTAAGAGGCATTTTAAGATGCCTTGTGGCTTCTAAGTAGGACACTTGATAACACCATCCAAATACTAGAAGGCTAATAACTCATTATGATAGCAAACTACTTGGCAGAGACAAACTGGGTTCACATAAAAGCAGGAGTAAAGTGGCTTAGATAATAAATACCAGCTCTTTAATCTCAATACCAAACCACATCAAAATTTCTAATTCTGACTTTATTTGTGCAACATTTTTTAAGCTTTTATTTAAAAAAAGATGTTGGCCACCTCCTCAAATACTTCTGCTAAAATATTGTTATCTGGAAAAGAGCATTATTTATTATTGCTCCTTCCTCTTCAAACCCAGTAACCACAATTTCATTTTCAAGGAAGAGAAACTTTATTTTTTCTAAGTAGATCCAGGTCCCCGCTGAAAATGCTAATGCCTAGGGGCCCAACTGACTGAGCCCAAAGGAAGCTTTGGCACCTCAGCACATAGCCTCAAGACATCCAGGTTAATAAGCCATGTTTAAGGTTAATGCCTGTTCTTACACGGTCATCAGTCCTCATTAAAAAGAGCTGCCACGATGGGATTTGACACACCTGTCAATCAGTTCTACTCTAGAGACCAACAACGGGCAAGAACAAAAGCTAACACCAGAAGGAAAGTAAAGGTCAAACACTTTTGACAGTTTGATGTACATGAATCAGAATTTTATACTAGCCAAACTAAGTTGCTGCTACTTTTTCTGGTCATTCCTGTGCATATATCAGATTGCAGTGTACTTACTCATGTTTTATTGCGTGTTAGAATGAATTTTCGATTACTAATAGTTTATATCATTACTTGTGTGGGGTGTTTATAGTTATTAATACTATTAAATAATTAGTGAATGAATTTTCATATGTTCAAATATGTCCACTTGCAATATCACAGGATCAGCATAATGACTACTTGCAATATGGATCCACTTCCAAGTGGATCTGCTCCCATTTCCAAATCAACTCTGACTCACTCAATCAACATTTAATGAGAGCCTACTACACACTCAACACTATACCAGGCTCTTAGGATACAAGACTGATTTCCCCTCTCAAGGAGTTTAAATGAGTGAAAGGTGTAGATTCTTACAAAATATTCTTCAATTTATATTACTACTCTAATACATACATAGTACTCAGAATTGTTCATGCTATAGGGAAAAAAATTGTAAAATGCTTTGAAATAAAGATATCTGTGTGTCTTCGGCAGAAAGCTAAGCATAGTCTAAGCACATTTTTCTAGATTATTTAATTCTATGGACTCTCTGAGCCTTTCATTGTCTTCGAGTCATTTTACAACTCTATAATTTGTAGATAACTGATAGCAAGTAAATGATTCCTTTCCACAGACAGGAAAGAGAATCTTGTCTAAAGTAAATACAATTGATTCTCCTACCCTTCCCTCATTTCCTGTTCCTTCAACCTCATCCCTCACACCTCCAGTTCCTGACATAAGCCAGCTTTGCATATATTTGTAAATTAATTTCAGCATTATTTACAGCTCATATGTGAGGTTTTTTGAATTCTTCTTTTGAACTGATTATAATCACCTTATCCTCACCACTCGATGAGTTCAATAAAATCTTTGACGTATGTCCATTTGTATGAGAGTCATGATTAATTTGTTTTTGAAAAAATACCCTGTATCAACTTTCAAGATATTTTAAAGTAGGCAACAAACTGTCAAACCAGCCTCAACATCAATATCTCCTCATTCCCAAATATCCTCTGCCTTACTCCATTCAGGCTGCTACAGTAAAATACCACAGACTGAGTGGTTTATAAACAGCAGAAATTTATTAGTCACAGTTCTGAAGGCCTGAAGTTCAAGACCAGCATGTTCAAATTCTGGTGAAGGCCCGCTTTCTGGTTCATAAATGGGGCCTTCTTGTTGTGTCCTCACATGGTGGAAAGCATAAGGGAGCTCTGTGGAGACTCTTTTATCAGAGTACTAATCCCATTCATGAGACCTCCATCTTATAACCTAATCACCTCCTAAAGGTCCCACCTCCTAATACCACCAGATTGGACATTAGAATTTCAACATACAAATTTGGAGGGAACACAAACATTCAAACCATAGCATCCTCCATCCACCACACATACCTCCAATCCCTCTGAATTAATATATATTCACTGAGCACATCCGCACTTAGTCTCTCATTGTTGTCGTTTATTCTGTTTGTGTTGTATGCTATAAAACTGTTTCCACTTTTTCATATGTTCATTTTTTAACTCATTTATTATAATTCATTTTAAAAATCACTTCTTCTGTAAACATTTCCCTAATTGCCCTAAGTCAAACTAAGTTTTCCTCTGTGCTCCCCCAGCACCTTGTAAATACCACTAGCATAGCACTCATCACACTGTATTACAATTATTGCATGTGTGTCTGTCTCCTTTCTTAAACATAAACATAAGCTCCTGGAGGGCATGTCTTATTCATTTTTACATCCACATCACTTAGTTAGAACCTGGTGCATAGTCAATGCTCATCACATGTTTAAGGAGTAAATGAATAATTAAATGATTGAATGAATGAACAATTAAAATCTCATCATCATAATCATATTCTTAATCCTCTGTATACTCATCTCTATATGAGAAGCTGAACGTTGATTAATGCAAAAATATTTATTTATGAACATCAGCATGCAGATTGGTAGTCAACACCAAAGAACATACCAACATTATGATCAAGGAAAAAAAATAAACACAAAATTCCAAACTCATAAATATCCTTTGGTCTCAAAAGTTAATTGGTAAATTGGTTGATTAGAATCTCAGGCATAGTTTCCCACAGTAACAATATAATGCAAAGTGTTTAGTTCCCCAATCCAGCCTACTAAAACCTCTTGATCCTATGAAATATTTGAGAATATATCTATATGCAATAAAGTAATAGAAAAAATATCACAGACTTAAGAGATCCGAGCATAGTGTCTTGACACCTAGCATACCTTTGCTAATATAGTTGGCTCTTGAACAACTCGGCGGCTTAGGGGCACCAACCCTCCATGCAGTTGAAATCCATGTATAGTCCGCCCTCCACATCCACAGTTCCTCCATATCTGAGATTCATCTGTATCCATGGTTCTTTGTGGTTCTGCATCCACAGATTCAAGCAACTGTGGATTGTGTGGTACTGTAGTATTTACTATTGAATAAAATCTGTGTACAAGTGGACCCACACAGATCAAACTCGTGTTGTTCAAGGGTCAGCAGGGCTTAGAATCTAAAGAAAATAATTTAATTTACTAAAATATCACTTTTCGATTATTTTGAATATAGGTGTTTGAAGAAGAAATTGGCTTTACAGAGTAGAAAGATAGATTAGATAAATAACAGAATATTTCTGGACACTTTGACCTATGTTTGCTTGGAGAAAACTGATACTTCACTACTTCTAATTTCATTTAAAAATTCATGGCTTTTCTTTTCCTTAACTGGGGTGTTAAAATAACTTTCACTTGCTTTTTTTAAAAGGTTCTGTGGCTTTAAATGTTGTTTGGGTTAAGAGAAAGTTGGTTGTTCTTTATTTTGTTGTTGTTATTGTCATGTTGTTGTTGTTGATGGTGGTTTCCCAGAAGAGAAAAAGAAAGAGAGCAGAAAAAAGAAAGCAAAAATAAGAGAGAAGAAGGACAGAGGGTTAATAATACAGAAAGAAGGAGAAGAAGAAAAGGTTCTGAGAAAGGAAAGAAGAGGCAGTCCTATGCTGGTAAACTGGCCGAGACAAAGGGAAGCCTTGATTTGTATGGTTTGAAATTTCCACAGTGTAAATATTCTCATCATGCCTGACTTCAGGTTACCAGGATGACATCCTGAACACAGAGTTGGAAAAAGAAGTGCCCAGTTGGCGTCCTCCATCTACCACACATGTGCTTTTGCTAGTTAATGGAGACTTACAGGCCAGCTTCAGAACACCACTGGGAAAGAGAGTGAGGAGAGAGAGAGAAAAAAGAGGAAGACAGACATAGCATTAAGAGGAATTTAAGAATGAGTGGAGGGGAAAGATTGATGTTAAGAATGACATGTCTGGTGACAATCAGGCTAGTAGAGGAATAATCCAGGTGTGAGAAAAGTCCCCTCTCCTGGAATCCAGAAAAAAGTAATCCCTATATGTGATCTGGTAGCATAATTTTTCCAGGAGACTCTAGTTATTTCCTCCCCCATGTAGATATTCCCCCAAGAAACCTTCCCAGAGAGAGAGATGATTCCTTTAAAACCAGTCCTTTTCACATTTTAATGTCCATAAAAATCCCCTGAGAATCTTGTTAAAACAAAGATTCTGGTTCAGTAAGTCTGGGATAGGCTGGAGATCCTGCATTTGAAAAGCTCCAGGTGATGCTGGTGCTGCAGGAATATAAACCACAATTTGAGTTTCAAGCTCTAGTCTAGCCTCTTGACCATATGTTTTTTTTAAGTGAGAGATGTAAACCTGCTTATGTTTCATGCAAAAATCTTGATCTTCATGAAGTGCCACATCCTGTTCTCTAAAAGTAATGACTTCATCATCATAGATCCTGATTAGACACAGATGATAACAATAGTAATCATCTTCACTTCTATTTTCTAAGTGCCATTTATGTGCCATTAGCTCACTTCCTATCAATAGCTAATAAATGTTCTCTTTCTCATACATTATCATAAATACAGTTCTTTATAAGAAAGAAACCCTCTTTGCTTTTATCTCATCTGACAACTGGGCCATTTAACAGGTTCAGCTTATAGTTGTACTTTCTGTCCCTTCCACTATGGTTCAAATGTTTGTGTCCACCCCAAATTCACATGTTAAAATCTTAACCCTCAAAGATGATTATTAGCAGGTGCTGCCTCTGAGAGATGCTTAAGTCATGAAGGTGGAGCCCTCATAAATAAGATGAATGCCTTATAAAAAAGACCTCCCACACCAGAACCCCCTAGCCCCCTCACTGTGTGAGGACACAGAGAGAAAGCACCATCTTTGAACCTGGAAGAGGGCCTTCTCCAGATCCCAGCCATGCTGGCAACGTGAACTTGGGACTTCTCAGCCTCCAGAACTGTAAGAAATAATTTCTGTTGTTTATAAGCCACCCAGTCTGTGGCACTTTGGTATAGCAGGCTGAACAGACTAAGACACTTCCATTTACCATTTTCCTCCAAGGATAACCATGGCTTTAACATCAAACTCCTGCTTTTAGAGTTTAGGAAGGTGATAGGGAAATCCGGCAAAGTCATTTTTCCTTTACAGGGCTTCCTTAGGCTAATACCCAACTTTCTCTCCATTTTGTCACTGTCAATCCATTTTAAAAATACCCTCCCCATTTACAATAGTCTCATATTTCTCAACTGTGAAAAAAGGTTGCTTATTGGAAGCAAACTGCACTATAATCAGTAAAAATCAAGCCAGGGAGACAGAGAGCAAAAATGTCCTGAGGGAAGTAGGAAACATGAAGTAGAGAAGAAATTCTGGTTTTGCCAATGTCTTGCCTTGTCCACTAGGGTGACATCATCATCCATAGGCTGAGAGAAATGATCTCGGGTCCACTATAAGGAATGTGTGGGCTTCCAGGATTTCCCATGTGCTATGCCGTATTAAAGTGGATGTTAGTAAGCCAACGAATGATTATATAGTTGACCCTTGAACAATGAGAGGGTTAGGGGTGCTGACCCTCTGTGCAGTAGAAAATCCATGTATAATTTATAGTTGGCCCTCTGTATTGGGGTTCCTCCACCACCGAAGATTCAACCAACTGTGCCTACCTTGTATGTATCATGTAGTATTGCAGTATTTACATTGAAAAAAATCTGTGTATAAGTGGACCCACACAGTTCAAACCCATGTTGTTCAAGGGTCCACTGTATTTCCATTCTAACAAAGGACTCCTGATACTGCAGTTTTAACCTCAAAGCAAAGGTCTGTAAACAAAGAACATGGGCTTTCAAAGATAGCTATATCTGGCTTTAAGAATCCATCACTTACTGGTTGTGACTGTCCTTGGGCAAATGACTTAAATACTCTGTCTCCATTTCCTCATCCCTACATTGGTGATGATGACTTGTATCATAAAACACTTTTCCACATTAAATGACATAACATTTAAGAAGTGCCTGGGACTTCCCTGGTGGTCCATTGGTTAAGAATCCGCCTTCCAATGCAGGGGATGTGGGTCCGATCCCTGGTCAGGGAATTAAGATCCCACATGCCGTGGGGCAACTAAGGCCGCATGCCGCAACTACTGAGCCCGTGGGCTCTGGAGCCCGCACACCACAACTAGAGAGAAGACAGCGCATCACAATAAAGATCCTGCGTGCCGCAACAAAAGATCCTGTGTGCTGCAACTAAGGCCTGACGCAGCCAAAAAAAAAAAAGAAAAAGAAAAAGAAGTATCTACCACATAAGAGACGCTTCATTAACATTAGTCATTTTTCCCACCTTCCTTCTTAAAAAAGAATGAATTTTAAGCGTTAGAAATTTTAGGTCTTGTGAGTAGCTGAAATTTTTAGGAATGGTGAGAATGTCCTAAAGAATTAAATCACCAATTCCTTTTAATTTTTATGCAATTAGGTAAAATTTTGTTTTAAAAACCTATTTTTAATCAAGACTATTGCTTCTTTTGTTCTGCCCCAGTAGAGTTCATTCATCACTTATTGCTATTATTGGCTTTTAATTGATAAAGGAAGTATTTATTATTCATAACATAATAATACTTTACAGTTGCACTTTCTAAAGTCTTAGGTTTAGATTCTTTTCTCATTTAATGTCACAACAATTTCACTTAGATGGCAGATTGTATATGATTATTTCTATTGCACAGGTGAAGAAAAAATTATGTAAGTTAACAAAGATCATACAGGAAGGCAGATTGAGAGACTGCTACATCAGTTCATCCTTTAAGATAGATTAAGTTATCTTTATGTTCAGATAGAAACTGAGCTTCTGAGAAGTTAGAGATTTTGCCCAAAATCAGAAAACTGATAAATGAATGTGCCTGGAATTTGAGGACAAGTCTGTCTGATTCTACAGCTCACACTTTATCTATTTTTCTACTATATCATTTGGCATCTAAAGCTGTTTGAACTTGGACAGCACTTTATACTAATAGTGCTTTACATATGCTAGTTTGTTTTGAATCTGATTCTTATAATAGTCTTGTGAAATTAGGATGGACATATATCATTATAATTCTTACTTTAGCAACTTAAATGGAGGCCCAGATAGTAAATACACGGTACAACTAAGTCCCAATCACTGTGATTGGAAGGCTTGGTTTGGGGAGAAGAACACATCTGTGTGGGTAATGAAGTATCTATGAGCCAGGCAAAAAGTTTTACCATAATCCTTCCCCCACTCAACAAACCTTGAGAAAACGTGCAAGCCCCTTACCCAGCCCTCTTTGGAAGGATGCCATCTTGAAACTCAAGGGTAGTGGCATCTAGAACTGTGGTCATATGTTTAACAGGCTCACTACCAAAGACAGAACTTGCTTTTCTTGGCAAAGCTCTTTTAATTTCCCAAGGAGGTGAAAGTTCAGAGTAGAATAAAGAACTACATTAATAGCAGTGTCTGAGAGCCTGCACCTGCCTAAAACAGGCAGCTTGCAAATTAGTCCCAATCGATTGGACTTCCAGAGGGAAAGGGGAATAAAAAGACAATCAAGTCAACCCCCTACCCCTGTCCAGCCAGTGGGACACATTATTCATGTCTCAAACTCAGTATGTGCTGTTTATAAATAGTTCCAGACTCCAGGATGCCAAATAAACCCTCTGCTATTTGTACACCATTTGAGGTGAAGCAGGACAAGCTTCAAGACTAGAGTCTGTACTTGGGGTTTCCAGAAATTTGTTGAGCGCTATCCTCAAACCTTCTAACTGGTGGAATTCACATTTCATTATGTCACATGCTGGACAAATGGCAGACCCTGGCTGCAGGCGAGGGATGTGAGAATTCCTGGTGAACAAAATGAATGTGTGAGAGAGAAGCTGCCCACTTATACTCAACCTCACTGCTGTAGCCCAATAGCAACATTGAAATGTAGACCTCCTCTGGTTGAAGCAGAAGTGAGGGACACAAGCCCTACCTGATAAACAGCCCATTATTATCCCTAAAGTATCTTCTTGGAACACGTAGGACTTTGTATTAATCAAAGTCTAGTCAGCATAAAAAGAAGTCATGCCAGCTGGTTCAGTAAAGGGAATTTAACATGGGGGACCTAGTTATGCGGGTATTAGGATAACTGAAAAGCCAAACAGGTGAAAGTCAGTGTGTCACTCTGGGTCCTCCAAGAAGCTGACACCAAGGTGGGATTAGTAGGCAAAAGATTTACTGGGGAAAGCAGGAGGGAGCACAAGCAGGCAGCTAGAGCCTTCAGAGAGTCAGACAGATCTAATATCTGTGAAATGGAAGAACCTCAGACTGCAGCCACAGTTCTGACAAGGTCTCAGATAGGTGAATGGGGGTCTCCAAGCAGCAGAGGGTTGTTAACAGAGTCCTGCATTGGGCAAGAATGAACTGCATCTAGATGCCCTGTCATGTGCAGTCATTGGCTGGGAGCAGCCTGGAGAAATCATGACCTTGTTCAACACCAAATGGATGAATAAAAATATGGATATATAGATATAGTTATTCCATCAGGGAAGAGTACCACATTAGTAACACATGAACAAATAACCAGGATATAAGGCAATAGGTTCTATATATGGAGCACAGGTACATACAGAGTGCTATAAAATCACAGAAGAGGGGAGAGTTAATTTCACCCAGCAGCTATGAAAAGGATACGCAAAGTTCACATTTCATATAGGTCTCTAAGTATAAATAGAGGTATAATCACAGTGTGGAGAAATGGTGGCAGAGGAAGCAGCCTGTGCAAAGTCAAGGAAACATAAAGCTACATGTTTGGAGAACGGAAAGTAGTTTGGGATGGCAGAGAAGAGGGCCCAAATCCTTATCTGGCCCAAATACTCTCTCTCTGCTGTTGCAGGTTGGGTTCCCTGGAAAGCAGATTAAATAAGAGATTAGCATGTGGATCTTTATTAGGGAGTGCTCTTGGGATCAACACCTGTGGAAGGGAGGCCAAGGAAGCAGGACTGGGAAGAGGGAGGAGTTGAATTTGCATGCAATCCCTGAAGTTGGATCAGATCACTCCACAGTTAGGTCTGGAGCTGGGATGACTCCTCAGACCTTGATACCCCTGCCTTTATCAGTCATTGTATGTGGGCGGTCCCTGGAAAAAGATTTGACATTGGGCAAGGCAATTTCCTCTAGTCCAAGACAGTCCTCAGGGAGGGCTGACAGATGAGGGTCATCTTCCAGCAACACTTCCAAGAGCTGAGGCAGTAAGTAAGTCCTTTATTCCTGGAGGGGGATCTGTGTGGCCCCTCAAAACATCCACTACTATCTGCCAACCTCGACCACCACATCTCAATTATTTTCTCTTTCCTCCTCCCCCTCCCTCACAAATAAATATTAGATTTGAAATACAGTATGGCAACAATGATCTCCAAAGCTTTCAAAGCAAAGCTGAGAAATTTGCAGCTCAAGATGGGATGAATTCTAATGTTTCAGATATTTGACATAACATTAAGCATCAATAGGAAGGCAGAAACTGCCTGTCTTTCAATAAGCAACCCGACTAGTCACATTCTTAGAAATATTTGTTCTTTTGAGCACTAATTTCCCAATTTAAAATGAAAATTAATAATCTTAGTGCTTACTATCTGAAGACATCATGGACACTGTGGTGGACATGAATAACCAAAACAAGTAAAACAAGATAGCTAGAATGTATTCAAACTCATGAGGAAATGCTCTGTATGCAAGAGTTGACCTTCAGTGGTGAGTTCACTGATTTGCTCTCAGTTTAGATTTTCATGTGATAAAGTCAAATCACTGTGATTAACTTGTCCATCCTCCTTTGTAGCAGGCAGAATTCTAAGATGGTCCTCAGAGACCAACTCACTTGTGTCATCCTCTCTGAGTGTAGGCGAAACCTGTGACTTACTTCTAACTGATAGAATGTGGAGAAGGTGATACAACATCACTCCCATGATTGTGTTATGCTACATGGCAAAAGTGAAGAGATTTTTTAGATGTAATTAAGGTCCCTAATCAATTTAATTTAAATTAACCTCTTTAGGAGAGTATCAGGAGTGGGCCTTATCTAATCAAGTGAGTCCTTTAAAAGAGGGTCTAGTGATTAGAGATGGAAAAAGTAAGAGAGATTCTCCTGATGGCCTTGAAGAAGCAAGCTACCATAAGTTCTACAGCTTCAGTAAAATGAATTCTTCAACAGCCATGTGAATGTAGAATACCCTGGGCCTCAATGAGACCCCGGCCCAGCAGACACATTGACTGAAGCCTTGTGAGACCCTGTGTGGAGGACCCAGTTAAGCTGTGCTTGGACTCCTGACCCATGAAAACTGAGATAATAAATGTGTGTTGGTTTAAGTCACTAAATTTGTGGTAATTTGCTACACAAGCAAAAGAGCACTAACATATCCTGCCTCCAGAAGAAATGTCTATGTGAAGTTACAAAATAAATGCTTATCTCATTCTTTAAAAATGTCCACAATAAAAGCCATTATGCCCCAAAGGTTCATTGGAAGTCTTAGTGGATGTTACTTAGGCTTAAATCTCTTAAACTGCCATAACATCCATGAAGGTGAAAATAGCATATGACTAGTATAGCATTTTAATTTCTAAGTTATTATTAATATTACATTTATTCATTGATTTGTATTAAGTGTGTGGTTCTGTATAGCCAGCATATCTTTCAGTTTTTCCTATTGGTTTATTTGCACTATTCTCTAAGTAACTCATTGGGGTTCCATCTTGTTGGGATTACTGGTAATTTTTCTCATTGACTCTTTATTCTTAGTTAGGGCTTCTGGTCTCCTCAGACTGATAAAACAAACTGATGCCCAAGTGCCTATTAGCAATCTGCAAGTCTCAATAAAAAGAGGTCTGAGTCACAAGTCATCCAACAGTCTGCTGAAAAGCATGTGCTCCATACAATATTGGACATAAAATAAGACTTCCTCAGGTGTCCAGTATAATGACTGAGGCTGGTGACAGGTACAGAGTACTTGCAGCACATCCTTCTGTACTATTTGAGGGAGTTCCCTTTCTCCTTCCCCACAGACAATGCCTGGGTTTAAACCTTCTTCACATCCCATCAGGATGGCTGCAAAAGCCTTTTTTAAAAGGCCTGCTTTATTATTTTAGGGATATCCCTATATATACCACCTCATGTCCAGACCATGACCAGACCAAAACTCAAACCTGCTATTATCCCTCCCATGCTTAAAATCTCCCAACACAATCCATTCTCTAAAGACAGAGGCCAAGAGTATTCAAAATACAGACAGACGAGAATGGGTTCGAGATGACAGAATAGAAGGACGTGTGCTCACTCCCTCTTGCGAGAGCACTGAAATCACAACTAACTGCTGAACAGTCATCGACAGGAAGACACTGGAACTCACCAAAAAAGATACCCCACATCCAAAGACAAAGGAGAAGCCACAATGAGATGGTAGGAGGGGCGCAATCACAATAAAATTAAATCCCATAACTGCTGGGTGGGTGACTCACAAACTGGAGAAAATTTATACCACAGAAATCCACCCACTGGAGTGAAGGTTCTGAGCCCCACGTCAGGCTTCCCAACCTGGGGTCCAGCAACAGGAGGAGGAATTCCTAGAGAATCATACTTTGAAGGCTAGTGGGATTTGATTGCAGGACTTCGACAAGACTGGGGAAAACAGAGACTCCACTCCTGGAGGGCACACACAAAGCAGTATGCGCATCGGGACCCAGGGGAAGGAGCAGTGACCCCATAGGAGACTGAACCAGACCTACCTGCTAGTGTTGGAGGGTCTCCTGCAGAGGCGGGGGGTGGCTGTGGCTCACCGTGAGTACAAGGACACTGGCAGCAGTTCCGGAAGTACTCCCTGGCGTGAGCCCTCCCAGAGTCCTCCATTAGCACCACCAAAGAGCCGGGTAGGCTCCAATTTTGGGTCGCCTCAGGCCAAGCAACCAACTGGGAGGGAACCCAGCCACACCCATCAGCAGACAAGCAGATTAAATTTTTACTGAGCTCTGCCCACCACAGAAACACCCAACTCTACCCACCACCAGTCCCTCCAATCCGAAAGTTTGCACAAGCCTCTTAGATAGCTTCATCCATCAGAGGGCAGACAACAGAAGCAAGAAGAACTTCAATCCCGCAGCCTGTGGAACAAAAACCACATTCACAGAAAGACAGACAAGATGAAAAGGCAGAGGGCTATGTACCAGATGAAGGAACAAGATAAAACCCCAGAAAAACAACTAAATGAAGGGGAGATAGGCAACCTTCCAGAAAAAGAATTCAGAATAATGATAGTGTAGATGATCCAGGACATCGGGAAAAGGATGGAGGCAAAGATCGAGAAGATGCAAGAAACGTTTAACAAAGACCTAGAAGAATTAAAGAACAAACAAACAGAGATGAACAATACAATAATTGAAATGAAAAATACACAGGAAGGAATCAATGGCAGAATAACTGAGGCAGAACAACAGATAAGTGACCTGGAAGACAGAATAGTGGAATTCACTGCCAAGGAACACAATAAAGAAAAAAGAATAAAAAGGAATGAAGACAGCCTAAGAGACATCTGGGATAACATTAAATGCAACAATATTCACGTTATAGGGGTCCCAGAAGGAGAAGAGAGAGAGAAAAGACCAGAGAAAATACTTGAAGAGATTATAGTCGAAAACTTCCCTAACATGATAAAGGAAATAGCCACCCAAGTCCAGGAAGCACGGAGAGTCACAGGCAGGATAAACCCAGGGAGAAACATGCCAAGACATAGTAATCAAGTTGACAAAAATTAAAGACAAAGAAAAATTACTAAAAGCAACAAGGGAAAAACAACAAATAACATACAAGGGAACTCCCATAAGGTTAACAGCTGATTTCTCAGCAGAAACTCTACACGCCAGAAGGGAGTGGTATGATATACTTAAAGTGATGAAAGGGAAGAATCTACAGCCAAGATTACCCTACCCAGAAAGGATCTCATTCAGATTCGACGGAGAAATCAAAAGCTTTACAGACAAGCAAAAGCTAAGAGAATTCAGCACCACAAAACCAGCTCTACAACAAATGCTAAAGGAACTTCTGCAAGTGGGAAACACAAGAGAAGAAAAGGACCTACAAAAACAAACCCAAAACAATTAAGAAAATGGTCATAGGAATATACATATCAATAATTACCTTAAACGTGAATGGATTAAATGCTCCAACCAAAAGACACAGGCTCGCTGCATGGATACAAAAACAAAACCCATATATATGCTGTCTACAAAAGACCCACTTCAGACCTAGGGACACATACAGACTGAAAGTGAGGGGATGGAAAAAGATATTCCATGCAAATGGAAATCAAAAGAAAGCTGGAGTAGCAATACTCATATCAGAGAGAATAGACTTGAAAATAAAGAAGGTTACAAGAGACAAAGAAGGACACTACATAATGATCAAGGGATCAATCCAGGGAGAAGATATAACAATTATAAATATATATGCACCCAACATAGGAGCACCTCAGTACATAAGGCAACTGCTAACAGCTATAAAACAGGAAATCGACAGTAACATAATAATGGTGGGGGACTTTAACAACTCACTTACACCAATGGACACATCATCCAAAATGAAAAGATACAAGGAAACACAGGCTTTAAATGACATAATAGACCAGATAGATTTAATTGATATTTATAGGATATTCCATCCAAAAACAGCAGATTACACTTTCTTCTCAAGTGTGCACGGAACATTCTCCAGGATAGATCACATCTTGGATCACAAATCAAGCCTCAGTAAATTTTAGAAAATTGAAATCATATCAAGCATCTTTTCTGACCACAATGGTATGAGATTAGAAATCAATTACAGGGAAAAAAACGTAAAAAACACAAACAAGGAGGCTAAACAATACCTTACTAAATAACCAAGAGATCACTGAAGAAATCAAAAGGAAATCGAAAAGTACCTAGAGACAAATGACAATGAAAACACGATGATCTAAAACCTATGGGATGCAGCAAAAGCAGTTCTAAGAGGGAAGTGTATAGCAATACAAGCCTACCTCAAGAAACAAGAAAAATCTCAAATAAACCATCTAACCTTACACCTAAAGGAATTAGAGAAAGAAGAACAAACGAAACCCAGAGTTAGTAGAAGGAAAGAAATCATAAAGATCAGACCAGAAATAAACAAAATAGAAACAAAGAAGACAATAGCAAGGATCAATAAAACTAAAAGCTGGTTCTTTGAGAAGATAAACAAAATTGATAAACCATTAGCCAGACTCATCAAGAAAAAGAGGGAGAGGACTCAAATCAATAAAATTAGAAATGGAAAAGGAGAAGTTACAACAGACACTGCAGAAATACAAAGCATCCTAAGAGACTACTACAAGCAACACTATGCCAATAAAATGGACAACCTGGAAGAAACGGACAAATTCTTAGAAAGGTATAACCTTCCACGACTGAACCAGGAAGAAACAGAATATATGAACAGACCAATCACAAGTCATGAAATTGAAACTGTGATTAAAAATCTTCCAACAAACAAAAGCCCAGGACCAGATGGCTTCACAGGTGACTTCTATCAAACATTTAGAGAAGAGCTAACACCCATCCTTCTCAAACTCTTCCAAAATATTGCAGAGGAAGGAACACTCCCAAACTCATTCTATGAAGCCACCATCACCCTGATACCAAAACCAGACAAAGATACTACAAAAAAAGAAAATTACAGACCAATATCACTGATGAATATAGATGCTAAAATCCTCAACAGAATACTAGCAAACAGAATCCAGCAACACATTAAAAGGATCATACACCATGATCAAGTGGGATTTATCCCAGGTATGCAAGGATTCTTAAATATACACAAATCAATCAATTTGATACACCATATTAACAAACTGAAGAGTAAAAAACGTATGATCAACTAAATAGAGGCAGAAAAAGCTTTTGACAAAATTCAACATCCATTTATGATTAAAAAAAAACTCTCCAGAAAGTGGGCATAGAAGGAACCTACCTCAACATAATAAAGGCCTTATATGACAAACCCACAGCAAACATCATTCTCAATGGTGAAAAACTGAAAGCATTTCCTCTAAGACCAGGAATGAGACAAGGATGGCCACTTTCGCCACTATTATTCAACATAGTTTTGGAAGTCCTAGCCATGCCAATCAGAGAAGAAAAAGAAATAAAAGGAATACAAATTGGAAAAGAAGAAGTAAAACTGTCACTGTTTGCAGATGACATGATACTATACATAGAGAATCCTAAAGATGCCACCAGAAAACTACCAGAGCTAATCAATGAATTTGGTAAAATTTCAGGATACAAAATTAATGCACAGAAATCTCTTGCATTCCTATACACTAATGATGAAAAATCTGAAAGAGAAATTAAGGAAACACTCCCATTTACCATAGCAGCAAAAAGAATAAAATACCTAGGAATAAACCTACCTAGGGAGACAAAAGACATGTATGTGAAAACTATAAGACACTGATGAAAGAAATCAAAGATGATAGGAACAGATGGAGAGATACACCATGTTCCTGGATTGGAAGAATCAATATTGTGAAAATGACTATACTACCCAAAGCAATCTACAGATTCAATGCAATCCCTATCAAATTGCCATTGGCATTTTTTTCAGAACTTGAACAAAAAATCTTAAAATTTGTATGGAGACATAAAAGACCCCGAACAGCCAAAGCAGTCTTGAGGGAAAAAAACGGAGCTGGAGGAATCAGACTCCTTGACTTCAGACTATACTACAAAACTAGAGTAATCTAGACAATATGGTACTGGCAAAAAAACAGAAATATAGATCAATGTAACAGGATAGAAAGTCCACAGATAAACCCACACACCTATGGTCAACTAATCTATTACAAAGGAGGCAAAGATATACAATGGAGGAAAGACAGTCTCTTCAATAAGTGGTGCTGGGAAAACTGGAGAGCTACATGTAAAAGAATGAAATTAGAACACTCCCTAACACCATACACAAAAATAAACTCAAAATGGATTAGAGACCTAAATGTAAGACTGGACACTATAAAACTCTTAGAGGAAAACATAGGAAGAACACTCTTTGACATAAATCACAGCAAGATCTTTTTTGATCCACCTCCTTGAGTAATGGAAATAAAAACAAAAATAAACAAATGGGACCTAATGAAACTTCAAAGCTTTTGCACAGCAAAGGAAACCATAAACAAGACGAAAAGACAACCCTCACAATGGGAGAAAATATTTGCAAACGAATCAACTGACAAAGGATTAATCTCCAAAATATATAAACAGCTCATGCAGCTCAATATTAAAGAAACAAACAACTTAATCCAAAAATGGGCAGAAGACCTAAATAGACATTTCTCCAAAGAAGACATACAGATGGCCAAGAAGCACATGAAAACCTGCTCAACATCACTAATTATTAGAGAAATGCAAATCAAAACTACAATGAGAGGGCTTCCCTGGTGGCGCAGTGGTTGAGAGTCTGCCTGCCAATGCGGGGGACACGGGTTCGAGACCTGGTCTGGGAGGATCCCGCATGCCGCGGAGCCGCTGGGCCTGTGGGCCACAATTGCTGAGCCTGCGCGTCTGGAGCCTGTGCTCCCCAACAAGAGAGGCTGCGACAGTGAAAGTCCCGTGCACCGCGATGAGGAGTGGTCCCCACTTGCCACAACTAGAGAAAGCCCTCGCACAGAAACGAAGACCTAACACAGCCATAAATAAAATAAATAAATAAATAAATAATTAAAAAAAAAAAAAACTACAATGAGGTATCACCTCACACCGGTTAGAATGGGCATCATCAGAAAATCTACAAACACCAAATGCTGGAGAGGGTGTGGAGAAAAGGGAACCCTCTTGCACTGTTGGTGGGAATGTAAATTGATACAGCCACTATGGAGAACAGTATGGAGGTTCCTTAAAAAACTAAAAATAGAATTACCATATGACCCAGTAATCCCACTACTGGGCATGTACCCAGACAAAACCATAATTCAAAAAGACACATGCACTGCACTGTTCATTGCAGCACTATTTACAATAGCCAGGTCATGGGAGCAACCTAAATGCCCATCGACAGACGAATGGCTAAAGAAGATGTGGTACATAAATACAATGGAATATTACTCAGCCATAAAAAGGAACGAAATTGGGTCATTTGTGGAGACGTGGATGGATCTAGAGACTGTCATGCAGAGTGAACTAAGTCAGAAAGAGAAAAACAATATCGTATATTAACACATATATGTGGAACCTAAAAAATGGTACAGATGAACCAGTTTGCAGCACAGAAATAGAGACACAGATGTAGAGAACAAACGTATGGACACCAAGGGGGGAAAGTGGTGGGGCGTGGGTGGTGGTTTGATGAATGGGGAGATTGGGATTGACATGTATACACTAATATGTATAAAATAGATAACTAATAAGAACCTGCTGTATAAAAAATAAATAAAATAAAATTTAAAAATTTAAAAAAGGAAGGAAGAAATGGCACTGTATGTGAGGAAGAGAGAAAGTCATGAAAGGCTGTCATGGTAGAAAAGGCAAGGCGAAGTGTCCAGCGTTGAGGCTGATGTCAGTTTGGTTTCCACTGCTGAGATTCTCTGACTTCTTCTCAAGGGCTTGAGGCCAGGCTACCCTCCTTCAATACCTTCACTCAACAAAGTCCCATTTGGAATTCTGGAAAACCACAATATAGTCTCTGAAGATACACACAGAATTTCTGAGCTGGTGAAATATTAAGTCTGCTTTCTCAGTCCTTTGGCATCGCCTCACCCATAACTCACACATCCACATCTTCAGGAGCAGCCATTTCCATCTCCAATTTTTTGTTACACCAGAAGCAGATTCTGAAGCAAAGAATTGAGTGCAAGTAGCTTATTGAGGATATGAAGACCAGTAGGGAAGTTGGAGAAGTAAGACAAGGAAGGGAAGACAGTCAATATATTATCAACCTGCTACCACTGAAGGCGACTGGAGCTTGATCCCACTGGAGAAACCCTAGGAGCCAGTGTGAAACATCTCTGAGTTACCCTACCCGAGGGACAAGGGAGCTGGGGGTGTTTAGACGTCCATCCCCACCAGTCACTGACTGAGGGCTGCTAGGACTGGGGTGGCACAGGAGTTACTTCTCTGGCTCTTCTGGTCTGCCACGCATAGCAAAAGAGTCTCTTACAGAAAAAGGAATCTCTAAGATAAGGAAATGCAGGAGCTAGCTGCCAGAAGCATGGAGGGTCCGTGATGAACTGCTGAGGTAGGGGGGCTATGAATGGAGTGCTGCAAGTGTCTGCCATATGCCCCACATGATGCACAGCCAAGCCTCCCTCCTCCTTGCTTGCTACCACCTCCAGCCCAATTTTCCCAGCATCTGACTTTGCTGATGCATCCTCTTGTTTTGGGTTCTCCTCCATCTGAAGCTTCTCTCCCTACCTGCTACTCAGTACAGTGCACACTGAGGTACTCAGGAAGTGTTTGTGGAATTCCATCTGATGACTCAAATCCAATGGGCCACCTAGTGAATTTATTTTAACATGATACTGAAATGAAACTGAAATGACTTTACATTAGGTACATATATTACCATTTGGTCAACATTTGTATAATATCCTAGCTCTCTGGTAATTGATAAAACTTGTGAGAGCAGTTTTGTTTTGTTTTGTTTTTTTGTCTCTAAGCTTACACATTCTGATTCAATTATATCACCATGCCACACTTAGTGAGTTAAATTACACTGCCGCTTCTCTTCCTCAGTTGTGCACAATCCTGCTATATTAGGGAGGTTTTACTACATTCTTAAGCCTCAAGTATATTTCCCCAGCGGTTTGCTTCTACATGCTCTTTTTTGGATCTTATTAATGGCATCAGACTTACGAACCTGAGTGACAGCTGCAGTTTTTGCCTCTTAGCCATTCACCCATCTTCTGCTAACAGAGTGGAGAACTAGCCCCTCCATCCTCAGACCGTGTGCCTCAGGTGTATAACATCACCTGTGGCTCTAGCATTAGTCATGTAACTCAGGACTGGCCAATCAGAGCACTGTAATCACTTTGGCCACTGTAATTGGTTCTCATGGGCATGTGACTCATTCAGAGCCAATGAAATGCAATATGGTATTTGCTGGAATTGTTTAGAAATCTCTCCTTTTCCCCTGGACTTGAACTTGGGAGGATACTGGCCTGGAACTGCTGGCAACGATCTTATTGTCAAACCTGAGTTTGGGAACAAACATAACAGGAAGGAGAGCAAAACTGAGAGATAAGGGAGGCTGAGACTAGATGACCAATCCAGCCAAGCTTGACGCCAGGGATCTTTCTGGCCTTAACGCTTCCATACGATAACATATCTCTTTTGGTTTACGACAGTTTGGTTTGGGTTTTCTGTCACTTGCAACCAAAAGATCTCTAACTGATAAAGAACCTGAGAAACCTGGTTGTAAATCCCAGTTCTGCCTTTTGCTAGCTCAGTTTTTAAAATTTCAGTTTCCTCATTTTTCAGATGGAGATAAAATATGCCCCTGACAGGGATGTTGTAAAGATGAAATGAGATGATGTACACAAGCCTCTCTGCATGGTGTTTTCCCCAAATGTAGGAATCCATAAACTTAGCTCCCTTCTCTCTCCCACCCACCTCCCAGCATTGCCCCTTGTCCTTCCCTAAGCACATACCAGCCCAGTAAAGGTTAATTTATGTAGGTTGGCTGTATTCTAATAACTAATAAAGCCAAGGAAAACATACTCATGGAAATCCTGATGTTCAAGGACCCCATGACCAACACACCAGACATACCCAATACACAGTACCCATGCAAAGGCTAGGAGAAACTCCCAGCTAACCTTACACTGCAACTGGGAAGAGGTGGGCCATCTTTGTCACTTGTTTTCTCTAGATCTCAGTTTTCTTCCTTCTCAAATGAGAGGAATAATAAAGAGATGGCATCTAAGGTCTCTTTCAGTTCTGAAATACTCCATGCCTCATTTCCTGAATTGCCTCCCCTCCTACTTAGTAGAGTCTAAAATCCCCGCACTTGTATTCAGAGCATGGCCAAGACTGCGGTGGGTTCTCTAGGACAGAATATATGAGTCTATGTTGAAGATGAGGTCTCTCTGACTTTAACCCTTAACAGCTAACCCTTCTTCACAATTTTGCAAAGAGTCAAGGTGATTTTGATTGACTATTTGCCCTTTATGCTCCCAAAGGTTTTGGTGTTTCTGATCATCAGCTAAGTTATAAGGGGAAGGAGTTTTAACTCTCTGGCCACCAAGGGAGCTAGTTTTATTAGCCTGCTCCAGTGGATGGAGGAACAAAAGAGCTCTTTTTGGAGAACTAGGGATTCTGATTTCATGCCTGCTTTTCCAGCAAAGTTTCACAGCTGTGTCTGCAGCCAGGTTTGTAGCATAGCTCTCATTATTGGGGTGTGCATAGCCGCAGCTATAATATCCGAAAGGAACATTAAGGCTGTCTCTCCCCACACACCTTTTAGCATGTCAGTAGCAAATATCTTGCTAGTAGCCCTGAATTTTGACAGATCTAGAAGAGAACGTTTTCCACAGTTATTGGCCTTTAAGTAAAGTAGTTTTATGAGTGGACTCTAGTGCAATTTGCCTGTTTACTAATTCAAAGCTCAAAACTTGATCTGTTTCTTTAGAAATTGAAAATACAAAACAACCGTCTCAAGGAATAGCTCCAGTGATGCTCCAATTGCTATTTTATGGCTCTCTGAAAAGGCATTTGTTTGTGAAAAATACAATTATGTCATTTAGTTCCTTCCAAACACCCCATGGTGGGTGAAGAAGCATCAGAGGAGAAAGTGAACAGTTCTTGGAAGGGGTAATTGTTGGAAACATACACTTACAGCAAGTGACTAGACCAGTATTGGCTCTTTCAGAGGTACAGAAGGATGACTCTGGCATCTGCCCAGGGCAGACATCAGTGTTTCCTAGCCTTAGTAAGAAGCATACATGCAGAGTAAAACTAACTTACCTAAAGAAATATGGATCACTCTGGATTGAATTTTGCTTAGTGCTCGAACATGCAGGCCTGCCCTCATTTCAGACTCCATATTTGATGTCAATTTTCACATGCAAATGAGCCTCTTGAATGTAATGTAATAAAGGGAATACCTAAAGAATATCTTTTGCAATTGATGTGATCAGTTAGGTATTATCAGTGGTCTTTTATAGCCTGAAAAGTCTCAGCAATCAGTTTTGATTACTCCTTTTAGGCTATTTGTTGTACCCATTAAGTATATTATATTTGTCTATTTTACTCTCTCCCATCAACTCCACCCCAGAGTATGAGCACCTTAAATACTCCATCCCATACTTAGCTCAGTGAGCTCCTATAAAACTCTGGGTCCCTAGCACCTAGCACATAACTGATCCCTAATGAAGGTTTATTGGATGCATTGATTTTCCAAACTCATCTCCAGCTACATATCTTCATGCATTATTTCTAATAATTTCATAACAACTTCTCTCACAATAACAGGGCAACCAAGTCAATCAACAGAGTATATATATATATACTTGTGAGAAAGGAAACTCCTAGGCAGTGATCAAGACCATGAAGTTTAGAATTATGCATGATTTTGTTTAACCCCCCTGAAGTAGCTTCTTTAGAAACAACCTCTATAATACTAGGTATACATACCTTTTATATACATAAACAAAGAAATAGATATAAGGATGTCCATAGCAGCATTGTTTATAATAGCAAGAAATGTGAAACTATTAGTCAGCAATAGGGACATAGGTACACAAGTTCTATAATGTGCATACAATGGAGAACTCTAACAGCAGTGAGAATAAACTGAGAACAGGCCATACTAACATGGATGGATCTCTCAAGCAATGGTGAGTGAAAACACCAAGATGCTGAAGAACACATGCAATTTTATAGCATTTATATTAAGCTGGAAAACATGGAAATTAATTATGTACTGATTGAGGACACCTCCTTATGTGGTAAAAGTCTAAAGCACTTCATGGGAATGATAATTACTCTATTAATCAGAGTAGGCTAACTCACATGTTCACTCCTCACTTGTGTTATAGTTAAATGATGTCGGTAGCAAAAAAAATTGCTCTATACCGTCACTCAGGGAACCAGTATTGTTCTTTGTAATTCCTCCTCTTTGCAAACTTCTGGACCTTCTCCATGCCGCCAGCTAAGGGGAGAGCTTGGAGAATCACTCAGGAGGTTTCCATGGGCCATATATAGAAGGGATATACTTCACTTCGTTCACATTCTATTGGCGAGAATTTGGTCGCATGCTCTGACCTTGTTGCAAAGGAAGTTGGCAAATATAGTATGGTTGCATGTCAAAGAAGAAAAGAAAAGGGGCTTTTGAGTGGATTTCATGGTGATTACAAATGGGTAGGTGGGGGAGTGAAATATATTCAGGGGAGAAGAAATGGAAAGTTTCGTCTGTACTGCTGTGCTTTATTTCTTAAGTTGTGTGGGATACATACTTGTGTGTTTATCATATTTTTCTTTAAACATTCTTTTTTCTGAAGTATGTCATAATACAATAAAAAATGTATTAAAGTGATTATATATAATGTAAAGTCTCTAACCAAGGAAACTAGCATTGAGACATTCAGGAGAAGTGAATCAGAATTCTAATCTCTAATCCTGGAAAAGAAGTGGGGGTTTTGCAATTTAGAACTATATAGGTGTACAGGGTTGATTCCTATTTATGCTAGGTTGTCCTTTGAACCAAGACTGATTCTGGAAAGGAGTGAAATAAGCACCAGTAATTCTACTGGAGAGGGGCAGAAGAGTCCAAACACCCAATTCTCTCCCCACCATTGTGGGTCCTTACATATACCTCCTTATCAAAGAACCATAAGATTTCAGAGTGGGAAGGGCCTGCAGAGGGTGGTATTCTTACCAGCTTTCTACCAAGGGCAGGGATCTCCTCCAGAATCTCTGGCAGGTCATCACCTAGCCCCTACTGGAACACTTTCAGTGAAGAGTGTTCTAGCCCTTCTCCATGGGCCTAACTGTCCATTATTTACTCCCTCAGACCCTACTTTCTGCCAGGAGAGGGCAAGATAATCCAAGGTAATCTGCACTGTGTTGTCAGCTGGACTGCTTTTCTTGGTAAAGGTAATGGCCTTTCAATATCTTATTCCAATGGATGGTCCCATGGCAAGCCTGATAGGAAATGCCTTAGAGCACGTGAAAACTTCAGCAGAACTTGCAGACTTGCTCACTTATTAATCTGTTTATTTCCAGACAAATTTTTTCTGCTATTGCAGACACATGTGTAAGATCAAAGTTAAAAAAATATTTTTGACTATCTAAAGTTGATATTCAGTCTATGCTGGGGGTGGAGGGGTAGTCCTATCTATGGTCATAAGTGTGATATTTCCTTACTCAGTGTTTCTAGGGAAACTTGTTTATGCCTCTTTTTTGATACGTCGTATATTCTGCCATCAATGAGAGAATGACATTTGAATATATTCCCTCTAGTATTTGATGAGTTCTTCACAGACCGTATTAATCAGCCACAATCTCTGGCCCACAGAAGATGACCAAAAATAAGGGGAAAATATGGACATAAACATTAGAAAATTAATGAGGAAAACAATTGAAAGTACTGATGGGATGTGAAACTACTTTTATTCAATAGGTGTTATTAATGACTAACAAGCTACGTAATAAAACATAAATTATAGTGGGGCTCATACAAGATTTCAATGAGAAGCTAGTTGAACACCTAAATTACATACAAATCAAAAGGTTTTCAGAACACAGGTACAACGGCAACACTAAAAACTCAAGCCATTAAGAATGAAATTCTTCCCTTTTTCTAGACATTCAACAGTCAGCCATATCCATGTGCTAAAATTTATGAATTTTTACAAAACCAGAGAGAGAAGATTGAAAGTAGTGGTTCCCAACCCTAGACAGTAGTGTTTAGTTTTTTTGGTTTTTTTAATGTATTTTTTTTTTTTAAAGGATTTTCTTATTTATTTATTTATTTATTTATTTATTTATTTATTTATTTTTGGCTGTGTTGGGTCTTCGGTTCGTGCGAGGGCTTTCTCCAGTTGCGGCAAGCGGGGGCCACTCTTCATCGCGGTGCGGGGACCGCTCTTCATCGCGGTGCGCGGGCCTTTCTCTATCGCGGCCCCTCCCGTCGCGGGGCACAGGCTCCAGACGCGCAGGCTCAGCAATTGTGGCTCACGGGCCCAGCTGCTCCGTGGCATGTGGGATCTTCCCAGACCAGGGCTCGAACCCGTGTCCCCTGCATTAGCAGGCAGATTCTCAACCACTGCGCCACCAGGGAAGCCCTGTATTTATTTTTATTTATTTATTTTTGGCTGCGTTGGGTCTTCATTGCTGCACACGGGCTTTCTCTAGTTGTGGCGAGCGGGGGTTACTCTTTGTTGTGGTGCGCGGGCTTCTCATTGTGGTGGCTTCCCTTGTTGCGGAGCACGGGCTCTAGAACACAGGCTCAGTATTTGTTGCACACGGGCTTAGTTGCTCCGCAGCATGTGGGATCTTCCCGGACCAGGGCTTGAACCCGTGTCCCCTGCACTGGCAGGCAGATTCTTAACCACTGAGCCACCAGGGAAGCCGTAGTGCTTAGTTTTGAAAGCTGCAACCTTCTCCTTCCCAATTGAGTATAGATCCAATTGAAAGATAAGCACAAAAGTCAGATAAAGATGAAGGCTTAGAAGTCTTTGGACAAAGTGGCTTGCTAATATTTTCCTGAATTGATAAACTCCCCAAAACCAAAGACCACCCCATAAGGACTGACCCAGCTCAACTGTGCTTGTGGCATGGCTAAGAGATAATGAGAAAAAGATGAGCCATGCTCCTCTTATTCTCCCAGATCACCAATCAGAAGAGACTCTCTTCCTGAGGGGTCCGTGATGGGATGACAGAGCCCAAGAGAGCTACACCAGTGGAAACTTCTCACACAGAAATAAAAGAGGTAAGTAAATGTTTTCCATGAACAAAGTAAGATTTCCAAATTCTGTCTGTAGTCTGATAATTCATTCCCCTTAAAACATAGGAAGTGTGCTAGTACTCTGACTTTTGTTCATGACCCAATAGAAGGCTCTGTTTGACACGTTCCCTGGAAGCTACCCATCCTTCTGACACCAAGGAGCAACAGGATTTCTCCTCCTTGTAGCCCCAGTGATGATGCTGATAGATATGCAAAAACATGGTTTTTCATGGTTAATAAATATGTAAGTAGTTCTGAGCTTCAATAGAAAGGCACAAAAAGAGTCAGTGAGCATGAATTAAAGCTGCTTAGGATTCTGCTGACTGGTCTGGGGTAGAAATGCTGCAGGCTGATTGTACACTTCTCTGTCAGAGCCTGAGAGGCTCAAAGGGATTTTTCTGGAAAATCCCGAAGAATCGGGATTGCACATTTATGGTTGCAAGTATTCCGTTGTTAATGTGCAATTCTATCTGAGGTTTCAGAACTGAGTATTTCAATTCGATTTGAAAAAACAATATGAAGCCCAAGAAACACATCAGTCTTTTATAGTATAATTATATAGTCTTTTGTGGCTTTGTTCATTGACTCTAAAGTAAATACATATACATATATGTATTTGTTCTGTGAATTGATATATTTATGTAAGCACATCATACATTGTTAGTTATTAGAGGTTCCTTATTCATAGATTGTCCTAAGTAAGGTGTGCCTCTTTAAAGATCAAAACTTCTCGGGCTTCCCTGGTGGTGCAGTGGTTGAGAGTCTGCCTGCCAATGCAGGGGATACGGGTTCGAGCCCTGGTCTGGGAGGATCCCGCGTGCCGCGGAGCGGCTGGGCCCGTGGGCCACAATTGCTGAGCCTGCGCGTCTGGAGCCTGTGCTCCGCAACGAGAGGCCGCGATAGTGAGAGGCCCGCGCACCGCGATGAAGAGTGGCCCCCGCTTGCCGCAACTGGAGGGGGCCCTCGCACAGAAACGAAGACCCAACACAGCCATAAATAAATAAATAAATAAAAATAAAGATCAAAACTTCTCAAATATTAAAGGTTTTAAATTTAAAAACTTTCTAAGTAGATTTCCTGAATTACTAAGATTCTGAGGAAAAATCTTAATTTTATCATTATAAACATAGATGGCTGTGAGAGGAACTTGGGTTTGAAATATTTAGAGACATGTAATGGCCCAGTCTATGCTTACAATTTCTCTGTCATTATCAGCTATTCCATATTTTTAAGATAAAATTTACACACAGTGAGACACACAGATTTTAACTGCATAATTCAATGAGTTTTGATAAATGTTATACCTGTGTTACCACCACCCTGATCAAGACATAGGGCACTTCCATCCCCAAAGGGAGTTCCCTCGTGCCCCCTATAGTTAATCCCCCTCTCTCCATAGTCAACCCCTATGCTGATATTCATTCCACAAATTAACACTGTCTGTTCTTGAATTTTATATAAGTAGAATCAACGGTATGTAGTCCTTTATGTCTGGCTTCTTTCACTCAGCATAACATTTTTGAGCTTCATTCATGCCGCTGCATGTATCTGTAGTTAGTTTTTGTATTGCTGATTAGTATGGCATTGTTAGAATAATCACAGTATGTTCTTCCATCCTCTATTGATGGATTTGTGAGTTATTTCCTTTTTTTCCTGTTATGAATAAGGCTGTAGTAGACATTTTAATAAAAATCTGGATAAGAAACTGGATAAATACATGGAAAAAAAGTGGGGCTCCTACATCAAACCATGTGCAAAAAATTAATCTGCAATAGATTATGAAACTAAATGTAGATGCTAAAACCATAAGGCTCCTGAGAAAAAAAGAAATATAGAACATCTTTAGGACCTTGGGATAGGCAAAGATTTCTTAGATGCAGCATAAAAAGTCTTTGACATAAAATAAAAGTAGATAAATTAGACTTCATAAAAATAAAAGCTCATCAAAACACACTATTAAAAATTGAGAAGTTATTGTCAGTGTATTATAGGCATTGATGTGTACTGGCAATACATTTGACACAGGAATTGTGTCCAGAATAAATAAAGAATTCTAAAAATCGACAACAAGAAGACAACACGCTAGTGAAAAGTTGACGGAAGACTTGAAAAGACACTTCACAATAGAAGATATGTAAATGACCAATAAATACATGAAAATGCTCAACATTATTAGTCATGAGGGAAACGAAAATCAAATAACAATGATATACCATTTTATACCCATGTGAATGCTAAAATTAAAAAGACTGACAATGCCAAATGCTAGCAAGAATGTGGAGCAATCAGAACCCTGTATATTGATGATGGAAGTGTGAAATGACTCCATCACTTTAAAAATGGTTTGCAATTTCTTGGAAATCTAAACATATATAACTACCTAAAACTCCATTCCTATATATTTACACAAAAGAAAAGAAAACAGGTTCCACAGTTTTTTTTAGATGATTTTATACAGGATTCTTTGAAGAGCTTTCCTTTAAGGTCCAATAGAAACAGCACAGAAAAGGGAAGCCGACGTCATCTGAGCACTTGCCAGGCACTGTGCAAGGCAAGTTATACATGCTATTACAGGAGAGATGTAACTTTCCCAAAGGTAACAAGTAAATAACGGATAAGGCTTTCTTTCATTATTTTATGCATTCATCAAATATTTAATAAATTGTTATTGGTCTTGGACACTGTTCTGAGTGCTCAACATACTGCATGAAAGAAAATAAAAGATTAGATTTCTGGTCTAGTGATATTTTAAGTTTTTGTGGGGATTGAGGAAGCATAAAATATCAAATTAACAAATAAATTAAAAGGTGGCCCCTGATAGTAAGAACTACTGTGAGGTGAAACAAGGTAATAGGATAAAGAGTGATGGTAGGTGAGGGACCACTAGATAGGGTAGCCACGGAAAATGTGTCTGAGGAGGTGATGCGTTTGGGATCATATTCCCATGATGAGAAAGAATCAGGCACAGGAAGATCTGGAGAAGAATAATCCAGGTAGAAGGAACAGTAGGAGCAAAGGTCCTGAGATGAGAACTAGCCTGATTCATTCAAGGAGTAAATAGAGCCTGGGTGACTGAAAAGGGCAGGTGACAAGAGATGAGGGTGGAAAGGTAGGAAGGGGCCAGACTGTACAATGTTTTAGATGCTATGGTAAAAAGTTCAAATATTATTCTACACTCAAAGGTACTCCATTAGAAGATTTTAAGCCAAGGTTTTAAGATCTGCTCCAGGGACACTGGCAAGGCTCAACTGATGATAACTACAATCACTGCAGCAGGATGTGACTTGAGGGCTGATTAGATCACATTTTAAACGAAGTCAAGTACACATTCATTTATTAATTTATCTACTCAATAAACATTAATTGAGCACTACTATCAGCCAGATACTTTTCTAGACAAAACAACACAATCACCAACTGCACAATCAAAACCCCCTGCCCTTACGGAGTTTATGACCTATTTCTATGCTTCTCTAACCTGGTTGCATAATTAGACTCACCTGGAGAATGAGACTTAAAAAAGAAGAAATCAACTAACTGAGCCTTTTACCTTTTTCATGTCTCCAGATTATTTCAACATGCAAACTGAGGTGAGCACAACCACTCTTTTCTCAGACACATGGAGGCAGCATAAGGTGGTTCTAGAGGTTTACAAAACAATTCTTTTAGCCTTGTTTTCAAGCAAATATTGGGATAAAGCTGAAGCACAAATAAGCTTCAAAGTGCAGCGCCTGTATTGGCCAGCAAGCAGCGGAGCTGAGATTTGAATCCACATCTTTCTGATTGCATAGCAATACTTCTTCCATACACACCAGCTACAAAATATTTTTTAAAAAATAAATAGCATCCTCTTAATTACTCCTTAATTTTTCTATTTAGTATCTCAATTCTTTTGGTTCTTACAAAAAGCTTTAAGAAAAGATAATGTATAATTATGAGCAGAGTTTTAATCTTATATTTCAACCCTGGAGTTGATTACAGCAATGTCATGATTTGAAGAAAAGGATGAAGAAACCTAGAATAACATTTGTTCCTGCACTGAGTCTGAATATTAAGTTTGCTCAAGATTTAGCTCCCCTCCCTTATCCAGCCTAACAGGAGAACTATCAATAAATAGGTTTTTGTTTCCATAGACAGAAGTCGGCCCCTGACATAATCTGTAAATCCAAGTTGTCCTTATTTTAAATAAAGATAGAATTCAAAGAGAAGAGATTCTCTTAATGAATAAATCCTCATTTTTGCTTGGTACCAATTTGCATAACACAGGTGACTTATGTCTAACATGCTTACAGGAACAAATCAAGAAAAACAAATTTCTCTTTCAAACCCAATTGTAATTTTATATTTTGCCAAATATCAGCTAATGTGGAACTTCAAGGAATAAAGAACAGTGGGAATTTAACTAGAGACTCAAGTGACTGTCTTTATTAAAATTCAGTGTTAATATAAAATGTGACCTCTAGGAGACCTACTTTGTCAGTGCAAATAAATAATTCACTTGTATTGGCACAAGTAAGTGTTTTGGATGTGCATGAAGAGGTTGATAAATCTTTATTAGATATCAACATCCTTTGCTATCAAGAGATTTAAAATATGTTACTGGAAGAAATTAGATCAAGATGTAAAGGCTGCCTTTAGTTGAGTCTTTGAACAAACATTCATTTTGTTGAATGGAACACGTCTGAAAAAAATTCAACATCTGATAATTGTGTCTCTAGATGTTATTGTCACCCTCTTCACCTAAGTGGGCAGCCTCTCATTCTGGCTCAAGTACAGTTGTCCCTAGGTATCCTCGGGGAATTGGTCCCAAAACCAGCTCCCCATTTCCTCCCCCACGGATACCAAAATCCTAGGATGGTCAAGTCCCTCAAATAAAATGGTGTAGTACTTGCATATAACCCATGCACATTCTCCCGTATACTTTAAATCATGTGTCGATTACTTATAATACTTAATACAATGTAAATGCTATGCAAATAGTTGCCCTTGCAGCAAATTCAAGTTTTGCTTCTTGGAACTTTCTGGAACTTTTTTAAAAAATATTTTTGATCCCCAGTCAGTTGAATCCACTGATGTGGAACCCATGGATATGGAGGGCCGACTGCATAGTTTTTAGCAAGACTCAGTACTTTATTGCATCCATGTACTCTCCTCTCCCATCCAACTCCAGAATAATTAATAGGTGGTATTTACATCATATACCATTATATGAAAAAATTAGTAATAATTAAAACCAAAAATTGACATCTTGATTCTTCCCCACAACGGCCCTCTCTGGTAATTATCTGCCTTAGTGCCCTTCTTTCCTTCCCTTCCTCCGTCAGGGTCTAAAACTGATGCCATTGTTCCCAGCACTTCTGCCCTAACTCTAAGCTTCTATAATTAGGGTGGATACTGGTCCAAAGCTGCCTTTGTGCAAATTAGACAGAGGCACTGCCCCTGGAGGACATAACTCCTTATTTAGCAGGAAAGCAGCTAGGCTGGATTTCAATTTTGATGCCACTCTAGGCACCCCAGTGGCCCTGTGCATATCTCCTGGGATTAACCAAACCTACCCTCCTTAGGATGAAGTTTAGTAAACTTCTGTTATTAGTGAGTGTATTTTTCAGGGGCTCTCTGAATACCCTAAATTTCTAATTAAAGAAGTCAGACAACAAAACCAATTTTTTGGTGGGAGAAGGAAGGGATTTCTGATGTTAAAACAACAACAATATTTTCTCCATATTCCAGCAATTAAAATAATGTCTTCAACCCCAGCCCCTGTTCCAGGAAGACCTACAATAGGAAGAAGAGGGCTTTATTTGGTCTTAAAGGTAAGACAATGAGTTTAAAGCTCAAAATGGAAGAGGGAGTAGATGCCAGCTGTCACTCTCCTTGTTTTTTTTCCTAAGTCTTTGGAACACAACCCTGAGATTGCTTGGCTAGTTTCTTTCTAAGTTATTTCTTTTCTTTTCTTTTCTTTTTTTTTTTTTTTGCAGTTTGGGATGTATTTTTTCAATAGAAACAACATACCAGTAGTAATTAGGAATAATAGTGACTATACACATAAACAGTATTATTAAGATCCATACTGAATGAAAAGTGGTTTGTGTAGACGAGCCAGAGAATTTAACCATTTTTATGAAAAAAATCTTCTCAAATTTGGATGTTCTCTATGTGTAGCAGTAAGGAAAGTAGGAGTGGAAGAATGTTCCTCAACAGATCAGACAATGTCCAGCCACACTGGGGAGGGCAATCTTCTGAGTCTGACAATTCAAACGCTAATCTTATCTGGAAACGCCCTCTCAGAAACACTCAGAAATAATTTTTAATCTGGGCACCCCATGGCCCACCTCATATTAACACATAAAATGAACCATTACATTCCCTTTTGGGTGTCAAAGGAGGCTGAGTGGAGAACCTGGACTTGTACATCCACCCCAGAGTAACAAGACAGTGCCCCCTGACCCCCTTCCTTGCTAGAGTGGTAACAGAGGAAGCTAGCTGAAACAAAATCTTTAAATGAGGTTCAGAGTCTCATAACATAATATGAAAATTTCCAGGTTTCAACTGCAAAGCACACATCATCTCAAGAACTAGAAAGATCTCAAACTGAATGAAAAAGATAATTAACAGATGCCAACACTGAGACGACAGAAATATTGGAATACTCTGATAAGGATTTTAAATAAACTTTCATAGATATGCTTCAATGAGAACTACAAACAAGTTTGAAACAAATGAAGAAATAGACTTTTGGGACTTCCCTGGCAGTCCAGTGGTTAGGACTCGGTGCTTTCACTGCCGTGGCCTGTTTTCAATCCCTGGTGGGAGAACTAAGATACTGTGTGGTGTGGCCAAAAAAAAAAAAAAAAAGGAGTTTCAACACAGAAATAGAGTCTCAGCATATAAATAAGAGATATAAGGAAGAACCAAATGGAAACTTTAGAAATGAAAAATACAGTAGCTGAACTTCAAAAATCAGATTGGATGAGTTTAACAGCAAAATGGGAGGAGGGGAGAATAGGAAAGAATCAGTCATTACATGACATAAAAATCACTAAGTCTGAACAAGAGAAAACAGATTAAAAAAAAAAAGAAGGGGCTTCCCTGGTGGCGCAGTGGTTGAGAGTCTGCCTGCCAATGCAGGGGACACGGGTTCGTGCCCCGGTCCGGGAAGATCCCACATGCCGCGGAGCGGCTAGGCCCGTGAGCCACAACTACTGAGCCTGCGCGTCTGGAGCTTGTTCTCCGCAACAAGAGAGGCCGCGACAGTGAGAGGCCCGCGCACCGCGATGAAGAGTGGCCCCCGCTCTCCGCAACTGGAGAAAGCCCTTGCACAGAAACTAAGACCCAACACATCCAAAAATAAATAAATAAATAAATAAATTAAAAAAAAAAAAAAAAAAAAAAAAGAAGGACCAGAACCTCAGAAACCTGTGAGACTACAATAAAAGACCTAGAATTTCTGTCATCAGTGTAACAGAGGAGAGGAGAGAGAGTGTGGGACTGAAAAGGTTCTCAAAGAAATAATGGCTGGAAACCTCTCAAACTTTTCAAAAGACTTAAACCTACAATTTAAGAGGCATACGCCTCTTAGATAGCCTCATCCACAAGAGGGCAGACAGCAGAAGCAAGAAGAACTAAAATCCTGCAGCCTGAGGAACAAAAACCACATTCACAGAAAGAGAGACAAGATGAAAAGGCAGAGGGTTATGTACTAGATGAAGGAACAAGATAAAACCCCAGAAAAACACCTAAATGAAGTGGAGATAGGCAACGTTCCAGTAAAAGAATTCAGAATAATGATAGTGAAGATGATCCAGAACCTTGGAAAAAGAATGGAGAAAAAGATCGAGAAGATGCAAGAAATGTTTAACAAAGACCTAGAAGAATTAAAGAACAAACAAACAGAGATGAACAATACAATAACTGAAATGAAAACTACACTAGAAGGAATCAATAGCAGAATAACTGAGGCAGAAGAATGGATAAGTGACCTGGAAGACAGAATGGTGGAATTCACTGCCACGGAACACAGTAAAGAAAAAAGAATGAAAAGAAATGAACACAGCCTAAGAGACCTCTGGGACAACATTAAACGCAACAACATTCGCATTATAGGGGTCCTAGAAGGAGAAGAGAGAGAGAAAGGACCCAAGGAAATATTTGAAGAGATTATAGTCGAAAACTTTCCTAACATGGGAAAGGAAATAGACACCCAAGTCCAGGAAGTGCGGAGACCCCCATACAGGATAAACCCAAGGAGAAACACACCAAGACACATAGTAATCAAATTGGCAAAAGTTAAAGACAAAGAAAACTTATTGAAAGCAGCAAGGGAAAAACGACAAATAACATATAAGGGAACTTCCATATGGTTAACAGTGGATTTCTCAGCAGAAACTCTACAAGCCAGAAGGGAGTGTCATGATATACTTAAAGTGACGAAAGGGAAAAACCTACAAACAAGATGACGCTACCCGGCAAGGATCTCATTCAGATTCGATGGAGAAATCAAAAGCTTTACAAACAAGCAAAAGCTAAGAGAATTCAGCACCACCAAAACAGCTCTACAACAAATGCTAAAGGAATTTCTCTAAGTGGGAAACACAAGAGAAGAAAAGGACCTACAATAATGAACCGAGGGCTTCCCTGGTGGCGCAGTGGTTGGGAGTCTGCCTGCTAATGCAGGGGACACGGGTTCGAGCCCTGGTCTGGGAAGATCCCACATGCCGCGGAGCAGCTGGGCCCGTGAGCCACAATTACTGAGCCTGCGCGTCTGGAGCCTGTGCTCCGCAACAAGAGAGGCTGCGATGGTGAGAGGCCCGCGCACCGCGATAAAGAGTGGTCCCCACTTGCCACAACAAGGGAAGGCCCTCGCACAGAAACGAAGACCCAACACAGTCATAAATAAATAAATAAATAAATAAATAAATAAATAAATAATGAACCGAAAACAATTAAGGAAATGGTCATAGGAACATACATATCAATAATTACCTTAAACGTGAATGGATTAAATGCTCCAACCAAAAGGCACATGCTTGCTGAATGGATACAAAAACAAGACCTATCTATATGCTGTCTACAAGAGACCCACTTCAGACCTAGGGACACATACAGACTGAAAGTGAGGGGATGGAAAAAGATATTCCATGCAAATGGAAATCAAAAGAAAGCTGGAGTAGCAATACTCATATCAGAGAAAATAGACATTAAAATAAAGAATGTTACAAGAGACAAGGAAGGACACTACACAGTGATCAAGGGATCAGTCCAAGAAGAAGATATAACAAGTAGAAATATATATGCACCCAACATAGGAGCACCTCAATACATAAGGCAACTGCTAACAGCTCTAAAAGAGGAAATAGACAGTAACACAATAATAGTGGGGGACTTTAACACCTCACTTACACCAATGCACAGATCATCCAAAATGAAAATAAATAAGGAAACACAAGCTTTAAATGACACAATAGACCAGACAGATTTAATTGATATTTATAGGACATTCCATCCAAAAACAGCAGATTACACTTTCCACTCATGTGCACAGAGAACATGTTCCAGGATAGATCACATATTGGGTCAAAAATCAAGCCTCAGTAACTTTAAGAAAAGTGAAATCATATCAATCATCTTTTCTGACCACAACACTATGAGATTAGAAATGACTTAGTGGGAAAAAAACATAAAAAACACAAACACATGGAGGTTAAACAATATGTTACTAAATAACCAAGAGATCACTGAAGAAATCAAAGAGGAAAACAAAAAATACCTAGAGACAAATGACAAGGAAAACACGACGATCCAAAACCTATGGGATGCAGCAAAAGCAGCTCTAAGAGGGAAGTTTATAGCTATACAAGCCTACCTCAAGAAACAAGAAAAATCTCAAATAAACAATCTAACCTTACACCTAAAGGAACTAGAGAAAGAAGAACAAACAAAACCCAAAGTGAGCAGAAGGAAAGAAATCATAAAGATCAGAGCAGAAATAAATGAAATAGAAACAAAGAAAACAATAGCAAACATCAATAAAACTAAAAGCTGGTTCTTTAAGAAGATAAACAAAATTGATAAACCTTTAGCCAGGGGCTTCCCTGTGTGGCCCAGTAGTTGACAGTCTGCCTGCCAATGCAGGGGACACGGGTTCGAGCCCTGGTCTGGGAAGATCCCACATGCCGCGGAGCAACTAGGCCCGTGAGCCACAGATACTGAGCCTGCACGTCTGAAGCCTGTGCTCTGCAATGGGAGAGGCCGCGACAGTGAGAGGCCCACGCACTGCGATGAAGAGTGGCCCCCGCTCACCGCAACTGGAGAAAGCCCTTGCACAGAAACGAAGACCCAACACAGCCAAAAATAAACTAATTAATTAAAAAAAAAAAAAACCTTTAGCCAGACTCATCAAGAAAAAGAGGGAGAGGACTCAAATCAATAAAATTAGAAATGAAAAAGGAGAAGTTACAACAGACATCACAGAAATACAAAGCATCCTAAGAGACTACTACAAGCAACTCTATGCCAATAAAATGGACAACGTGCAAGAAATGGACAAATTCTTAGAAAGGTATAACCTTCCAAGACTGAACCAGGAAGAAATAGAAAATATGAAGACACCAATCACAAGTAATGAAATTGAAACTGTGATTTAAAATCTTCCAACAAACAAAGTCCAGGACCAGATGGCTTCACAGGTGAATTCTATCAAACATTTAGAGAAGAGCTAACACCCATCCTTCTCAAACTCTTCCAAAAAATTGCGCAGGAAGGAACACTCCCAAACTCATTCTATGAGGCCACCATAACCCTGATACCAAAACCACACAAAGATACTACAAAAAAAGAAAATTACAGACCAGTATCACTGAAGAATATAGATGCAAAAATCCTCAACAAAATACTAGCAAACAGAATCCAACAACACATTAAAAGGATCATACACCATGATCAAGTGGGATTTATTCCACGGATGCAAGGATACTTCAATATACACAAATCAATCAATGTGATACACCATATTAACAAATTGAAGAATAAAAACCATATGATCAACTAAATAGAGGCAGAAAAAGCTTTTGACAAAATTCAACATCCATTTATGGTAAAAAAACTCTCCAGAAAGTGGGCATAGAGGGAACCTACCTCAACATAATAAAGGCCTTATATGACAAACCCACAGCAAACATCATTCTCAATAGTGAAAAACTGAAAGCATTTCCTCTAAGATCAGGAACAAGACAAGGATGTCCACTTTCGCCACTATTATTCAACATAGTTTTGGAAGTCCTAGCCACGGCAATCAGAGAAGAAAAAGAAATAAAAGGAATACAAATTGGAAAAGAAGAAGTAAAACTGTCACTGTTTGCAGATGACATCATACTATACATAGAGAATCTTAAAGATGCCACCAGGAAACTACTAGAGCTAATCAATGAATTTGGTAAAGTTGCAGGATACAAAATTAATGCACAGAAATCTCTTGCATTCCTATACACTAATGATGAAAAATCTGAAAGAGAAATTAAGGAAACACTTCCATTTACCATTGCAACAAGAAGAATAAAATACCTAGGAATAAACCTACCTAGGGAGACAAAAGACCTGTATGCAGAAAACTGTAAGACACTGATGAAAGAAATTAAAGATGATACAAACAGATGGAGAGATATACCATGTTCTTGGATTGGAAGAATCAATATTGTGAAAATGACTATACTACCCAAAGCAATCTACAGATTCAGTGCAATCCCTATCAAATTACCAATGGCATTTTTTATGGAACTAGAACAAAAAATCTTAAAATTTGTATGGAGACACAAAAGACCCCAAATAGCCAAAGCAGTCTTGAGGGAAAAAATCAGAGCTGGAGGAATCAGACTCCCTGACTTCAGACTATACTATAAAGTTACAGTAATGAAGACAATATGGTACTGGCAAAAAAACAGAAACATAGATCAATGGAACAAGATAGAAAGTCCAGAGATAAACCCATGCACCTATGGTCAACTAATCTATGACAAAGGATGCAAGGATATACAATAGAGAAAAGACAGTCTCTTCAATAAGTGGTGCTGGGAAAACTGGACAGCTACATGTAGAAGAATGAAATTAGAATACTCCCTAACACCATACACAAAAATAAACTCAAAATGGATTAAAGACCTAAATGTAAGACCAGACACTATAAAACTCTTAGAGGAAGAACACTCTGACATAAATCACAGGAAGATCTTTTTTGATCCACCTCCTAGAGTAATGGAAATAAAAACAAAAATAAACAAATGGGACCTAATGAAACTTCAAAGCTTTTGCACAGCAAAGGAAACCATAAACAAGATGAAAAGACAACCCTCACAATGGGAGAAAATATTTGCAAATGAGTCAACGGACAAAGGATTAATCTCCAAAATATATAAACAGCTCATGCAGCTCAACATTAAAAAAGCAAACAACCCAATCCAAAAATGGGCAGAAGACCTAAATAGACATTTCTCCAAAGAAGATATACAGATGGCCAAGAAGCACATGAATACCTGCTCAACATCACTAATTATTAGAGAAATGCAAATCAAAACTACAATGAGGTATCACCTCACACCGGTTAGAATGGGCATCATCAGAAAATCTACAAACAACAAATGCTGGAGAGGGTGTGGAGAAAAGGGAACCCTCTTGCACTGTTGGTGGGAATGTAAATTGATACAGCCACTATGGAGAACAATATGGAGGTTCCTTAAAAAACTAAAAATAGAATTACCATATGACCCAGCAATCCCACTACTGGGCATATACCCAGAGAAAACCGTAATTCAAAAAGATACCCCAACATTGCACCCCAATGTTCATTGCAGCACTATTTACAATAGCCAGGTCATGGAGCAACCTAAATGCCTATCGACAGACAAATGGATAAAGGAGATGTGGTACATATATACAATGGAATATTACTCAGCCATAAAAAGGAACGAAATTGAGTCATTTGTTGGACATGGATGGATCTAAAGACTGTCATACAGAGTGAAGTGAGTCAGAAAGAGAAAGACAAGCTCTATCCTTGCATCCTTTGTCATTAACGCATGTATGTGGAACCTAGAAAAATGGTACAGATGAACCAGTTTGCAGGGCAGAAGTTGAGACACAGATGTAGAGAACAAACGTATGGACACCAAAGGGGGAAAGCAGCGGTGGGATGGGGATGGTGGTGTGCTGAATTGAGCGATTGGGATTGACATGTATACACTGATGTGTATAAAATTGATGACTAGTAAGAACCTGCAGTATAAACAAACAAACAAACAAACAAAAAACTAATAGTAAACTTTCTTTGGGTTATTTGTATGGAAATATGTTAGTATAAATGTTTCAGACATTACATGAAATTTCTAAAAATCTTATATGTTCTGGTATAATGTTATAAGTCACAATTCTAGTTATTACTTTAAAATGTATATCTCAGAAAAAACTAAATTTCCTTGTCAATTGCATTATTATGAACTTTCATCAAATCTTTAACCATGGTCATTTTTAAGTCTTTTGTCATTTACGGACAGTTCTGGGTGTACTCTGATGCTTTTGCAAAAATGTTCCTATAAAAGGGTTTCATCTTCAAGGAATTCATGGAAAAGACTCTGACAAGTACAGGTTTCTGGTAACTGACTATACTGCTGAACTGAATGAATAAGCATTTTCAGAACTCTAACGGAAAACTGATGAATTCATAAAAGTGCTAACAAAAGATCAAGATAAAAAAAAATTAATTACATGGGACTGAGTAATTACATGATGACCTGTAATTCTTTCTACTTACTCTGAAAATGGTTTTCAGTTGTTATATTATGACTAAATTGAGATTTAAAAAACTAATTGATTAAATAAATAAATAAATAAAATAAATGCTTCCCCATGGGAAAGGAAGAAACAGGAGAGGGAAACAAGGAGAGTAAATTTCTGTAGATATACTCTAGTTCATGATATGACTTTGGAACACATTAATATTTTGCATAATTTTAAAAATAAATAATAAGTAATATCTATTTATCAAAAGTAAAATAAAACAATTGACCTCAATAGTATACTGAGTTAGTGCCATAACCACAGGAGAGAAAATATTTCAAATGATTTTACCACACAGTAATTTATTAAACATCTTCAGCTTATGTACCCTAAGGACAAAATGAACTGTAAAAAACATCTGAAATTGATTTTAATAATCATATTGTTGATGGTAGTGTTTATATTGTTATTCTGAGTCTGCTGTTTGTGAACTATGTGAGAAAGAAAATGAATAGTTATACTGGTGTCATTGATAAATACAATGCTTGACATAAGAGAAAAGAAACAGAGCTGTACAATCAAAGATATTAAGTAAAAACTATGTAGTCCTCATTTGATTTATAAGTATCTATTTGAACTCATGACAATTTATCTTTGCCTCCTGCCTCTGTCCACTGAAAGGGCTTAGAAATAATAGCCAACCCTATTAGTAACAAGGAACACCCTTAGCACCCAGACTGTGGTCTTCCACTTTTAAAAGAACTCCAGGATCTCTAAAATATTTATGGATGAAGTGATAAGATGATGTGATGCCAAGATAGAAGCTGTAATGTCTAATAAGTTGTACTGAAAGGTCTTATGGGCTCAGGAGTCAAGTTAAGAGACGCCTACTGAACAAAGATGGGATAATTTGGGCATCAAGAATAATCACAACAGGTTGAAACATTTCCGTCATGGGTTTATCCTTGAATTTGTAAAGTTATTAAAAGGAGCAGAAAATTACCTCATTCTCCTTTAGAGAATGTTACAGAAATATCTCATTTATTTTAAAAACCAAAAAATAATGAAGGAAAAGAATCAAACATTTATTCTTCCTTTCCTATAAGAGCTTGTCTCAGGGAAACCAAATAGCAGACAAGGGAAAGTTTCTTTATAGAAGCATTTTAGCTGACAAGTGAAGGAATGGTAGAATTGGGATGCTGCCATATTGCAACCCATGATGTTAGAGGCAAGGATGGATGATGGATCATCTAGGCAACAATGACCACTGGCAGCTGACATCTCAGACAGCTTGCTGATGGAGAGGTACAAAACACCACCTATGGGGAATTCTTGCCAAAAATCAAACTATATCTGGAACAAAGCTCTAAAACCAACCACCAATGTAAAGGAAACATGAGGGACAGAAGAACATGTTAAACGACAGAAAAATCTAAACTGAGAGGAACTCTAGAGACTAATGATTTGGTTTCTTTAAGAAATAAATAAATAGTGAGGGTCAAGAGAGATCAAGATCATGAAAGAGAAAGAGAAAGAACAAGGAAGCAGAATGGGGAATCTATAGACTGAAGCTATTTAAGAGAAATACAAACCATTGCATTGCAATTTATGCATCTTACTTTAATCCTAATTCAGAGTATGAAAAAAAATTAAGAGTAAAATGTGAATGTCAGCTTGACTTTTTTAATATTCAGAAAGTACTGTTGATTTTATTCTACGTATGATAATATATGGCATTATGTTTTTAAAAAGAATTCTTAACTTTTTGAGAAAAACATGAAAGTATTTATGAAAGAAATAATATGATCATTGGGATTTGTTGCAAAATAAATGAGAAGGGGACTGCATGGAGATATAGTTACAATAGGTTTACCATGAATTGATAATTGGTAGAGTTGGGTGCTGGGTAAAAGGTATAGAGTGCTGGATATAATCTGCTCTCCCTAATTTGTATATGTTTGAAATTTTTCATAATAAAAGAGTTTGTAAAGTATTATCCAGGATGAGGACAGTGCCTGTGGTGAGTGTGAGGACTATGAGACCAAAGCAGCCTGAGGTCATTGAGCTCAAAGCAGGAGGGCAGGGTTCCAAGAGAGCATAAAAATAACGGTCATTGTATATAGTAATAAAAATGAATAAACTACGGAAACAGGTAACAACATGAATGACCCACACAAACAGGGTATTGAATCACACACAAAAGAATATATACAATATGATTTCATTTATATAAAGTTCAAGAAAGGCAAAATTAATCTATATTGTTTTGGGATACATATAAAAATGGACAATTATTTTTCTTTAAAAAGTAGGGATTATACAAAATGCCATAATACTGGGTTCTCTCTGTGGGGGAGGGAGGGACCTGTGACCAGTCAGGGGTGCAGAGGGTCTTCTTGGGTTCTGGCAGTGATCTCATTCTTGACCTGTGCAGTGTTTTCCTAGGTGTTCACTATATAATAATTGTTTAAACCATACATGTATTTCTGTACCTTTCTATATATATCTTTCCATTTGAAAAGGAAGTTTAAAGGAAAAACAAAAGCAATGATTTATAAGCAGCATCATGGAGACAGGAAGCCTCAACACCCCCCAGGATTAGGCTGAACCTAATCCTGAGATACCGTGCAGAGGTGCAGGAGGAGGACCTGCCCCCTTGTGGAGTGACAGAGTGCAGAAGAGCAGGTAGGGGCATTGGTGAAATAGGGGAATGGGAAGTGTGTGCTTCATGCATCAATGAATCCAGAGGAGATGACCTTAGTCCAGGAGGCCAGGGGCTGACCAGGATGTTAGAAAAAATGGGATAGAGGGAGCTGAGTCTAAACAACAGTCCTCAAAATTCTGAATGAACTCAAAAATAGTTATTCAGCGTTCAAACTGGCATAGGACTCCAGGTTTCCGCTGGGTCGCATTTCTACCAGCAACTTCACCCTGGTCAGGGAGGTGAGCTGCCAGCCCGTGTTGAGGCCACCAGGGTCTGTGGGACCTGACAGCCACCAGCCACCCCGACCCATTGATTTGCATCTTTCACCTCTATTTGGTAAAAGACCATGTTTGCCACAAGTACCATTGTAGCTCCAGAGCCCAACACAGTGCCTGGAAAACTGTAGATGCTTTCTAAACCCTTGTTGAATGAATGAATAAATGAATGAAGAGTTCCTATTTCCTGTTTGTAGAAGTTGAGCCTAGAACTCTTCCATAAAGAGGATCTGGTGCCAGCAGAGGAACAGATTGCTTAATACTCAACACAAATACTCAAAGCTGTTTTCCATAACCAGTCTGATCATTCCTTCCACAAACTCCTCTGCATTTTTTGGAACCCAGATTTCCACAGCTGGGGTTAAGATACTGTGAGGAAGGGAATGAAGAAAAGGTTCTCATTCCTTTACTAAGTGCTCATTCTACCTTTTTTCAAAGTAAAGTGCTGTTTAGAAATGATTTCTAGGGACTTTCCTGGTGTCACAGTGGTTAAGACTCCACGCTCCCAATGCAGGGGGCCTGGGTTCAATGCCTGGTCCGGGAATTAGATCCCACACGCATGCCACAACTAAGAGTTCATATGCCACAACTAAGGAGCCCGCCTGCCGCAACTAAGACCCAGCACAACCAAATAAATAAATATTAGGGAAAAAAAAAGAAAAAGAAATGCTCTCTGAGTAAAAGTGTTGTAGGGAAGAGGAGGGAAAAGTTGTTTAAAGAAGTTGAAGAACCACAGGGAGGGCGTGAGGGAGCAGCCACAAATCGAAGCAGACGGGAAGGTGGTAGAAACAGATCAATGTTGAGACTGGTTGTTTTGCATCTCGCACGCCTGGAGTGACACAGAAAGAGAAAGCAAGCTTCAGGGCTCTGGATAATTAGAAAAGGAGCAGGGGAGGGAGGGGAGGTATGAGGGGCAACTGGCAGAGTGGTAGGAACTTGTTCCAGTGACTAACAGTGAGCACCCACAGCCCTCACCCCTGCGTGCCTGGTGCAGTAGTCTCCTAACCTGTCTCCTTGCCTCTGGCTTACCCCGATCCAGCCAATACCCCCCACCCCATTCCAGATTAACACCAAAGTCAAGAGACCTGTGTTCCAATCAAGCGTTAGAAGCACTCTGTCCAATAAAAATATAATTCGAGTCACATATGTCATTTTACATTTTCTAATAGCCACATGAAAAAAGTAAAAAAGGAAAGGTGATATTATTTTTAATAATACACCTTATTTGACCTAATGTATCCAAAATATTATCATTCTAACATATAATCAATATAAAAATATCAATCAGTTATTTTATAGTCACACTAGGTCAATGAAATCCCCTGTGCCTTTCATGGTGATAGCACACTCCAGTCACACTGGCCCCATTTCAAGCGCTTCCTAGCCATGTGTGGTGCGTGGCTACTGCACTGGACAGGGCAGAGCTCCTGTGTGACCTTGGGCATGCAACTTCACCTCTCTGAACCTTGTTTTTTTCCTCTGTAAAATGAGGGTTAGGTTTAGAGGATTTCTAGGCCACATTTTATCAGCAAAGTTAAGCTCTATTTCATAGCAAAGGACTCTGACCATTGGTTGGAAGATGTGCAGCAGAGTTTGATGATCCCAAACAGTGATACAGATCTACTTAGATGACAAGGAAGTAGGCACGTGGGACAGTCCCTGTAGCCAAGCCATTGCCTCACTATCGATCAGCATGCCATAAATACGAATCTGTTGCTAGAAATGTCAAGTTTATGACTTCACATCCCAAAGGGTTCCTTCGTGGTGCTCCCTCAATCTGCAGAGATGAGAAAAGGGCCATTAAATCACACAAAAAATTCAGAGGAGTTTGTGGAAGGAATGATCAGACTGGTTATGGAACGTTGGTACTATTCTAGATGTAAGGAGAGATCCAGACAAATGAATGACTCATTCCCTGCCTGAGAGCAGCTCATTATCTCAGTAAACAATGCCTCGGTCTTTGATGCTGGAACATAGGAGCCCTTTTCCCTTGTTCTGTCTTGTGGAAGGCGAGTAAACAGTCAGTGACTGCCTTTGGTAACTCAGCTCTGTTAGGATGCCTATTGTTTGACTGTAAAAAGGAGACTGCAGGACGTAAACAGGGCAAAGCTCTTTTCAGTGAAGCAGGCCTCAGTAGGAGTCCACACAGAACCAAAAATAATTACATCACAGCCTTAAAGATGCCTCGACCCTATTTGCCTTGTATTTATTTCCCATTTCAGTGAAGGTTTTGCTCCACCCAAGAACTGGGAGCCAAGGCTGAGCACCAGAAGGGCTGGTAAGTGGTTTAGGGATGGCTGCAATGAAACCTATTTTCCTAATAGGTCCAGTTTTCTATTAGCAAAATGAGAGGACATGCATGAGTTCATTCTGAGTTAGCCATGCCTCCTTTAGGCAGAGTTAGATTTGGGAAGACAAACATCACATTTTTCTCTACGACAGATGTCCTGGAGAGGACAATAGCTGTCCCTCCGGAGTGCAGGGCTCCAAGGGAGGGGCATCCAGAAGGGCTGCACTGGAGGGGGTGTTGGTGGGACGGGGCCAGGGGCAAGACTCGGAAGCAGAGAGTCTACGGAGGGGTGCGTCCTAGCAGGGACTTAGAACACAGGAACCCAGACAGTTCCTCAGGGTGTGAGGGGTGACTCTGGTCTAGTAAGTTCCTCTCTGACATCAGGCTCTGGTCAGCAGAAGTCTTCTATATGCCCTCTGACTGTAGAGAGGGGACTCCTACCCCAATGGTGACCAGTGTAAGTCAGAATTGGCTCAGGAAACCCTGATACCTGATACCTTCAGATGACAGAATTGGGAGGGCTTGGGCTGCGTTATCCACATGTGGCTTACACAGCAAATCAAACTTCAAGATTGCAAAGCAGAACCTGGGTTGTGGTGCGGAGGGGTGGCTTTCCAATCCCACCTCAGGTGTGCCATCAGGATGAATCCCCTAGGACTTTCTTCTCCCAGGAAACTCCACCCTCCCCCAGGGAACTGGGTGGCAGCTGCTCCTGGTACACAGTAAGCTGTAAGTCTGGTCAGGGTGCAATGCCACGGGTTTGCTTCCCAAGAGAGTTCCAGATTGAGAAAGTCTAATCATGCTTGCTACCTTCTTTATCTCTAATAACTTTTCTTTTGTTAGCAAAGACACCTGGGTTCAAACATAGGCATCAAAGAAAGAGAAGATGAGAGAGACAGACAGAGAGAGAGGAAATACCCCAACACTCTGATTAAAAGCAAAACAAAACAAGTCATTTAAACAAGGACAGAAGCCCCCATTAGCTGCAAAACTGCCCTAAACAAAGTAACACCTGGTGCAGGTAGTGACATTTATGCAGAAGAATGGGAGACAGAAATACTGACCCAGCATTCTGAGCACCATGTCATTAAAAAGATAGGGGGAAAGGAAGCCACTTCTTCACAAACCAAGCAAAAATCCAAAATAGAGCCCGAGGAAGTGAATGGGTAAAGAAAAGCGCTCCACAGCACCAGCAAGTTCCTTCTGTCGGGGTCACCCTTGAAACTCAGGGAGCTGAACTCAGACATACCCCTGGGGACACAGCCAAGGGATGGGAAAGGGAAGCGACTGGTAATTAGAAGTTCAGGGGGTGAGTCTCAGATCTGCCCCTGAGGGATGATCTCAGGAAGTCTTTTAACACCTCTCGACCTGTTTGCCACATTGTAAAGCATCCTCTCTTTCTTTTCTGGGCCTGGGTAATGTGGCTCTTCTTTCACATTTTGCTTCACATATATGGTTCTTTTCTTCCAGACCCTAAGATCCTCCTTAGGTAAAAACTCTGTCTTCTCAGTTTCTTATGCCCAGAGTCTACTTGGTTCAGAATGAATGGAGGGAAGGAAGCAAGGGATGGAGGAAGGAGAAGGGAGGAAGGGAGGGAGGAAAGGGTGGGACTGCTGAGTGAGGCAGCACGGAATAGTGCCAACTTAACTGCTTCTTTAAGTCAAACCTGATGGGATCTGGTGTACCGGGCTCTCAAGTCAGACTGCACTGTACTATCTTTGGCAAGTTTCTAGGCTCTCTATGCCTCAGTCTCTTCGTGGACACATGAAGGATTATGATGCAATCCATTTCTCAGGGCTGTCATGAGCGCTAAATAGCATAGTGATGGAAACTGCTAATCACAATGCCTGACACTTACAGCTACCCACTAAATATTAGCAATTATTGGTACGTGAGAAGAAGTAATGAAAATGAAGCCAATATTGTTGAGCCAAGTTGGGGGATACAGAGCCCCATCTGCTCTCCCTTCCTCCCCTCCCCCACTGTGCTGGAGAGAGCCCCTGTGCTCCCTTTGGAGATTAGAAATCAGTGGAAAGCAGTGGAATCACCATGGAAAGGACTCAAGCATGGAAATCAGAACTGGGTTCTAATCCCAGATTCATTACTTAGAAGAAAGCAAAGTTACTTAACCTCTCTGAGCTTCAGTCCTAATCTGCAATTTAGGAATTAAATTTGTCTGAAAGTTGTTGTGAGGATGAAATAAAGAAATGTATGCAGAGCATTTAGAACAGTTCTGGGTACTTAGCAGGCGCTCAATGAACTTGCTTCCATCTCTGTTAAACACTCTTCTAAGTGCACAGTAGTTCATTGCTATTCTCCAGGAGAGCAGGAAAAAGCCTCCTACTGACATGGTTACAAAGGAATTTGACAACACCCAGCCCCATTTCAACACTTGAGGTGGCCCTTTCCCATGCTTGATGGACAGCAGTAGGTACCTGGGGTCTCCTGCAGCCAGACTTGGCTGTCAGCCTGCTGCCAACATTGGGGACAGATTGTAGTCTGATAGAACTGCCCCTTCCAGAGGCCGGCCGCATCCTTTGCAGACAGCAGGAAATGCAAATCAGGAAATGTGAGGCTTTTGAAATGACTTAATCAGTTGTCAGACTGGGATGCTGCAAGGTGACTGGGTGATTCTGACCAAATATGAAAAAAAGAAAAACCCACAAATTCCTAACAAAACTTTCATAAATGACTCAAGAATGACAGCTATCTCATTTCAAGTAAGAGAGCAACCTGTTGTATAGAGAAAGAACATTTCCAAACAGACTTGGCAGTGCAATTTCTGGCTCCAAGATGGAGGGGGAAAATGAACATTCCATACACAGGAAAGCAAAGATTCCTGGCTACCCCATCCTCCCACTTTCCTCTTTCCCTCCAAAATCAGAGCTTGAAGCTAACTTCTAAAATGGAAGTACAGAAAGAGAGGAATCAAAGAAATGGAGAATATTAGCTTTAATTCACTAATTCTTTCAACAGATTTTTAAATGTTCCTTTTTGCTAATTAACTTTGTATTATGAAAAATTTCTAACATGTATAAAAATAGAATAACCTAATGAATTCCCATGTATTCATAACCACTTTCAACAATTATCCAATCTTTTTCTCTCTCTACCTGCACTCACTCCTCTTCCTCCTGTGCTACTTTAAGGAAAATCTCAGACACCATATCATTTAATCCATAATATTTCTTCCCAGATATTTACTGAGCACCTTCTGTATATGTTTATCACTGGGCAGGCAAAAATATCAATAGATAAGGAAGACCCCTTGCCCTCACAAAGTTCATTGAAGGGGGACATAGATCTTAAAACATGTAAATTTGAGGCATTTATTTTTATAACAAATATCGCAGAGTATGAGCTATGCCAGGCACAGTTTTCAATGCTTTATAATATTTACTGATTTAGTGTAATCCTCCTAACTACCCCATGAGGTAGGTAATATTATCATCCCCATTTTACAGATGAGAAAGCAGAGGCACAAAGAAGTTAAGTGATTTCGCTCAAGGTCACCCAGCCAGTAATAGGTGGTGCTGGGGTGCACAAAGTGCTATGAGGCACAGCAAGGGAAGTGGATCATTCTTTCTGGGGCCATTGAGGAGTGAGTAGAAGTTCCCCGTGCAGACAAACAGAAGAAACAGCATGAGCAAAGGTCTAGAAAAAGAAAGAGGTCAACACAAACGAAACAAAAGTTTTGGAGGCAAACCAGAAATGACCGGAAATGGAACTGGAAAGGCAGGTGAGGCCAGGCTCTGAAGGGCTTTTCTGAGCCGTGTTAAGGAGTGTGGACATTCCCGTGGCCTCAGGACAGCCAGCAGAGATTAAGCAGGTGAATGATGAGATCAAAGCATATTAGAAAGATAACTCTGAAGACTGCATGGAAGAGAGAATGTAAGTGAAAGAAACAGAAAGCCTACAAATGTCCAGGTAAGCTGGGAGGCGATCAAGCCTGAACCAGAGCAGTGGCCGTGGGAATGGAATGAAAGATATGAAAATAGGAATCAAGTGACACAATGCCAGTTAGGACTTTTCCTGTTTCTCAGGATTTTGGCAGAAACCGAAAGCTCTAAACAATAAAGAGCAAATACTGGCGAATTCTGAAAAGAGGCGCTGTACACATCAGCGAAGAAGCTAAGAAGTGGCCAAATCCCTTCCTGAATCCTTTAGCCCATCACCCACCTCCATTCTTCCCATAAGAGCAGCCTAGAGATTTGTTCAGGAGAGCTTTCTTTGCAGAACATTGTTGAGAACATAGGGAAAAGTCTTCCCTGCCAAGCCTAGAAAGCAAACTCCAGTGGTCTCCGAGATCAACAGGGGTGCAGAGTAGTGAGAAAATTCTTGAAAGGATGTAACAGGTATGTCTTAGAGTTTGGTGGGACAGAGTAAGTTGTCTGGTTCTTACTCTGGCATAGGGCTGGCTGGAGCTGCCACCAGAGCTAGAAGCTGCAGCAGGAGAGGCCTGGAACTCCAGAGTTCACAGACAAAGACGGCACTGCCTCCATGAATTGAGAGGCAGCCTGCCTGGGCTGCGGTTTCCCAGGAGGAAGAGGCTAGAATTGTGCTGAGAGGTGGGGTTCAACATTATAGTGAGAGAGGACTGGTGAATAGTGCAGCATGAGAGTGCCTTGAAGGGAGGGGGGTGTGTACAGAAAAGATGAACATAGCAGACCTGACTGCTTTCCTATGAAAGACCTGCTTACAAGGTCGGCCCTTGACTGGCCGTGACTGTTTCTGGGAACTCGGAGTGTTCCCACTGTTCCAAGAACTGATAACAGTTCTGGCTCCCCCTGCCTAAATTGTCTGTACAAAACATATACAGTATACTGTTTATACTCAACACCTGCTTTCCTTCTGGGAGTCTAGAATTTGGTATGTGCCAGGCAGAGACTGCCTACCGACCAGCCTTCTATAAAAACTCTGGGTGCATAGTCTGCAATAAACTTCCCTAGTTGGCAAAATTTCACACACTCCACTGGGAAGGATTTCACAGACTCCACTGGGAAGGATTTTTGGAAGCTTGTGCCTGGTTTCCCCAATTTTCCCCCTGTGTCTTTTCCCTCTGCTGATCTTGCTCTGTATCCTTTTGCCATAGTAAATTATAGCTGTGGGTGCCACTATCAGCTGAGTCCTGTGTGTCTTCCTGGTGATTCATCAAACATAGGGGTGCCTCCAAAGAACCTACCTTGTCCCCCAAGAGAAGCAATACCAGCAATTGGGTGTCTGCCAGAAAGACAGCACAGGTGTCAGGTCTGATAGCATCAGTCATGTAAAACGATTCTTAGATTTTAATTTCTCAGTTTTCTCCTTGAGCTGATCCTGGGGAAAGCAGAAGCAGCAAGGGGTGTGGGGGAGGAGGGGAGAAAGAGCAAATGAAAAGGAGGAGAAAATGAGCAAGTGGGATACAAAGTGAATACCCCTCCCACTTTGCAGATTATAAAAATGTGAGTCTGACCTCAGCTGGGGTGGAGAGGGGTAGGACCAAGGGGTTTGGAAGGGATGAGGAGGGGAAAAGTACTAAACTGAATCAGAGATTAAATGTTTTTATTTATAATATCTGAAAGTGAGACTCATAATAATTGAAAGTTAACTAGAAACAGGTGAGAAAAGCCATGCGATCTGCCTGAAATGTGGTCAAAGATGGGAATGAACATCCAGAGTGCGTTTGAGGACAATGTGGAGCTAGAATAAATCAATTTCTTGATTAACCCTACCAAGTCCAGCTCTTTCCAAAGAACCAAAACCCACTTTCCAAGCACAAGCAAGTGTTCAATAAAAGCCCGTGAAGCGTACAGGTAAATATGCTCATCTCTAGTTGAAAGAATACTGGCTGTGAATTCTGCCTCTGCTAGCTCCTCACCATGGGGTTTTGGGAGAGTGCTCCTCATCTTTCTGACCCTCAGTTTATGCTCTCATAAAATGTGGACTTGAATATCAACTTCACACGTGGGACACTATGGAAAAAGTGAGAATAGACACATAAAGCGCCTGACACCTTTGAAATATTTGGAAGAGGTGGGATACTGTGGGGTTGCGTGTTTTCACAGCCTTAGTTGTGTGTGTGGGCTTGAGCGCTTGCCTGTTTGCAGAATGTATAGCTGGCAAAGCTGGGATTGAGGAAGTCTGATTCCTCTACTGCCCCCCGCAACTGAGTCAAGCAACCACCAGGCGCTGGTCCCTCTTAGAAAGGCGGGTCACCATGTTCCCCATCACACATCTCCAGGCTACTGTTTTGCTCAACAGGAATTTGGCTGGTGCTTCCTTTCCTATAAACATCACTATAATGACCGACTGAATTTTATTTTTTCAGTAAGAACAGATATCTCTACATCCTTCCAAGCAAATCCCCATCCGTGCCTTAGATAATGCTGATATGCCTGAAATTCAAAGCAGAGAAAATACTGGACTCAAACAAAGCAAGCAAAAGAAGGTGTTTCTCAAGCTAAGACAGCATTGCAAGCCACCCACCATGGCTGTGGGATGTTTCTGGGAACTGGAGGACCCACAGTCCTCTACTCAGCTGCCAACCAACAGGTCTTTCTGCGAACAAGAGCTGGAAACGCTCCTAGCACACTTCTTGGCTTTCCCTCTTATCTTTTCTGATGCATATTTAGCCCTGGTTGGAGAGGAGTATGCAAAAGACGCAGAAACACATACATATAGCAAATATGTTTTGGGCAAACTTTATGCCTCTCTGACCTTCACTTTCCTATTCTGAGAATGAGGAAGACAGACTAGATCAAAGTTTTCAGCCTTGGCTGCAGCTATGACCATTTGGGAGCTTTAAAAAATACAGATTCCCAGGCCCGCTCCTGCCCAATTAAATCAGAACCTCTGGAGGTAGGGTTGGAGGAAGGGTGTTTTTCAAAAGCTCCCAGATAATTCTAATAGGAAGCTACCACTGGGCTATTTGATGTTTGTGGTTATTCATCTAATATTCATTTTATGATCCTTTATTTAAAGTGACCATAAAGCAATTGGCTGGCTTCCCACACCTCTCATGAAAAGCGATCTAAATGCTAAGGTTTCTCTTTGTGTAGTAAATGAAATCTAGGCCAGCTTTGTGGACAGACCAAGTCATAGTATGGTTTTAGGAATTTTTCTAATGCTAAACATCTGGGAGGTAATGATGAAATCTGAGACCAGAGGAGTAAAAAATTGAAATGCTTACAGGGTCTGGCTAGTCACATAAATGCGTGACTGAGGCCAGGTATAATAGAGACAGAGAGGGCTGGGGTTTGTGGAACCAAAATTGTGTGACCTGTCAACTTTCAGACAACCTCCCTCTCTTCTCCCCTCTCTCCTCTTCTTCTCCCCCTCACTCTTTCCCTACCTCCCTCCTCTCTTTCTTTTTCCCTTTCTTTTTCTCTCTTTCATTCGTTCTTTCTTTCTTTTTCTTTCTTTCTCTTTCTTTCTTTCTTTCCTTCCTTTTTTCCTTCTTCCTTTCTCTTCCTTCCCTCCCTCCTCTCCCCTCCCCTCCCTCCTTTCCCTCCCTCCCTTTCTTTCTTTCTCTTTCTTTCCTTCTTTTCTTTCCTTCTTCCTTTCCCTCCCTCCCTCCCTCCCTTTCTTTCTTTCTTCCTTCCTTCCTCTCTTTTCTTTCTTTCTCTCTCTCTCTCTCTCTCTCTCTCTCTCTCTTTCTTTCTATCATGTTGACAGAATGAAAGATTAACCTGCAGCATGGTTAATTCACTGGTAGGTCACCTCTTTGAGACCCCTATTCAAGACATTCTGATACATTAGGGAAAAAAAATAATAAAAATATTCCAAAAGCATCTGCCCCATTACTAGCCCTCCAAAAGACACCATGTCTTCACACTCCACGTTGCAGGGAACAATAACTTTGAGAGACAGACAACAAGACCTACTGGCAGACATTGCTCCAAACCTACTCAACCTCCTTTCCTTCATGCGTCTCCATGGGCTGCCAACGTGGCTCCATCAGCTTAAATCAAATATCTACTTACAGCCTTTTGTTTTCTGTGTGACATTCTGGTTTCCCTCTTGGGCTTATTGCACCTCCTTCTCAGAGAGAATTTTGACCAGCAAACTCCACTGATGATTTCATGTCATACAACTTCATGGATGAGAGCCTCTCCAATCTCCCCGACCCTGGAGGGCCCTACTAACCAGCTGTCCTCTAACTCAAGGTTTCTCAACCTCAGCATTATTGACATTCGGGGCCAGGGGAGGGAGAGTTATCCTATGCATTGTAGGATGTTTAACAGCATCTCTGACCTCTACCCACTAGATGCCAGTAACAACCCCCCATCCCCAGCCCCCAGCGGTGACAATCAAAAATGTCTCCAAACATTGCCAAGTGTCCCCCAGGGGACAAAATCTCCCTGGCTGGAGACCCACTGCTCTAACTGCACACAGTGTCCCAGTGCCTGCATGGAAAATGGTACAGTGAGCTCCATCAGTTTGGAACACAGCCAGCATAATAACCAAGCTTCCAAAAGAAAGACCCCAGCTGAAAAGGAAACAAGCTCCAGTATGATCAGCTGTGTCAGTTCCATTTAATTGTAAATTTGGACAGGCTCTGCTGAGTGAAGTACAGAATGTTTCTCGCCTTGGGCACTGATATTATATTAGAATAAAAGCAACCCGAGAGGCATTTGTTTTTGTGGAAAGTGCGTGCATGGGCAAAACTCTGCTCATCAGATTGTTTTGAATTAGTGTGGAAGCTATAAATAAAGTGTTCTCTCTTTTTTGGACCGGCTTTGATCTCTTTTTATCCCTCCCTTTTCAGAACCCTTTAAAGGCAGCTTTCATTCAGATCCTTCAGCAGTGAAGCAGGCGGACTTCAATAATTGCACTCAAAAGCCTCGGTTGCTTTTTGCACGCAAGCCCCACATCAGCCCGCCACCCCCAGATGCCTGTCCCCTTAATGCCCCTGGAGAACGGAAGATGGATGAACTGGGCTGAGGGAACAAGGACAGGCATGTAATGTGAAGAGACACGTTTGACTGACATTTTCCTCCTGTGTAAGGTTATTGAACAATTGTGATTGAATCACTGCAGTCGCAATTCTCACATTCCCTGGAGCAAGGGGCACAAATGAGATGTGTCTCCTCCTAGAGTGAGAGGCGTGATCCAGAATCCTTGACTCCCGTTGGGTTGGGTCATAAATAATTGAATCCTCTGACGGCACCCTGCAACTCTGCAACTGTCAGAATGGTTACTAGAAATATCCCCACATGTGAAAGATGACATGAGCTTCCATTGTCATGACACAGTCGAGTCCAAAGTAATTGAGCATTAGTGTGGCAAATAGTTATGGGAGAAAGTGTGGTAGGGAGAAGGGAATGACCCCTCTCCTAAAATAATCCCAGTACTGACTCTTACTTGCTTTGTAGTGTGAACCCCTCAGAGACTCAGTTTTCTCACATTTGAAATGAGAGCAATCGTATTTCTTTCTTAAGGTCATCAAACGTTTTAGAAAGCTATAATGGCAATGCCTGGCATATTGCCTGGTCCATTGGATGTGCTCCTCCCCCTCCTCATCATCACTGTCATCACCATCATCATCATGATTGTCATCATTTCTTCTTAGAGAGATTAATGGGTTGGTGGTTATGGGCTGTATTCGTCTCTCTTCATGTCAAAGAAGACTCTAGTTATTCTTTTCATAGGATGTTGAGGGAGAGGGAGAACTTTCCCCAGCCTTCTTATTTCTAGAGAGAAGTGGGAAATTCTCTAGAGGTTCAGGCTTGCAAACTTTCCATGACTGAGTGGCTAATAGCAGCTTTCAGAAAGACCTAGTTCAAAGGTCCGGAAGGCTATGGAGCAGGTTGTGCAAATGAGTATGTGCTTCTTTGCCTTTCCTTTCGTTGAAGAGCCTGGGCTGTGATTTCATGGATACTGAAGACCCTCATGTCATCAAACATCCTCTTCTCTCCAACTTGAATGCCAGGGTGATTAAGAAAACCAGTGTGGATTAATGGGTAGGCCATGGGCAATGAAGACAGATGCACGTGGAATCAAACTCTGATTCTTCCATTTAATAGTTGCAGGACCCTTACTATCTCTAAGCATTAGTGTCCTGTTCTGAAAACGTGGGTGGAATAATTCTTATTTCACAGAGGATTATCTTCTGGCTCAGTCCCTGCAAGGATGTGTGACAAAGTCCCAGAAGCAGGATTGTGTTCAGTGGAGGGAGCCCATTAAATAAAAATTTTCTTAAAAGTCGAGGCTGTCAGATGCTGAGACCAAGACAATTCTGCTCCAAGTCAGAACTGACCAACAGGGAGAGGAGAGTATTTCCTTCTCCTCCACGCAAGGTCATGGCCATACCATGTAAGGCTGGAGGAAGAACTAGAGGGTGGACTCAACTAAGGATATGGTCTTAAGATGCAGCTACTCCCAGGCACAAAAAATCAAAGAGACATAAGGTAAGATGACAGAGGAGTCGGAAATGCTTACATATTCCGGAGGAAAGTCAAGGTCCTCTGTGAGTTCACCAAAGACAATCCAAGAGACTCCTAGACCAGAAAGGGAGGATTAGGAAGAAGCAAGGTCCCGTATATACTACTGTTTAGGATAATGTCAGAAACTATTGCCTGTCTATTGGGACCCTCTGATATTTCCAGTCGGTGTGCCATGGAAAACAGTGGCTACACATGGATTTACAGCTGCTCACCCTTGCAGCAAATAAGAAAATATGCAACGCTAGGTCTGTTGGAAAGGCAGAATTCTGTTAAAAAGTGCCTTCCTAGGAATCAGGAGTCCAGTTCCTAGATCCAGCTCTGCCCTTCATGTGAAGCTTTGGATCCAGAACAAGCCTTCACCGATTTGACTCTCATCCGTGAAATCAGCTGAATTTGTTATACAACCCTCATCCGTAAGATAAAGTTGTTGAATTTGGTAGTACTCCTGTGGTTCTTCTATCTGAGGCATTGGGAACCTGGGTCTGAGGTTCTCGTGATGTACCTGAGTCAAAAGGAAATAGCTGCCCCTCTTGCAGTCATAATGCATGGAGAAGGGAGGAAATCTCCCTACACCAAACCTAGCAATTAGCCCAAAGCACGCAAAGAATCCATTTAATCCTGTCACATAATTTGGCATTCTCTGTCCTCTCAATGAAGTGAGGTTAACACATTGATCTTCCCAAGGAAAACACAATATCCTGGAGAGAAATCCAATTTTAACCAAAATGACATATGCACCTCGGAATGACATTTGCCCCCTATAAGGCAGTTCACCTGCCCTAGTATACAGACTTGAATCACTCACCGAAGTCTCCCTACAGACCATGGGGAAATAGAAGTAAAAATAACTTCACTTTTCAGAGACTTTAAAGATTTTCCTCATTTGGAGTGTGTGTGGAAATGCATTTTAAGCACAAATCTTTGAAGCAAATTGGAATCTTGACCACAAGGAATGAAGGTGGCTAATCTAACTTGAAGACTCCATGCAGGCAAATGTGTATTGTGATTGTGTAGAAGAAAGTCCTTTTCCTCAGGACATTTATGCTGAAAGGTTTAGGGTTTAAGAGTCATTTATATGTGCGTCTTCCTCTTACATGGTTCAGAGAAAAGAGAGGAGCAAGATAAATCAGATGTAGCAAAATGTCAGCAATTTGTGAATCTAAATAAAATAAAATGGGTGCTCATTGTAATTTTCTTGCAATTTTTCTATAGGTTTGAAACTTCAAAATTAATATTTGGGAAAAGTGAATTAGTACTGATTCAATGTTATTGCACTAAAATAATGTCACTCTTGAGTAAGAGGACTGTGTGTGATGAGAGAGAGGTTAACGTTTTTACTTGGAAAGACTAGGAATTGCTGGTAAACTATAAGCCATAGGTAGGTGGCCGGCTTGTGAATGTCATCTGCATGCATTCTGAAGTGTAAAGGAAGTAGACATTGCAATTTACAGAGAGATCATTGTCACCTTAGGTGTGGTTTGTCAGCCTTGCTTTGCCATCAGTAGTCAGCAGCAGACACGAGAGTTGCAGGATTTCCCTAATGCTCATCGTTATGAATCCGTCTCCCCTAGCGTCCTCTTGCCTCAGTCCAGAAATGTTTTGGTGAGTTCCTAGTGGCCCCCCACCCACTTTCTTTGTTGAGGAGTTGGTCTTAGGCGCTCACATTTGCCCCTTCTTACCCTCACCCCAAGCCACAGGCGATCGGACTAAGATTTGACACCGGAACTAGGCTGGGCCTGTCAGGTTTCTCTCCCACGAATCTCAAACACAGAAAGTGAGTCTGATCTAGAGAATCTGAGCTGAAAAACCACATAGGACCAGAACAATCTATAGGCAAAAGCAAGCTGAAGTTATGAAGGAGCAGAAACCATAAATGTGCAGAGAAATGTAGTTATCTGTAAAGGGGAGAAGAGGGGTGCGTGGAGAAAAACAGAGATGACAGACCATCACACCCCAGAGAGTCACAAACAGCATAGAAGCGGCACCATCTGAAGGACCCTCCACTCCTCAAGCTCCGTTTCCCATTATGCCTGACTTCCTCCCACCCCGACCCCAGGGCAATCCTCTCTTCCGCCTTTCTTTGAACTAATCAGGGTAAGTTTCAGTTCCTTGAATGTACTAATTTTCCTGCAGGATGTGACTTCCTCTCTCTCGCCCTTTGGCTGGGGTCCTATCATCCGACCACCTCCTCCTTCAGCAGACATCCCTCAGCCCAAAACTATTCATTCTAGTCTGCACTACCCCCTCTTCCCGCCACTCTCATCCAATCCAGGTCTCTGAGCCAGCTCTACACCTGGGCTCACTTGAACGATGACATGATTTATTTTACTATTTCTTTTGTTAATGTATGGATTGGTGGGATATTTGTTCTATTTCTAGTATACTGATTGCCTTAGGGATTCTAGAGGGCCAGGGACAGGCGCTGCACTACGTATGTTTGTATTATAAAAGTAATACATGTCCATAATAGAATTCTTGTGGAAAAATAGAAAAGGAAAAAAGAAGAAAGAAAAGTCATTTATAATTCCATCAACCAGAGATAAGTCCTATTCATATTTGGGCTTATTTCCTTTCAGACTTGACTTAACATAATTCAGATTATGCAGCACATACAATTTTGAATGCTCATTTCCCTTAAATGGAAAGTATCAATATTTATCTGTATTTTAAAAGTTCTGTTAAAATATCATTTTAAAAGCTGCATGGCATTCCATTTTATATAAAATATGTAAAAATGTATAAACGTATAAAACAATCTAATTACACATACTCCTATTGTTGTATATGTTGGTTGTTTTCATTGTTTGCTAATATAAATAACCCTGGGAAAAACGTCTGTGTGGTTTTAGATTCTTGATGCAAATTGGTAAGCTGGTTTCACAAACGGCCTTAATATTTGCTCTTCCTCCTTTGGTACAATACCTCTCTTGCACAGAGAAGTTCTGACGTTTACAAATTTAATTATGAAAAAAAAAGATAGCTCATATTTATTTGCATTTTTGAAGACTACTAAGTTTAAACTTTTTTCATTTGTAATTTGACTTGATACAGGGCAAATAAGTGTGTAATAAGTTTTGTTTCACTGGATGAAGGTCACATATATTATATTGCACAGAGTAGTGTCTTCTGCTGTCCTGTATCTCCGAATTAAAAAAGAAAAAAGAAAAAAAAACAACCGCACCATGTGAGCAAGTCAATTATTAGTGCTGTGCTGATAGCATTAGTATCACAGGGTTTTGCCAATTCTCCCAAACTGAGAACCAAACTTGAGTGGTTCCATATCTAAATGGGGAAAAAATAAACGAATAATATATAAGTGAAGATTACAACTAAAGCAAAATTATTACAATATACTTCTGTAAATGACTTTTCATTTCATTGTTAGTACCTGGTTTCAATAGGCACTGTTATAACATGGTAGATTTGAAAAGAGTTTAAAAATAAGAAGCTTTGGTAATGTGGTTTAAGAGATGGAAACTTCCACTTCTTAGAACTCTACGTAGATATCCAATGGAAAAAAAGAGGGTCTAGGCTAAAAGAATTGAATTCTCTCTTAGTTTTGAAAATGTTAAGACAGGAAATGCATTGGCACCATCTGTTTATGTAATGCACAGTTACTCAATAATTTTCACTAATTAAACCCCTCCAATGTCTGACCAGCTCCTTTCCTGCTGGAAAGGACAGTCTCTTTTTCCTCCAAGGTCTAGATCAGAATCACTTTTCCTGAGTTCCCAAGAGATGGAATGAAGGCAATGGGAAGTCTAGTAACTTATTTAACATTGTGTTAAGATCTAGAGGGGGAAGGGGAATTGGATAAAGGTGGTCAAAATGTACGAACTTCCCATTATAGGATAAATAAGTACTAGGGATATAAAATACAACATGATGACTATAGTCAACACCGCCGTGTGGTATATCTGAAAGTTGTTCAGAGAGCAGATCCTAAGAGTTCTCATTACAAGAAAAACTAAATTCTCTCTCTCTCTCTCTCTCTCTCTCTTTTTAATACCAATATGAGACAATAGATGTTAACTAAACTTACTGTAGCAATCATTTTACAATACGTGTAGGTCAAATCATTATGCAACACATCTTAAACTTATACAGTGCTATATGTCAATTATATCTCCAAAGAAAACAAAAAAAAGATTAGACTTTTTTTAAAAGCCTTCTTAAGATGCCATATGATCCCACTGTTTTTTTTTTTTTTGATCCCACTGTTGAACTGACCCTAAACTTACTTTGTATGGGAAGACGCTATTGAAAATTTAACTCAGTCTTATTCTTTTGTTCTCAGTCCCCAAACTTGTCACAGGATGTTCACATTTCATTTTGTATCTGTAATAGCAGAAGTCTTTTTACACGTCTGCAATCCTACCTCCCATAGAAACCGGAAATGACTTGTACCAGCTCAGGAGAGCCAACTGTTACATGTTCAGGAATTTTGTGAACCAACTGTTAAAGACAGCCATTTTAAATTACATAAACTTAAAATTTCATACACTATATTAGAAAAACAAAGGTTAATAAATATTCCAAACTCATCATTTCCTAATTATTTTACCATCTTTTATTACTATCTGTGCTCTTGAGTTTGTTTGCATGTATTGCATTGACATGATAGAGATTCTATAGAATGGTGCACTACCACACATCTCTTCCCAACTTCTCATTCAGTGATATCACATTGGTAGTTTGAAATTCACCACTGCAGTATTTACTCCACTGAAATTGGAAAAAACTGCAAATAAGAGTCTCCCACACCCAGTCCACACCGTGTCCACACCCCAAAAGAGACAGCCATTGTTAAACATTTGCCAGCACATCAACACACAGAAGGATGTGTTCTTTGGTGAAGAAGGTAGGGCTTTATGGCAAGATCTTGGGTTTCAAGGTCAGAGAAACCTGAATCTGCATACTGTGGATTTGGGCAAGCTACATAACTTCTCTGAACCTCACATTTCTCATCTATAAAATGGGAAGAATATCTGTCTCTTAAGATTGTTTTGTTTCATTTCGAGATATTGACAATCTAATATATGCCAGGTATTTTTCAGGGTGGACTGTTAGGTCAAGAAGGTGCAGTAAATGCTAACTATTATTATCTTTGCTACTATAATTATTCTGAATTGTAAGACCAGACACTATAAAACTCTTAGAGGGAAACATAGGAAAAACACTCTTTGACATAAATCACAGCAAGATCTTTTTTGACCCACCTCCTAGAGTAATGAAAATAAAAACAAAAATAAACAAATGGGACCTAATGAAACTTAAAAGCTTTTGCACAGCAAAGGAAACCATAAACAAGACAAACAGACAACCCCCAGAATGGGAGACGATATTTGCAAATGAAGCAACTGACAAAGGATTAATCTCCAAAATATAGAAACAGCTAATGCAGCTCAATATCAAAAAAACAAACAACCCAATCCAAAAATGGGCAGAAGACCTAAAGACATTTCCCCAAAGAAGACATACACATGGCCAAGAGGCACATGAAAAGCTGCTCAACATCACTAATGATTAGAGAAATGCAAATCAAAACTACAGTGAGGTATCACCTCACACCAGTCAGAATGGCCATCGTCAAAAAAATCTATAAACAACAAATGCTGGAGAGGGTGTGGAGAAAAGGGAACCCTCTTGCATTGTTGGTGGGAATGTAAATTGATACAGCCACTATGGAGAACAGTATGGAGGTTCCTTAAAAAACTAAAAATAGAACTACCATACAACCCAGCAATCCCACTACTGGGCATATACCCTGAGAAAACCATAGTTCAAAAAGACATATGTACCCCAATGTTCATTGCAGCACTGTTTACAATAGCCAGGACATGGAAACAACCTAACTGTCCATCGACAGATGAATGGATAAAGGAGATGTGGTACATATATACAATGGAATATTACTCAGCCATAAAAAGAAACGAAATTGGGTCATTTGTAGAGCTGTGGATGGATCTAGAGTCTGTCATACAGAGCGAAGTAAGTCAGATAGAGAAAAACAAATATTGTATGTTAACACATATATGTGGAATTTAGAAAAATGGTACAGACGAACCTGTTTGCAGGGCAGGAATAGAGACTCAGACGTAGAGAAGGGACATGTGGACACAGTGGGGGAAGGAGAGGGTGGGATGAATTAGGAGATTAGGACTGACACATATACACAACCATGTGTAAAACAGGTAGCTAGTGGGAACCTGCTGTATAGCACAGGGAGCTCAGCTCGGTGCTCTGTGATGACCTAGATGGGTGGGATGGGCGGGGGAGTTGGAGGGAGGTCCAAGAGGGAGGGGATATATGTATACATACAGCTGATTCACTTCGTTGTACAGCAGAAACTATCACAATATTGTAAAGCAACTATACTCCAATAAAAAAAAAAAGTATAATTCTGAGAGTTTATCATGTCAGATAAGGCAAGGAGAAAACTTTTTCTCTCCCTGTAGTAGAAATAGCTGTGATAGGGCTGCAAACAGTCCAATGCTAAATAAATAAAGAGGAAGAAGAGAGGGAGGGAGCATGGGAGGGAGGAAATGAGATTGCAGAAGGACACAGGGACAAAGTGTGGAACCTGTGTGTCCCACTAAAAAGCTGGGCCCAGGTTCTCAGGCCAACTAGCACACCTTGAATGTTTCCAAGCAAGAGGCTGTCACAGTAAGATTTGTGTTTTAGATAGATTATTCTGGCATCAGCATGCAAATGAAATGCAGAGACCAAAGCTGATGCATGAAACTAATTGGGAAGCTACTGTATGGTCTCAGTAAGAGATGGCAATGGTTTAAAGTAAGTTAGAGCTGTAGAAACAGAGAGCAAGAGATGGTAAGAGAGGTGGAAAGGAGAGCTCCTCTTACAGAAAGGCCTTGCCATCCTCCCATCCTTCCTGCAGAGATAAAGAGTAGCTAGACTAAATGCTTGAAATATTTCAATCTATCATGAGGTTTGAAAAAATACATTCTTACCTCCCTCCCCCTGCATTCTTGATTAAAATGATCATCATTGGGCAGAACTAAAAAAGATAATAGCATTAAATATATTTTTATTGACCAAAAAAATTAACTAAGAATAAAATGACAAATTGATAAGTTATCTGGAACTCACTAGAACAGGAATTGACAAACCTTTTCTGTAAAGGGTTAGATAGTCAATATTTTAGGCTTTGAGAGCCACACAGTATCTATTGCATCCACTCAATTTGGGGGTTACAACATGAAATCAGTCATTGACAATACTTTGATGAATAAGAATGGCTGTGTTCCAATAAAGCTATTTCTGAAAACTGAAATTTGAATTTCTATAATTTTCAGGTGTTACAAAATATTCTTCTTTTTAATTTTTTTTTTTCAATCATTTAAAAATGGAAAAACCATTCTTACTTGACAGGGCATCTGAAAACAGGTAGTAGGCTGGATTTGGCCTGTGGCCATAGTTTGCTGATCCCTAGACTAAAGCATGGAGAGTCTTCTGTAGTTATCACCGAAAAATTCCAAAAATTTTGTATAAAAAGTCATGGAAAACCATTAAAAGAAAACTGCACTTGAAAGAGATTAAGACACCACCAGAACAGACTGAGAAGAGGACAGATGTCTGGAGAAATATCTTAGATCGTACAAGTGAACTACCTTACGCTTGAGGTGAAAAATTAGATCTAGAGAAAAAAAAGAAAAATGGGCTTTGGAACTTCCTTTTTCCAGAATTGCCTTTGGAGCATCTGGGAATTAACAATCATTTTATTCTATCTCTGTCATTGAGAAACTTGTTTTTGAAATGGATATGATTTGAAAAAATTATTTAATTGGAAATTGAAATCCAAAGAGGCAGAGAAGATGTTTGCAGAATGTTGAGTGAGCTAAAATGAGCTTAATCTTCAGGTCCACAGATTAGAGGCCACAGTGCTGGGAGACCACATAGATGGCTATCAAACCCTACTGATAGCCTTTGAGAAAACAGCTCTAGGAGAGAGGCCGGATCTGAGATGAGCAAATTTCACTCTGATGTTCCAAAAAAGTAATGTGTATCTTAGAAATGACATTCTAGGAAAGCTGATTATGGCCCCAAAAGAAATGTACATGCTGGTGATTAAGCAGAAGGATTATGTATCCAAAGTAAAGAAATCCATTAAGGACAGAAACCCAAGAATAAAGCCACAGTAAGCTTATTTCCTGTATTGATACTGTTAGTAGGCAGGTGGTTCGGGAAAGCAACACAGATATATTATGACAGGACTTAACAAAGCAGATGCAAGATCTCTCCTGACATCCTTTTAGACCCAGTGGAGAAATCAGAATTTGATTTTTTGTTTTTGATAGGAATGGGTCCAGTGGTTTTCCTGGTCACTTCCATGAAGTTTTATCCTCTGGGAGAGGAGGAAGAGAGGGAGGGAGAGAGAGGGAGAGAGATTGGGAGGAGGAGAGAAGAACAAAAGAGGAAGAGGGGGAGAAAATATGATTTTGGAAAACACGAGAGATTTTACTAACCTCAAAGATTCTTTTTTTTTTTTTTTTTAAACACTCTAGCCTCAACAGGCACTCAACATGCTAGAAGGATGGTCTCCGACATTTTCAAATTTTAATATCTCATTATTCAGTGTTTGAATGCAAGTCAAATGGAGAGTCTGATCCAGGCAAAATTCCACACCCTGAGAAGAATCTTTCGGAAGTGTTTTCACTTCTCTCTTATGCTCCTTATGTACAGTGGACACCTGTGACGCTACGTCCCACAGTTTGGCCTGGTGATGACTTGCTGGTGGCCTGGTGTGCTGATGACTGGTAAGTAGGCTGCCAATGACCCCTCTTCTTTAAGATTCTGACTTGCTGTCTTCTATATCTCGAAGGCAAGCACTGGACTTGGAGTGAGAAGACCAGGGTTTGAGACCCAGCTTTACCACTTACCCACCATGTGACCTTGAGCAATCTCCTTATCATTAAGGCGATACTTCATGGATGGGAGTTGTGAGAATCAAGTGAGATAGTGAGGTCTGAGAATATTTTGCTGACGGTGAAATTTTGAGAGACCGTATATTTCTTATTATTATTCTCAAAGTAGCCTTTGGTGAAACCATTTATGCCTAGTCCTATGTCCTTCTTAAGCTCCATAGACGTTTGCGTGGTCTGTCCTCACATGCCCCTTAACAGCTTCCCTTAAGTGGGCACACTTAAGAAGCAGGTGAAGGGGGGGGAGAAAAAATAAAGTGGAAAGAGCTGGAAGGCTAGAGCTCTGCTCCTCATCCATCTCCATTTTCTTTGTGACTGGGAAAATCACACTCCATTTTCAGACCTCACATTTATATAATGAGGGGGTTGGAATAAATCACTGCAGAAAAACTCAGTCAAAACCTCATTTCTAGATTCGTCTTTGGGCTGCATTTTCCTTTGCTTTTCTCTTTCCCCCACTTCCATTTTACAGCTAATCCTCCCCTCTGTGTCAGTATTTTTAAGCATGTGGTCCTAGACCACTTAATCAGGATCAGCTAGAAAGCTGGTTAGAAATGCAGATGCCTGGGACCAGCCCAGATTTACTTGATCAGAAAAAATTTTGGAGTGAGGGCATGAGGTTTGGTATCATTACTTTAACAAACTCTCCAGGTGAGTTATGCCTGCTAGAATTTGCAAATTTCCACCCCAAGTTTCTTGCCTATAATCCAAGAGGACAGGACCATGTTTGTTTTTTTGTTTGTTTGTTTGTTTTGTTATTTTTGTTTTTTTAAATTTTTATTTATTTATTTATTTATTTATGACTGTGTTGGGTCCTCGTTTCTGTGCGAGGGCTTTCTCTAGTTGTGGCAAGCAGGGGCCACCCTTCATCGTGGTGCGCGGGCCTCTCACTATCGCGGCCTCTCCTGTTGCAGAGCACAGGCTCCAGACGCGCAGGCTCAGTAATTGTGGCTCATGGGCCTAGTTGCTCCACGGCATGTGGGATCTTCCCAGACCAGGGCTCGAACCCGTGTCCCCTGCATTGGCAGGCAGATTCTCAACCACTGCGCCACCAGGGAAGCCCCCATGTTTGTTTTGATTACAGCTGTATTCCAAGCACTTAGCACAGTGTCTGGCACTCAGATGACACTCAGTGAGATTTTTAAATGAGTCAGTTACTGAGTTAATGGAATGAACTCTGAGTTCTAAGGATTTGGTCCTACCCTTCACCGAAAATGTCTACCCCATTCCCTCAGAACCCTACTGGCTTCTGGATACTTAATCAATAAAGTCAGTGGTCATGATGAGAGCTGCTAAAAGGACCAAAATGTGAATCTCTTGCTCCCATATGAGAGGGGCTCTGCGGACATTTTCCTCCTGCAAGTGTCGAGTGGGGAAGGATTTTTGGACAGAGGAGGACTTTGGTGTCCCTCAATCACATCACCTAAGAAGGCTATCTGCTTTAATTGCCATCATGAAACCGCCAACTCTCTATGCTTAGAGCCTGGTGGCTCCAGTGTTCTGGTGTCTGAAAAGGTTAGGAGCCCCTAGAAGCACTCACTGGTACTGCCAAGGCTTGCTTGGTGATCACTCTGCATCCCATTTCCAGCTCTTTGGTTATACTAAATATGAATACAGTCCATATCTGAAACCTTGACTGATAGCCCTGAAGTTGTTCGTAGGGTTTTGTCACTTAAATTTGGGGGGCCTTGCAGTTTCTTTGACTGATCTAATCCCTTATCACTCAGATTCAGTATCTTCATGTGACCACCAATTTGCTCAAATGTCCTTCATTTATTCACAATTTACCCAACATGTATTGAGTATCTACCAGATGCCAACAGTGTGCTGTGTGCTTGGAATGAAAAGGTAAACAAGGCAAAATTTCTACATTTAAGGAACTCACATAATAAGAGATTCTTTCACTACAACGATGGAGGGTGAGAGATACAGTAGAGGACCCCTGAGAGTCAAACGGAAGCGTTCAACCTAACCTTATGGGGTAAGATGGGAAGTTGGCAAAAGTAACACAAATGAGGAATGTTTGCTTCCTGCACTCATTCTTTCAGCAGACATTTGCTGAGTACCCACCAAGTGCCAAGCACAGTCTGGGCTTTCTGGGAATACAGCCTTGAACGTTCCAGAGCTTGAATGAGTTCACTAAGTAATCAAGGGGGGAGGATTTCAAAGGCAAGGATAGTGGCTGTATAAAGGAATGGAGGTAACCATCCAAAGAGCTGCCCTTAGTCTCTCTCTTGCTTTTTTCCTATCATCTCATTTCTTCTCAAAACATTCCAGTCCCTCTTCCGGTTGTGCTCCTCTACACCATGGGAAATGAGACAAATTTTTATTTGGTAATTTGCTAATGTAGACTCTCTTCCAGATAACCAGGTACATAATGCTTTAAAGAATTTCATATATGAAATTAAGGGCATTTAAGGCAGTCCAGTAGGAAGCATAAGTATGGGTTAAGAGATCGTGTGCTGACCACATCTAGTTCCCACTTCTAGGGCTGTGGTGAGTGGTAAGGCGGAGAGCTGTGGGGTTAAAAGCAACCCCAGTAAAGAAGTGATAACTGAAATCTCCAGGGCTGTAGAGAGAGCATCTTGTCGCCTCAGAACCTAGTAGAGCTGCTGGAGCAGCCCGCATAATTGCAGGCAAATGGGGTTCGCTTTTTCAGATACTCAGAAGAAATGGACTTGCTCACACTCTGAAGTGGTCCTTGCTGTTAGAAGCTTCCAGAACAGAGGAAGGTGGGGTGGTGGTGGGGTGAGACAATATTAAGAGCAGAACAGATTAGCCAAGCTCTCAAAAATCTTTTTCCAGTTTCATTTGAATGATTTAGATAACACAGAGCCACTATATTGCATTCAAAGGTGTTTTTCCCCTCCTGTCTAGAGCAAAAGTCTTTTCCTCTTTCTTCAGCCCCTTCTGACAATTTGTAGCTGGCACTGAGCATTTTCAATGTGGCGTTTTGATTTGGATGATGACAAGATATTTCTTGAAACGGATTTACTTTATGCCAAATATGAAATTGGATTTGCAATGGTTGGTGCAGATGGAAAACCCATGAAAAAAATGTCAGAGCAGCCACATTGCAGGCCCAGGGGCTGTGAAATCAGGCTGCTTTCAGATGGGGATGGGGTGGTGTCCTAGGGCTCTAACTCCGGATAGAAAGGAAAATTAGTAAGGTGATGGAGGAACATTCAATGCCCTTCAAACTGGGGTCTAGTTCTCAGTTTCTCAGAGAACGTCCTGACAGATGTGTGCACACAAACTCAAGCAATGTTATTACCTTCAGATAGATGCTCCTCCCAGGTCTCAAACTAATCTCTTATAATACAGTGAGTGTTTAATTTCTCTCCCAGAGTCCTCCTCTCCTTTCTGCTCTCCCTCTATCTCTGACCCTTGGCTTATCTCGCTTATCCTTGCTGTTTCTTCCTTCCTTCTCCTTCCTCATCTCCACACCCCCCAATCCCTGCCCACCTTCCTCTCCCTTCCCTGCTCTCATTCTGCCTCCTGATCATTTTGATGTGTTCCAACTGCTGGGACTCTGTTCAAATGGCTTTTTCTGCTATTAACAAGGAACACATCAAGAGCAATGATCAGAAACAGAACAGGAAGCTCTCATTCTACTCCCTCTGGGCTTTGACCTCACACAGTGGGTCAGTGGGGAGGAGGTGCCATGAGCACAGAACCCCCAGGCCTCTATGTGGGAATTCTGTAGACCCCTCCAATGGGGATTCCGTGCCTCAACAGCTTAAAAGAACCCTCTTTGGATCATCAGATTCAACAGCAGTCTACTGGCCCCTGCTTCTCTCTCCACTTAGACCCTCTCCTGCTTTAGATCAAGGGTTCTAGTACCAAGGAAAGATGAAGGCGACCATTATTAGCCCAGGGAAAACCTTTTTTTGCAACGTAATACAATTTCACAACCTCTTCCTGTTCTCATTTTGTAGTCTTTATTTCGTGCCACCTTGGTAGACTTCTTGCTTAATATGTGAATGGTTCTTGGTTTTCTCTCCTTGCCATGGCTCACAGGACCTTCTGTCCCTTCTTCTCCTCTGAGGCCACTCCTCTCACTCTCCCAGCTCCCTACCCCTTATGATCTAGACATGATGATGTTCATATATGTCTATCCCTGACCTTTGCACACAGTTCTCTTTGGTGGGAGCACTTGTTCCACCCTTTTTTGTCAGTGCACTTGACTAGCCCTTATTTGTCCTTTCACTATAAGCTTCAAAGTCAACTCCTCCAGGAAGCCTTCCTTGATTCCTATATCCAGCCATCCACATGCATGCCCTTTTCCCCCAACACACACACAAAAGTATACATCGCATCCACTCAACTTACACCACCCCCCCACACAGAGACACAAATGAACAGAAATCCACACATTTACACTTATGCCCCCTACACATATGCCCAACCATACATATTAGATTGAACCATATGAAATTACCAATATTGGACTTTTTAACTTTCTAAAAGAATTCTAAACCAAATTCCAGTGTGGGGTGGGGGACGGGGGGGGCTTTTCCCCAACATTAACAATTCTCTGACACAGGCAGGGTGTTCTACAATTTAACTCAATTCAATTCTGACACCATCTACACGTAGATAGCATCAGATCCCTCAAGGTTAAGGGCTCAGTCCCACAAGATTGTTCTCTTCAGGTTGTCATTTGTGCTTCTGACTGATCAACTATAAATCTGAGGTTCTCATGACCCCCTCCTTGGATTTGATTAATTTGCTAGAGCAGCTCACAGAACTCAAGAAAAGAGCATACTTCTGTTTGCTGGTTTATTATAAAAGGATATACATAAGCATCCAGATGGAAGAGATGCATAGAGCAAGGTATGTGGGGAAGGTCCTGGAGGTTCCATGCCCTCTGAACACACCACTCTGCCCAAATCTCCATGTGTTCACCAACCCGGAAGCTGTCCAAACCCCATACTATTGGGATTTTTATGGAGACTTCATCACATAGGCATGATCAATCATTAACTCCATTTTCAGCCCTTCTCCCTTCTCAAGAGAATGGGGTCGGGGGGGGGGGGGGGTGGGCAGGGCTGAAATTCCAAGCCTCTAATCATGTCTTGGTCTTTCTGGTGACCAGCCCTCATCCAGGAGCCCACCCAGAGTCTCCTTGTCAGAACAAAAGACACTCTGTTATATCCAGGAAATTACAAGGTTTTCAGGAACCTTGTGTCAGGAGCTGGGGTCAAAGACCAATATTAGAACAAAAGATTCTCCTAGTGCTCTTATCACTTAGGAAATTCCAAGGGTTTCAGGAACTCTGTGCCAGCAACTGGGAATAGAGACCAATGTCCATTTTCCACTATCTCACACCTACAAAAGAGTGATTTCACACTATGCACTTTCAACTTATGTATACTACAGCTTCTACCCATGGATATACACCCTCTCCCAAATGCACATTCTTTTTCACTCAATACAAAGCCTGCAAAATACCCCTTCTACTAAGTATTATGTGGATGAATTGCATGACATTTTCATCTCCCTCATACTCAACATTTCTGGTGACACTACACATTTCTGGTAGTAAGATAAACATTAACTTGTCTCAGGATATATTTTGAAAAGATGTGCCTTGCTCCTCTAAGGCCAAGGAAGCGTAGGGTGGTTAATGAAAGGACACCTGGAATAAAGTCCCCCCAGCATTTCAATAATTCCATCTCACTGTAGAGTAGAATAAACCCCTAAGTCAATTTAGAGAGGTTTCTGCAAGACAGCAAAGTGTTTAAAACCAGTGCAGAAAGTACAGCATGGAATAGGATAAAAGAAATGCAATTCAGTTCCACAAAAATTGAGAACTCACTATGCACCAGTGTTACAGACTGAATTGTTTCCCCAAAATTCATATACTAAAGCTCTAACCCTCAAAGTGACTGTATTTGGAAATAAGGCCTATAAGGAGATAATAAAGGTTAAGAGAGGTCATAAGGGTAGGAGTATAAGCCAAGAGGGCTGTTGTCCTTATAAGAAGAGGAAGAGATACCAGAGTTCTCATTCTCTCTCGCTCTCTCTCTCGCTCTCTTTCTCCTTGCACACAGAGGCAAGGCCATATGAGGACACAGCAAGAAGGCAGCCATTTACAAACCAGGAAGAGCAGCCTCCCCAGGTATCAACCCTGATTTGGACTTCTGGCCTGCAGAGTTGTGAGAAAATACATTTATGTTCCTTAAGCCACCCAGTCTGTGGTATTTTGTTATGGCAGACCTAGTAGACAAATACAGACAGGCACACTATTCTAAGCATGAACAATAGGGCAAACAGATGAAGTCTCTACACCCCTAAAGCTTACATACTAGTGGAGGGAGACAAACAATAAACAAATGTGTAAATAGCTTGATTAGCACGAAGAAGAAAAACACAATAAGGAAAAGAAACAGAGGAAGTATTTGATTAATAAGGTAGTGAGATGTCTGTAGGGACTTGAACACTATGATAAACTTTGAATTTAATTCTGTGAAATGGGACACAACGCAGGGTTTTGAGCAGAGCAGTGACGTGATCTGACTTATGTTCTAAAAGGATCACTCTCCCTAAAATATTTGAGGACAAATGCAGGTTTATATTACTCTACTTTATGCTATCTTATATTAACTGATAAAGGCTGGGATATACTTGTAGTATTGCAGTGTAATGCCTAATGGATAACGGGCAGTAGATAAATAAATGAATGAATGGGGGATAAACATACATAAACTTAAATTATGCCTTTATGACTCACTCACTAGCTGTGTGAGCTTTGGCAAGTTGCTTAGTCTCTGTGAGCCTCATTTTTATCCTTTTGAAAAAAGAACTAATACCTAACTTCAGATTTTAATGTTGAAGGGAAATAGGGCATGTTATGGAAAGTGACTTGCCCATGATTTGCACTAAATCAATACAGTGGATTTGACCTGGATGGGCTTACCCACTTTAATTGTGTAAGGGTGGTATCTGCTTCAGAATGAGAGGGTGACAAAGCCTCGGTGAGTTTCTGAGGCTGGATTGGTGGTTCCTTCTGAGAATACTGTGTGTTTTACAGCTGTCCCAGGGCTTAATCCAGCTCCCAGATCTCTGTGTGACTGACTGGGAAAAAATTGTCAACAAAGTAATAATAGCTAATCTCATTGAAGCTTCTCTCCCAGCTGCTGTGTTAAGCCCAATCATCTCACTGAATGAGTGAATGAATCCCTTAACCCTAGGAGATCGTAAGACTATAACATATGCAATTTACTGATAAGGAAATTGATGTTCAGAAATGATAATTAATTTATCCAAGATCACACATCTAAGAAGAGAAGCAGGGGTTTGAATCCAGTTTTGCCTGGACCCAAAGCTCTGGCTTTTACAAATTCTGGCCCCTCCTCAGGCCCTCCAGAAACCTCACAATCCATCAGTGTAAATATATCTTGGTAGAGCCTATATTTTTACATTCTGAGTTGGCCCCTGTGGTAGTCATTAGCTCTATTTTCCAACTATTTCTGGCTCCTGACCTTCTGAGAATACTGTAGGGTTGTATTTCCCTGTCTCCTTTGGTGTTAGGCACAGCCCTAGGACTTGCTATATCTGATAAAAGGTGAGAAAAGTAAGGCAATCACTTCCAGGTAGAAGAGTTAAGAAACAGTGCCTGATTCACTACAGTCACTCTTTCCCCACAGTGGATGTGAGTATGGAAGGAAGTGACACAATGGAGCTCCCCTCTGCCTGGGTCCTTGGGTTACTATGATGAGTGGATGCCCCTGGTGATCTGCCCAGGACATGTGCTGTGGGGGAGAAATGGTGGGGCTGCAATCTGGGTGTTAGCTGTGACAGTGCTAATCCTGGCCCTGTGCACCTCTGGGTGTCCTTCCTGCCTGCCCCTCCCAAACCTCTTCAGGATGCATTTCTCAATTCCAGCTGCTTTCAGGCCACAGTCAATAGAAAGCACGGGAGTGGGTTAGGGGGTGAAAAGAAGGGAGAAAACAGAATCTTCTTCTTTCTCCTCACTGCCATGGCTGCATCTCTGGCAGCAACTGTGTCTCTGCCATGGCTCTAGCTCTGGCTTGACACATCCCCCATGGCCCTGACCTCTTGTAGGGGACCACAGCCCTTAGTTCCTCCCACCCAAGGGTGCTAGTGGCTTCTTGCTCTTTCTGGGTGGCTAATTTCTGGGTTCCTTCCTTCTCATTTGGTTTATCAGACTCTTTCAGTCCTTGTGTAACTCCTTCTATACAATGACTTTCCTCTGTTGAAAATACTCCAAGTGTTTTTTGTCACCTGGCTAGACCTAAGTACTACAGTCCATTTTCTAGGGTGATTTCTGGGGAAAAACGTACGATTCTGGTTCCACACAAAACATGCAGATGGTGCTTAATTCATTCTTGTTGCCTTGCAATACACAACAGCACTCTCCCGCCTTCCCCTGCCTAGGAGTTCAGGCCTACAACGTGTCTTTCTGGAACTCAATATCCCTTTTCTGAGGATAATTAAGATAATGTCATTCAAACAAATAGAAAATATTCTACTGATGACTGACTCCAATTCAAATGTCTCTGGCAAGAACTTTTAAACAAAGGAGGGCTCCAATCTATGCAAGTGATAAAGTGATCTTTTGAAGTTTCCGCTTATTTCCTATTCTGTTCACTCTTGGTCTGTGTACTCACTCATATGTGTACTTATGAGTAACTATGCAGGCTGGTTTTCTGTTCTTATCATCCAAGTTTCTTGGTTTTCCACATAGTCCTGACAGATGAAGTTCCCTGTGCTTCATAAACAGGACCTCATTGCCTCTTCTTGGACTATGATTTTGATCAAAGCTGAGCCTGAGCTCAAAATAAACAAGAATGAATATCTCTGGGTAGTCAATAACAAACAGAAGTTGCCAGCTGGAGGACCTCGGGCCTATTGCAACCAGCACAAAGATTTTGTTGGTACTACCCAGACCTTTTTTTTTTTTTTTAATTGGAATGTGTTATCAAAATATCAAAGTTAGACATTTCGTATTTTAAAATCCCAATGTATTCTGTCTATTGGAAGATTGGGAAATTTGGACCCATGAGGTCCTTTTCTTACAAGGTAACAAAAGTTTCCTAATTTAGGCATTTGCTCTCTAGGTCACTACAGTCCCCACAGGCTCCATCAGGCATTTACTTCACCTGTCTGGACCCAGTAGTCATTTGAGTTTGTGTGCCCTGTGATGGGCTGTGGCAGGAGGGACAAATAAGTATGTATAGTGTTAAGCCATTGAGATTTAGGGCTTATCTGTTGCCACTGCAGAGCCAGTCTATGTGACTAATACATGGGGCTTTTCTGTTTTCAGTGGTATAATCTATGGGGAAATAAGAACATACTCTTGAGTAATCTCTGTACCAGGATGTGTTATTAGCCTGGGTTCCCAAGAGAAACAGAACCAATAGGAGATAGATATAGATATATAAATACATTTGTTTGGCCTACACAGACCATTATATGTTACACATACACACACAGAAACATATATATATATATGAGAAAGAGAGAGTTAGAGACGTGTTTTAAAATAACTGGCTCACATGATTGTGAGGACTAGCAAATCTGAAATTCACAGGGTAGGATGGCAGACTGGAGATTCAGGTAAGAAGGTAAGAGCTCTGATATTGCAGTCTTGAGTCCAAAGTCTGGAAACTCAGACTATCTATGTTGCAGTCTGGAGGCAGAATTCAATCTTCCTCAAGAAACTTCAGTCTTTGATTTTAAGGCCTTCAACTGACTAGATAAAGCCCACCTGCATTATGTAGAGTAATCTGCTTTACTTAAAGTTTACTGACTGTAAATATTAATCCTACCTAAAAAATACCTTCATAATAACATCTAGACTAGTGTTTGACCAAACAGCTGAGCACCATAGCCTACCCAAGTTGACACATAAAATTAACCATAACACAGGCTATACACAAAGTCTCAGGACTGTCTTATCTTTCTGATCTATTGACTATTCTGTGGTTGGAAATCTGAAAAATTATGTCTATATTAAGAGAAACAGATACAATCAGCAAGGAAATAGAAAATTCTCTTGAATTTTTAATATAAGATAGAAAAAATTAAAGAAAGCGTCAAAACATCTCTCCACTACTTTGCTCATTGCCCTTTACCAGTCCAAGTACTTAAGTGCATATGTTTGCACTACATTCATCAGCATGGCCCATGGACCTGGCTTCTAATGCCGGCATTAGCTGCCATACCCTCCTGACCTCTAGAGAACCCAAGGCTCTCATTACTTTCCCTGCCTTGGCTCCTCCCCAAGCATGGAAGCATTTTGCTATGCGTCAAAAAAGAAATGAAGGTCAAGGACACAGTGAGGTTGTAAAAGTGGGGGTGGGGAGGAAGAAAGAGGGATTGAGCAGAGAGTCACTGCAAGGAGTAAGGGTTCAAAGCAGAAATCAGACTGGGACAATTGCTCCCTTCTACTCAGAGAGGATATTCTGGGAGTTTCCTCTCTCCATGCTCTTCACTCTCCTGTCACAAGGTAGTAGGAAAGGCCAAGATTGAAAGAAGGCTTGCAATCCACTCCCAGTTCTCCCAACCCCCTTTCCACCTCCTGCCCTTGGAAGGCCAAGTGGGATCCAGGTGGGTAGTGTGGGGAAAGGTAAGTCAGGAGCAGGCTCCAGAAAACTGCCTTAACCTATCTACGGGGAGAAGAACCCTCAGAGGCTAGCACGCTGTGGAGGGAAGACAAATTAGACCGAAGCCCCAGGGAGCAATGAAGGATGGACTTGGCTGCACTGTCTTTCCCATGATGTTTCATGATGAGGACGCCAGGGGAGTGGTCGCAGCTCAGGCAGATGGCTGGGGCAGGATTCGCCCTGACACACATCGAGTCAGCTCAAGGCAGTGGTTAACAGCTCAGGCTTAAGCAGACAGGCTCCAATTAGGATCCCAAACTCAGCTACTCACCAGCTAGTTGAAATTTAAGATATTATTTAATCTCTCCAACTCTCATTTTATTCGTAAAACAAGGATTAAAAAGTTTCTTTTTAAGGTTGTGATAGAAATTATAATTACTACCACTTATGGGTTCTTCTTATGGGTTCTGTGTGCTTTCTATACAGCTATTCAATCAAACCACATAATGAACCTCAGAGGCACATGAGGTTGCTCTTTGCCTATTTGGAGCCTATGTATGAAGCAGTAAAACCTCCCTTTCTTCAAGATACTTTACTTGCATCTGTCGGAAGATTGTCATAATATACTATTTTTGTTAGAATAAGAAATTCTATTAGCATCTGCTGGGAAACGTGGGCAGTAAGCATGTTGGTCTCTCACGTTGATGATGTAAATGGTGTTCCCTTAGATCTGGTGCCTTTGTGCACTCTACAACTGACACAACTGCATGCAGCACACCTGTAGCTATGATTGCTATCCCCATTTTACAGATAAGTAAACCGAAGTTCTCAGAGGTTAAGTAATTTGGTTGAGATTAATCCAAGAGGTATCACTGTGCTTTCAGCCGAGGCAACCAGCACTGTGACAGATACAAAGTAGGTTCTCATGTAAGATTAGGTGCAATTTTTGTTACTGTTAGAACTGCCTCAAATAGGCAAAGTGGAGTTCGTTTACAGGTTTTTGCCTTAAAATGGGGATTATTCCAATGACCGTGTAATGGATAGATTAGAGGGAGAAGATAATTGCATTACATGAATGAACTGGTCCAGCAATATTAATTGGTTTGTGCAGCATAGTTTAGTTTTTGATGTTGTAATGCAGCTTTTTTATGTGTGTTTAAAGCTTTGCTAATTATTAAAATGCCTTGAATCTGTCGCAATCTTTATCCTCTTCAAAGGGTTTCTACATTTACTCCTGGATTGTAAAGGATGCATGGTATCTTCCAGATTTCACACATGTAAAAAGGGAGACTCAGGATCTAGCGAGGTCCCCTGTTTATGTGTTAAAGGACTGGGTCAGTGAGCCTTGAATCCTCCGCTCAGGAACAATGATGAATCCCTGAAGGAACTGGCTCCAGGGCCCTGGTCACCTGCTGAGCCCTTCTCTCCTCAACCCACTGGGTAAAACCCACAGGGATACAAAACTAAGAGGCAGCACCGAACCTAGAGAGCTCACCAGCTGGTCCTCAGACAATGTCACTTTGGACAGAGAAGTGCTGAAATAGAGGCATACTCAAACCAGGAAGCAGTGTCCAAGTCCCACTGCCTCTCATGTAAATGTGGGGACACACTAATGCAGCAAAGGGTCATTGTGAGGTTTAAATGAGTTTATATATGTAAGGGTTTAGAATGGCACTTGACACATAGCCTGTAAAAGTGACATACACACACACACACACACACACACACACACACACACACACTACTCCCTTCAGAGGCAGAAGTAATCAGTTCTACCGGGTCTGTTAGGCATCAGAGAAGGCTTCACAGAGGAGGTGACTGTCTTGTATATTTTCCTCAAAGGGCTTAAGAAATGCTTTGAAAGAAGAAACCAGAGCACACAGCATGATTTGTGTCCTAATCAGTATTGTTTGAAGTCGGGGGCAATCTCCACAAATGAATGAGTACTTGCCAAGGGTTCGGAAATGCTTATTTTAAGGATATATTTCAAAATCAAACAACACACTTCCCCTTTGATTTTAAACTGAGAAGACAAAACATAAGGTAACCTTTTCTTGATGACTCAGGATTTAGCCTTTTGCTGTTGGTAATCTTTTCTCAGGGCACCTCGGAGCTCTTCCTAATCGGCTGCCTAAATTTATACACAACAGTCAAGAGAAGGATCTGAGAGAGACAGCTCTCCCCTGACAATGAAATGACCAGGCAGTGCTTTGCTCCTTCCAGGCCTGTTACACCTACTTCCATTTCCACAGCGATGTCCTATGATCAGGAATGTGACGGTGTGTGTTAGTCACTGTGCCCTGAAAATACAAAGGTAAATACGACATCTGTGAAGGACGAGGGACGTCTTTGAGTGGGAGAGACAAAGAAATGGAGGTGGTTGCAATGCAGAATGAGGGGCAGGGGGGTAGAGATATAAGTTTTGTTGGGCCTGAAGCTTATATGATTTAGTGGGGTCCTCTTGAAAACAATAATATTAAAACCAATTCACAAAAGAAGGTTCAGAAGTAAATGAGTATTTATTCAGAATGAGAAAAATCAACAAATATCTAAATATTTTCAGATACAGGTCCCTTTCTTCTGAGATCTCTTTGCACAATTTACAATAAATAAACATACATATCAATTCTCCTTGACTGCTCACTGCCTTCTCTTCAACACCTGGAACACTCTATGTCACAAATGATGCCTAGTACCCAAAGAGGCCCATGTGTGTAGGGGTCCCAAACCTTAGGCATCATTAACTTCAAGGTCAATCCACCTTTGAGAGTGAGTGGTATGTATAATGATGTAAGTAAATGCAGGATGGGAGCACTAAGCCTAAGATTCAGGAAGCCTTCCTGGAGGAAGAGACCCATGAACTGAGCCTGAAGGGATATAAGCAATTAGCTAGGGGGGTGGGGGGGGAGTGGCTTCCAGAGAAGGGCAGAAGCCTGTGCAAAGGCTGCAGGATGGGAGGAGGGGAGTAAATTTGGGATACCTGTGCTACTGTGCATTGGTTGCTATGATTTAAAATGTGTTTTTAGGTTGGGAAGAATATTTAGAGCAAAATTTCCCATTGACTTACATAATTTGAGCCCTGGAGCTTGGAAAAGTGAGCAATCAACATCAGAGACAGAACAGCAGCCCACCTCATTGACAGATTCCAGACCTCCAGAGTCAAAGTGCTTCCTTTTTCATTACTCAGAGCCCTTCTTCTGGGACTCTTAAGCCCACTTCTTTCTCATCTATGGGAATGAATGCAAAGAAACCTTCTTCTTATCAGGAGTGTTTGTCAGTCTGGCCTCTCTCTCCTTCCTCTTTACTGCCTTTCCTTAGGTTTCTGACTTTTCTGAATAAAAGATATCACCCCTCTTCCCCCAGTCTTGCTAGTTAAAAAGAGGATGCTTTAAAATATTGTATTTTGTGCTAAAACCAGCAAACCCTACAATGACTAATCCTGAACACGGTAGATGCTCATTAAATGTTTGATATACGACTGAGTCAGTTGCAGAATCCCAGTCCCCAGATTCCACTTAATCACTGGGAGGCTTTCAGGCAAGTTCCTTAGCCTTATTGTCTTCATATCAGGAGGCTAAATGAGATATGAGTGTATGCAATTCACTCTGTCATCAGATTTGCTGAAACCTACAGGTGCAAAGATGAAGATGGCAGACCCTGCTCTGGAGGAGCCTCAGGCTCAGTGTGGGAGCTCAGTATAGAAACAAGTGATTAAACTCTGGTGCAAAGGGCTTTGATGGAGGGGACCAACACGGTATGCACGTAAGGAGGCTATGCTGGAGCTGAGTGTGACAAGGAGAGTCTGCCAGGCAGACATGTGGAAAGAGACAAATCCAGGCAGAAGGCGTATCGTGTGCAAATATGTGGAGGATGAGCAAATAGTGCTCTGATTCTGGCATGCAGGCAGGAGGGAGGAAATGGGATAAACAAATGGGCAGGGAGCCTGATGCAATGGTTTTGAATATGGGGATGAGCAGTTTGAATTTGACCCCATAGGAAACAGGGAGGCAATGAGTAAATTTCAGCAGAGGAATTATACATAGTTATGTCTTCGTGTCTGCTGTGATGTGGTGGATGGGCTGCTCTGTGTGTGTTGGGGGGTTGGTGGGGGGAGACCAAGTAGGGAGGTGACTTCAATAGTGTTCCCCCAACTCCAGCCCCCCCATGGACACACTCCATCATTTATAGCTAATTCATTGTAATTAGTTTAGGAATTCTCACCCACTCCAGAGATGAACATTCAAGCAGAAAAATCTAGATTTAGAAAACTATATGCATTTTTCTCTATCATTGTTTTTGGTGTAAGCTCCATCCTGACCCTTCAGTCCTACTCTGCCATTGCCTGCACTAGCCTGGGGCTAGCACATAAAACCCAGAGGCAGCAGCCCCAACTCTGAGCAGTTGTCCATCTGTCTCCTCTCTCCCTTGATAACAACTGCCACTGCTTAGTCATCCACAAATATAAGCAGAATGCCTACCACGTATCCAGCCCTGACTTGTAAGGTGGGAACAAAAAGATGAATAATATAACCAGAGTGCCTGCCTTCAAGGGATTCATAGACTGGTGGAGAACTTTTTATAGACTAGATGCATTTTCTGCCATGAGCTGCTCACAACAGTGCTATAAGATGCAGGGATCATTATCCCCATTTTAGAGATGAGGACACATGCTTAGGAAGGTTAGGTGACTCACCCAAAGCATACGAAATTCTTTTCTTGTTCTTAACTATTTTTCTTTTATTTTGCACAATTACCTTGTTAGGAGGGGAATCTCTTTCCCATTCCTGACATTCCTTCTGCATGGAGGAAACTCCCCTAGCAAAGCATGTGGTGGGGAGGAAAGGTGACTTGAAGAGACTAGCAATTTGGAAGGGGAAACTACACCTAATCCCTTTCTCTTATTTCCTCTTGAGACTTGACCAAGTGAAAAGGCACACCTTCTGCAGTCTCCCTCCACGCCCTCCCTCTGCCCTCCACGTCACAGCCAAAAAACGTTAGCACTGCATGGTTAAGTAGTCCGTCCATGGTTACGCGTAGATGTGAATGCAAGTAGGCCCACCCCAGTCTCTATCTTTGACTACTGTATTTGTTTCCCAGAGCTGCTATAACAAAGTACCACAGCCTGGGTGGCTTAAGCAATAGAAATTTATTTCCTCATAGTTCTGGAAGCTAGAAGTCCAAGATCAAGACCTCTCTCCTTGTCTTGGAGATTACCATCTTCTCCCTGTGTCTTCACATGCTCTTCCCTCTATGTGTGTCTGTGTCCTAATCTCCTTTTCTTCTAAGGACATCAGTCATACTGGATTAAGGCCCACCCGAATGACCTCATTTTACCTTAATCACCTCTTTAAAGACCTTAGATCCAAATACCGTCACATTCTGAGGTAATGGGAGTTAGAACTACAACACATGAATTTAAGGGTGACACAGTCCATCCCATAACAACCAGTATGCTAGATTGCCTCTTTCATGACTAGACAAGAGTAGTACAGAAATATTGGGAATGTAAGGGAAGGAGCTACGTAAGCTCTCAGGAGTGGATAAACAAACTAACGTGGGAGTTGAGCGGAGGAAGGGATTATCTCCAGCTCCTGGAATGCAGCAGGGCTGTGAGAAAGCTAAAGGAATATCCATCAGGGTTCTTGGTCACAGGCAAAAGAGACCAACTTTGTCTCCTATAAGCAGATAAAATATGTATATCAGGGAAAAAAAGGAGACTCACAGAATGCAAGGGAAAGAGGAAGAACCTGGCTTGTGAAAAAAATAAAATAAAATAAATGGAAGTCACTCCCAGGGGTCTGGGTAGCTAGAACCAGTGGAGAGCCTCTTCCGAATGCTTCTTCCGGAATGAATTCACCCCAGTCACTTCTGCCCTTACAGCAGACCCCTTGAAATTCAGACTCCCAGGACAGGAAGTCCAATCGAGGCATGTGTCCACTCTTCGGTTCTGGGAATCCGGGACACTTGGAACAAGACTGCATCAAATAGGGGTGGGTAGTTTCCTGAAGGGAGATCAAGGGGCTGTCTCCAAACATGGGGGAGTAAATGCTGAGTAGTCAAAAGCAGTGCTGCAGTGGAATGTGTCATCCTGATATCATAGCTGGGGAAACTGAGTCTTAGCTTTAAGTACAGCTTGTAATGTAAGAGACCTGGGACTTACAAAAAGTTCTGCTAATTCCAAATGATGTACTCTTTCTAGCCACCCCACTGTGCATCAGTCTGCCCACTCCCAGCGTGAATAAATTAATATATGCGTAAATATATAAATAAACAAACAAGCAAACAAGTACATGGCGAGGTTAGAATTCCAAAATTTTAATCCACTAATTTATATATACTCTCCCTTCACTACTAAATTGAAGTGAAGGCTGAGGTATGTTTAATAAGAGAGCTTTCTTTATTTGGTTATCATTAATATTCAAGACAGAATTTGAATTCACATAGTCCACCTTTTGCGAGAGAAGAGCAAGTTCTAGTTTTCCATCCTGTCAATCCTTCTGGGCCCTGAGAGGCTAAGGAATCTTTACACACAACTCAGCTCCTGCAGGTGACCTCTGCTTTCCTGCCATTTGGATTATCGAGCCTCCCAGGCAAGGGTCATGTCCAACTCTGTGTTTGCAGTAGCACCTGATATATTGGTGGATCTCAAAAAAAGTAAATTAACATTAGCAATGTGGATAGGTTTGTCATGTATATGAGAGAGGGAAGGTAGCAGTTCCACATTTGGGGAAAGGTAATTGAGTTGGGGTTGGGGGTGACAGCAGATCCCGCATCTTTCAATTTATTTGGTATTTATTGAACCTCCAGTTATATGTCCAATGCAATGCAAGCCCCCCAAAAGAAAGGGAAAAGAATAAGCCGACAGCTGATTCTAAGAAATATTTCATCTTTATAGTTATATGTTTTATAACTGAAACCTGAGCTCTGGACTTTAAGTTTAAAGGCCAATTCACAAGGGCATGTGACTTCCACAGTATTTTTTCCAAAATTCTATAAGCCCATAGTAATCATGAGAAAAACATCAGAAAAACCCAGACAATCTACAGGATACCTGGCTTCTCAAGACTGTCAAGGTCATGAAAAACAAGAAAAAATTAAGAAACTATAATAGGCCAGAGGAGAATGAGGGGACATAACAACTAAATGCAATGTGGTACCCTGACTGGATGCTGGAAGAGAAAGAACTTACTATGTATAGTGTCCATCCCCACCCCCACCCCCGGCACCCATCGCCACCAACAAAAAAAAAATTATGTTCACCCAGTAGCTATGAATGTCACCTTTTGGGGGAATAGGTTCTTTGCAAATATAATCAAGTCAAGGTGAGGTCATACTTGATTCAATTGGGCCATAAAACTGGTGTATGACTGGTGTTCTTATAAAAAGAGGGAAATTTGTACACAGAGACACAGACACAAGGAGAGAAGCCCATGTGAAGATGAAGGCGGAGATTGGAATGATGCATCTTAGCCTCATCTAAGCCTGTCTTAGCCTGTTCAGGTTGCTGTAGCAAAATTCCACAGACTGGTGGTTTATAAACAACAGGAATTTATTTCTCACAGTTCTGGAGGCTGGAAGTCCAAGATCAAGGTGTTAGGATGGTGAAGTGAGGGCTCTCCTCTGGGTCACAGAATTCTTGTTGCGTCCTCACGTGGCAGAAGGGAGAGGAAGCTCTCTCAGGCCTCTTTTATAAGGGTGTTAATTTCACTCATAAGGGCAGAGTCCTCATGAACTAATCACCTCCCAAAGACCCTATCTCCATTGGGCATTAGGATCTCAACATATGAATTTAGAGGAGACAAAAACATTCACACCATAGCACTAAAGAACTCCACAGATTACCAGCAACCACCAGAATCTAGAAGAGGCAAAGCAGGATTCTTCCCTAGAAACTTTGGAGAGAGCACGGCCCTTTGGGCACCTTGATTTTGGACTTCTAGCTTCCAGAACAGTGAGAGAATAAATTTCTGTTGTTCTAAGCTACCCAGTTTGTAGTACTTCGTTATAACAGCCCTAGACATTAATGGACATTAATGGAAAAAAATGGTAAAATCAAGTTAAAGGCTAGAGTCATTAATAATAATGTACTGATGTTGGTTTCTTAGTTTGACAAGTGTATCACTATAAGATGTTGACCATAGGGTAAAACAGGTAAGTGTTATACCAAGAATGCTATGTGCTAGCTTTGCAAGTTTTTTTTTTAATTATAAATGTTTATTTTGGAAAAAAGGTCAATTCACAGGCTGTGTCATCTTTGGATGGTCACCACCCTGAGCTTGGGTCTCCTCATGCATAAAATGGAGATAATAAGAGTCCTACTGAGAACTGTGTTTAAAATGTGATAATGCATATAAAGTCACATCTTTTCTCATTTTTATTCTGTCATTTGGTCGATTTGCCAGCCCTTCCAAATTCATGTCACAGCGAATTTGTCCAGTTCATGCCTTTATTCATGCCATTGTTTAAAATCTTAACAAAGAAAAGGGCAGAACCCTTCAGGCTGCTGCTGGGTTCAGTGGCAGGATGCCCAATGAACAGGAATAGTCTTCCAACTCGCCATGAATCCAGCTAACTCTTATGTTACATCTCAGGCTAAAATCTAGGCACCCTATGAGTCAACATTCCCTACATGTCCACTAGTTGAATAACCTTAATAAAAAAGAAGTGACATTAGTCTAGGAAAGATATGATACTTTTCTTATCTTTTATAGGTGACTATGTAACATCATGGTTAGGTGGAGTCAGATTCGTTGGGTTCAAACTCTAACTATACTAGGGTTGCCACTGGGCAAGTTAGTTACTCTCTCTTAGACTCAGTTGCCCCATCTGTAAAATGAGGACAGAAATATCTTCCTCATAAAGTTGTTATAAAGGTGACATTGAATAATGTGTGCAAAGAACTAAGCCACACAATAGGCATCGGTGCGTATTAAGAGTGTGTGTGTGTACACCCGTGTTTGTATGTATGCACACTTTCATTGACTGATGCAGTGACTGACATACCAGGAGCACAAAGATTGTCTCTTTCAGGAAAAAGTCCCGTGCAAATGAGGACACTATAGATGGAAGAGAGACTGTGACTTGCCCAAGGTCATAGTGCAGGAGAATGGCAGAAGTCCCAGCGGAACACAGGACTCATGACTCCAAGGGCATTTACTCTGCAGGGATCTCAGAAATGATCTGATTGCTTTTTTTTTTTTTTTTTTTAATAAATTTATTTATTTATTTATTTATTATTTATTTTTGGCTGTGTTGGGTCTTCGTTTCTGTGCGAGGGCTTTCTCCAGTTGTGGCGAGTGGGGGCCACTCTTCATCACGGTGCACGGGCCTCTCACTGTCGCGGCCTTTCCCCTTGCGGAGCACAGGCTCCAGAAGCGCAGGCTCAGTAGTTGTGGCACACGGGCTTAGTTGCTCCGCGGCATGTGGGATCTTCCCAGACCAGGGCTCGAACCCATGTCCCCCACACTGGCAGGCGGACTCTTAACCACTGCGCCACCAGGGAAGCCCGATCTGATTGCTTTTAACTTATAGACATGAAAACTGAATCCCAAACAATCAATGGGGCTTGTCTAGGGCACCATGATTTGTAAGTGGTAAATATTATACCTCTGTCTCATGTGTTCTGACTCCTAGTTTAGGCCTTTTTCTACCTCTTCTGGATACTCAATAGCACCTACTACTATCTATCCGTAGGCATCCAGTCTGCACTTAAAGAGTTAACTGTTGATATCCAGCATCTCAGAAAACAAGGGCAGCTCTGAAAACTGTCAGACCTTTGGGCAAGGGCAGTGAGGATGAGCACAGTAAATCCAGGGCAGCTTTGATTAAAACATAGCTCTTTGCTGAAAGACCGGTAGCTGTATCTTAACGTAAATACTGAAAAAGCCTCAGTAATCCCAGAGGCTTCAGCTACGTGCATCACAGCTAAGCAGTACTTTGGGCACACAGGAAGCTCCAAGAATATTCCAGCCCAGCTCTGTCTGCCTCACTCACACTGTGGAATTTTGTGCAAATCATTTCTCTGCTCTGTGCTGCAGTTAATACTATAAATAATGGTACCAGAGAGTTTCAAAATACTTTACAGTTCTCAAAAAAGACATTTTGACAGTTAGCTATTGTCTCATTTGATCCTCACAACAGCTCTTCAGGATATTACTGTTATTATTATATCATAGCCCCTATACTATAGATAAGAAAACAGGTTCAGTGACACGGAGGTTGTTTTTATTGACAAATATATATTATCAACAATGATAATAAGGATTAATAAGCATAAGGAAGTATAGCCATTATTTTATAATAATTTTTAAATGGAGTATAATCTATAAAAATATTGAATCCCTACGTTGTGCACCTGAAACTAATATTGTAAATCGACTATACTTCAATGAAAAAAACCAATAATAGTAAGGAAAGTAGTAGTTAATATTTGCTGAGCATGTATCAAAGCTCCAAGCACTTTAAATGTATTTGTCACTTAATTCTCACACAACTTTGTGAAGTTGGAGATACTGTTATCCTTATTCTAAGCCACAAGAGAGGTTAAGCAACTTGCTTAACCTGAGGTCACAGAGCTAGGAAATGAAGGAGTCAAGATGTGAGACCAAGAAATCTGGCTCCAGAGCCCATGTTCTCATTAATAAGCTATAACAAACACAGCCTTTTGCTAAATAATGAGCTTCTGAGCTGAATAAGACACAGACACACCCTTCTCCTTAAGGAGTTCATAGACTACATTGGGGAAATAGACATGTAAATTAAGATCATCACAATTCAGGAAGATAAAGAAGTATAAGATTCCTGAGTGGAGCAATGACACAGGGGTGATTAAAGTCAACATGGTGGATCTTGGATTAAAATCCAGGCCTTCTGAGTGCATAGTCAATATACATTCATTCTTTCCTTCTTCCGATAAATATTACTACTAAGTGGTAGAGATTGGAAATAATAATAATAATAATGACATTATTCTTCTCCTGAAGAACCAATAATTACAATCCAGAGAAAACATTTTCCAAATCACTTCAAGCCCATAGCCTTTGTTCCAACATGAACATACCAAGAGCCCATCAGTCAGAAACTGAAGTGAGGACTATTCACTTACCAATTCCCTACCCATCCCCTGCCCACTGCCAGTGAAGAGGCACCAAGGAGCATTCCATTCCAGTGACGTCAGCAGTGGTAGCCTGATTTAATATAACCTCAAGCTCAATCACTTGCAGTAACACAAACTTAGTTGGGATCCCTTTAATCCCCATAGAGGTTTGTCTCAATACACTGGGTATTGGCTCTGCCTTGAGAACTATGCTTGCTCTCTGGTGGCGGGTCTGCTGCGAATTCCAGGAATGCAGCAGTAGTAGGTCAGTACATTCTTTAGATGACAACTGGTGTTTTTGAACCAATCCTCAAAAAAAATGTCTTTGAAGGATGTGGTCAGACTTTCCACACCTTCTCCCTTTGGAGTCAGAACTATCTTAGAATACACGTTCCCTAGCGTTTTGAGGATAAGAGAGATGAGATTGCAATTAGAAAAAGCTAAAGATGGAGTTTTATTCCTAAAATAACAAAGTCAGCTATAAATTTCACAATCAAGCTCAGAGTATGTGAGGTGAAATTATAAAATATGCCTCCTTCAACAACGTGACTTCCAAATATGGTAATAGTTCTTTCATTTTTTCCAAATAATCACCAGAATACCCACGTAACTTACTAACAAGAAAGGCTAAGACGTGAAACCTTTCCAACAATGGCTGTAGAAATATGTCACCATATTCACTGCATCTAGGAGAGGGGAGGGATTGCTTCTGCTTCTAAATAGCAAGAGGAGAGAGAAATTGAGTCTAACCTGTCAATTATCATTCCTTCTTGCTGCCTCATTGTGTCGTTATCAGACTGGTCCTGCATAACTTGACACTTGATGCACATCCATGGCTACTAAGATGCCCTTGTTGATCTAAGTCACTGACCATGTTGAAAGACAAGCCTAGCCACTTGGCCCCAAAGCTTATCCAGTGAGCCTGGGCTCAGTTTCAGCCATGATTTGCCAAAACCATCTCTCCCCTACCCTCCTCCACTTAAGAGCCTGGGCCACCTACCTGGGCTACCTCTTTGGGGGATGGTTTTTTTTATTTTCTCTATCACTGGGCTTTCAGCTGGACCACCCTGGTCCATCTTTTTACCTTCAAATTCTCCTGGCTTCTTTTTGTCCTTGGACTATTAATGCAAACTGGTCCTCTTTTTCTCAGGGATCAGTATTCCCTGCCAGGGGTCTCAGCGTTGGGCACCTTGACCAAGGTTTTGTCCTCATGAATGCCTGTTCCTCCTAAATCTATGCAACTGATGGAGTGATTTTATGACTCTCTTCTGAACAGAGATTCCTCTGGGACTTTTGTCACTATTTCTAGTTCAAGAAGAGGCTGGCATTATTTTTCAGGATTTCCCTCATCACGCCCTGATAGCAGCAACGTGCACGAAGAAAGCAACAAGTGTGGAAGGCTGTGAGTGGGATGGCAGCCGTTTCTTTTTCATCAGAACATATCAACGTGTTCCATCCTCAGAGTGGCATGGAGTCGACATTGGGCAAACTGGTCAGGGCAGGGAGGGAAAGCAGCAAGAGGAGACTCAAAACAGATGGCTTTGTCTGCCTTTTTCTTGTCTGGCCTGGCAGCCAAGCAATTAGGAGCAAGCCTATCTGTGCTCATCAGCTGACCAGCGGAGGGGGGATCCCAGGGAAGAGATGAGGAAGGACAGAAGGGAGGCTCCAGGAGTGCATGTCTACCCTAGTCTAACGCATGACCAGATTTAACCAGCAGCCCTTGAATGTGAACCCTTGGTATCGCAGGACTAGCAAGGCTGCTGCTGTGAACGCAGAGTACAGATTCATGCAGGAAAACTGCCTTGCTGTGCTGAGAGCCATGGGGCTGTTACCTGTGTTGCTTCCAGAGGCCTATGCAGCTGCCTTTACCTGCTTGTCTTTTCCCAGGGTCCTCTTTGTCAAACAAATCAATTAAAAACATCAACTGCTGGACAAACAAACACAGGCAGCAGGAAAGGGCCTGAAGGGCCAAGTTCTGTTTTCAGTTACTCTGGGTTTTCAAGCACTTTCCAAAAATATAACTCCCACCACCATGGCAAACCTGCCTGTGATGAAACATAATGTACGATTTCTAACGTTGACACAGAACAGATGGGACTTTGATTTTTTTAATCTGTTTTTGATAGAAGAGAAATAGACATAATGGATTCTTTTTGGCGGGGGAGAGGGGATTTGGGCTTTTTTTTCCCCTCATCACATGCATAGCTAACACTGAGAGTTCTTGGGTTCCCTCTCCTTGTTTGTCATCAATCCCTTCTGTAACTGGGAGTCCCTGCTGGACTGGGCCTTGCTTTACTCATCAACCAGAAAGGATGCAGTTTACTGCCCCCAGGTCTCTTCCATCTGGCTCAAAAGAGCAGCTGTGGGAGCTGCACACCGGAAGAGTCTCTTCAGACTCACAAGCAATGAGAGAGGGGCTTCTCGGCATTGATCTACAAAGTGATGGCTGAACAGGGGACACGGGAGATGGTTATCCTCACCTACCCCAGATATTCCTGTAATCTAAGTGAAAGCAGTGGGCAGGCCACGCAGAACCGGCTTCAAGATGAGTCCCAACAGATTGCAGCCCACAAGCTCCTCCTAAACAGGCCTTCCAGAGCTGACCCTGGTCACAAAATGCCCTTTTTAAGCCCTCCCATTAATTGCCAGCGGAGATCCTTTGAGTGTGGTCTATGCTCAGAATGTTCTTTGGTGGGGGGATGTCCACACCCACATGATCCCATTCCCATGACAACAGTTGGTACAGGAGCAGCTTGCAACAGACTCTATAAGATTGGTTAGGCCTGGCTACTTTAACCCCAAACTGTCTGATTAGATGATAATAAGTATAGCTGAATAACTGTTCAAGCCAGATTTCAAATTTAATTTACTACTGGACTTTATTTCTTCCTACCCAAAAAGTGCCCATCAAAGAAAAAAAATTAAAAACAGAAAGAAAAACACAACGAGGGACTAGAGCTTAGGGTGGTGGGTGTTCTGCCCTATGTTGAGAGTGGCTTGGCTCTCTGGTCTCAATCAGACAGGCTCCCCAGGAAGCTGTATTGATTCAAAGCGACAAAAGGCAGTCTTGTGTGGGAGAGTGAGTGCAGGTTTTTTGGCCTTCCCAAGACCTGCTCACTGCCCCACCATTCTCGGGGGGTTGGTGGGGTGGGAGGGGGGCTGGGAGGCAGGGGTGGGGGGAGGCAGGTTACTGGTTTAGGAAACTGGTAGGATTACAACCTGGAAATTCACCTCATGCTCTCCCAGATTCCAGTCTCTCCAGCACAAGTGAAATTACCCTGACCATTTTTCTGAAAGAAAAATCTGGAAATAGGAATACTTCCCCCAAAGAAATTTTTTGGCAGAGAAAAGAACAAGGTCATACAGAAACTGAAAATTTTTACATATCCACAGGAAATGAAATCACTGTCTTAAAGAGATATCTGCACCCTCCCCCATGTTCATTGCAGCATTATTCACAATAGCTGACACATGAAGACAACCTAAGTGTCCATTAATGGATGAACAGATAAAGAAAATGTGATATATATACTCAATATCACACATACACATACACACACAGTGGAATATTAGCCATAAAAGGAAGAAAATCCTGACTTTCGTGACAACATGGATGGACTTTGAGGGAGTTATGCTAAGTGAAATAAGTCAGAGAAAGACAAATGCTGTATAATCTCACTTATATCTGTAATCTAAAACACCTCAAGTTCATAGAAACAGAGAACAGATTGGTAGTTGTCAGAGGCTGGGGGAGGGAGGGAATGGGAGAATGGGGTAAATGGGTGAAGGTGATCGAAAGGTACAAACCCCCAGTTATAAGAGAAATAAAGTCTAGGGATCTAATGTACAGCATGGTGACTATAGTTAACAACACTGCATTGTATATTTGAAAGTTGTTAAGAGAATAGATCTTAAAAGTTCTCTTCACAGGGGGGAAAAATTGCAACTGTGTTACAATTTCTCATCACAGGAAAAAATTTAACTATGTAACTGTAACAATTGTTATATATGTACGTATATATATATACAAAATACAATATATCTATAATGTTATATGTCAATTACATCTCAATAAAACTGGGAAAAAATTTTTCCAGAGGAGCAAAGATTGCTGGATTGTCTTATTTTGTGAGCCAGCTGTAGAAAAAGAAGTCTATTTCTACATTTTTATATATTTCACATGCATCAGAAGTGCATCCTCTTGGTGACTATTTCTCAGACTCAATATCATGTGTATAAACAAGAGGACACTTGTCATTTTGTTTGCCATGTTGGACAGCAAGTGCCATGGTACATAATAGATACTCAGTAAATGTTCTGACTTAAAAAAAAATTGTTTTAACTGCCATAATTTAGTTAATGAACATTTAGTAAACAAGCAGGAGGAGGAGAATGCCCTCAGTACTGATGACAACAATGATGATGACGTTAGAAGGAATGAAGAGAAAGCAAGATAAAAAAGAGCCTATATGGGGTAACCTATCAACTTTCTGATGAATATGCCCAAGTAAAATGGGATTGCCAGGGCCTGAATTCAAATACCACTCTTACCACTTAGGATGATTAGTTGGCAAGTCATATTATGTCCCATTCTCAGTTTCTTCATCTTTAACATGGAGATAATGATTCCTCACAAGCTGTGAAAATCAAATGAGAAAATCATATGTAAAAGCACTAGGTAAATGGCTTTGTGCAAATATAAGGAGGTAATTTTATTATCATTCATAAAAAACCACATAGATCACTTAGCATCCACTCAAGTGTTAAGATATCTTAACACAAAGTATCTACGAAAATAACCAAGGATTTTATATATATATATATATAAATATATAATATATATATTAATTGCTGTGTAAAAACAACCACAAACTTAGTTGCTGAAAACAACACCATTTATAATGGCACAATTCTGGAGGGCAGCAGTCCAGGCAGGCTCAGCTGGATTCTTTGTTTAGGGTTTCACAAGGCTGAGGACAGGTGTCAACTGGTGACTCGGAAAGAATTTGCTTCAAAGCTCATTCATGTTGCTGACTGAATTAAATTCCTTGAGTTGTAGGACTGAGGTCCCCATTTTCTGGTTGGCTGTTGGCAAGGTACCACTCTTAGCATCTCGAGGCTACTTTTAGGTCCTTGCCCTGTGGCCCCCTCTATCTCAGCAACCTCCCTTATACCAAATCTATTCCTCCTTCTACTATCAGCTAAAGACAATTCTGCTTTAAAGTGATTAGATTAGGTCCACCAGAACATTCTTTTGATTTACCCAAAGTCAACTGATTAGTAACCTTAACTACACCACAAAAACCTTCTACCATAAAATGTAACATAATCATGAGTGTGATATCTCATCATATTTACATTCTTGGGAATTAGGACTGAACATCTGGGGAAGAAGGCATTTTAGAATTCTGCCTACCACAGATCATAAACCTACTGGAGAATAGCTTTGAATACATACACTATGTTTCTCCTTATTAGGACTTGAGGGTCACATTCATATATTCACAGTGCCCAGCACAATTCTTTGCACACAATTCTTTGCATATTAAGGTGCTTAATATGGGTTGTTAAATAGAAACAAGAGGCTTTTGGGGGGACATCTGCTTTGAAATCTCAGCTTTCATAAAGAAAATAAGGATAGAAAGTGGGTTTTTTTTATTTTGTTAATAATTGTATAGCCACCTCACCCCTCTGCCACCTAGCAAAATACCCAACATATAGTGAGTCCATGATAAATAATGTTAAATGAATAAGTGAGTAAATGAATGAATGAATGAATAAATAAATGCATGGAAGAATTTTTCACTTAGGCTTAACTAATAATCTCCTCTGACATCTACACAACAAGTTAAGGTTGTTTTTTGTTTGTTTGTTTTTCGTTTTAGTTTTTTTGGAAAAGAAAATATTGGGGAAAGCTCAGTAATAAGACTTTGGTTTTGATTTTTTTAAGTTTCCTCAGGGATTTGTTCTACTGTGATCTAGTTACACTGAACAATGCTATTCCCCCTCAGCAGAGAGGCGCCAGTACTTCCAGGCTAGAGGAAGATTTGCATAGATCAAACAGCAGTTCTGCCTAAAGCATCAGAGGGCACCTGAAAAACAGCCAACTCCAAGAGCCTTCTCTTTAAAAGAATTTAAGAGCCTCGCCAGTCTGCTAAGGAATTTAACTGCACAGGGCATCGTATCAGGTTAGATTCTAGCTCTGCTAAAAAGTAAATGGCTCCTACCAAAAAAAGCACACACGCAAAAAAATCTTCTATCACCCATCCACAAAAATGACAAAGCCTCCACACTGTTTTGAAGTGTATTTCTTGAAATCCAGATTGACAGATATTAGATTGAAGGGAGGCAGCTTAATATCAAAGATGAGAGCTGGCAATGCAGCAGGAAAACACAATCCACCTTGCCATAGAGAAATCAATGTTCTGCTCTTAGCCATTACTGCATTAGTGACTGGTTATTATTTAAAAATAAAAACCTGAAAATGTATTGGTTACACCTTTATCAGACTATCTCCCCAGAGGATTCTGTTATGATTCTTCTGTTTTCTAAGTTGCACAAAACAATTTCCCATTAACCGTATCCTAGCACATTCTGCTTACTAAACCAAAGCCATTTACATAATGGGTAATTTAAGACACACGCACAAATTAGCTAAATATATATATAAGCAAATACCTTGCTAAAGTTTGGACACAGTTGGAAAATGTGAAGGTTGAGGTGGAAGATGGGAGCAAGGTGTATATGTGTTATAAGTTAAAGAACAAAATATATTAATATTACCTAATAGTCATAATAGCATTTGTTACATGGCACTATATTTGTATTAACTCATTTAATCCTCACAGAAACTCTATAATGTAGGTGTATTATTGTCATCTCCCACTTATGGATGGAATTACGAAGCAGAGAGGTCAAACAGAGATGGGCATTGAACTCAGAAAGACTTAATTATTAGACTCTGCTACTGCTGATACACTCAGTGGTGGGTTTTCTAAACTCTACATCTATTTCATATCATGTGACTAGGTCCTGCCTCCTGCTGCTGGGTAGCTCTTGGTACCCTGCCCCATTTCTCTAAGCCTCGGTTTCCACATCTGTAAAATGGGGATAAAAATAGAGCCACGCTCCCAGGGATGATTACAGTGAGGATTATTCATTTCTTTATTCAAAAGATATTCAGTGAGCACCTACTATGTGCCAGGCACTGTCCTGAACAGTAAACAGAGCAGACAAACCCCTGCCCCCTCAGGAAGCATACTTTCTAGAGTGGGGAACAGACGATAAACAAAAACGTAGCAAAACCATACAGATTCTATGGCCACTAAAGCAGTGAAGAATGGACCTCTTCACCGGGCTGATCAGGTATAAGCCTAACCCTTGGGGTGAAAAAGCCACTGGGGTACGTGGACACACCACAGAGATACTGCTCCCACATGCATTACCTACTTGCTCAAGACAGACTTAGAAAAGTTACATTTTAGTACCAGGAAATCACATCTAGTGAGTGACAGAGGCTGTAATTTAATGCAGGCTTATCTGTGGAACCCCCAGAGTCAGTGGTCTTTCTAATGTAGATGCTCAATAAAGGATCATTTTCTAAGCTGCCTGCAACTGCAGAATCCCCATCTTTTCTTTAGGTTTTACATTGTGGTTGGCTTTAGCACATGATTCAAAGAAAAAGTTGGCAAAGAAAGCAGCTTAATTTTCAGGTACCAACTGCATAAAAGGCTCTGTCTCAAGACCTCACTTCAGGGCAGCGAATTTCTCTAACAGCTGGTCAAGGCCATCCATCGAAATGGAGACCAAGAGGTGCCATCCCAGGAGAAAGGGGCTGATGAGATTGTTTTCAGCAAGATGTCAGTTTGTATCATCCGAATCTAGGCTGATGATATCACTTAATAGCTGGGTGACCTTAGACAAGTTACTTAACCTTTTTATTCCTGATTCCTCAATTCCAAAATGGGACTAATGGTAGTATCTATTTCACAGAGTGGTTACAAGTTTTTGGACATCTCCACTTGAAAGCTTGAATAGACTCCTCAAATTAAAAACTCCTCATCCAAATTAACCATGATGATTCTGATCTCCTCCTCAAACTACTCCTACCCTAGCCTTCTCCATTTCAGTAAATGACAATCCCATTCTTCTAGGGGCTCAGTTTAAAAAGAAGCAAACAAAAACGTCAACTTTCTTGATTCTTCCCCTATATCTCATATGCATTCACAAAATTCTGTTACCTCAACCTTGAAAAACATGTCCAGAATCCAACCACCTCTCACCTGTAACTGCTGGAACCCTTGTTTAAGCCACTACAATCTCATGGACTGTTGCCATGACTACTTAATGGTCTCTTTGTTTCTGTCCTTGGTCAATTCTCAATGCAGTGGTCAGCAGGATCCTTTAGAAACATCAATCAGCTCATGACACTCCTTAGCTCAAAATGCTGCCCAAGTTTTTTTCAATAGTAAATACTACAGTACTACACCATCCATGGTTGGTTGAAACCACCAATAGGGAGGGTCCACTGTAAAGTTACACACAGATTTTCTACTATCTGGAGGGTCAGTGCACCTAACCCCTGCGTCGTTCAAGGGTCAACTGTACATAGGGGCTTCCATTTTTCCTTTTGCCTTGGGTTCCAGTATCGTTCAGTGCAGCATTGTCAATACTATCTAAAATTTTGAAAAAAATAAAAACTAAAAAAACCCAAAACTTTGATATTTTGTTCATCATAATAGTTTGAATAATTTTGATTTTAAAAAGATTGTATTAAAATATTATTTATCTAGTTTAAAAAAAAAAACGTTGCCATGGCTCCCCTTCTCACTCAGAGTAAACTCAGATCCTTACACTCGTCTAGTCTACAAACCCTACACAAATGTCCCTCCCCCATCTCTCTAACCTTGCATCCCCTCCTATGTTCTCCTCAGGTCACAGTGGTCTCCTTGCTGTTCCTTGCCATGCTTTTTTTTTTTTTTCCTGCCTGGGTTCTTTCCTCTTTCAGTTCCCTCTGCCTGGAAGTAACTCTTCCCCAGGTATCCACATACATGCTCCCTCACCTGCAAGACTTTCCTCCCAAGTCACCTCTTAGGCAAGGTCTTCCCTAAATACTATTTAAATGTCCAACACCCTGCAGCCAATCTCACACACACACACACACACACACACACACACCCTATCCTTTCCCCCCGGTTTTTTTTTCCTTTGTAATAGAAAACCTTCACTACCTTCTAAGAAAACTGATAAATATTGACTTTTTAAATGGTTTGTTTCTTTTCACTGCAACACATAAAGTGAAGAAGGCAGCCATTTTGTCTATCTTGTTCACTCTTGTATCTCTGTCAACCGGAACAGGGTTTCTCAACCTCAGCACTACTAACATTTTGGGCAGGATAATTCTTTGTTGTGAGTGCTGTCCCACATTGTAGGATGTTTAGCAGCATCCCTGGCCTTTACCCATCAGATGCCAATAGCACTTCCTCAGTTATTACAAGCACAATGTCTCCAAATATTGCCAAATATCCCCTGGAAGGCAAAATCTCTCCTACTTGAGTATCACTGACCTAAAGCAATGCCTAATACAAAGCGAATGCTCAGTAATTATTTATTGAAAGAATAAATGAATGTTAAATGAGTTAATGTCTTAAGCACATAAAACAGTATTTGGCATATAGTAAGTATTCAAGAAATGTTAATTATGATCAATATGTTATTTTTATTATTGTTGCTATGTTTTTGTCTACATCTAGAATAAATCATGGAGACAGTCAAACTGTATCATGGAATTTGATACAGATTTCATTTTTAAAATATATTTGGATTATTTTTAAAATTGCAGTACAAAACTTCACACAGAGAAGTATTAACACATTGGATACCACCAGTTCATTAGCTTGTGTTGCCACATTAACTTGCTTCTGTGCAGGCCTCAGAATACATCATCTTCTGCCATCTCTATGCATATATTTTAACTTCTTATAAATGTGTTGCTGTTTCGGAAGGCTGTAGTTTGGCACTGGTGTTTATTTTTATTCTTGTCTATTCCTATTGGCACATGTAAAACTGTTCAAGCAAGTACTCTGTGGTTCAGTTGTATCAAACATACATTGATTTAATCTCCCCAAATTCAACTATATGAGCTTGGCCAAAAAATAAAGAAAGAAAGCATAATTTTCATTCAAAATGGGCCCCTAATGCAAGCCAATTACTTCATCTGGTGCTCAACTAAAGCAATAGCAATCTGTTCTACCCTGGAGGAACAATTGGCTGTTCCTCCAGGAAAGCCATCTTTCCAGTGGAAAGATGGGACACTATACACAAAACCAATATACCATTTTTTATGGGAGATTTAGAATATTTTTCATGGGCTATTTGACCATGTATGTTTATAGTCCTTTCTTATCTTCAGTCTTAAAATCCAAAAAAGTCTTTGAAAGACAGCATTTTGGAGTAACTCATTTGGCAGCAAATTCTGTGAGGTTATTTATGGTCATTGTTTTTCCAGTGTGTTTGATTATGAGATGCTGCCCCAGATTCCCACCAAAGGTGTTAATTAAGTGAGAACACATGCACCTTACTACCTTCATAAAATATGAAAATTCTGAGTTTCAGGACACATCTGACCACACAGTTTAAGAAGAGGGATTGTGGACCATTAATTGGTTTTCAGCTCATTTGTTATTTTTCTACCTTGATGCTTGAGTAAGATATTACCTAATCGTATAGCAATACCACTGTTCTGCACCCCATCAATAAATGCTGCCTGCCTGTATCCCTCCTGCAAAAAGAGTAACCATGAATGGAAAGCATATGAAGCATGTAGATAGTTTGTGTGCTTAACATAAGTTTAGGGTACTTATTGTCTCATTTTTATATTTATAATATCGAATTAAAATAGTTGTGATATAATCCACAGCAACCACTAATCACAAAGACTGACTATACTAAACACAAAGTCTTATTAATTAAGATAATTATAATCATCATCATTGCCATGACTGGTGGTTCATTTTTGAAACCAAATTTCTTACTAGTGTTCCTTCACACTTCAGCAATCACTTGTTTGAAGAGCATCCTGGGATTATAAAGCAAACACTTAAAATTGTCTCATCTGCTTGCTCTTGTGTTATCTTACGTGCTCAATGCAGTTTTTATCAACAAAATTGATAAACCTCTAATCAGACTGATCGAATAAAAAAGAGAGGACACAAACAACCAATAGCAGAAGTGAAAGAGGGAACATCATTACAGCTCCAAAAGACATGAAAAGGATAGTATAGGAACATTTTAAACAACTTTATTCCAATAAATGTGATGATAAATAAACCGATGCCTTGAAAGACACAAACTTGCAGAGCTAACTAAAGAGAAGTAGATAACTTGAATAGCCTATTATCTATTAAAGAAGTTGAATTCCAAGTTTCATCCTTACCAGTAGGCCCAGATGGTTTCACTTTTGAACTCTATTTAAACATTTAAGAAAGAATGCAAAGGAGTAAAGAGATATTTCAGGGGTGGGAAGAAATCATCTGTATCTCAAGTGTGGTGCAAGTACATAATGCATACATTTTTCAAAACCCTTCAAACTGTACACCTAAAATAAGGGGTGAATTTTACTATATGTAAATTATACCTCAATAAACCTCAATAAAGAAAGACAAATGAAGAAAGGAAATCATGTAACTATTGGGGAGACAAGAATGCAGGCTGAGTCAGATGACAAGTCTGAAGAGCATTCTCAGACAATGTATCTAGACAGAGTGGTGGGTATCACATTAGTTTGGGTAGAGGTCCTACCAACAAGCACAAGCTTTATCTGAAGCCACCACAAGGTCCTGCCTTCAACTCTGCACTCAATAGGCTCTAGAAGAACACAAAATCAATCTGACTGCTGGTAGCTTTCCCTCTGATAGTGAAATATTTCTCTTCCTCCTCCATGACTCATGTGAGAAGTGCATGTATCTGTGCAGTGAGTGGTTCTCACAGAATGAAGCGAGAATCTACATGTCACTAATGTCACCAAATAACCCCTTTCCTTGGGAAATAACCTGCAATTCCCAAATGTGAAAGGGACTTTGTTAGTTTAACAACAGAAGCATGAAAGGAATTAAAATAAATTCCTTAGCTGAAAGTGAAAAATACACATTCTTAAAGAATTTTGTTTGTCTCCCTTTCATTTCTAGGTCCCAAGATTTTTATTAAAGCTTGGAAGTGTCATTTGGAGATCTAACTGCTATTTTTATTTTGTCCCACTTTGTGATTATAATGGGCTGAACTATGCGTCCCTGCCTCCTCAATCTGCCTCCAAATTCATATGTTGAAGTCCTAAACCCCAGTAACTCAGAATGTGATTATATTTGGAGTTAGGGTCTTTAAACAGAAAATCAAGGTTAAATGAGGTCACTAGGGTAGGCCCTAACCAATCTGTCTGGTGTCCTTATAAGGAGAGGAGATTAGGACACAGACACACAAAGGGAAGACTATGTGAAAACATAGAAAAGAATTATGTGCAAGCCAAGGAGAAAAGCATTCAGAAAAAAATCAACCCTGCAGACACATGAACTTTGATCTAGAATCAAGAGAAAATAAATTTCTGTTGTTTAAGCCACTTTGTCTGTGGTACTTCATTATGGCAGCCCTAGAAGACTCCTATAAAGTGGACCTTCCATATTCATGGGTTCCCCACGGGCAGGTTCAACCAACTGCAGATAGAAAATATTAGAAAAAAAAAATTCCAGAAAGTTCCAAAAGCAAAACTTGAATTTGCTGCATACTAGCAACTATTTATTATATAGCATTTATATTGTATTAGGTATTAGAAGTAATATAGAGATGATTTCAAGTACATGGGAGGATATGCTTAGGTTATATGGAAATACTACATCATTTTATACAAGGGACTTGTGCATCCTCAGATTTCGGTACCTGAGGGGGCATGGTGGGTCCTGGAACGAATACCCCTTATATATACCAAGGGATGGCTCTAGTGACTTTCCCTGTAGTATGTGCATAATAAATACAGGTAAAATTCTGAATTATGAAGCTATAATCTCTACCTTGCTGGATCTTTTACAGAAAAGGCAGGAAATTCCAAATGAGCTTGTCCCAAACTGAGCTCAACTAAGCTGGACAACAATTTCAGTCTTCAAGTTCATTTTAGCAGTGCTAAAATTCAATTGTAGTGTGAGCCTTTGCCGTGTGATTTCCTGATGGCTTGTGCTCCTTGTTGGTGCCCATATCTGAAAATGAACAAAACAGGCATTTGGCTAATTATATATTTTTCAACCTGAACAAATTTTATTCCTGAAGTTAGCCCAGCTTTTGCTTGTTTATTTGCTACTCCAAATAAGACAGTGAGCTATGTGGGCTGACAGAGCAATTTTTGCATCCAAAAAATTACAACAATAATTTAAGAATCCCAAAAAGAAAGAGGAGGAGGAGGACACGTGAGGATATTTATTTTCCACTAACACAGTGTGTTCTCTCTACCAGCCACTGCCAGAAGTAAGAGACAGGCAGCAATACCTCTCCTTCAATAAGCATGCAGCCTTGGAGTCCATATGTTCTCTGAAATGCATATTTTCCAACATAGTGGTTCTCAGCACGGACTTTAAAACCAGAATGGCCTGGGTTTGAATTTTGGCGTCATCACTTACTGCTGTTTCATTTGTCAAGTTTTTAATCTCTGTTTCCTCATTTGTAAGATGGTAGTTTTATTATTGTTTGGAAGGCATTTCTTAATTATCATCATTCATGTTCAATACAAACCGTTACCATTTGTATAAAAGTTTGGGATATTGCAAAGCACTTTTACACACGTTATTGTTTTTATCCTTAAAATGCCTCTGTGAAGTCAAGGAAAGGTATCGTTACTCCTGTTTTATGTGTAAGGAAATTGAGTCTGAAAACATGAGATGACTTGCCCATGGCCACCCAGGAAGACAGTCTTAGACTCAATCCCAGGTCTTCAAATTCACAATGCTATGCTCTTTCCCATCAGTACACTGCCTTCTCCCTTACTAAAGGTGATCTGGAAGGCCTCTGGTTGCTGTAGGCAAAGATTTATTTCAAACATCCATCTTCCTGAAACAACCCATAAACCAGGCAGACTCCAAACACTCCAGACAAATGCAAGTCTACTAAATGCCTTTTCTCGAGGACGACCGATATCAACAATGATGATCTTCACAAGAGATTCTTGCACATCCCCTGGGGCTTCCTGCCAGGAATCAGGTCATTTTAGGAACTCATTTAATACCTCTATGCTTTGACAGGCAACTGCTATTGGCATGCTCCAGAGCGCACTATCACAAGGCAGCCCACTCCTTGAGCTTTGGCTGCTGAAGGCAAGGGCAATTAACTGGCCTCCCAGCTCTTCATCACAGAATTCTCCCAGCGTGGAATCTCAGTGATCTTAGCGTCAAAGGCCATTTGCCTGGGGTGTGCTCTCTGATGCAGAAATGTCTGGGCCTGGGCCTTGGATTGTAAAGCAGTATTGCTCAGATTTTCTTGAATGTAATCCTCGGTATAAATATATATATATATATGGGGGGACCTTCAAGATGGCGGAGGAGTAAGCCGTGGAGATCACCTTCCTCCCCACAAATACATCAGAAACACATCTACATGTGGAACAACTGCTACAGAACACCTACTGAACGCTGGAAGAAAACCTCAGACTTCCCCAAAGGCAAGAAACTCCCCACGTACCTGGGTGGGGCAAAAGAAAAAAGAAAAAACAGAGACAAAAGAGTAGGGATGGGACCTGCACCACTGGGAGGGAGCTGTGAAGGAGGAAAAATTTCCACACACTAGGAAGCCCCTTCACTGGCAGAGACGGGGTTGGGCAGGGGGGAAGCTTCACAGCCACGGAGGAGAGCGCAGCAATAGGGGTACAGAGGGCAAAGTGGAGAGATTCCCACACAGAGGATCGGTGCCGACCAGCACTCACCAGCCCGAGAGGCTTGTCTGCTCACCCGCCGGGGCGGGCGGGGGCTGGGAGCTGAGGCTCGAGCTTCGGAGATCAGATCCCAGGGAGAGGACTGGGATTGGCTGCGTGAACACAGCCTGAAGGGGGCTAGTGCACCACAGCCAGCTGGGAGGGAGTCCGGGAAAAAGTCTGGACCTGCCTAAGAGGCAAGAGACCATTGTTTTGGGGTGTGTGAGGAGTGGGGATTCAGAGCACTGCCTAAACAAGCTCCAGAGATGGGCGCGAACTGCAGCTATCAGCCCGGACCCCAGAGACGGGCATGAAATGCTAAGGCTGCTGTTGCAGCCACCAAGAAGTCTGTGTGCAAGCACAGGTCACTATCCACACCTGCCCTCCCGGGAGCCCGTGCAGCCCGCCATTGCCAGCATCCCGTGATCCAGGGACAACTTCCCCGGGAGAACCAGCCTCTACTGCCACAGGCTCACCCCGCATTCCGTACCCCTCCCTCCTCCCGGCCTGAGTGAGCCAGAGCCCCTGAATCAGCTGCTCCTTTAACCCCATCCTGTATGGGCAGGGAACAGATGCCCTCAGGCGACCTACACGCAGAGGCAGGGCCAAATCAAAAGCTGAATCCCAAGAGGTGAGCAAACAAAGAAGAGAAAGGAAAATCTCTCCCAGCAGCCTCAGGAGCAGTGGATTAAATCTCCACAATCAACTTGTTGTACCCTGCATCACTGTAATACCTGAATAGACAATGAATCATCCTAAAATTGAGGCGGTGGACTTTGGGAGCAACTGTAGACTTCGGGTTTGCTTTCTGCACCTAATTTGTTTCTGGTTTTATGTTTATCTTAGTTTAGTATTATCATTGGTAGATTTGTTTATTAATTTGGTTGCTCTTTTCGTTTTTTTTTTCTTTTTATATATAAATATATATTTCTTTCTTTTCTTTTTCTTTTTGTGCGTGTGTATGTGTATGCTTCTTTGTGTGATTTTCTCTGTACAGCTTTGCTTTACCATTTGTCCTAGGGTTCTGTGTATCCGTTGTTTGGGGTTCTTTTTGGTTTTTTTTTATTATAGTTTTTAGCACTTGCTGTCATTGGTGGATTTGTTTTTTGGTTTGGTTGCTCTCTTCTTTCTTTCTTTTTTTAAATTATTTTTTAAATTTTTAATTTTTATTTCTAATAATTTCTTAATTTTTTATTTTTTTATTTTAATAACTTTATTTTATTTTGCTTTATTTTTATTTATTTCTTTCTTTATTTTCTCCATTTTCTTCTGAGCTGTGTGGTTGACAGGGACCTGGCGCTCCGGCTGGGTTTCAGGCCTGTGCCTCTGACGTGGGAGTGCCGAGTTCAGGACATTGGTCTACCAGAGACCTCCCAGCTCCACGTAATATCAAATGGTGAAAGCTCTCCCAGAGATCTCCATCTCAACACCAAGACCCAGCTCCACTCAATGACCAGCAAGCTACAGTACTGGACACCCTATGCCAAACAACTAGCAAGACAGGAACACAACCCCACCCATTAGCAGAGAGGCTGCCTAAAATCATAATAAGGTCACAGACACCCCAAAACACACCACTGGACGCAGTCCTGCCCACTAAAAAGACAAGATCCAGCCTCATCCACCAGAACACAGGCACCAGTCCCATCCACCAGGAAGCCTACACAACCCACTGAACCAACCTTAGCCACTGGGGGCAGACACCAAAAACAACGGGAACTACGAACCTGCACCCTGCGAAAAGGAGACCCCAAACACAGTAAGTGAAGCAAAATGAGAAGACAGAGAAACACACAGCAGGTGAAAGAGCAAGGTAAAAACCCACCAGACCAAACAAATAAAGAGGAAATAGGCAGTCTACCTGAAAAAGAATTCAGAGTAATGATAGTAAAGATGATCCAAAATCTTGGAAATAGAATGGAGAAAATACAAGAAACGTTTAACAAGGACCTAGAAGAAATAAAGAGCAAACAAACAATGATGAACAACACAATAAATGAAATTTAAAATTCTCTAGAAGGAATCGATAGCAGAATAACTGAGGCAGAAGAACGGATAAGTGACCTGGAAGATAAAATAGTGGAAATAACTACTGCAGAGCAGAATAAAGGAAAAAGAATGAAAAGAATTGAGGACAGTCTCAGAGACCTCTGGGACAACATTAAATGCACCAATATTCGAATTATAGGGGTCCCAGAAGAAGAAGAGAAAAAGAAAGGGACTGAGAAAATATATGAAGAGATTATAGTTGAAAACTTCCCTAATACGGGAAAGGAAATAGTCAATCAAGTCCAGGAAGCGCAGAGAGTCCCATACTGGATAAATCCAAGGAGAAACACGCCAAGACACATATTAATCAAACTATCAAAAATTAAATACAAAGAAAAAATATTAAAAGCAGCAAGGGAAAAACAACAAATAACATACAAGGGAACCCCCTTCAGGTTAACACATGATCTTTCAGCAGGAACTCTGCAAGCCAGAAGGGAGTGGCAGGACATATTTAAAGTGATGAAAGGGAAAAACCTACAACCAAGATTACCCTATCCAGCAAGGATCTCATTCAGATTTGATGGGGAAATCAAAAACTTTACAGACAAGCAAAAGCTAAGAGAATTCAGCACCACCAAACCAGCTTTACAACAAATGCTAAAGGAAATTCTCTAGGCAGGAAACACAAGAGAAGGAAAAGACCTACAATAACAAACCCAAAACAATTAAGAAAATGGTAATAGGAACATACATAGCTATAATTACCTTAAATGTAAATGGATTAAATGCTCCAACCAAAAGACATAGACTGCCTGAATGGATACAAAAACAAGACCCGTACATATGCTGTCTAGAAGAGACCCACTTCAGACCTAGGGACACATATACACTGAAAGTGAGGGGATGGAAAAAGATATTCCATGCAAATGGAAATCAAAAGGAAGCTGGAGTAGCAATTCTCATATCAGACAAAATAGACTTTAAAATGAAGACTATTACAAGAGACAAAGAAGGACACTACATAATGATCAAGGGATCAATCCAAGAAGAGATATAACAATTGTAAATATTTAGGCACCCAACATAGGAGCACGTCAATACATAAGGCAAATGCTAACAGCCATAAAAGGGGAAATTGACAGTAACACAATCATAGTAGGGGACTTTAACACCCCACTTTCACCAATGGACAGATCATCCAAAATGGAAATAAATAAGGAAACACAAGCTTTAAACGATACATTAAACAAGATGGACTTAATTGATACTTATAGGACATTCCATTCAAAAACAACAGAATACACTTTCTTCTCAAGTGCTCATGCAACATTCTCCAGGATAGATCATACCTTGGGTCACAAATCAAGCCTTGGTAAATTTAAGAAAATTGAAATCATATCAAGTATCTTTTCTGACCACAGTGCTATGAGACTAGACATCAATTACAGGAAAAAATCTGTAAAAAATACCAACACATGGAGGCTAAACAATACACCACTAAATAACCATGAGATCACTGAAGAAATCAAAGAGGAGATCAAAAAATACCTAGAAACAAATGACAATGAAAACACGATGACCTAAAACCTATGGGATGCAGCAAAAGCAGTTCTAAGAGGGAAGTTTATAGCAATACAACCCTACCTCAAGAAACAAGAAACATCTCAAATAGACAACCAAACCTTACACCTAAAGTAATTAGAGAAAGAAGGACAAAAACCCGCAAAGTTAGCAGAAGGAAAGAAATCATAAAGATAAGATCAAAAATAAATGAAAAAGGGCTTCCCTGGTGGCGCAGTGGTTGAGAATCTGCCTGCCAATGCAGGGGACACGGGTTCGAGTCCTGGTCTGGGAAGATCCCACATGCCGCGGAGCAGCTGGGCCCGTGAGCCACAATTACTGAGCCTGCGCATCTGGAGCCTGTGCTCCGCAACAAGAGAGGCCGCGATAGTGAGAGGCCCGCGCATCGCGATGAAGAGTGGCCCCCGCTTGCCACAACTAGAGAAAGCCCTCGCACAGAAACGAAGACCCAACACAGCCATAAAAATAAAATAAATTCATAGTGACTCATTAAGAGGATCAAACATAAAAAAATAAATAAATAAATAAATAAATAAATGAAAAAGAAATGAAGGAAACAATAGCAAAGATCAATAAAACTAAAATCTAGTGCTTTCAGAAGATAAAATTGATCAACCATTAGCCAGACTCATCAAAGAAAAAAGGGGAAAGACTCAAAACAATAGAATTAGAAATGAAAAAGGAGAAGTAACAACTGACACTGCAGAAATACAAAGGATCATGAGAGATTACTACAAGCAACTATATGCCAATAAAATGGACAACCTGGAAGAAATGGACAAATTCTTAGAAAAGCACAACCTTCTGAGACTGAACCAGGAAGAAATAGAAAGTATAAACAGAGCAATCAAAAGTGCTGAAATTGAGACTGTGATTAAAAATCTTCCAACAAACAAAAGCCCAGGACCAGATGGCAAATTCTATCAAACATTTAGAGAAGAGCTAACACCTATCCTTCTCAAACTCTTCCAATATATAGCAGAGGGAGGAATACTCCCAAACTCATTCTACGAGGCCACCATCACGCTGATACCAAAACCAGACAAAGATGTCACAAAGAAAGAAAACTACAGGCCAATATCACTGATGAACATAGATGCAAAAATCCTCAACAAAATACCAGCAAACAGAATCCAACAGCACATTAAAAGGATCATACACCATGATCATACACCATGATCAAGTGGGGTTTATCCCAGGAATGCAAGGATTCTTCAATATATGCAAATCAATCAATGTGATACACCATATTAACAAATTGAAGAAGAAAAACCATATGATCATCTCAATCGATGCAGAGAAAGCTTTCGACAAAATTCAACACCCATTTATGATAAAAACCCTGCAGAAAGTAGGCATAGAGGGAACTTTCCTCAACATAATAAAGGCCATATATGACAAACCCACAGCCAACTTCACCCTCAATGGTGAAAAACTGAAACCATTTCCACTAAGATCAGGAACAAGACAAGGTTGTCCACTTTCACCACTATTATTCAACATAGTTTTGGAAGTGTTAGCCACAGCAATCAGAGAAGAAAAAGAAATAAAAGGAATCCAAATCGGAAAAGAAGAAGTAAAGTTGTCACTGTTTGCAGATGACATGATACTATACATAGAGAATGCTAAAGATGCTACCAGAAAACTACTAGAGCTAATCAATGAATTTGGTAAAGTAGCAGGATACAAAATTAATGCACAGAAATCTCTGGCATTCCTATACACTAATGATGAAAAATCTGAAAGTGAAATTAAGAAAACACTCCCATTTACCATTGCAACAAAAAGAATAAAATATCTAGGAATAAACCTACCTAAGGAGACAAAAGACCTGTATGCAGAAAACTGTAAGACACTGATGAAAGAAATTAAAGATGATACAAACAGATGGAGAGATACATCATGTTCTTGGATTGGAAGAATCAACATTGTGAAAATGACTATACTACTCAAAGCAATCTATAGATTCAATGCAATCCCTATCAAACCAGCAATGGCATTTTTCACAGAACTAGAACAAAAAATTTCACAATTTGTATGGAAACACAAAAGATCCTGAATAGCCAAAGTAATCATGAGAAAGAAAAATGGAGCTGGAGGAATCAGGCGCCCAGACTTCAGACTATACTACAAAGCTACAGTAATCAAGACAGTATGGTACTGGCACAAAAACAGAAATGTAGATCAATGGAACAGGATAGAAAGCCGGGAGATAAACCCACGCACATATGGTCACCTTATCTTTGATGAAGGAGGCAAGAATATACAATGGAGATAAGACAGCCTCTTCAATAAGTGGTGCTGGGAAAACTGGACAGCTACATGTAAAAGAATGAAATTAGAACACTCCCTAACACCATACACAAAAATAAACTCAAAATGGATTAAAGACCTAAATGTAAGGCCAGACACTATCAAACTCTTAGAGGAAAACATAGGCAGAATACTGTATGACATAAATCACAGCAAGATCCTTTTTGACCCAGCTCCTAGAGAAATGGAAATAAAAACAAAAATAAACAAATGGGACTAATGAAACTTAAAAGTTTTTCACAGCAAAGGAAATGATAAAGAGGATAAAAAGACAACCTTCAGAATGGGAGAAAATATTTGCAAATGAAGCAACTGACAAAGGATTAATCTCCAAAATTTACAAGCAGCTCATGCAGCTCAATATCAAAAAAAACCAACAACCCAATCCAAAAATGGGCAGAAGAGCTAGACAGACATTTCTCCAAAGAAGATATACAGATTGCCAACAAACTCATGAAAAGATGCTCAACATCACTAATCATTAGAGAAATGCAAATCAAAACTACAATGAGGTATCACATCACACTGGTCAAAATGGCCATCATCAAAAAATCTACAAACAATAAATGGTGGAGAGGGTGTGGAGAAAAGGGAACCCTCTTGCACTGTTGGTGGGAATGTAAATTGATACAGCCACTATGGAGAACAGTATGGAGGTTCCTTAAAAAACTAAAAATAGAACTACCATAGGACCCAGCAATCCCACTCCTGGGCATATACCCTGAGAAAACCTTAATTCAAAAAGAGTCATGTAACACAATGTTCATTGTAGCTCTACTTACGATAGCCAGGACACGGAAGCAACCTAAGTGTCCATCGACAGATGAATGGATAAAGAAGATGTGGCACATATACACAATGGAATATTACTCAGCCATAAAAAGAAATGAAATTGAGTTATTTGTAGTGAGGTGGATGGACCTAGAGTCTGTCATACAGAGTGAAGTAAGTCAGAAAGAGAAAAACAAATACCATATGATAACACATATATATTGAATCTAAAAAAATAAAATGGTTCTGAAGAACGTAAGGTCAGAACAGGAATAAAGACGCAGATGTAGAGAATGGACTTGAAGACACGGGGAGGGGGAAGGGTAAGCTGGGACAAAGTGAGAGAGTGGCATGGACATATATACACTACCAAATGTAAAATAGATAGCTAGTGGGAAGCAGCCGCATAGCACAGGGAGATCAGCTCGGTGCTTTGTGACCACCTAGAGGGGTGGGATAGGGAGGGTGGGAGGGAGACGCAAGAGGGAGGGGATATGGGGATACATGTATATGCATAGCTGATTCACTTTGTTATAAAGCAGAAACTAACACACCATTGTAAAGCAATTATACTCCAATAAAGATGTTAAAATATATATATATATATATATATATATATTTGTTTATATCATGTGTATGTATGTTTATATCATGATCCAGTTACAGGTGAGTTTGAAAACAGCGGGTAGAGAAATCAGTTTAGCGAGAGCAGCTAATACTTTAAAAATTAATTAGAGTAGAATAGAATAGATTGCTTGTAGTTGTATTAAATATCTATCTGTCTATCTATCTACCTATCTATTCACCTACCTATCATCTATCAATTTATCTTTGAACTGGGACATCATGTTTAATTTATTTCTTACTGAGGTTCACAGTCAAAAATGCTTGAAAAACCCCAGTTCAAAGGAATGTCAATAGAAGGGGGCTGGAGTTGGTCAGGATTTGAAGGGAAAGCCATAATATGGTTTGAGAAGATACAGGGATTCTACCCCCCTCTGACTGGGTTTTTTCAATGGCTCCTCACCCTCGTTACCCAGTACCCCCCTTCCTTGCTTGGCATACACAGCCACAGGTGATCCATCTGCTGACATCTCCAGCCTCATGGCTAGCCGCTCGCATCACCATCTCATCCTAAACTTCAGCAGCACCAAACTATTTGCCGTTTGGGTAACAATCCCAGTTTCCTCATCCCTACAGGCTTCTGCTCATATGTTTCTTCTATCTAGAATTCCTGTTCTCACTGTGCCTGTGCTTTGGTAATGCCTGTTCATGCTTTCACTTGTTCACCTGAATCACCACCACTTACCTTCTCCAGGAAGCTTTCGTGCATCACTCAGCATTCATTCATTCATTTAGCATTTAACAAATATTCACAAGACACAGACCTAGTGCTGGAGATATTATGGTCAACCGGAAAGAAGCTCCTGCCCTCCTGGGAGTTTACATCTAATGGATGAACAGATGGTAAATAAACAACTAATTATGTGATATAATGAAGCAAGTTGAAAAAAATGAAGCACAATAAGAGAGGGATGGGGTAGTCGAGGAAATCTTCACCAAAGGGGGAATTCTGAGCAGAAAACTGGGTTAGGCTGCAGAGCAAGCCATGAGTATGTCTGGGGGAAGAGTATTTCAGATCAAGGGAACAGCAAGTGCAAAGACTCTGAAGTGGAAGCGGGTTTGATGTTCCCTGGTGGAGCTCGTTTATTCCTCCTCTGGGCAACTTGGCACCTTCCGTATACTTTTATTACACTGAATTATAATGTTCTTCTTTGTTTTTTCTACTTAAACATGAGCTTCTTGATGGTATCTAGGAACTAACTAAGTATGGATCCCTCTACATATCTGAGTGTGTGAAGAATGAAATCAATACATGATTAAGGAAATGACTGACAGAATGAATAAAAGAGTAAAGCTTTCCCCCTTCCTTCTTAGGATCCTCTGGAATGAGACAAGTATCTGTATCCAGGAGGAGCCCTGGAGAGGATATAATTCATTCTTGACTACATAGATAAGGAAATTGATACTCAAAGAAAAAAAGTCATTGCCTAGGGCCTCAGTGGAAATTAGTGGGAGAGTCAGGGCTAAATTCCAGGTCTCTTGAGACGTTCAGGTCTGGTCGAGTAATATTTCCATCAGGCCTGTAGCTATATTCTGAGGGGAAGGGAGAAGCAGGGGAGACCTGCCTGTCTGTGCTCAGCATTCTGGCAAAAGGAGTACTCCAAGAAACGTGTACACTGAAAGGGAAACTCTGGAAAGGAAAAAAAGAAACAAACGTTCCCTAGAACTACCTCAGCTGATATAAGCAAAACCAAAAGAAATGATGGGTAGATTGGTTAATTCTGTGAAAAATATGTCGCATTAAGTTGAACCATCCAAACTCATTAGTTTGAAAAATAAATTGCCTTTCAAAATATAGGTAGTTGTGTTAAATCAGGGTTTAGAAATTCCTCTTGGCTCTGCAAATATTCAGTCTTGTGAAAAAAGATGCCATGCTCCTGAACATGTTTTCAACTGTCTAGAAAATGAATCTTAGAATATTAGGGCTAGGAGAAAAGAAACTACTCCAGGGACTTCCCTGGTGGCACAGTGGTTAAGAATCCGCCTGCCAATGCAGGGGACACGGGTTCGAGCCCTGGTCCGGGAAGATCCAACATGCCGTGGAGCATCTAAGCCCATGCGCCACAACTACTGAGCCAGTGATCTAGAGCCTGTGAGCCACAATTACTGAAGCCCATACGCCTAGAGCCCGTGCTCCGCAACAAGAGAAGCCACCGCAATGAGAAGCCTGAGCACCGCAACAAAAATAGCCCCGCTCGCCGCAACTAGAGAAAGCCCGCACACAGCAACGAAGACCCAATACAGCCGAAAATAAATAAATAAATTTTTTTGAATAAAAATATTGTATATTTTTCTTATAATAAAGCCCTTTATGTCTTAATTTCTATAAAAAAGATACCTTGGGTTTCCCTGGTGGCGCAGTGGTTGGGAATCTGCCTGCTAATGCAGGGGACACGGGTTCGAGCCCTGGTCTGGGAAGATCCCACATGCCGCGGAGCAACTAGGCCCGTGAGCCACAACTGCTGAGCCTGCGCGTCTGGAGCCTGTGCTCCGCAACAAGAGAGGCCATGATAGTGAGAGGCCCGCGCGCCGCAATGAAGAGTGGCCCCCGCTTGCTGCAACTAGAGAAAGCCCTCACACAGAAATGAAGACCCAACACAGCCAAAAATAAATAAATAAATAAATAAATTTTTAAAAATAATAAAAAAAGATACCTTAATGCGTACATCTATTTACATAGGAATTAGTAGAATTGATGCTTAACTGTGCCTGGCTTTAGTTATAAATTGTGTTCACTAAGGGAGTCTTTTTTTTTTTCACACACACACACTGTATTTTTTTTTTTAATGCTTTAATTTATTTTTATTTTATTTATTTATTTATTTTTGGATGTGTTGGGTCTTCGTTTCTGTGCGAGGGCTTTCTCTAGTTGCGGTAAGCGGGGGTCGCTCTTCATCGCGGTGCGTGGGCCTCTCACTATCGTGGCCTCTCTCGTTGCGGAGCACAGGCTCCAGACGTGCAGGCTCAGTAGTTGTGGCTCACGGGCCTAGTTGCTCCGCAGCATGTGGGATCTTCCCAGACCAGGGCTCGGACCCGTGTCCCCTGCATTAGCAGGCAGATTCTCAACCACTGCGCCACCAGGGAAGCCCCTATATTTTATTTTTACAAGAGATAAACTGACACCAAGCATTGTAAATGGATGATCACAACAAAAGCAACAACGATTGCAATTACCAAACACGAAACACACTCATATTATGTCATAATATTGACGTTCAGTCCAGTAATCCTCCACTGTAACAGCTCCTTTACTCTGCAGTGAAAATTGATTTGTATACTTTTTGCCTCTGAGTCCTTGTGGGATTTTTTTTTATTATTCAAACAGAAAGTCACAAAAATTATAATCATCCTCAACAGTTCACTCAGTCCCATGTAATTAATTTTTTTTTCATCTTGATCTTTTGTTAGCACTTTTATGATTTCATCAGTTTTCCATTAGAGTTCTGAAAATGCTTATTCATTCAGTTCAGCAGTATAGTCAGTTACCAGAAACCTGTACTTGTCAGTCTTTTCCATGAATTCCTTGAAGATGAAACCCTTTTATAGGAACATTTTTGCAAAAGCATCAGAGTACACCCAGAACTCTCTGTAAATGACAAAAGACTTAAAAATGACCACAGTTAAAGATTTGATGAAAGTTCATAATAATGCAATTGACAAGGAAATTTAGTTATTTCTGAGATATACAATTGAAAGTAATAACTAGAATTATGACTTATAACATTATACCAGAACATATAAGATATTTAGAAATTTCATGTAATGTCTGAAACATTTATATTAACTTATTCCATACAAATAACACAAAGAAAGTTTAGTATTAGTTGTTTTGTTTGTTTTTTTATACTGCAAGTTCTTATTAGTCATCAATTTTATACACATCAGTGTATACATGTCAATCCCAATCGCCCAATTCAGCACACCACCATCCCCACCCCACCGCTGTTTTCCCCCCTCGGTGTCCATACGTTTGTTCTCTACATCTGTGTCTCAACTTCTGCCCTGCAAACCGGTTCATCTGTACCATTTTTCTAGGTTCCACATACATGCGTTAATATACGATATTTGTTTTTCTCTGACTTACTTCACTCTGTATGACAGTCTCTAGATCCATCCACGTCTCAACAAATGACTCAATTTTGTTCCTTTTTATGGCTGAATAATATTCCATTGTATATATGTACTACATCAAAAATAAATAAATAAATATTTTTTAAAAAAATTTTTAAATAAAGGAGCTACTCCGAAGTCCTCATTTTATAATGTAGATGAGGAGGCAGAGCAGTGATCTGCCCAAGCCATGCCTACAATCCATGCCTGTTCTCTCTCCTGTCAGGGTCCTCCATCCCACCATACTGCCTTTAGCTTGCCCACTGTAAAAACTGGGTTATTTTGCTGGGGGGGGGGGTTTGTTTTTTGTCTTTTTTGGTTTTGGCCCCGCAGCGCAGCTTGCAGGATCTCAGTTCCCTGGACCAGGGATTGAACCCGGGCCACAGCAGTGGAAGCCCGGAATCCTAACCACTAGGCCACCAGGGAACCCCCAAGCTTGACCACTGTAGATCATTTGTCTTCCTCAACTGTGTGAGAGAATTTTTCCCCCCAATTATAGGATGGGGTCTATAAGGATAATTGCAAAGCGCTGGACTCTATTACCCTCTTCCTAGATTCCAAGATGTCAGAAGAAAGATTGCAACATGATCACATCAAGTTGTGTCAGATAAAAAGAGTTTGCAAGAATCTTAAATCCAAGGACCTCTTCTTAACTTGCTCCGTTTCTCTTTGACCTTCAAATAAGGCTTAATGAGAGCTGATCTCACAAATATCCATTTTTCTCAGCACAGCTTATATTGAAAGGGGACTTGGAGATTCCTCCCAGATAATGATAAGGTTGTGAAATGTGCTCAAAGATAGTATCAATAATATGCCTTGGAGAGTTCTTTGCTTTTTACATTTCTTAACTGATAGTCAAAGAGAATATTGTATATTTTTTAAAATAAACTTTTTATTTTTAGAATAATTTTAGGTTTACTTTTTGTTGCAACGATAATATTGGAAGTTCCCATATATCCCTCACCTAGTTTCCCCAGTTGCTAACATCTTCTTCTATAACCATGGTACATTTGTCACAACTAAAGAACCAAGATTGGTAATCATTATTAATTAAACTATATCTTACTTGGATGCCACTAAATTTTACCTAATGTCCTTTTTCTGCTCCAGGATCCCATGCAGAAAACCATATTACATTTGGTCAACTGGTCTCCTTAGCCTTCTCTGGCCAATAACAGTTTCCTCAGACTTGCTTTGTTTTTGATGACCTTGACCGTTTTGAAGACTACTGGTTAGAGACACTGCCCTTCAGTTTGGGTTTGTCTTATATCTTTTTTCACAGACTGGTATTTTGGGTTTTGGGGAGGAAGATCACAGAGCTGAAGTGCCATTCTCATCACATCATGTCAAGGATACATGCAACCAACATGAGTGTCACTGGTGGTTGCCTTAATCACCTGGCTGAGAACTGGACTAAATAAAAATGACACAACTTTTAAATCATGTGTCAGAAATCACCTCATTTGCCAAAACTCTTCTCACTACACTTTCCAGGAGTCTGCAAAATGTTCCACATTCTTCTTCCCTCTAGTCCTTTGTTCATGCTGCTGCTTCTGCCTGGAACACAATTTCTCCTTTTGCCTTGGCTAATCGCCACTCATCCATCAATATTCAGTTCTGACCTTACATTTCTTCCGGATCCCTCACTCTCTGTTTAGGCAGGGTAGGGAATCCCTATTCTTTGTTCCCACAGAACCCAGCTCGGACCATTGGCAGGCTGCTTCACATATACTTACTGTCTTACCACCTTGTTCTCATCTATGAGCTTTTTGAGGAACATGACCATGTACTATATATGTTTTTATCTTTAGTATCTACACATAGAAGGAACTTAAGCAATGCTCATTGAATAGATGAATGAATTGATAAGTCTGAGCCATAACACTGACCAATAAATATTATCTCCATTTTGAAAATGGGAAACTGAGGCTCAGTATACTAGATAACTTCCCTAAATTCACACAGCTAGTAAGGGCAAAGCCAAGACTCAATCCCAGGTCTTTTGACTACGTCCTTCTTTATAACTTCAACTTATTCTTAGAATCTGAAACAAGGGTCTGCCTGCTACCTGGTGATATATATAAATCCCTTAGTATCTGCAGGTTGTTATTATGCCATCTTACCTCTTCCCGTAGGTTCAGCTGGTACCATTTGGATCTTGACTACAGTGTTCTGATTTAGTTTAATGTACTTGGTACTGAGCCTTAACTGTAAGAGCCCCATATTCTCTCCTAAAATTTGATGCAGGGTCCCCAAGGGACTCCAAGAGCTTATCTCTTTCAAAGCGAATTTATTTTGAGTGTCCTTAGTGTTGGAAGACAAAATGTGATCACTTACATTATTTGCACTCTCTGCTCGTAATATTTTTCCTAGAGAAGCAATTGCTAGTGCTGATTTGGAGATAACCAAAAGTCTCGGTTCATAAGGATTACCACATTTTGAGCTCATCTCTTGTATTTTTTAAATTAATTAATTAATTATTTAAAATTTTTGGCTGCATTGGGTCTTTGTTGCTGCACGCGGGCTTTTCTCTAGTTGCAGTGAGCAGGGCTACTCTTCATTGCAGTGTGCGGGCTTCTCATTGAGTGGCTTCTCTTGTTGCAGAGCACGGGCTCTAGGCATGCAGGCTTCAGTAGTTGTGGCACTCGGGCTCAGTAGTTGTGGCTCGTGGGCTCTAGGGCACAGGCTCAGTAGTTGTGGTGCACGGGCTTAGTTGCTCCGTGGCATGTGGGATCTTCCCGGACCAGGGCTCGAACCCGTGCCCCCTGCATTGGCAGGTGGATTCTTAACCACTGTGCCACCAGGGAAGCTCTCATCTCTTGTTTTATAGAAGATGACACAGAGATCCAGGAAGTTAGTCACCTGCTGAAGGTCACTCAGCCGGATGGGAATGAGGCCATGTCCTGAATATCCTCTCAGTGTCCTTTCTCTTCATCAGTTGGCCTCCACTAGAGTTGGCTGAATTCCAGAATACTATGTAAGTACATAAATTCCCCAAGGAATATGATGAAATCTTAAGAGTTCCTGAAGACGGAATAATGGAAACATGTGCCATAAGTACAGCTATTCTCTCATCTCTTCTTTGTTCTCCTTTTGCTCTCTTTTTTTTTTTCTTCTTCCCTCTACTTGAGCAAGTCTGTTACAGTCAGAAAGAGAGAGAAGTGGGCAGAGTTCCAAACTAATTATAACATCTAAACTTAACCTACAGCTAAACAAATATATGCTAGATTTTCTAGACAAGTTCCGATTTCAAGTATTCTGTTCACTCTCCCTTAAGAATTTTTCACAGTGCTAAATTCAAAATGGAAACCTCACTACTCATAGCAAGGATAGGTAGTGCTTCTGAAGGTTGTGCCAGAGAAACTTCAGCTGAATGGCAACATGATTAGAGTTTTCCTTCTTGGCATTCAGCATCCTTTTAGTTTCTCAGCCAAAATCCCAGGGTGCCAATTTCCCTTTAATTGTTGGTTAAGCATCCTATTCACTCCCATCTACAACTGCCTACCCAAGGACACCCCAGCTAAACAGCAGTCTTCAAACTATTGCACTCTTCCACTCCACTTTCTTTTGTATGGTTTCCAAGCTAAGAATGGTTTTTGCACTCTTAAACGGTTGTAAATAAATAAATAAATAAATATTAAAGCATAATAATATTTCTTGGCATACGAAAAGTATATGAAATTCATATTTCAATGTCCATAAATAAAATACTGAATTTCATCAATGAAAAATTTGTAGAAATTCATTTTCTCTCTTTTACCTACATCATAGCCTCAGTTTTGCCCTTTGGTTCACAAAGCCTAAAATATTTACTATCTGGCTTTTTACATAAAAAGTTTGCCTCCCCTTACGGTAGAGAAAAACTGTAACGTCATGGTTAAAAACACAGGTCTTAGAATCAAGCTGTCTTGGGTGGAATTCCCGGCTGCAGCAACTCAGAGCTGGGTGACTTTGGGCAAGTTACATATGTCTCACAAACTTGCTCATCTATTAAATGGGGAAAAAATGGCACCTGCTCTGCAACAATATTGAGGATTAAATGAGATGATGCATGTAAGGCACTTCAGTATGTGCCTGGCACATAACTAAGAGTCAGTGAGTATTAGTTATTATCAGTGTCTACATCATCATCCCTGTTATCTTCGTCATTATTATTAGAGCAATTCTTCTGAAGCTCAGTTATGAAACTCCAAATCCCTCTAAATCAGGTCCTCTACAGGAACAGTGATTACCAGAAGAAGGCTGATGATAGGAAAGCATGCAAAACTCCCTTTCAGGCTCTTCAGTCTGAAGAAGTTCTGACAACAGGGAAGCTGAATGTGGGACTCTTAGATGTTGATCTAATTAAGTTTATGTACATTACGGAGTCTACAAGGCTTAACCCTCACAGAGGAGGCATTTTCACATTAACAGAGTTACTTATTGCACCAAAAATCTTCAATTGTTGAAATAAGTGAAAATTGGAAAGTGGTGGCAGAAAAGAATACATAGCTAATTTTTGTACATAAAGCAATCTTCCCTTAGTTCTTATTGCTTCCGGCTCACGTACCTCTCACTACTCCAATTCGGGATTATTCAGTAACCCTGCCTCTGTCTCCTCCAGCCCAATACACATTTACATTACATACACATACTCTGTCTTTGAGAAAGCTAAGGATATAAAAATAGCATTGCATTATTTTGTTTTTTAAATATTTATTTTCATTATAAATGTAATATAGCCATATTACTGAAAATTTGGGAAAGAAGGAAATAAAAGGGAAAGAACCAATACCTCACCTCAGGTCTTATTTTTCCTGAGCATATTTTTTTTAGAGTTGTCATTATATTATATGTTATAATATATATTAGCAGTTATAGTCACGTTGTTCAACAATTTCACATACTGCAATTTTCACTTAGTTAAAACATTTTTTTCTATAATATTGTACAGTCTTCATAATGATTGTTAGATGTATGCAAGACACAGCTAACCCAAGTGGCAACTTTGAGGGAATTAGAGAAAGACTTTTCTTTTTTCCAAGTTAACACATTTCCATACCAGGTACACTGCTGGGGAAGCAGAGCACAGATTAAATTTCAATCTCTAGTGATCTCCATTTGCCCTTGGTTGGGTGGCCTTGTGCAGTGAATGACCTAAAGCACTATGCATGGCAGCCCTGCCCATATGCATATCTGTTCTCCATCCTGGAGCTCTTCTTGTGATTCTGACTGTGAATCACAAGAAGCCACTGTGGGCCCTTGGGATTGTCACTTCACCGGTCTTCTTACAATACCATCTGAGTTTTGGATCTTCTTTAAAGCTGTGATAGTGTAGTAACACCAAAGGTAGGTGGGAGAAATATGTGGAATCACAAGCAGGACTCAGGATTCAGACATGCAGCTTAAAATCCCTCTCCTCTACTGACTCTTGTACAATTGAGGTATAATAAAACATATATATTTGATGTTTGTCCTCAGTTCCTAGCACGGAGCTCCTAAAACCCTTGGAATTTCCTGAGTGATAGGAGGGTCTTTTATGATTCATAAGGAGACTTTTTTGAACACACCTGACTCTATGCTAATGAAGTGACAGTAGCTTCAAGATGGGGGCTGGTCATCAGAACAAGCAAACGTGATTAGAGAGTGAGAATTTTCAGCTCCCACCCACCCCAACCCTGACCTCCAGGGAGGTTAAGGAAGCCTGGAGACTGGTGTATGAAAGCTCTTGGATGATGAGATTCAGAGAGCTTCCAGGTTGCAGAACACATTGATGTTCCTGGAGAGGGCATGGAATTTGTTCACATTCCCCACTTCCCACATACCTTGCCTTATGCATCTTTTCCATTTGGCTGTTTCTAATTTCTATCCTTTACAATAAACCCGGAATGTAAGTAAGTGTTTTTCTGAGTTCTGTGAGTCATTTCAGTGAATTATTAGGACCTGAGACGGGGGACTCGTGGAAACCTCCAAATCTGTAGTCAACTGGGCAGAAGTGTGGGTAGCTTCCCGTTTGCATTTGGTGTCTGAAGCAGGGATAGTCCTATGGGGTCTGCACTAACTTTGGGCAGTTAGTGTCAGAACTTGAATTGAATTGTTGGACACCCAGTTAGTGTTGGAGAATTGGAGAAGTGGCATGAAAAAACAAACACGCATTTGATGTCAGAAAACGCCACACAACAACTTTCCTTGACTGCCTTTGACAGTTCACAGAATAGGGGAAGAAATCTTCCCAGCATGGCCCAAGCATTCTCAGACCCACCAAATCCCACCACTTCACAACCTCCCACTAGTGAAAGTGCAGACACATTTATTAGGCAAAACATGCCCAATATACAACCTCCCAAGGAAAAATTTGGGGAAAGAAATCTCAGTCATAAGTAGAAGACACTAATTTTGGAAGTGCTTCATATTTTGGAAAGTTCATCTCTACCCATAGCATCTGTAAAATCACATTATCCTGCAGAGTTTAGTCCTTTTATTCAAACTCCTCCTTTTCCAAATTAGGTCTCTTGGAGTTTGCAAGGAAAAAGAACAGAGCCCAAGGCCAGGCCTGCTTCCTTCATTACTGGAAGAAAATCAGTGCAATTGCTGCCTTAGCAAGGATTCAATTAATTTCTTAGCCAAAGGCCCTTGTTCTCTGTAGTTTCTATCTAGGGGGAGAAAGGAGAGAAAGTTCCTTGATCTCTCAGTGACTCTAGCTTTTGCTCTTAGCTCCACCGATATCTCATTCATATCTCTGGAGTGGCACTCAGCATTTCAGGATTTATCTTTCTGCTCCCTTCTACCCTCACCTCCACCTGCTCCACTAAACTGTATGCACCTCAAAGACCGGCTTGACTCACTTTGCACAGCAGAGCCCAGCTGAGTGTCTGGCCAACACCAGCACCCAGCAAATAAATGAGTGCATTTGCACGTGTTTGCGTGTGCAAATACATAATGAATCAATAGATGAATAAGTAGCCAATAGGATAATAAGGCCAACCTGGCAGGATTCTTATGAAGAATAAGTTAAGAGAACTTTGGGGAAGCACTGCACACAGCTCCTCACCTTTGTATGTGCCCAGTAAATATTACATTTCCTTCCTTCATTTTCTAATGAAGATCTTCTGTGGCTTATGACTTACTATCATTTACATGTTGATTTAATGTTATAATTGGACACATTTAAGAAAGTCTGAGGCTTTTTTCTGTGCTTTTAGCTATTAGGCATGTTATTTTATCATGGTATTCCAAGAAGCAAATCTCTATTTGCACGTTGTAAGCAAAGGGCCTCCTTGCTAAGAATAGTTAAGTGCTAAGTGCAGCATCTATTTGGGATTAAATCAACTAGGTCTTTTGAAAAAAAAAAAAAGATATATAAAAGAAGATAATCTTGGGACTTCCCTGGTGGCTCAGTGGTTAAGAATCCGCCTGCCAATGCAGGGGACACGGGCTCGATTCCTGGTCCGGGAAGATCCACATGCCACGGAGCAACTAAGCCCTTGAGCCACAACTATTTAGCCTGTGGGCCACAGCTACTGAAGCCATCGCACCTAGAGCCCGTGCTCCGCAACGAGAGAAGGCACCGCGATGAGAAGCCCGCACGCCGCAACGGAGAGTAGCCCCCACTCGCCGCAACTAGAGAAAGCCTGCGTGCAGCAACAAAGACCCAATGCAGCCATAAATAAATAAATAAATAAATAAATAAATTTAAATAAATAAATAAAATGATATATGAAAACCACCCAGCCATTATAGGAAGACAGTATTTAACCTAAAAGGGGGGGCAGGGGGAGAAGGGATATATGATAATATTGTGTTAGTTTAGAGAAAAAGTTGCTAAGAATATCTTAATTCAAAAGCAATACTAAAACTATCTATCCATAACCAGTATGTAAACACAAAGCCTTTCCACATATTGTATTTGATCATTAAAATAGAAAGCATTCTCAAGAAGTGATTTTCCATTTTATTCTGTTTAGCTGTGTGAGTAGATGAGCTTTCTTTTATCTTTACTTAATGAGAAGCAAAAGAAAATAGACTAGGAACTGCTAAGTCAAGCTATGTTCATTTTAGCCCATCAAGCATTTTCTTCAGGGAAGCAAGTGACACAGAGAATGTCCGAAATAAGTTGAAGTGGGATTTTGCTTTTCTTAAGTGACCAACTTCCTGAGAAACAAAAACAAAAACAGAACCACTCTGCCCACTGAACTGTATAAAACTGAAATTTGGCATTCATAAATCAAGCTACAGTTCTTTTTTTTTTTTTTACTTTTTTTTTTGTTTTTTTACAGTTCTTTTAAAATCTTCAGAGTCACGACCATTCTTTCCCTTGGATAGGACTGCAGGACACCTAAGTGTGATTACCATTTATTTTTTCCTTTCTTCGTGATAACAAACTTTTTATGTAGCTAAGCTTCAATTAAGGAAAGAATGAAGAGAAACCGCTTCTCTCCGGATTGGAGCTGAATTCTGGGGTACTCCCTGGCCTGGGTCCTCTAAGCAGGAAAGGAGCCAGATTATTTATGTAGCTTAATTTATATTAATAACAATTACAATATGGTATGTCTGATGCTGGTAATGATTCCTAGGAAGCCAGCCATGGTTTCTCCTCTTGGTCTGGCTCAGGCAGGGTGTGCCTTGCAGGTCATTCCAGCCCAGGCTTCCTCCTATTATCCGTAATGAAAAGGCCCTCCAATTCAAGTTGCAACAAGCCCAGATCAGTATCCATGGCCAGAGAAGAAAAGGAACAGCACATAAATATATCTGACAAAGTCATCAGGGATTCAAAAACAGAATCTGGCAATAAATATGGTAATTAGATAATTTGAGATTTCCCTTGCAGGGTTCTTTGAAAATGCAATCTCAGAACTGGAGTCCAGAGCTGATTTTTGCACCATTAAGGAGAATTATGAGAGAGTTGAAACTTTTTAACAACATTTAAGTACTTTTCATTGGCGAGTTAATAATTCTTCTGTCCACGCTAGGGAAATTTTAATGATGCATTTAGGAAAAAGACCCTCACCCCACCCACAAGCTGCCCAGTAATGGAACTGGCAACTCCACAGCAACTCCCTCCTGCTCCTCTGGAAGCCAAAATGTGGCTTGGCTTGAGTCTATAATGAGCACTTGGTGGATGCTTAAGAATTCCATTCAGCTGCCATTTAGGAAAAGAAAAGAAGGAGAAGTGGTCTTTCTTTCCCCCTAATTTAATAGGATCGAAGTTTTAATTATGTTTTGCCATTTCACAGAGGGGAGTTTTGGGTGTTTAATCAATCTGCAGGTTGTGGTTCAGCTTAGTGTGTTTGCTGTTAAGAAGCTGTGATACTTCAGGAAAGGCTTCCGTTTGTGTTTGGAAAAGGAAGAAAGAAGGCAGCTAGTATAACTTCCTTCAGGAGCTCACCTCTAAATACCCAAGACTGAGTTCTGACCTCCCCTGGGACCATTGCATCTTGTCTTCCCCTGCATCCTGACAAGGACAGTTGTACTGAGATCACTGGTTTTCTTGTTTCTCCCCCTTCCCCAGCTTCTGAGATCCTCCAAGGAAAAGACCACGTGCTGTTTCCTCTGGAATTCCTGGTTCTTCCACAGCTCCTGACATAGAGTGGGCTTGAAACAGATATTTAATGACTAAATGAGGGGGTAGATCTCATAGGATTAAAAGATGCTCTCATGATATAAAAATTCAGTGTATGGGAAAGATTCCATATTTTATTTTCCTGTTAAGACCATTTGCATAATTCCTTATACAGTTCTAAAATATAATCTTTGACACAGGAGGTAAGAGGACCTTGGGACGGTATTTCTCAACCTGAGAGATGACCAAAATCACACTCAAAAACTAAAATACAAATTTCCTTATGAAAATTGCTTTTATTATTATTATTAAGATCCCCTGTAGGTTCTAAAACACTGGAACTCCTACTTTTGAAGTTACATAAACTGATCCTTTCAGTTGATGGATGAGGTCACTGACTCTAGAAAGGATAGGAGTCTTGGCCAAGGTCCCAAAGCAAATTAGTAGCAGAGGTAGGACTTGAACCTAAATTTCCTGATTCTCAAGGGTATGTTTTATCTCCTTGCCCTTCACGTCCTTAAGAGTTACTAAGCCCCTATTATGTGCCAGCACTCTGTTGAATGCTGGCAATAAAAGACAAATAATGGGGCTTCTCTGACGGTCCAGTGGTTAAGACTTCGCCTTCCAATGCAGGGGGTGCAGGTTCAATCCCTGGTTTGGGAACTAAGATCCCACATGCCACACGGCCAAAAAACCAAAACATAAAACAGAAGCACTATTGTAACAAATTCAATAAAGACTTTAAAAAATGGTCCACATCAAAAAACCTTACAAAAAAAAGACAAATAACAATAAAGCGCTTCTCTATTGAACACTGACTACACATATGATAGTTTTATATAACACAGTCCTGTAACAGAAATGTTACTATAACTGAATCTGAGAATTTCAACTTAAAGAGTTTAATTTGACCAAGAGAAAAAAATCACCTACTTTTAAACAGCAGACTCTGCTGTGGAAGAAATCAGTCTAATAGGAAAGATAAGCACTTGAAGAAATAACTCTATGTGAGTTGATGGGGTTTTCTCCCCTAACCATTCTCCCCCACTGCCTACCTTCCTGGAGCTGGTGACCTTGATAATGTAACTAAAACTGAGGGAGGAGATAGATTCTCTTCAGCATAATAAGGTACAGAGGGTGTGTCTACAGGAGCTGGTCTTTGTGGAATAAAAATCTGATTTAAAAAAATATATAATCCACTTGGAGACCAGAGCACTGTGAGACCCACTCTCCTTCTCCTCTCACCTCTATCCCCCAAACCTAAAGCCCCTGCTATGCTTCCACCAGCTGCAGAAACAAACAGATAAGAGAATAATTAACAGTGAAAAGTGGACTTTGCTTGAGGATGGAATAGGGGGAGTGATGCAGTTGAAGGGGTAAAGGTGTTGGTTTGGGAGAAAAAAAGATAAGTGGGAAAGGGTCCAAGGTTCACACTGTACAGAGGATAAAGATGGCCAAGGAATGTGCCTGGAAACCCTAGGACGAAATCCTCAAACTCCTGAAATGGAGCTGAGGGACAAGATAAATGATCCAAAAAAGCCACTCCAAAATGCCCATCATTCTGTGGATTCTCTATTAGTTATGTTAATAGGAACGTGAAATATATTGTCCAGGGCTTCACGTGCTCTTTGAGTTTTTCCTGCTGATGTTAACATTCATAACACACTGTCCCACCCTTCTCCTTCCATGATGGGCTGGAGCAGGGAGCAGAGGGATGAGTACATTCCAGAAGTGCTATGGAGTCCGGATAAAAGAGATACTAAATCTACCTGAGGATAGGGTGTAGGGGATAAAGAATATTCTCAGGAAAGGCTTGGCAAGAAGTGAGCTAGCTGAACAGTCTTCACTAGGCTTCAGGAAAGATGGTCCAATCCTGGGGCAAGAATTGCAAGTACACAGAGACTTGAAAGAGTGACCTATTTAGAAAACAGTGCATTGTTCTGGAAGCTTGCTGAAATGCATACTCTTAGGCCTTCTCCCTGAGGCTCTACTTCAATAGCTTTAGGGGAGGGTTTTCTTTGTTTGCTTTTTTTTTTTTTTTTTTTTTTCCCGTTTTAACTTGGTGCACATAATTAGAATTCAGGAAGTCCCTGCACTTGGATGGGACACATTTTACATCTTTATTTTCACTAACCTCTACTGAAGTTTAAAATTTTGAATGTAGGCAACAAACTAGTTCAGTATTAGCAGTATCTGTGACAGAAACCACAAATACTTTGATGTCTCATTACCATTGTTTTAGATATATTCAAATAACATTTACGCTGAAATAACAGAAGTTATTAAACTTGATGCTAAATGATCTTTTATGTGTTAATAAATTAGCATATATATTACTGTATCAGGAAAGTTATATACGGTTTTGAGATAGAAAACTGTATAATTAGTTTCCTTTGTGATCCTATCTGTTTAATTGTGTGCATTTAAAAACAGTGTCGTAAGAAGTGAGTCCAAAGGCCAAAAAGGTCTGTGACACAAAAAATTTAATGACTTCTCAGAAAGTAAATACCAGAAATCACAATTTTTAGTATGCAAACCTTATATTTCTAATGCCAGTGGTCTTAACACTGCAGGAGATGACAAGTTAAAAAAGGAAGATGGTTTTCCCATTGACTTTGGCAAAGGAATTTCTGTTCTGGGAGAAGCAGAGGTCCTGAGTCTGCCAAGGGACCAGGATCTCTGAAAGACCTTGGTGTAGTTATGTGTTTGTGTGTATGTGAGTGTGTGTTTTTGTGTTTATTTGTATGTTTGTGTGTATGTGTGAACGTTTGTGTACATATGTGTGTATTTATGTGTGTGTGTATGTGCTTCTAATGTAGTGGAACTGAGGGTGAAATGAAGTTTTGGAGATGATGATGCGTAAAAATGAGACTGGAAAATCAGCTCGGCCTAGTTTGCAAGTAGGCCAAAAAAAGTTTGTCAAGCTCAGTGCAAAGAATGTCACTCTCTCGAACCTAAATGTAAAGTCATAAACAAGTAATGCATACCACTTAGCCACCCAACTGTAATTTATTCCTCACTTCTTTTTTTTTTTTAATTAATTAATTTATTTTTTGGTTGTGTTGGGTCTTCATTTCTGTGCGAGGGCTTTCTCTAGTCGCGGCAAGTGGGGGCCACTCTTCATCGCGGTGCGCGGGCCTCTCACTGTCGCAGCCTCTCTTGTTGCGGAGCACAGGCTCCAGACGCGCAGGCTCAGCAGTTGTGGCCCACGGGCCCAGTTGCTCCGCGGCATGTGGGATCTTCCCAGACCAGGGCTCGAACCCGTGTCCCCTGCATTGGCAGGCAGACTCTCAACCACTGCGCCACCAGGGAAGCCCCTATTCCTCACTTCTTATAGTCATCGTTAAACCACAGAAGCGAAGCTACCAGGGTTTATGACAATAGTGGATTTATGTACATGCTATTTCTCTTACTAGCCTGAAAGCCAGGTCAAGACTAGGAATAAAACAAATGAGCTGTCAGCCAAGGGGAAACAGGAAATGCCAAGAAACCAGGGCTCCACCGGTGAACCAGAGGTGGGGAACTGGGGAACAAGGGCTCCACCATCTTTGGCTTCAGGATCATTCTGGAAGGCTGATTTACCACTCCACTGTATCCAGATAAACAGGAGGCTGAGATGATAAACAAGCCCACCACCATCTAATTGCAAGGTTTTATTTGAGCTTTTCATGTTTTAATTATAAAACACATTCATTTGTGGGTTCCAAAAAAGGTAGGAACCAAATATAGTATATATTTACTGCAGGACAAATAATTTATATACTTGATCTCATGTAACTTTCAGGGAGCTACTCTGATCCCATCAGACAGTTAAATAAGGTTCACATGGGTAAAGATTGTGTTTAGCAGGTAAATATATAAACCCTTGCTAGTTTTATAATTCCATGCCGCTTCACTAATTTATGCTGAGATATTTCTGCAATTATTTGAGGAGAAAATTTACATACTGTGTTTCTTTAAAAACAAAATCAAGTTAAAGATGGCAACATACATCCATCAATCTCTTCAACTACCCAAACTCAGTCAAAAGAGAGTAAAGAGATTATTTTAAGTATAAACCCTCAAGGACAAAGAAGACAGGAGAGGACATAATAGCAGCAAAATCTTAGAAGGTGCAAAGCAGATGGATGATTGATAGGACATAGTAACTGCAAAGTGCTGATCTGAAGGCTGCAGTGGGAAAGCCAGTTGTGCAAGCTGCTTTATGTCACACATGTCCTCAAAGAATCAGAAATTGGTGGTACTGCATACCTCTGCAAACAGGAAGATTGGGGGCTAATAACAGGAGGGTTTATTTTTTTTAATAGGCTTAAGAAGCAGTTAAACCCCACATTTCTTTCTCTATAAATCTCAACCAAGAGTCAGTCCCTTTCCCACTGCAGCAAAAAGCCTGGAAGTTTATTCTTTGGAAGGGATAAAACAAAGGGTCTCTGGCTTGCAGGATACCAGACACAGATAAAGATGGGGCTCCCGTATTGCAAAACATGATATAATGAGAAAGTTTACAGGCTAATTTGACCCCCTCCCCCAACTCCCTGTTCAACTCTCAGAACCAGCTTCTATCCTGCAGAAAGGCAGGAGACTGGAGGAGCCTTCTTGGAGAATCTGTAAACACAGAGATGCACCACCCAGATTCCCCTTCAAGGAACGACTGACTTCACATTGGGGGCAGCCATGCCAACTCCTTCAGGTGTCTGGTTTAGCTGCAGAGAGTGTCCTGCCCAAGGTCATGCCCTTCCTGGGATGGCCCAAATCCAATGGCTCATGGATGGAGGTGGGGCATAGAGGTGGCCATTTCAGCCCAATATGGGACACTTGGATGGGCAGCACTCCCTCCAGAGCACCCGGCCAGGGTAGCCTGCATCCCAGTTTTTCTTCCTTTTGCCCAGTCCTGCTTCCTAGCCTTCAGAGTGTTGGTCCTGGATAAATATCTACACCGCAATTTTGTCTCAGTGGCTACTTCCAGGCAAACCAATGTTCGACAGGCCCCAAGATGTAAAGACCTAAATATAACAGCGGTTTCCCAGTGAAATGAACAAATCAGTACTTCCTCCGGTGAAGCCCACAATTGAGGAGACTGAAGCACACACTTAGGCTTCTAATCAGCTTCTGAGAGCCACACACAAATAGAAGACACCCAAGCATCACTCAACATCATAGAGAAAACTTTAGCACGGAAGTAGGATCCAAAACAAAGAGGCTACACAAAATGTGATTTTTACCAAGAAAAGATGTTGTACCCATGAATGAATAGCAGTTTAAAAATATCAGAGAAACATGAAAAGCTCTTAGAAATGATGACACCAGTAAGTTATTGTCAAGAACCTCAACCAAAGCATTTGAAGGTAAAGTTGAGACAATTTTCCAATACCTAGAGTAAAAAAGAAAAAGGAGATAAAAATGAGAGAGAAAGATAAAACAAACAAATGAAGAAACCTGAATTTCATTCCTGGAGATGCAACATCCAAATGACAGCAACTCTAGAAGGAAAAATAGAGAAGATGGAAAGAAGAACATCAAATAAAATAACTGAAGAAATTTTCCCACAATATAAGGACATGAGTTTTCAGAGTAAGATGTCCACCTAGGGCTTCCCTGGTGGCACAGTGGTTGAGAATCCGCCTGCCAATGCAGGGGACACGGGTTTGAGCCCTGGTCTGGGAAGATCCCACATGCCACGGAGCGGCTGGGCCTGTAAACCACAACTACTGAGCCTGCGCATCTGGAGCCTGTGCTCCGCAACAAGAGGGGCCGCGATAGTGAGAGGCCTGCGCACCGCGATGAAGAGTGACCCCCCACTTGCCGCAACTAGAGAAAGCCCTCGCACAGAAACGAAGACCCAATACAGTCAAAAATAAATAAATTAATAAATAAAAATTAAAATGGAGATTTCTAAAAAAAAAAAAAAAAAAAAAAGTCCACCTAATTAGTACTTAGCAAATGGATATTTTTTTAAAGATTCCCAAAACTCAAGTCAAGAAAAAAAGGGTTGGGAGTGGGGCATCCTACAAATTTCCTGAGAGAGGTGGTGAGTAGTTTATTTGCAAAGTGTCAAGAATCAAAATGGCTTTGGACTACATAGCTTTTAACAAGAGAGGCTAGAAGGAATAACAAAAATTCTGAGAAAATCAAACGATTCCTAGTGTTCTATACACAGAGTAAGTCTAAATTAAGAGTAAATGTATAGTGAAGCTGTTTTCAGACACACAGAATTTTAAAATGTTCATTTAACTCTCATGCACCTTTTCCTTGGGAATTTACTTGAGGATGAGCTCCATGTGAAGAAGGGAATAAAACAAGAAAGAGATTCAAGGAGCGCAGAAGACAGGACATCTAGCAGAAATCAGGAGGGTCCAGGATGATGGTGAGGGAGAGGCAGACGGATGGCTGTGTCTTGGAATAGAGAAGGCTCCGGATGAACTTCTCCAAGAAGATGAAATTGAGAGTGTCAGAGGACATTCAGGCAAGTAGGGAGACTGGGGATTATCAGTGAGATGTACAGCAAAGGCAACAAATACGAAAGGCAATTAATAACGTCAGCGAAAATAAAAATCTGTGCCCAAAAGAAATGCAACCCTCATATACTACATGGTTTATTTGTAAATAACATTTACATATTTTAAATAATGTAAACACTGGATATTTATTTCACTACTTAGATAAAACCTGCGGGAGGGCAGGAAAGGGGGAAATTGCATGTCTGTAGTGGGAGTTTGAGAAATGGTGTGAAAGATAACTAAATCCTCATAACCTAGAGTGGATACCAAATAAAGAAAACCTAAAACCCAAAAACCAAAAAGTAGTGTTTAGAAATATGGAAGAATATACCCCCAAAAAAGGGACTAAAATGATTTAAGTGATTGTCACTGCGAACTTGGGAACTGGCAAGGAGTGGAACACTGCTTTTTGGATTTATTTTCATAAACCTTGTAGAACGATTTGACTCATTAAACCATTTTCATGTACCCCTTAATAAAAATAAAACTAAATTTTAAAAGGCACAGAGCCAATCAGACTTCCCTCTCTGCGACCACCCAGACTGAATGAATTCAACTTGTCTTCCCAAGTCCTCCCCTTCCTAGGCTGCACACTGGGCTCCTGCTGAATCTGGAAGATGGTGACAGATGATCCAGACTCTTCCAGTGAAATCATGGTCTCAAAAAATGGAGAGGATGCACTGGGAATTTAGAAGGCAGAGTTGCTGGAAAGAAGCATAAATTACCCCACCATAAGCTTCACAGAAATGCTGACACTACTGTTGCCTGTAAGATTTTTGCAGTAAGTTTCAGTGTGATGCCAGATACCAAGGACAATTACAAAAAAGTGTCTGAGTTTCTCTTGAAATTTTCTGGCAAAACAATGGGCTCCATCTTTGGGAGTGCACCAGTGTCATGACTGGACAGAACCTTAGCACCAGGGCCCTGACTCTGCTTTTCCCCTTGTTTGCAGGGAAAGTAAGGAGGTTAAGTTGGACATGGAGAAAGCCAACATTTATTGACTCACTGCAGTCATCTGCTGTGTGCTTTACCTGAAACAGAAAGAAATACAAAGCTAAGAGCCTATGGCCTCTAGGGTTTGCTCTGGACAGCAGAGAATAAATTCTTTTCATCGCCTCTCTCCCCCTTCCGCATGATGCTAATAGGGAGAGAGTTGTCTTGGACCCTCTTTTAAAATAGGGGATGAGAGAATTTAAAACACTTTTTTTCAAAGTTTCCCCCTTGCTTAAAGTGGTTGTATATGATGATTGGCTCACTAATGTAGGAAAGCCCTCCAATGTCCTTTTTGGTTAGGAAAGACAAGTCTCAGCTGCGATCTGGAAGGAGGAGGTTAGGGAGATAAAGTGCTCTGAAAAATAGAGTTTTCATCGCACCCCAATCCCCCAGTCCTCAGCCCAGGAGACTGTGGGGTTGAGTCCTTGGAAGTGGGAAAAAGAAGAGATAAGAGAGAATTGCTTTAGAGAGGGACTGAATCCCAGGAAATAATGCTAGGCTGGGACCTAAGGAGAACTAGGCTGGAAATATTCCATCCTTAGCGATGGCTAAGGAAATTAGAAAGTGGTATCAGATACTCACTTTAACGGATATCTTTTGTTCTTTGTGGTAACTGCCTGCCATTATTTTAAAAAACGAGGTTATTAAAGGCAAGAACAGCCTTTTAGTGGAACACTGATACTCCGGAGAATGGTAAGAATCTTTAGAAATCTCAGGGAGGATGTTGGACTTCTCTCAGTTATACTGAATGGGGCCTTGAGTTAGTTTATTTAGATACTCAAGGAAAGTGTGACATGATAGAAGGCAGAAGAACTCAGGGACTAAAACATGGTCTCTTCTAATCATCAGAAAAATAGGAGGTGATGATTATCTTTTTTTAACAAGAGTGTCCCCCTTTGCTATTTGAGTTGTCATTAATGTCCCCAAGTCACTTCTCAGTGTGTACAGTGGTATGAGAGGGAGGCCAAATATCTGGTCTGCCCCATTCTAAGGCACTAACTCTTCCCCATTTCACACATGCAGGAATCCCCAGGTGCTTAACGTTGAGGGGAAGCTTGGCTCAAAAGGGTTATTTATTTCATTGAAGGTTAGGAAGCTTTCACATTTGGATAACAGAAAAACTGAGTTGTTAGTAAATTCTGGAAAAAGTTTGAAAGTCAATAAGACATTGTGAGAAAAATACAAAATAGGGAGAAGAAAACTACATAAGAAGAAAATGTTGTGTTCTAGCTGTAAGAACAGAGTAAGCCAAGAACACATAATCCGATTAAGTAGAGCTGAAGTCTCCATAAAGACTGCGTGTGCACCATTCCTGGTTACCTTGGTAACCCCTTCTTGAGGATCACGATGTTATCATGAGAAAAAAAAAAACTACATGGACATGTGATTTAGCAAGATCACCCTGGGGAAGGTCTGGGGGGAAGTCTGGGAATGAAAGAATTAAATTTAGCACAGAGGTACCTAAGAGGAAGATCTTGAGTACTACAGACCATGGTGCCCTCTGCTGACTTGGGCAGAGTCCGTGTAAATAATAAACTGTTTGGGGATCCACAGGGCTTCTCCTGCCACACCACAGGTCACCCTGCCTGCAGGGGACTTTGCACTGAAAAGCAGCAGCCTTGGGCAGGGGATGGTGGGGACTGAGGGATGGTGGTACCTCCTTTCACTATCTGGAGGTAGGATGGGCCCATCAGAGCCCAGGCTACCGCCTTTCACCTCAGTTCCTTTAACTGAAAAGTGGGGATGGCAACAACACCTATCTCAAGGGAATCTTATGAGGGTTCAATGAGTTAATACACAGAAAGCACTGTGAACAAGGCTTGGCACGTGGTAAGATTTCTTAGCGGGTTAGCCATTAATGTTGTCGTTGTTACTATTCTCTAATGGAGGAAGTTGGAGTAAAACCAAGAGTCGGCACTTCAATGTCTATCTGGGCATAACGTCTGATGGAAAAGAAGGGGAAAGGGAGGAAAGAACACTGGTTGTTAAACAGAAGATGGACTGGGGGAAGGTCAAGTCCAAAATGCAGAGCTGGGGCAGAGTCCCTGGCTCCTGGAGAAGCCATAGTTCTTACAGCAAGAACAGCACCTAGTTGAGGGTGAGCTGCTCCACTCCCCAGGGTTATACTCTGTGATAAGGACTCCACACCACAAGAGGCTCAAACCTCAGGCGTGATTACTTCACTACCAGTTCTTTCAGCTCAGGCCCAGGAAAAAAGAGAGTCTCTGGTACAAGTCAGACTCAGGAGGATCTGGTTCCAGCATCCATGACGTACAGACCTGCAAGCATCATGTCCCTTCTCATCTTCTGACACAGTTGTCAGGGCCATCCCACTAGTCCTAGCTCCACCTACCCTCTTGAAACTGAGGTGGATTGAATTGTGTCCTCTAAAAAGATATACTGAAATCCTAACCCCTAGTGCCTGTGCATGTGACTTATTTAGAAAGAGGGTCTTTGCAGTTGTGCTCAAGTTAAAATGAAGTCATACTGGACCCGAATCCAGTAGCTGTGTCTTATAAGAAGAGGGAAATTTGGGCTCAATTACAGAGGACAGACACACAGGGAGAATGCCATGTGATGACAGAGCAGAGACTGGAGGAATGTCGGCAAACCAAGGAACACCAAGGATTGCTGGCTAGGAGGAGGCAGGGAAGACTTCTCCTCTGGCCCCTTGAGCAGTTTGGCCCACCCCTCCCTAGAGCTCTGCGTACCATGGAAAAACTGGCAGCAGTCCACATGGACTAGAATTAAGTAGAATTAAGTAATACAGTTTTGGATTCACTTTTTCCTCTGAATAGGGCCATCTAACATCCACCAGCCCGCCTAACAGGGACCCTAAAGATCATCACAAAGGTGACGTTTTACCTCCACCTGTTCTGGAAAGCACCAGGTAACCTTTTTTGGCAGCTTCCTTTGGAAGTGAAAAAATAAATCAATGTCCAATGAGTCTTTCCAACTTATTCCCAATTTAAAGATTAAAGAACTGAGGCTCAGAAAGGTAAGCCAATGTATAGTAGTGGAAAATAAATTTTAACGCATGTGTATCTGATTCTGTGTGTCCCCTTTCCATAATCATAAACTCCCTATGTAAAATAGAAAGAGGCATGGACTAGACACAAATAACCAGGGTGACTTAAATGCTCTTCTTTGCATTCCATTTTTGTTGTTTCTGTGTGTGTTACAGGGAATGGTGTACCCTCATGGAATAATGACATGGACTAACCAAAGTTGATCCTCAATAAATACTAGAGAAAGAGAGGGACTTGAGGGAATTGAGGAAGAAAGGGGGAGGAAGAGGAAGAACAAAAGAATAGGTTTAAAGGAAAGAAGGGAAAAGAAATAGGAAAGAACGAAGTCTCTCACTAACTCAGAGGCTCTAGTTCTGAGTTGAGGCACCAGTTGACAACAGTAGGGAAAAGCAAGTCTGAACTAGAAAAATCCATGGAAATATCATGTCTTATGTTTCTGACTGTAAGACACACATTGATTTGATAACAGACTTCCGGAAGCAGGCAGGGGAATGGGGAACTAACCCTTCATTAAGTGGGCACGTAGATGTTGTGGTTTCTCAGAGGTTATCATTACAAGCCTTTATCTTCTGAGTTTGGACCCCACTGAGAATAGAAACCAGTGTCACCTAAGAAATAAAATATCAACTTCATCATGGATGACACTGGATTGGAGAACTACCGCTTGGATTGGCTGTCAAAAAGGAGGTGTTGTACAGTTCCCCCCCCAAGTCTAGGCCACCACCCTACCTTGGGTATAGTCTGCAAAGCAGCAGGGCCCTTAGGGGAACCTTTACATGCAATAGAAAAAGGTGCTCTTTCTGGTGAGAGTAGCTCCTTGGGTGCATGGCTTGGCATATAACATGAGGACTGCATTTCAGCCCCCACTGGTCCTCATGGCTGGCCGGGTGCTTTTGTCAGGATACTAGCCACTCAATTCCTTACAGCTGTTCTGTCAAGTAAGGACTCACTCCTCTGGCTCCAACCTACTGATCCCAACAGAGGTCCAGGGAAACCATGGGTCTCTAGACCTGCCTCTAAAAGAGGCCCTGAATCCAGATGTCCTTATTACGTTGAAGACAAAGCAAAGAGAGTAAACATCACACTAATTAAGCACACCAAGTGGACTGAAAAAGTGAAGATAGGCAGACTACACAGGAGTAATGACCTATAATGATCCATCGTGGTGAAGCGACACCAAAAAGGGCAGAGGTTTAAAAAGTTTTGGCCAAAACTCACAGCAAGAGATATGTTTTATACTGTGACCCAACACACACACACACACACACACACACACACACACACACACACCCCGAAATAAAAGTTTTCAGAAACTATATTTATAATGTTCTCTATCTTTATGTAGAGTATTAGGTTGGCCAAAAAGTTCACTCGGGTTTTTCCATAAGATGTATGGAAAAACCCAAATGAACTTTTTGGCCAACCCAATAAATCTCAACCTTTATTGATTTCATGACCTCTAATTAGTCACTACCTCAGTGCGAAAAATTCTGAACCAATGGACGTCAAATTCCTACCCCGTCATTCAGACAAATTATTCTTTTTCCCTTAGCGGGGAGTAAGTGAAGGGAGTAGAGGCAAGAGCAGACATCCTCTTCCTGATATTTCATCGGGGGATACAACTCACATTCTAGGAGCCCCAGAAATGTGGGGAGGAAAAGATAGTCTGACCCTGCCCCGGGGCAACACAGGCATAATAGTTTGAGTGACGGATGACAGTTTCAGAAGCACCAAAGGGGTTTTAAGTGCTTCTTTTCATCAAAGAAACGTGTTTTGTTTTTTTTTTTTCTTGAACTGTGACTTGAATCAAAGGTATTTTTTGTTTGTTTTCTCTACAAATACATGTACTGGAATGGTTTCAAAGTGTGACCAAATCAATGCATTATCTGAAGTGACTCAACTGGAACAAACCAAAAAAACAAAACATCCCTCCTGCTGAACTAATATTTTGTTCCCTTCATGCCTCAGTGGATCCTGAGACTGGAGGCTTCTGAAGTGTTGGTCCTAGAAGTAGAAGGGCCCGTGACTCCACAACACCCTGCCCCACTGACTTACACCCTATATCCCAGTCGCCTCCAGCTACTCTCAGTGCCCCAAAGGTCCCCAAGTCTCTGCTCATAAAGCCCCTTCTGTTTAGATGGTCCTTCCTTCTTTCTGCCTTTCTATCTGCTCAGCAAACACCTCTTATCTTTCAAAACTCAACTTAAAGATCACTTCATTCATGTACGCATTCGTTCATTTATTCAACCAGCTGTATTGAAGATCCACCATATGCCAGGACGCATACTGGTGACTGGGAAACCCAAAAGCGAACAATACATGGTTCCTGTTCTTAAAAAGCTTACAATCTAGTCAAGAGAAATAGGCACTTATAATGTGGTGAGTATAATCATGCAAGCAAGCATTCAGGGAATATAGAGCACAGAAGGGGAGCCCTTAACTTGATGTAATGGGCCACATAAGGCTCCCTGGCAGGCTGATGCTTGACACAGCTAGAGAGATGGAGAGAGTGGAGATTCTGGGGTGGGGGGCAGCAATAATGGAGCTAAATATCATTATTCCCAATTTAGAGATGAAAAAGCTGAGGCACAGAACGGTTAAATACATTTCCCAAGGTGCATCGTTATCAATTAACAGAGCTGATATTTGACCTCAACGCACACTACCTCCAAAACAGGTCTTAATTATTAACTGGGATCGTCTTTCATTTGCCATAGGAATCTAGACAAGGAGGTGATTCTGGTGGAAATTTGACAAACGGAATGAAGAAACTGAATGAGATAGGCATGGGCTGTGAGATCCATGGTGAAGCCGAGTACTAAGGCCTGAGAGGATGACAGAGGGCACAGGGGTTGGGGTGGGGATGGGGAAAAACGCTGGTGTGCAGGACCTGCAATAAAGTAGATCTCTGCCACTAAGTCCTTAAAGAGAATCTACATCAACGCTACATGTTGGCTAAGCACTAGTCATTTCAAAGTCAAAGCAACCTAGGTATAAATCCTGTCTCTGACAGTCATTAGAAGTTTGTCCTTGGACAATGCATTTAACCTTTGTGAATTTCTATTGTTACATCTCTACAATGGGGCTAGCAATGTCTACCTTATGGGGCTGTTATGAGGATTAAATTAAGTGAGATTAAGTGTATAAAGCACGAAGCATAGTTCCTGGGACACAACATGTGCTAAATTCACATCATTTCTGCTTCCCCTTTGCATCTTTTAGGTTTTTCCTCCCTTGCTGAGGAGGTATGCCTGGGTCCATCCACTTCCTCTGCCATGTAACGTAGCCCCATTCTGGTACAAGAGAGTCCCTGGCAACAACCCTGCCAGGGAGTGACTGGGAGCAGAGACCCAGGGCACCAAGCAGAGCTTGTTAAGAGTGAAAATGGAAAGAACAGAATACATCTTTAAGAGATGCCTAGGGAGCCAGGAACCACCCATCCACTGCAGGAAGGAACCGTTAATTGTATCATTAATAATACTTAGCATTGTCCCCATACTTTTCCAACCTAATTAATTCTGCTCCAAATCCTGGAAAACACATGACCGGTGTGTCGGAAACAAGCTTCTGTTTCTGAGTAGAGAAGCGTGTCTTCAGCAGTGACAGGGGGAAGGAAAAAGCTACATTACCACTTTCTAGGGTTAAGTAACTTAGGGCGGAGAGAGGACCTTGGGCACTGGTGGAAATCTTCCCTCCACCCCTAAGACCCTCTTCAAACAGGAATAATCACCCAAGGGAACAAAAGTGCAAGGCTCACCCAGCCCTTGGATAAAGGACACATTGCCCAGAAATGGCAGATGTTGTTAAACTGGCACCATGGCCAGGTGGTAAAAGTTCATCCCCCTCTTTCCCCAGAACACAGAATCAAGCTCATGTGTCAGAGGACAAAACATGTAGTTAGCTGGTCAGTACTGCTGCCCTTTAACTCAATGGAGACTTACTTTACAGACCATAATCTGGGGGTACCGAGAACCCAAACTGGTTCCCTCCCATCACAAGAGTGCAGACTCCAGCATAAGAGACAGAAGAGGCAGATAAACAGAGAGAAAGCTACAATATAAAGAGAATCACTCAGATAAGGGGAGCACAAAGAACCTGGCCATGTGAGAGGTGCAGAAAGGATTCCTGGAAGAGAATTCGTTTGGGCTGTTTGGGAAGATGATTAAGAGACAATAAAACAAAGACATGGAGAGATTGGTCAAGTGAGGACTAGCTGTGAAGATGCTTAGAGTCAAGAGAACGCAAAGCACATTCAGGGACTTGAACGCAGGTCCACACACCTGGGGGACTTGGGGAACTGCAATTAGACAGCTGCTCATGTCATTCCAAAGGGAAGAAAGGCTAGTGAGAAGACATGTAAATGGACAGACATGCATAACACAACGAGGAGGGCCCAGAGGAAGGAAAAAGGATTGAAGGAGGAGAGAGACTGCTTTTGCCTTTCAGAGAAGGATCAAATCAGTGGCAGGCTAACAGCTGAAGGTCCTAGCTTGATGAGGCCACAGGCAGAATTTCTCCGGCGTGTCCTTGCAGGAAGCTCACACACATAGACTACCATGCACTATCCTAGTTGCAGGAAGTCCATGGTCAGTGGACACTCCATCCCTGTCCTGATGACATAATGATGAATAGTGAGACCACCCACCCAGAACCAAAGTTTGGAAGCATCTTGGACGGCCCTCCTTCTGCATCCTCCTATCAATCACAAAGTCTAAATAATTCAATTGCCTAAATAACCATGTAACGATGAACCCTCTTCCATCCCTATTACTGCAAAGATATTCCAACCACCTCCTACATGGTCCCTGCCTCTTGTGTGACCCATTAAGGTTCAGATTCTTGTATGGCCCCAGCTGAACTTTCTCAAATATAAATCCGATTCTGTTACTGTGCCATTTACATGCCCTCCATGATTCCCTTGAGTCACTAGATAATGGTAATAATCACTAACAGCAGCTGCTTCCTATGCATCAGGCGTTGTTCTAAAGGGCTTTGCATACTTTAACTCAATAACTCATAGCAACCATGCAAGGTAGGTGCCATTACTGTCCCCATTTGTGCTGGTTATTTGTCTGGTAGCTGTCAGCTCCATTCCTGCCCTCCTATGACCTCCTTTATACTCCAGGGCATGTAGAAAGAAGCCTGCAACTACTTTTCCCAGGCTCACTGGTCAGCTGCCTCCTGGTTGGGTTCTATGTCAGTGGGGAGGCACTGAGGAGAGACTGGAAAGCTGGAGGAAGGGAGAAGTTTGTTCGTGCATTGTTCTGATTTTTTTCCCTTTCCTTCCCCAAGTGGTAGCAACATTAGGGGGAGTGTTGTTTCTGAACCACACAGCTACAGGGACCTCCTGATCAGTAACAGCAATAGCACCTCCCACACACCAACAGCATGTGCAGGCTGGGCTCCTGCCCAAGGCTGATCAGCACTTCCTCACTTCCCATTCACTCTCTTCTCCCTTTTACTCCTCTTCCAAAAGATTGTAACTAACTCCCTGCATTAAATCCCTCTCTGCTGGAATTATCTGTACGTCATTCTATTTTCTTGACTGGACACTGCTGGATACACCGTTAAAGGAATAAAGAAACTGGGGCACAGAGAGGTTAAGTAACTTACCCCAATTAAACAGCTAGGAAGTACCAGAAAACACAGATAAAAGAAAAAAAAATTCTAAATTAAGTCAAAGCTCCTTAAGCATGTCATTCAAAGTCCTTCAGAAATGTTTCCCTTTCTCCATCCACATCTCATAGACGACTTGGAGAATGACACCTTGTAGGGCAGTAATTGTTGTTGCTTAATGAATGAATAAGTGAATGAATGCATGCATGCCAAATGCATGCATACCATGCTTGTGTAAAACCCCAGCAGGATCTGTGACTGCAGAAGATGTTTGATAGACCAGTGAGAGGATATATAATAAACAAATGAATAAACTGCAAGCACACAGCAAATCGACCTGAGAAGCTATTCCCTCCCTCTGTATTCTTTCCTTCCAGCCTCAGTATCAGAGCCTTGCTGCATCTGAGACACTGAATGTCCACCCGCCTTATACAGAGCCAGCATACAGTAAGTGCACATTTCTTAAATGAATGAATGAATCAAGCAAAATTGTGCTCCATCAAGCCATAGCTCAATAATGTTAAAAATTCTATCAATAGTTTATCAAAATATAAACTTTTCCAGGAGCATGGCACAAAAGAAAACCATTACATTTTCCTAGAAACAAAACTCTCCAACATAGCAGCCTGCAAATAATTAGGTGTTAATGTCTGTAACTTTTAAAAAAAAAGCCACAGTTCATCTCAGGGGACATCCTGAATGAAAAAGGAAAAAACAATGAGTCATGGATTCTTACCTCCTATTTATAACCTGGATCCACAAATGATCTGTTGCTAAAGGAGAAGAAAGCTATTAATCTCCCAACTCAGGGAGCAATTTTATATTTTGAATAAAAACAAAATAAACAGCAGTAAGGAGAGAAATATATCAGATATGCAGTAATTAGTTTGAAAGAGCCGGATATTTCCTGCCTGACACTCTCTTTGGAATTTAAGCCTCATCCATCAAATCAAACGTGTATCCGATGACACGGAGATTTTCCATTCCCTTTTCAGACAAAATTAGTCTGTTGATCTGAATAGTAAATTGACAGGACCCAGAAGGGAGGGCAGGAGTCATAGGATTATAGTTGAGGTGGGAGCAGACGCTTAATGAAGTTTGGTGAAGCTCTGACTGCTGCACTTTTAACCTCCTGGCCTCTGTGATTCTTTATCCATTAAGATGCTGGTTTTCTACCTATGAAATCTTAGAAGACCCAGGATTTTTTAAAAAACGGCATCTAAGAGGGACCTTATTCATTTTCTAATCTAGCATCCTTATTTTACAGATTTAGAAAGTTCAGCCAATGACCAAAACAGACTTGCTTAATTTGCACAACAAGATCAGCTGAAACTCCAGGACCAAAATCCTGGCTATGTGTTTCCCAGTCCTTTTCCACAAAGCTCTATAAAGACAACAGCACCAAAAATCATAAAGTGGCTCCTTACTTAAGGCATTATTTTTTATTTAATGCAACACTTTCTGCATAAGAGCCCCCTTTATGCTAAATTATGGCAAAGGTATGCTGCCCTTTCAATCTTCACTCACTACGTGTTTCCTCAACCATTTTTCCTTCCAATCAGAAACCCTCTGCAGATTCCTCTGCCACTCATTTGCAACTTATTCTGACATCTAATTATTATGTTTTCTCTCCCCAGTGTTTTGGAGTGTCCTACTAGAAGAATTTTTTCAGCAACAGTTTGGTAACATTCATTTGAGGCACAGCCATACTAAGTCTCTCCAGAAAAACTTACAAATCCTTGCACAGGATTTTTTAAAACATTGTGAATACAGCTCTGTGAATAGCTTGTCCCTTTCATCTCCTACCATCCCAGCTATTGTGAGTTTGGGTCTATATAGCCAAAGATTAATAGTAGTATCAGTGGAAAGAGCAGGGAGATGTAGAAAGATTAAGGATCTCATCCAAGCGTTGGTTTCTAATAATAACATAATAATTCAAAGCTGGCTAGAAGTTAAATGCCCATCAATAATGAATAGTTAAATGAATTATGGTTCATTCTTACAACAAAAAACTAGCCATTTGAAATAACAGAGAAAAATATGTATTAATATAGAAAAGATGTTCAAGGTACATTGTTAACATGGGGAATGTGAGGATTTCTCAAATGGCACTTATCATATAAGCCTACTGTTTACCAAAAAAAAAATGACAACAGATTTTTACTGAAAAAAGTATGTATGATATTCCCAACTTTTATATATATATGTGTGTGTGTGTATATATATATGTATGTATATGTATATCATGCTGTTGTTATTTTTAAATATAAAATAAAACTACCCAAGCAGTTGCCCTGCATGATTAGAGTAACAATGTAAGAAATTATGCCTGAGCGTTCTCAGTGAATGTATAAATACTGGAGAAAAGAGGGAAGGACCTGGGTGGTCCCATCCTCACTTCTACCACTCTCCTTTCTTTATTTTACACATGGACTTTTTGTTTTCATCCACGAGGTTCTGTTGGAACAAAAGTTCCCAAGGGCAGATACGTGCATGTGTTTTGCTCAGTTTCCTCTTTGAGTGACCGGGGTAAGTCCTTCTCTGTGAAGAGCTGCTGGGTGTGGACAAAAGGAGGAACATAAACAGTTCTGTTTAATTATGTTTTGATGTATCACATGCTGTCCTAGGGCTACCTTGTTTATTTGCCATCGCAGCTCTGAGAAGCAGGGGTGATTTCCGCTCATTTGAAACCTGGGGAGTAGAGGCTGGCAGGGACCCGGCCGAGCTCTCGCACGGAGACAATGGTGGGGCTGAGAAGGGAGCCGAGAGCCGTGAGAACCGGGTCCTGTCCTCTGGCCAGCTCACAGCGTGCGGTTTACCAGTTTGGTTGGTGTTACGGTTTGAATTGTGTCCCCTGACAAATTCATACATTGAAGTCCTTAATCTCAGTACTTCAGAACATGACGGTATTTGGAGATAGGGTCTTTACAGAGGTAATCAAGACAAAGCCAGGTCGTTCTGTAATAGGGAAGGGATTTGGCACACCTGCCCTTACCTTTAAAAAACAGCGGGAAACCACGGACTCAGGACCCACGCGAACCGCCGCCACCTGCCGTCTAGGAGGGCAGCAGAAAGAACCAGCAAGAGTTCCTGCCTCTGAAGGTCAGATAAGGCGGGAAACCGCTCCGCCTCAGCGGCCAGGAGCGGGGGGGCGGGGCGGATGGCAGTTCAACGGCTGAATAACGGTCAGCGCTCAAGACCTACATGTCGCGAGATTTCCCTTTACGTTAGCAGCAATTGTTCCCCGCAGTCTGTTTCTCCTCAGAGTTGACATTCTTTAGGCTTCTTCTATCGTTAAAGAATGCAAAGAAAGGGCTTCCCTGGTGGCGCAGTGGTTAAGAATCCGCCTGCCAATGCAGGGCACACGGGTTCTGTGCCCCGGTCCGGGAAGATCCCACAAGCCGCGGACCGGCTAGGCCCGTGAGCCACAGCTACTGAGCCTGCGCGTCTGGAGCCTGTGCTCCGCAACGGGAGAGGCTGCGACAGTGAGAGGCCCGCGCACCGCGATGAAGAGTGGCCCCCACTTGCCGCAACTAGAGAAAGCCCTCGCACAGAAACGAAAACCCAACACAGCCATAAATAAATAAATAAATAAATTAAAAAAAAAAAAAAAGAATGCAAGGAAAACTATCAGGTGCTATGATAGAAAGGAACTGAGAGTGAAAAATCTATTTCTGTCCTCCAAGAGCTCACAGTTTTAGGGCGGAAACAGAAGTGCAAACATAATTATAGCCCCCCGTCATCATTTAATGGTAGTAATTTTCTAAGGTCTTTGGGACATAGGGAAAGTGGCCTTTACAGTGGCTTGGGAGCTAGGAGAGGGCTTCACAGATGCGGGTCGCTTTTGTTCCTGCTTCCGTAGGGAATAGAAGGGTGACTGGGGGAAGGGGCATTCCTGGCTGAGGGAGGGTAGGCAAAGGTGCTGGAATTGTGAGAGACGTGAGTCCAAGAGTGAGTGAGTCCAAGGAGTGTGGTGTCGACGTGTGAGGACGCGGGGAAAATGGCAAGAGAGAAGACTGGAGCCTTAGCAGACATGAAGACCTTGTGTAATAGGGAAGAACCAATCTGCCTCCATATTAGATCTGTTCCTTTTTCACTTTAACCTTTGTGCTCTGTTGCCTGTGCTTAGTCATGCTGGCTCTGACCTTTAAGAGGCCATTCATAAAGTTGCAGAACAAAGAATGATATGCCTTGTTGGAGGTCTACAGGAACATCGTGACCTGACCTACGTGGTCAGGTGCAAGAACAAAGGATTCTAACACCAAGAAGTTTGCAACAACTCACCACGCCCTTCGCTCACCTTGCCTTTAAAAGGGCTTTGCTGAAACCCTTCGAGGAATTTGGGCTTTTCTGGGGTACAAGCCACCTGTCTCCTTGCATGGCCCTGCAATTAACCTTTCTCTGCTCCAGACTCTGAGCTTTTGGTATTGTTTGTCCTCATCGGGCACATGAACTTGTGTTCGGTAACAATTCTGCTGGGCTCTAATCCAATATGACTCGCATCCTTATAAAAAGGGGACATTTGGACACAGGCAAGTTCAGAGGGAAGACCATGTGAAGACACAGGGAGAATGCCATGTAAACATGAAGGCAACTATCCACAAGCCAAGGAGAGAGGCCTAGAACAGAGCCTTTCCTCACAACCCTCAGAAGGAACCAACTCTGCTAACACCTTGATTTTGGAGTCCCAAGCTCCAGAACTGTGAGACAATAAATTTCTGTTATTCAAGCCACCCAATCTGGGACACCTCGTTATGGCAGCCATAGCAAATGAATACAAGTGGTCACCCAGTGAGCACACAAAACCTCAGTTTTGATGGTAGAAAGGGTGCCCTTGAGAATGCAGGAAAGTTTGGGGCCACTATATGGAAACAAAAGGCTTTAAGGAGTATAATGGGATAAAGGGAAGAAATGTCCAATAGGATAGAGGCCCCACGAAGCCCTGCTCCCTTTCTACCCATGCTGCCCATGTCAGCCCTGCTACCAGGAATAAAGCCAAATTATTCAGAATCATGTGTATTGGGGCCAGAAGTGCATTATTTAATTTTTTGGCAGCAGATGTACCTTTTTAATTTGGTTTTGTTTTAGGCTAAAATTACAATATCAAATCTTAATATTCAAACAGTAGCATGAGTTTATTCCCTGAACGTCTACCCACCTCTTCCTCCAGCATGTGCAGAATGGAGATAGGGAAGGGCCAAACACAGAAAGCTGGAAAGAGGGCCAGGCTAAGGCTGCTCATCCTGTCCACACACCAGAGTGGTCATGTGACTTTGAACCCATCACTTCAGTCCTCTGGAGCTCAGTTACTTCCTCTGCCAAATGATGGAGACGACATAGGTGTTCCTTAAGGTTCCCCTATCTCAGAGTACTCACAAGTCTGTGTATCTCTAGAGACTAGAGAGAGCCAAAGAGAGATCAACAACAGATGGCTGTGCAGGAATTGAGTTTTTATCTGTACCTTTGCCATTGTCAGAGCTGTGAGAGCCATGCAAAGTAAGTATCTCCAAGTGTCGTTAGATGTATAGCCTGAGCAGGGTCTCTACAACCCTTTAGAGATCCTAAACAAAGAAAGGCTCACAATGCTTGTTCCTTATCATCTTTTGTGAATGATAAGATATAAAACTTACATGTATGCTAAAAGTAAAAGATTTTCTGACTGTAAAATCTTGGATTATTCATTGAGGCTTCTGTGACTGTGTAGGTCTGACTGTGTATGTCTGTGTGTGTGTGTGTGTGGGTGCCTCACTTTCCCTGGTCTCCCAAGCAGGTTCTCTGTTTTTCTTTGGTGTAATTAAGCCTTGAAAAGCAGGTGCTTCAGGAATTCTCCACTCTAAGGGCTGCCTATTCATTTCTAGTATTGATGAGAGTATAATTTGGTGTCACTTTACTTAGTACTTAGATCTTCTCTACAGCCCCCCGAGTGAAAGTCTTTCTGCTACAATTTATAGCCTCACCCTAATCCATTAAAGAGAAAAATTCACCCAAGAGGAATTCTTTGCCAAAACTTGGAATGAAATTGGGTAGAGTTGACTTATCTCTCTCCAGGCCCTCTTCTTGTTCACCCCCACCAGTCAAATCCTGCAGATTGCAGGAACACTTGAAGTCTTCCACTGAAAAGTCAGGTCATGCCAGAAGAGGATTGTGACATAGTGAGAGCAAATGATGACTTTCCAGCTAACTTGGAACTTTCCTGAAAAAAATCCTTCTATTCTTAAGCCTTAGAGAGGAGGGACACTCTTTGCCACATAATATAACCTAATCGAGAGAGTGACATCCATCACCTTTGCCTTATTCTGTTGGTTAGAAGCAAGTCACAGGTTTTGCCCACACTAAAGAGGAGGGGATTATATAAAGGATAACTACTAAGGTGAGTTACCTTAGGGTGTTTCACCACACCATGCTTCTTATAATGATTTTGAACCCCTTCCCAACCCTGGTCTTCTGCTTTCTCCGTCCATAGCACAGAAGCAAAAATGGTTGACAGACCTGGTGGAATAAAGGAGGAGATGCATGAGCACTGCTTGGCTTTTCTCTTCTTAGTTCAAAAAATATTGTATAACATCATTGATGTGGGAATTTCTTAAGTGAGCAACCAAATGAACAATAAAAATGATTACCACTTATATCTACTGATTATTTACTGTATTCTATGCACTGAACCAAACCCTTGTTATTTCATTAAGTATTATAGGTCCCTATTATTAATCCCATTTGTAGATGAGAAAGTGAGGATTCAGAACTTGAGCAAGATCTGTCTGACTCAAGACCATCAATCCTTGGTATAGAATAATAAGCAAAAAACCTTGTGGAATGTTTAACATGTTCCAGGCAGTGTTCTGTGGGTTCTACATATATTAATTAACTCATTTAATCTTCATAACACTCCTATCAGGTAGGTACCACTACTGACCCCATTTTATATGTGAAAAAACTGAGGTTCAGAGATGTTAACTTGCCTTAGATCATGCAGCTGGTGGTGGGCATCGCTGAAACTAACCCAGAAAGTATGTTCCCAGAATGTGTGTTTTTAATCTTTGTACTATCCTGATGCTACTGTCTTTAAGGAGAAAGAGTGGGTCTTAGTAGATCTACCCTCCCAAGAGCTAGCACAATTGATAACTCATAGTAGGCCCTTGCTACTATGTGCTTTCTAAAGAAAGAGCACATGGGTAAAAGAATGAGCAAATGAATAAATAAAAGAAACTTCATCAAGGATAACCTTCCATTTTAAAAGAAATGTACTTCAATTGAATTATCTGGTCAAATGCAGACTCTAAGCCCTCTGAAATATTCTTTATGAAAGCAGTATTTCAGACTTTTAGTCCAAACAGAGAAGTATGATGACTAGAATTCTAAGCTGTTAGTTCAAATACTAAGCTAACTGACTGAATATTTGATGATATTAGGTGATTATTGTTGTATTAGTCTCCTATTGTTGCTGTAACAAATTACTACAAACTTAGTGACTTAAAACAACACAAATTAATTATCTCATAGTTCTGGAATTTGAAAGGGGTCTCATTGGGCTAAGATAAAGGAAACAGCAGGGCTGCCTTCTTTCTGGAGACTCTAGGGGAAAATCTCCCTCCTTGCCTTTTCCAGCTTTTATAGGTCACGTGTATTCCTTGGCTCAGGGACCTCTTCCTCCATCTTCAAGACCAGAGCATCTGGCTGAGTCTTTCTTGTGCTGCTATCTCTATGGTTCTCCCTCTCTACTTCCCTCTTCCCCTTTAAGGATCCTTGTGATTACATTGGGTTCTCCTGGATAATCCCAGATAACCCCCCTATTTTAAATTCTGCCCATTAGCAACCATAATTCCACATGCAATGTTAATTCTCCACTGACATGTAACATATTCACAGGTTCAGGGGATCAGGGTGTGAACATCTTTGGGAACTATTATTCTGCCTGCTACAAATATTGGTTTTTGTTTTTGTTTGTGCTTTTGTTTTTGCAGGAGGAAGTGATAATTGTATTGTGGATATTATTATTTTTCAATCCTTATCTTTCAAAGATACATATTGCACAATTTACAGATGAAAGGATAGGGTGCTTGAAATTTCCTTCAAAATAATATAAGAGAGGAAAGAAGACGGAGAGAAATGAAACAAAACTGGCCATGAGCTGATAATTGTTGAAGCTGTGAGGTTTTTTTGGTTTTGGGTTTTTGGTTTTTTTGGCCACACCGCGCGGCTGCGGGATCTTGGTTCCCTGACCAGGAAACAGGGATTGAACCCGGGCCACGGCAGTGAAAGCACCAAGTCCTAACCCCTGGACCACCAGGGAATTCCCGAAGCTGTGAGTTTGATATGTAATGGTTCACTATGCTATTCTGCATACTTTTGAATACATTTAAAATTTTTATAAATTAAAAAACAAAATAATTTGAAAGAGAGGCCAGGAGACCTTAGCATAAATTGAGCAATTCTGTGTGCCAGGCACTATGCTAAACGCCTCATTTATATCATCTCATTTGGTCCTTAAAACAACCCTATGAGAAAAACATAAAGAGTCCCACTTAAAATAAGAAACCTGCTGCTTAAATGATTGAATGACTTGCCCAATATACCAAAAACCAGGTGCTGAATCTAGGTGTCCTTTGATTTCAAAGCTAGTGTTTTTCATCACTATGTTACACTAAACAGCAAGTATAGGTTAAGGAGCTATATAAGGCACTGGTAAAGTGGCAATATTTAGAAGATGTGATGCTTTGTCTCAAGGAGATCAAGGCCTAGAAAATATATGTTAAATTGCAATTCTAGTCCTGGTTCAACCTCTGACAGAGGAGGAGAGGCAAATTATCTCAACTCTCTAGACCTTGGGCTGTTTACCTATATAATGAGATCATGGGATCCAATCCAATGACAGAGGACAGCAGGGAAGAGAAAATGAAATCATTTATGTGAAAGTCATTATGAACGGTAAAGAACTTTATAAGTAAAAAGGACAAAATGCAACAACAATGATGATAATGTGAATGAAGATAAAAAGGCTCTTGGCCCACACAGAAAGAAGATTTTTAGTGTTCCATATCAAGGTCTCCTAAGCCTCATGGTTTTTTCTTCATGAAAGCTCCCCAGCAAGTTCACATAGAGCAAGGCTGACCCTAGAAATACGAAGGACAGAGACAATTCAGAGCAATTGTGAGAAGCTCTGTCATCCCACTGGCATCTCCTCTACCTGAGGGACTGTGCTTACCACACAGGAAGAGCCCTGTATGAGGAACGGCAATTATCTTTGATGTGGCGACTGGGAAATCATGACATGGTATCTTAATTAGAAGACAAGAACAGATAGTGCTAGATGCATGTTAACCTTCAACTTGACCAACCGTCAGGATCTGGTCCCAGCTGCAATATCCAGCTTTATCTCCCACCACACCCATACCCCAGTCATATGACTTTCATTCTGGCCTGACCTAAAATGAAGTTTCCAGGAAATCCATGTCATTTCACAACCCTTGTGCAAGAATATCCTTCACAATCCTCGTGCGAGAATATCCTTCCTCCACCCTTTGCGTGGTTCATACTCATTCTTTGAGATTCAAATCAGGTCCTTCCTTAGGGAGACTTGCCTGATTCAAGTCCGAGTTGAATTAGATATCTCTCCTTTGACTTACGTGAAATCCTATGACTTTCAAACTATACTTCTGTTGTCTATTTTAGCACTAGGCCAAGAGGTGCTGAAGGTGGAAGTTGACTTTCATTGCTCTATCTCTAGTGTCTACAGAAGGACAGATGACATAGTGGGTGTCTTGTGATTATGTTTTGTATGAAAGATGGTATGTCACAGAAAATAAATATTATTTAATATATCCCTCCTTTTAAAGAGGTGGTTCTTTGTAATCGAAAGTTTCTTTGCTGAGTACTGCATTGATTGTGAGTGTGCAAGCATAGAAACAGCAGCCTGAGATCCACATTGTTAATTATAGTTAAGAAGAGAGAGATTTGGAGGAGCACAAAATCAGAAACAGTGGAAGAGGAATCCTCAGGGAGATGGCTATATTAGTTTATATAAAGCCAGTGATTATAACAGATAAACCTTGAAATATCACTGACTCAACACAATGGAAGTTTATTTCTCACTCACATAAAGTTTAGTTCTCATGTACATAAAGTTTCTCACTCGTGTAAACCCTCATAAGATGATCCTGATGGCAAGGGGTAGGGCTGTAGGTTAGAGGTGGGGTTAGTTCTGCCCCACACAGCCTGGTTGATGGAGACTTCAATACCATCAACAGTCCCTGGACTTCAACATAAAGCCAGGAGGGGGAGTAAGTGAGAGAGGATTGTCCATGGGAGGATTTTATGGGCCAGACTATCAGGAAGTGGTACATGTCACTTCTACCCATGTCCCATTGGATAAACTTAGTCACATGGCTACACCTAACTGCAAAGGAACATGGGAAATGTAGTCTAACTATGTGCCCAAGAACAAGAGAAAATCAACTTTAAGGAACACATAGCAGTTTCTACTGCCAGGCCAGAAAGTTGGGGAGTGTCAAAAATGAAGGAAGAACTGGCAAGACAGAAGGGAAAGAAAGGGGAGAGGTGGGAAGAGGAAAAGGAAAAGGAAAGAAAGAAGGGAAGAAGGGAAGGGCAAAGGAGAACTTGAAGGAGTTTGTGCTGGCTAGTGTTATGCATCCCTGACTCCACTGTCCCTAGAAAAATACTTCAGTGTGTACATTGTTCAGGAATGACTGTGAATGAATGGAAAGGACTAGAACTGAAGAAGGAGGACAAAGCTAACACGTGGTTTATAGAATGAATAATTAAAGAGATTACATGCTTCTTCCAATGATGATTCCATTTGTCAAAACATAACCGACACTCCTTTTGGGTAACTGCCTTCAGAGCCAATTCCCAGCCTTCCAAGAAAATCACAGCTTTTCTTTAAAGGAAAAGCCACTGAATAAAGACCCTAGTAATAGCATAGCCAACATCAAGACCCTGTCTATAAATCCTGTTCTCTCTCTACTCCACTAGCAGAGTTAAATATAAGACAAGAAAGCATGAGCCCTGGACACTCAGGAATTGAGAAAGCAGCCTCCATAATCCACATGCTGATTATGCACTTGCTTTATCTCACTAAATCCACCTAAACCCTATGGAAGATACTGTCATTATCTCCATTTACAGATGAGGAAGCTGCAATTACCAGGGCCACATAACTGGTAACTAGTGGAACTAGGAATCAGAATCCTCACTGCTAATAGTATCAATAGCAATGATAAAATGTAATATTTATTTAGCACATTCTGTGTGCTCAGCAGAATATTAAGAACTGTACCTGAGTTACTGAATTTTAATCTCAAGATAGACATATGAGGGAGGTACTAAATAACATTCCCATTTTGCTTATGAAGATACTGAAAAAGAAGAGAAAAATCATTTATCCAAGTTTTCTTAGCTGTTATGCAATAGGGATGATATTTGCACCCACGTGTTCTGACATTGAGTATGCCACATAGGCCTCCTCTCTCCCCCTGTCCAGCCCGAATCCATCTCTGTCAGTTACACCCATTTCTTCCTGACAATGCATTTGCCATGCACAAATCCATTTGGATATTTATCTAGTCAGAATTCCCAGAGGAGAGAATATATGTTGGAGCCTTTATGTCTGAGAAGATCACTTCAAGGTCCCTTCCACCATCCTGGTTTGCCTAGAAGTGTCCCAGTTTTAGCCCTGAAAGTCTCGCATGCCAGGAAACTCCTCAGTCGTGGACAAACCAGGACTGTTGGTCACCCTACTTTCAAATCTGAAATCTGTGTGTTTATAAACTTTATGTGAGACCCTCTGTTCTACCCTGGAAAGAGGAGGGTCAACTGGTCACATCCACAGAATCTCACCTCTCTCAATTAGAACTAAGACACTCACTATCTTCTCTTTTAAACCCACCTCTTATAGCTGGTTAAGGAACACAGGTAAAAAATTAGACATCGTTGGCAGGAGTGAGGAGCCATAATATACTTAGTGGGTTGTGCAGTTTTATCATCTGTAAAGACTGTAATAGGGGGGATATTCTTCATTTTCAGTAAGTCGTCTAAGTGGTGCATTTGAGACCAGTCACCATTAGATACTAGTAAGTCCGTCTCTGGTCTGCAGTGTTTCTAAACCAAAAGAACCAAGAGAAGCCATGGACAGGAGTTGAGATGAGAAGCACCTGGGGAGGGGGGCAGCTGGGACGACTTCATCAAGGGTTGTTCATCTATCAACACTGTTTGGGGGTATCACCATGGATTGGTGATTCGAGTGTGTCACAGAAGTAAGTGAGATTTAGAGATGCCGCAGTCTGAACTGAAGGCATGTTAGCAGGGTAACTGTAGAGGAAAAGTTTGCTTGGGTGGAACCTGAGGTTTGAGCAAAAATTAACCATTACCAATTCCCTCACATGACTGCAATCTCATTTTAGGGTATTATTCCTTTAGCTCGCCACCCATAACGATGTATGTCATCCCCTGTGTCTTAGTTAGCCAAGTCCACTATAACAATATAGCAGACCAGATGACTTAACAGATATTTATTTCTCACAGTTCTGGAGGAGGGGAAGTTCAGGATCAAGGTGCTGGTAGATTTGGTTCTGGTGAGAGCTCTCTCCCTGACTTGCAGATGGTCACCTTCTCATGTGTCCTCACATACCAGAGAGTGAATGAGCTCTGGTCTCTCTTCCTCTTCTTAACAAGGACATGAATCCCATTATGAAGCCTCATCTTCATGCCCTCATCTAAATCCAATTAACTCACAAAGGCGCCACCTCCAAATACCATCACACTGGGGATTAAGGCTTCAACATAGGAATTTTGGGGGGACACAGACATCCAGTCCATAACATCCTGTGTCAGGAGCTCCAGAGACCCCTTCATCACAGTCAGTAATGAGCTCCGACCTGCAGAACTGCCCAAGGCTCTGCAACTGCTCATGTTTTTACTCAGGGGAGAAAAACAAAACACAATTTTGTTTCAATAAACTTTTAATTTTGGAATAATTCTAAATTGATAGAACAGTTGTAAAGATGGTACGGAGAATACCCATATACCCTTCATCCAGAGTCCGCTATCATTACCATCTTACGTTACAATGGTACATTTATCAGAAATGAGGAACAAACATTGATACACTGTTTTTTGTTTGTTTGTTTTTATTTATTTACTTACTAATTTTTGCCTGCGTTGGGTCTTCGTTGCTGCACATGGGCTTTCTCTAGTTGCGGCAAGCGGGGGTTGCTCTTCGTTGCAGTGCACAGGTTTCTCACTGCGGTGTCTTCTCTTGTTGCAGATCACAGGCGCTAGGCGCACGGGCTTCAGTAGTTGTGGCTCATGGGCTCTAGAGCGCCGGCTCAGTAGTTGTGGCTCACGGGCTTAGTTGCTCCATGGCATGTGTGATCTTCCCGGACCAGGGCTCCAACCCATGTCTCCTGCATTGGCAGGTGGATTCTTAACCACTGCACCACCAGGGAAGTCCCGGTACAATGTTTTTAACTAAACTCCAGACTTTCTTTGGATTTCACCAGTTTCTCCATTAATGTCCTTTTTCTGTTCCAAGACGAAATCTAGGGTAACACATTGTATTTAGTTGTCATGTGTCTTTAGTTTCCTCTGGTTTGTAACAGTATCGCAGTCTTTCCTTGTTTTTGATGACCTTGAGAGCTTTGCGGAATATGGGTCAGATATTTTGTAGAATGTCCCTCAATTTGGATTTGTCTGATGAAAAAGTCTTTATTCTGTAATACATGCTGGGATTTTGATTCTGCTCTGACCACGTGACCCGTACATAACTAGGGCTCTGCTTCATTTTTGTGAAGAAGCATCTGCTTCATGCACAGAATTTCAGTACTTGGGTAATATTCCTCAGTGCCTCCAGCACTAAAAGATGTTGGATCCAAAGGAAAGAGCATAGATATTAGAACTATAAAAATCTAGATTCAAATCTTAGCTTCATATTTACTAACTTTGATCTTGGGCAAATCATTTAATTTCTGTGAGCTTCAGTTTATTGTTTTTAAAAATGAGAATAAAATATTGAGTTTGTGGTACTGTTGTGAAAACAAAATGAGCTATGTATATAGCACTTGGAATATTATATAGCACATGTGTTTAATAAACATCAGTTTCCTTCCCTCTACATTTCTTTTTGTTTTCAGTCACCCCAGAGCCTGCCTCTGAATATCACCTGTTGTCATTTGTTCATAATAAGAATATATGGAAAATGGAGATGGAGGTGACTACCCAGATCGCAGTCCCACCAAGTAGCCTCATCTACGTGATTCATTTCTTTCTTATAGTAATGGGCCCTGCCTTCCTGGTGTAGGAGGGACATGTGACCCAAGTGGACCAATAATAGGGCCCCTCTTCCCTGACTGTAGTGATTGGTCCAAGTCCAGCCAATCAGAGTCCTTCCCTGGGGTTTTCCCCACTGGAGTTAAGAATAGAAAGGTCTCAGGACTTCCCTGGTGGAAGTGGAAGTGGATAAGACTCCATGCTCCCAGTGCAGGGGGCTCGGGTACAATCCCTGGTCAGGGAACTAGATCCAGCAGGCATGCCACAACTAAGAGCCCGCGTGCCGCAACTCTGACCCAGCACAGCCAAAATAAATAAATAAATATTTTTAAAAAAGAGAAATGTCTCTTTCCTCTTGGGTCTTGTAGTTTTAAGAATGAGCTGCTTGTAGCCATGCTTCCTGCCATGTGGAGACAGCCAGCCATGTGGCTGCCATGTGGAGACAGAGAGCAAGAAACCAGCATGCATGGAGAAGAAGGGCTGAGAGATGGAGAGAGCATTCTAGAGAATTCTATCTAGTTGGTGGGTTGAGTGATCCCTGAGGTCAGTCCATCTCAGGCCTTTCCATAGTTTGGTGACTTGAGCAAATCAATGACCCTTTTTCCTTAAGCTACTTTGAGTTGTGATTTTATAATGTACAATTAAAAAGATCTTAATAGATCGCCTTTCTGGATTTTGCTGCCTACTGCCACCTCTTCTAAGTGCCTTGCTCTACTTCTTCTTTTCCTTCTTATACTTTCCTCCCTCCTTCTATGGCATGCTTGGCACCAAAGTTGCCTCCCTCCTTGGTCCTTTTCCCAACACTCACTCTAAAGTTAAATGTGTAAATTACTCTGACTCAGACAGTCTATTAAAGGAGCAAGGATCAAAAGTTCTAGGAGCAGTCTGTGAGAATGTGCTGAAAAGAAATGAAGCCATACATAATGTCACATAGTTGTTCAGAACATAGACTCTGGAGTCCATCAGCTCCAAATTCATATCCTGCCTCTGTCACTTCCTAGTTGTACGACTTCAGGGAACCTACTTAACTTCTCTGAGCCTCAGTTTTCTCATTTAATAAATGAGGATGAGATTACCTTTTCATGCAGCCTTTGCATGGATTCAACAAGATAACATATGTGTGATGCCAAGCACACTGCCTGCCACATGGCTGATGCTTAACTTTAGAATACCAATTATTAATTATAATAATTAAAATTTTCCTAAGTCACTTAAATCCACCAATTAATATTTGCCTCATGAAAGGTGGGATAGTCAGGCTTGGTGTCTATCCTGAGGTATTGCAATTTGAAACACACAGCACTGCTCATGAAGTGTTCTTGCCAAAAGCTGAATCTTAATCAAATCAGTCCTCAATAGCTTTATGTATAAAAAATAGGGCATGGAATAGAGGAACAACTTAAATGAAACTACAAGGAAGCAAACAGACACATCCAGAATGTGAGACATCTCTTTTAGGAAAGATGACTTGATCTCTGCAATGAGTCAATGGCAGGAGGAAGAGAGAGAGAAAGAAAGATATTGAGAGTGAACTATGATTATCCTATTATTATACAATATTATACTCAATTGAGTGGTACTTGAAGGAGTACTGGCTTTAGGGCTAGATGACCTGAGCTCACATCCTGCTTCAGCTACTGTCATTACACAAATAAACTTGGGCGAACCATCAAGGAGTAATAATTCAAGTGTTGATGTATGTGAGGTTTAAATGAGACAATATATACAAAATATTTAACTTAAAAGTATATGTACATAAAGGTATATAGGGGCTTCCCTGGTGGTGCAGTGGTTGAGAATCCACCTGCCAATGCAGGGGACACGGGTTCGAGCCCTGGTCTGAGAAGATCCCACATGCCACGGAGCAACTGGGCCCGTGAGCCACAACTACTGAGCCTGCGCATCTGGAGCCTATGCCCCGCAACAAGAGAGGCCGCGATAGTGAGAGGCCCGTGCACTGCGATGAAGAGTGGCCCCCACTCACCGCAACTAGAGAAAGCCCTCGCACAGAAATGAAGACCCAACACAGCCAAAAATAAATAAATAAATAAATTAATTTTTAAAAAAAGTATATAGACATCATCTCGTATGCCGGGAGTTACTGCAATACATACCATTTCCCTTGCTTTACTTATAATGTCCCCATGTGTTTCAAGCTTATCTGTAGCCTTTCCCTCCAGCCCTTAATTCGTTCAGTCAACAAACTTACTGAATGTCTTTGTGTGCTTGGAATGGCAGCATGTATAAAGATGGTAAGAAAAAGTCCCCACCCAGAGGACGTTTACAATATAAAGTGTCACAGTCACATAAGGAAATAAGTGCAGAGGCAACAAGAGGTAGCACTGGGTTTCGTGCAGGCAGATGCGGTTTCAAACCCCAGCTCTGCCATGACTAGCTGAGTGGGCCAGATCCACTCTCCACCTTCATTGGCTCTCTGCTCTGGGATACCAACCTGCAGGCACAACTTCAACAAGATTCAGTGCCTTCTGGCTCCCTACTGGGTTTGGCTCCAGAGGAGGTTGGAGATTGAGAGGAACTGCAGGCAGGCCAACTTCCTCTCTGAGTCGTGACTTAGGACTGGCTGTCTCCTACCACCTGAAGTCCCTGCTCCTCTCAAGGTGCCCCTCGGAATACAATCCTCTCCTCTCCTCCCTTTAGTCCTACAGGTAACAGCCCTGCTGCTAACTAGTGCTGAAGTACTGCACTAACCCTTGTGGCTTCCTAATACTGCCCACGCCTTTTCAAATACTCTTTTACTAAATTGTTTTTAAAGTGGCCTCCTCTGTTTAGCCATCTGTTTCCTGTTGGGACTTTGACCAGTCCATGGGGTAATCATGAGCAAGTCTTTCTAAATTTTTTAAGCTTTTATTAACTAATCTGTAAAATGGGATTAAGTGTAGTTCCTTCTTCCTGGTCCTAGGCAACTTTAAAGAGGACACTTGGAGGATGGGAAAGACTATTAGCTTGGAAGAAGGACAGGTCAGGGTTTAAATCCAACTTTTGCTCTTACAAGTTGAATAATCTCCAGCATTTTGCAACAAATCTCTTTGTGATACAGTTCCTTGTAGGTAAAAGGATTATAACAAATGTTCAATAGAACTTAGAGCTTTGGCTGAGACCCCCCAAAGATGGGAGAAAGCTAAGTAGCCATGCATTCTAAAGAGAAGAGCTAGACACTCCCACATAAGAACTGCTCGTTGGAGACCAAATCTAACACTCCCAATAGCTTGCTTACAGGCAAGCTAGAAGCTTCCTTAGAGAGAATAGGATTCTTCCAAAGAGCCTTGTAGTATTGGGGGTGGGTCTGCTTCCCTTCAGCCATGGCAAAATGAAGAAGTGTAGGGTAATCAGTCTTGGAGGGAGGGTCTGTTGCAAGAGGGCAGACTGGCATCTCATTCCCAGGCTGGACGCTTGCTGGGATGCAGAGATGCAAAGACTGGTTCCAAGGTTCCAAGCTGCCCCTGAAGTAGAGCACAGTGGAGATATTGGACAATCTTAAAAGATGTTCCCCTGGCATTGGGAACACAGAGACTAGACCTGCCTGGAGAGACTAAGGGTGAAGCTCGTCAAAACTGCCCATGATGGCAGAGCAAGTGTATGCACATTTCACAGGGGCCAGGTAAATATGATGGAAGGTAACCAGCTTAACTCATGAGGACTGGGGTACCACAAGGGGCAGGAGCTGAGAGAAGTCCCACAAGATTAGTCTAGCACATTGCCAAGTCATTGTCTCTGAGGAACCCACATGAAAGGTGCACCTGGAAGAGCCAACATTTGGATTCTACCACTTGGAGCAGCTTCAACAGCCAAGAGAGCAGCACAAACAGCATCTGCCACCTGATCTCTCATCCTTCCCACTCCCCTAACCTTGGAAAATCCATCAGCAATTAGGGGGATCAGGTAAGACGTGGAGCAAGGAGAATTGAGGAACAGACCAAGTGCCCTATAGGTTTACCTAACTGTCTGGACACACCTGAGCAGGGCAATGAGGAGAAGCTTTAAACTGGATGTAGGTTAAATTTTGTTTTAGGTTCGACTGTGTGTTTTAATACTTGAAAGTGACCAGGAAGCTATAGAGTCTCCCTGATATGCCATCAGGGGAAGGAGAAAGCCAATACACCAGTGAGTTTGAAGGCGATAGGGAGACAAGTAAAGCTATTTCCTGATTGTTATCGACCAGATTTAACCGATTTCCAACAAATCTATTAGAGTCTCCCTGATATGCCATCAGGGGAAGGAGAAAGCCAATACACCAGTGAGTTTGAAGGCGATAGGGAGACAAGTAAAGCTATTTCCTGATTGTTATCGACCAGATTTAACCGATTTCCAACAAATCTATTATATTTACTTCGCAGAGTATTTGTGAAGAATAACTATAAGAACATAGGTAGTACCTAGCACAGTACATCCTTGTTACTTGTAGTATTACTATTAAAGATTTCAGTCTCGGGGTTTCCCTGGTGGCGCAGTGGTTAAGAATCTGCCTGCCAATGCAAGGGACACGGGTTCGAGCCCTGGCCCGGGAAGATCCCACATGCCACGGAGCAAACTAAGCCCATGCGCCACAACTACTGAGCCTGCGCTCAAGACCCCACAAGCCACAACTGCTGATCCCACATGCCACAACTACTGAAGCCTGCGTGCCTAGAGCCTGTGCTCTGCAACAAGAGAAGCCACCGCAATGAGAAGCCCATGCACTGCAACGAAGAGTAGCCCCGCTCGCCGCAACTAGAGAAAGCCCGCGCACAGCAACGATGACCCAACACAGCCAAAAATAAAAAGAAAGGAAGGGAGGAAGGAAGGAAGGAAGGGAGGGAGGGAAGGAGGGAGGGAGGGAGGGAGAAAGAAAGATTTCAGTCTCTGTGTTGCACATGCAAGTTAATGACACATGAAGTAGTCACAGTCTGACATGGTTAATGTAGAAGAGTGGTTGCCCAGTGGGCTTGGAGCCCAGGGATATGTTTTTAGGGGACCTCAGGGTCTTGAGTGTCCAGGCTGGTGTCCAGAAAGCTAACAGCAAAATACAAAAGGTCCACAGGTTTTTCACAATGATCACTGAACTGACATCTGGTCCAAATCCACACTACTGGTTGGTCCCCTTGCACATCAGGCACACATAATAATCTTCAAACTCTTATAGCAGTATGTATGTTTGTACGAGCAAACTCATACAAAATATTTGACTCTGGTTTCCAAACTCGCTTTCAGCAAGTCCCTTACTACCTTACCCATTAGTTTCTTCTTCCTGGAGGCCATCTACCCTGTTACTTTCGTCAGAGTTGCCCTTTCAGAACAATCAGATTCTTTCCATGAAGACTAGCATACCTACGTTTCTATGTTCTTTCATTCATTTCTTCCTTGGTGATTCAGCTCTATCATTTAACTATTATATCCTTTAAAGGCAGGTTAGGTGAGTAGACTCACCTGGATTGAACAGGTGAGAAAACACAGGTTGGGGCATGAAAGGACTTGCAAAAATTCACTAGTAGAGCACAAATAGAACCTTGCTAATGGACCATTCTTTAAGAAGACTAACTCTCTGGTTTTGCACACTTGGTGAATATTTGTGGGTGTGCTTGTTGGAGTACATGGAAGCCACCAAACTTTCTGTGTAATCAGCGTGTCCTTTCCAGGATATATTTGTGTGGCAGGGGTTGAGGGGATGTATTCTTCTTTAACCTCTTCACAGCTAGTATTGCAGAGACTACACAGACTAAGAAAGCCAACTGGTGTTAGAGTCTTGGCTACAACACAGCCTTCCCTACCACGACTCCTTCGCTGTGTCACATTGCCTCTGGACACAGTTCTTTCATTGACCTTTGGGAAAGGAGTGAGAATCCCAATAGCCAGGAAGAAAGGGAGGTTTGTTTGGTTTTTTTAAAATTTTTCCTTCTGAATTTTGCCTAAAATATACTGTGCAAAAAAATATATAGGAACACCCCTATGGGAAGTTACTCCTTCATTATCATGGTCACTGTCATCATATTGTCATGGTTACCTTGCTAGATGTAAAAGTGGTGCTGACTGTGTATGAGTGTGTTTGCGTGTGAGTATACATACATATATATATATAAAATATACAGTATGTCAGCATTTTGTGTATAGTATATGTGTGTGTGTATAGTGTGTGTGTATACATACATATATATATAAAACATACAGTATGTCAGCATTTTGTGTATAGTATATGTGTGTGTGTATAGTGTGTGTGTGTATAACTTCCCAACAACCCTGCAAATGTATGAATTTTAAATTTTCATTTCATGTATCAGCACACTAAAGCTCACAAAGACTAGATCACCCCAAGGACTCTCACTCAATAGTCAACAAAACCTGATGTTCCTGATGTTATGGGCTCCCAAACCCCCCATAATTCCATATTTTACTCTATTTACAACTATTTATTTAACAAATGTTTGCTGATATTGGCTACTAGGTGCCCAGAACCTTGCTTGTGGTAGGGATAACAAAATGAAAAGGCATTGCCTTCAGGAAGCCCACAGTCTAATAAAACATAATCTAGTAAAACATTTGGGAATTTGCTTTAACCACTAAAGCACTGTAAAAATATTAGCTGCTTTTGTTGCATTAAAGCAAAGTCACTTTCATCTTTCACCCATTTCTTAAGGAGCTGTGCTAACTTCGCCTGTGACCTTTGCAACCCTTATCTCTCTTCCCCTTGGGCTGACCTCCAGGCTGTAGGTGAAATGTTTGCATCTGGTCTGTTTATTTCTGCTGTTTCCCTGTTCCTGATTCCCTGGCTCTGTCTGTCCACCACGTGCCCTGCTTACAGGCCACATGGCCTTGCTTGGTCTGGTTCTGCCTGTTAGTGCCTGAGCCCAATTTCTTGAAGCTGTGACAAGTGACTCTTTCGGAGAGGAAGGAAAGGCAAGGACGAGGTCAGAAAGGCTCCTTAGAATGTTGAGGGAGAAGAGTCTGGCTCCAAGGGATTGCCCAAGAAAAGGGTAGAATAAATTTGTAGAGTGTAGTAGTCATAAGAAAGGGCTTTGGAGTTGTATAAACTTTTTCTCACCAGTCTTTCTAGCTATATAATTTGGGGCAATTATTAATCACTCTCTGCCTTGGACTTTGTGGAGGTAATAATAGTATAGGGTAACGCAAAGAAGTGACTGAATTATGAGAGCACGATAATTATCATTACCCAGTATTTTGGTCTTAATTCAAAAATTCTTAAATAGCCATATGAATACCTACTGAGATGTGGTCTCCATGGCTTTCATGCTGGATGTGTTCAGTTGACCCTCCCAGGTCCTCTCTCCATCTTCTCTGTGCCCCAAGAGACTGACCTGGAAAAGCCATCAATGGGGGACTTCCCTGGTGGTACAGTGGTTAAGAATCCACCTGCCAATGCAGGGGACACGGGTTCGAGCCCTGATCCAGGAAGATCCCACATGCTGCGGAGCAACTAAGCCTGTGAGCCACAACTACTGAGCCCGCATGCCACAACTACTGAAGCTCGCGCACCTAGAGCCTGTGCTCCACAACAAGAGAAGCCACCGCAATGAGAAGCCCATGCACTGCAACGAAGAGTAGCCCCCGCTCGCTGCAACTACAGAAAGCCCGCATGCAGCAACAAAGACCAAATGCAACCAAAAATAAATAGATAAATAAAAATTAAATTAAAAATTAAAAAAAAAAGCCATCAATGGGCTCCCTTGCCATTTGGCTTCTAATTGGCTTTGGCCAATTTTAAACACCAGCGGAAGAAAGAGGGAGGGAGGAGAGTGAGGTGGGTGTTTATTCTCAGTCACACCTGGAACTGGCCACCTCTCTCCGCCTTGGGTCTGGCTCAGGTCACTCAGCTTTCTCCATACAGGCCCCCTCTGTCCCTGCTCCATATACCACTTTCTCCCCCATACCACAGACCTTGGGGTAAGAAAGGAACCTTGCTCTTAATAGCCCTGGTATTGCTTCTTCCATCAGGGTTTCCTTATACACACTCACAGCATCATAATCTCTCAGTTGAACTCTCCTTGAGCATGACTAACCTGAAGGCGATGTCTTCTCCCAGGACCCTGACTGATCCTGGCTTCGTCACTCTGCCTTAGATGCTGCTTTCCCTGACAGAAGGTCAGGGTCCAATTCTGAAGCTCTTCTGGCTTGAGTCTCTGTTGGTAGAACAGTTGAGAATGAAGTACTAGTTAAAATACATGATTCTGGAGTGGACAGCTCAGGCCCTGGAGGAATGAAGGGGAGTGTTGCAGAGACTTTAGCCCCAGAGATGAATAAAGCCTAAGGAAAGAGCTGATGATTGGAACTAGGAACCACCTACATCAATTCTCTTGCCTCCCAAAATCACCCTACCACACCTTCCTCCCAGTCTGGCACCCCCAGATTCCCTCCCAGGACTCCCAAGAGTAGATCCGGACCACACTGGATCTGGCAGGGGGGCAGGGTGCTACAAATGACTGAGGAAGAGCAGAACAGAGGTTCAACTTCACTAGAAACCTGCGGAAAGGAAACTAAATAACAATAATGGTTTAAAACAAAGGAGGAAAGCTTTCTAAAGCAGGACACATTTTTAGATTCACAATTTTAATGCAAAGACTTCTGGTTTCAGCTCAGAGATATAGAAAGCTGGAATGAACATTGCTCCAATCTTTACAACATGAAAAAAGATGGACAAGCTGCAAGTTAACAATTTTTCTTAAACCCATCAAAGAACTGAGGCTATGAAGCTAACCTGAAATCTGGGGAGAAATAGACATCTGTAGAGGAGACACAGGAACGAAGCATTTCCTCATTCACTAACCTGGGACAGATGCCATGTAAGCTGGTAGAAGCTTCAGTTAAAATCATGTGTGTAAAATAAAAAAAAATAAAAAAAAAAAAAAAAAAAAAAAATATATATATATATATAAAATCATACATGATTATATATGTTATGTAAAAAGATATAGAGGGACATATATATATATATATATGTATAGAAATCCACATGCATGCACAAGGTGTGTTTAGATGAATTTGAGTTAAGGGTAGTATAAATTATACCATGCTTAGTTCATTCACAAAGTGGATTTAATCATTCTCATTTAATCCTTTGTTACCTTTACTCTTATGTTACTTTTCATTTTTAAATATTTCAAACTTCCAGAAAATTACAGAGAATAAGACAAACATCCGTAGATCACCTGTTCCCCAGATTTAACCAATGCTGACGTGAGCCACCTCCCACATTTGCTGCCCTTCTTCTGTCTGGATGAGGGTGAGCCAGCTCCTTGGGCTCAGCAAACTCCAGCAGCCCAGGACAATGCCTGCTTCCCTTTGCTCTCCATGCCTATCTCTCCATGCCTGCAGCACTGTAACCCACCACATTCTCCTCAGTTCAGCGATTCGTCCCCTTCCTCTGCAAATGGGACTCAGGGCAGTGAGAAACAACATCAAAGTTCAGTTTTGGTTTACTTGCAGTTGGTGTTTGTTTGTTTTGTGCATGAAAAAGGATCTGCTCTCAGCCTCAGCTTTGAAACAGAAACTGGCCTGTAACCAGACTGAAATAGCATGCTCCCTGTTACACGAAGACCTTAATAATAAAAGAAAGCTCTGGGTTTTGAAGCTGTGATATGTATTAACCCATTTAATGTATTGTACCCTTTGTTTTCCCAGAAACACTGTGAGTGTGTGGAGTGACACTTGTATCACAGACAGGAAACAGAGCTGGAGAGGTTACAAGCTTACCGAGGCTCACTTGCCCAGTACATGCAATGGGGGTCATTCATTTGTGTATCTGTCAGGCACCAAAACCTGCACTTGTTTTCAATGATGAAAGTACAGACTGCCTTTCATTTTACAATATCTAAATCGGTTACATGTAGGCCTTTTCTATATTCGTGGCCGTATTCCAGATAACTGAGGTTGAGAGGTAAATGACCTCCATATTATTTAAATGGATGTTTCTGTAAGCAAAGCCTTTAATTCCTGGAGATGTATATATATATATATATACATACATATATATATATTTTTAACTTAGATATTGGAATGGTACAGCAGAACTTCTTTACTATTTGTCTTAGGTCACTGCCATCGAAGCAGCACCTGAGACAGTGATTTGGGTGAATGTGATTCTCTGATGGGGAGGGCTCTCAGGAGACAGGAAATGCAGGAAGAAGGATGGGCAGGGGAGGTGGCTAAGCAAAGATGTGGTCCCAGCTGGATCCAGCCTCAGCCCAACCACGCAGGGAGCTCTGGAGCATGAAAGCCACCCAAGTTACTGGCACTTTGAGGCAAGGGGGCTGGCCTTTGTAGAAGGTGAGAACCACCTTCTCCCAGCAGCTGGGGAATTGGTACAGGGCCCAGGTAAAAGGAATCTGGAGAGGGAACCAATATCCTATCTATCTCTGCTGCCCTCAGAAATTTGGAGGATTGATTAATGCAGTCTACAAACAGCCATTTGCACTGCTGTAGAAAGACACAGAATAATTAAAAGGGTTGAAATGGAACTAATGAAACCCCATTATCTTTTAAATGATTGGATATACTGAACCAGGAGATTAAGTATAGGAAGGTTAGAAAGCTGGTCTTAAATGGTTAATTTTTTCTACCACTTGCAAAACCATCAAATTCAAGTGAGAGTGAGTTTGTTCGATGCCTGAGTACCTTCTGCTGTTCCTTCTGATGATGTCTTCACTGAGGCCCCACTGCCAGCCTTGAGACTGCTGATTTCAAGGCCCTTTTAAGAAAAAGAAAAATTCCATTTACTTTCTGCAGGAGATGACTGTCTGCTCCCCTTGAGCTGGGCCAGAGGGAGCATTCAGAATACATTGCTGGAAGTAAATGGAATTTTTCAGCTATTTAAATTGCAATTCACCCCTGAAAACTCCATTTTATCAAAACTCCTGGTTAATACTATTTTCTATGCTCGGGTATTCTCCCCAAATACACATGCAGGAGATACAGGAGCCCAGAGGGAGACTGTTTCAGAGACAAAGTCCCTTAAAGAAACCTCAGGTACTAACATCCTCATTGCCATGTAACAAAACTCAAAGGACTGAACAGGTATGGGGTAGGGCAGAGGGCACTCTACCTAGAGTCTGAGGAATGAATTTGCCCCCCACTAGCTGTGTGTCCATGAGAAAATCATATAATCTCTCTGAGCCTTTTGGTTCACAGCTCTAAAATGGGATTAGGAACACCATCCTTGCCTATCTCAGAGGGTTAGTGTAAAGATTATATTAGATTAATTTATATGAAACAGTTCTAGACAAATGAAGTAGAGCTGGAAATGATATCTTTTGTAGCCAAATGCTTAAAAGCCCACAATTAAGCCTAACGAAGGCAGAATTCTAAGATGGCCCCCAAGAATCTCACCTCCTAGTAAATATACCTTATATACTCCCCTTTCCTTGAGAATGTCCTGTGAATATGATAGGATATTCACTCCCATGATTAGGTTATATAAGACTCAAGTTTAACAGACTGGAGCAATATTCTTCCTACTGGCTTTGAGAAAGTAAGCTTCTAGGTCATGGTTTAGACCTAAAGGTGGCTTCTAGGAGCTGAGATGAATCAGCCAGCAACAAAACAGGGACCTCAGTCCTACAACAACAATTTAAATTCTGCCAACAACCTGAATGAGTGTGAAAGAAGACCCTGGGCTCAAGAAGAGAACATATAGTCCAACCAAAACGCTGATTTCTGCCTTGTAAGACCCAGTTACTCTGTGCCAGGACTTCTAACCTACAAAAACTATGACATAATACCTGGGGGTTGTTTTAGCTGCTAAGTGTGTGATAATTTGACATATAGCTATAAAAACCAAACATACAGTCAACTGTTCTTAAACGGCAGATTGAGGGCGACCTCTGAAATACACTCCTCCAGAAAAGCAATGAGAACCCTGGATAACTGTCAAAATAAACTTTTTTAGGACTCTGAAAAATCACCAAAGGCTTGCAACAATCCAAGGAACATTTATTCAAGAAAAATGGCTGAATCTCAGCAAGGGCAGTGAGCCTTACGGCATTTTAACCTGTGCCCATCACCCTCTCCCTAGCTCTTCAGCAGCACTAAAAGCCAACAGGCTCACAATTACAATAGGTGTGAAAAACATCAGCTAAACTGTTACTGAAGGAAGTAAAATGGGTTTGGAGCTCCCCAGAAGCCCCATTTCTAGAAAACTATCACTATTTGACCTGTCTGGAAGTTCACTAAAAAGCTCCATTTTCAGGGATTGTCTTTATTTGACCTAATCAGAGCTTGCTTTTTGTGAAGAGCCCTACCCACAGACTATTTGTCAAATACAATTAATGGCAATTGTTTAATATCACAGCTACCTGAGGATATTTTAACAGTTGGCGCTAACAAGGGGCTAACCAGAAATTTTAAAAAGAACAACTGGATAATGAGATGCCCATAGGGGTCTTTGAAAAGCTCCAGCGTATTCCTGGAAATCCAGAAACCCATGTGCATTTTCAGAACTGCATACATCTAGGAAAGACTTGATAAAGTCTACTCTCTCACCTATGGTTATCTTGAGTCTCTGTATGAGTGAGAAGTTTAGGATAAGTTGGAGTTGTAAACTGGCTGCTAGAGCACTTAAAACATAATACATACATACACACACACACACACACAGAGGCCTTAAAAATGCTGGGAGAAAACTATACAAGCAGCTCATGCAGCTCAATATCAAAATAACAAACAACCCAATCCAAAAATGGGCAGAAGACCTAAATAGACATTTCTCCAAAGAAGATATACAGATTGCCAACAAACACATGAAAGGATGCTCAACATCACTAATCATTAGAGAAATGCAAATCAAAACTACAATGAGGTATCACCTCACACCAGTCAGAATGGCCATCTTCAAAAAATCTACAAACAATAAATACTGGAGAGGGTGTGGAGAAAAGGGAACCCTCTTGCACTGTTGGTGGGAATGTAAATTGATACAGCCACTATGGAGAACAGTATGGAGGTTCCTTAAAAAAACTAAAATAGAACTACCATATGACCCAGCGATTCCATTACTGGGCATATACCCTGAGAAAACCATAATTCAAAAAGAGACATGTACCCCAATGTTCATTGCAGCACTATTTACAATAGCCAGGACACGGAAGCAACCTAAGTGTCCATCGACAGATGAATGGATAACGAAGATGTAGCACATATATACAATGGAATATTACTCTGCCATAAAAAGAAATGAAACTGAGTTATTTATAGTGAGGGGGATGGACCTAGAGTCTGTCATACAAAGTGAAGTAAGTCAGAAAGAGAAAAACAAATACCGTATGCTAACATACATACATATATATATATATATATATATATATATATATAAAAGAACCTAGAGGCAGGACAGGAATAAAGATGCAAACAGAGTGGACTTAAGGACATGGAAGGGAGAAGGGTAAACTGGGACAAAGTGAGAGAGTGGAATTGACATATATACACTACCAAATGTAAAACAGATAGCTAGTGGGAAGCAGCTGCATAGCACAGGGAGATCAGCTCGGTGTTTTGTGACCACCTAGAGGGATGGGATAGGGAGGGTGGGAGGGAGACGCAAGAGGGAGGGGATATGGGGATATATGTAATACGTATAGCTGATTCACTTTGTTATACAGCAGAAACTAACACAACATTGTAAAGCAATTATACTCCAATAAAGATGTTAAAAAAAAAATGCTGGGAGATTATTAGTTCAAGGAATTTTAAGGAAATCTCTATCCAGTCATTAGCTAAGCACTAAGCAAACTGAATAGAGACTTTGGTGGCCACAAATGACAAAAGAATACAGGTTTTACAGAATTAGTCCAAGAAAGTCACTAAAAAAACAAACAGCAGCAACAACAACAAAGCACAAAGGTGAGAGAGAATCTTACTTCCAGAGTTGACACATTGTGCTATTTAAAATATCCAATTTTCAGAGTTACCATATGATCCAGCAATCCCACCCCTGGATATATATCCAGAAAAGATGAAAACTAATTCAAAAAGATACAGGGACTTCCCTTGTGGTCCAGGGGCTAAGACTCCACACTCCCAATTCAGGGGGCCCAGGTTCGATCCCTGGTCAGGGAACTAGATCCTGCATGCCACAACTAAGACATGGCCCAGCCAAATAAATAAGTAAAATAAATAAGTATTTAAAAAAAAAAAAAGATACTTGTACCCCAGTGTTCATAGCAGCACTATTTACAATAGCCAAGACATGGAAGCAACCTAAATGTCCATCAACAGAAGAATGGATAAAAAAGATGTGGTATATACGTACAATGGAATATTACTCAGCCATAAAAAGAATGAAATAATGTCATTTGCAGCAACATGGATGGACCTGTAAATTATCACACTAAGTGAACTAAGTCAGACAGAAAAAGACAAATATCATATGATATCACTTACATATGGAATCTAAAAAAAATGATACAAATGAACTTATTTACAAAACAGAAATAGACTCACAGACATAGAAAACAAATTAATGGTTACCAAAAGGGAAAGGGGAAGGAGGGATAAATTAGGAGTTTAGGATTAACAGATGCACCCTACTATATATAAAATAGATAAACAACAAGGACCTACTGTATGGTACAGGGAACTATATTCAATATCTTGTAATAACCTATAATGGAAAAGAATCTGAAAAAGAACAGACATATGTATACAGAGAGATGGATGGATAGATGTATAACTGAATCACTTTGCTGTACACCTGAAACTAATACAACATTGCTAATCAAGTATATTTCAATAAAAAGTTGTTTGTTTTGATAAAAAGTCCAATTTTCAATAACAATAGCAAAAAATATAAGAAATACAAAGAAACAGGAACATATGGCCCAAAGGGAAAAAAAGTTTACAGAAACTGTCCCTGAGAAAGCCCAGACGTTACTAGAAAGAAAGACAGATTTACTAGATAAAGACTTAAATCAGTTATCATAAATATATTCAAAGAACTCAAAGAAACCATTTCTAAAGAATTAAAGTATGAGAAAAATGTGTCATCAAACAGAGACCATCAACTAAAAGATACAAAGTATGCCCAAATGCAGACTTGAGCAGGTCAAAGAATTAGTAAGTTTAAAGACAGGTCAATTAAGATTACTCAGTATAAATAGAAAGTAATCAAAGGAAATAAACAGAGACCTATGGGACACAATTCTATGAGGCTTGCATTATCCTGATACCAAATCAAAGACATCACAAAAAAGGAAACTACAGATCAATATCCCATATGAACACAGACAAAAAGTCCTCAAAAATTACTAATAAACTGAATTCACCAACATATAAAAAGGTTTATATACCATGAATAAGATCATCTCAGGAATGAAAGGTTGGTTCAACATACAGAAAGAAATTAATATAACACACTAATTCAATAGAATAAAGTTTAAAAATCACAATGTCATCTCAATAGCTGAAAAAATAATTTGACAAAATCCAACACTCTTTCATGGTAAAAACACTCAATCTAAGAATAGAAAGAAACTTCCTCAAATGATGAGAGGCATCTATGAAAAAAACATAGTTAACATCTTAGATAATAGTGAAAGACTGAAAGTTTTTCCCCCTAAGTTTAGGAACAAGACAAGATACCTGCTCTTGCCATTTCTATTCAATATTGTTCTGGAGGTTCTTGCCAGAACATTTAAACAAGGAAAAGAGATAAAAGGCATCCAGACTGAAAAGGAAGAAGAAAACTATCTCTATTTGCAGATAGCATGACTTTGTTTATAGAAAAAAGTAAGGAGTTGACTAAAAAGATATTAAGACAAATAAATGAATTCAGCAAGATTACAAGATACAAAATCAGTGTACAAAAATCAAATATATTTCTGTATACTTACAATGAACTATCTGAAAATATAATTAAGAAAACAGTTCCATTTATAATAGCATCAAGAAGAACAGAATACTTAGTAAATTTAACAAAAGAAGTACAACACTTGTACACTAAAGTCTACAAAACACATTACAATAAATTAATGAAGACACAAATAAATGGAAATATATCTCATGTTCATGGATTAGAAAAATTAATATTGTTAAGATGGTAATACTCCCGAATTTTATTTGCAGATTCATTGCAATCTCTGTCAAAAGCCCAGCTGGCTTTTTTGAAGAAATTGACAAGGTGATCTTAAAATGTATATGGGAATACAAGGGCCCTGAAAAGTGAAAACAATCTTGAAATGAAAGTACACAGCTGGAGGAGTCACACTTCTTGATTTCAAAACTTATAACGCAGCAACAGTAATCGAGACAGTGAAGAACTGGCTTAATGATAGGCATACAGATCAATGGAATAGAATTGAGAGTCCAGAAATAAACCCTTACATTTATGGTCAATTGACTTTTGACAAGAGTGCCAAGATAATACAGTGGGGAAAAGAACAGTGTTTTCAACAAATTGTGCTAGGACAACTGGATAACTACACGAAAAAGAATGAAACTAGTCAACACCATGTATAAAAGTTAACTCAAAATGGATGAGAAAAATATCAGACTAAAACTATACAACTCTTAGAAGGAAACCTAAGAGTAAGTCTTCATGGTCTCAGATTAAGCAATGCATTCTTAGGATACCAAAAGCATAAGAAATAAAAGAAAAAGATAGATCATTTGAACTTCATCAAAATTTAAAAGTTTTGGGCTTTGAAAGACACTATCAAATAGCAACATTATTCATCATAATTGCCAAAATGTGGAGGCAACCCAAATGTCCATCAACTGTTGAATAGATAAACCCTGTCTATTTGTAAATAATGTTTTACTGGAACACAGTCATGGTCATTTGCTTACATATTATCTTTGGCTAGCTCCGTGCTACAATAGCAGAGTTCAGTAGTTGCAACAGAGACGGACCACATCACCTGCAAAAACTAAAACACTTACTGTCTGTCCTTTTTCAGAAAAAACGTTTGCTTACCCACACTCTGGGGTATATGGTCATTTGTAAGGCATTTCAAAATAAAACAAACGAACAAACAAAAAGAGTAATAAACTCATATTTTTCTGAGTGCTTACTATGCCCCTAAACTCTAGTAGCCAAGAAGTGGTAGAGCATATACTTGCTTAGTCACTCTGCCTTGGACAAGTTACGTGAATTCTCTGAGCTCCATGTCCTCATTTCTAAAATTAATGTAATAATATCTGCTTCATTGGGTTGCCATGGAGATTGAATGAGGTAAGATGTACTGTGATGGGATGAATTGTTCCCTTCAGAAAAGATATGCTGAAGTTCTAACCTTCAATATCTCAGAATGGGATTTTATTTGGAAATAAGGTCACTGTATCAATAGATGTAATTAGTTAAGATGAGGTCATACTGGAGTAAGGTAGGCCCTCCCTCCAATAGGATTGATGTCTTTATAAGAAGATGGCCATATGAAAACACAAACACAGGGAGAATGCCATTTGACAATGGAGGCAGAGACTGGAGTTATCCTACCACAAGCCAAGGAACTCCTGGGCTAACAGAAGCTAGGAAGAAGCAAGGAAGAATCCTCCCCCACAGGCTTTTAAGGGATTTTGACCCTGTCAACACCTTGATTTCAGATGTCTAACCTCCAAAACTGTGAAAGAATACATTTCCATTGTTTTAAGCCACCCAGTTTGTGATATTTTGTTATGGCAACACTAGGAAACTAATGCACATTTGAAGCTCTTAGAACAATACCTAGCATACAATAACTCCATAATTCATGCTAGAAATTATTCTCAATGGCTTTACCTTGCTGTTTCTGTTAATCTTCAAAATAATTTTATAAGGGAGGTGTATTAATCTGCTCAGGGTAACATAATGAATGAAAACCATAGACTGGTGGTTTAAACAACAGAAATGTATTAATTAATTAATTTATTTATTTAGGCCATGCTGCACAGCTTGCGGGATCTTAGATCCCAGACCAGGGATTGAACCCAGGGCCACGGCAGTGAAAGCGCCAAGTCTTAACCACTGGACCACCCGGGAATTCCTAAACAACAGAAATTTATTTCTCACAGTTCTAGAAGCTAGAAGTCTATGATCAAGGTGCCAGTATGTCAGGTTCTGGTAAAGACCCACTTTCTGGTTTGCAGATGGACAACTTCTTGATGCCTGCTCACATGGTGGAAAGAGACAGAGAGAGAGAGAGAGGGGAAGCAAGATTTCTGGTGTCTGTTCATATAAGGACACCAATCCCATCAAGGGGACTCCACCCTCATGACCTCATCTAAACCTAATTACCTCTAAAAGGCCCCACTTCCAAATACCAACACATTGGGGGGTTAGGGCTTCAACATATGAATTTTATGGGAACACAATTCAGTCCATAGTAATAGGTATTATTAACTCTCTTTTATAGGTATGAAAACTGGCCTCAGTGAGATTAATACAGAAGAAAAAATATAAAAGGGTAATGTTATTAAAAGGAGATTCCTGTAGATGTGTGAATTCCTCCTGGGCATTTTCACATACGACCGTGTAGTTTCCATAGCAACTGTGGTATTATAGACCCTGAAATCAGAGAGCCTGAGTTCATTTTCACCTTCTGCCATTTACCAACTCTGGGACCTTGGGCAAGTTACTTAATGACTAGGAGTCTCAATAGCCTTCCCTGCAAAATGAACGGTTCCTAACCTCACGGAGTGTGAGCATTACATGACAAAATGCATATCAAGAGTGTCCCAGAGTGCCTGGCACAAAGTAGACATCAAATAAGAGTTAAAACTTCAAAGATAAATACACAAAGATGTTTGGTGGAGCTGTGATTGTTAGAACAGATTTGGACAACTTTGATATCCAACAATAAGTTAAATAAACTATCATTCATTCATACTGAGACGCTATACAAGCATAAAACAGAATAAGATAGATATACGTTGACTTCCTGGGTTCTTTTTCCTGTCCCTACCTACTGTGTGACTTTAGGCAAGTGCTTTAACCTCTCTGTGCCTCAGTTTCCCCAGCTGAAAAATGAAAATAAAAGCAGTACCTATTTCACAGAGTTGTCATGAAGGTTAAATAACATACTGTCTATATAAGATGCTTAAAATATTCTGAGGCACATAGCAAGCACATGCTAAATATTAACCATTATTATAATTCCATTTGTATGGAAGGAAGGAAGGCTAATGACTCATTTATAGAAAAAGATACAAGAATCTGCTACTAATTGTTATTTCTTGGGCGCAAGCATGGGAAGTAGGAAGGAGAAGGGCTTCAACTTTCTCTTTACCCCTTCTGTACCATTGGAAACGAACCAACCCCCCAATTATTAGCTGTCTCTTGTCCTTCCCTCTTTCTCCGGTAATGAAGAGTGGATCTGATGGTGCCTGAGCCCTTCCTTTTACTGCCAGGCAGGGCTGCTCTTCAGCTGGGACTTGTGAGCACAGCAGATAAAAGATTTCCATCCTGGTTGGTCAATAGTCTCATCCTTCCCCCTATATCCAGCAAGGTAAATGTTAACTCCTGGCCTGCTGGGGCCCTCCGGGAGCCTTTGGGATGCTGATTCACAGTGACCCTGGTTTCTTTAGGGTCCTGTAGTCTAGGTTAGGAGATATTTTGGCTCTCACTCCTGGTGCCAGGTACAGAGCTTGGGGCTGTGCACCTACTGTATCTGCCTCTAAATAACTCTTCAAGGTACTTATTCTCATTTACCAAATGATGAAACCAAGGTTACCTATTACATGATCTGCCCAAGAGCACACAGCTCATTAAGTGGCATCTCTCTGGCTCCCAAGACCATGCTCCTTTCACTATGTGTCTTTGCTTTCATTGGCTCACATTCCCTCTCTAAAAGTATTTGTATGCTCTGCTTCAACAAGTTCTTTTCAAAAAGTTTATTTTACCAGCATTGTAGTTCTGGTTTGTCTCAGCTGGTTTAGCAGTTTCAAGAACAGAGCAGAGTGATCAACTCTGTGAATAATTAACGAGTGGAGTTTGATCTCTGGCCTAAAACTGACTGCTCAACATTTTTGCCCTGAACAAAAAGACAAGGAAAATTTCCCTATATTGGCACTTTTCAATGCCTGGAGAGAAAGGGAAGCCAGAAGAATCATTCTCACTCTGGCCCCCTCTAAGAGATGTAGTCCCCTGTCCAAGGTCACAGGGGCTGAACCACACTTAGTGACTGGGACTTGACTCCATGGAGACTGGACTTGGTTTTGGAAATTAAATAGTTCCAGTTTAAGTCATTATGTGTGACCTTGGGCAAAGTTACTCATTCTCTCCCCTGGCTTCCTTTGTCATTTGTAAACAGGAGTCATAGTATTTATAGGCACTAAGCTAATATTCTGCAGAAATTAATATTTTTCAGAAGTCATCAACCAATCACAATGCTGCACACAGAGCTACAGCAGGGTCCTGGAGGCCCCAGCTCCACAGGCAGGTACCTGTTTTTGGACTGTGGGAATATCTACGGTGGCCCCAGGGCAGTGGCCAGGTGGCCAGGAAGATGAGAGTGCTACGGTGGTGAGGGGTGGGTTTCAGGGAAGCAGCTGTTTATCAACTGATATGAAAGTGTTTCAATATTTTAACAACAGGTACAGCTGTAGAATGAACACGGGTCCTTTGCAATGTGAGTATGCATTTCCAGGGGAACTTACTCTGTGCTTGGTACTATGGCTAAACTTACCAATGATTCCATATAATCTTCACAAACACTATGGAAAGTGCTACTTCAAGCCCCTTTTTACAGATAAGGAAATTCTAACACTCTTATTATAAAAGTGACAATGTCTGGTAAGTGGTAGAACAGTGATCCAAATTCAAGCTGACCCGTGGCAGAGCCAGACTTGTATGCAAAATGGGAGAGAGAAGGAAATCCTGGGCAATAATGCACAACTGAATTTGAGAACATGGTTAGGAAAGGATGAACAAGAGAGCTGGGCTGTAGGACAATTCAAATGAGGAATAAGAACGCTGCAAGACACACAGAGTCCTTGGGCAAAAATGACATTAAAAAACATTTATCCGAGAAGCAAGAAGAACTACAATCTTGCAGCCTGTGGAACAAAAACCACATTCACAGAAAGATAGACAAGATGAAAAGGCAGAGGGCTACGTACCAGATGAAGGAACAAGATAAAACCCCAGAAAAACAACTAAATGAAGTGGAGATAGGCAACCTTCCCGAAAAAGAGTTCAGAATAATGATAGCGAAGATGATCCAGGACCTTAGAAAAAGAATGCAGGCAAAGATCGAGAAGATGTGAGAAATGTTTAACAAACATCTAGAAGAATTAAAGAACAAACAAACAGAGATGGACAATACAATAACTGAAATGAAAACTACACTAGAAGGAATCAATAGCAGACTAACTGAGGCAGAAGAATGGATAAGTGACCTGGAAGACAGAATGGTGGAATTCACTGCTGTGGAACCGAATAAAGAAAAAAGGATGAAAAGAAATGAAGACAGCCTAAGAGACCTCTGGGATAACATTAAACGCAAGAACATTTGCATTATAGGGTTCCCAGAAGGAGAAGAGAGAGAGAAAGGACCCGAGAAAATATTTGAAGAGATTATAGTAAAAAACTTCCTTAACATGGGAAAGGAAATAGCCGCCCAAATCCAGAAAGTGCAGAGAGTCCCATACAGGATAAACCCAAGGAGAAACACGCCGAGACACATAATAATCAAGTTGGCAAAAATTAAAGACAAAGAAAAATTATTAAAAGCAGCCAGGGAAAAATGACAAATAACATACAAGGGAACTCCCATAAGGTTAACAGCTGATTTCTCAGCAGAAACTCTACAAGCCAGAAGGGAGTGGCATGATATACTTAAAGTGATGAAAGGAAAGAACCTACAACCAAGGTGACTCTACCCAGCAAGGATCTCATTCAGATTCAATGGAGAAATCAAAAGCTTTACAGACAAGCAAAAGCTAAGAGAATTCAGCACCACAAAACCAGCTCTACAACAAATGCTAAAGGAACTTCTCTAAGTGGGAAACACAAGGGAAGAAAAGGACCTACAAAAACCAAACCAAAACAATTAAGAAAATGGACATAGGAACATACATATCGATAATTACTTTAAAGGTGAATGGATTAAATGCTACAAGCAAAAGACACGGGCTCGCTGCATGGATACAAAAACAAAACCCATATATATGCTGTCTACAAAAGACCCACTTCAGACCTAGGGACACATACAGACTGAAAGTGAGGGGATGGAAAAAGATATTCCATGCAAATGGAAATCAAAAGAAAGCTGGAGTAGCAATACTCATATCAGAGAAAATAGACTTTAAAATAAAGAATGTTACAAGAGACAAGGAAGGACACCACATAATGATCAAGAGATCAATCCAAGAAGAAGATATAACAATTATAAATATATATGCACCCAACATAGGAGCAGCTCAATACATAAGGCAACTGCTAACAGCTCTAAAAGAGGAAATTGACAGTAACACAATAATACTGGGGGACTTTAACACCTCACTTACACCAATGCACAGATCATCCAAAATGAAAATAAATACGGAAACAGAAGCTTTAAATGACACAATAGACCAGATAGATTTAAGTGATATTTATAGGACATTCCATCCAAAAACAGCAGATTACACTTTCTTCCCAAGTGCGCACGGAACATTCTCCAGGATAGACCACATCTTGGGTCACAAATCAAGCCTCAGTAAATTTAAGAAAATTGAAATCATATCAAGCATCTTTTCTGACCACAACGTTATGAGATTAGAAATCAATTACAGGGAAAAAAACGTAAAAAACACAAACACATGGAGGCTAAAAAAAAAAAAAAACATTTATCCCACTTGCACTTACAAATGAAATAAAATGTTAAGAAAAGATGAATCTTCAGAAAGGGTAGACAGAGGTTGTTTTGCACTTTGCTTATTCAAGCAACTTTGAAATTATGCCCAAATAAAAAGTTAAAGTAAAAAAGCAAAGTCCTTTGCACATGGAACTTCATCTTCCTTGGTTCTCTGTAATCTCTCAGTTGGATTATTCAGTTTCTTGCCTTTATCAACTCGTTTTTCAGAGTAACGGGGCCACCAAGGAAAATCTTAGTCTAATATTCCACCTACTCAACTTTCAGCAGCACTGCAGAAATCTGAAGAGAAGCCGTTGTGATTATGTGATTTGGAAAAGCTTGCAAATGAGAATGAGTGTAACATGCAAAGTGGCAGGAAGAACCTTGACCCAGGAGTCAGATGACTGTGGACTGAATCTTGTTTAGTCCATTTTGCAGCTCAGCAAGCCTGGAAGAGTCATAACTTCATCTATAACATGATAATCACAGTGGGGAACTCCTAGGTTATGCTGGGAATTAAATGAAATACCATTTGCAAGGTTCCAATCATGGGCTCCGGCATATAGTATGTGCTCAATAAACATTTTATTTCCCATTCTCTGAGGCTCAATGTCCACACCTATTAAGGAGAGACTGCAAAGATCAAAAGTGATAATCTGTGAATCATGCTTTGGAAAGGCATCCCATTACAAATGGGTATTGTTATTGCTGGAGATGACCAACATAACCCAAGTGTCCTCTCGCTCCTAACTACGTTTCACAGTGGAGTGTCTCATTCTGTTTTTATTATTTTCAAGTTTCTTCTAACTCTTTAATCTGGATTTCTCCAACAAGCACACACTATGGAATTTATTTATTCCTCCAAACACAATTCACATCACCCTAAAGTGCTTAATCCAGGGCTGTGGACACTCCAAACATGTAAACATTTGCATTTCCAAAGTGAAGGCTAAGGATATGAGAGGCAATAAAATGAAAGGTTTGCCCAAATTGATGCTGTAAATTGGTAAAAATATGAGGCTCTGGGTATTCGCTCCCCATTGCAGCAAATCCTCAATTTTGGGATTTAGACTGGTCAGAAAACATAATCCCTGGCCTGTGCAGACATCTTTGTGGGGGGGCGGAGGCATTATTCTGCTCACCACATTATCTTAGTCCATGGCATCATAGTACAGTTAGGAGGTATTTGGTACAATGTTAGTTTATTTATTTATTTATAAATTTTACTTTCATATATATGCACACACATACACACACACACACACATACATATATGTGGGCATTTACTTGTGATACACAGTGCACTTCTTATTGCAGGTAAATAGTCAGAAAGTGAAAAATACTGCTCTCAAGCAAGAAAGAATAACCTTGGTGTGTTAGGAAAATAAATATAAGCCTGTGAGGCTGGGATATACCCTGAAAGGGAGGGTGATAAGAAGTGAGGTCAGCAACATAAGCAGAGGCCAGGCTGTGCAGGCCAACAGGCCATGGCAAGGAACTTAGATTTCATTCTAAGCACTATTGCAAGCCACTAAATGATGTTAATCAGTATGTTTCTTACTCCGAACTACATTTTTAAAAGAAGGATAACTTTGGATACCTCCCACCACTACCTTTCTACTGTTTGTTCAAGTTCATAGATTGGACTCTAGAATTTGCCAGGCTGATCCAATAACCAAGTGCTTTGGAGGGAATTAGAATGTTTGTAATAGATTAAAACTGGTAAACCACTGAACTGAATTCTTGGAGATACTAATAAGACTAGCTCAGGTGGTGAAAAATAAAACTCTCATAGAAACTCTAACAACAATCTACTAATTTTTACCTATGAATAAGCAAATATTTTCAAACACTTGAGAAAGTTATTAGTATTACTGTAAATTGGCACAATTCTTTATAGAGTGCTATATGGTTGTTCCTATCAAAATTTAAATTTTGCATGACCCTGAAGCCAGAAATTTCACTTCAATGATTATATCCTTCAGAAATATTCACATATATACCAAGACCAGGTGTAGCAAGATGCTTTCAGTACCATTTATAATTAGGAAAAATTGGATATCAATGGGCATCAAAGACAGATGCACAGCATGATCTAATTTTTAAAAATCTGGGAGGAGAAGGCAGACAGCAGAAGCAAGAACTACAATACTGCACAGCCTGTGGAACAAAAACCACATTCACAGAAAGACAGACAAGATGAAAAGGCAGAGAGCTATGTACCAGATGTAGGAACAAGATAAAACCCCAGAAAAACAACTAAATGAAGTGGAGATAGGCAACCTTCCAGAAAAAGAATTCAGAATAATGATACTGAAGATGATCCAGGACCTCGGAAAAAGAATGGATGCAAAGATGGAGAAGATGCGAGAAATGTTTAACAAACATCTAGAAGAATTAAAGAACAAACAAACAGAGATGAACAATACAGTAACTGAAATGAAAAATACACTAGAAGGAATCAATAGCAGACTAACTGAGGCAGTAGAATGGATAAGTGATCTGGAAGACAGAACGGTGGGATTCACTGCTGTAGAACAGAAAAAAGAAAAAAGAATAAAAAGAAATGAGACCTAAGAGACCTCTGGGACAATATTAAACACAAGAACATTCGCATTCTAGGGGTCCCAGAAGGAGAAGAGAGAGAGAAAGGACCCGAGAAAATACCTGAAGAGATTATAGTCAAAAACTTCCTTAACATGGGAAAGGAAATAGCCACCAAGTCCAGGAAGCGCAGAGAGTCCCATACAGGATAAACCCAAGGAGAAACACACCGAGACACATAGTAATCAAGTTGGCAAAAACTAAAGACAAAGAAAAATTATTGAAAGCAGCAAGGGAAAAAAGACAAATAACATACAAGGGACAACCCTCAGAATGGGAGAAAATATTTGCAAACGAAGCAATGGACAAAGGATTAATCTCCAAAATATATAAAGAGCTCATTCAGCTCAATATTAAGGAAACAAACAATACAATCCAAAAATAGGCAGAAGACCTAAGTAGATATTTCTCCAAAGAAGACATACAGATGGCCAAGAAGCACATGAAAAGATGCTCAACATCACTAATTATTAGAGAAATGCAAATCAAAACTACAATGAGGTATCACCTCACACCAGTTAGAATGGGCATCATCAGAAAATCTACAAACAACAAATCCTGGAGAGGGTGTGGAGAAAAGGGAACCTCTTGCACTCTTGGTGGGAATGTAAATTGATACAGCCACTATGGAGAACAATATGGAGGTTCCTTAAAACACTAAAAATAGAATTACCATATGACCCAGCAATCCCACTACTGGGCATATACCCAGAGAAAACCGTAATTCAAAAAGACACATGCACCCCAATGTTCACTGCAGCACTATTTACAATAGCCAGGTCATGGGAGCAACCTAAATGCCCATCGACAGACGAATGGATAAAGAAGTTGTGGTACATATATACAATGGAATATTACTCAGCCATAAAAAGGAACGAAATTGAATCATTTGTTGAGACGTGGATGGATCTAGAGACTGTCATACAGAGTGAGGTAAGTCACAAAGAGAAAAACAAATATCATATCTTAATGCATGTATGTGGAACCTAGAAAAATGGTACAGATGAACCGGTTTGCAGGGCAGAAGTTGAGACACAGATGTAGAGAACAAACGCATGGACACCAAAGGGGGAAAACCACTTTGGGGTGAGGATGGTGGTGTGCTGAATTGGGCGGTTGGGATTGACATGTATACATTGATGTGTATAAAATTGATGACTGATTAAAAAAATAATAAAAATAAAAATAAAAAATAAATAAATAAATAAAAAACATACAAGGGAACTCCCATAAGGTTAACAGCTGATTTCTCAGCAGAAACTCTACAAGCCAGAAGGGAGTGGCATGATATACTTAAAGTGATGAAAGGAAAGAACCTACAACCAAGATTACTCTACCTGGCAAGGATCTCATTCAGATTCGATGGAGAAATCAAAAGCTTTACAGACAAGCAAAAGCTAAGAGAATTCAGCACCACCAAACCAGCTCTACAACAAATGCTAAAGGAACTTCTCTAAGTGGGAAACACAAGAGAAGAAAAGGACCTACAAAAACCAACCCAAAACAATTAACAAAATGGTAATAGGAACATACGTATCAATAATTACCTTAAACGTGAATGGAATAAATGCTCCAACCAAAAGACACAGGCTTACTGAATGGATACAAAAACAAGACCCATATATATGCTGTCTACAAGAGACCCACCTCAGACCTAGGGACACATACAGACTGAAAGTGATGGGATGGAAAAAGATATTCCATGCAAATGGAAATCAAAAGAAAGCTGGAGTAGCAATACGCATATCAGAGAAAATAGACTTTAAAATAAAGAATGTTACAAGAGACAAGGAAGGACACTACATAATGATCAAGAGATCAATCCAAGAAGAAGATATAACAATTATAAATATATATGCACCCAACATAGGAGCACCTCAATACATATGGCAACTGCTAACAGCTCTAAAAGAGGAAATCGACAGTAACACGATAATACTGGGGGACTGTAACACCTCACTTACACCAGTGGACAGATCATACAAACAGAAAATTAATAAGGAAACACAAGTTTTAAATGACACAATAGACCAGATAGATTTAAGTGATATTTATAGGACATTCCATCCAAAAACAGCAGATTACACTTTCTTCTCAAGTGCACATGGAACATTCTCCAGGACAGATCACATCTTGGGTCACAAATCAAGCCTCAGTAAATTTAAGAATATTGAAATCATATCAAGCATCTTTTCTGACCACAACGTTATGAGATTAGAAATCAATTACAGGGAAAAAAACGTAAAAAACACAAACACATGGAGGCTAAACAATACGTTACTAAATAACCAAGAGATCGCTGAAGAAATCAAAGAGGAAATCAAAAAATACCTAGAGAAACATGACAATGAAAACACGACGATCCAAAACCTATGGGATGCAGCAAGAGCAGTTCTAAGAGGGAAGTTTATAGCTATACAACCCTACCTCAAGAAACAAGAAAAACCTCAAGTAAACAATCTAAACTTACACCTAAAGGAACTAGAGAAAGAAGAACAAACAAAACCCAAAGTTAGCAGAAGGAAAGAAATCATAAAGATCAGAGCAGAAATAAATGAAATAGAAAAAAAGAAAACAATAGCAAAGATCAATAAAACTAAAAGCTGGTTCTTTAAGAAGATAAACAAAATTGATAAACCATTAGCCAGACTCATCAAGAAAAAGAGGGAGAGGACTCAAATCAATAAAATTAGAAATGAAAAAGGAGAAGTTAAAACAGACACCACAGAAATACAAAACATCCTAAGAGACTACTACAAGCAACTCTATGCCAATAAAATGGACAACCTGGAAGAAACAGACAAATACTTAGAAAGGTATAACCTTTCAAGACTGAACCAGGAAGAAACAAAATATAAACAGACCAATCACAAGTAATGAAATTGAAACTGTGATTAAAAATCTTCCAACAAACAAAACTCCAGGACCAGATGACTTCACAGGTGAATTCTATCAAACATTTAGAGAAGAGCTAACACCCATCCTTCTCAAACTCTTCCAAAATATTGCAGAGGAAGGAACACTCCCAAACTCATTCTAGGAGGCCACCATCACCCTGATACCAAAACCAGACAAAGATACTATGAAAAAAGAAAATTACAGACCAATATCACTGATGAATATAGATGCAAAAATCCTCAACAAAATACTAGCAAATAGAATCCAACAACACATTAAAAGGATCATACACCACGATCAAGTGGGATTTATTCCACGATGCAAGGATTCTTCAATATACACAAATCAATCAATGTGATACACCATATTAACAAACTGAAGAATAAAAACCATATGATCATCTCAATAGATGCAGAAAAAGCTTTTGACAAAATTCAATACCCATTTATGATAAAAACTCTCCAGAAAGTGGGCATAGAGGGAACCTACCTCAACATAATAAAGGCCATATATGACAAACCCACAGCAAACATCATTCTCAATGGTGAAAAACTGAAAGCATTTCCTCTAAGATCAGGAATGAGACAAGGATGTCCACTTTCGCCACTATTATTCAACATAGTTTTGGAAGTCCTAGCCATGGCAATCAGAGAAGAAAAAGAAATAAAAGGAATACAAATTGGAAAAGAAGAAGGAAAACTGTCACTGTTTGCAGATGACATCATACTATACATAGAGAATCCTAAAGATGCCAGCAGAAAACTACCAGAGCTAATCAATGAATTTGGTAACATTGCAGGATACAAAATTAATGCACAGAAATGTCTTGCATTTCTATACACTAATGATGAAAAATCTGAAAGAGAAATTAAGGAAACACTTCCATTTACCATTGCAACAAAAAGAATAAAATACCTAGGAATAAACCTACCTAGGGAGACAAAAGACCTGTATGCAGAAAACTATAAGACACTGATGAAAGAAATTAAAGATGATACCAATAGATGGAGAGATATACCATGTTCTTGGATCAATACTGTGAAAATGACTATACTACCCAAAGCAATCTACAGATTCAATGCAATCCCTATCAAATTACCAGTGGCATTTTTTACAGAACTAGAACAAAAAATCTTAAAATTTGTATGGAGACACAAACGACCCCAAATAGCCAAAGCAGTCTTGAGGGAAAAAAACAGAGCTGCAGGAATTAGGCTCCCTGACTTCAGAGTATACTACAAAGCTACAGTAATCAAGACAATATGGTACTGGCACAAAAACAGAAACATAGATCAATGGAACAAGATAGAAAGCCCAGAGATAAACCTACGCACCTATGGTCAACTAATCTATGACAAAGGAGGCAAGGATATACAATGGAGAAAAGACAGTCTCTTCAATAAGTGGTGCTGGGAAAACTGGATAGCTACATGTAAAAGAATGAAATTAGAACACTCCCTAACACCATACACAAAAATAAACTCAAAATGGATTAGAGACCTAAATGTAAGACCGGACACTACAAAACTCTTAGAGGAAAACATAGGAAGAACACTCTTTGAGATAAATTACAGCAAGATCTTTTTTGATCCACCTCCTAGAGTAATGGAAATAAAAACCAAAATAAACAAATGGGACCTAATGAAATTTAAAAGCTTTCACAAAGCAAAGGAAACTACAAATTAGATGAGAAGACAAACCTCAGAGTTGGAGAAAATATTTGCAAACGAATCAACGGACAAAGGATTAATCTCCAAAATATATAAAAAGCTCATGCAGCTCAATATTAAAAAAACAAACAACCCAATCCAAAAATGGGCAGAAGATCTAAATAGACATTTCTCCAAAGAAGACATACAGATGGCCAAGAAGCACATGAAAAGCTGCTCAACATCACTAATTATTAGAGAAATGCAAATCAAAACTACAATGAGGTATCACCTCACACCAGTGAGAATGGCATCATCAGAAAATCTACAAACAACAAATGCTGGAGAGGGTGTGGAGAAAAGGAAACCCTCTTGCACTGTTGGTGGGAATGTAAAATGATACAGCCCCTATGGAGAACAGTATGGAGGTTCCTTAAAAAACTAAAAATAGAATTACCATATGACCCAGCAATCCCACTACTGGGCATATACCCAGAGAAAACCATAATTCAAAAAGACACATGCACCGCAATGTTCACTGCAGCACTATTTACAATAGCCAGGTCATGGAAGCAACCTAAATGCCCATCGACAGATGAATGGATAAAGAAGAACTGGTACATATATACAATGGAATATTACTCAGCCATAAAAAAGAACAAAACTGGGTCATTTGTTGAGACATGGATGAATCTAGAGACTGTCATACAGAGTGAAGTAAGTCAGAAAGAGAAAAACAAATATCGTATATTAATGCATATATGTGGAACCTAGAAAATGGTACAGATGAACCGGTTTGCAGGGCAGAAATTGAGACACAGAAGTAGAGAAAAAAACATATGGACACCAAGGGGGGAAAGCAGCAGGGGGTGGGTGTGGTGGTGGGATGAACTGGGAGATTGGGACTGACATGTATACACAGATGTGTATAAAATGGATGACTCATAAGAACCTACTGTATAAAAAAATAAATAAAATAAAATTTTTTTTAAAAATGGGAGAATAGGGGCTTCCCTGGTGGTGCAGTGGTTGAGAATCTGCCTGCCAATGCAGGGGACACGGGTTCGAGCCCTTGTCTGGGAAGATCCCACATGCCGCAGAGCAACTAGGCCCGTGAGCCACAATTACTGAGCCTGCGCGTCTGGAGCCTGTGCTCCGCAACAAGAGAGGCCGCGATAGTGAGAGGCCCGCGCACCGCGATGAAGAGTGGCCCCCGCTTGCCACAACTGGAAAGCCCTCGCACAGAAACGAAGACCCAACACAGCCATAAATAAATAAATAAATTAATTTAAAAAAAAAAAAATGGGAGAATATATGCAGATAAAGATATCTGAATGTTTACAGAAAAAAGTCTAGAAGGAACACACAATACACTTAATACCAATAATCCTTGGTTAGAGGTGGAACAGGGTGAGAAAAGGCAGTGGAGGATATCCTTCACTTTTACTATGTATATTTTGGTATTTGAACTTCTTTTATATTAAGCACATATTTTTTAAAATATAAAGTTGTGAATTCCCTGGTGATCCAGTGGTTAGGACTCAGTGCCTCTACTGCCAGGGGCCCAGGGTTCGATCCCAGGTCGGGGAACTAAGATCCTGCAAGCCGTGTGGCACAGCCAAAAAAGTAAAATAAGATATAAAGTGATAAAATTACATTAATAAAAATACGCATAAGCTTAAAGTGCAGGTAGAGAGACATTAACTAGGGAGGTAAGAAAGTGATCATAGCTTTGTGATGATATCAAAGTCCAGAGCTTCAGTTCTTCGGTTGTCAGGTTGGGTAGAAACCAGAGTCAAATGCACTTGGGTTGTTGGTATGTATGTGTGTGTGTGTGTGTGTGTGTGTACATACATATTTATGATTTTCTCCCAAACACCTGGGGCCAGATGGTGTTAACCATTACGAAACCAGATGTTTCACCACCTCTGACCATCTTAACTCTGATTAAGTTTGTTTGGCTTAACCTGCTCCAATCTGAAATTCATCTGTGAGATTTGGGGATTGAGTCATGAACACTGGGCAAAACAGAAAAAGAGAAAATGGATAATGACAGCAACCAATCCCTGAGCATATACCTTCCTGCCAGGACCACTTCTGGGTGATTTATGTATATTACCACTAACTCCATAACCCTGCTTGATAGGTGACATACTATACCCACTTTACAAATGAATACAATGCAGCCTCCCAAGCCAGGGGAAGTCATCTGTCCAGGTGGTGTAGCAAGGGAGGTGCTGGGGTGTCAGCCCAGGCTTAATTCCAACCATAGGCAATGTTTTCCCCAGTGCCTCTCAGCTCCCTCAACACAGAGAAAGCAGCCTCAATCCTCACCACGTTGGAACTGCTTGGCTATGCCCAAAGTCAGCTGGATAATGGTGCTAAAGATAAGAGAACACTTTGACTTAATATCCTTTCAGAGTTTTTGATAATGTTCCCTAGTTGGCTGAAATCTATATCAGCACTAGGAAAAAGAAAAAAGGAATTGCTAAGCAATTTATAGTATTTGTCCTCAAAACCCCCTCCCCCCACCACCCACCCCAGCCACATACAAAGACAGATGTGTGTCTTACTCCTAAAATACAGGATTGATGAGATGTGAGCAGGATTATGTTAGAACTTTTATCTGATAATACCTCCCCTTACCTGCTTAAGTCTACCCAGGAAGCCTATCCTGGACACTCCCCCACCCCACTATGTGGGGTTAGCCACCAGACCCCCTGCCCCTCCAGTGCCACCATAATTCCTGATGCCTACCTATGCTCCACCATCACACTTTAATCACAAGATATTGCATTCATTGTTTGCCTGCTTTCCTCAGTGGAATGTGGGCAGGCACGTGTAGCATAGGGACCCTGCGGCATTCCTATTTCTAGCCCTAGCAAGTAGCACATTGCCTGGTAGGCCCCAATAAATACTTAAAGAATGAATGAACACAGTTCTAGCCAGGAATGTCCGTTGGAAGGGCAAAGAAAGCAGAAGGGCCCAGCAGAGAAGTGTCTCTTAAGGTTTGATAAGAACAGCTGAAAATAGTCCAATTCTTAGCTTGGGAAGGGAAAGAAATAAAGAAGACGTCTTGTGTAAAACTCCTTTGTATGATACTATAATGGTGGATGCATTTGTCAAAACCAATGAATGTACAACGCAAAGAGTGAAAACTAGTATAAACTATGGTTGATAATGAGTCAATATTGGTTCATCCATTGTAACAAAGGCACCACTCATACCCATGTTGATGGAAGGGGAGGCTGTGTGGTTAGGAGGGGGGTTATATGGGAATTCTGTGCTTTCCACTCAATTTTTCTGTAAATCTAAAACTACTCTAAAAAATTAAGTCTATTAGTATTTTTTTAAAGTAGTAAAATAGATGTCAGCACAAAGAACTGCCACCATGTGATGTTTTATGGCTTTATGAACAACCTTGCTCTTTCTCAAATACAAAAAGAAATAGACCCCATTAAAATAAAGTAGAATAAATCACGCCTATCTGTTGAAGATAAAGAAGAATTCTCTCATGGGTATGATGTATTGGCCAAGAGTAGAGCCAGGTAGCAAAGAAAAATGTACTCGAGTGTGTGTGGGAGGGGGGAATGGGGGGAGGAATCAGTGTTCGAAAAGCAAAATTAAAAAATTTTAAACAAACAAAAATTCTAAACACTTTTTCCAAAATAAAGGAGACATGGATTAATTTCTATTATCATCTTTTTCCTTATCCATGGCCCACATTTGGACTTCTAATATGAAAGATCATAAAAAATTTGCCAATTCTCAAAAAAAGTTTTGTGTACAGTTCCTACTTTTCACAATAAAAGCACTCCCTGAAATTCCATCATATTATTACTATCACTAACTTTTTTACATTTTACATATTAATTTTTTATATGAATGAGGTGAGGTTTAGGGTTATGGCCAAGGAATCAGTATTAATTAGTATTAATTAATTATAATTAAGTAGAGCAACTACTATAACCATCTCAAAGTTGCACTTGGAATCTTGTCATAGACTCCTGCTCGAGTTGGGTGCTCCACACACAGAAACGTAGATCCAGGGTCCTAGAGGGTAAAGGGACTTCCTCAACGTCATATATTCTTTTTTTTTAAAATATAAATTTATTTATTTATTTTTGGCTGCATTGGGTCTTCATTGCTGCACGCAGGCTTTCTCTAGTTGCGGCGAGCGGGAGCTACTCTTTGTTGTGGTGCGCGGGCTTTTCACTGCGGTGGCTTCTCTTGTTGTGGAGCACGGGCTCTAGGTGTGCGGGCTTCAGTATTTGTGGCACGCGGGCTCAGTAGTTGTGGCTCGCGGGCTCTAGAGCGCAGGCTTAGTAGTTGTGGCACACAGGCTTAGTTGCTCCGCGGCATGTGGAATCTTCCCAGCCCAGGGCTCAAACCTGTGTCCCCTGCATTGGCAGGCAGATTCTTAACCACTGCGCCACCAGGGAAGTCCAAGGTCATATATTCTTAACAGAGCCATTTGTGGCAGAGCCAACCAATATGGCCACCATGCCACACCTAAGTGTCCCATATGTGCTTGATTTACTATGTCTCGTGTAAGCCAGTGAACACCTCTATGTTGGAGGCACTAATTTTTAAATAAGTCAAGGTGGCTTAAAAAAGTTACTAATTTGGCAAGGTCACATAGCAGGTCAGCTGGAAGCAGGCCTGTGTGACCTGACCTCAGCCTGGAGGGGTAAAAAGAGTCACAAAGGGCAGAGAGAAGAGGGGCAGTTTGAGGAGGGATTGTCACAGTGCCCAGCCACAGGGAAGGGGGCATAATTATGGGTTGGCCAATTTCACCCTAGCCCTGTCACTATTATGCAGGATGGATAAGGACGTAAAATTCCTCATGGCTGAGAGTTGCCTTTCCTCTTTTTCCTGCCTCTTTTTGCCTCCCAGAGTCACTTGCTCCAGAGTTGCTGCAACAAGAGTGAAAATATGTGTGCTACTCAGATCGTGCTGCATGCCGAAAGTTGGAGCAGAATAAGGTTCTATGCATTCTCCCAGGGTAAGGAGAAGGGAGGAGTGGCCAAAGGGGTGGAAGTGGTCAGATGATCTCTCTGTGGAGGAACCATGGCCTAGGGCTTGGAAGACCAGCATTCCTGCTCCTGGCCAGAAGCAGTTGATTATTAGCTACGTGTCCATGTACAAATCACCTCATTTCTCTAAACCTGTTTCCTCAACTATTAAATGAAGATATTAGTATCTGTCCAGAAAGGCTATTGTGATGATTAAAATAGGACAGGGCAGGCAAGGTGACCTCATCACTGTCAATATTACTATCTATTGCACTAATCCCTTCTTATCCCCTCTTGGCTCTCCAGCACCTAGCACCTTAAAAGTTCACAGGAAATAACTTGTTTAATTAATGAGTAAACGTATAAAATGTAGAAACAAGTTAAATGGTTCTTCTACTAAAGATCAAAGCTCAAGAAACATTTCAAACACTACAGCAGTAGCTAAACAACTTACGTATTAACTAGAGTTATTTAGCTAAGAAATTCTCCAAGACTAAAGGGAAGACTTCTCTCTCCCAGACAGTAACTTTATTTTGAATAAGGCTTTTGAACACCTATAATATCCCAGATTTTCTCTAGTTAATCTCAGTAGCTAATGATCTGGGCTTTCTGTGCATTGTTTCATTTTGGACTCAAAAACAACCATTTGAAGTTGATACTATTACTATATTATATTACATGTATCATATATTATGTTATTTTACAAATACAACTGATATTCAGAATTGAATTGACCAATGCAATAAGCCACATTGCACATAGGAAGAAATAAAGTTTCCAAGCAGGTGTCTCATTTCTCCCAAGGTTACCAGCAGAGCCAGAAGTAGAGAAACCCAGGTAGTTTGACTGTTAAGCCTTAACTGCTATTTGATTCTGTGGGCCTAGGACCAGACCCTCTACCTCCAGTTTAGCCTAACAACTGAGAATCCTCAAAGTTATGAGGCTAAAAAGGCGGCACGGAATATTGATAATCAAACCTTGGGAGTTAATTACATTGTTGCACAAGTTTCCCAAAAGAGCAGTGAGCTAATCTTTTGAGTCATTTATGGCCACACTAGACAAGGCATGAGAGACTGTATTATAGCAGTGGCTTGTGTTAGCCAACTGTACAAAAGAGCCTCTATTTCAATCATGGCTCCAAGGCTATGGCGCACAGGCTATAAAACCTCTTGCTCCCGCTTACCTCTGTTCCCATCAAGCCCAGCCTGACCACTTCTCCTTTCACTTGCACTGGGCAAAGGCCCGAATTCACACACATCATTACCTGGCTGCCAATATAAGCCATCAATAGCATGAGCAGTACAGCCTCTAGTTCTGGAAGAGGGGAGGACAGAGTCACATTTGCTCTCCCTGTTCAATCCATCCTAAAGACCACCACGACTTCACCTCTTCAAACCAGTCCTGACATCACCTTGAGTTAATAGGAGGGCTTTCTAGACCAACAAATCCCAACCTCCAAATTCATTCATTCACTCAAACTTTGAGAGTATCTCTGCCTGTTCCTGTGTTAAGTGTCAGATACACTGAATTAGACAACAGGTTGCAGAAGGGACCCCAAGGAGAAATGGCTACCACTGGAGCATTAAGCAAAGGCATTCTGAGACCACTCACCATTCATTCATTCACTCCCCAGCCTTCCTCCCTGAATTAATGTAATCAGTGTCCACTCTGAAGCACCTGGCTTTCTCCTCTACCTCTTCCAAAGTTCAGCATAAATGCATCTTCAGGGAAGCCTACTGACTCAGCGATGGAGAGAGTCTCTCCCTACACCCTGCACATTTCTTTCACTGCACCTATCACATCTCTAAATTCCTTCTTGTGAAGATTTTGGTAGTAAGTAGTTATCTGTCTTACCTATTAGAAAGTAAGTCACATGAGGACGGACACTGTGGATCTGGTTTACCTTAGGCAATGGAATTTAGGAGACTCTCCATTAAATACTTCATGAATATTAGTTACATCCTTTTCTCTATCATTGTTGTACCTTCAGGGCTTTGATCTGATTTCTCCAATTTCTCTGAGTACTCCAATTAAACCTACACATATCTGCTTTATTTGAATACCGATCAACCATCAGCACTTCACAGGACCACCTTTCATTATATTTGTTCTACATGTATGAGTGAAATTTGATTTCCCCTTAGAAACAAGCTCAGGGGTAGAGATTATCTAAGGTTTTTGTTTGTCTGTAATCTTTATATGTTCTAGTATCTCGTCTAGGGCTCAGCATCCTTTAGCCCTTCATACTCAGTACCTTGCTGTGATTGCAAATCACAGACACTAACCTTTCTTGCATCTACTGTGCAGATAAAATTGTGTTTAATAAGCAGTTTTTCCAGGAAACTCAGTAAAGGGAAATAAAAGCCCTTTTGCACACATTTTGGGCCTGTTCATTTTGGAGGTCCTTTTAAACACTTCCAAACATGTCATTTTCCTACATTAAGCAAACTCAGTCCATTTAGGAGAAAGAGGAGCAGCAGCCTCCACCAAAATCACCCCAAAATATATGCACATTCTATATTAGGCTCCCTTCCGTCTACTTTCCTGTGCAATGAGAACCATGATAAATTAAGGACAACCACTCTAGGGAAAAATGGTCTCACTGCTGCTTGAGCTCTCGAGAACCTTCAGCATTCAACACTCTTCCTATTTAAAATCCTCACGGGAGCCTGTTGATGGAGCCCAGGTTTTTGAGCCTCACAGGACTGTGGTAGTGACTTCAGGTGCTGGTCTAAGGAGTGCTGGTGGCCTCCCACACACCAGTCCCAGAGGACACATCTGCTCCTGTACCTACTGCTGGCACCTGCATCCTTTATCATGTCAGCAGTGCCACTTGATCACATGTGCCTGTTTTCTGTAATTAAATCACTCAGCGAACCCATTCCCTTTGTCTGGGATTCTGAAACCACCTAAGACGCAACATGGGTTACTGATCTTATTACCAAATCTCCCCAGTACAGACTACAAAATGTGAGTGTGGTTTCTGGCAACGTTTGCATTGATCCTGAAAAAAATCAATGGGTATTGAAAATTTATGTTCACAAGATGTTCTTCATGAACATGGAGCCTAGAAGCAATAGGTGATTAATTCCCACACAGTAAATGCAGGGAGGGTTTTCAGTCACTAAAAGAATTCATCAAAATGTTTACTGAGTAATGCAAAGATGAAACACACTTAATATTTCAGAAAAATTGCAGTTAAGCAGAGGAGCTTGGATTTGGACCAAAAATGGCAGAAAGAAAGTATACAAATGGAAAAAAAAAACGTATATAAATAGAGTTAACTCTAATGAATGGTTTATTGGAAACCCTCAGAGCATTTTTCAAAAGGACTTGACAGATTCTATTGTAATAAGACATAGTGAAGAGGAAATGGTTTAAAAGATATCATCAATCTTTTATTTAACTAAGCACTTGCCCTTCATTTTGAAGGAAATGGTACAATTTCAAATCGGAACCTCCTTCTCAAGAAGTGGTGTGAGAACATAACATTGATTTAACATACAATCTTCAACAAAAGTAAAGTTTACACAATTCACAAGGAAATAAAATACATATGAAATTTATCAAGTTAGTCAACGTAATTCTCCATGGGTCACAAGTATCGTTAAGAACAAAACATAATGAAAAGTTGAATAAACCAGTCAAGTTTATAGTTACCCTGATTTAAAAAAAAAAATTCACAAATAAAATGTAACTTTCCAAACAAATCCTTTCAATGATGATGATCACACTAGATTTTATTTTAATTTACAAAAAAAACAACGGTTAGACAATCACAGAATATCAAGAGTCTTCAACACAGTGGATTCCATTTTGTTAAGAGAAAAAAAATAGAAAACAAGTAATCCTTAAATCTTCTTCACTCTCCATAGCATATGTTGTAGAAAATTAAAGTTTTGCTTCCAAAAATATGTTTCCATGTGGTTATGGTGTTGTCGACTGGTGCTATTAGGGCCAGAAGCAGCAAAGACAGGAGAAATTTAACTACTGAAGTGTCATTTTTCATAAAAACTAAAAATTTCCTTAAAGGTCTGGAGTAAAGTCTTCTGCTAGGCTTGTTAGTGCTATAAAGTCATTTTAAATGAAATGTGGAGTAAAACTACAAAAAGTATGAGTTCTTTCAATATAAAAAGTTGTGTAGCTGAAGTTGTAGGCTCCTTTGCCATACATAAGCAGTCTCAATAAAATACTTACTCAAGTAAGAAAATATAATTTGTCTGATTACATTTAGCATCCGTTCCAGTTGGGTGTCCTGCTTATCCCTGCCAGAGTTTCTAAAGAACATTAGAATCAATATTCCTTGCCTTCAAAGAGCATCCGTAATTCACAGTACAAAACAGTTCTAGAGTCTTAGTCCTAAGGAGAAACAAAAATTATTAATTATATATATATATTTTAAAGTGCCAGATGTAGCCATTGCCTGGACATTAAAAACTCTTATCCACAACACTGCCATCTTCAAGAAAGATGCCAACAGCTGATTCAGTCCCCTTTCCTTGCAACCTTCAGTGGCTGGTTGGTGCTTTACTTTAAGCATGATGACCCTAATAAAACTTCCAACAGAATCACTGTTCCGAAGCATTACGTACTTCACATCTCTGGTACCCTGTAAAAACACGTGATAAAGCAGCATCTGGAGTAGGTCTTTTCTCTTCTAGATCATTTTCAAGCCCTGTTATCAAAAACCTCTTCTCTAGAGGGAGAATGCTACTATTGATATAGATTTTATAGGAGTTCTTCCTTCAAGTTGAGATTTCTCACAAAGCTGTTTGTAACAGAGTCACTGCTGTCCCTCGGTGTGACCAATGACATTCACTTTCCATTGAGGGGTGAAGGAGGGAGACAGAGACCGGGCAGTGGAAAAGAGCTGGCTGGCTAGCCCAGAGCTGCTAGACAGTGCTGCTCTGTTCTTCTCTCTTGCTGTCTGCACAATGTCATTACATTCAACTTTCCCTTGTTTGTGTTAAACATAAAAGACAATCCAAATCTAGAAGGCTCTCCTAAATGTCTTTACCCACGTTTACCTTGCTCCGCTTTTCCACGAGCAAAAGAATACAAACACAAAGCTGCGAGATTATTAAACAAGAAAACTAGATCAACATTTCCAACAGGAGACTGACACTTCTCCAAATTCCTGGACCAGGGCTAAGTGTGGTTCATCTTTAACAGTGACAGGACCTGTTTGGGGATTCCTGTGAAAACAGGGAACATAGCTAATGCCCTTGTAATGAAATAATTTCATGTTGAGGTGCTATAAAGGTCTAGGCTTTTAAAAATTATGGCCTCAAATTCCCAAGTTTAAAAAAAGTACGTGTACAAGGAAATCCTTCAAGTTTTGTTGCCTTGATGTAAAGATCTCCAGGCAGGAGGCCTGAGATGGCCACCACTGTAGAACACTCAAGTATGAGTCTACTCCAGCTGTAAGAATTGGGTCACAAAATGACTTGTTCAGTGTAACCTATAATGATTCCCAAAAGAAAAAAAAGAAACTTTACTCAACTTTTGAGACAGCATTAGCAATGTCAATGCGCAGCAGAGAAGGATTCTGAAATCAAGGGCACACATCATTAAAGAGCTCACATGAAAACAAAGGACAGATTGTACACATTTTTTAAAGCCTCAGAGTAAAGCAAACACAGCAGCAGATTCAAATAGTATCAGCCATACTGCTTTGGACAGATCCCACAATCACCAATCCATGCTTTAGGACTGTCACCAGATCTGGTGCTGACTACACCAGGTTGCATTTATTTATGATTGCTGTCACCCCTCTTCATTGAGAAAGCATTCTGAAGGGCTGTTCTCCAAGCGACAAGAAGACTGCAGCAATATAACAAGACTTTACATCTTGAATTAAATTGCATCGAGTGTGGCTAGCAAAATAAACAACTACCACTGAAATATGCCTCAAGCCTAAGATTTTACCACCAGCAAAACAAAACTGAGTGAGGGGGATGAGGCAGTGAAGGGAAAAAAAAAGTCACAGGACCACCACACCAAAGCCTTAAATTAAAAAAAAAAAAAAGTTACCTTCTCTATTCAGGAAGAGAGTCAGGTGGGGGAATGGACAGGAAACTGATTCCTGCCAGGGCAACCCTGTTTGGCTGTTTCTGTAGTGGATACCTTACGGGGTGGCAGCAGCCAACGTCCCATGTGACCTGGGGATGAACACGGCCAAGCAGGCTTAATTAGATCAGAGACACAAAGGGCTATTCCCTCCTTTGATAACAAATACCGCAGCTGTAAGTGCCTACAATAGCAAGCGAGAAACAAAGGCAGCAAAACAGAACCAAAACTGAATCCTTCCTTTAGCTGGCCCTGACAATGATTTACATGTAACCTGGGAAGTGGCGAAGGCCCAGGAGACTCAGCTGGAAGCCAGCTCCAGAAGACAAATCGCTTGGGGATGGGGAGAGGGAAAGTAGCAAAATCTTTGTTTTGTAGCCCAAGTTTACTCAACTATTTGTTACACTTCACAGGGGGCTGCCTGATTTCAGTCTGCGGCTCCCAGACCTGGTCCTGGTTTTACCAGCCTTGCACCCCAGGAAAACCACAAGATAAATCACCCCAGCTTCCCGGATCCCTCACACTGCTCTTTGGAGGTAGCACCACCACAAACCTGCTCTGGCTTTACTACAGGGCATCCTCCGAGCCCATGGTAGGAGGGGAAGCGGGCGGAAGGCAACAGCAGGCATTGGTACTCCGAACTTTTCTCCACCCCTAAGTGCATAAGAAGCGTCGATATTTGGACCCAAGTCCAGCAGGGATTAAGTGTGTGGCAAGTCCACAGTGTGCCTCACCCCGGGAAAGGAAGACAGATTGAGCCGGCGGGCAAGAAGCCGAGAAGCGCCCCCGGCCAAAGTGCTCCTACCTGCTCCCTCTTCCTCCTCCGTCCAAGATAACAAACTCAAGCCACAGCTGGCTGCGCTTTTCGCCAACTCTCCGTTTTCCAAACGGCCCAGGAGCCCAGAAGGGGCCCAGAAGGTGGTGGAGGAGGGAGTGAGAGGAGGGAGGGGGCAGCGGCTGCTACAACAGCTCCCTCACATAGCTCCGCTCTCAACTCGCCGGTCAGTGAACCACCGCCTCTCGGTCCCCCTCCTCCCGGGCGGGCGCAGGGGGGCGCCCGGGAGGCGGCGTAGTCCGCGCGGCGTCGCTGTCGCCTACGTCCGGCTCGGCGGGGTGCAGGTGCGTGGCGAGCTCCTGCAGCACCGCGGCGCGCCCGATCTGGTCGTTGCGCCGCTTCTCCATGATCAGGTCCTCCAGGCTCTGGAACTCGAGCGTGTGGCTACGCTGCTCAGAGAGCTGGATCTGCAGCCGGTAGGGCTGCTTACCGATGCGCAGCTCGCCGCCGATCTTGAATTCGCGCTTGCCGTAGCGGCACCAGGCGGCGAAGCTCTCCGAGTTGCGCCAGCTCAGCTCGCGCTCCTTGGCGCCCACGTGCGCCAGCGCGTTGCGCACCACGGCGCTGGGGCTCAGCGGCTTGTAGCGGTATAGATCGTTTACCACGCGGCCGCGCCGGCCCTGGCTCGCGTCCGTCAGGAAGCTGTTGCTCACCTCCAGCCGGTGCAAATGCACCACCTGGAAGTTGCCCACGTAGACAGCCCAGTGCGGGTACTGCGCCTGCGACACGAACTCCACCAGGTCGCCAGGCCTGCACTTGTTGAGCAGGTTCTCGGGCGTGTAGGTGCTCAGAGCCGCGGAGCCCGGCGCGAAGCTTTTCTGGTAGATGCACTCGTCGCGGTAGAACACAGAGCACTCCACCTCGTGCAGCCGCGGGTCATAGGGCTGCGGCGAGGGCAGCGTCAGCCCATCCCCGCCGTCGGGCAAACCGCCGCCACCGCCATCCGGCCCCTGGGGCGGCGGCTGCGGCTCCACGTCCTCGTCGTCATTGGAGAAGATGTAGGAGACCCCGATGCGGGGCCCGTCGTCCCGGTCCACGCCCGTTGGGTCGGCAGTGGGAACTTCCTTATAACTTAGGTGGGTCAGTTTCTCCACCTGGTTGCCCATCACGCTGCGGACACACGTTCACACCGCCGTGAGAGGAGAAAGCGAAACCACCACTAGGGTCATTGGCACAGGTCCCCGGACAGGGGCCCAGACCACCTGTTGGGAGAGGAAGGCAAGGAAGCCATGTAGGAGCCCTTCCGTGAAACGTGCGATTTGTTCTTAAGAGGAGGAAGAAAGGTTGGGAGCCGGGCACCTGGAGCCATTTTACGGGGAGTCTCAGATGTGGCGAGCTTTTCCTCACTTTTCCGCCTCCAGGGTCACGGTCGCAGGAGGCCGGGCAACTCCAGCTCTCCCCCGCCCCCAGCCCTTCACCTCGCCCAGGCAAAAGCCCATTGCATCAGCGACTCCTACCGCTTCCGCCAGCGCCCTACCTGCCAATCCCAAGCAAGAGGGAGAAAGGAAAAGAAACTTTAATTCCCCTTTCCTAGCCCCCTCCTTTCACCTCAGGGTCCTAAGTTAGCCCCAGAGACGCCCCCCCATCCATCTCTGAGGAAACCGGATAGGACCCCGCAGCGCGGCCCGGGCAGGTGAACCGCCCTACCTGGCTCACCTGCGGCGCTTTCTCCTCCCGTCTTGCCCGCCCCTCCCCCCGCGCGCCCGCCCTCTAGCTCGGGTTACCTGCGCAAACTCACCCGCCTAGAGGTGGAGGCCGTGGGGAATTGGGAGGGGCCCCCCGCCGCACCCTGAGACTTCTAGGGCGAGTTTGCAGGTGTGGGCTCCGCAGTCTCTCCTTTCCGGGCCCCAGCGGCTGCGAGGCTGGGCAGGGGGGAGCAGCGCATGTCTTGCCACCGCGGCTACGCAGCGCCTCAAGACTTGAAGGTGGGGAGCGGCGCCTCTTCACACAGCACCCCTTCCCTCAGCACCCCTTCCCTCCGCCTGGGGCCGCTTTTCCCCTTCAACCTGTTCTTGGGGGAGGTGGGGCTCTCTAGAAGGAGGAGAAGGAAGCAGCCCTGGTGCCCCGCGGCGGCAGCTCCCGCTCGGGCCGGGCGAGCAACAAGCGCCGGAGCGGGAGAGACGGGATTGTAGATCCGGCTCCAGGCTCCCAAGGCGGGAGAGCAGCCCCTGGCATTTAAAGAGACAGGCGCTAGCTCCCGGAGCCCGGGTCTTTCCTGCACGGCGCTGAGCCTCAGGCATCCCCGCCTCCGCCCCGCCCACACGGGCCACGGGGCTCCGCCCAGGCCACGCCCCCGCTCCGGAGCGGGTTTAAATCCCGCCGGTAAATAACCGACGCGTCGACTGGACTGGCGGTCTTCGCGCCTAACCAGTAGGATCCCTGCTTACCTTCTTAGAGCGAGACCTTGTTGTGGAGTCCTCGCTGCTTGCTCAGGTCGTATCTTTCGGAGCTGTGAGCTTTAAAATGGAGTTGGAAAGCAAACGCCACCTGCCAGTGTAGAAAGGAGAGAGGGATTAAGAGTTTGGTGTTTGTTCCGTTTCCCCTTCGCCTCTTCATCCCCAGAGTACCTGGAGAGGGAGGAACAGTCATTAGAAAGCAAACAAACTTTTGCTTCTTTCTTTTCTTTCCTAGAACCGATTTCTTGCCAAAGGTCACAGAAGAGAATTTTGTACTAGGACAGCTGGAGAAGTGCTCCCGTTTAGAGGTATTACCAGAATAAGCCCTGTGAAACTTTCAGATAGAAAAAGAAAAAAATTTTTCACAGAAAGGAAACAGTATAAAACAGAATGAAGACTTAGTTACTGACTTGGTTCCAAGACCCGGGCTCTTAATAATATCCCTCTAAGTTAGTACAAAGTTGATTTCATAACCTCCAGTGTTGTTTTGAGAGTTACCAGTTCATACATGGGATAGTGAAAGAAAGCATTCAGCTCTGCTTGTTTATTTTGGGGGTAGAGGATGTAGGAATTGCCTAATTGGCTTTAAGAACATATTAGCAGAGGCCCTCGGTGGATATATTTCCTTCCTGCTGACTTACAGAAGGAAGTGACAGGAGACTAGTATTGCCTATTAACCTCCACTACAAGAGGACAGTTCCTCCCTCTCCCCTCTATGTTGGTTTTTGTTTCTTGTACCTAAGATGGAAGCTACCAAAGTGGTTTTTCTTTTTTTTATTTTTTTATTTTTTAAATAATGGATTGGAGTCGGGGTGGAGGGATGACAATAAACAAGCTTAGACTTTCACTGGAACACTGGAACACCCAAAGTAATTCTTGGTGGAATTAAGAATGCAACTCAAGACCTCCTCTACCCTGTTTTCCATCACTGTTTCTTTTGACTCAGTTTTTCCAGGTAACACTATTATTCAGTGTGTATACCGACCAGTGGAAACAGGAATATACTAACACCACTGTGATCCTTTTTAGTTTGAGGGAAAAAAAAAGAAAGAAATTAGTCTACTTACATACTTTTGAGCCCCAACAATCAATATTGGCAGGGCTGTGATGGAAGTTAGTCCTTCAGCAAGTCTAAGATCACAGTATAAGTTAGACCAAAAAGAGACTTCTGTATGTCTGCTGTATAGATTAAGTATTTTCCGACCAGCCTCAGGCATGTGTGACCAGATGAGTCTCCTCCCTGGACTTTTTGATAACACGTGCTCTGGAAGCTGCTGTTTTACTTGACTAGTATTTGCCACTAGCATGTGAGCTCATGTAGATGCCCATTTTACAGGGAGGGAGGGGGTTTAGACTGAGAGAGGCAATGGCAAGTCATCCCATGTCTGTTAGACTGGGGAACCTCTGCTACCATCAGCTGTGGTAGGCCACTTTGCCCCTAGGTGGTACTGGCTAGTTTGCCTGGTGATGGGGGAATCCATAGAAGGACACAGTAGTATGACAGTTTGCTGCCAGCACTCTGAGGCACAGATCTAATGAGTAAGGAAACAACACCTTGTTGTCCAGGTGTCTAGCCTATTGCCTTGATGAGCTCTGTTCAGGTACACGGTTGTGGCTCAACAACAGTTCTTGAACTGACCAACTATAAAGTCTCAGAGGGAACAGGCTCTGAGTCATTTTTATATCCCAATGCCTGGCACTCAGTAAGTGCTCGATAAATGCTTGATGGACGCTTTAGGGGAATTCTTGGACATATCAATAGCCTGTCTCCTGTGTAACTTCTTCCATGAATGCCTGTTTAGGGCCCAGCCTCCATCTGATCCCCCAGGGCTCTTGGTCATAGGTTACAGAATGGCTCCCAAACATGCTTTGCTCATCTCAAATGCTTGTTTAATAAATTTAAATTAACTGTCAATAATTTGGAGACTTGGGAAATCTCACATAAAAATTCAGATTTTCAGAGTCACTTGAAAGTGCTAATGTATGAGACCATTGGGCCCACATTCCAGGATGGCAACAAAAAGCTAGAGCTGAGCAGTGGTTGCCTTGGAGATGAGATGTAGCCTCCAGTTGGCCCCAGTCCCTGTCCTACCCACCTCACCTACTAGTTCCTTGCCTGGCCCTGGGAGCCTCTGTGTTGGCCACCTCTGCCATCAAATTTCTACATTATACATTGTATCACTTGATTATACGTAAGTCAGCACTTGATCACATAGCATCTGGTATTATTCTTTAATTCATATATTTAAAATGTCTTCTAAAGAGAGCTTGATTCACAACTTCTTTATCCATTCATCTGTCCATGGACATTTCGGTTGTTTCCATGACCTGGCTATCGTAAATAGTGCTGCAATGAACAGTGGGGTGCGTGTGTCTTTTTAAATTACGGTTTTCTCAGGGTATATGCCCAGTAGTGGGATTGCTGGGTCATATGGTAGTTCTGTTTTTAGTTTTTTAAGGAACCTCCATACTGTTCTCCAAAGTGGTTGTATCAATTTACATTCCCACCAACAGTGCAAGAGGGTTCCCTTCTCTCCACACCCTCTCCAGCATTTATTGTTTGTAGATTTTTTTTGATGATGGCCATTCTGACCGGTGTGAGGTGATACCTCATGGTGGTACGTATATACAATGGAATATTACTCAGCCATAAAAAGGAACGAAATTGGGTCATTTGTAGAGATGTGGATGGACCTAGAGTCTGTCATACAGAGTGAAGTAAGTCAGAAAGAAAAACAAATATTGTCGAATAATATTCCACTCTATATATGTACCACATTTTCTTTATCCATTCGTCTGTCGATGGGCATTTAGGTTGCTTCCATGACCTGGCTATTGTAAATAGTGCTGCAATGAACATTGTGGTGCATGTGTCTTTTTGAATTATGGTTTTCTCAGGGTATATGCTCAGTAGTGGGATTGCTGGGCCATATGGTAGTTCTATTTTTAGTTTTTTAAGAAACCTCCATACTGTTCTCCAAAGTGGTTGTATCAATTTACATTCCCACCAACAGTGTAAGAGGGTTCCCTTTTCTCCACACCCTCTCCAGCATTTATTGTTTGTAGATTTTTTTTTTGATGATGGCCATTCTGACCCGTGTGAGGTGATACCTCATGGTGGTACATATATACAATGGAATATTACTTAGCCATAAAAAGGAACGAAATTGGGTCATTTGTAGAGACATGGATGGACCTAGAGACTGTCATACATAGTGAAGTAAGTCAGAAAGAGAAAAACAAATACCATATGCTAACACATACATATGGAATCTTAAAAAGCAGTACTGATGAACCTAGTGGTAGGGCAGAAATAAAGACACAGATGTAGAGAACGGACTTGAGGACACAGCGGGGGAAAGGGAAGCTGAGATGAAGTGAGATGTAAAATGGATGGCTAGTGGGAAGCTGCTGCATAGCACAGGGAGATCAGTTGGATGTTTTGTGAAGACCTAGAGGGATGGGATAGGGAGGGTGGGAGGGAGGCTCAAGAGGGAGGGGATATGGGGATATATGTATATGTATAGCTGATTCACTTTGTTGTACAGCAGAAACTAACACAACATTGTAAAGCAATTATACTCCAATAAAGATGGGGAAAAAAAAAGAAAAACAAATATTGTATATTAATACATATATGTGGAATCTAGAAAAATAGTATAGATGAACCTATTTCCAGGGCAGAAATAGAGATGCAGATGTAGAGAACAGATGTGTGAACTCCTGGGTTGGGGGGGAGGGGAGGGTGGGATGAATTGCAAGATTAGGTTTGACATAAATACACTACCATGTGTAAAATAGATAGCTAGTGGGAACCTGCGGTATAGCACAGGGAGCTCAGTTCGGTGTTCTGTGATGACCTAGATGGGCGGGATGGGGGGTATGCGAGGGAGGTCCAAGAGGGAGGGGATATATGTGTACATATAGCTGATTCACTTCGTTGTGCAGCAGAAACTAACACAACATTGTAAAACAATTACACTCCAATAAAAAAATAATAGTAAAGAGAACTTGATTCAAAATATATTTCTTGAAGACCTACTAGGTACCTGTTAGTCTTAAACACCACACATTTATTCTACAAGTACAACAGGCACTATGTTAGGTTTTGTAGGTATTCATGTCCCCATGAAATATATAGACTCCTTAAGACAGTGTGACATGTCCTACAGGAAGGGAAAGTAGAGGATGCTGAGGGGAAGTTTCAAGACATGTAGATACAAAGGTGAATGTTAAAGTGCCTGCCATCAGGGGCTTGGACTAGGGTGACACAACCCTAAAATTAACAATGACATCTACCATTGAGTGAGCTCCTAATTCTGTTATAAAAGACAATTCAGTTTAGAGAGGCTAAGTGACTTCTTCCAGCTGGTGAGATCTCACAGGTCTGCTTGACTTCAAGGCCTGTGCTCATAACCACTTTGTTTTAAATAGAGACAAATACATTCTTCAATATTTAACAAATATTTGAGTGTCTGGCTTTACTGGGCTCCAGAGATAAAAAGCCACAGACTCAGTAGACAAAGTCCTTTCTCTTAATGGCTTTTATGTGTTGACAGGAGGAGACAATTGACAAGTTTAAGTAACTGTATATTCCTTTCTGAGAGTGATAAGGGCCATAAAGAAATAGACTAGGGTAATGGGGTTGAATAACTATGGCTACAGAGGGTGGCAGGGGTGAGGTGGCCTACTTTGGATAAAATGGTCAGAGATGGGCTCCTAAAGAAGTGAAACTTGGGCTGAGACTTGAAGGATGAGAAGGAGGTGGCCTTGGCATTCCCTCCACAGGGAACACCAAGAGCAAAGGCCTGAGGTGAGAAGGAATTGGAGTGTTTAGGAAAAAGGGGGGATAAAAGGTTGCGACTAGAGCACAGTCAGTGAGAAGGTACGTGATAAGGGGATGCAGTTAGAGCCATGGGAAAGCTTTGGGGGTTTAGGGTTGTCACTCTGGCTGCCCTATGGGAAATGGACTGTAAAGGGATGAGAGAGGAAGCAGGTCCTATAAATGACCAGGCCATAGGGAGGAAAGGCCTTCCCTGCAGATGGAGCCTCGTGAACAAAGGATAAAGCCACCAAGGCACCTTCCCTGAGAGCAGCCATTAGATTCAATTCAAACGTTAGATTTGAATTCTCAGCCATACTGTAGCTTTGTCCTCCCCCAGCAGTGACCCAGGTGTCACATTCCACACACCTCCTTGGAAGAGGCACTCAATAAAAACAAGTTGTGTTGAATGCCAGTTAATTACTCTCACAGTATTCCTGTCCAGAGCAGAGGGGAATAATCGAGAATAGATGTTTCTACCTGACAAGGCATTGGCCCCCGACTCTGCAGGTGTAGTGGAGATCTCGGTTTAAATGGCTTGACCCAAGAATGTACAAAACAGGAGCAGGAGGGCAGAATTATCTGCTTAGGCAGTCTGGAACTCTGCCTGTTCCCAGGGCCAGGCCCCAGGCTCACGGCAATGGCAGATAGCTGAGTGAGTTTGCTGGAAAACAGGTTCCTCCACAACTTCCTTATGTTGGGAAACTTCCAGACTTCCCCGTGCCTGTTACCTACAGCTGGAGTTCTGTTGAGACATAGAAAGTGAGTGGTAGCAGAATGAAAACACATGACCTGGGTTGGCGTCTTGTTTGCCAGGTTCATGACCTTGGAGCCGTCTCTTACTTGCTCTGGGCCTCCTTTTCCATAACTCTAAAGTGGGGCTCATGATCCTATTTGCCTCACTTGGGAATCGTCATATGAGACAGTGTATGTGGAAGCACCTCGAAAATCCTAAAGACTGTGTAGATGCCACGTGTTATTTACACCTACCAAACCCTAGGTTAGGGCCGTGTTAGAGCCAGATGATGATTTTAATATGCGGAGCCAAAGAATAACCATTTGTTACGGGCATCAGCTTACTGAATCTCCATACCAATCCTGTTTCTTTACATTTCCCAGATAAGAATACAAAGGCTCAGGAGTATGAATCTTATGGATTGTAAGTGGGAGAAGCTGAATTCAAATCCAAATCTGGCTGGCTCCAAGTCCATACTTTTCACGCCATGTCAAGCTGCCTCAGGAGTACCAGCATGTGTGTTGTTCATCCAGACACTGGCCAGTCTGAGGACCAGGGGGCTGCTTTGTCTTCTGGATGTAGAGTGACCAACTTGTCACAGTGTGCCCAGGACGATCCTGGTTTCACACTGAAAGTCCCACGTCCTAGGCAAACTGGGACACTTGGCTGCCCTACCTTGGTGGCTTCCTATCCTGGTCATTGCTTTTTCTGCCCCTGAGCGGATTGGGGATATTGCTGGGGGTGGAGCAGGGAAGGGGGAGGGGAGAAAGGAGAGTCAGGTGTTCTGGTCCAGACCTCACTCTCATAAAGGGTCGCCATCTCCAGGCGAGGTTATGCATACAGCAGCAGCTACGCAAACTGGGTTATCCAGTAACAGAGACAATCAATATTACATGCTTTTGGCATTCATTCTTTTTCTTTTTTCTTTTTTACTTGGATTCTTTCCAGGAGGTGAGGGCTGGGCCTGTCTCTCCTTTGAGAGGACGGGCCTGCAGCTGCTCCCTCTCTCTTCACCCTCCCAGCCTGTCTTGGGCTTTAAAACCTGCAGAAACAGTTTTGCACTTTGGCTGAATGATTCCTCCATCTTCAGATTAAGGAAGGGAGCACAGAGGCTGCCGAGTGTCATCCTTTTCCTTGGCTTCTGCATTTTATTTCCTTTTCCCCTCAGATCCCCAGAACAGGCTCTCTCAAGCAGGCTGGGCAAGAGCTAGTCTGCCCTGTGGTTTGGGATGTGGAGGAGATGCCCTGAGAAGTGGTCTGGGGCTGTCACCCACCCCAGACCTTCAGCTCTCCATGCATTAATCCTGTGCCTAAATTGTGAGGAAGCTTTTAACCCTTTCCTGGAAGAGGGCTCACCAGTTGGAAAACACCGAGGCTTGTGCCTCCTGGAAGCTGGCTGTTTTAGGAGGCCCCTGACATTATATTGTTGATGTTGAACCGGAGTTTGATTTGTGCCCGGGAGTCTGAGCTTGTAGCTGGGCTCCTGCAGAAGCCTCATGAAAGATGCATTTCACCAGGTGGTTCCAGGGGAGAGACTAGCTTAAATTACAGCTCTACAAATCCAAATATTGGCGTATCTGCAAATCCAAATGTAGGGATTTAAAAAAAAAATCTAAATTCTAAGAATCTTATTTTGCACTTCTTGTGCAAGAAGGGGAGGATGAGCTATTCAGAGAAGAGACAAGGCTGTCAATAACAAGAGAAGCTTCGGCAGAGCAAACCCAGTGTCCTTTTCTTTCCTTGGCCATTCTTCATGCTTCCAGGGAAGAAGAGCTCCGACAAGAGAGAGGAAGACAGTGTTTGTTCAGCGCAGCTTTCTGCAGGACAGATTAGGGGGACCACCCACCCAGTAACTGGGGCATTGGGCTCACTAAATCTGGTTGGTCAATTTCTGCCTGCTTTCCCCAAACCACTTCTAGGCCTGGGGCCAAGGGATCCTGATGAAGGACTCACCTCCCTATAGTCTATTCACAACACAGCAGCCCCCAGCAATCCTGTGAGACAGCGAGCCTAGCCAGGTCTGCTCAAAACTCTCCTATGGCTCCCTGTCTCCCTTGGAGAAAAGCCAAAGTCCTGAAGCCAAATCCGGGCTCTTACCCCGACACCAAATTAAATCTCGGAGACAGAGTTTTGGGTGAAGTAGAGAAGAGTTAGCTTCATTGCTTTGTCAGGCAAAGGGGGTCACAGCAGACTAATGCCCTCAAAACTGTGTGTCCCAACCCAGAGGGGGTAGTGAGGAGTTTTATAGGAATGGTTCAAAGAGGGTGTGATCAGCTGGTGGACATTCTCCTGATGCTTTGGTGGTGAGGTAAGCGGGAGTCGGCATTATCAGCCTTCTGGTTCCAACCAGTCTGGGGTCTCCGTGCTTGTGGGCAGCAGACTGTCCTTAACCATTAACTGTTAACTTCTCCCACTTGGTGGGGGTTTCAGTATCTGCAAAACAGCTCAAAGATGTTGTTGTGTGTATCCCTTGATGGGGAACCAGGACCTCGTCCCAAGGCTGCACTATGGTTTCTCTTGACTGTTTGTTCCTCCCCTGTCTCTGCATCCCCTCCTTTCCCTAATTAACAACTACTTGAACCTGCCCATTGGAACTCAGGGAGGGTCATGGAGGCTGAATAAAGCCTGTTTCCTGTCATCAAAGAAATGGGGGACACACAAAGGCTTTGTGCCCAGGAGCCCCACAGGGTCCTGCTCGGTATCAGTCCCTAAAATAGCCCCACAGCCCTGCCTGCCTCCTTCATTACCCGTCTGATGCCCCATCGCTCACACCTCCAGATGCACTGTCCCCTTGCTCTTCCTCCCCCGTGGTTGGCATGCTTCTCCCCCATGTCCTCAACATTTGCTGTTCCTTCTGCCTGGAACGCTTTTCCCCCAGGTATCTTCATGGTGTGCTCTTTAGTCTTGACTCAGATGTTAGCTTCTTGGTGAGCTTTCCCCAACAGCCCTATTTAAAATTTCAAATGTCCTCCCATACATACTGTCAACTGAAAAAGAAAAATGCACAACCTAAAAGTTGAGAATTATGTTTTATTCCTCAGGCTTGCTGAGAACTTAAGTCTGGGAGGCAGCTGCTCAGCTAGCTCTGAGGGACGGCTACAAAAATGGTTAAGGAAGAGCCAAGATAGAAAGGAGCTTTTGCAACAAAAACCAGGTAGTCAGACCATCAAAAGATTACTGTTAATTAAAGAAAAACCAGACATCTCAAATTAATGAATTTAGCATTTTCCTATGTATGAGAAGATGCAAGAGTCTGGGCTCATTGAAACCATTCCTTTGATGTGCACCTTAACTATCCAGGGCCAGTATCTTTTTTCTTTTTTTTCCATCCCGAATCCCCTCAGGGTGCAGAGTCAGGGTGACTGCAGTGGCTGATGGCTTGATGGCTGAAACACCCTTTGTTTACTGATATGGCAGGCGACATTTGTCATCCACAATACCCTTTATCCTCTTTCCTGCTCTATTTCTCTATCACTTATTCAACTCACTTATCACCTTTTAGTATTCTATATACTTTATTAATTTATTTTTGTTTATTATCTCTCCCTGTTAGACGATACACGCTATGAAATCAGGGATCCTTGTCTTGTTTATTGGGTTCTCCCGACCTCCTAGAACAGTGCTAGGTTCAATACATTGTAGTTAAATGAATAAGTGAAAAGGCTTTTTATGGGTCATCTCTAGTCATCCTCACAACAGCTTTAATGGTGCAGGAATATTGTCAATTTACAGATGAGAAAATGAATTCTAAAATGTACTAAATGCTTAGGGTACGCCAGGTACTGTACTAAGCAGTTGAGTTTCAGGGGGCTTAAGAAGTTGGGCCCATGTAACACAGCTAAGTTCACCATGAAATTGTATCTCTGTACTGTCCAACATGGTAGCCAGTACTCACATGTGGCTATTAAGCATCTGAACTGAAATGTGTCATAAATGTAAAATGTACATCGATTTCCAAGAATGAGTACAAAAAAGGTAAAAGATCTTACTAATGTTTCCATACTGATTACATGTTGAAATTAAAACATCTTAAATCTATTGGGCTAAACAAAATATATTATTAAAATTAATATCTCTTGTTTCTTTTTACTTTTTTTAATGTGGCCACTATACAAATTTAAATTACATGTGTGGCTTGCATTTGGCTCTTCTAGCTGTTTCCATGACACCTTACATCTCTGTCTTCAAGTATATTACCTCTTGGACCCTTGAGGGCAAGAGTGAAATGAATTTGTCTTTCCTATGAGGATAAGAGCAAAGATATGCAGAATGCATCAACAAGTCTCAAAAGGATTAATATGCCTGTTATATACTGCCTGTGTCCCCCCCCCCAAATTTATATGTAAAAGCCCTAACCCCAAATGTGATGGTATTTGGAGGTAGGGCCTTTGGGAGATAATTGGGATTAGAATGAGGTCATGAGGATGAAGCCTCCGTGGTGGGATTAGTGCCCTTATAAGAAGAGGAACAGATACCAGAGCTTCCTTTCTCTGAATTGTGAGGACACAGTGAGAAGGTGGCCATCTACAAGTCAGGAAGAAGGCCTTACCAGAACCTGACCTAACCAGCACCCTGATCTTGGAATCCTAGGCTCTAGAACTGTAGGAAAATAAATTTCTGTTGTTTAAGCCACCAGTTTGTGGTATTTAGTTATGGTAGCCCAAACTGCCCGAGACAGTACCTAAAGATGAATGCCTGTCTCTGGAGGACAGTAAATCTCCAGAGAAAGCAAATGGGCTAAAGTAGGCTCCAGGGGGATGTGTTTTAAGCAACTCCTGGTAAAGCAGATAGCCCCCTGCACAAAACTGAGAGTGGGGTCTGTGAAGAAGGAATTCCCAGTCTGATGGAGGTGGACGAGGCTGGCTGTCACAGAGCCAGAACTCCACCCCTAGCATTACCGAGCATCTTCTAGTCCCTTTTACTCCCTGCCAAGCGAGCAACCTTCTAAGAGGCTTTCTGCTGCCCCTATAGACCTGCTTATAAAGATGACACATTGACCTAGTAATTACAGTTCTTTTCACCATTCAGTAAGCTGAGGGGGCTGGTTTTATGTGTCTGATTCTGTGGGCTGAGTCTCTCCATTTTCAGTGGGTTGGCAGAGTTGGGTTTCTGAACTTTCGATCTTGAGGATCTCACCTCAGATGATAGAGAATTCATAAAGGTGGTACTAAACAAAGAAACAAGATAGTAGCAGCTAATATTTATTGAATGCTTACTGTATCCAGCACCACCCTAAGAGCTTTATATGTATTCACTCCTCTAATCCTTACCTGTGAGGTAGGCATTATTATCATTATCCTCATTTTACAGACGAGAAAGCAGAGGAATAGTAAATTTAAGGATCTTGCCCATGACAACACCACTAGTGATTTGCAGAGCCAAGATTCATATACAGGACAGTGCCATGGAGTAGGGGTGGCCTCCTGCTACCCACCTTGCCCAGACAGTAACCCATATGGCTGAGTTCCTCTGTCTTCATACTCCACACTCCTCTTGGTCCCATCTGTGGGTGATGAAGCCATCGCCTTTGCATGCCTTCATAAGTCTGACTCTTCACCATCCTTCTGGGCTTATCTGCCAGTTTCCCAATCGCCCTGTATGCCTCGGCCACACCAGTCCTTGGTTTATGTTCATCTCACTCTTCACAAAGCTAAATTCCTCGCATTCTTTCTGCTTCCAATTAAGTCAAGTCTTTATAGAGAGCGAGCTTTGTTAACTAGCCTGTTACCCACCTCACTCTTCCTCAGCCCCTGCTTATTTCCTACAAATGCCTATTACAGTAGTGATGGTATTTGCTTATTTGATCGTCATTGCCTGCCTGTCTCTTTAGGAGTCCAGACTTTGACATGTCACTGTCACACCCTCAGTGTCCAGTGTCATATCCTACACACAGTAGATGCTTAACAAATATGCACTGAGTAAATAAATGCTTCTTTGGATTAGCCTGATATTTCTCATTCTGTATGTGTCAAGAGAAACAGCTCTTCAAAAAGTGATTTTTGAGTTTCAGGTATGTGCTCAGGTTTGCAAAGCTAAGGTGTTAAGTGGAACCAAGAGGAAGCTTGATGGAGTAAGGTGGGTCAAGGAAGAGAAATGAAAAAACAAAAAACAAAACACAAGAAGAGGAAAGCAGTAAGGGCCTGTTACGCCTAGTAAGGAGAAACAAAGTTTGCTAAAGTTCATTGCATGAGGGGTTGACTTCCAGTTGATTGAATGAGTTATCTGACTGCAGTGGAGTAAAGAGTGGGATGGAGTTCTGTCTTTGCATGGTGAGGACTTAGCTTCGGTCTAGCGCTGCCCTGGGCCCTGTGGCTGGAGCTGAATGTGCACCAGTGCACCTGGCAGTCAGCTGCTGTGCCTGGCAGTGGAGTTCCAGGAATCCTCACTGAACACCTATGTTATGTCACCCGCCCTTCCTACTTGCTGAACAAAGGGACTGAAACCTGATCTTTGCCCTCTGGGAGCTCACAGACCCATCACCCCAACTAGCACCTCCTGAACAACTTAGTAGATGATCAGTAAACATTTTTGAAGTATTTGAATTAATGAGTGCATAGAATAAGGCCTTTGCCTTAAGAGTCTTAAAAGCAGTTGGGAATGTCAGACAAGGGGTATTTATTTAGAGACTGAGCCAACAATATAACTACAGAAGCTATGTTGACCTAGCTTTTGCAAATCGGAGAGGCTATAACCACTCTGCACATACCTATTGTACGGGAGGAAAAAAAGTTTTTGCTCTATGTATCTTAGGTTCCTTGGCTGGGGCCCTCAAATTAGATTGACAGACAGATTAACAAGAGAAAAACAAATAGAAGTTTATTAATGTGTGTATCATGTACACATGGGAGCACTCTTGTGATAAGTAGATAAAGGGATATTAGAACTTGGGCTTGTATAGCATCTTAGCCAAGAACGATAATTTTGTAGAGAAGTGACAAGACAAAGGAAAAGGACTTTGAGCTTCTAGAGACAGAAAATTGTGAGACTGCAAATATGTGGGGAAACTAATGGGGGATAAAAGCTAGTTAGTAAGGTTTGTTCATGTTGACCCTTTCTGGGTGCCATCTTGTCTCCAATGATAAGGTTGTTATCCCCCTCCTGGTACAGAAGTGGGGAAGGAGAGGGAATTCCTTAGTGGTCCAGTGGTTAGGACTCGGTGCTTTCACTGCCAGGGCCCGGGTTTAATCCCTAGTCCGGGAACTAAGATCCCACAAGCCAAAAAAAAAAAGAAGTGGGGAAGGGGACACCTTAACAAGGGAAATTTATGTTCTGTTTTTATGTAACTAGGGGGAAGGCGGAGAGCTTTTCTTGTATCTTCTTCTCAATTGCCTTCAATTCAAAATAATCGTTGTCCCAAAGTGGCCTATTTTGGGGTAGCATATTCTGCTACTCTTCACTACGAACCAGCAAAAAGATGAGGTCCTATCTCTGAGATGGCAGGAGGATTTATTCTGTGCCTGGTACTGTGCTAACTACTTGTAATCATTACCTGGTTAACATTCCTCACAACTTCACAGGGCACGTACTATTATTATCCTAATACCCATTTTAGAGCTGGGGAAGGTGAAATGTCAGAAGTGACTTGTTCCTATCACAGAGCTGGCCAGTCATCCCACCAAATGGATGTGGACCCAGGCAGGTCTGAATCGAAGCCCCGCTGGACATGGCTCCTTTGCACTCCGACCACTGTGTGTCCCATCGATGTCACAAACAATAGGACAGAGCTTCTTGGTGAGGCAAAATGCAGCCATTAACTGTTTCCTTTTCCTCTTCCTCCTCCTTTAAGTGGGGCATGCTTCACCCATAGCAGTTAGTCCAAGGGTTTCAAACAGGTTTCTTAGAATTTAGCATGCCCATACTGATTGCAGAAACAGACTGATGGAAGATGTCCCCACTGGGAAAAGGAACCTGAACTTTCCATGTAAGGATGGCCCAGGGAGAAGGAAAAAGAAACAACCTGGGGACCCTGACTAATTTGACGAATGTATTACCGTGGGAGGGTCTGAGTCATTAGAGCTTTGGGGAACTGCCAACTAAGATAAATAAATTGGATTTCAGTGTGCTGTACCAAATCACTACATCCCTGCAGACACTTAAACACAACAGTAACCTGGGCTTGAAGTTTGCCATTTTGGCAAGGTCACAAAGATTCTGTTTCCCACCAGGGCAATTTTCCCTCACCTAGCGATTTACAAATTCCTGTCCCATTGTCAGGGACTAGATCAACTCTTACCAATACAGTCCTCAGCCCTTTTCCTTCCTTATCCTCAAGCCCCAGGGGCTTTTGCCTCCTGAGTCATTATGTACATGACTTACAGGCAGAATCTAAAGCCATTACCCAGGAACCCTCCCACCTTGACCATCTCTAGTTAAATGGATTCCTGCGTTAAATAAAACCTGCCTTAAGGGCTTGTTATTGAAAATCTTTTTAAACTGTGTTAGTTCACTCACCTGCCTAAATTTCTGGAGCAGAATGAAAATAATCACATTTTTGCTTGATGCTCAGACATCTTGCAGCGCCTTGGGGCACTATTCTGCCTAAGGGTTAGGATTAAAATTTCACTGTAGTTGTCGACTTTTGTGAGAAATGGGGCTCTAACTGTTTAAACTGAAGAAGAAATTTTAATTTAATTTTGTTGAGAGAAGTACAGCATCTTGCTTACCCCGTACTTAGCAGAGTATCAGGGCATTTTCTCAAAAATTCTGCTAAGTCGATGAATGTCTGATATGAACTTATTTCTTGCTGTTGGGTTTTTTCCCCCCAATAATAATTGTATCTGCTCTTTATTGATTGCTAGGGATGGTTCCAGGTGTTGTGCTAAGCACTCTGTGTGCTTTATATCATTGTATCCCTGCCACACAGTGGGTGGGTTTTACCTCACAGATCAGCCTCAGAGAGGTTGAATGACTTGGCCGAGATTCCAAAACTAGGAAGGGACGAACTAGAATCCACATTACTTGCGGAGTTTTATGGATGGTAGTCTCCATCTGCATATGAGGCTAGATAGGCAGGAATGCCCCTAAAACCATAAGGAAATGGAACCTACGTGAAATGAGAATTGAGGGGGGACAGACAGATATACACAGATACCCTCACCCACACCCACAGACACACAGACACACACGTACCCTGGTCCTAGACACCCCATCGGTTAGGGAGCCAGGACAGTGTAGTAGTTTAGAGAAGTGATTTTCAAATTATCTGCAAAAAAGGGCCAGGCTGTTTGTTTTGTTTGTTTGTTTTGTTTATAACTTCCAACTTTTTGTGAGCTGATACCTTTGTAAAATAACATAGATATAAATTATTAGAAGAATGAAGTAAGAATATAATAAAATGACATAGAAGCCCAATTTTTAAGTTATTATTACATTTAGCAAACATAAAATAACTGCCAAATAGTTATAAAATTTCTAGCTGCTTACCCCCAATTTCCGTTCTTCCTCTGCGGCAGGTAACAAGCAGTCGGTGTATCAGCAGAGGTACTCATGTCTCACTCTGCAGGGCTGGATCAGGGCAACGCTTGCTTCTCCAAGGGTGGTTACCACCAGGCAGTATGGGCCTCACGCGGGAGCTGAGCTTGCTGGAAATGCAGGATCTCAGACTCCGCCCCTGATTGGCTGAACCAGGATCTGCCGTTTAACAAGATCACCAGGTGATTCTAGTGAGCGTTAAGGCTTGGGAAGCACTGATTTAGAACAAAGGCTCTGAAGTCAGACCACCTAATCAAGCTCTATGTCTTACATCTGTGTGCCCTTGAGCAAATCACTTAACCCTGTGCTTCAGTTCCCTAGTTTTAACAGTACACTCCTCTTCTGGGCTATCTTGATCCCTGCAAGGTAATGCTCCTGGAGGGTTAAGGGCAAGTGAGAGAACGCTCGGTGGAGCTTAGCACTCTGTAAGGTAAGGATGCCATAGCTATTGTTGTTATTGCTAACGATTTTTAAAAAACATTTTCTTAGGCCATACTGTTGTCCTTGAAACATGAGCACCCAGGCCAAGGATATTTACTTTAATGTTTGATGTTTAATTAGCAGTCAGCTGTATGAAAAGTTTCCCCTTCCCCTTCCTGATCCTGGTCATTTGGCTTTGGGACTACTGATGCTACTTAAGCCCCTTGGACAGGTTCCTCACCCCACTCATGATCATCTATTGGTACTAACCATCCTGAACGGGGTGAGTCTACAGGAGGACCTGGAAGCTGGTAAGTTCTGGTTTCCCAGTCTGTTAAGAACTTTTCTTACCAGGGCTTGGTGGAGAGGAGGGGAGGGAGCTGAGGGGAGGGAGCTACTGCAGTTCAGCTGGGAGAGAAGACACATGCCCTTGTTGGTGTGGTTTCTGTGACAGCAGTGACTCTGGTTGCTCTCTTTCTTTTCTTCTGTCTACAGATAAAAGCCAGTGTGTCCTCTAGTGAGACTGACAATTTTGTGAGCACGGAGCCAGGAAAAGGCAGCAAACCAAAGTGAACAGTCAGCTAAGTAGAGTTTGCTGGAGATTTACGCAGAAACCTACCCACAGAAGCAGGGCTGATGGATTTATAACTGACGGGATAATTTGTTCTTGTGTGCTAAGATAAGGGTAAACAAATTTCATGCTGTGATGTAAGCCCCTATCTGCAGAAGTCAGGAGAGATTCCCTGCCCTGTTGCTGAATCGTGTGCTTGACAAATTATCCTCAGAGGCTTATTTTAAGAGACTTTATCTGGAGGTCTCACTGGGGCCCAAATGTGAAAGGTGGAAGGACATGCCTGGGGGCAGAGGAGGGGGACTCTTCTGTCCCTGCACATCTGGAAGCTCAGAAATGAAAGTGGCACGGGGCTATAGTATTTGGAAAATCCTGGAGAGGAGCTGGGATGGAAGCGAGTAACTGTGTGATCCCTGAGGCTGATTGAGGAAATATGCCAGGAAACATGTGTTCCCATTTCAGCCCATCTTGGCCTTGGTCCAGCAGTCATACCCACCCTAGACCTGCCTCTGCCCTTTATTTTGTCAACAGCAGGTAGATAAAGTGCTCTTAGTTTCCAGAGCTTCTCATCACACTTCCTGGGAAGGAAGCCCTTACTGAGCTCTAGGAACTGGCTGGCTGTCTCCACCACACCTCTAGAGGACAAAGGCAGAGTCTTGATAATCTTTATATCCCTTATGTGTAAGTTTTCTATATGTGCTAAAAATGTTTACAGAAATAAGAAAGAAAGCTGGAGCTCTGAGGGTGAACCTCTTTAAGAAATACAGGAATGTAACTTAAATTTTGCAAAATTATCATTATCCTATAATATTTACTATTTGGTGTTCTGCCATTTTAAAAATAATTCTAATTAATCTATATGTAATTATTATTATCCCACTTTACAGATATTGAAACTGAGGGTCCAGAGCCAAGAAAACACAGCTCTCATGTAATGAAGCCAGGATTCAAACCTACTACTGTTAGATGTCCAACCCCACTTTGCCCAAGCTGATGCTAGAGTCACGATCCCAGGTCCTCCATGTTCCTTTGGGGACTTCCCTGAGCCTAGGCCTGGGCCCCATGTTTCCCATTTGTACAACTGGGGGAGGGATGGACTAGGATCCCACAGGCTGCTTGTCAGTGGGTGTCAGAAGTGCAGGAGAAGAAGGTGAGCAGCCTGGGACGCTGGGCTTTAAGGCTTGAGCAATGTCAAGTGGGAGTCCCCAGTAAATCGAGATGTTGCCACACAGACTTGGGCATGAGAAAAATTAACAGAGAGCCAGTCACTATTACAAGGGCTTCAAGGGGCAATTCAACCCAGGTATCAGAAGTCCAGTCTAAGACTGATGAGTGAAGAGGCTGGTGGGATAGAAAACAGGTTGATCCCCAAAGATGTGTGTGGCCACAGTTGTGTGGAGAGTAAGGCCAGACACACATGCATGCACATGTGCACACCCACGCATGGAGACAGCCATCAAGAGAGCATCTGTGTGCAGCCAGAGATACAAGAGACAGGATAAGGTTCTTTTATGTTGCAGGTTATATCACCCCGACTCTCAGGCTTCCCCTACGTAGGACTTTGCAGATTATTAAGGCTCTAATTAGTCTTATTAGTCATACTTTCCATATTCCTGGTGCAGACAGTGTGTATAATATATTACATTTTATGGAAAACAAAGGATGAGATATGTAATATATATATTCATGTTTTTTCCCCGTGATTTTTCCACATATAGACTATTTCTGTAAGTTTACCCAAAAAGCTTATAAGCATGGTTGCCTCTGAGTAGGGATCTAAGTGCCAGAGTTGGTAAAGAGAGTAACTTTGCATTACATTCCCTGTTATAATATTTGAACCTTTTAATCATGGATATGGATTCCTTATTCAAAACAATAAATTGTTAAAAGAAAAACACACAAAAACAATGTTCCCGTGTCTGTCTTACACTCCGATGTTTCTGAATTGGTTCCTGTGAGTGAATGATTGTTTCTGAATGTGATTAATTCTGAGAGTATTTATGATACGGTTGGAGGCTGTTTATGGTTCAATGGAGAGGAACGGATTGATGGAAGACCCTTGGAGGTGAAGAGGATGGAAACGTCCTAGAGGAGGGAAATTCCTCCAGCCCCAGCCAGGAAAGGCCAGATTAACCACCAGGGAGTGATGAGTGTCAGTAATTCCAGTAAATCAGTTAAGAAATAAGCTGGACTCTTTGTCTCGACACCTAGCTGAAGTGGGAGTAGCTAGGAGTATTGGGAGATTTGAACTGAATTTAGGGAACTTATATATTTTGTTTTTTGAAAATAAGATGAGTGTGCACACCAGACATTTCTTGCTGGACTGACCTGTGGCCGCGTAACTGAGATGCAGACTTTAAAAGAACCAGCTGACTTTGTTTAGTACTGCATGAAGCCGGACAGTGAGTAGGCGTTTTGCTGGTCTCATCTCATTTAATCTTTAAATAATCCTAACAAGTAATATCCCATTTTACCTGTGAAGAAATTAAGACCCCAGGCAGTTAGGGGTTAATCAACTGGCCCAAGATGTCACAGCTGTTGATAATATGGCAGAGTCACAATGTGGCTCCAAGTACTCTTTGATTCCAGACCTTTGGCTCTACCCAACAGTGCCTGGAAGAAAAGGAGACAGGGCTTAATTACCTACAAGAAACTGGCAAATAATTATGCTAAGGAAGCGGCTCTCAGACACTGGCTACATCAGAATCTCCTGCAGAGCTTGTTAAAACACTTATTGCTAACCCCACCCCCATGGTTTGGATTCAGTAGGTTTGGGCTAGGGCCTGTGAATTTGTGTTTCTAACAAGTTCTCAGGGGATGCTGATACTCTGGTCTGGGGGCTCCACTTTGAGAACTACTGCCATAAAGTAAAGAGATTAGAATAGGGGCTCTTAAAGCTTATTTGGTGATTTTAGGGTCAGACATGGGAATAGGGCAATTACATGCTGTTTATATTTCTTGTAATTATTTCCTTTGCGTTTTTGTTTGGATTTTAATAAAATACTTTTTGGAACTATCCACCTATCTCATCTATTTTAAGGGGAAAAAGGGAAATGACTTTGTGTCTACAGGCAAATCAGAGAGTAAGGGGGAGCAGTGCACCTTAAGGTTTAGAGTTCAGACGTGGCCAGAGGACTCCCCAGAGGAAAGGCCCAATCACTAGTCAGGACTCTTCTGGTCACAAGTGACAAAAATCTAACTTCACTCATTTAAAATTGTATTTGGTTGTGTGTAACAGAAGCTCACTTTACACAGGTGTCTTGGAACCAAGTTTCTGATTTTGTTGTACAATAACACTTCTGGAGTTAGGTGGTCACTGGCATTGCTTTAGAAGTTCAACAATATCAGGTCTGACATCTCTTTTTTATTTTCTTTTTTTACTCATGACTCATTTGCTCAATTTTTTTTTTTACTCATTTACTCAAAATGGCTGCTGTGGCCCCAGTCATCACATCTGTGTTCTAGTAAGAAAGAAGGTGGAAAAATGGAAGGGGTGTGGTCCATCTCATCAGTTGTTCATATCCTTCTTTAAGGCTTCAACTGTGTCCCATAACCATATCTAGCTGCAAGAGAAATGGATAGAGTGAGTGGTTAGTTGGGTACATTGCCTCCCTACACAAAATGAGGATTTTGTAGTCAAAGGAAAAGAAGTGATTGGATATTAGGAAAGCACTTAATAATCACGCACAGCAAATTGGGCAGAATGGGGAATAAATTGCCTTTATGAGAAAAGCAATGGAGTGGCTTCAAGAAGGCTGTATGAGTTAGCTTTTGCTTCATAACAAACCACTCCAAAACCTAGTGACTTTTTAAATTTAAAGTTTAAGTTCAGACAAATATCTATTTGATGATGAATCTGTGGATTGACGACTTGGACTGGGCTCATCTGGGAGACTCATCTCTGCTCCATGTGGTGTCACCTGGACACAGTGTTACTGCTGTGACCTTAGCTAGATGGCTGGGATGTTTGGGACACCTGGGATTTTCTTTCTACATGGTTTCTTGCCCTACATTCACCTTCTTCATGTGGTGGTAGAACAGTTTCAGAGAGCAGCAAATTATTTATTTTTGAGAAACAAACCCTCGAAAACTTGGTGAAATAAATCACCACCACTTCATTTGCTCATCTGTGAGCTATGAGTCATCGTTTTGGACTGGGCTCAGCTTGATGGTTCTTCTGATGATCTCTGGTGTCTCACATGTGGCGTGACTGGGACCAAATGGTTTACGATGATCTTCTTTATGGCTGGCAATTGTTTCTGGCTATTGGCTGGGCCATCTGTCTCCAGCAGGCTAGCCTGGGCTTCTTCACGTGGTGAGTGAGTTCTGAAAGCTGCAAGGGAAAGGGTAGGTCCCAACGTGCTTTTTAAGCCTGTGCTTGCATTGCATTTGCTGATGTCCTACTGGCCAAAGCAAGTCACTTGGTCAAGACCTGAACCAATGCGGAATGGGACTGTGCAAGGTTGTGTATACAAGGAGGCATGGCTTACTGGAGCCCATTACTGTACCACAATCTACCACATATACCCTAGACCAAGGACTTGAATGTCTGCAGGGTACTCCTTATCATGTCTTTGCCTTTTTCTGCATGTCACCTTCATTCCTTTACACAAACTACTTCCCCTAAGTCTGTAATCCAGGAATCACTTCTTCAGCTTCCCACCTAAAGGGAAACAGGTCTTTTCCTCTTTAATTCTATTCTGAAAATAGCTAGGAAGAACTTTGATTGGTCTGCTGTGGGTCAGATGCTCACCCCAAGCCTAAGCAGTTGGGATACGATCATTGGCACCTCCCAGTAGACCCTCATATTTGGAGAAAGGTTGCAGAAGGAGCAATTTTAGAGACACCATTCTAAAAGTGAATTGAGATCCCTTCTGGAATAATGGAGATATAGTGGCCAGAAAAGACAAATAGATGTGTAGTGTTGGGGACCATTGAACAGAAAACCTCACAGGCTATCTTTTTAGATTTTTTTTTTTTTTTTTTTGATTTATTTGTTTTGTTAGGTGGTTGGGAGAGTCTGGATTTAATAAGAACTTCAGCTAGTTTAAAAATCAGTGTCTATTGTTTTCCAAAACATTACCTTATTAAACCAATCTACACATTTTCCTTATTTTCTTTGAAAAAATGCAGATTAACATCCACTGCTGGCCCCCATGGGAAGGCTTCTGAGTGTTCTTTGTGGCAAATATACAATAGAGATTACATTACTTGTCACTCACTTCCCTCTGAGATTGTGTCGGGAAAACAGCACACAGAAAGCAAAAGAAGAAAGACTTGCGCCCTTAATTGGCACATCAGTCACATCAATGAGGGTCTATTTTTTCCCTCCAGTCCTGTTAGGAATTTAAGGGCATGCTGACAAAGTTCCACATCGGGATCTGTGAATATATGGGATTTGGGGCAAACAGAAATCACTGGGATCACCTCGGCCATGCAGGGGTCTCTGATGGAGGCATTCCACCTGAGTGTCACTGAGGGTCCCCAGCATGAGCGGAGTGTAAGGGCCCACTCTTGCTTTTTAACTGGATCGAAGGGAAGTTAAGAGAGGCAACCACTGAAAGTGCAGAAGAGTGGAGGAATGCTGGCCTTTGGGGAATGCTACCCAGTTGCCACAAATAGTAGAGATTCCTGAAAGGCTTTGAGGGAGGCTCTGCTGGGTAGCCGTAGCGATGCTGTGCTTCTTGCCTCCCTGCTGCCAAAGAGCGAGTTTGTTCCCCTTTCCCAGGAGCCTTCGCTGGTGCAGCCGTGGCTTATTTCAGAAACCTTCTAGACACGACTCCTGCTCGGAAGCACGTCATTACTTGGTGCCACTCCTCCCTGTCTTGGTGCCCTGCGGCGTTTCACAGGCACCCCTTCTGCCCAGCAAACATTGGCCAGTAATTGTGGTGTCACCACTTTTATTTAACCTGCTCTGGTTTGCTTCAAGGGGTTATTTAGTTCTCTTTTAGATTCTTTGTTGGCAGTTAGGGTGTGTTTATCAGCAGGATTGCTGAGGAGTCTCGGCTGTGACTTTGGAATATGAAAACAGTCTGGCTTCACATATAGCCAGTTCAAAATTAATGTTCCCTTCTCCCTGCATTCCTTGGCTATCTCGTCTCCCCTACGCACTGGTCCTGAATGGGAATTTATGGGAGATGGTTGGGCCCAAACAGGGATTTCTCATTGAATGCAGTGGACAAGCCAAAATGAGAAAAGTTTAAATCAGGCAAGTTGTGCAGAGGTCCATGAGAAGACGCAAGAGGAATCCATGGGTTTCAAGGTTGGGCTACAGAGCCAGGAGCTAGTTCAAGCTATTCAGGGTACATTTATGGTGCCAGGAGTGGAGGTGGGAGCTGGGGGGTGGGGGAGGGAAACAAGAGAAGTTTTCAAATGACTCAGGAACCCAAGAGAAGGAAAATGAGACCTGAGATGTGTTTGTGGATGTAAAGTGGGGGGGGGGCTACACCCCCTACTTGAGCCAATGCCCCTCTATTCTTATATTTTCGATATTGAGTGACCATCTAAGATGCAGAATTTTTTTAATTAGCAAACTCTACATTTTTAGAGCAGCTTTCGATACACAGAAACATTAAGAACAAAGTACAGAGTTCCCATAAACCCCCTTTCCTCCCCCTCCTCAGCTTCCTCTATGATTAACATCTTGCATTAGTGTGATACATTTGTTGCAATTGATGGACCAATATTGATACATTAACTAAAGCCCATAGTTTACCTTAGAGTTTACTCCTTGTTGTACACTCTATGGTTTTGCCAAACTCATAATGTCATGTATCCACCACTACAGTATCACATAGAATAGTTTTACAGCCCTAAAAATGCTCTGTGCTCCATCTATTCATCCCTCCCCTGAAACCCTGGAAACCAATGAGCTTTTTACTGACTCCATATTTTTGTCTTTTCCGGAATGTCATATAATTGCAACCATTTAGCCCATAGACACCAACCCAAGGAGCTGGACAAGTATCTCCAAGGAATGCAGAAGAGCAAGTGTTAATGAAGCTGTATTTCTTGCTTGCTACATCTCTGTTACCAACTTTTCTGCAAAACATGTTTTGAGCAGTCATGATGCTCCAAACATAGGAGGTATAAAATTAAATGAAATATGGTGTCTGCCTTTGTGGATGAGGCTGATGAGTCAACATATAATTGGATAATACGCTCTGATGAGAGTCATTGCAGGGTGCTCTGGGGGCATCCATGTGTCTCTTCATCCCACTATATAGATTGAGTGCCTGCTGTGTTCCAGGTGTTGTCCTGGGCTGGGGACACAGAGATGAAAGAGGCATATGATCTGCCTACAAGGATCTCACTTTCTGGTGCAGGGGGTGACCTGTAAACACGATTCAGGGCAGCGAGGGCCAAGATGGAGACAAGAGACAACAGAACTCCTTGGAAGAAGGCATGGTTGAGAGTCTTTGCTTAAACTCTTTTTTTTTTTTTTTTTATGCTTTAGGCAGAGGAAGTAGACTTCTTATTTTATCATAAAACCATTTATGGAAATGTGTATACGTAACAATTTTAGCTAAAAAATTCTCTCTGTTTAATCTGAAGCCTGAGATGATAAATTCCTCACTCTGCAGAGGAAACCTCAGTATTGCAGCATTAAATAAAGATCATTGAGCTTCCTGAGATGGAAGATGGAAGCCAGCATGCGGAGGGCAGTCCTGCTTAGATGCAAATGACATCCTCAGTTAGTTCCCGCTATGAATTCTCCTGGGATCTAGTGAATGAATTAGATGCTCGGGGCAAAAGTAGCCTTGCTTTTCCTTTTGGATGAAGAATCAATCATTGCCTGTCCTGGTCTGGTTGGCTGTTTTAAATAAGACTCTGACCCAATGGGAGACTCTCACGGTTTGGCCAGGACAATTAGAGAAAGGCCAAAGGCGCCCTGGAGTGTGATTTGCAGCCAAGAGTTGAATGTGAGTGAGATCTGACAGCTCCACACAGCCTCTCTGCACCAGCAGATGTTTTCTGCCCAGGACAAGGAGACCCAGCGAGGATGTTCATCTTTCACCCCCAGTTCACATGCGCTAGCCCCCTGCCCGATAAAGAAGTTGACAGGTATTCAAACTGCCTGTACTATGTAGTTCTGCCTGCTTCAGGTTTCCATGAGGTGTTGCTTGAGGCTGCATCTCCCAGGCTTCCCAGCTGGCCTGCCTTGTCCAGAACTGTTTGTCACTGCTACAGTACAGCAGTTAAGAACATGGGCTCTGGATTTAGACAGTTTTGGTTTTGAAATCCAGTTCTGCCACTGACTAGCTATGAGGTCTTGGACAAGTTGCTTTACCCCCCTAGACCCATCTGTAAAATGAGAATAATAATAGTATCTGTGTATCAGGATCCCAATAGGAAATAGGTACTGCACTCAGATAAGGATCATTCAAACAGGACGTGTTCACAAAAGGAGAAATCATAGATGTGTGAAAGGTTTAGGGAACCACCCTAGATAATGAGGGAACCCAGGTTAACAGCACAGAGCTAAGCCACTCCTAAGCCGCTAGGAAAGAGGGGAGAAAGAAGGAGCAGGAACCAAAATGGGGAAGTGGTTCTTAAAAAAGGTCTCAGAAAAGTTATGACCTTAGTTCACCAGAAATGACTTTACGGAAGGCAGCGGACAATTTGACTTGACTTTCCTTCCTTTCTCCAAAATTCTGCTCTCCTAAGGCTCCCTGCTGGCCAAACCCAACTAGAAGCTGGAGGACATGAGAGGAGGCAATATAATCTGTATAGACCAGCCTGCCAGGGCAGAGAGCAAAATGGAGGAGGGTGGGGATGGCTGTGTAGGTCAAACATCCTGCACAAACTCGTTCACGGTGTGGCTCAGCTGATTAAACAATGAAATGGCATTAAGGGCTAACACAGTTCTTGGCATCAAGTGTTTAACGAAAGTTAGCTAAGATTATTAGTATTTCTCTTTTCTAGGTCAAAAGTGAAATAGTTGTCAATGATTGAGGGCTGAGCACATGAAGTAGGACCTGTCTGGAGTAATAGAGGGTTATATACATGGTCCCCACCCAAGCCCAGGTAATAAGTCTGTGCTTCCTTTGGTATAAAAGGAAAGTTAAGTTTTGTTTCTCCTTTCTGAGGAATGCTCAAATACTTCGTGCACCCTGTTGCACTTTCTGCACTCCTATCATCTTGTCTTTGCCATTTCTGGTAGCATGTGACCATGCTATAATGAAGAAAATGTGATTTAAGCTACTAGTCACTAAAGCAGTGGTTCTTGAAAGAGTAAGGGTTCTCTGGGTTATTGGAGGGGTGGGAAATGGGGCCTCGACTTGCCAAGATGCTCCCTGTCAGGAGGTGCCCTCTCTGTAGGTAGCATCTGAGATTTAATACCAGCAAACACTTGCAAAGAATTTTGGATTCCAGACACTGTTTTACTATGCGTCCTATATGCATCTTAATGAATCCTCACAGTTGCCCTTTGAGGCATTGTTACCCTCACTTTACAGATGAAGAAACTGAGGCACCAAAAGTTTCAACTTTTTAACCTAAGTTCTCAAAGGTCCAAGTAGCAGAGCCAGAAATTGAATCCAGTCTGACTGCAGAGCCTCTGTTTTTCTCTACACTGGCTGTGGGCATTCCTGCCTCATAGTACGTGTTCAGGAAGTACTTATTGAATTAACTGGAGTAAATGCACAGAGCTATAGAAAGTTTAGAAAGTTTTAACTCCATGGACTATAGACCCTGTTTGAAGGAAAGGCTGATGTAATGAATTTATATCCATGAGGCACAGGAAAAAGCCAGATTTAACACTTTAAAGTCATTCTGTTCTTATATATAAAACTGTTTATGTAGGATCCATTTTGGCATGCAGACCATTACCTAACATGGTATAAATACACACACTCACACACAAACTATACACACCATACCTTTCCCAGGTAGGGACAAGCTGGGATAACTTAGAGAGTGAGATTCCGACTCATCGCTCGGTCTGGAAATTCCAAGAGCTCACATTTAGAATGTTGCCTTTGGTGGGAAGCAACTCATGGCCGCATAGAGGAGTAAGATACATGTTATCATGGCCATTGGGCTTGACTGCAGTTTAACCTCAAGGTCACTGGGAGGCCAGAGCTGAACAAAGGAAAGAATGTTGGCCCCTGAGCCAGCTGAGCCTCCAGGCACACTGGCCTCCCTCTGCTGGCCTGCCCATCAGCGCCGTGACAGTCTGTACCAGCCTTTAGCAACGCAGCCACGTTCTTCCCACAGGAAGGGAACCCACCCCCTCCCGGGCAGGAAAGCAGGGCCCCTCCTTGCCTGGCCCTCGTTCCTTCTTGCCCGCACAGCCCATCTCCCCACTCATACAAAAGACTCTTTCAGAAACTGCTTACCTAGACTTGAACTTTTCAACAAGGCTTTTTGTTACGTTTTGTTTTTTCTTTAAGCTCCACAGCTAAAATACCAGATCCTGCTGTTGCTAAGATTAAGGATTTTCTTCCCTGTTTTCTCCCTCAGCTCAGTTTCCGTTGACTGGGAAGGACCAAGAGATGGATTACTGTTCCCTTGCCAAAGGCAGAGAGGGTGCTTGAGCTCCTGGGGCTTACACTGGGATTTGACGTTACTCGGTGCGAATCATTCTTAGTTATTCCTCATGCTCTCCTAAAAGTGACACGCAATTGTGTCAGTAACTAAGCCCTCCCGAACAAAACCACTCAGCCCTAAGTGTACACAGGAGAACCAGGAATTGGAGTAAAAGGTAATTTAACATGAATATTTATATATTATACATAGTGTGTTCCATGATTCACTCAGCTTATTTTCATTTTATGCATTTTCTTCCCACTTGCAGTCTTTATTTATTACAAAGTTGAGGCTGTTAGCAAAATAACACTTAGGGGTGGGTTTTCTTTTTCCCTTAAAAATTTTTTTTTCCCGGCTTTCTACTTTATCTCTGGGAAAGTGTGCCAATATAGCAGCAAAACTGGTCACTGCTGCCAAACCCCAAGAGACTGATGGCATATTGTTCTGAGCTGAGCATCTTTGCCAGGCTTTTACCACTGAGGGCTGAGCACGGTGGCTGTGTGAGCCCTGTGGTCACTGAGCTGCAGCAGCTCACGCCAGTCACCATCTAGAGACAGGAATCACCCATTCCTCTGACTTTTGATGTGGAATTGCAGGTACCAACATGGCTTGAGGGTTCACTGGGTGCCTGTAGTCTGGTGCTGGAAAGACTTGGGTTTATGGCCCAGCACTGCCGTTCACTTGCTCTGTGACACTGGGCAAATCACTTTAACATTCTGAGCCTCCGTTTCCTCTTCTACAAAACGAGCGTAATAACAGAACCTTCTTGGTAGAGGTAGGCACATGTTAAAATGTATAAAATGTGTGTACACACTCGGCTTGACACGTGACAAGTTCCAAACAAATGTTAGCTCTAATTACACACACATGATCCTAACAGTAGCCCAGGAGGTGATGAGGAAATGCAAACCCTAGGGGATTAACTCCCTTTCCTAACACAGGCATCTAAAGCATTTTGTTGTCCAGTCCATGTCTGTTTCCTTCCGAAGCTTGTGATCTATTCATGGTGGAACACACCTCAACACCCCTTCCCTCTTTTTATCAGAGGTATTTGAAGTCTGGCAAATTTGGCCTTTTGGGGGCCTTGACCTGGATACGAATGACAAGAACAAGTAAAAAAGATTCAGGTTTTCCTCCTGCCAGTGCCTGTGTAGAGTTTAAACACACTTCTTAGAAAAGTCATCCCAATGTTTTGATTTGGGGCTGAGTTCCATCCTTGTGGGAACTACAATTCCCAGCACTCCTAAACTTCATGGCTGCCATCATGGTCTTGACAAATGGTTTACCAAGAGGTGCATCCCCCAATTCCAGGGGAATATCCTGTCCAGTTCTGAATGTCATTTTCCAAGAAAAACAGACACACACTTGGGCATGCCAGGAAGAAGGCCACCAGGATGGTGAGGGTTGTGAGAATACACTAAGAGTAACAGTTGCTAGATCTCGGATGAAGAGGCCTGATGCATGGGAAACAGATTAACTTTACCTTTGAGGCTTCAGATGGAAGGTCTTGGGCAACAGGTAGGAGTTACTGGGAGACAGATTTGGGTTCAACTGGAGAGAAAAAGTTTCAAGCCTGAAAACAGCTCAGCAATAGAATTATCTGTGATGAAGAGCTGAGTTTCTCATCCCTTAGAAGGGATGTGCACAGTGGACTTAGAAGCAATTTTTATCAATGTTATTCTAAGGATTTATACATAGACAAGCTAAGGTCCCTTCCAGCCCAAAGATTCCATCATTTTGAAGTATCTGTCTGCAGATTTGCAAAAGGCTTTCCTACATCTATTTTCTTTCATTCATATGCAGTTGATCAGTTGACCAACAAATAGCTTTGTGCTTCCTACTGTATGACACTAGGTACCAAGTATGCATCAGAAAACACATCTTGCTCTCAAGTACCTTATAGTCTTGTGGGGTAAATGGACAAGAAAACAGACATTTGTAACAGAGTGTGGTAAGCGTTATAAGAGGAAGCACAGGGAGCTGGAGATGAGAGAAGGCTTCCTTTTGGAAAGGACCGCCAGGATGGGACCGGCAGGAGCTGGCTAGGTAAATAGTGGGAGGACAGAGCAGGAAAGGTATTAGCATGAGCAAAAGCCTAAAAAACAAGGCAGGGTGAGGGAGTTGTGAACAGTTCCGTTTGGCTGGAACAGAGTCCATAGAGATGAAAGTAGGGACAAAAAGAGATGAGACTCAAGAAAGAAGTAGTAGATGGTAAAAATGGCCACAGATTCTTTTCCTCCTATTAACAGGGGAAGTCTATTTTCCCGTCTCTGAGTTGACGGTGGGACTTGCTTTGGCCCATGAAAAATGAACAAATGTGATACAAGAAGAGGCTTGAAAAATGTTTGTACATGGAAGCTTTTTGCTACTCTTGGAAACTTACAATGACATTTTAATAAGTCCAGGGTAACCTCATGGATGATGAGAGAGATGCTTGCCACAGTTTCTTGGTCACCCCAGTCTACAGCCAGCTATCTCCAGAAACAGAGTCACACAGCTGACCTGCAGTTGCCCATGGATGCATGAGTGAGCCCTGCTGAGACTGGCTGAAAGCACCACAGAATCATGATCTAAATAAATGGCTTTTGCTTTCATCCATTAAGTTATTATTATTATTAGGTAAAAGCTAATTGATGTGTCAGTCAGAGAGATTTATAAATCATGTTAAGGAATTTAGATTTGAATCGGAGAATGCCAAGGGTTCTTCAAAGAGTTTAAGCCATGAAAGTGGTAGTATCAGATTTGTGTTTCAGAAAAATCACTGTTGGATCCAGCCAATGAGGTCATGTGTAGTTAAGCATCTTGCAAATTGTAAAGCAGTGTGCAAATACAGTTGATGAGTAAAAATAGTAAGGATGCACGGGACACAATTTCAAGGCAAACCCTTCAAATCAAACCCTCTGAAAACATCTAGCAATGGCGCATCTGGCTACAAGTTATCTCCCAAATAAGTAGCTTGCTGCTGGTAGCCAGCCCTGGGCCTAGAACAAGAGCTGGACAAAGCAAGGTGGCCCGGGGGAAGGGCAGAATGTGCTAAGACCATAGGAAACTCACTTTTCTCAAAGATGACCTAGATCAGCAGTTCTTCAGGCTAATCTGGTCCCTGGATCAAAGACCTGGGTCAAGGGGCCTCAAGAAAACCTTTCAGGAGATTATCATAAGGAGATAATCAGAGAATCGCACAAAGATCGGTGAGTTTGTTCTTTGTAGCATTATTTATAATGTCAAAAGTTTAACACTAAATGTCTAACAAGAGGAAAATAATGATATGTTATTATAAAACTATGTGGTTGAAAACTATGCAAATGTTAAAATAAAATTTTCAAAAATTATGGCACAGAAGAAGTTCACAATATAAAAAACATGTATAAAGAATGCAACAGACAGTTTTTCACTAATATTCATTCTGGCCTTTTACCTTAATAATAGAACTCCTGATTTTTAACCGGACACATGGCCACCCAGCTAGAAACCGTTTCTCAGCATCCCTGACTTCTGAGTGTGACCATGTAGCTGATTCTGGACGATGGAATGTGACCAGGAGCAACGCATGCCATTTCCATATTGTCCCCTAAGCATTTTTGGACTAGAGTTCCTTTTGCCTATCCCCTTTCCTAAAGGATCAGTTGCAGATGTGATGATGGGAGCTAGAAAATACACCTGAGCCCCAGAGCCTGTCTAGGGAGTAACCTGTCTGCTGTGTTGATGAAACTCCTGCCCAGCACGAATGCCTGACCAAAGCTCAAGTGACTCACGAGCTGCTGTATGTTTGAGGGACACTCATCCGAAGGTCACTGATCAGGTGCACAGGTGGGCAACTTGGAAAAGTCACACACTCAGCCAGAGGCAGAGTCCTGCCAAGCCAAATCTTCACCATTGCAGCCTGGCACCTTATCTCTTAGATTAACTGTAGTGTTGTGAGGACTGCAAGGGACGTGAGGAGCTAAGGGAAGAAGGATTGTCACGGGGGTGCAGGTGGGTGTATATAAAGTGTGAATCACCTTGGGGTATTCATTTTGGGTCATTTCTCCTTTGGCCTATTTCTACTGACTCTGGGTCCTACTCCCTTTCCGCTCCGGGTTGAACTGTGCCCCCACCCCACCAAATTCTCCTGTAGAGATCCTAACCCCCAATACCTCAGAATGTGACCTTACATTTTTTTTTTTTTTTTTTTGCAGATGTAATCCAGATGTAATCTAGTTAAGATGAGGTCATTAGGGTGGGCTCCACTCCAATATGACCGGTGTCCTTATAAGAAGACACAGACACATACGGAGAAAATGGCCATGTGACAATGAATGCAGGGGTTGAAGTGCTAGAGCTGGCAGTCAGGAATCACTCAAGATTGCCAGAAAGACACCAGAAGCTAGCAAGAGTCAAGGAATGATCCCCCTACACAAGACTTCAGAGAGAGCACGGCCCTCCCGACATCCTGATTTCAGACTCTAGACTCCAGAACTATGAGATAACATATTTCTGTTGTTTTAAGTTACCCAGTTTACGGTATTTTGTCATGGCAGCCCTAGGAAACAAATATACTCTTTTTGGCCAGCCCGACTCTCAGAAATGGTCAAAGCTGGCAGAGCTGTCCAAACAGCAGGGCACCTGTAGGATTCTAATCCCTTACACAGAATTCTGGGAGGGAGCAGCTGGGCAGGCTGGGGCCCTGATTTACAGGGTTTCCTTTAGATTAAAACCAGAATGCACCAGACGTGAAAAATTGCAAGCCTTATTACTTAACACTGACTCCTACCAGCGTTATGAGGGAAAGAAACAGATCAGGGGTATCTGGAAGATCTTCCTGGGAGGCTGAGCCCCAGACCATGAGTCATATTCTCCAAGTTTCCTTTTTTGGTATAATTCTTTTTCTGGGACAAAACTCTGCCCAAATTTTACTCAGGCCTCCTGAGAAGGTGAAGGTAACTAGACACATGTGAGTATCATGCACTTTTCTCATTTAAATATCATTACAATAAGGTGGGGATCCTATTGCCAGGGCAACTAGTAACAGAAAATGAGCAGTGTAGCTTTGATAGAGACTCTTACTCCACTTTGACTGATTCCTACTGTGTCCCTGGCTACCCTCTCATTTGCTATTAAAAGGATATAACCGTTTTTGTTTTTTTTTTTTTTGAATTTTATTTATTTATATTATTTTTCTCACCTCGTTTTGCTTTTCTCTTTGCCAAAGTTCTCATTCCTTACCCTCAAGTTCAACCTGATCTACAGAGTTGCTACTGAAGTTGCTAATTTAGCTCTTTGCTTTTCTCTTTGCCAAATTCTCATTCCTTACCCTCAAGTTCAACCTGACCTGCAGAGTTGCTACTGAAGTTGCTAATTTAGCTCTTTGTTTTTCTCTTTGCCAAAGTTCTCATTCCTTACCCTCAAGTTCAACCTGACCTGCAGAGTTGCTACTGAAGTTGCTAATTTAGCTCCTTCCATTCTTCCAACTGAACTTGATGATGTTTCCCCTTCTCCTGTTCAGGAGCCTCTCCCTCTGATCAACACTTCACTCACCAGTTTCCATGACTGTGTCCCCAGGGCCTGACATGCAGTCATATGACCTACATAACCTATCCTGAGTATAATGCCCAGCTGGGCTGTGGACCAGCTCCCATGACCATGTGATAAATTCTTCAATAATTCCAGGCAGCAGGTTCCTCATCTGTAAAATGAGATGTTCTACTTTATGAGAATTAAATAGGATAATGTATGTGAAACCTGATGCCTATAGGCTTTGTATTAGTTATCTAATGCTGTGTAACTTAGTGGCTTAGAGCAGCAATAATTATGTATTATCCTTTACCATTTCTGTGACTTCAGAATTCAGGAGCAGCTTGGCTGGGCTGTTCTGGTGTGGGGTTTCTCATGAGGCTGCAATAAGATGTTGGCTGGACCTCTGAAGGTTTGGCTGTGGCTGGAGAATTCACCTTGAACGTGGCCATCTCACACGGGTCTGCTTACCCAGGTGCTGGCTGTTGATGGGAAGCCTCAGTCCCTCTCCAGGTGGGCCTCTCCTCAGGGCTGCTTGAAAAGCCTCATGGCATGTGGCTGTCTTCCCCGTTAGAACAGTAGGGGTGTGGGACTGGGGGAGGGCACAGGGTGTATCTTTTTAATGACCTAACCTCTGAGGTCACATAACATCACCCCCACCACATTTACTTGTTGAAAAACAGTCACTAAGTCCAGCCCATATTCAAGATGAAGGGATTTAGACTCCACTGTTTGAATGGAAGAGTGTCAGTGAACTTAACATATTTTAGATCCGTGACAGGCTTGTAATGAATGTCAACTTTTATCGTAATTTTAATTACATATATATATATTTTTCTTTTAACTAAAAATATTTTTATTTATACAAACGATGATAACATGCTACTTGCTCATCCTTGCAAGCAGATCTCCACGCCTGCTCGCCAGAATCTCAAGTTTATAGAAAGGCTTTAACGGGGTCCAGTCACCTACACCATCCAAAGGGTCGCAATGGCACCCCACTCTCTCAAAGCTGTGTCCTTGAAAACGGCTCCCACTGTGGGAAGGAACTGTGGGCGGGCATTCCAAGGCCAGGGGAGGGCGAGGAGCCTCACTTCCGGGTCCAGCTCCCGGGTCAACCTGAGGTCACGACCTCTGGATGATCCCGCCTCAAGGTGCCGCGAGAAGCTGACGGTCTGCGGGATCGGCTCCATTTTCCCAGCGCTTTGCTCTGTCTTCCGGGCCGGAGCCGCCGTTGGCCGTTCCCGCGGCGACGTCGACTTAGACAACAACCTCTGTTACAAAATGCACGTTTCTGTCAGATTCTCCGCTCGGGCCCTCAAGGACCTGCCTGACTGTGGGCTGGACCACGACCGCCAGACCGCGTCCTAAGAACCTTCTCGCCCGAATGATTAGCTGCTTCTTCCCAAGCGTCTGCTCACACCTGGAAACAGCCGGGGCAGAAGGCGCCTCCCCTCAGATCCCCAGGACAGGTAGGCCCTCCGCGCGCTTCCCGCGCTTCTGCTCGCGGCCAGGCCCTGTCGTCCTCACCCACCTGGCACATAAGATGTATATTATGTACAGTGTGTGTGCGCATATATATGTGTGTGTATATGTATATATGCATATATACGTTTATGTAGCTGTGGAAAACAGTATTCTAGAATTTACCATAACTCCTCACGTTTGTGTTCTCCCAAAATACATATGTTGAGATCCTAACTGCACCTAATATATATACATATTATGCATGTACATGTGTATATGTATATATATGTTTATGTATCTGTGGTAAAAAAAAAAAAAGGGTTATTTCTAGAATTTACCATAACTACTGATGCTGGTGTCCCCCCAAAATTCATATGTTGAACTCCTAACTGCACATAATATATGTATTATGTGTCTATGTGCATATATATATGTTTATATATCTGAGATAAAAAAACATTATCTCTAGAATTTACCATAACCACTGAAGTTTGTGTTTCCCGCAAATCCATGTTGAAATCCTACCCGTGGAGGTGATGGTATTAGGAGCTGGGCCTTTGGGAAGTGATGAGGTCATGATGGCAGGGCCCTCACGAATGGATTAGTGGCCTTCTAAGGAGACTCCAGAGAGCTCCCTCGCCCCTTCCGCCAGGTGAAAACACAGTGAGGTGTCCTCCATGCATCTGGAAGCGGGCTCTCAGCAGACACTGAATTTACTGGAGCCTTGATCTCGGACTTCCCAGCCTCTAGAGCTGTGAGAAGTACATTTCTGTTGTTTAGAAGCCCCCCAGTCTGTGGTATTCTGTGATAGCAGCCTGAACTGGCTAGAACAGGTGGGGGAGAGTGGTCAAACTATCGTGAAATGTGGTGACTGGAAAGATCAGTCTCTTTCTTTTTGCAACATTCTCCTCAATCGCTTTCAGGTAAATGAGCCACTAATTGAAAGCTCAAACTGCTTTCAGGTGTGATGTTTTCCCTCTTAGGAAGTCTCTCCTTTCTTCCTGGAGGACCCACACCTGCTCACCTTGTTTGGTTATGCTCTTCTGGCCCCACTCTCTTTGCCTACCTTCATCTTAGTCTTCACTTGGCCCTCATCTTGCTTCTCTGTCTTCTGAATTGAAGTTATCCTTCATTGTCAAGTAATGATGGAAACTCAAAATATGTTTTTCCCTAAAACTAGTGTGATAAGTTGTGTTTAGATTTTCTAGGCTAGTTGACAAAGGCTCATTTTTCCAACAATGTAACTGATAACTGGCAATACAAATTTTGGAAAAGTAATAATGTTACCAAATGAATAGCTAAATAAAACAGAAGAGTATACTTTTCATTGATTAATTTCATTTCTTAAATTACCATAGAGGAAAATTGACTGTTGGGTATATAGTTCTTTGAATTTTAACATGTATGATTTATGTAACCCCCTCTATAATCAGGATACAGGATAGTTACAGTGCCCCCCAAAACGACCTTGTGATATTCCTTTAAAATCACAGCCCTCTCCCTAACCCTGACAACCACTGATCTGTTTTATTCTTTATCACTGTAATTTCGTCACTTCAAGACGGTTACATAAATGGAATCTTTGGGGATTGCTTTTTTCCACCCAGCATAATTCTGTTGAGATCTATCCGTATTGTTGCCTGTATCAATAGTTTGTTTCTTTTTAATGTTATGTAGTATTTCATCGTGTGAATATACTAAAGTTTGTTTATCCAATTTCCGGTTGAAGAACATTTGGGTTTCCAGTTTTTGGTAATTGAGAATAAACATTCATATACAGGTTTTTCTGTGAATACAATATTTTATTTCTCAAGGGGAAATGTCCAGGAGTAGAACTACAGAGTCATACAATATATATATGCTTAATTTTATAAGAAACTGCCAAACTGTTTCCCGGAGCGGCTGTACCATTTTCCATTCCTACCAGCAATATTCAAGAGTTTCAGTTGCTCCACATACTCACAAGTGCTTATTATTAATTAAAATTAAAAAAAAATTATTTTAGCCATTCTAATAGGTATGTAGTGTGGCATCTTATACTTTAAATTTGCATTTCTCTACTGCCTCATTATGTTGAACATCTTCTCATATGCATATTTGCCACAACTGTATTTTCTTTAAGGAAGTATCTGTTCTTTTGTCTATTTTTTTTTTAAAAAATTGGGTTTTTAAAATTTACATTGAATTTAGACAGTTCTTTATATCTACATATCTCTTGTCAGATATCTAATTTGAAAATACTTTCTAGTTTGTAGCTTGTCTCTTCAATCATTTAATAATGTCTTTTGCAGAGCAAAGTTTTTAATTTTAATGAAGTTCACCTTATAATTTTTTTATGAGTCATGCTTTTGGTATCATTTCTAAGAACTCCAGTTCTTGTATCTTCTGTGGTTTCTGTTAAGAAATCTGTCATTTGAATTGTTCTCCTATAGGTAAGGCATCGTTTCTCTATGGCTGCATTAAAGATATTTTTCTTTGTTAGTTTTAAAAAGTTTAATTATGATGTGCCTGTGTATGGATTTCTTTGAGTTTCCCCTATAAGAGTTTTGCTTAGCTTATTGAATCTGTAGGTTTAAGTCTTTTGCTAAATCTGGGGATTTTTAGCCATTATTTCCTCAATTTTTTTTTTTTTTTTTTTTTTTAGCACCATCTTGCTTCTCTTCTATTTTTGGGACTCAAGTGACCTTAATTTTAGGACTTTTTTTTTTTTTTCTCACAGGTCCCTGTGACTCTGTTAATTTTTGTTCAATCTCTTTTCTTTCTGTTGTGTAGATTGGATGAGTTTTATTGATCTATTTTTAGATTCACTGTTTTCCCTGTCATCTCAGAGTCCATCTAGTGAGTTTATATATATATATATATATATATATATATTTGGTTATTGTACTTTATAGTTCTAAAATTTCCATTCAATTCTTTTTTCTTTGCTGAGATTTTCTATTTTTCCAGTTGTTTCAAGAATATTTGCTATTGCTTGTTGTGGCATTTTAAAAACAGCTGTTTTAAAGTCTTTGCCAGAAAGTTATAATATCAGTGTGTATTACTTTGCTTAGTTTGCCCTAACAAAATACCATAGGCTGGGTGGTTTAAACAACAGAAATTTATTTTCTCACAGTTCTGGAGGCTGGAAGTCCAAGATTAAGATGCTAGCAGGTTTGATGTCTCCCAAGGCCTCTCTCCTTGGCTTGCAGACAGACAGCTGCTTTCCTACTGTGTCTCATGTGGTCTTTCTCTGTACATAGGCATCCGTGGTGTCTCTCTGTGTGTCTAAGTTTCCTCTTTTTATAAGGACAGCGATTAGATTGAATTAGAGCCAACCCTAATGACCTTATTTTAACTTAATCTCCTTTTAAAAGGCTCTATCTCCAAATATAGTCACATCCTGAGGTACTGGTGGTTAGGGCTTCAACTATGAATTTTGCGGGAACACAATTGAGATCATAACCCTGTGTCATCTTGAGGTTGCTGTCTGTTGATTGTCTTTTCCTATGTGGATTGAGGATTTCCTGGTTCTTCATATGCTGAGTAATCTTGAATTGTATCCTGCACATTTCATATGTTACATTGGGAGACTCTTGACCTCATTTAAATCCTATTGAAAACATAGATATTCTTGTTTTACTAGGCAATTGACCTGGTTAGGTTCAGGCTACAAGTTCCAATCTGCCTTCTGCGGGCTATAGTTCCAACATCAGTTCAGATTTTAAAGACTTTGCAGTTCTAATTAGATCTGTCACATGTGTGCCACCCAGGGGTCAGCCTGTGATGTAGGCAGTTGCCTGTCCGGATGTTTGGTTCTTAAATTCTTTGAAATGCTGATTAAGATCACATCCAGGCATGGACAGGTAGGGGTGACATCTAGGAATTCATGAGTAGCTTTATGGGGTCACTTTCTTGGTCTCCTTCCTTTGCAATCTACAGATACTTGTTCCCTGGGTGTCCCCCTTTTGCTTCTTTAGCTAGAAAGCTGAGGCTTTCATTAATCCTGCCCTGCTGCACATATTTGTGACTATGTACATACACATCCAGGGCCAACTGCTTGGAGGACAGAGAGAGAGTAAAAATCAAGGGGGAGTCACCCCACCTTCTTGGAATTACAACTCCACTGATTAGAGGAGAAGGACCCCCAACACTCTACCCACTCAGTGGTCTCCCAAAGGGGCTGCTGCTACCACAACCATCGCATTGCTTGGGGTCTGAAGTGTGAGAAGACAGAAAAAAAAAGATGAGGAAAATTTACACACTCTCATTTCAGTGTTAGAGTTCTCTTTTCACTCCTTGCGGCAGATCTAAGGGCTTCTTCTGGAGCTCTCTGTTTGTGCTGATACTAATTTCTGGGTTTCAGGCTGCACTGTGCTCAGGCTGGGAGATACCAGAGGAAAAAAGAATGAAAAAATTGCCACTTGGTAATTTTCGGTTTGGTGGTACTTCAGATGGTGGTCTGCTTTCCCAATCTTCGCATTACTGTTTACTTCTCAGGGTACTCAAGTAGCTGCTTCACACATTTTGTCCAGGTTTTACAACTGCATTTAGTGGGAGAGGCAGAGTGGATTGTGCTTACTCCATCTTGCCAGGAACTGGAAACTCCTGAAACAGCATGATATAAAAATTGAATAGGAAAAAGATGAAAACATGTTTTTTGAATGCTAATGTTTAAGGCAAACAGATACAATTAGGAGAAGATGAAGATGAAGATGTGGGTAGAAGTTTAAGTGAAAAATATTAATTCTGAAGGAGCCATCTAAAAATCTACAAAAGCTTTTGAAATTGAGAATACTGGTACTTATTGTTTAATTTTAGATGAAAATGGATAGTTTCTATCTCTGGCGTATGACTAGTAACTATCTTTATGCTTATAAGGAATAATTAGAGTAATGTTTCAGTTCACAGAAAAAAAAAAAGAGTGGGGAAGAGGAACATTCATGGGGGAATATAAGGGTGAAACAAGAGAGAAATGGAGTTTAAAAGTGTGTGTATGTGTTAATATGTTTGAGTTTGATAATAAGGATAGTGAAGGACAGAGAGGAAAGCTGTTAGTGCTTGCGTCTCCTTAATGGGAAGAATAGAGGTCTGAGAAAAAACATGAATCATATTATTCTTTCGTAACCACGTGGTGGCACTGTTGGCATGAGACAGCTTAGTGCTGTCATTTGCAAAATAGGGTGTGTACATTCTAGGGATGTGCAAGACTATCCCTTGAGGTGGCTGAAGAAAATATTAGAACTTCAATCTCTATTTAGATTTTACTTTGAGAAAATGGAAACGTACTAAGCTTTACTAGTATTTACTATGATTGATACCGGCTCCATCACTTAATCAGTAAGGCAGATGATTCTGTGTTACGTGGTCTGCAAGAGGAATGAGAGCTCTATAACTCAGAGTTGGTGGTGGCTACCTCATCTGAACATACAGTGACATATTACAGCTTATATATTCTTGGTGAAATGGATTTATGCACTACATTACTGATTATGGTAAATTAACACTCTTAAAGTGTACAAGTGACTTAAAATATTTCCTGCGAAGAAACTGCTGGTCAAAATGATCCTCATAATTAAAGCCAACAATAACAACAAAAAAATGGAAGGGCGGCATGCCCCCTCCTTGTCTGGATTCTTTTTCAGATGTGTCATGAGCTAAAAACAATGGCTATTGGTGATATGTTATCTAGCAACATTTGTTTTTTTTGGACAAAATATACCCACTTAACCAATGTTTTTGAAGTGAAAGTGATGTTTTTGACCATAAATGAGAAAATAACGGCTTTTTGAAGAAAACTTATGCTTTGGAGAAATCATTTGGAAAACATATGTTTAAAAATATTTCCATCACTATGCGATTTTTGTTCCTGAGATTGACTGATTTATTTTACCTATAAAACTCTCATATTTCAATATTAATAAGGCTGTGAAACTGAATTTTCTAATCTGTTTAAAAATCTTCCAAATGAAGACTTTAGGTAGGTTTTAAGACCATTTGTGAAAAATACAAATATTAAATACCTTCCATTAATTTGTAAAAAAAGAGTAACATTATAGAAGATGGAAATTTATTGATCAGATATCAACACTTTTATATGAGTATACTTTTTCCACAAGGACCTGGGTTTCTTTGTGAAGTATATTTTTCAACTAGGCAGTTATTAAAATCAAAAACCAAAATAAATTTAGAACCAGTCCATCAAATCACTGTATCACAAAATGTTATATCCAGACTTCCAAAAACAATGGAACATGTTGAATCATATTTCTCTTGCTAAAATTAGTGATATTAATAATATTTTTAGGTAAGGCAAAAAAGTTTGTCATTAATAAGTAAACTAAAATAAAATTTAACTCATATTTCTCATTTTCTTTAAAGTTTATTTTTGTGCATCTTCTTATAGATACAACCTTAATTATATTTAGTACTTTATACATTTTATTGTTTACCAGGTACTGTTATAAATGCTCTACATATATTAATTATTTTAACTCTCACAACACCTAATATATTTACTAGTGTTCCCATTTAAAGAATCAGGAAGCTGAAGCAAAGGTAGGTTAAGAAACTGGCATAGGAACAATTAGCTGATATGTGACAGAATCAAGATTTATTAGTACAGTAATGCATATATTTAATTTATACATAAATTACTATATTTTTAAACCAATAAACAGACGAATAGAAGTATAGGATTAAAATTTAGAGACTATTTGTCTAATGCTAATAGGCATGGTGGTGACATAAGAATGTGCTCACCCGTGTCCCCTGCATTGGCAGGCGGATTCTTAACCACTGCGCCACCAGGGAAGCCCCCAAGAAGCCAGTCTTGGGCTCTTTAACGTGGAGTGAAAATTTAAAGATTCTTTTGGCAAGCAGTCTGAACTCAAGGTCCTTTTAGATTTTTATCATTGTTTCCCCTGAACTCTTTTTGATATTTTTAAAGAAATTGTGGTAAAGTGCACATAACATAAAATTTACCATCTAAACCATTTTCAAGTGTATAGCTCAATAGTGTTAAGTATATACTTAACGCATTGTTGTGCAAGCAATCTCTAGAAATTTTTAATCTTGCAGAACTGAAACTACATAGCCATTAAACAACAACTTTCCATGTCTCCTTCCCCCTAGCTCCTAGAAACCACCATTGTATTTTTTTTTTTTTTTTTTTTTACTTTTTGGCTGCACCTCAGGGCATGTGGGATCTTAGTTCCCCGGCCAGGCATCGAACCCGCACCCCTGCAGTGGAAGTGCAGAGTCTTAACCACTGGACCGATAGAGAAGTCCCCATTGTATTTTCTGTTCCTGTGACTTTGACTACCTAGATACTTCTTATAAGTGTAATCAATCACACAATATTTGTCTTTTTGTAATTGGCTTATTTTACTTAGCATAATGTCTTTTAGGTTTAAACAGGCTATAGCACGTGTCAGAATTTTCTTTTTTATGGCTGAAAAATATTCTATTGTATGTATACATCACATTTTGTTTATCCATTCATCTGTCAGTGGACACTGGGTTGCTTCCACCTTTGGGCTATTGTGAATAGTACTGCTAGGACAATGAGTGTACAAATATCTCTTCAAGACCATGCTTTCAATTCTTTTGAGCGTATCCCCAAATGTAGACTTGGTGGATCATATGGAAATTCTATTTTTAATTTTTTGAGGAACCACCATACTCTTTTCCACAGTGACTGCACTATTTTACATTCTCATTAATAGTGCACAAGGGTTCTAATTTCTTTACATCCTTTTCAACAGTTGTTCTTTCCTTTTTTTTTTCCTTTTTCTTTTTATTTATTCATTTATTTATTTATTATTCATTTATGGCTGTGTTGGGTCTTCGTTTCTGTGCGAGGGCTTTCTCTAGTTGTGGCAAGTGGGGGCCACTCTTCATCACGGTGCGCGGGCCTCTCACTGTAGCGGCCTCTCTTGTTGCGGAGCACAGGCTCCAGACGCGCAGGCTCAGTAATTGTGGCTCACGGGCGTAGTTGCTCCGCGGCATGTGGGATCTTCCCAGACCAGGGCTCGAACCCGTGTCCCCTGCACCGGCAGGCAGACTCTCAACCACTGCGCCACCAGGGAAGCCCCTCCTTTTTCTTTTTATAGTAGCCACCTTAATGGGTGTGAGGTGGATGTCTCATTGTGGGTTTTTTTTTTTTCTTCCATGCCACAAGGTGTGTTTTATTTTCATTAATCATACAAATAATTTTCTATAATAGCCCAGGGCAAACCGAGAATTTAGCAGTCCGATTGGAGGGTCCCCTCAGACACCCACAGGCCAGTGGCATCGGCACGGAGTGCCCAGGTTCACAGTGCAGCTTGTTGCTCGTGTCCATCTTGCAGGTGGCTCTTCCTCCACATCATGACTAGGGTCTCCAAAATGATGGGGGTGGAGAATCCTCCAGGTTCTTAGGAAATTTCACTTCGCTTGCTTCTCCTGCTCAATGGTCTCTTTGGTTGGCAGGGTGTTGTTCTCCTGCGTCTCCATCGTCTTCAGCTTGGCCTTATCGAAGCCGGCAATTTCCGCCATGTCGGGCTTGTCTGCCATTTCTTAAAACAGTCCGAGAACTGTCACTCTAAGCCCGCGGTCCCGGTGCTCCCACTCGTGTCACTGCAGCAAGAGACTCATTGTGGTTTTGATTTGCATTTCCCTAATGACTAGAGATGTTGTATATCTTTTCATGTGCTTATTGGCCATTCATATATCTTCTCTGGAGAAATGTCTATTCAGGTTCTTTACTCATTTTTGAATCAGGTTGTTTTTGTTACTGTTGTTGTTCTTGAATCTTAGGAGTTGTCTGTATATTTTGGATTTTAACTCATTGTCAGATATATGGTTTGCAAATATTTCCTCCCATTCCATGGGTTGTCTTTTCACTCTGTTGATTGTGTCCTTGATACACAGACGTTTTAAATTTTGATGTAGTCCAATTTATCTATTTTAACTTTGGTTGGCTGTACCTTTGGTGTCCTATCTGATGGGGTTCAGAACATGCTACACTAAAATATGGCACCTTGGCATATTTAATCTTTTAAGTTGAAGGATCTTGAGAAAACAGCAGAAGTAGGAAGGTTACTTTGACCCTCCCCTAACCTTTCACCCCTGAAGTAGGTCATAAAGTCCTTATGTGAGAAGTGGTTTCCCTATATGAAGCAAAGGAGCATCCTTATCTCCAAAGACAACGGGATGCCACCAAAAATCCAAATAGGCCTTGCTAAGTTTCCCCCAGTTTACTATACTCACCTCATACTCCTTGCCCTATTATATTTCTCCATGACTAGACACTCTTCATCAAACCTAGCATAAAAATACTCAGGTTTAACTGTTTCTTCAGATCTTGATTTCCTTATATTAAATAAATGTGTATGCTTTCTACTGTTACTCTGTCTTGGTCAGTTTAATTTTCAAACCCAGCCAGGGATCCCAAGAACGTGGAGGAAAAATTTTTTTCCCCTAAATTTGCTAGAAATTACTGCCAAATGCAATGTCATGAAGCTTTTCCTCTGTGTTTTCTTCTAAGACTTTTATCGTTTTTGGCCTCACATTTAGATCTTTGATCCATTTTGAGTTAATTTTTGTGTATGGTACAAGGTAAGGGTACAACTTCGTTCTTTTGCATGTGGATATCCAGTTTTCCCAAAATCATTTTGAAAAGCTGTCTTTTTTCCCATTGAATGGTCTTGGCTCCCTCATCAGGAATCAAGTGACTGTGATTGTGAGGGTTTATTTCTGGGCTCTCTAATTCTATTCCATTGGTCTAGCTGTCTGTATTTATACAAATACCACATTGTTTTGATTGTAGTATCTTTGTGGTAAGCTTGAAAGACGTTTAACTTGTTCTTTTTCAAGATTGTTTTGGCTATTCAAGCTCTCTGTTTTACCATTACAACACAGTTATGAAGAGGGCAAAATGTGCAAAACGTATGTGAGGATTCATCATTTTTTCCCCAATAATCTTAATTTTTTGATATTCAAATCACTTTCTGTGAAGTCTTTGAAGTCGCTATTGTATCATCATCCTTGTAAATTTATCTTCTTCATTTGTTCACTGGAGTAACTCTTCCAGATCCTCTCATATGAGTGGCTTTGCAAGTGTTTGAACTGTGCTTTGACATCATGAAATCCTGCATCTTTTACAAGATGTGCAATTCTATTCTGAAATAGATTTGCTCTTGTATTTCATGGTGCTAATAGAGGTTTACATGTGATAACCAGTGAATGCTGCCTCAGTTGTCTCAATGGATTAGGAGATCTTTGTGTTAAGTCGGGAGGGATGTTTAAGTGGAGACTAATTTTTATAAATTGTCAGTTTTGTAGTAAATATTTTTACAGAATTAAACTTTGTGAATTTGGTGATTTTGATGATAAACACTCAGATAAAGATAAGTTGTCATGGTTGAGGCTATGGGAATGGATATGTTCTTCAGAGTAAAGTGCTTTGGGAGAGCTGGAAAGAAAATCAAGGTACTCATGAGACCACTAACTTCTAGAGGGTTGAGGACAAAAATATTTGAAGTTCCTGGGGAATGAGTTTTCAAGGAATTATGATAAGAATTTGACTAATAAAAAAAAGCAGGTCTTTAATCCATTTTGAGTTTACTTTTGCTTGTGGTGTTAGGGAGTGTTCTAATTTCATTCTTTTACATGTAGCTGTCCAGTTTTTTCAGCATCCCTTATTAAGAGACTGTCTTTTCTCCACTGTATATCCTTGCCTCCTTTGTCATAGATTAATTGACCATAGGTGCGTGGGTTTATCTCTGGGCTTTCTATCCTGTTCCATTGAACTATATTTCTGTTTTTCTGCCAGTACCATATTGATTACGGTAGCTTTGTAGTATAGTCTGAAGTCAGGGAGTCTGATTCCTCCAGTTCTGTATTTTTCCCTCAAGACTGCTTTGGCTATTTGGGGTCTTTTGTGTTTTCATACAAATTTTAAGCCATAAAAAGGAATGAAATCTGGTCATTTGTAGAGATGTGGATGGATCTAGAGACTGTCATACAGAGTGAAGTAAGTCAGAAAGAGAAAAACAAATATCGTATATTAACACATATACGTGGAATCTAGAAAAATGGTACAGAAGAACCGGTTTGCAAGGCAGAAATAGAGACACAGATGTAGAGAACAAACGTGTGGACACCAAGAGGGGAAAGCAAGAGGGGGTGGTGGTGGTGGGATGAATTGGGAGATTGGGATTGACATATATGCACCAATATGTATAAAATGGATAACTAATAAGAACCTGCTGTATAAAAAAATAAAATAAAATGCAAATAAAAGAAATAAATATAAAAAATAAATAAATTTAAAAAACCAGGTATTAAATAAATAATGAAGGGAATTTCAGATTAGTTTCTCAGGAAGACTGATTGCTGAGGAAAGAGAAATATGGGATGTGGAGTTCTCCTGTAAGAAAGAAAAAGGAGAAAACAGATGATAGATGCAAAAGGACTTTGGGTTTCAATTTCTTTTAAAATAAAGCGGGAGGTAAGAGATCTGTCTCCCATTGAGCTCCCATTGTCACACACTTTCTTATTTTTATGCACAGACTTTTGCAGAGGCACAGTTAGAGGCCATACAAAGCTTTACATTTTTGAATGTATACTTGAACACGGTTCCATCTCCATTTTCTCTGTCCTGTAAACTACTCCTGCAGGGCATTTGTCACAGCTGGCGTCCACCCACCTTGATGTTAGTTAATAACAGCTGAGAGTATTTCCCCTCAGAACTATTTGCAATTTAATGAGGGATTATAGAAATTTAATAGAATGATATACAAAAGAAAAGTTATAAATATATAATGGTGGCATTTCAAGCACATTTATAAAGTCATATTGTTTTATTCATTCTCCACTCATTTCTGTTAAGGGTATTTATTGAGTTATGTGCTAGTCACAGTGTTAGACTGAGAACACAAAAATAATCAAGTCCTTAAGAAGTTTGCTATCTAAGTAGTTCTCAAAGAGAAGGCAACAATACTATTCTCTCCATGTTTGAACATATCTGGGGGCAGTTTGGGTTGTTCCATTGACTTGGGGGACATTATTGGTATTTAGTGGGCAGGGACACTCTGGAAAGATTTGCACAAAGAAGAATTATCCAGCCCTAACCAGTGGTGTCTCCATTGATAAACAAATGCTAGAATAAGAATAATACTAGTAGTAATGATTTATTATATACCTGCACTGTGTTAAGCAGTTTACCTGCATTGTCTAATTTAATCTCACCTTGACACTTTGGAGTAAATACTGTCTCCATTTTCCTGAATAGCTGAAAGGATAAAGAACTTTCTCAAGGCTATACTGCTAAGTAAATGGCAGAACCAGATTTTAAACAGTGTCCTAGATTAGACCCTGGAACCTATAGTCTTAATAACTGGACCATAGAGCTTCTTAAGCTAAAGATAAAATGGAACCTGGAGGTCATGCTTGAGCAACCCAGAGGGCACAGACTATGATTTATTCATCTCTCTTCCTTATACCTAGTGCAAAGACTGCTATAATGCTTCTCCTTTATATGTCATTTTATTTAGTTTAATCCTGCTCATTTTTATAGATAAAGAAAACTGAAGTTCAGGAAGGTTAAGCCCTTCTAGTATGTGGCAGAGCTGAGATTAGAATCCAAGGAAAGTGGTCTAGCCACCATGGAAAACAGTTATGATGGTTAACTCAGAAAATGAAAAATAAAAACTACCATATGATCTGGCAACCCCACTTCTGGGAAATAAGCCAAAGGAAATGAAATCAGTATCTTGAAGAGCTATCTGTACCCCCATGTTCATTGCAGCATTGTTTGCGATAGCCAAAAAATAGAAGAATCTGTGTCAATTGACAGATGAATGAATAAAGAAAATATGGTGTGTGTGTGCATATATATATATATATATATATATATATATATATATGATGGAATATTATTCAGCTGTGAGAAAAGGAAATCCTGCCATTTGTGACAACATGGATGAAGCTTGAGGGCACTATGCTAAGTGACATAAGTCAGATAGAGAAAGACAAATACTGTATGATCTCGCTGAGAGGTGGAATCTAAAGAAGCCAAACTCATATTGTTGTTGCCTGGGGTGTGGGGGGGATGGGGAGATGTTGGTAAAAGGGCATAAACTTAAAAGGTTACTAAGTTCTAGGGGTCTAATGTATAGCATGGTGACTATAATTAACAATACTGTATTGTAGGCTTGAAAATTGGTAAAAAAGTAGATCTTAAATATTTTGATCACACAAAGAAAGAAAATGGTAATTATATGAGGTGATAGATGTGTTATCTAACCTTATTGTGGTAATTCTTTCATAATATATACATGTATCAAATTATCACGTTGTATACCTTAAACTTACACAATGTTATATATCAATTATATTTCAATAAAGCTGTAAAAATATTGAGAAGGGATTTGACAATTTGGCAGCAGCTTATCTCTCTTAGTTTATCCACTTTCCTAGTCCCTCAGTCCCTGGTGTCTGTTTACACCGGATGTTGGCAAACTTTTTTCTGTAAAGGGCCAGGTAGTGAATACTTTAGGCTTTGCAAGTTATATGGTCTCTGTCACAACTGTTCTCTCTGTTGTTTTAACAAGAAGGTAGCAAAAAATAAAAAAATTAAAAAAAAAAAAGAAAGTAGCCATAGATAATTTGTAAACAAATAGACATGGTTGTGTTCCAATAAAACTTTATATACAAGAACAGGTGATGGGTCAGATTTGGCCCATGGACCATAGTTGCTGTCCCTTGGTCTATCTCCAGTGGTGCACTTTGTCCTTTTAGATCAATTTATACTTGAATCATCACTGATAACTTGGAATAAGCCTGGTAAACATTTAGAACAGTATTCCTCAAACTGGTTGTTCACGAATACTTGAGAACTATGTTAGGAATGTAGATTCCTAAGTCCCGCTCCTAAAGATTCCGATACAGAATGTATGAGGAAGAGCCTCAGCATCTGTACTTCTGGCCCCTGGCTCTGATACACACAACAAAGTTTGAAAAGCATAAGTTTATGGCTTCAGTAGATAACTTTGCAAAGACATAATAGGAAATAATCTCTGTGTAATTTCAGTTTCACCCACAATCCTAGCTCCATGCCCAAACCTCTCGTTTACTGAACAAAATATCCATTTCATCTCAGAACCTCATATCATTGCATCCTTTCCTCATTTATTCAGAGGCAGACACATTTAAGTAAAAATAGTCACCATCAGAATACTAATTGGCCATAAGCTAATGTAAGGATATCTATTCAGCTGAATTCAATTACCAGTAAAATTTTGTGTTCTAAATGGTGTTAACTGTAATCCAGTTTAGGCTTTTTAACCCCTGGTGATTTTTGTTGCATTTTGCTTTGTGATGGGTGGAAACCAGGCTTGGTTGCTGGGCGCTGGCAAAGCAAGAATAAGGGGAAATAACACCACAGCCACTCTAAGCAATCTTCCATTGCAGTGAGTCACTAAGTCTCCATAACCACCAGTAGCTCTACATGGTTCTGTTGTTAATTGAATTTTTCCCCAAGTAGAACGAAGGCTTATTTTTCATCAACACTATTCTATTTTGTGATGATTGTTATTGATAAATTCAGCTAAATTTAAGGTGTTTCAGCATCCACATCCACAGGTATCCCTGCTATGACTCAGGAGTAAGAGTGGTCAAGTGTACAGAAAGGACAGCATACAGAAAATATGGTCCTAAACTCACTACATTGGTGTGGATAAGACGGTTGGGCAGATCTTGTCACAGAAGTGAAAGTATCCTCTTCCCAGTGCATCCTACCAAAAGGTACATGAGGTTGATACATTTTATTACTAGTGAGGTAAACTTTGATCATGTGTTTAAGGTGGTGTCTGCGAGGTTTCTTCAACGTAGATTTAAATTTTTCCTTTGTAATTAACAAGCATCTTGTTGGGAGATACTCTGATGCTATGAAAATTAGTGAGTTGAGTTGGTTTTGAGGAAATATCCAAAATGGACAAATTTAAATCTGTGCATATGAATGATGTATATCAGAGAAATTGATGGCTGGAAGTGATTATACTAGGAAATAATCTGAAAGTCCCTCATTTGAGACAGAGAGAATGGCTCACCTAAAGCCAACTGTGAATTTGGTCTTAGAATTGGGATGACCATCAGCCCAGCCCACTTCCTCACCTCAGATTGCTTTATTCCTTCCTGAACCCCCTTAGGATATACCATCCAACCAGAGTTTGTTGGTCTTTGATTGTGTTTGTGCTATAGAGACAGAACCATTTAAGTCTCCCCCTTCTTCCACTCATTAAAAATAATTGTTGTTGGTCAGTCAGCATCTTTCTCCCACTCTGCAGTGAGAGATCTGTTTTAACTAACTTGACCCATGGATTTTTTCTATACGGAATTGAGAGACAGGAATGAGGAAATGAGAAGAAAGGGGAAGGATCCTTGTGTATTGGGCCAGTTCCTGGGCTCCCTTTGCTAGAGAATCCAGGTGAGAAGAAAAGAAAAAAAATGTCAGTATACTGTCAATATGCAAAACAAAGAGCTAAGAGCTGAGTAGCAAGGGAAAAGAGCCTGATTAACTTAGTACCTTGTAATAGTACCTTAGTACCATTTTGGGATTTTACATATGTATGTATTTCACTTCTTATTTTGAAATAATTTTGGGCTTACAGAAACTTGAAAAATAGTACACAATTTCCACATACCTTCAACTAGCTTCTACTAATGTTGACATCTTACGTATTACAATGATTAAAATCAGGAAATTAACATTGATGCAGTTATTATTATAGACCATATTTGAATTTTCCCAGTTGTTCCACTGGACTGGATCAGTCCTTTTTCTGGTCCAGGATCCAATCTAGAATCCTTCATTGACTTAGTTATCATGTCTTTTTAGTCTCTCCAATCTGTGAAATCCTTGGTCTGTCTTTCTTCCTTTCTTCCTCCCTCCCTCCTCCCTCCTTTCCTCCCTCCCTTCCTTCCTTCTTTTTCAATGATCTTGACACTTTTGAAGGGTACTACCTGGTAGTTCTTTTGTAGAATGCCCTCAGTCTGATCTGGGTTTGTCTGATTAGACGAGTTAAGTATTTTTGGCAAGATCGCCACTGAAGTGATGTTATGACCTTTATCCTTCTTTGTGCATCATATCAGAAGGTGCATGAGTTCAGTTTGTGTCATTACTGATAATACCGATTTTGATAACTTGGTTAAGGTGCTGTATGCCAGAATTCTCCACTGTAAATGTGTTTTCATCTTTGTAATTAATAAATATCTTGTGGGGAGATACTTTGAGACTATGCAAATGTCCTGTTTCTCATTGCACTTTTGCCCATTAACTTTAGCATCCTTCAGTGATACTTCCCAGCAACAATATTCACTGTGGTGTTTACTAATGGTCATTTTTTATTTTCATCATTCCTTATAAAATTATTAGTTGAATTCTACTGTAAGAAAGAGCAGTCCCTTCATCCCCATTTATTTATTATTCAATTATATTTTGTATTAGTATGGACGCATGGATATTTATTTTAGTCAGTGGGTTATAATCTATTACTATTTTATTTATTTTGTTGCTCAAATTGTCCCAGATTTAGTCAGTGGGAGCTTATTCAAGTTGGTCCCTGTGTCTTTTCAACATGTCCACATCATTTATTGAACACTTCCTTGTTTTTTGGTGCCATAAATATTCCAGGCTCATATTTTTTTAATGCACCTGCCCTCCAATCTCCTACTTTTTCAAGGATCTGTTTCCTTTTGTCAAATAATGATACTTAGAAACCAAAATATGGGCACTAGATATGCTTATTGCTACTGAGATGTTATTGCTTCCAAGACTTCTCAAAAGATACCTATGAAATGTGTGTATAATTACTTACTAATGTAAAATATGCATATATATTTATTTCTTTATCTATCTACCTATCTACCTATCTATCTATGCACTCACATATATTAAAACGCTGAGTTCATACTAATATCTCTGATCCTAATCCAGTATCACTAGATTTATTGTCACCTTCTTCCTTTCCTTATTTATAACTCCTTTCTCTGACAGGGAGAAACCTGGCCTTCATTTTTCACCATATATTCACTTACTTACTCAATCCAAGTGTACGCATAAAGTAGTTTCAGAATTTCTAACTCATACTCCTGCATCAAAAACAAATTTACTAATGTTAAAGAAAAAAATATTCAAAGACATATGTTAAAGATGGTAAGGAAGACTTTATTCAGGACCAACATGGTAGGTAGAGGGACCACTGCAATGGGATTTTACAATAGAGCCATGAGATTGGGCTCAACTCTGTATACAGCCTGGACCAATGGGAATTTATAGCCAAGGAGGAAGGTGAGGAGGGGCAGTGGATGAAAAAATTACTAAGAGAGAACATTAGGGGTAAGGAAGGGGTCTGGCTAAAATGACCTAACGGGATTCTTGCTGTAGCATACTCTATAGAAGACATTTTATACTTCTCTCTTTTCACTTAAAAATAGATCCTTAAAGTCATTGCATAGCAGTTCAGGGAAATTGTCTCCTCTCTCTCTCTTTTTTTTAATGGCTACCTATTATCCAATGTATGGATGGACTATTGTTTATTCAATAACTCTCTAGTGTATGGACATTTATGTTGTTTCCAATATTTTGCATATGCCATCAATTCTGCAATAAAGAAACATGTTCATATATATTTTCATACTGTTGGAGATGTAGCTGCTGGATAAATTCCTAGAAGTGAGATTGCTGAGTCAAAAGGTTGGTGCGTATGAAATTTTGTTAAGTATCTCCAAATTCCCTTCTAGATGCAGCACACCAATTTGCATTTCCACCAGCAATGTATGAGAGAAACTGTTTCCTTTGGGACTTTATTTAATGGTCAGAGACTGGGCCACATAAGCTCTCGGGATACAGACATTTTAAATTCAATTTAATTTGCTTTGTTCCCCTCTATTTGTAAGCCAACAGTTTATTAACTGTGACTTTGGGCAAGGTACTTAAACTTATTCAAACTTGGTTTTATTATTTAAAAATACATAAAATAATAACATTTACCTTTAAACATTTTTTTAAAAATAGTAAATGAGATTATGTATGTAGGGAGCATAATACGGTGCCTGGAAATAAATGGGAATTTGGGATGAGTGAGGTGCTTAATAAATACTTAGTGAAATAAAGTATTTAATTTTGTCCTGGCATCTTTGCAGAGCACAAATGCCTGAATAAAGTGGCCCTACTTCACGCTGGTTCTCCTGTGTTTGTACTGGGGATATCAGGACCTGTCCTTCAATTGTTGGGCCCCCAATTATAGCACAGCACCATGTTCAAATATTTATGCAGGGATGTGATACATCTCGATTTAGCTCTTTGTCCAAAATGTTTACCAAACCCACTGTCTCTTCTGTATCCCTAAAGACACTGCCCTAATCCACAGCCTCATCTAAGACCTGGACTGAGTTTTCCAGCAGCTCTCCCTGCCTCTGGGCTCTTTCCTCTGACTCCTTCTCTACACAGTTGCCAAAGGATTCCACTGTAATCTGTTTTGTGTAATTTCCATGCTTAAAAGCCTTTCTCTGACTCCACATTACTTAAGGATTGAAAAACCCATAAGTACATTTGCCCCTTTTCTAGATATTCCTTGGGCTTTCCCGCCAGTAAGCTTTTGGATATGTTATTCCATTGGCCTGCAATTCCCTGCCTGATCTATCAGCCTGGTGAAATCCTTGTGAAATTTTAGCTTTGAGAAGGCGTCCCACCCCCGCCCCCGATGGCACTTTGAATAAATCTCCATCCTAGCTCTTAATGGCTGTATTAAACTGAGCTGTCTTTTCTGTGCTGGCCCCCTGCTTAGACCTGAAGTGCAAAATCTAGGTTTCGATTATCCTTGTTTCATCTAGCACATTATATTGCCATGATCTTTCTTGTTCTCTATCAGTCTCCTCAGCCAGACTTCCAGCCGCTTGAGAGCAGCAGTGCTGGGCTAATCACCTTGTCATCCTTAAGACCTCATACAGAGCTTGGTCCAGACAAGGGGTCCATGCATGTTGCTGAGTGTGTTTGCTGTGGGCCATGGGGTCAGCTGGAAGAGAGGCTCCAGTTCTCTAAAGCAGAAGCAGCCTGTCCTCCACACTGATGGGACAGGCATGGGTCACTCCTACCCATTTTACTTCTTCCCTCCTGTGCAGGGCTATACTTGGATTCCCAGGCCAGACTAATTGTACTGAAAACTTCAGTGCTCTTTTATGCGCTGCCTTAACGAGAGCTCATCCATGCCTCTTTAACATGAAGTGTTGAAGTTATTTTAATCTTGTTAGTCTTAGTTTATTTCGGGTAGTCAGCCAGAACACTGATCCGTGTGTCTTACACCAGTGGTTCTCAATTTTTTTTTTTTTCCCAGTGGCTTGTCCTAGACTACATTTGAGAAGTTGTCAGACTAGAGCCTGGTGGAATGAAAAAGGGGTCAGAAGTCTCTAGAGATCACCAACACAGCCCCACCTCTCCCTCTTAGCCAAGCAAATTAACTCATTAGAAGGAGTGAGATAATCGGGGCTGCATTAGAGAAAGTCTACCCCTCACCCTACACAGGAATATGGTTTTATATTAAAGACCAATTTAGACATCATCACAGTGCATATATTAAGATTGCAAAGATAAGTGCTTTGGAAGATATGTTGTCTGAGGAAGGCGATGTTTAATCTTCTTTTAGCAAAGAGAAGACTTGTGGCAACATGGTTTCTATCTTCTAATATTTGTCTTAGGAAATTGGTAGCAAACATGTCCTGTGTGCTTCTGGAAGATGAAATTAGGTCCTGTGAGTGGGAGGAAGATTTTGGCTGAGACCAAGAGGGAGAGTATGTATGTGTCTACCATGCTAGGCCACAGTGAGTAGGATATATGATTTTGCATCACTACATCTCTGTCCATTGAAGGTTAACATTCACATGGAAGGACAGCAAGACTCAGAGAGTAGCCTACCCCAGGTTGCTCTGCTCATTGGGCAGGAGGGATTGGCTCCCACCCCTGAGGTCTTTCCCCTGCACTTCTCTGTCTCCTGTGGAGCTGAGCTGTTCACTAACACCCTGCATCATTCTGTGTCCCAGTGACCCTCCCATTACTGCCTGCACCAGGTACAAGGTTGCACCAAGTGACCTTTTAAGACTCCTTCCAAACATCAGACCCTAATTCTAATTCAAACCAAGGAATAAATGAACAGGTCACAGTTGAAGAGCTTCACGATATCTTTATAGTCTCTTCCCTGCCCTGCACCAGTCAACTCATCTGTTCTTCCTAGAGCTGCTGAATAACCTTCTTGAAAGCACATTCTCAGTGTGTATCCCACCATTGCTCCAAAATCTTGAGCAGCTCCCATTTGCCTATGAGATAAATAAAATAATATGGAATAAATTTTTAAAAAGGTGCATTTCCCTTTTCAAAGCCTGTTTCCTTTTATTTTCAGCTCCCATTAGCTCCCTTTGCAGAGTCTGCCCTCCTGGAAAACCATTCTTCTTACGTACTGATGCTCTCTGCCTTCTGTAACCAGGCTCTTCTCTCCTGCTGAAATGTGCTCCTCCCTGAAAGCTCTCCTTGAAAGCTTTTCCTCCTCGAAGGGTCACGTCTAATGTCCCTACATGTGCCCAGCCAGAAGTGGAATCTGATGTTTGAAGCTATGGAATAAATATCTTGTCTCAGCCTTGCATGCACCCCATTCTATGTGGTTTTGGATTGTGTGTGCCCTTGTCTTGTCCCCTGACTAAATTGTAAGCTTCCTGAGGGAGGGGTGTGGATCAGATTCATTCCTGTCTGCCCTTCCTCTATCCTTGTGAATGTCTAGTGCAGTAACCAATGCACACTAGGTAATAAATGCTTACTGAGATCTGTGGAGCTGGTAGCAGACATAAGTCACCACGTTAAATCCCAGAGCAAACTATTCATCATGTTGTAGTGCCCGAAGAATTTGGGGGTTACTGACTGCAGAGGAAGAAGAGGAGGAGGAATATATTTTAGCTATTAATTCTTGCCCTGGTATTTTTAGTCTTCTATCGAAAGTAAAAGCTCTGTCGACAGTAAAAAGCAGACATCTACTATCTTCACCAAGTGTGTGCTCACTCTTCTCAGGAGGAACTTAATTCATCTTTAAATTTTTTTTAACATCCCTATAATTGTTTTCCTTTAAAAATTTTCCATTTTGAAGAGAAAAGACTCAGTTTCAGAGAGGCTAATTAACTTGCCCAAGAAAGTGGCAGAGCTGTCTAGACCCAAAGATTTTGCTTCTCCTCGTCTTCCACTTTGCCTCCTGGAGCCTGTGAACACTTGTGAAAACAAGTCATCTTGGAGGATGGTCAGCGGTTTCAAGCTGAGGTCATCTTGCCTAGAGTTTGAAAAATACAAAAATTAATAATGCAACTGCTATTCAAAGTTAGTGGATTTAACTTTTTTCCCCATATTTGTTTCAGATGACTCTCTTTAAAGACAGAATGAGAGAGAGAGAGAGAGTTACTTCCTTGTCCTTAATTTATCACTATTTAACCAGCAATTAACCCATCTTTAGAAAAATGAGTAATAAAAAAAGCAATGTCTCATCAGTCTGTGGAAAACTAAAGAAGAAAAAAGCAGTTAAAGATACATATATATGCAACATTTGTCTTATTTATATACACTAAGCTATGTAGATTTTTTCTTTTTTTTAAGTAAAAATAGACAGCAGGAAATCGTGCTGTAATCTAAGATTCTCTTTTTAGAATGAGCTTGTTTGGCCTAAGAAACCACATGAGTGCTCTGAAGAGACCTGTCCCAATTTCTGGAATATTAATCAGTGAGGAAGGGAGCCTGGGCTGGGAGTCAGGTCCCAGGTCTGACTCTGCCACCATTCTGATGAGCAAGATTGGGTCAGAAATATCTCTTCAGTTCTCAGTTTTCTTCATTCATCAAAGGGCTACACTGGATTAGAACAGAGTTTCTCAACCTCAGCAGGACTGATACTTTGTTCGGGGAATTCTTTGTTGTGGAAGCTGTCCTGTGCTATTTCATAGGGTTTTTAATAGCATCGTTGGCCCCTACCCACTAGATGACAGTATCACTCCTTCCCACCCTCCTCCCGAGTTGTGAGGACCAAAAATGTCCCCAGAGATTGTCAAATGTCCCCTGGGAGGGAAAATTGCCCCTGGTTGCACCACTGGCTGGAAGCAGATTTTATATCCACTGTATATTTACTGAGAATACCTGATAGGAAAGACTCTGAGCTATGCACCGGGGACTCCACTGTGAAAAGCGTAAGTGCTCTCCTGTCTTCATGGAGCTTCAGTCTAGTGGGGAAGGGTAGTCTTCAGGCTGTTGGGAGACACTGGGACAGGTGTTGTAATCGGGTACTTGCAGGAATCAGGGGTCCTCTGGACCTGTTACTCTGAGAACATGTAAACCGTGGAAGGACCCAATCACTTCTCAATACATCATGTATTTTGACCTGTTGCCCCCCCTCAGATAAGTGGGGAAAATGAACACTTCCGTTTGGGGATAGAGAGCTATCGCAACACAGGCTCACAAAAACATGGAGAAATGAAGAGTGAGTATAAAATGGGCCCCAGAGCAGAATAAAATAATTCTTAGTGCCTACTTCTCATCTATCTCTGGGGTAATGATTTGGGCATGTTTTTTCCTCTTGGCTGCCACACTCGCTAGAAGAATGCAGCTGAGGTGAGCCAGATCTGGTGCCTGGTGTCACCTTTCTTAGCACTCAATTTTTTTTTTTTTTGCAGTTCAACTTTTTATTTTAATGAAATCAGAATATGCATAGCACATGCAGCATGCACACAATTTTTCACCCTTCTCTGGGGTGTTGATATTGTAATGGGATTATCAGGACTTTCTGAACACAGTTTTCTTTAAGAGGAAAAAAAGGAAGAAGGCGGTCCCTTCCTTAAAAGGAATGCATTGATAGAATATTAACTTGATAGGCACTTGATAGAGATTTAAGAGTCCAGGTTTAGGGGGTGTTATATTTGTGTTCATAGTTCTGGCTCAGATACTTTTAGCTGTGCAATTTCAAGAAAGTTACTTGACCTCTCTGTACTTTTTTTTTCACTAGTAAAATCTAAATACTGATAGTATTTACCTCACCAGGTTGTTGAGAGGATTAAAGGATTTTGAACAGAAGCTGGCATATGGAAATCACTTATTAAGTTTTTGAAATAAGTTCTGATGAGTCTGGGAATCACTGGGTCACTTAGATAAGGTCCTAGCTTGTGCAAGTCATGAACACATTTTTGCAAAGCACTGTGTTTAGTGGACCGGGTTATGCTCTTTTGAGCCCCTTCACACCTTTCTAACAGAAGCAAGGCCTAGAACCAGCTTGTGTTATCTATGAAACGGGGGAAATTAAACATTATTTATCCAAGGTCAGGCATTTGAACCAGAAGATTTCTGGAAGATCCATCCCAGCTCTAAAACCTCTGATTTTGAATCATTCTGGATTCTTACAAACCCTTTTTAGCTTTTTTGGCTCTGTAAAATATGAAAAATTGATTTCATCCCCACTATATTGCTCAAATATTAGGTGAGGATTTAAGAAAGATGCTTTAGCTTGTTGGAAGAAGGAGTGCTTTGTGAGTAAGTTGTGATAAAAATATACCTTGATTGATTGGTTAAACACTCTTGGACTCACTTTTCTTTCTCTCTTAAGATTTTTCTCTCCTTTTATCCCTTCCCCTCTATTTCCCTTCCTCCCCTAATTACTCAAGTCCCAGTCAATATCTTTCAGAATACAGTCTTTGGATGCTTCTTCTCTGCCAGAAGCAGGGCATTTAACCTGCACTGCACACTTGCCTGCAGTGTCTACGGTGCAGTAGTTATCAGAGGAGCAGAACAGAGGTCTTGTAGAGTTGTCCATCACCTTTCTCCTCAACTACTACAGATAGCCCGTGTCTGTTGATTGTTGACTTGAGGCTTAAACACGGCAAGGTATTTGCATCTTATGGTTGCTTAATCCTCTTAGAACCCAGGCAAGGGAACTCAGAATTCCTATGGTTGGTATGAGCAATAAATCTTCACAAATTGATTTTGAAGGAGAATTTTCCTAGGGGGCAGGAAACTAACATCCCATGCAGCAACAACAAGACACGTTTTTCTGTATTATTGAGTGAGAATTCACTGAGCACTGTGTGCCAGGCTCTGTGCTAGGTGCTGGGGATGTGAGTGAGCAAGACAAGTCAAAGTCTCTGTCATCATAACACTGATCTTTTGGTGGAGACTCATTGGGTAAGAAATTACACAAATGTTTATCAAATTACAACAGTGTTAGGTGCTGTCAAAGAAAAGTTGCACAAATAATTATTTACTCATGTTGATGTGGGATGCTAGAGAAGATTACAGGGTGATTGGTTTGACCCTGTAGTTGTACTTACCCCAAGTCCTTACACACACCCAGGTGACAAAGTTTCAATCTCATTTCTTGGTTCTGGAATTTTTGCAAAGGGGGGAGGTTCAGATCACAGGTCTAGATGAAATGGGGTTTGGGGTTTCAACAAGGAAAGAACCTGAGAAGAGGGGGTAGAATCTTTTAACATTAGCTGATGGCTCTGAGTGATTGGCTTAGCTCTGGGGACTAGAGAAACTTAGAGCATGGAGGGTGATTGACATCTAGATTCATTGGATTCACACATGGACCCTGAGAAAATCTTTGAAGTTTGTGCAGGGGATCCCAGTAAAAAGTATACTCTTGATTGAAGAGCTGACATCTAGCTGGGATGGGTATCCTCTCATACCTGGCTTACAGCTTTCAGATGGACATCTAAGGGGGAGCTAAAGAAGTCAGGTACACCTTTCCAGGTAGCCACATCAAGCACCTCAAGGTCTGTGGGGTGACGGATGTTGCAGCCTTCTCACCTGGCTGATTGACTATTAGGAATGGAAAGGTCTTAGAGTTGAATCAAGTTAGTGGTTCTCATACCTGGAACTGGAATCACCTAGAAGCTTATAAAAATAGAGAAACCCAGGGCATAGACTTACTGGGACAGAATTAGGACAATCTCAAGAGATAAGGATTGGGAATCTGTTTATTTTTTTACAATTAGAATAAACCCCATGTAACGGGAGTCCATGGGCAAGCATGAACCAGTCAAGCCTCTCTGGTGGATGCCATCATTCTGTTCATTATTTAAATATAGTTATCATTTCTGGAATATTCCTTAGAAAGTCACGATTTAAATACTTTACATAAATGTATGGTTCCTGGAACCACATCAGAATACTTCTAATACTGTACCTCTTTGGGAAATTAAATGTCTGTTCCTAATCCTAGATGAATATTCAGTTAAGGTGCTCACTATTCCTGAGAGAAAAGTGTGTGTGAGTGAGTGTGTGAGTTTGTGTGTGTAAGCATGCTCACACAGTGTTTTCAGCAGTTGTTTCCAAAGAGTTGATGGGTTGATCCTTGGTAATCTCAGGTGTCATTTGGTGTGGCCCAGTGTGGGGGCCTTTCAGTCCCATTTGGACTCTGCACAGATGAGGTTAGAGCACCGTACAGGGCGACGTGCTTTGTTCAGTGTTAAAGCCTATTGTTGTTGACCTAAAAAGGACACTGTTTGCCACCATGACCTTTGTGGGCCTATTGTAAAAGGCATTCATTGATTCCATCAACAATCAACAAACAGTTAGCACAGGCTACATGCCAGGTACTAAGTTCATTCTAGGGTTTCAGAGATGATTAAGGCCTGAACCTTAGTCATATGGGACCACCAAGGCTTTGAATTTAGTTGGGGAAATACGTTCAGATTGAGGTTGTTGCTCTGCTGCAATGTGGTTAGGAGTTTGTACTTAATTCTCTAGCCCCATCACTTAACAAATGTTCATTAAATGTAAAGAACACCCTGAGAGTTAAGTGGACCTAGCACCAGGAGGTCCAGCACCTTTTCCAAGTCCTCTATTCCCCATGAGCACTTCGGGGAATGAATCCAGTCTCCATTATTAATCCAGTCTCTATGGCTCCCGTAGAGCAGGGCTGGGAGCTTCTAATTCAGCCACATTTATGCTGTTTCCATAGTTATATGATCAGAGTGACTAATTCATCAAAAGTAAGTTTCTAAAGCCTAATGGAATAATATCTCTGAATTGATACACTCTTCCTTTAAAATTGGTATGTTTTTTTCCATTTCTTTTAAAAATACCAAAAATAATTTGGAAGGTCTTTAAAAGTCATTCAGTTTATTACCATGTATTACATTGCTGTGCATAAGGAATATGCTAAGAGATTTTACGTGATTTTAATTTTACAACAATTCTGTGAGATTTTTATCTCCATTTTACAGATGGGGAAATAGAGGCATAGATAGCTGAACTAATTTGCCAGAAAGACAAATAGAAAATAATAGAATCAGGATTCAAATTTGTTTGTCTAATTCCAAAGCCCACAATGAAAAAAAACCTCCTCTACACTGTCTCTTTTATGTATGTATGTATGTATATATATATATGTATGTGTGTGTGTGTGTGTGTGTGTGTGTGTATATATATATATGTATATATGTATGTATGTATGTATGTGTGTATTGGAAGTTGTCATTCATTGTCTGAATTTCAGGACCACTTAGAGAATATCTGATCTTGAATCTAAAATATAAATTCTCTCTATAAAGATTATGATTTGTCTTCAAATACATAACGAGTGTCTACTGAGCATGTGTTTGACATCGTGACAAACACTGGGAACCTAAAATTGTGAATTCAGATGCAGTTTAATAAAACAGACAATTACAAAAATCAAATCAAATGTTTGCAATTCTGTGATTTCTGTAAAAGATAAGTCCTAACTTCTGTTAGTCTTGGGAGAACCTGAAGAGCAGTATGAGCTATCAAATCCCATGTCAGTGCTTCTGGAGAAAACCCTGGACTGGGGGCACAGGTACAAGCCACATATAAAGGAAAATAAAAATGGTACAGCAACTACCTCCCTCTACTTCAGCTTGAGCACAAGTTTCATGTTGAGTGAATAAGTCACATGAACTTGAAAATGAAGTATGGGTTTTAAAAAGAGAGAAAAATGAGTTTGTATCTGTGGGCAAACGCCTCTATTGTTTCCTGGGATCAATGCTATTGATTTTGTTCTGTGGCACGTAAGAGCTCTGGTTTTGAGATGTGGTTGTTGACTAGCAGCAAAAGGCCAGGGATAACAGCTTGGTAATGAGAGAAAATGACTTGAAGTTTCCCTGCTACAATAGGAAGATTTTGATTTATCTCTGTTCCTCCAGTCTCAGAGTTCAGAGCAATTGTACGTGTAGCACCTTAAACAGTGAGCCTCCCAGAAGTGACAGGGTTATACGTGGAGTGTCAGGAGCAGTTGTTGGCATTTGAGTTAAGAGAGGAGAAAAGAAGGTGGTGGTAAGGACCAGAAAAGTGTCCTCACCTTGCCTGATCATAAGTGCTACTTGGCCTCATATCCGTTAACTCTGTCTATAATTTTGTGACATAACTACAACCTGTCAATGGAATTTATTTAGCTTACATGTCTTTTGTCAGTTGTGTGGGGGTCAGCTCATCTAGACTGAGCCTGTCTCGTAGGGTCTCTGGTCTCATGTCTCAGCTGGGCTGACACGTGAGTCTGCTGTCACCTGGGGATCATCTATTCTGGGTTGGGCCCATCTGGTCCACAAATTGTCATCCTTCTCCTGGGTCAGTGATTTAGATAGGACAAATTTTCTTCATGACAGTGTCAAAAGTGCAAGAATAACTTTAAGGACTTTTCAAACTTTGATTATATAGTACGCACTGATATTCCATGGCAAAGAGCACAGATACAAGGGAGGGTGGAGAACTGGAACCATCCATGTACTCTATCCTATGTCTTCTGTTAAATATGTTAAACATAACATTCTGAATCAGACTCTCTATGAAGGTGCCTGAGTTTCTGACTCTTATCAAGCAAATGTGGATCTAAAATAAAAACCTTTTTAGCCTTATTTTGATGTAATCATATATGTAAAAATGAATACATGTGCATGTATCCAGTCATTTTGGAAGAGTCAGGCTAACTAAAAGTTCTTTCTGATGAAGCTCTGAATCTTTCCTCAGTATTTTTTTTTGTTAGCAGTTTTATTGAGATAGAATTTACATACCGTACAGTTCACCCATTTAAAGCTGTACAATTCAATGGCTTTTAGTATATTCCCAGAGTTGTACAACCATCACCATAATCAATTCTGGAACATTTTCATCAACTCAAAAAAAAAACCCATACTCTTTAACTGTGACTTTTCAAAACCTCTTTTCTCAGTTTTTGAGGCAAGGGTTCCGCTAATTTTCAAAAGACATTTTTCTTTCTGGTCTCCCCCAGAGTTTTGGAAATAACTGCATTATAGCATTTATCACAGAGCAGCGCTATTAGTCCTTTCTTTTTCTGTCTCTCCTATGAATCTGTAACTTCCTTGAGGACTAAACACTGTGCCGTATTAAACTTTATAGCTATACTTTCAGCCTAATGCCTAGTATATCTTGGGGTTCAAATAATGAAGGAAGGAAGGAAGATAAGGAAGGAAGGAAGGAAGGAAGAAAGAAGTAAGAAGGAAGGAAAGAGGGAAATTGTAATAGAAATTTTGGTTTAGTCTGTAGGATATGGTCTGGAGAACATATCCCTATGACCTATTTTGGCAAATGTTCATGAAGTTAAAAAATAGGTTTTTTCAAAGAAAAAAATTGTGAGTTTTGAACAGTTTTTTTTGTACTAGCCCCATCCTGGAAATTCTGAGATGTTCCCTCCAGAACCCCCACAGGATTCCTCACTACATCATCATTCTTTGTTCATATTAGTTAAGACTATATATGTGTGTATATATATATCACAAAAAGATTAAAAATAAACAAGTTAGAAATTAATTTTTCTCTGACATAGCAATCACTAAGTAGATGGTTCAGAACTGATGGGGAGGCCTCGCTCCATAAGACTGTCTAAGAAACCTGTCTTGTGCTTCATCACTCCCCAGGGTACCACCTTCAATTGCACTGTCTAGGATGGCCCCCCAGTATTTCTGTGTGCCAGTCAGTTGAGGAGGCTAAGGGACTTTAAAAGCATAACTTGGAAGTTACAAAATCACTTTCAGGTACACCCTTTTGGTGGAATCAATCATATGGTCATACCTAGCAGCACAGGTGGCTGTGGAATATGCTTTTTATTCCGGTTGGCTTTGTATTCAGCTACAGATTGAGTGTTACTTTCCTTTTCTAAATGAAGAGGGAGAGACTGGATGTTAGGAAAGAAGTAGTCGTGTGTTCCATGCTGCTTTTACAAATACTAATTGGCAACATAAAACTGAATTCCTGTTTATTTTCCTTATTTTAAGTTTTGTATCTTAACCAACCTGAGGCCTGAAAAATTATGACTTCTAAATGTATTTTTGCTCTACTCTTCATGTTTAGACATGTTTTATGGCATTTAAAAGAAATCGATGCCTTTACAGCATTGTTTTCTACTTTTGTAATTGAACATGTATTTCAGTTAAATTATGGAAAAAATGGGTTTTGGTGAGCTAGCCTGGGAAACTTACAAACACAGTATTGCTTCTGTGGGAAAATGGCTTCAGATTCTTAAAAGAATCTGACAAAGAAATGTGATTTTGGAATTGAACACATTTGAAAGTTGGGAACTGCTAAATGCACTCAGGTTTATGCATATGAAGTAACAGATGAGACTTACTGGAACGTTTTCTCAGCAGCGCCTTACGCAGCACTGCAGCAGCCTCAGTACTCAGCCAGGACTAACAGTCCAGATCCAGCTTCCTCCCTTCTCCACATGTTCATCAGGCACACAAATGCTGGCCTCTCTTTTTCACTTCAAACGTTTAGCTTGTTGTTGGGAAGTTGTTTAGTTGGGAAGTTGTAGCAAGAGTACAAATAGAAGATTAGATAAGGATATCTTAAGACCTTTGAGTTATAAGTTCAATCAAGACTTTAGAGACCATTCATTTAATTGTAATTAATGGTAGCCTTCTTACTCTAGAAAGAAAATGGCTACAAAGTGGGTTTTACCTTTTTGAAGTAACACAAAATGTTTATGTATCCTAACATTAAAATAGCTACTTATGGGATGGTTTGATTCCAAAGCTCTGAATAAGTTTGTCGAAGGAATTTTTATGCTTTTCTAACTGTCTTCCCTCCCCCACCCGCCACCGTGTGCCCTAAGCACATGCTTAGCCTGAGAATTGGATAATCCAGTACTGCTTGTAGAATTTACCCCTAGTTCAGTCTCAAGCAGAACCAGAAAGTTTTCTTTCACACATTGAACAAATATTTATTACGTGCCTGTTAAGAAAGCACTTGAATAATGTACTGGGTACCAGGAAGCAGCGGTTGGGTAAGAGTCACAAACCACGCTCTCAGTGAAGCCTGCTCTCTGTTGGGAAAGACAGACAGTAAATAGGTACTTACAACAGGTATGAGGAGGATTATATGGGGGGTGGGGGGACACAGTGTGATGTGGGAACAGATCGCAGGAATAGATGCTTTAGTTTAAGGGTCACAGAAAACTTCCCCAAGGAAGAATGAGTTGGAGTAAAACACACTTCATAGGCAGAGAAAAGATTACATCGTGTCTTATTCAGAGATTACATCACTGGCAAGTGGCCTGTGAGAGAAGAGGTTTACCTTAGCACCTATGACTCACCTGTGGGAAAACATCTAGCATAGAATTTGGCACATAAATGTCAGAAAAACTGGATCAATGAATGGTGGAATTTCAGACAGTATTGCTGATGACAAGAAAAAGTTTTCTGCCCATCGCAAGGGAGTAATGACCTAATATATCACCTTCTTCCAGACAAGATTAATCCTTCTTAAGATTGCTTAGAAACAGCTAAGCTGGTCAGAGCTTCAGGAATTTAAGTTTAAAAAAGAAAGCACTGGCGAAGAAATAGGAAAGCAGCAACCGTATGGTCATAAAATCAGAGGGTCAGAACCAGTAGGAGCTCTAGAGGCAGTCATGGCCATATCTTCCATTTTAAATGTAGGAAATCAAGTCCCTAAGTACAATACGTGTGTGTGTGTGTGTGTGTGTGTGTGTGTGTGTGTAATGAGTTTATAAACTTTAGAGTGGAGAGCTCTGAAAATGTCTTCTATTAACCAAAGGGGGCTTTAACAACTTAGAAATAAAGCAAAAATGATGAATTAAAATTTTGGCCAGAGAGAAGTATATCTGAAGGTGAACTGAATGGTGATTCTGGATTAAATATGAGGATGAATAAAGGAAATAGATTCCTTTCTCTCTCGTAAGGCAGCCAGGGAATCAAAGAACTGGAGTAAACCATCTTGAAACAATATAGAAGCAGTTGAGATTTCATCTATTCATTTGTACATAAGTTGATCCATTCCTTCAAAGATATTTTTTGAGCAGCTAATAGCATTGGGGATGCAGTGGTTATTTGTTATTGGATAAGACAGGATTCATACTCTCATGGAACATTCAGTTTAGTGTGAGATGATAGGAGACTGAAGTAAAGTGTTAAATTCTAGGATGGAGGACTCTGTGACAAGGAGAGACCAAGGTACTACGGACAGTATGGTGGTGTGTGTATAAGGGATTTCCAGTGAAGGCTTCCTGGAGGAGGTCACATATAATCACAGGTCTGAAAGATGAATCGGGCATAATCAGGTGAAAGCAGGCAGAGTATAATGAGAGCTCAAGGTCCGAGGAACAGCTTATATAAAAGCACAGAAGTCAAAGCATAATAAGTTAGAGGCCAGTAGAACATACAGACAGTCATTTAGTTCTGGGTACAGTGCTAGGTTTAGGTTCTTAAGACAAGTAAGACACGACTCCTGTTTCTTTGTAAAACTATATTTGTATGTATATGCACACATGCATATAAACAGCAGCAGGTATTCTAAAATCATGAGTGTTAATTTTCAAATATTTGGCACTCGGCTTTCTAGGATCAGGAGTAAAATTCCTGGTTCACTTGTGCTTGGAAAGGGCCATATGATTATTTCCTGCCAGTGAGTTGTGAATGGAGGGGATGTGCGTCCCTTCTGGTTCAAAGCATTTACTTGCCAGGGCCTCTTCTTTCCTTCCGCCACGGCAACTCAGCCGTGTTCCATGTAGTACCTGTCCATCATCCTGGGGCTCAGAGGGAGGTCAATAGAGAACAGAGCCCCCAACGGGCATATTAATGACATTTAGTACAAGTGAGAGATACTTTTTTCATTTTAAGGTAATTTTTTGGTCTTTACAGAGATGTGGGGTATTTGTTATAGCAGCATAACCTAGCCAACTGTGATATCTACAAACTAGGAAGCAGCATTTTCAATTAAATTGAATTAGTAATCATTTAAAATTTCCCCAGTCTGTGTTAAGTGTTATGGATATAAGGGCTATAAAGACAGGTGCTTTTCCTGCCAAGTATGGAACTGGGGAGAGAGACTCATGATCCAATCAATTGGATGCTATGAGGTCAGTGAAAGGGAGAAACACAGGTCTCTGGGAGCACATACAGGGACATGGACTTCAGCCCAGAGGGGTATAGAAAGTAAAAGAGGCCAAAACTGATGCTGGAAAGATGCCTAGGAGAGAGCCAGGTTGAAAAGATGGGAAAGGATATTCCAGGCAATGAAAAGAACAGGAGGAACAATATAGGGAGATTAAGCCCTGACTTAATCAGGCAGCAGGCATTTTCCTTGTGAGGACCAGGAAGTCTAGTGTTTTCTAAGCCAAGAAATTTTAGAGCACAGAGCACAAAGTACAAATTTTAGAGTCCCCTGTAGCTATAGATGGCATGTTTGTGTCCCTGCCAAATGCATATGTTGAAACCTAATCCACAGTATGATGGTTTTTGGAGCTGGAGGTAGAGCCCTCATGAGTGGGGATAGTGCCTTTGTTAGAGGGACCCCAGAGAGATCCCTCACCCCTTCTACCATGTGAGGTTATGGTGAGAAGGTGGCTAACTGTGAACCAGGAAGCAGGCGCTCACCAGGCACCAAATCTGCCGGCCCCTTGATCTTGGACTTCCCAGCCTCTAGAACTGTGAGAAATAAATTTCTGTTGTTTCTAACTCACCCGGTCCATGGAATTCTGTTATAGCAGCCTGAATGGACTAAGATAACTGTCCTGGTGGATTTTCTGTAAGAGCCAAATCAGGGCTCAAACAAACAAACAAACAAACCAAAAAGGATAGAAATACAACAGAAACAACCAGTGACTGACCAAGCATAGCTGGCAGAAGGAACAATCTATTGTTTCTTGGGAATCCTGCCTGGTGAGGGCCAAGTGGAGCTACAAGCTTCTGTATGAGCTTCACATTCAGACCTTAAACATCTAAAGGTCTCTCTTAGTCTCTGGAAAGGAAGCAGGGAACAGTGCCATACCCACATGACATCACCGTGCTCACTTCTAAAGAACAGAAACCTCTTAAAGCTAAGGTGTGTGGCTGGATGTGCTTCCAGTGGTTCTTTAGCAAGAAGAGAAACCTGATAGAACAAGAGTTTTAACTTAGTATGGCTGCTCCAGTTAGAGGGTCTGTTTGTGGTTATTTGAGTGTGGGGCAGAGTGTGCATTTAGAACTCGTCCCAGTTTTCTTGAAACCTGCTTTTCTTCACCTCATTACCAACTGGTAGCCATGCATCCAAATGCTAATTTTTCTTAATTAAATATATGACAGTTTTAAAAAATGACTTCTCTTTCCATTCTAATTAGATGTTAGTGATTCTGCTCTCTCCACTAATTACTGCATGTCTTCCTTCTGAAGACCATATATATATATATATATATATATATATATATATATATATATATATATGTATATACTATTTATATGTATATACATATATGTATATGTGTATATATACGTATATATAAAACCATATACGTATCTATATGCACACATTCATGTATGTGTGAACATATGTATGTGAATATATATGTATACACACACATATAAAATTGAAATTTTAATAGCCTTCCTCTTGGGAGAATGCATCATTGATAAAAATATCCCTGCCTTGGGTTGGTAGTTTTCTGGGATTTCAATTTCAATAGCTTCTTCCATATTAGGCTGCTTTCATCTCAGAGGAAATAATCATATCCAGGTTTGGCTCTGTTCAATGGGGCATGACTACACCAGAATGGGTCTCTTCCTGAACAGAAAAAGAAAATTGGGAAAAAAATAATAAAAGCCCAGCACACCAAACTCCAAATTATCTAAATCCATTTTCAATGAAAAGCTTGGTGGCTTGGTAAAGACGATGACTTTTGAAGGAAAAATATCCATTGAAAAATCACATTTCCCATGCTGTAGGGTTGGGAGAATAAGTTGCACCCAGGGAGGAGGGGGGATGCTCCTTTCGACATGTAATAAAGCAGGTGGCCTCATTTGAATTTTCCCATTAGGTCTTCTGGAGTGATCTCAGAAATACATTGGCCTTGCAAACTGTAACTCAGCCTTGGCTCCCTTACTCCAGGAGAGCCAAGAAGCAGAATTAGAGTTTTTCAAACAGCAGAATTAGAGTCTGAATTACTTGAAATGTCCAGCAGGAAGTTATTTGTTATTGTGTTGGGTTTCCTATTTGCCATAGAATATTAAATAGGTTTCTTATTTTCCACAGAATATTAATAATTGGACTTGAAAGTGGGCAAATGCCTTCTCTGCCAACCAGCCTTTTCTTTTTGCCTCTCATCCTGTTTTCCCACCACAAGGATCAATGGGGATGTTTCCATTCCTCATCAAGATGGGGGCTATCGAGATGGAGCATCTGATACTGACAGGCTCACGGTTAAAGTCAGAGATAATCAGCCCAAATATAGGCATTCCCAGCAGAGGTATGATGAATAAATGCCAATGCAGGAGACACGAGTTCGATCCCTGGTCTGGGAAGATCCCACATGCCACAGAGCAGCTAATCCCATGCGCCACAACTACTGAGCCTGCGCTCTAGAGCCTGCGAGCCACAACTACTGAGCCTGTTCACCACAACTCCTGAAGCCCGTGCGCCTAGAGCCCGTGCTCTGTAACAGGAGAAGCCACCACAATGAGGAGCCCGCACACCGCCAACAAAGAGTAGCCCCTGCTCGCTGCAAGTAGAGAAAGCCCACATGCAACAACGAAGACCCAATGCAGCCATTAAAAAAAAAAAAAAAAAAAAAAAGTCAGTTGCATTCCTTTGTTCATTCAGCAGGTGAATATTGAAGGAACCTAAATGGTACAAGCAACATGGCCCCTGTCCTCATGTGGTACACAATCAGAAGAGAGAGACATTGGAGAAAGAATTAGCAAAACATTAATTAACTGAAACTTTGAAAAGTGTTTTGAAAGAGAACTATAAGAAGCCATGAGAAAACATATCAGAGGGACTCAAAAATATAGTTGTCCCACACAGGCTAATAATTTGGTATGCTTTCAAACAGATTTAAAAAAAAAACTTGTTCACCTTTTATTTATTGGAGGCAGGAAGAAACAGATTTGAAAAACAATCACTTCATTTTACTAAAGAAACAGCAAACAAGATCTTTTCAGGATATGTATGAGAGAGAATATACACTGATGTGGCAGACAGGCATGGATTTATGAATGTGCTTTGTGGGGCGATCGCAGATCTGTCACTAGCAGCCTATGCAGAGTGACAAATCCACTGGGTCAGAGGAGTACAGGCCTTCTAGCTACCTGTCTTCCATCTTTGTTGAGGCTGGTGACCCAGTCCTAACATCTGGGTTCTGGGTTCTTACTATGCTGTAGCTGGGAAGGTTATAGAATGCTTCCAAGCATCTTGCACAACCTAATGGCTTTTCCCTTTAGTTCTTGCTACATCCATTGGGCCCCAGTATGACATTGCCAGGGACTTCCAGCAACTCTCTTACTATAACTGGGTTAGATATTTGGGGGGTGGCTGGAGATCATCCTAATTAGTGGGGGTAGGAGAAAAGAGGCAAGAATTAAAGAACTGCATTCTGTTACTGGCAGTGCCAGCCCATCCAGAACTCATGGGCCAGTGAAGAGTTAATAACTCAACTAACCAGCTGATGTAATGGGCATTTGTGGAAGAATCTTGGGGAACCTGAACTTATGCAAGGTCTAAACACTTCTGTCTTTTGCTCTGGTCACCCATGTTCTCCAACAACACCGTCATTCTGTGCCCTTTATGTCTTCTAATGCCCCAACGCACCCTGAGCCTTTATCCAGACAGCCCAAGGCTCCAGCAGCAAGCTGACTACAAGGATGCGTATGGCTGAGGGCCACAGGGTACAGGTGGCTGTGGTACTCATATGTGGGTGCATTCTTCAGTGCTGCATGTTATATTTATTCCTTTGAATCATATTTCATGCGTATTACCTACTTACTCACCTGATCAGGGAGATCCTTATAGGTAGAGTCAGTGTTTCATTCATGTGTCCTGTGACCCATAGTAAGTGTCCAATTAACGGTTGAAGAATAAATAAAGAGAACTTCCTCTGGCTGGCTCTTGCTGGACTCCACCAGACACTGGAAGCTGGTGGGAAGTCTGTGTATCTAAAAATAAAACTGATAGCAGTAGAGCCTGTAATTTGGCTTGCCTGGGAGAGGTGGGTGGTAAAAACAGAGGGCACAGCCATGGAACCCATGGCCTGAATGTAGCCAGACTTCCAAGAAACTTATTTACTTATTTATTTTTAAAAATTTATTTATTTATTTATTTTTGGCTGTGTTGGGTCTTCGTTTCTGTGCGAGGGCTTTCTCTAGTTGTGGCAAGCGGGGGCCACTCTTCATCGCTGTGCGCGGGCCTCTCACTATCGCGGCCTCTCTTGTTGCAGAGCACAGGCTCCAGACGCGCAGGCTCAGTAGTTGTGGCTCACGGGCCTAGTTGCTCCGCGGCATGTGGGATCTTCCCAGACCAGGGCTCGAACCCGTCTCCCCTGCATTAGCAGGCAGATTCTCAACCACTGCGCCACCAGGGAAGCCCAGAAACTCATTTTAAATTAATTAAAACTGTATACCAAAATAGTTCCACCCATTAATTCACTTCCACTGACTGAAGCAGAATTGATATTTGTGCATGTTTCTGGCAAAATGTTTTCTGTGTTTCCGTAGTTCTTATTCTTACTTAAGTTTTCTTTCGTAATTTCTCAAGACAGAAAGCATCTTGCGAAACATGTTAAAGGATCCAACATATAGATATTAAAATAAATAATTTGCTCCCATTTCACCCCGTGGATTATTGGGATTCCAGATCTCAACTGACTGCCAATAACATGCATCTCTTAAAAAAATACACATCACAGGTGGGCTCAGCCCAGCAAGAAATATTTGCTTCAATTTATAGTCAAGGTATGATTCACTTTTTTGGAATCAAGACTGGTGTACATGGTTCGTTAGTTTACTGTGGAAACTTGAATTAACTGCTTCCGAAGTTCTGTATTTCAGTGATGTCCTAGAGCAAAGGTCAGCAAACTGTGACCCACAGGTCAAATCCAGCTGGCCACCTGTTTTTGTAAATAAGGTTGTTCTGGAACCCACAGCTAAACCTATTCACTTATGTATTATCTTTGCTGGCTTTCACACTACAACAGCAGGGTTGAGTAGATGTGACAGAAACTTTATGGCCCACAGAGCTGAAAATATTTGCTATCTGGTCCTTCACAGGCAAATGTGCCACCCGCTATTCCAGTGCCCTATATAAATTAGTGCCTGGTGGCTGCCCAGTCTGATGAACTCACCTAATCTGACAGGGCAGGAACAAAGAAGCTCAAAAGATAAGTGGAGATGAGCTGGGTAAATGGCAGAGGGAGCAGCCCTGAGGCTGGGAAGCCCTCAGTCAGGGAGGAATCTGAAGTGTTTGAGGAAACAAAAGGAGGCTGCCTTGATCAGAGCTAGGAGGGAGAAAGAGTTGTTCACGGTAAGGCTGAAAAAGCCTGCCAAAGCCATATCACACAAAGCCTAGTAAACCATGATGAAATTTCTAGATATTTTGACCATTTTAGACTTTCAGAGTCCAGGGAATACATTAAAAGTTAAAACAAAACAAACCTACAGAGGTGTGGTGTCTTTGTCACTTCCATATCTTGTTATGTCCATGAACTTGAACTTGAAGCACTGTCACCTTTCCCCATGGCAAGGTGGCTGCTGACCTTTTGGGATTCACCCCAGTCAGCCTGGTACATCTGGTACATCTCCTCTTGTTATTCCTGATGTGCAGCCACCCTCCAGCCCATGGTGGGAAAGCACAGTGGGGGAATCAGGCATTCTCTGAGGGCGGGTGAGCACAGATCTGGCCAGTGGCTTCTGGCTTCACAGCTCTCCATGCCAGAGCTTCCATGAACCTCAGAGATGGTACCAAACTGGACTGGAGTGGGCGTGAGAGAGGAGAAGGCAGACCCACAAAGGCTGGGTCCTGCTGCGCCAGCTCTCTTGTGCTGATGCTGTGGGGTCCACTGAGCACAAAAGAAGCCTTTCTTCTTGTCTCCATTTTCTGGGAATTCAGCCTGAATAGAGGCTCCAGGATAGGAAATAGTTGATGGTGAAGGTTTAAAATACGGGGTTTGAAATTAGTTAGAAGGAGATTTGAATTTTCGCTTTCAAGCTCACAAGCTTAGGCAAGTGACTGACTCTCTCTGAGCCTGAGTTTCCCTGTCTATAAAATGGGGATATCAGTATTAAGCTGGTAGAATTGTGATAATTATGTGAGATGAGATATGCAAAATGAGTGCAGAGCCTGGCTGCAAAACCAGTGATTGTTGATTAGGGATGATTTCACTGGCCTTTGGCTAGATTGTTTGCATATCTCTTTCTCCTCCTGTTCCAAAAGGACACATTTTACACAGAATATTCGGGTGGACTGGACGGGCAGTGGAGCGACATCACATGCTTGCCCTGCGTGGCCTGGGGTCACATCAGAGACATCATCCACGCCTGTGCTTCCCGGCGCACCTCCCCACGCCTTCAGATGAGGCCTCCTCCGCCTGTCACAAAGACCAAGAAAAGGTTCCGGTCCCTTGAGGTTGGAGAAGAAAGCAACTGTGAAGAAACAAGCTATTAATATTAATGTTCCAGGAAGAGGAGAAGAGAGAAAGGACATGGGGTGCCCAGAAAGAATGACTCCATATGGCTTTGATGTGTTCCTTTCCACAGGACAGGAGCAGCACGGAGAATACAGAATAACGAGGAGGAGGGAAAGGAGGAGGTGGAGGTGGCCTGGCAGCATCTGAGAAATTACGTGAGCTGTGGGGAGTAGGTTCTGTCTAGACAAAAAGTCAGCCAGCCACGCTGCCATCTGCAACCGTCAGAGAACAAGCCGGCAAGGGAAGGGGGAGCCCGCAGGCGCCCTGTTTATTCCAGTTAGTGGGTGTGTAGGATATTTTCTGTAAAGGACTGTTGTTGTGCTAAACCTGGGGGGCACCTGCTATTATTGAGACCCTTCCCAAAGGTCTCCTTTTTTGTGGATCTCTTCAGGCAAATTTTTTTTTTTTTTTGCCTCTCCATTGAAGTCCTATTGTACCTCTTAATTTCTCACGTGGATATATTGTCTGATTCTTAAGAGCTCAGTCGGCAGTTTGACCTCGATTTAGATCCTGCCTGTATCTCTCTCTGGCCTTGCCATGGTGGGCAAATTACTCCACCTCTGAGAGCCTCTGTTTTCTCTTCTATAAGTAATGTAAGTAATAGTGAGGAGGTAGTTTGTGTACAGGCTCTAACAACAGTGGCTGGTCTTATGACTGCTAGAGCCTTTTCTCTCTCTCTCTCTCTCTCTTTTTTTTAAAGATTCTTTTGATGTGAACCATTTTTGAAGTCTTTATTGAGTTTGTTACAATATTGCTTCTGTTGTATGTTTCGGTATTTTGGCCACGAGGCACGTGGGATATTAGCTCCCTGACCAGGGATCGAACCGGTACCCCCCGGGCACCCAGTGGGCATTGGAAGGCGAAGTCTTAACCACTGGACTGCCAGGGACATCCCGCCTGTTCTTTCTCCTCAAACGAGAGACAGCAGAGGGCAAGGTGGTAAAGGAGTGACAGCAAATGGAAACATCTTGGGATAGTCCATTAATAGCAATACAGATATTTCAGACTCTGTTGAAGGAAACAAGCTTCCTTGGAATACTTAAGGTATAGCCTCTATATGTTGAGTGAACTTTGATGCTTTTGCACAAGTAGAAACTGAAACTCTACCCCCCACCCACAAGTAATAACGATCTCGACACATGAAGAAATACTTCAGGCTGGATCACCTGGGAGGTGTGACGTTAAATTAAAAGAATTAAAAAATTGATAATTATGTGACATGTTAGAGGTGTTAGCTAATATGATTACTGTGATAATTGTATTGCAAAATGTAAATGTATCAAATCAACATGTTGTATATCTTAAACTTATGCAATGTATGTCAATTATATATCAATTTAAAAAATAACTTAGGAAAGGCAAAAAGAAGAGGAATTAGATGAGAGCTTAGACTATGTCTGGCTAACTATTTTCATTTCCTTCATGATGACGAATGGTGGGTGAGTAGCAGAAACCCACCAAATAATATCTGTAGTATGTTGTACAATATAAAATTTTAGTCAGTTGTTCAGTAAACCCTGTCTATTTGCCATACTATACAGTGGCATTAGTCTTGTTCAGTTATTTCTTTTGATCATCTTTGTAGAGTCTCACATTAAAGAACCCTTTAGGTATTAAATTCAACCTGGATGGACCCTACCTGAATATTGTTGACAACATTCTGTTGCCCAGAGAAAGGAAAATCTTATTAGGCAAATCCGCTTAAGAATGCTGCATTAGAGAAAATATATCCTTAAGCAATCTTGGAATGGAGAAAGTCCTCCTAAACAAGTCATAAAACCTAAAAGGTCTAAGAGAAAAGACTGACAGATTTAGCTACATAAAAATATAACATTTCTACCCAGGAGAAAAAGCATAAAGAATGACTCATGGGGGCTTCCCTGGTGGCACAGTGGTTAAGAATCTGCCTGCCAATGCAGGGGACACAGGTTTGAACCCTGGTCCGGGAAGATCCCACATGCCGTGAGCAACTAAGCCTCTGCACCATAACTACTGAGCCTGTGCTCTAGAGCCCACGAGCCCCAACTACTGAGACTGCATGCCTAGAGCCCACGCACGACAATGAAGAGTAGCCCCCGCTCACTGCAACTAGAGAAAGCCTGCGCGCAGCAACAAAGACCCAACACAGCCAAAAATAAATAAATTTATTAAAAAAAAAAAGAATGACACATGAAGAACTGATTTCCTCAATAGATAAAGAGCTATTACAAATCAGTAAGAGACCATTTGGCCAAAAGAAGCATGAATAGACAAAAACATGAATAGGCTGATTGCTCCTAAGTAGGTCTTTCTTGTATTAAGTCACAGAGTCTCTGTACACTCTAGAACAACACATGGAGCGTGCAGTGGGAAGACAGGGATATGTCAGGCTTATATAGGAGGAGTAAGAGTAGGAAAAGTATGGTAAGGCTTTATGTTTGTGTGGGTAGGATGTGGAGAGCAAAGGGAAGAGAGAGAGAGAGAGAGAAAGGCACAGAAGTAGAAATGTATAAGGCATGACTTGGGGACCAGAAAGATTGGAATGGAATGTTCTTTAAGAGAGACATTAGAGGGCATGGCAGGACATACAGTTTGGGGACTTAACTGGAAGTCTTTGATGCTAGCCTAGGCATTTAGAATTGATCTCCTAGGTAGTGGAGAAGAGCCATTGAAGGTTCTTAAACAGGGATGAGACAGGTCTCAAGCATAGGAGGTAAAACTGAATTAGCAAATTAGTTAGGAAAAAGGATAGTTATTATCTACAACTAAAGCATTATTATGTTCAACTCAAGAACAATCCCCTGGCACAGAGCCTTGTGTTCTCAACATATGTGTGCTGAATTTTTATTTTGAATATAAAATTACTGTAGCCCAGATGTTATTTGGCCTCCCCAGCTTTTTCATATAAAATGATGTGACATTTTAAATCTGAAGTAAGTGACTAAATCTTTCTCTTGCACAAACCCAGTCCAAGGGGTGAGATGAGGTTAGACATCATGGCAACCCTCCATCCTCCTTGCTCCTCCTGCCCTCAGATGGGCAGCCAGGTCCTGGGTTAAGCACCACTTTTGATTCCTCTGGTTCTTTCTCTGATACTATCTATCATCATATGCCACCCCTCCAGGCTTTCCAGAGTTCCACAGCAAGTATGGTGCAAGGCTGTGATGTAGAATGAATGAAACAGGACAAAATGCCATGAAGTCAGTATCATGCAGTTGCACCACTTAAAACAGGTGTCTGCCTTTAGAAAATATATCCACGAGGTCCCCTCTACTGTGGACACAGGCTTGTCATAGGAACTGATGAGTAAGAGAAAAGGATGGACGAAATACAACCCAGTCTATCTACCTCAAATCATCGACATTTTATTCATGATGTCGTAATTAACTTTGGATGCTTTTTTTGTCCTTTATCCTTCTTTATATCATAAAAAAGTGAACTGTGTTGGTTGCCCCATGTCATTTGTAGAGAACTGTGGAAGCTAATTAAAAACAAAACCAAAAGCCACAGATGTAATTATTACATAATGAGGTAAGAATAACATTATCTGATGCTATTACATATACCAAGAGCGAATTTTAATTAGAACCCCAGGTGGTTACTGAGCAATCAGGTATAAAGAAATTTTACCATGACTGCCTGTTTGCAAAATAATTATGCATTACAATTATTGCTTGGGTATAAACCAGATTCTCTGGGAATACTTCTTAAAAGGAAGACTATTCTTTGGTCTTGGCCTGTGCAAAACAAATAAATAAACACAGATGCCTTATCAAGACCAGTTTCCTCAATCTGATACTGCAGGCATGTAAGATTTAGGGCCATCTGAAACATGTAATCATCTAGTATCAAAGATTAGATTCATTCTTTCTAGTTTCTATACAGTATAAATATGGGATGTATCTGTAATGGCAATGAAATAAATATTTTAAAGCATCTACTCCTGTTCTTACACATAATTTATAATACTGTTTTATGACTCTGTGTGTGTATGTGTGTGTGGGTATAAAACACACAATTCATTCCAGTGCAATATATCAAAATAACAGTAATATACTTGTACATAAGTATACAATAGGGAAATAGTGCTGAGCAACTCGTAAAGCTTTCCAGTAAGTAATCCCTAAAGACCCTTTCTAGAACTTAAGCCATGCGTTGTCTCCATCTTGTGGACAGGTGACTGGGAGAGGGCAAAAGAGTCAATAGGATAGGAGGCAGGTAGGCAGGTTAATCTCTTTCAACATCTATTGCTTGATGGAGGCTGGCTGGAATGCCATGCCCTGGTCCAGGGGAAGGTGTGCCATTGGTGGATGTTTAATGTCTTCTGTGATCATGAAGGTGTTGTGGCAGGTGTTGGTTATGTGCATATAATCAGTTTCTTGTTTTGTGCCTAATGAAAACACTCACTAGATTGGAATCCAGACTTCTGTGTTCTAACCTTAACCACCTGTTCCACCAACAACTAAATTGCTGTGTGACCTTGGGCAAGCCCTTTAACTTCCCCGAACCAGAGCTTCTCTATCTTTCGAATGGGAACAGCGATACCAACTCAGTCCTCCTAATGTAGTGTGAGACCACGATAGGACAATCAGTTTAAAATTAGTGTATAAAACCTTGATAAGAAATCAATACTGTTAATATGTGTTCTGGGTTCTTTTCAGAATGGACAGACAGTACAACTCTAGTCAGTTTGCAACTCGTTTATAACTTGCGCTTAAAAACAAATCAACAAATAAAACCAACCGCCAAACAAGTATAAAGACAAATTTTTGTTCAGAAAAATATCTATTCATCCCTACTACATGCCCAGCTCTGTTGTAGATGTTTGAAGTGCTTCAATGAAAGTTCCTATCCTTGTGCAGTTTACATGCTAGTGTGGAGAGACACTGCACAAAAACATAAAATTATAAACACATGGATAAAATAAAAAATAAATTACTGCATAGATAGATAAAATTAGTAATATAAAATTAGTAATAAGGAATGAAGTGACATTTGAAGTGTCAGGTGGTGCTAAATGCCATGAAGGACAAATACAGCAGGACTGGGGAGAATGTGAGTGCTGGTGGGGAGGGTGCTATTTCAGATAAGGTGACAGAGGGCCTCAGGGTCCACATTTGATTACAGGAATGAATGTAGTCAGGGAGCGGGCCAGTCTGTAGTCAGCTTTCCCTGGGGGGAAACTGTTCCAGGTGGAAGGACAGCAAATGCCAAGATTGTGTTTTGTAGGTTCAAGGACTAGGAACGAAGCTAGTATGGCTTTTCCATTTCTGCTTGCATTTCCATTGGAGTTCATTTTTGAGGTGTAGCCCTGGCAAATAACCATGTATTTCAGGGGCCAGGAAAAGTCAGGTGCTGGTGCTTACTGGCATGGCCCAATGCACGGGGTCTGACATCTCTCGTTACCACTCCCCGTTGATTTTCCACCTTTGCTATTATAAATGTATATTTAGACCACGGTGATGTTACTATTGCCCTATAAGTAAATAGAGTTTTTTTTTCTTGCAGGAAATAAATATTTTACTGTTACACAGCCTGATTTATTGCAGTAGTAGAAACAAACCAAGAATGTTACTTCTTAAAGGTACAATCTGTCAAGCAATTGACTCCTGCAGGGCAGCTGCTTCTGCAGCGGTGTGGAAAGCGTATCATATCATCCCCCTGCCTCTTTGTCTTCCTCCTCCTGCTCCTCCTGGGCAGTGCTTCTCGCTCAGCCTCTCGATTTATAAGACCAGCCAGTCTTTTTGCTTTCCCACAGTGTGCTACCAGTGTTCTATACAGTTTACACATATTTGCTCAATTCTCTTGGTCCTTATGGGAGTGTAATGTTAAACATATCACATAAGACTGAGACAATTAAATGAAGTAAAGTACGTAAAGTGTTTAGCACAATGCCTGGCACAGGGTAGGTTCCCCAAAATGGTAGCTGTTACTATCACAGCATTACTTTATTTACTCCTCCTAAATACCCTATGGAAGGGGCATTATGATCCTCAATTTATGGGCTCAGACAGGTTAAATAACTTCTCCAGGGTCACTGCTAGTTTCAGTCCAAGTTAGGGTTTAAATTTTTGAATTTTATTTTTTTATACAGCAAGTTCTTATTAGTCATCTATTTTATACATATTAGTGTATACATGTCACTCCCAATCCCCCAGTTCATCCCACCACCACTCCCACCCCCCGCCGCTTTCCCCCGTTGGTGTCCCTATGTTTGTTCTCTACATCTGTGTCTCTATTTCTGCCCTGCAAACCGGTTCATCTGTACCATTTCTCTAGGTTCCACATATATGCGTTAATATATGATACTTATTTTTCTCTTTCTAACTTACTTCACTCTGTATGACAGTCTCTAGATCCATCCACGTCTCTACAAATGACCCAATTTTGTTCCTTTTTATGGCTGAGTAATATTCCATTGTGTATATGTGCCACATCTTCTTTATCCATTCGTCTGTCGATGGGCATTTAGGTTGCTTCCATGACCTGGCTCTGGTAAATAGTGCTGCAGTGAACATTGGGGTGCATGTGTCTTTCTGAATTATGGTTTTCTCTGGGTATATGCCCAGTAGTGGGATTGCTGGGTCATATGGTAATTCTATTTTTAGTTTTTTAAGGAACCTCCATACTGTTCTCCATAGTGGCTGTATCAATTTACATTCCCACCAACAGTGCAAGAGGGTTCCCTTTTCTCCACACCCTCTCCAGCATTTGTTGTTTGTAGATTTTCTGATGATGCCCATTCTAAATGGTGTGAGGTGATACCTCATTGTAGTTTTGATTTGCATTTCTCTAATAATTAGTGATGTTGAGCAGCTTTTCATGTGCTTCTTGGCCATCTGTATGTCTTCTTTGCAGAAATGTCTGTTTAGGACTTCTGCCCATTTTTGGACTGGGTTGTTTGTTTTTTAATATTGAGCTGCATGAGCTGTTTATATATGTTGGAGATTAATCCTTTGTCCGTTGATTGGTTGGCAAATATTTTCTCCCACTCTGAGGGTTGTCTTTTCATCTAATTTGTAGTTTCCTTTGCTTTGAAAAAGGTTTTAAGTTTCATTAGGTCCCATTTGTTTATTTTTATTTCCATTACTCTAGGAGGTGGATCAAAAAAGATCTTGCTGTGATTTATCTCAAAGAGTGTTCTTCCTGTGTTTTCCTCTAAGAGTTTTATAGTGTCCGGTCTTACATTTAGGTCTCGAATCCATTTTGAGTTTATTTTTGTGTATGGTGTTAGGGAGTGTTCTAATTTCATTCTTTTACATGTAGCTGTCTAGTTTTCCCAGCACCACTTATTGAAGAGACTGTCTTTTCTCCATTGTATATCCTTGCCTCCTTTGTCATAGATTAGTTGACCATAGGTGCGTGAGTTTATCTCTGGGCTTTCTACCTTGTTCCATTGATCTATATTTCTGTTTTTGTGCCAGTACCATACTGTCTTGATTACTGTAGCTTTGTAGTATAGTCTGAAGGCAGGGAGTCTGATTCCTCCAGCTCCGTTTTTTTCTCTCAAGACTGCTTTGGCTATTCGGGGTCTTTTGTGTCTCCATACAAATTTTAAGATTTTTTGTTCTAGTTCTGTAAAAAATGCCACTGGTAATTTGATAGGGATTGCATTGAATCAGTAGATTGCTTTGGGTAGTATAGTCATTTTCACAATGTTGATTCTTCCAATCCAAGAACATGGTATATCTCTCCATCTGTTGGTATCATCTTTAATTTCTTTCATCAGTGTCTTATAGTTTTCTGCATACAGGTTTTTTGTCTCCCTAGGTAGGTTTATTCTTAGGTATTTTATTCTTTTTGTTGCAATGGTAAATGGGAGTGTTTCTATAATTTCTCTTTCAGATTTTTCATTGTTACTGTATAGGAATACAAGAGATTTCTGTGCATTAATTTTGTATCCTGCAACTTTACCAAATTCATTGATTAGCTCTAGTAGTTTTCTGGTGGCATTTTTAGGATTCTCTATGTATAGTATGATGTCATCTGCAAACAGTGACAGTTTTACTTCTTCTTTTCCAATTTGTATTCCTTTTATTTCTTTTTCTTCTCTGATTGCCGTGGCTAGGACTTCCAAAACTATGTTGAATAATAGTGGTGAGAGTGGACATCCTTGTCTCATTCCTGATCTTAGAGGAAATGCTTTCAGTTTTTCACCATTGAGAATGATATTTGCTGTGGGTTTGTCATATATGGCCTTTATTATGTTGAGGTAGGTTCCCTCTATGCCCACTTTCTGGAGAGTTTTTATCATAAATGGGTGTTGAATTTTGTCAAAAGCTTTTTCTGCATCTATTGAGATGACCATATGGTTTTTATTCTTCAATTTGTTAATATGGTGTATCACATTGATTGATTTGCGTATACTGAAGAATCCTTGCATCCCTGGGATAAATCCCACTTGATCGTGGTGTATGATCCTTTTAATGTGTTGTTGGATTCTGTTTGCTAATATTTTGTTGAGGATTTTTGCATCTATATTCATCAGTGATATTGGTCTGTAATTTTCTTTTTTTGTAGTATCTTTGTCTGGTTTTGGTATCAGGCTGATGGTGGCCTCCTAGAATGAATTTGGGAGTGTTCCTTCCTCTGCAATTTTTTGAAAGATTTTGAAAAGGATGGGTTTTAGCTCTTCTCTAAATGTTTGATAGAATTCACCTGTGAAGCCATCTGGTCCTGGACTTTTGTTTGTTGGAAGATTTTTAATCACAGTTTCAATTTCATTACTTGTGATTGGTCTGTTCATACTTTCTATTTCTTCCTAGTTCAGTCTTGGAAGATAATACCTTTCTAAGAATTTGTCCATTTCTTCCAGGTTGTCCATTTTATTGGCATAGAGCTGCTTGTAGTAGTCTCTTAGGATGCTTTGTATTTCTGCGGTGTCTGTTGTAACTTCTCCTTTTTCATTTCTAATTTTATTGATTGGAGTCCTCTCCCTCTTTTTCTTGATAAGTCTGGCTAATGGTTTATCAATTTTGTTTATCTTCTCAAAGAACCAGCTTTTAGTTTTATTGATCTTTGCTATCGTTTTCTTTGTTTCTATTTCATTTATTTCTGCTCTGATCTTTATGATTTCTTTCCTTCTGCTAACTTTGGGTTTTATTTGTTCTTCTTTCTCTAGTTCCTTTAGGTGTAAGGTTAGATTGTTTACTTGAGGTTTTTTTTGTTTCTTGAGGTGGGCTTGTATAGCTATAAACTTCCCTCTTAGAACTACTTTTGCTGCATCCCATAGGTTTTGGATCGTCGTGTTTTCATTGTCATTTGTCTCTAGGTATTGTTTGATTTCCTCTTTGATTTCTTCAGCGATCTCTTGGTTATTTAGTAACGTATTGTTTAGCCTCCATGTGTTTGTGTTTTTTACGTTTTTTTCCCGGTAATTGTTTTCTAATATCATAGCATTGTGGTCAGAAAAGATGCTTGATATGATTTCAATTTTCTTAAATTTACTGAGGCTTGATTTGTGACCCAAGATGTGATCTATCCTGGAGAATGTTCCATGTGCATTTGAGAAGAAAGTGTAATCTGCTGTTTTTGGATGGAATGTCCTATAAATATCACTTAAATCTATCTGGTCTATTGTGTCATTTAAAGCTTGTGTTTCCTTATTAATTTTCTGTTTGTATGATCTGTCCACTGGTGTAAGTGAGGTGTTACAGTCCCCCAGTATTATCGTGTTACTGTCGATTTCCTCTTTTAGAGCTGTTAGCAGTTGCCGTATGTATTGAGGTGCTCCTATGTTGGGTGCATATATATTTATAATTGTTATATCTTCTTCTTGGATTGACCCCTTGATCATTATGTAGTGTCCTTCCTTGTGTCTTGTAACATTCTTTATTTTAAAGTCTGTTTTCTCTGATATGAGTATTGCTACTCCAGCTTTCTTTTGATTTCCATTTGCATGGAGTATCTTTTTCCATCCCGTGACTTTCAGCCTGTATGTGTCCCTAGGTCTGAAGTGGGTCTCTTGTAGACAGCATATATATGGGTCGAGTTTTTGTATCCATTCAGTAAGCCTGTATCTTTTGGTTGGAGCATTTAATCCATTCACGCTTAAGGTAATCATTGATATGTATGTTCCTATGTCCATTTTGTTAATTGTTTTGGGTTGGTTTTTGTAGGTCCTTTTCTTCTCTTGTGTTTCCCACTTAGAGAAGTTCCTTTAGCATTTGTTGTAGAGCTGGTTTGGTGGTGCTGAATTCTCTTAGCTTTTGCTTGTGTGTAAAGCTTTTGATTTCTCCATTGAATCTGAATGAGATCCTTGCTGGGTAGAGTCACCTTGGTTGTAGGTTCTTTCCTTTCATCACTTTAAGTATATCATGCCACTCCCTTCTGGCTTGTAGAGTTTCTGCTGAGAAATCAGCTGTTAACCTTATGGGAGTTCCCTTGTATGTTATTTGTCGTTTTTCCCTTGCTGCTTTTAATAATGTTTCTTTGTCTTTACTTTTTGCCAATTTGATTGCTGTGTGTCTCGGCGTGTTTCTCCTTGGGTTTATCCTGTATGGGACTCTGCGCTTCCTGGACTTGGGTGGCTATTTCCTTTCCCATGTTAGGGAAGTTTTCAACTATAATTTTTTCAAATATTTTCTCGGGTCCTTTCTCTGTCTCTTCTCCATTTGGGACCCGTACAATGCGAATGTTGTGTTTAATGTTGTCCCAGAGGTCTCTTAGTCTGTCTTCATTTCTTTTCATTATTTTTTCTTTATTCTGTTCCGCAGCAGTGAATTCCACCATTCTGTCTTCCAGATCACTTATCCATTCTTCTGCCTCAGTTATTCTGCTATTGATTCCTTCTAGTGTATTTTTCAATTCAGTTATTTTAGTGTTCATCTCTCTTTGTTCTTTAATTCTTGTAGATCTTTGTTAAACATTTCTTGCATCTTCTCCATCTTTGCCTCCATTCTTTTTCTGAGGTCCTGGATCATCTTCACTATCATTATTCTGAATTCTTTTTCTGGAAGGTTCCCTATCTCCATTTCATTTAGTTGTTTTTCTGGGTTTTTATCTTGTTCCTTCATCTGGTACATAGCCCTCTGCCTTTTCATCTTGTCTGTCTTTCTGTGAATGTGGTTTTTGTTCCACAGGCTGTAGGATTATAGTTCTTCTTGCTTCTGCTGTCTGCCCTCTGGTGGATAAGGCTATCTAGGAGGCTTGTGCAAGTTTCCTGATGGGAGGGATTGGTGGTGGGTAGAGCTGGCTGTTGTTCTGGTGGGCAGAGCTCAGTAAAACTTTAATCCACTTGTCTGCTGATGGGTGGGGCTGGGTCCCCTCCCTGTTGGTTGTTTGGCCTGAGGTGACCCAACACTGGAGCCTACCCGGGCTCTTTGGTGTGGCTAATGGCGGACTCTCGGAGGGCTTACGCCAAGGAGTACTTCCCAGAACTTCTGCTGCCCGTGTCCTTGTCCTCATGGTGAGACAGAGCCACCCCCCGCCTCTGTAGGAGACCCTCCAACACTAGCAGGTAGGTCTGGTTTAGTATCTGTGGGGTCACTGCTCCCTCCCCTGGGCCCTGATACGTGCCCTTCAAGCGTGGAGTCTCTGTTTTCCCCAGTCCTGTCGAAATCCTGCAATCAAATCCCACTAGCCTTCAAAGTCTGATTCTCTCAGAATTCCTCCTCCCGTTGCCGGACCCCCAGGTTCGGAAGCCTGATGTGGGGATCAGAACCTTCAATCCAGTGAGTGGGCTTCTGTGGTGTAATGTTCTCCAGTTTGTGAGTCACCCACCCAGCAGTTATGGTATTTGATTTTATTGTGATTGCGCCCCTCCTTCCATCTCATTGTGGCTCCTCCTTTGTCTTTGGATGCAGGGTATCTTTTTTGGTGAGTTCCAATGTTTTCCTGTCAATGGTTGTTCAGCAGTTAGTTGTGATTCCTGTGTTCTCGCAAGAGGGAGTAAGAGCATGTCCTTCTACTCTGCCATGTTGAACCAATCTCCTCCACTTCTTTCTTGATGAAATGATTATATACACTGAAAACTATCCTATCTCAATTGTGATGAACCTAACAAAGAAGTGATGGCCTTGTTTTCTCCAGTCTCTGCAGTTCTAGAATGTTTAGTGAAATGTTCCGGAAGCTGAATGAGGCAAGGAATGGAATCTTCCCTAGATCTTCTGGAGGGAGTCCAGCTCTGCTGAGTCTTTGATTTCAGACTTCTTGCCTCCAGTACATTTTGCAGGTTAGATGTTCTGCATGGGTCTCATGGGCTAAAATCAAGGTGTTTGCAAAGCTGCATCCCTTTTTGGAAGGGCTAGAGAGACTCTGTCTCCTGGCTTATCTAGGTTGCTGGCAGATTTCAGTTCCTTGGGGTTCCTGGCTGTCAGCCAAGTGCTGTTCCCAACTTCTAGAGCCACATGCCTTGGCTCATGGCCCCCTTCCTCCATCTTCAGTGCTAGTGGTAATGGCAACGTGGGTCTCTCTCCCACTTCCCATCTCTCCTGTCTCTTCTTCTGGTGTCCCAAGATAGGGTTTAAATCTCAGTCTACCTGATGCTGAAGCCTATGTTCTTGTTCTTTACATGCTACCTCTCTACACTTTAGTTTCCTTATATCTATAAAATGGGCATAATATATATATGTAAGTGCATGTATATACGTATATTTGTATGCATGCATGCATATATGTACACATATCTCACAAAGGTATTTTCAGGGTTAACTTATGTGAATATATATTTTTGTAAAATATATAAAATTCATATTTAACACATGTATTTATTTTGTAAAAGTATATGTGTGTGTGTCTGTGTGTGTGTACTTGAGACGGCATTATTCAAGTAAAATCAAGACATTGTTATTATTAATTGAAGTAATTATTCATTTGAATCTGTCCTCAGGCTGTTGGAGCTCCTGACCAGGAACTGATATCTGGTAATGGTGGGGTCTAACCAATAACTGCTGGGTATTGGGTATAAGTAGCCTGGCCTCCTCCTCCCTTGGCTGGAATATTTCTGAGGCCGGCATTGTACACAACATCCCATATCTTCCCGGAGGAATGAGGTTCTGGCTGTGCTCTGTGGTTACTGAATGTGTAACACCCTCCTCTTTGTCTGCCTTCCTCCTCCCGTGTCACCCTGCCATTGCCCCTCCAGGATCTCTGTGCCTCTTGAATAAATAACATGCTATTGCTTCTCTTCTGAGGACTTGCTTCTGTAAGGACCCAATTTAAGAAATGGGCCTGAGGGCACAGAATCTTAGAGGCAATATCTTTAGAACTCTCCCTGACATTCACAAAGCAAGTCTTATTACTTTTTATTTTAGGATCCAGCCAAGCTCTCCAGGTAGGAAACCAAACAGAAATGCAAAATCAAAGACCTAACTGTAGTAATAAAGAAGACCCCTCACCCTCTTTATACCTCTCTTAGAACTGGCAGTGAACCTGAGGGGGCACCTGGTTGACTATCTTGTGCTTTAGAGAAGAGGGTCAGCAAACCTTTTCTGTAAAGGGCCCGCTAGTAAAAATTTTAGTCTCCACCGGCCAGACAGTCTCTGCTGCAACTACTCAACTCTGCCACTGTAGTGTGAAAGCAGCCATAAACAATATGTAAAATAATGGCTGTAGTTATGTGCCAATAAAACTTTATTGACAAAAACAGGAAGAGGGCCAGATTTGACCTATGGACTGTGGTTTGCCTGTCCCTCCTTTAGATCCTACCACTTTCATCTCTTTAGTATTCTTCTTGCATTTATTTATTTTCACATACTTTTTCCTTAGCCTTCCTCTCTCCCTTCTGCCCATCCTTCTCATTTGTGTTTTCTGCTTGTACTAAAAGGTTCAGCCCAGGGTTTCTTCCTCTGGAAATTCTTCCTTGACCCTCCAGGCTGGGTTAGGGGCTTCTCACCCATGCTCCTCTAGTACCTAGTGCTTACCTTTGTCTTAGTACTTACACCTGTCTGATTATTTTTACACTTACATATTATTTAGTGAGAGCTCTTCAGTTGTGACAAAAACCTCTCAAAGTAGCTTCATTGCAAAAAGTAAAAAATTAGTAGACATTAATTGGCTTCATAATTCAATTTCAAATATAAACCTGAAGCAATTTTATTTTTCTAGAATCTGTTAGCAGTTGTGTTCTATGGAGGCCCCTTTCCTTACGGGCATAGTGACATATGTCTCTATTTGCCTGGGATTATTCTGGTTTACACCTTTGTCGTCAAGCAATTATAAATAGTGCCTCTCATTAGTGCCCTGGAATTTGCAATAAATTATATAGTCACCTACTTAATGACATCCTAGTCAGATTTTATAACTTCTTGGTCACTTTCAAGGGCTAATATTAAGTCCTCTTTGTTCTATAACTCTTTTCTCTTATTTTCCCCCACCCCCACAAGCATAGGTGAGTTTGGCCCCCATTGGCATGAACAGGAAGGGAGCTGAGGTTCACATATTACTCTTCCATATGATCATTTCTCTGCCCTGTCCTTACTTCGCTGGTCTTGGGAATGGGAAAGAAAGTGACAAAAAGTTATTTCCTTAAATGGCTGTTCATGGATGGTTTTTAACGGCCCTTTTCTCTTGATTATTGCTATTATACTGACCTTAAGTCCTCTCTATGTCACAGGAGTCCAAACATTAGCTCTCTTGTAGGGGTACTTCTGTATTATACTTTGGGGAAGATCCCAGGGGCTCAGTCTTGCACATTCAGCTTCTTTGGGAGAGGCCTGGTTGAGGCTCATCCTCCTCCCACATCAGCCACCTTCTTGGGTGGTCAACCTCACAGCCCTTCCTGCTGGATCTATTTAGCCTAGTGTACAGCCCTCTTGGGGATACTAGTAAGATAGTATCTTCCCCAGACAACTTCTGTTGTATCAGCTCTACCCATGGAACTGTCATCTCTTCCTGCCAAATAGAGGTAGCATTGGGTCCCCTTGGCCTTTCTTTCTTGGCTTCACAGGTCTTCTCCTTTCTTCACATCCCAACAGCAATGGCCTCTTTGCCAGTTTAGTGGTTCAGAAACTTTCATAAAACAGATGGTCAACAGCTCCTGAGTACTGGTAGTGGGAACATCATGTTTTGTGCAACTACGTCTTATAGGAAAAAGGTTAGGGGCTGAGATAAATCGAAGGTTCTCCTCCATGCGAGGGGCAGTGGGTAGAAATAAGAAATGGTTGATTTTCAGCAAATTCTCTCTTCTTTTAAAAGGCAGACTCCTTCCCTGTCCCTAGCCCCTATCTGACATCTTAAGGAAAGTAGAAGAGTACTATAAAAGGGGGATTTTATACCTCAGCCCTTCCAGGTGTTTGTGGGAGAACTTAACATCATTTTGTTATAGTACTTCAGCTGTTGATTTGATCACAATTCATGGAAAATGGAAACATCTCTCACTTAATACTTCAAACTACCATGTTACAAACCCAAAGCACAGACAGGCCACCACAGAGCTGGCCTTCAGCAAGGGTGACAAGGGACTTGTTTGCTGGCCTCACTGTCTTCCCATCCCTTACTTCCTCTTCTTGTGTGTTGATCTCTTTCTATTTGTTTGTTTGTTTGTGGTGAAAACACTTAAGATTTACCCTCTTAGCAAGTTTCAAGTATACAATACAGTATTGTTAACTATAGTCACATCACTATACCTTAGATTGCCAGACCTTATTCTTCTTGCATAACTGAAACTTTGTACCCTTTGGTATTGGTCTCATTCTGTTCTAGAGTTTGTTAGCTTCCTCCATGTGGTGGGGGAGAAAGTACATGACTAGTGGACATTCCAGGCTTATATTATTGCAGTTGCCAACCTAGAAAAGAGATCAATCTTCTCTTCTGTTTCATATATATATTTATGTATATTTATTCATAAACTTTCCCTGGGAAAATATTATATGCATATATTTTTATATATACATATAATATTAATAGGTAATACTATATTTTCCCTGGGAGATATACATATATGTGTGTGTGTGTGTGTGTGTGTGTGTGTGTATATATATATATTTGTATATATATGTGTGTGTATATATATATGTAAAACTGGTCTTGCTTGTGTCATATATCCATACTTTGGGCCAAACAATGTGGCCAAGGAGATGAGATACTTACCCAGGCCATGAATTTATTTCTGTGATAGGAGTGGGGAGGAGATTACTGTGATTGGAAGCCCTCCACATCCACCAAGAACCCTATGGGATTTAAAAAAAAGTTTATTTATATATTTTATTTTTGGCTGCATTGGGTCTTTGTTGCTGCGTGTGGGCTTTCTCTAGTTGTGGTGAGCAGGGGCTACTCTTCGTTGCGGTGCACGGACTTCTCATTGCGGTGGCTTCTCTTTTTGCGGAGTATGGGCTCTAGGTGCATGGGCTTCAGTAGTTGTGGCGCACAGGCTTAGTTGCTCTGCAGCATGTGGGATCTTCCCGGACCAGGGCTCGAACCTGTGTCCCCTGTATTGGCAGGCGGATTCTTAACCACTGCGCCACCAGGGAAGTCCCTCCTATGAATTTTTTAATGGGGAAGTAGCAACACCTCCAAGTGAAAGAGTAGCAGGGACAGCTACCTGAAGAATAGAAGAGAGAATGATGAGTCATTCCAGTTTAAATCAACCTAGACCAGTCAGTTACTTGCTGATCCATGAACTAGTTACAGATCCATGAGTAAACCCAGCTGAGGTCAGTGAAGATCAGAACAACTGCCCTCCTGAGCACAACTTAATTTTCTTTCAACCCACGGAATCCTGGGCTAAGTAGCCTGTTGTTTTGGAAAGGCTTGTTACTCAGCAATAGCTAACTAATACATGTACTGAGTTATTACTTGACAGATGTGCTGCCAAATTTTGATCAATGTATAGCTTTTATTTTTGCCATCACTGAACACACACAAACACACACACACACACACACACACATGTATACACCACATATTATTGCAGCAAGATCTGTCCCAAAGTGTTAAGCTCTGTAGGTTGTGGAATAAGGCATAGAGTGGGTTACAACTTGAAACTTGAGGCAAGAGGTATAATATAATGAAAAGTTGGCACTGAAGAAAGTGCAGACTTCCTAGAACCTGCACAGAACTCTTGCTCATGAATAGAAAAAGAGAACATGGGCAGAGCAGTAAAAAGTTCTATTAAAATAATGACATGAGACTGAAGTGTGATCAAGTGACTAGTGCGCACATTGTGGAATTTTCCATAGGCTCATAGAAGTCCCAGAGATTGTTGAGTTCTGGCCAATACCTTGATTGCAGCCTTGTGAGAACCTGAGCAGAGGGCCCAGATAAGCTGTGCCCTGACTCCTGACCCACAGAAACCATAAAATTTTAAAATGTGTATTGTTTTAAGCTGCTAATTTTGTGGTAATTTGTTACACATATATGGAAAACTAATACAGGGGAAGAAAGGTTATCACAAGGGTCCACCATTACTATTCTTGGATTAAACCGTGAAGTCTGTCTGTCTAGCATGATGGTTAACTGCTTGAACTCTGGGAGTGAATGCAGGATCTGCCAGTTATTAGCTGCATGACTTTGGGTGATATACCTCTGTGTTTTTAAATCTGTAAAATGGTGATAATATTATCATGGGGATTTAGAGCATTAATTATAATAGTCCATGCTCAGTACAGTGGTTGTGTTGTAATAAGCACCCAGTAAACATTAGCTTTCATATTCAGCTGAAATCATTATTGTATTTGTAGCCCTTAGCATAGTACATATCTTTATATGCACTCAGTATATATTTATAGAAAGCAAGGGGTGAATGGGTGAGTGAGTGATGTAAAGGATGGCTGGAGAGATGGATAGATGGTGACTTGCTACCTGTGAGAATTGTTTTACATTTCTTTTAAAAAGTCACTGCTCTTTAAATTTAAGCCCATCAGGGTCCTGGGATAAATAGACAAAGGATGGCAGAGCTTGCACAACACATGTCTTGCTCCGCAGCAGCCAAGACAACAGAAGACTCAGGTGCTCAGATGCAGTGCCTGGCAAGTCCCACAGGGACCACATCTGCAAAGTACCAGGCTAGGAGGCACTTAGGATGCATCCTCCCTTACTCTCCTCTTCTTTGTTTGCACTTGCTTTGTTCTCTTGCTGCACTGCTACCTCCCTGGTTAACTGTAAACTCATACTTCTCTTCTCTCCCCTAACCTGCTCCCACAAGACATCCTTCCTCTAAGCTGCATGGAAAGGATAAACTTGCTGAGCAATAGCAGGTACAGATTAACTACATGAAGTATAATTATTTCACCTGCATGGCATAGGAGGAGGGGAAAACACAAGGAATGTTTGCAGTGCTGAGTTAAAACTCTGACAACGTGATCTAGAATATGAACCAGTGAAGTGATGCCTGTCTAATAAATACTTAGAGTCTGGGTGCTTCAGAACTTACAGAGCAGTTCTGGGTCTTTGTGAACTTTTGTTATAATGAGGCACAATTTTGCTTCCTCATGAGAGGCCTGGGATGCAGCTGTGGAGTGGTGAGAAGGTGCAGAGCTGGAGTCAGAAGCCCTGGGTTAGAATCCCACCTCCAGTTCTTACTCTTTGTGTGGGGCTGGGGAAATTGCAGACTGTTTCCTCATAATGTAATGTTACGATGACACAGTACAAACAGAGTTACATATGTGAATGAAAGTAAAAGTGCTCTGAAGACTTTCAAAAAGTTGACTTTTGCTGAGTCCTTTCTCTTTCTAGGACTCAGTTTCCTCAGTTATAAACTTTGGGGATTGGTTCAAACCAGTGGTTTTCAAACTGTGCTCCAAGCAGGGGGCCATTCCAGGCCACAGTGGGGAGGAGCCAGGATGCTGCTGAGAGGCCAGACATGACTCCTCCCAAAATTTATAATGAAGGAAGATGAGTCCCATTTGGATCTACCTTACATAATAGGATTCTCAATAAAATTTATTTTACAGGTAATGATCTAAAAAAAAAAAGAAAGAAAATCGCTACACTGGGTGGTGGCTGAGTTCCCATGGCAGGCACCTTAGCACACTCTTCCACAGTCCCCAGGATGTGCGTGATTGCATCAGGGAGACAGGAAGTTGTATAGAAGACAAAGACAACCACACTACGGTGTCAAGGTCGTGCAGTGGGGGTCAGGAGACATAGGCTCTGCCTCGTTATTGGCTACCCACATTGCCACTGTTGGCTCCTCAACCTTGGTCTCAGTTCCCCAGTGTCTAGGATGCGACTGTAATACCCACTTTTCACAGGTGCTCAGGTCTTGGAGAGAATCTCATGAAAATGCTTTGCACCTGGTCAGCACTGGAAACAGGTGGAATTTTCTGGGACACTGAACCTCTTGTTAGCTCTGTTATTAAATACCAACTCCTGCTGGTCTGTGTGTTATAAGCTGGTATTAAAAGCACTTAGAGAGATGTTTGGATGCAGAATACTTCAAATATATATATCCCTGCTGCTGCTGTTGTTACGAAACACATCGAACAGTACTCCAACTGTGGTGCCTGTTGAAAAAGAGGAGCAGGTAAGCTCCCCCAGGCATCATAAAGAAGGGCCTAATAGCTCGTGTTTTTGCTGCTATCCAGCTGGTTTATGCATTTGGCATTTAGCCTCAGCTCTTTGCATGGTATTTATCACTGCGATTAAGTAAGGGGCAGAGACATTTGGAATGGCTTTGGCCGAGAAGTCACCTGAGCCTTGTTGTTTTTATGTTGCAATTATGGAGCACAAGCATTGTGTGTTCCTGCTGATTTTGGGCAGGCCAAGATTTGCCATCTAGATGACAGGAGGGAAGCAAGTCTGCAGTGCTAACCAGAATATCCCCAAGGTTAGAGCTGAAGTCCTCACAGTGCCTTTTCCCCACCCTGCTGTCCACTGAACTCTGTGAGAGTGTCCATTAACTAATAATCACTCATGGAAAGCCTTCTATGTGTTGGGCCCTCACCATATCTTAACTGTTTCAACATTCCTATGTAATGAGAAATAGCATTATTTCCATTTTGTTTAAATGAGCTGAAGGAATCCCAGATAGTCTAAGATTGTTTATAGTTTAAGCGGTTTAGTAAAGATTTAAGATGTGTGGACAAAGGGCTGGATTTTGTGGTATAACTAGGAGTTGACGTGCTGAGGGGGATGGAGAACCTTCAAATAAAGTCAGTGACCACAGCCTGTAAACTTAAAGGGCTGGGCAAATATTAAAAGGCATCTCAGGGAGAGAGAAAAATGTTCTATAAAAACCCGTGAGACACAGGAATCCTGGTGTCTTGTCCTAGCTCTAGTAATAGCAAGTTTCTCATCTTTTTTAACCCCACCCCCTTCATCTCGCCAATGGAGAGAGCACACCTGTTCTCCCTTCCTCTGGGCGTGATGTACTATGCTCACTGTTTACATGATATAGGATGAAAGTGTTATAAAAAGCAGAAAGCATTCATCAGATGCAGCTAGTATCTCATCAGCTCTGGCTCTATATTGGCACCGTGAACCCATTTCCATGATCTTATTATTCATGTATCTATACAACAAAGACCTCTTTGTTGTACAGAGTCCTACAATCTTTAATGCTGAGACAGTTGGATGGAAACTATTTGCAGGACTGTTCTGTCAGTTCAGTTCACAAGTTTTCTGTCAGTAGCCTCCCAGCTGTCCTAGGATTGCATTAAGTGTGTCTGTGGACGGGGAGGTGTGTGAGGATACAGGAAAAACAGGGTAACATTTAAAAGGAAAAGGCAGCTGCTTCCACAAGACCATCAGCTCATGGTGTTCCTCCTTCCTCCCTGTTCTTTCTCAGTCTCTTATGCCTCTCTTTTCCTGCCCACACTGAGATGTTGCAGCTCTGGGAGCCTCATTCTTGGACCTTTTCTGTTCTTTTTCTAAACTCACAGCCATTACCTTGAAAGAGTGCACCTCCCTGGAGTACAAGAGAAGAGAACTTTATTTCTCTCCACTTTCATATCTGCTATCTGGGGCTTGTTCTTCCTAACCGTTGAATGAAATCCAGGGCCATCCCACGATTTTTCTGATCACTCTGAGGTTTTGACTATAGCATCCATTAAAACCAAGTATCGAAATTAACTGAACTTAGAACCAGACACTTCAACTGTTGAATCACAAAGGATTAAAGCAAGATTTTTTAAAAGACACATATTTGACCAGTGTGAGATATCTCATTGTAGTTTTGATTTGCATTTCTCTAATGATTAATGATGTTGAGCATCCTTTCATGTGTTTATTGGCAATCTGTATATCTTCTTTGGAGAAATGTCTATTTAGGTCTTCTGCCCATTTTTGGATTGGGTTGTTTGTTTTTCTGCTGTTGAGCTGCATGAGTTGCTTGTATGTTTTGGAGATTAATCCTTTGTCAGTTGCTTCATTTGCAAATACTTTCTCCCATTCTGAGGGTTGTCTTTTCGTCTTGTTTATGGTTTCCTTTGCTGTGCAAAAGCTTTTAAGTTTCATTATGTCCCATTTGTTTATTTTTATTTTTATTTCCATTTCTCTAGGAGGTGGGTCAAAAAGGATATTGCTGTGATTTATGTCATACAGTGTTCTGCCTATGTTTTCCTCTAAGAGTTTGATGGTGTCTGGCCTTACACTTAGGTCTTTAATCCATTTTGAGTTTATTTTTGTGTATGGTGTTAGGGAGTGTTCTAATTTCATTCGTTTACATGTAGCTGTCCAGTTTTCCCAGCACCACTTATTGAAGAGGCTGTCCTTTCTCCACTGTATATTCTTGCCTCCTTTATCAAAGATAAGGTGACCATATGTGCATGGGTTTATCTCTGGGCTTTCTATCCTATTCCATTGATCTATATTTCTGTTTTTGTGCCAGTACCATACTGTCTTGATTACTGTAGCTTTGTAGTATAGTCTGAAGTCAGGGAGCCTGATTCCTCCAGCTCCGTTTTTCTTTCTCAGGATTGCCTTGGCTATTCGGGGTCTGTTGTGTTTCCATACAAATTGTGAAATTTTTTGTTCTAGTTCTGTGAAAAATGCCAGTGGTGGTTTGATAGGGATTGCATTGAATCTGTAAATCTACAAACAGATTTGTAGATTTGTAGATTTGTAGTAAATGCTAGAGAGGGTGTGGAGAAAAGGGAACCCTCTTGCACTGTTGATGGGAATGTAAATTGATACAACCACTATGGAGAACAGTATGGAGGTTCCTTAAAAAACTGAAAATAGAACCACCGTATGACTCAGCAATCCCACTACTGGGCATATACCCTGAGAAAACCATAATTCAAAAAGAGTCATGTACCAAAATGTTCATTGCAGCTCTATTTACAATAGCCAGGACATGGAAGCAACCTAAGTGCCCATCAACAGATGAATGGATAAAGAAGATGTGGCACATATATACAATGGAATATTACTCAGCCATAAAAAGGAACAAAACTGAGTTATTTGTAGTGAGGTGGATGGACCTAGAGACTGTCATACAGAGTGAAGTAAGTCAGAGAAAAACAAATACCATATGCTAACACATAGATATGGAATCTAAAAAAAGAAAGAAAAAAAAAAAGGTCAGAAGAACCTAGGGGCAAGACGGGAATAAAGATGCAGACCTGCTAGAGAATGGACTTGAGAATACGGGGAGGGGGAAGGCTAAGCTGGGACAAAGAGAGTGGCATGGACATATATACACTACCAAACGTAAAATCGGTAGCTAGTGGGAAGCAGCCGCATAACACAGGGAGATCAGCTCGGTGCTTTGTTATCACCTAGAGGGGTGGGATAGGGAGGGTGAGAGGGAGGGAGATGCAAGAGGGAAGAGATATGGGGACATATGTATATGTATAACTGATTCACTTTGTTATAAAGCAGAAACTAACACACTATTGTAAAGCAATTATACTCTAATAAAGATGTTAAAAAAAAAAAGAGTCAGCTTTATAGCAAAAAATAAATAAATAAATAAATAAAAGACATATTTGTTTTCATTTGTTAAAGGACAATTTTCAAAAAATACAAAATCATGCTGCCATACATATGTAAAATGAACATGTGTCAAAGATTTTATCTAGTTTATTAATGAATGAGAGAACCCATAAGATGATTAATACAATTGAAAGGGAAATCTGAAGAGCAGACATATTTACAGGCAATCGAGAATGTTAAAATGAATTTGTTAATATTTACAAATCTGGTTAATATCCTGTAAGGCAGCAAACTGTTTTTCTATGGGGCAGAAATCAGTTCCACCTCTACGAGACAAAATTCATTTGCATTTCTATGGATAAAAAATAATTTGCATTATCATCATTTCCTTACAATTTACAGAGTTGTAGAATAGCCTCGTCCAAGACAATCAAGGTACAAAGCTCTATAGAATCAGATAACCCTGAAGGGTTTGCTAGACAATGCTCAGCATTCTACTGAAAGGATACCTAGTAATCTTTTGCTAGACATTTCAAAGTCTTTTATAATTTTCCTGATTGCAGTACTCTCACAGAAATATTAGTCCTATTATTTTTAGTGATATATATAACTGAAGATTTTGGTGATATTAGTAAGTAAATTTAAAATTATTTTAAAGCAGTTTTCATTTCATTTCTATTTCAAATCTTTACATTTTATATTTTTGTCTGTGCTTTTTAATGTATGCAAAGCGATGGAACTTGTAAATACTTTGTACAAGAATAAACATAAATATATATATTAAATATTTGTGATGTAAAAAAATCATTTACCAGTGAAGTACCAATGAAGATGTATTGTCACAACATTTGGCGATCAGTTCCAGAGACTAAGATAAAAGTTCTCAATATCTACAGAGACAGAGTCTCTTGTGAGAGCCCCAAAGCTCTGTTTTCCCCTTGTCAACTACACAGGCCATATCCCATGCTACTAGCTGACCCATTAGTCTAAAATGGTTAGCATGCTCAAGAACCAGTCACCAGCATTGAAAGCTGGCTTCCTGAAAATATTGCAGTAAGGTAGATCATTACGTTGATAGAGTCTCAGTAGATTTATTGGAGGAGAGAAGGCAAAGGACGATATGTTTGAGGATATTGGGGTCTGGTTTAATGCGAGTCATTTGATTCAGGGGTTTTATTGGGTTGGGCAAAGAGTTGACAGAATAGTTCAGGATCCATGGCCAGAGCTAGGTGGTGGTTTCCAAGTAAATCTTGAGGAGACAGTTGTTTGATATTATTTATTGCACCAAGAAAGGGGTTTTCACTCAAATAAGGATAAATTGCATACTATAGTGTCAGATTAATGGGTTTTCAGGAAGTCCCTTATATTAGTTTCCTGAGGCTGTAGAACAAAGTACCACAAACGTAAAACAACAGAAATTTATTCTCTCACAGTTCTGGAGGCTGGAAGTCTGAAACCTAGGAGCTGACAGGGTCACACTCCTTACAGAGGCCATAAGGGAGAATCCTTCTAGCCTCTTTCAGTGTCTGGTGGCTGTCGGCATTCCTTAGCTTGTAGTTGTACCTCCCTCTGCTCCATCATCATGTCAGCTTTTCCTTCGTGAATGAGTGTGTCTCTTTGCCTCTTTCTTATAAGGATGCATGTGATTGCAATTAGGGTCCAGACCCAGATGATCCAGGATAAATGCCTTCTCTCAAAATCCTTAATTTAATCATATCTTTTTCCATCTAACATAATGTCCATTCTTTTGCTGTATAAGGTAATATTCCCAGGTTCCAGAGATACAACATGGATATCTTTTGGGGGTGTGTACTAGGTTGAATAGTATCTCCTCCAAACTTCATGGCCACTTGGAACCTCAGCATGTGACTTTATTTGGAAATAGGGTCTTGGAAGACGTAATTAGTTAGGATGAGGTCATATTGGGCTAGGGTGGGCCCTAATCCAATGACTGGTATCCTTATAAGGAGAGAAACAAAGACAGAAACATACAGGGAGGGGAAAACAGAACACATTGAGATGATGGAGGCAGAGGTTGGAGTGATGTGTCTACAAGCCAAGAAATGCCAAGGATTGCCCAGAGCCACCAGAAATTAAGAGAAAGGCATTGAACAGATTTTCTGGAGCTTTGAGGAGAGCATGGCCCTGCCGACACCTTAATTTTGGACTTACAGCCTCTGAAACCATGGGAGAATATACTTCTGCTTTTTAAAGCCACTCAGTTTATGATAATAGGTTACAGCAGCCCTAGGAAACTAATACAGTAAGCCATTTCTCAGCTTACCACATTTCAGAAAAACAATTTCATCTTCCTGGGCAAGAGTTAGTGGAAAAGTCCAGTAATGTTAATAAAGGCTCTTGATTTTTAATCCAGCATCTGTCTGACTGGTTCCAGTTCTCACCTCACCTGAGGCCTCACTCAGAAGCCTCTACCTCTTGAAGGCTATTCTTTTAATTAATTAATTTATTTATTTGCACTGGATTTTAGTTGTGGCAGGCGGGCTCCTGAGTTGTGGCTCGTGGGCTCCTTAGTTGTGGCATGCGAACTCTTAGTTGCGGCATGCATGTGGGATCTAGTTCCCTGACCAGGGATTGAACCCCGGGCCCCCTGCATTGGCAGTGCACGGTCTTAACCACTGTGCCATCAGGGAAGTCCCTCTTGAAGTCTATTCTTGATCCTGCTCATCAGATCCAGCTTTCTCAGATGACTGAGCCAGGATGACTCAAGTCATAATTTGTTTGGTCCGTAACCTCTTGGCCTACCAGAGGGCACCTGCAGCTCTGGTGGGAAGTTCCTGGCCTGCTGATAGCTTGCCCCCTCCAGGCTCCTTTGATTCTTCTTGTCTGCTGGCTTCTATGGCATTTCAGAGCTCGGTCCAGCATAAGCAAGAGCATGAAAATGCCTTGTGGGAACAACTCTCAACCAGTGGAGAATAAGAGTTGGTGGGTTGATGCCCCGATCTCTTTGCCCCTTTAGTGGGTTACTTCTGAAATGTATTCAATACAATTTTTCATTTTTTTGACTTTATTTCCTGTTTAACTTTCCCCACTTCCTCATTTATGTCTCCTGTTATCACCTCCCAAGTAAACTAGCACCCCAGGTCCTCATCTCAGAGTCCGTATTTGAGGGAGCCCTGATAGGAACACGTAGCATTGAACTCTGCTGGGTCCAGCCCTCACTCTCTCCCTGACCCTCTTCCTTCTCTCTGGAGTCATGAGCTTCTGTGTCCCCAGCAGTTGCTCTTGCTCTGCCCACTGGCATGTCTCCTCAGATGCCCAGGCCCCCTCCACATCATTTTATAGCTACTTTTGTAGAATTGGAGGCAACAGATAAGAGAGAGGTGGCTTTTGAGGAATCACGACTGTATCACAAAGCTCATGCACCATTTCCCCTTCTCCTTCTGTTGGATCCAGTCAGGCAGGAAATTAAAGAGACTCTCTGATTGGATGACATTTCCAGCCTCTTGGACGTGCTACAGTTTGTATAATCATGTTCCTAGTGAAGGCTCTTGAGAAGTCCTGTTTTTCAGCTTGCTTCCATCCTTTTTTCCACATTCACCTTAAAGCCAAATAATATAGAGCAGAGACCTGGGTTGAAGAAGGTGACAACATGCTGGTTATTCTGCTTCCCCATTCAAATCCCCCCTCCACCCTTGTCCCTTGCTCTTTGTCCCCGGAGTCTGAGCACATGACTGAATTACCAGAATCAATGTTGGTTTTCCTTCTTTCTTCCCCCTTTCTGGCTCTCATGAAAGGAGCCATGGTTAAAAGAGGATTCCCAAACATTGAAAATAAGCGTGTATCTTGTCTCCTGGCTTAGACAAGGGCATTGTTTTTGTATGTGGATGCATGTGTTTGGCTTGGTTTCAGCAGCAATTATTTTGACGTCTTCTCTTGTCCTACCTAAAGTCAATATTTTCACACTATACATAACCTTGGCCCATTTTCCTTCCGGTTGGGAACCTGCCCTTATTCAGCCTGGTGCAAATGCCCGGGAAGGCATGCCACCCCATCCAGTGGGAAAGGAGCCACATGGAACTGGGTGTGTGTTGCTCCATTCATTGTGGAGGTTCAAGTGTGTATCTGTCTGTAACACCAGCCTGCTGGACGCAAGTTACACCCTAAACCCTATATCTCTGTAAATTACCCCTGGCAGTTTCATTACAGCCTGGGGTACCCCAGCTAACACTGGCAGCTAACTTAACACCAATCAGTCTTTCTAATGCATTTCATTAGGAGCTGAGGCCATCATTCATTCCGTGCCTGCTCGGCCACAATGTTGATTTGTGTCTCCTTATTGTGTGAACGAATATGCATCCCCAAAGACCTGAGATTTCCTCAGGAAGACAGTGCTGCTGAGTGCTCCCTATTTATTGCTTAGCATAAGAATATATATTACCTTTTATTACATGGCTATTAGAGAGTAAAATCTGGGGAGGGGTTTCCATTGGAGTGTAGTGAGCATAATTATAAATTCAGAGATGATGTGAAATATGCCCTTGCTAGAATATTCACTGAGTTATCAAATAGGGTTTTCTTCTGGTGACACCAATTAATTCATACCCCGTGTGAGACCGTGATACTCTCCCTCCTTCTTATTCCTGCTTTCCAGGCTTTGTTTATCCCTTATCTATACCCCTGTATCTAGCCAAGAATTGGACAAATTGAATGAAAAAGAGACTATTCCTAGCTCTCTGGTAAAACCTCAGCAAAACCTGTGTCTCTCTGTCATTTTTGTGTAGGATCTGAGGTGAATATCCAGGTCTTGGGGGAGAGAGGAAGTGGAGGGAATGAAAAAAATGCTTCTCTGACAGAGAGACCAGGAGCAACTTTATCCGGCTCAGCACAAATACCTGCACCGTGGTCACCTCAGCCTGCCCCCTACACCACTCCCTTATTAAAACTGGGGGCGAGAAAAATTGGTGCTTAAGTTAAAGCTTCAACCAAGCAGTTTTTGATTACGTAGCTAGAATTTGCTCAGCAGATCCTCATGGTTCATACTAACCTTGGCAAGGTCTCAATGGCCATATTTTCACAGTTGACTTATTCTTGAATAATTTCTGCAACAAATTAGGCATAGAAAGCTTTTCCTCTAACCTCAGTCATGCGTATTTTTTTGCCTCTCTACATTACCCCTAAGCCTCTTTGGAACTTTTATCATAAAGGCCATAGGAGAGACAATTCAGCTTTTTTGCCTACATTTGTGTGTCCACTGTGGGCATCAATAGGTGGACTGAAATGGGCTGACTAAGGCTCATAACTGAGTGGTAGATGGAACCTGATCTTCCCAGCTGTGTCCCTGCCACCCACCTGCTCCCTCAGCTTGTGTCAGCAATAAACTTGCCCTTGCCTACACCTCCATCCCGTCCAGATCCCTAGTGCCCTCGCACAGCCAGCTTTGTTCATTACTCTCCTCTCTAATCCCTTGCCTCTCTGTCCATCACACACACAAACCTTGATTTGCATCAATCTTTGCACTCTCTACGACAAAAAACAAAACAAAATACAAACAGACAACAGCAACAAACCCAGTTCCTTTGCTTTCTGAACCAGTGAGTGTGTGTGTGTATATGTGTGTTTGTGTATGTATGGGTACCTTAGGGTGATAGTGAAAAAATAAAATCATAATCTGTAGTAAGGGAGTATAGCTTGAAAGACCATATTCAGCGTTGTGATTTTACGTTTAGAAGACAGAAAAAACCCCCCACAAAAGTCTTGTTTTATTATCTGTATTACACAATGTAAACAAGATTTGACAAGACCTGGAGAAGACTCCAAGAAAATGTCTTCTTTTGTTTTATGAAACAAATTACTCAATGTAAATCCGACTTGGAAAAGCTGGACAAGAAGGAAAAGTAGTCCCTGCCATTACACAAGGGAAGGTGTTATACTGCCTTGATGAAGGGGTCAAACTATGAGGTAGGGTTATAAGGATTGTGTTTGTTCGTTTCACTCGTTGGGTCTGTTTGGTTAATGAGTTACCCCTCCACCATATCCTGTTTGTAGTGAAATCCTGGTAACTTCTACTAACAGAGCAGTTTTCTGATTTGTTTCTTCAGGGAATAAGTTTCCTATCCCATGCTCAGAGCTGACCAAAATGTAAACACGTGTCTTCCTTTCCTTGGTTTAAGATTTTTTGCCCCTGATTGAAATGAAAGTATCACTAGGAGCTGTAGTTCTTTTAGCCAAGTCTTAGTCACTGTCACCTAAGAACAAAAGTATGTGAGCAAAGCAAGGAGAGAGGGTATTAGTACAGTGAGCAATTGAGAGAGGGAAGGGAGGTATCCAGGTTGATTTTTTTGCACTGACACTTCTCTGCTCCTTGTATCCATACTCTTTGCCATGTAACATAGTAGTTCTTCCCTTAAAAGGATGAGATCAGGGGAAAAGTTTCATGACACTGGATTGGGCTGTGATTTCTTAGATATGACACTAAAAGTGCAAGCAACAAAAGAAAAAAAAATAGGTAAATTAACTTCACCAAGATTTAAAAATTTTGTGTGTAAAAGGATACTGTCAACAGAGTGAAAAGGCAACCCATGGAATGGGAGAAAATATTTTCAAATCAGATATCTGATAAGGGATTAATATCCAGAATATTTAAACAACTCCTGCAACCCAAAACAACAACAAAAAAGCAAACATCCCTATTAAAAAGTGAGCAAAGGACTTGAACATTTTCCAAAAATGGTGTACAAATGGCCAGTAAGCACCTGAAAAGATGCTCAGAATCACTAATCATTAGGGAAATGCAAATCTAATCCACAGTGAGATACCCGTTAGGATCATTATTGTTAAAAAAATAGAAAATGACAAATGTTGGTGAGGATATGGAGAAATTGGAACTCTTATTTAGTGCTGGTAGAAATGTAAACTGGTGTGGCCCCTCTGGAAAATGGCATGGCAATTCCTCAAAAAATTAAACAGAATTACCCTATGTTCCAGCAATTCTTCTTTTGGATATATACCCCCAAACTGAAAACAGGGACTCAGATATTTGTGCACCTATATTTCGTAGCAGCATTATTCGTGATTGCCAAAAGGTAGAACCAACCAAAGTGTTTATCCGTGGATGAATGGATAAACAAAATGTGGTAGAAACATACAATGGAATATTATTCAGCCTTATAAAGGAAAGAAATTCTGACACATGCCACAACGTGGATGAACCTTGAAGATATTATGGTGAGATAAACCAGTCACAGTACTGTGCACTTAAAAATGTAAATTTTATGTTATGTATATTTTATCACAAAAAAGGGGTGGGACTAGCCATAGAAGAGGAGGAAGTGGTAGTGTGTCAAGGCTGACCCTAGGCTTTGTGAGGCCTCCTGTGCTTCCCCTTGCTCTTTTGAGCTTCTGCCCTGGCCTGGGGAGGGGCTTCTCAATAGCCATTCAGATGCCCATTCAGACCGAGCCCTAGAATGAGTTAAACACACATGGAGCAGATCTGAGTCCAAGCCTCAGCGAGGAGCCAGGATCTCTGCATCCACAGTTTGAGGTGGAACCACCCAGATGAGCCCTGCCTACATCAGCCAGCTCTCTCCATAACCCATAATTGGTTTAATGAGGTTAGTAATTATTATTGAAACCTCTGATTTTGGAGTAGTTGTTACGCAGCAGTGTTGGGAAGCAAGAGTTAAGGTGGGGAAGAAAATGTCTAGTAGGGTGCTCCTTGAAAGACCAGTATTTTTGGCCTCATAATTCTTCGAGTGGCCAGCTATTTCTCGTCTAATCGAGATATGTTTAATTAGGGTTATTGCTGAGGATCTCTTAAATTTCCCTTACTGCTTCTTCCATTGTAGACTAAAAACAGACCCTTAAGTCTGTCAGTTCTGTTTGACTCCTATGTACCAGCCACTAGCTCTGTCAAAACACTATTTAAGTTGTTTCACATGGCTCTTCATTGCTCTTAGGATAAATTCCGACTTTTGTGACACAGCTTTTAAGTTTTACTTGCCCAGTGACTTCCTCTCCAGCTTCACCTCTTACTGCAGTCCCTCTCATTTTTATTCCTCCTGTAATCTCAATCTCAGTCTCTCTGTCTCTGTCTCTCTGTTTCTCTCTCCTTCCCTGCTTTTCTCTCTCACTCTCTCTTTCTTGTGGCTTTCAAATATGGTACCCTTCTACCTGGAACATCCCTCCACTCTGATATTTTACCAAACTGCTTCCTAATAATCCTTCCAGTAGGTCTGAATTTAAGTGTTACTTCCTTAAAAGGGTCTTCCATGAACCCTCAGACCAGCAAGATGGCTCATACTGTGTGCACTCCCATTGTACTCCTGCAGCATCCCGCCTTTGCTTTATAAACAATATGCTTGTGCTCAGTGTGTCTGTCTTGTTCGCTCCATCCTCTCATTTTAGCTGGTATCAAAACATAGTGGGAGTACAATGCACTTTTGTTTAAAATATAATCTAATGAGTTAATGAATCAAAGTTGTGGCTCCAAGATCACTGTGTTCTCTTGTCAAGATTCACTAGTGGGTTCTGTTAGTTAAAATTTCACCTCAGCTTATAGAAAGTTAAATTGAACGAAGACTTAAAGATCATATAGTTCAATTCCAAATGAGCAAACTGAGATTCCTTCAAAGATAATTTCCTGAGAGATATTTCTGTTGGTGGGCTCTAAACTGGATGGTTCTAAGAGAATTATAAAATAAGTGTTTTGCCTCTGACCTCTGGGTTTACTAAATAGAGCATTTATTCTTGAACCTGCCTTTTAACTGAGTCCGTGCAAGTCCAGGGCCCATAGAAAAGGAAATTTATGGGCTTATGAATCTTCATTTGCAGTTCTTGAGAGTGTAATGATGACTTCTGATTTAGACATTCCCCAGAGATGCAGCTGAGCTAGTGCTAAAAACCCTCAACTGTTTGCTAGGATATCAGTCCTTCTCATCAGGACATTAATTCCTAGGAATGCCTTAGTCCCTCAGTTGGTGATTTCCATCACTCATTCCATGACTAGCAATTAATATTGATTAAGGGCCCATAGGACACCTAATTCTCCCCTATACTGGGCACGTATCTACTGGGAGCAAGAGAATTTGACTTGAAGCACAAAGTTTTACTTTAAATTCTAGGTCATCTTATTAAACATTTTTTTTTTCAATTTAAGCCAACTCTTTTACACTATGACCTGATACACACACATACACTCGCATACACACCTTTCCACTCAAAGGGTACTAACTGATACATCATCATTGTATTACATTATTATTCATTAAATAATATATTATTTAATTACATTATTATATATAAATAATAAGTATTAAATTACACTCATTAAATAAAAATATAATACTGTATAGGAAAATACTTTATAAAATCTAAAGAATAATATGAATATTTCATGGAAATTCTCCTAAGAGCATAAACTTTTTGATCAGATTCAGAAATCTGAGGAAAAATGGGCCTTCAGGACAAACAAACTGATCTGATTGTGTCATGCCCTGCTTGAGAACTCTTCACAGGTAACCTTGGCATTGTAGGGGAGGCCCAAATCATCTTTCCAGACTTATCCCTCTCCCACCCCCACCTTGTACCTTTGAGTTCTCACTCATCCTCTCCCCTCAGTCCAGGCAGCTTCTCTTATCTAGTAAACTCTGGTGCATTCCTCAAGGCCTAACCCCAAGTCACACTGTTCATAGGCCTGCCCTCCCATGAATTCCTGGTAGAAGGAATCCCTCCCTCTGTACACATTCGTAGCACAACATATACAGTACTGGGACAGCCCCTCTCACATCATGACAGATGTGTCTCATTCATCTTGCCATTCCCCAGCCCCTCCCAAAGAATGGCTACTCACAATGATAGTTTCCTCCTAGCTTGCACCATTATAACCAACAACAATGCACGTCTTCTTTCAGAGATGGTCCCTTAAGCCTCTCATTGGTTTCAGAACAATGGGCCAGAGTGAGGCTGGCCAGGGTTTGATCTAGGTTGGCCATTCTCATATTGCAATGGCTCCAGGATTTTGGGACTTTAGGGAATGAACAGTTCCAAGAGACAGGAGAGGACACTGTATCCCATCTGGATGTAAACTGCCTTGCAATGCACATTGACCACCGTCCCCCAAAGAGATTTGGAAAGATCTGCTGTCATCAGCCTTTGTGGTCCTCCCCATGGCCTTCCTAGTTTGATTGGCTATGTTTCCACAGGTACCAAACCTTCCCCACCTGGAACACAATCACTCCTGCAGTGACAGTACTCTGAGCCCTTCTCTAGAAATGAGGAGGAAAGGAAAATATCATTTGTGGAGCGTGTGCTGTGTGTGTGTATGAATATCAGCTCATTAATCATAACATTCGACAGATGAGGTAACCAAAGTGCAGAGATAAAGGGGCTTGATTAAGATCACATACCCAGGGAATGGTGGGAACTCCAATCTGTATAACTCAGTCTCATCTTTTTTCCACCCCCTTACCTTTGGAGACATGTCTTGTAAAATTCCACTCCAGTCACTTGATTAAATCTCCCTGGAAACTTACCCTGCACTTTTATGATCCAAAGCAAAATGACAAATGACTAAAGGGGAATAGAAATCATCCTTTAATCATCTCTTCAAGGCCATAAGAAGCATATAAATGCCTTTCTGGGGGGAGTAACAGTGCTTTCAGAGGGCAGTTTATATTCTGGCTGAATAATATCAACAGCAATAACAATAAAACAGAAAGCAGAGACCATGTGGAAAAGGCTGGTGAGGGCTTTGACACAGTCAAAAGTTCACGTTCAATGAGGGGCATTAATATTTCATATTCAATTCGTTTATTAGCCTAAGCACCCGAAGGTCATTTGGAGAGATTTTTCAGTTTACCAGCTTGGCAGTCTTTATTTGGAGAAGAGACATTGGGGATTTTCAAGGTGAGATAGAAGATATCCTCCAGGTAGCCAGATATGATGACTAGCTAGGGATGGTACATAATATTTAGCAAGCTCATTACCACCTGCCATTTCAGAACTGCATATCAACCCAGATTCATTTGATGTTCAGTTCCTTCTTGTGAACTGAAAGAGAAAAGGTACTGATATTTTTCTGAAGGCCCACCTAATATTGTGACATCAGTGTGTGTGTGTGTGTGTGTGTGTGTGCGTGTGTGTGTGTGCGTGTGTGTGTGTGTGTGTGAATTCCTATTCAATTGAGAGCTGCTCAGGTGGGGGCTGTGTCTTATTTTTAATTATGCTGAGAGTGGAGATTAATCAGTTAAACAGGATTTCCTGGGGCTCTTCTGGAATGCAGAACATTGAAGAAGACAGTGGAGGTAGTCAGGAAGCTCAGCACAGGGCTTTTAAATATTTTATATGGAAATATGAAGTGTTCTTTAATAACAACTCCTCTACAAGTATTGAATTGGTGAGATATACACGTATGTGTTCATATGACTTTGCTCATGGTTGGATTGTCAGGTGCATAATCAGAGTTGGTGAGATACAGCCATTCGTGGAGTATTTGTTGAGAGACAGGAAAACCTGGGAAGATGACTGGAAGATGAACATTAAAGATGAGTTGTGGGGGAAAGGAGAGGCAGCTCATATGTCTGCTTGTCTGTTTATCTGGAGACAGAAGGTTAAAAATTGGTTGGCTTTTGGACCCTCTATGTTGGGAAGTTTGGAAGACTAAATGGACTGGCTCTAGCCCCTGAGGTAGTAGAGGCTGGCGTTCATTCTAGCTATGATTTGGTCTTTGAGTAGACCAAGAAATCACAGTGCTCTGCATGTCACATGTTTCCTTCCACCCAGACAAGTACTCTGGGCTGCAAGTTCAGTAGTAGAGGGTTCATTTATTCACCCAGTCATTCATTTACTCACTTGCTCCTTCTGTTTTTCAACACATATTTTATTAGTAAACTATTATGGACAACTTACTCTGTGCCAGGTGTAGCATTAGGTCCTGAGACACAGAAATGAAAAATACGCTGTCTTGGCCCTAAGGGAACACAAAGGCTCTGCAGATAACATGTGAATTTCAATCTATCTGGGGAAAATCTCCATAAGCAACTATTCTTCTGGTGTCTTCAGTAATAAAGGCAAATAAAATATGCTTCAAATGCATAATTTCTATGATCTCAGGCCTTCATTGATGCTGTTTCCTGCATGGAATGTCTTCATCATCCTGCTTATACGCTAGAATCCTCATCTGGCCCTGTTCCCTCCACAAAGACTTCTGACCACTTGGATAAGACTATTTCCATCTCCATTCACTGAAACTAGTTCTGATCAGTCTTGGGTGTGAACTGCCTTGCATGTGACTTAATTGCTTTACAAGATTATACTCTGGACAGCGGAAATCACATCTAACATTATATTTATATGCCTTACAGCACAAAGAGCTTGTGACATATTGTGATGGTTTTAAACTATGTCAGTGAATTCTTTGACCCTCCTCTCTTCAAGAGGTGGTGCCTAATTCCCTTACCCTTGCATGTGGGCTGCACTTTGCCACTTGCTTCTGTTAAAAAGAATAAAGCAGGAGTGATGGTGTGCAATATCAGAGACTAGGTGATAAAAGACATTGTGGCTTATTGCTAGTTGTCTTTTGGGTCTCTCCCTCAGGGAGGAGCCGCAGCTGTATCATGAGGACACTCAAGCAGGCAATGGGGAGGCCCACACGCTTAGAAACTAAGGGCTCCTACCAACCATCAGACTAATTTTCCAGTCATGTGAGTGGGCCACATTGGAAGCAATTCTTTCAGTCCCACTCGAGCTTTCAGATGATGATGCCTGAGCTGATATTTTGACTGCAATCCCATGAACAGTTCTAAGCCAGACCACTCAGTTAAGTCATTCCTGGATACTGGGGTAATTTGCTGCATAACAATAGATTACCAATATCCAATACACATGTGTACATAGCAATAGATTACCAATATCCAATACACATGTATACTTGCTCATTAGGCCACCAATGACATCCATGTTGCTGAATCCTATGGATACTTTTTAGTCTTCATTTTATTTGTTTCGCAACAGCACTCAACACAGAAGTTGACCATGTCTTCCTTCTCTTTGAAAACATATTATGAAATATTTCCAGTATAAAATTCCAGGGTTTCATTAATCCCATTCTCCTTCTTACCTTCCCAGAAGTAATCATGATGTCTTTCTGCAGCTTGCTTTTTTTTGAGTTCGGCATTATTATGTTTATTTAGATTTATCTATGTTGACATATGTAGAACTAGAACATTCATCCTAACTGACATCTAGTATTCATTCTATGACTATGCCATAATTATTTATCAGTTCTCCTTTTAGGGTATTTAGGTGATTTTCAGTTTTTCACTCTTATTAATACCACTATGTTGTCATTCTTTAGATGAATACTTAATTCCATTTATAAGATTTCCCTAGGGTACATATTCACCTTTAACTTTCTAGTTATTAACAAAATAGTTTCCAGAACGGTTGTACTAATTTATGCTTCCGTCTGATGTACATGGGAAGTCCTATTTTTCCACATCCTCACAAGCCTTTTATATTACGAGGCTTGCTTTTTTTCCCCCTCTTTCTTTCCTTCCTTCCTTTGAATCTGATATAAGTTATAGTTTTCGTTTAATCATTCATTTTGTGTTTCTTGGCCACTTACATTTCTTTATCTGCGACTTATTTATATATATTAGCCCATTTTTGCCTGTGGTCATTTGCATCTTTTGGATTGATGAGAATTATTTACATATTCTATATACTAATATTTTCTTAAATAAATGTTTAGCTTGTCTGAGACATTTTTTTAAAACTCTGGTGTATTCTATAAATGAAAATTAAAGATTTTATAATGTAGGCAATTGTAAAATTTTTTGTAGTTTAGGCATTTTGTGTCCAGTTCAAGAAATTATATAATCCATGGCATGAAAAGAAATGATGGTGTGCAATATCAGAGGTTAGGTCATAATTATTATACATTTTTGTGTATATACATTTACAATTGTTATATTTTTTTGTATGTATAAATTTTACTTCTTCCTATTTAGGTGTTGACATATAACATTGACATAATTGACATATAACATTGTATAAGTTTAGGTGTACAATGTGTTAATTTGATACTTTGCATTTAGGCTTTTATTTCACATTTAATTGTTTGGAGTAAGGTGTGATGTAGAGATCTCATTTCATTTTTTAAATATATAGGTCGTTTCCCTAGAACTATGTACCAATATTGTATAGTCCATTCTTTCCCCACTGATTTATCATATTCAAGTATCAAAATAGTCATGGGTTGGTTTCTGAACTCTCTATTTTGTTCTATTGGTCATTTTTTTTCTATCACTAGGCAACTGTCATATTGTTCTAATTGTTATAGATTTATCATAAATTTTGATATAAGTCATATTTGTCTTATCTAATCTTGACGTTTTCCTTTTACAAGTAAGCGTTAGAAACAGCTTACCATGTTTTGTGAATAGCGCTTTGTGATTTTGTTTGGAATTGCATTTAATTTATAGAACAATTTGGGGAGGATTGACATTGCTGTAATATTGGTTTCCTCTAATAAATACGGTTATCACCAATTTATTTAGATTGTTTAAAACATACTTTAAAAGTTTTGTAAATTTTTCCTTAAAGATCTTGAAGAACTTATACTAGAAATGCTATTTCAACTACATTTCAAGCTTTCAATTTCTGATGTAACCATTTTATGACATCACAATTGATATTTTTTACGTCAGACTTTGAGTTTGAGGTGCTTTCTTATTAATTCCAAAGGTTTGAAATATTCTGAGATTTCCTACTTAAATTATTTTATTGTCTGCTAAAGTTGGCAGTTTTATTTCTTCCTTTCTGATCTTTATACTTTTTATTTTTTCCTGTTTTGTTGCACTGGCTAGGATCACCATTACAATGTTGAATGAAAATGATAGAATTTGAACTTGCCTTATTTCTGACACATTTCTAATGTTTATCATGTAGTATGGTGCTTTCTGTAGGCTTATGGTAGATATCCTTGATCAGTACCTTATTTTCCTTCATAAAATTTGACTATATACTTATTTTTTGCATTATTGGTTTAGTATTTGTAAGTACTAAATTTGTAGCTATTAAATAAATAATTATTGAAAAAACAAAAGAGTGCTCCCTAACCTGGTCTCTCTACACTTCCACTGAAGTTCAGGTGAAGTTATTTCCTCAGTCTTATCCCCTGTCTTTAACTATGGCACTGAATTTCATAGTTGGAAGGGACCTTAGGTACTGTCTTATGTAAATCAGACAAGTTAAGGGACAAGGATACTCAGACTTGAGATGTTCAAGAAGGCTTATGTCCCTTCTTGAGATGGTCCCTCCCTACCTATACAGCCTCATTTTCTGGATACTCTGTCTTGTACTTCTATGAGCTGCTTCAGTATGCCACGGTCTCTGTTTTGTCTTGGTTTTCATACTTGCTTTGTCCTCTCCCTGGAACAATCTCCCCCTCCCACCCACTCACCTGCTTTTATTCACTATCTTTTGATTCCTCAGGTCTTAGCTCAAGGTTCACTTTTTCTAGGGAATCTCCCATGACATGCTTATGCTAGGAGTATCCATGAAACCTGTACCTCTCCTATCATAGCACTTATTCTGTTTTAAGCTGTTACTTTAAAAATCATCTACCAACACACTGGACTTGAAAATTCTGTGTGGAAAGTTGCCACACAAATCTGACTCACACTTATTTTCTAAGAACCTAGCCCAGCATTCAACACTCAATAAATAGGCTGGCAATGAATATACTTTCACTCAGTGAGTGCATATCTTTTCCCTTACAAGCACAAAATGTCCCTGCTTCCATTAGACTGGTAACTATTCAAAACTCTGGTTGGAGATAGAGGTCGGCCTTGCTTGGTAAGGTAAATGTGTTTCTGAAGGAGTAAATTGAATTACTTTTAAATGTTCTAAAAGAGATTGCTATTTAAAGGATCCATTTAATAGATCTTTTCACAAAGCAAAGAATGTGATTATAAAAGTAAGCATTGCTTATCCTTCTGCAACGTCAGGCTTTTAGAGTGTGCAGGACCTTGGTGTGGTGGTGAGTGCACCTGCTTGTGGTTGAGGGGGTGTGGGAGTAGCGGTTCTTGCTGGACTTGGGAGAAGATTAAACACAGGTTGATCATTAGCCTAAGTAGTATATTTTTATAAAACCAGACAGAATTTTGACCTCCTTTTAAAGAGACCTAGTATTTCAATCTTTTCACTTACTGATGAGGAAACCGAGACTGCTTACTCTTTTCCTTGGAAGAAATCTAGTATTGATGGGTAGTCCTTAAAATGACCACATCACAGAATGTCAGGACTGAGATCAACCTGTTCAACCCCCTCATGATAAAGTTGGGGAAACTGAGGCTCAGGTGGTAAGTAACCTTGCCAAGTCCAAACAATTATTTATTTTTTTATTATTTTTTAAAACATATTTAATTAATTTATTTATTTGGCTGCGCTGGGTCTTAGTTGTGGCACACGAGATCTTTTAGTTGCGGCATGCAGTATCTAGTTCCCTGACCAGGGATCGAACCTGGGCCCCCTGCATTGGGAGCGCAGAGTCTTAACCGCTGGACCACCAGGGAAGTCCCTCCAAATGATTATTTATTGATGAGCTGGACTGCAACATAGACCTTAGGTCTCTTAGCCCAGTGCTTTCTCTATGAGCTGATTTTCTGTTCAGAAGTTAACGGCCCCAGGATTCAGATCGCTTAGAATAAGTGCAGCATCCTGGTTGAGAATATACAATTTGGAATCAGAAAGGCCTGAATTTCAGTCCAAATTCCCCTGCCTAACATCTCAGTGACTTTAGGTAATTTACACTTTTGTAAGAGCCTCAATTTACTTATCTGCAAAATAGGGACAGTTATAGTGCTCTCCTATAGAGTAGTTATGTCTCTTATAAGGCAGTGCACGTGAGAAGCTTGCATGAGGGCCCAGCATGTAGTGGGAGCTCAGTAGCAATGATGATTGTAGCAACAATGACGATGATGATGATTTTAATGATGATGGATCTCTTTCCCTTGTTACTTCTTAGATAAAAGGGCATAAGCCCATTTTCTCTAATCTAAGAATTGGCCAAAATAACTCAAATAATCTAAATATGGCTAAAATAACTCAAAAATGAACCCCAAATTAAAACAATTGGCTAGGAAGAGGTGGTTCTAATTCTTGAATAGAAAGATATTGACTGCATTTAAACATGTTAAACGTTAATGTGCTGCCAACAGCCTCCAATGTAACAGAGCTGCTGTCTAGCTCCTGCATCAGAAAAACTACTGAAGAGAGACTTACATGTTTTTCTTCTCTTTCCCAGTTCTGTTTTCATCTCTGCCTTAAAAATAAGCAAATCTTCAGCCCCCAAATTAATAAATAAATAAAATCAAAGTAAAGCCTTACTTTAAATCCAGCTCCCAGCAAAGGTGAGAGGAACATTCTGTAGGTTCCAGAGTTAAGGATGCTCATTTTCTGACTTTTTTCTCCTCCTCTGTCTGCCAGCTTTGAATGCTAGGAAACAGAGAGACAGAGAGGAGGGTGAGCTTTGCAGCTTCCAGGCAAGCTGATTGCTATGGGCTTTCTGGTTCCCAAGAGGACATATTCTTTTTTTTTTTTTTTTTTTTTTTTTTTTAATTTTATTTATTTATTTATTTATTTTTGGCTGTGCTGGGTCTTCGGTTCATGCGAGGGCTTTCTCTAGTTGCGGCAAGTGGGGGCCGCGGTGCGGGGACCGCTCTTCATCGCGGTGCGCGGGCCTTTCACTATCGCGGCCCCTCCCGTTGCGGGGCACAGGCTCCAGACGCGCAGGCTCAGCAGCTGTGGCTCACGGGCCCAGCTGCTCCGTGGCATGTGGGATCTTCCCAGACCAGGGCTCGAACCCGTGTCTCCTGCATTAGCAGGCAGATTCTCAACCACTGCGCCACCAGGGAAGCCCAGGACATATTCTTAAGATCACTTTATTTTTCTTAAATAAAATCCCTATTTCTGCTTCTATACATTTTAAAGGAAGATTCACCCTCTTGGCTGTTTGCTCATAAACCATCAGCTCACAGCACAGAAGGGGAGGATACTATCTTGTATCATGAGATGAGATTTGAGCATGACCACCGTCATTTGGAAGAGTATCACAAAGTATTGGAATGATCAGTGATAGCACTTAGGCTATGATAATGAATATCTACTTCAAATCTGGAAAATGTTATGAAACATTAAATGATTGATGTGCTATATGCCATTCAGTGTGACCTCAGATGAGAAAGACATCATCCAGGTTAAATACCCTGTAGTCACATTGTCATTGCTAACCTGGCTGAATTCAGTGGTACTTACTCCTCCAGCTTTGGTATCACCCCTGCTTGGATTTTGACATCTTCTTTTATTCTGTCCTGTTGTCCTTGATTGTCCATAGTAACACTGCTGCTTGGATGGAGAACGGGTCCCATTGCTGTCTTTTAGATGCTGGTGCTGATGTTTTTTGGTTGTGGTTTGATTCCTTAGTCCTACAACATGGCAAGTGAAGCAGTGCTCTGTGCTCAGGCTGCCCCATACTTTTCTCCATTTACCAAACGTGTTGTCTTTAACTCATCTACCATGTTATTAGCGCTTCTACTTTAAAGGGCACCAGGACAGGCCTCTTTCAGGGGCTCCACAAAACAGACAAAGGATGCATTTCAGTCTAAGGGAAACAGACCATGGGGTGACCAACAAAAAGTTGGATTTTTTTTTTTTTGAAGATTTTGCAGAGTGAAACAGGCTGTTTGCTTGTTTTCCCTAGAGAGTTTTGAGAAGGGAAAGGTTGTATGGATCCAGAGGTCTAGGGTTGGGGGTAGGTGGTCATTTTAAACCATGAGCAACTGATGAGTAAGTGGAATGATATTTTGAGCAAAACTAGGAAAGAGCAGACAAATGTAGAAAGGCAGAGATGACATAAAAGAGAAGTGAATGGAGAGCTGCCACTTGTGCATTAGAGATAGAGAAAATGGCCATACTCCCCATGTGTGTGTAGCCCCCTGGAGGTCCAGGAGTCAGACTCTACACTTTCAAACTCTCTTTTTCCTCTCCTCCGCTCCCCTCCATTGCCTTCCCCTCTCCTTCACTTCTATCCTTTCTTTTTCTTTCCCTTCCTTCCTTTTCCTTTTGGATAAGTTAAGTAGGTTTATTTTCCTTACAATTACAGTAGTCTTTCCAAGCACACATGCCGTATGCTTCCATATGCCATCTCTTTGCATATGCAGTTCCCTTTGGTGTTTCTGCCTGTCTGCCTTTATTACCTGGAAAACCTGTATTCACCCTTGAAGAATCTGTCCACATGTCAGTATTGCAAAGCTTTCCTCAGCATCCCCATGCAAGGTGACTCATTCCTTCCTCTTGTTTCTATTGCAGCATTACTCTGCCTTGCAATTTTCTATAAGTCCCAGGCCCAGGACCCTTCACTTGCTCTTCAGGTCCTACTGCAAATTCGAAAATAGTCCCCAATCCTTTTCTTGCATATTCTCTAGAGAGGGAATCTGATTGATGGACTAGGGATTAGTTCCCATTGGTCAGATTTCACGCTTAATGTGCCCTCTCGTCTCCTCTCCTCAGTAAGCTCTTCTCGTCTCATCCCTGTCAATATAACCACGCCTAGCACTGGAATTAGCAGAGCTCAGGTGCTCACCACATGCAGTGAATGAATGCTAGACCCTGTGGGGGAATAAGAAAAATGTACCTCAAAGTTACCATTTTCTTTAAGCTTAAAATTTCTTTGGGGGAAATGTCTTTGCATATATTAAATAGAAATCAATACAAGCAGTAAAGAGAAGCATATGATAGATGATATCCATACAAAGAAAACATTGCCATCCTTACGATGATAAAACTTAAATATTGGCAAGAGAATCAAGTTCTACAGTTGTTTGTATTTACCACATCAGTGAAACCATTTATAGTAGAAGTATCTATCTCCTAGGTCATTTTTCTTGGATCTCACCACAACTATGTGGTTATTGTGGTGGCTTCTGGTGACAGTACCTCAGTTGGTTGATGGGGTTGGGAAATATCTCGTAAGCTAGGTCAATCAAAATTTTCCTCAGCCATTTTTTACCTCTGCCAAAGGATAAAGCCAGCTTGAGAGATTAAAGATGATTCTATTGCAGGAGAGAGAAGCAGAAATGAGAAATGGAGGGTGGCTTGGCTTCCAATTATTCCTGAGACCTGCTGCAGCTCAGCCCTTTATGCATTTAAATGGAGTTTCCAATCAATTGCCCTTTGTGTTAAAGGTAAACCCACCTAAAGTTGGGTTTCTGTCACTTGCCACCAAGTATTCTGGTAATGTAGATGCTAACTACACCACTGCTCGGTAAGGACTGACTATGCCTGATCTCCTTTCCCAGAACCGCAATCCATTTCTCACCAACTCAAGAACACATTTTAGAACACAAGATAACCACTAATATTGGTAATATTTACCTTACTTTTTGAAAATCTCACAGTCGATCATGATAAGCCATTATGCTGTGGCAACAGTGGTTTAGACCCTGCCACTAACTGCATGTGATAACCTGGGCCAAGCCACTTCTCTTAGCTGGGCCTCTGTTTTGTCTGTAAGATGAAGTGTGAGGATTAGATGCCATCTGTCTCCAAGTACAAGATTTCATGGTATTAAATGAGACTATTTAAGGACTAACAAAGGTTCAAAGTCTAAACCAGGGATTACCAGCAGTCCGGCACCGTTCTCTCCAGGGCTGAAGGTGTGGAGGAGGCACAACAAGGAATCTGAAATATTTGCTTTTTCAAGCATGCCTTCCTCTTATCCCTCACCCGTTTTGATATACCCAGTGCTGGATATTGGGAAGGAAGTTTGAAACAAACACAACAACTTCAGGCTAAAAGCATGCTCCTGGATCAGGGACTGAGGTAGAGGAAAAGGCTCTGGAAGTAATAAAACTAGATGAAACAGCCTTTCTCAGCTCAGATCAATGTTGCTGTGGTCTCTCGGTGTATCACGTTACTTTGGATCTCTCCATCCCAGTTTATCCTTCATACGGTTACCAGGGTGATATTGCTGAAACACAAATCCTATTGCAACATCATTTCTGCTTACAATTCTTCTGAGATTGCTTCTGCCTTCAGGAAAAGCCCAAACTTCTTAACAGGGCAGTCAAAGCTACGAGGCCCCGTCGCGGTTCTCACTGCTCGCCATGCCTGTCCCCTCCCCCCAGATGCCTCGTGATTGCAGGATATACTGAACAGTTTCCTGCTTATGAACAGGCTAGGCTGTTCCTCACGTCTGTGCCCTTGAACATGAGCAGTTTCCTCTGCTTGAGACACTCCTCCTCCTTCCTACCCTCCTCTCGCCTTCTTGCCTGGCAAACTCCCCTCCATCTTTCTTTGCTTCTAATATAGCGTCCTCCCCATGGAACAATCCCTCACCCTCTCCTCTGTCAAGAGGTTAGTCTCTGCTTCTGTTTTCACACTTCCCCTGGTTTATTGTTTTTATTTATTTGCATCTCTGCGAGCCTGTCAACAACTTGAGAGCCTAGTTCATAGTAGGTAGTCAAAAATGCTCATTAATAAATAAATGCTTCTGAGCTACAGGATGAGCCTAATTGTCTTCTTATTTATCTAAAAAGAAGGAGGCTAAAAATTAACAAACACGTTGGTTCCCTAAGGAAATCTTGTAAAGAAGCATCAGTAAATGTCAAGAATTTGGCTTTGGGGTCGCGGACGAGGACCAGAATGTATGTTTTTGTTTTTTGTTTTCTGGTTTTTCAGACTCCTGGGGCCAATGACTTACTGAAGCTGAGCTATTTGACTAAATTAGTAGTGACAGCACATCACCTGGTGAAAATCAAAAGGCTGCAAATAACCTCCGTGTTGGTAGTGTTAGAAGCGCTCTTTCTTACAAGTAGGATTTATGAAAATCTTAAAGGACTGTGGGAGAGGCACACTTATTGTGTGAGTGATATTCAGGCAACATTTTCAGAAGATCGTGGCACTTCTATCAGTCACTCTGACACAGTTTAACGGCCTCCACCCTCTTCTTGCTACCTTCCTGTCTGATACGTAGATAAAATACAGGATAGAAAAGAATAATATGATGTCTCCATTGCTCTGAAAAGAGGAACATGTCTTTTACCTAAAAATGTCAAGTCATTTGATTGCACCGTCCTCCTGACACACAGGGCTGGCTGGTCTCCCTCAGTTGTGCTGTCACAGTACTGTGTACCTTTCCTTCCTAGCTGTATATCCAGTTTGCAGTGTACACTTACCAGTGCAAGCATTTGCTCATTGCTTTTCTCTTCTGGTGGACGGTATGCTCCATGTGGGCAGGGGCCACGTTCCCAGTACCCAGCACTGCCACTCAGTCAAGTGTTGCTGAATAAAGCAATGGGTAAAAGACTCTCTTCCGATAGCATGTGTGTGTATGTATATGTTGAAGTATGTGTATGCACATGGAGTGGGAGGTGGGGACACGGGAGATGGAGCATGTGTAAGTGAAGTAAGAGGCTGTATCTGTTTCATTCTGGCCCTTTGACGCAGTCAACAAGGTTCTTCCACCCAACCCTGCCAGTTTACAAAAGCAAGCTGCAAATGCTCACTAATATTCTTGGCAAATATTCCTCAAACTGCCCTTTCTGCATGAAGAATACCCCACGCTTTACTTTCTGTAGTTTATGTTATGAAAACAATGGATTTTGTCAGTGGTTTTCCAGCAAGAATGTATAGAATCATTTGGAATGTGCTTTTTAAAAACTATACAACTACTCATCTCTTCCCTGTTCCCCTGAAGACATAAAACAAGTTCATGACAAGGGATGCCCTCTACTTTACTCGTTGAGAATCACTATTCCAGGTAATTGCTAAAGGCAAGCTCCAGACTCCTCGAGGGCAGGGACAGTGCTTACCATTTCATCCTCGGTATGATATTTAGAACAGTGCCTGACACATGGCAGATGCATAGTAAATATTTGCTGGATGAATCACTGAATCTCCCTCTTAGCGTCTATATTTGTACCTGCTTTGAGTGGTTTGGTTTGAATTCTTGGCTCTGTACCTTAACAACCCTCCCTGTCTCCCTAGGACTTGACTCTCATCTTGGTTTGTTTCTTGTCAGTTTACACCTCAGCACTCTTTCCTGTGGTTTAATCCATCTGTCTGTACAATCTTGGCATCTTCCATCATTTTGGGAGAGCACTCCCTGCCTCAGCTCCCTGATTTCCTGGAACAGTTATCTGCTCCTGCCTTTTGGCTCTTGTCTAAATCTGATCTGATCATCCCCCTTTTCCCCTTGAGGTGAGAGATCTGGAAAATATTCATGCTGCTGGAGCTACACAGTACACACAAGTGATATTTGCCTACTTAACAACTGCCCTTAGTGGCATTTGCAGTCAGGTCATTAGATGTTGAAAGGACACTGGATATGAAGGCCCAGGACTTGAATCCTAGTCTAAAATCTTCTCCTTGGGCAGTGTATTAGTCAGAGTTCTCCAGAGAAACAGAACCAATAGGATGTGTATATATACAGAAAGAGATTTCTTTTAAGGAATTGGCTCATGCAATTATGGAGGCTGGAAAGTCCAAAATCTGCAAAGTAAGCTGGAAACTAGGGATGAACTGATACAGTTCAAGTCCAAAGGCTGTCTGCTGCAGAATGCCCTCTTGCTTGGGCGAGGTCAGCCTGTTGCTTGATCAGACTTTCAACTGATTGGATAAGGCCCACCCACATTATGGAGGTCAGTCTGCTTTCTCAGAGTTCACAGATTTAAGTGTTAATCTCATCCAAAAGCACCTCACAGAAGCATCCAGAATAATGTTTGGCTATATATCTGGGCACCATAGCTCAGCCAAATTGACACATAACATTAAGCATCACAGGAAGTCTCCAAGTAACCCTGGGTCTCAGTTGTTTTGTTGAAAAATAAGAAAGTGGGACTCTGTGTCTTCCAACTAAAATAATGAATTCTGTGTTTAGGAAGTAGACTGACCGGACAGAGTTCAGGATTCAGGGACAGAGGATGTTCAAAACTTCTACCTCTTTTGATGTCTGATATCTAACACTACCTGGTGCCTCGCTGGGAATCACTAATGATTTGAGGATGGGGCCAGAAGGCCTGGCTTTGAAAGGAGCCCACTTTTTGCTAAATGTCAGTGGGTGTCATCTTCCTGTATCAAATGAGAAAAAAATCCTAATTTTAATTTTAGACACATTGAAATGATTACATCGCCATTATTATTCCTTGCCTTTTATTTTGCTCATTAATTTTCACATGACTTAATTGGCCTTTTGGGCTTTGAAATCAATTTGGCATTCTGTACCCTGGCCTCTTTAAGAAATGGTTTTCCTGGAGCAGTTGACTACAGATTGCCCCCTTGGGGCCTGCCAACTTTTGGTCAACCCTGCTGCATTCAACAGAGAGGACAGTTTTTTTTTTTCCTCCGATTTTGCATTTTCATAGGAAGTCCAGCATGTGACAAGTTGCCAAAGCAGTGTGGCTTCTATTAAAATATGGACCTTGTGACTGTCCAAGAAAAGAAAAATGACCCATGATAAATAAGGGAGCGTTTGTCCAGCATTCAGAAGAGGCTAGAAGGGAAAGTTGAAGTGTAAACACCAATGATCTGTTGAATATTTGCACAGCCCTTTGTAGTCAACCGATGCCACAGGGCAAGCTTGCAGATTCAGATACCTAGAGGGCTAGGCAGGGAGCATAAACTACTGGCTGGGTGGGGTCTTTGGCAAACTAAAAGCAACCACTAAGCTAAATAAAAACTCAGTTGTTGCTAGGTGGGAGTGGGAGCCCAACGCTGCTGGATTTTTCAATCAAAGCCTGAAATCTGGGGTTCTGTATAAAGTATAATTTTTAAGGGCTGGCAGTTCATTCAAATCGAATGTGGGAATCCTGTGAGAATCAACACATCATGTCTGTAAGCAAGGTCCCGGCCTGCCAGTGGCCGGTTTGTGGCCTCCCTCTGTCTTAACACTTTACAAAATTGAGATAATATGCTAGTCTGTGGTAAAGAAACATTCCAAAGATGTTTGTTCCTTTTCAGTATATAAACAGGATGCTAAACCTGGGACTCTGCCGTCCACCTCTGTGTTGGCAGGGAGGGAAGACAAGATTTATCCTGAAGTTGATGAAGCTGAAGCTTCAGGATTCATCAATCGCCAGGCCCCTTCCAAGCCCCTGGGAGAGCCTTGGCAATGAGATTATATGATTACATGTTCTTGCAGAATTTGCAGAAGTAAGATATTCTAGCTGCAGTGCTTTAGGACCATGGTCTATATCCACTCTGAGTTTTCTCCTTTTCACATTTCCTCCGATGTCCAGTGGTGGTATAGCAACTGGGGGCATATTTTGGAAATCCAGCTAGCAAGATTCAACTCTCAAGTCTTCTCAGTCTTGGCACTCCTGACATTTTGGGCTGGATAATTCTTTGCTAGGGGGATTGTCCTAAACATTGAAGGATGTTTGCAGCGTTCCTGTTCTTTATCCACTGGGTGTCAGTAGCAACCCCCAAACTGCTCCCCGCCCCCCCACCATTGTGACAAAGTTCCCTGGGGAGGGAGAGTTGAACCCCATTCACTGAGAACAACTGAACTAGTGGGAAGTTGATTTGTGGATACATCTAGCTTGCGTTGGAATATAATCTTGTGGCCCAGGGTCATATTTGTGTCAAGATTTACAATATTGCTGACAGTGTCAGTATGGGCATGTCTTCCACAAATACACAGACTGCCCTGAGTGCCAACTCACCCAGCCTCATGACACAAAGGTGCAGGACCAGGATGACAGATCCCAGCATGGAAGCACATGGGATGGGGTAGAAAGAAAAGTTGGAAATGATGGAGTTAGAGGCCAGTCTATAGAGATTTCTTCCAAATCTTACAACTCATGTATGAAAATAACTTGATGGAGATTTCCCAATTATGACAGCAAATCCCCAAAATATATGTGGTTTATTATGAATTTGAAAGAAAATTGTCTAACATATCAATAATAAAAATAAATTCTAGAGGAAAGACTGAATTATCTTTGTTTTTCACACTATTGAAAATAGTACAAAGTTATCTATTATAGAGGGGATCAAAGAGTCTACAGCTAAAAATATAGAAAAAAAGTGTTACAGAGCAGGGTCAGGTAGTTAATAACAATATTATTTTTCTGAGTTTTATGTTTGTAGTATTTGTCAGCTTTTTAAATGTTTTATTTTGTTGTGATTTATTGTCTAAATCAAAATAAATATTCATTTTGTACTTAGTTTTGTATTCATAGTTTTATATTTTTTTTGGTAAAGAAGACACATCTCCACTTAAATTACATAAACTTCAGGCCCCTTAAAACCTGGATTTGCACCTGGATTTTAGATATCAAAGTGAGTTGGGAGATGGAAATCCCTGGAGTATATATGGAAGTAATTTCCTGAGAGAGCTCTTGGTGCGCCATGAGTCGTTCCCCATCCCCTGCCAACCCCACTCCCCACCAGTCACCAAGGTGAGGGATAAGGATGTTCTGCTTTTTTTTACATCAAATGAAAAGGGGACCACTCAGAAAATTTGATGTTTAGCTCCTACAGCTGGTATGGCAACAGGACCAGTATCTGACTCTAGGCTGGAGCCTAAAAGGGAGAGTCAGGTAGCTAGCTGTTCAGGTAGCTACAGCCAAGGAGAGGCGACTGCATTAGGCCACCTACACTCACAGAGTTTATTAGGGGTAAAAATGCCCCAGCGTTTCCCATGAGCCAGAGAGAGACTACATGCAGCTCTCTGAAATCCTGCCCAGGGGGACCATGCAGAGGCTCAGTGGAGCTCCACAGAGAGAGTCCATGTGGAGTGATCTGCTGAACAACCAGGGGCTGAGAAGCTACCTCTGGCCGAGGAAAATGTGTCAACACATCACAGAAAGTCCAGCTAAATGTTCCCAGGGGAGAAATCTGAAGACCCTAAAGGGATACCAGCAAGGCACAGTGACAACCTTTGAACACCAGCCACACATCTGAACACATCGGATGTTCACACATCTGAACACAGCCCAGATGTGTGAGGCAAAGTTAAAAAGGTTGCCAGTTAAGTAAGAAATGTGTTACCTCTCTGCCTTCTCCCCAGTTCCTCCATACTTGAAGGAATGCCCACTAAGGGCAGTTGTTAAGTAGGCAAATATCACTTGCGTGTATTGTATAGCTCCAGCAGCATGAATGTTTTCCAGATCTCTCGCCTCAAGGGGAAAAGGGGGACGATCAGATTTAGACAAGAGCCAAAAAGCAGGAACAGATAACTGTTCCAGGAAATCAGGGAGCTGAGGCAGGGAGTGCTCTCCCAAAATGATGGAAGATGCCAAGATTGTACAGACAGATGGATTAAACCACAGGAAAGAGTGCTGAGGTGTAAACTGACAAGAAACAAACCAAGATGAGAGTCAAGTCCTAGGGAGACAAGGAGGGTTGTTAAGGTACAGAGCCAAGAATTCCTCTGTACTCAAGGTCAGCTAGACAGTTGGGAAGGAGTTAAGGAAGGAAGAAAGAAAGAGGAGGACACACTACTTTCCATACTGAAGGCAACTAGCAACATAGCAAGCCTGACTGCTTATTCTTAGAAAGGCCTGCTTATAAGACTGGTCCTTGGGTGGTGTCTGGGAACTTGGATTTCAGGAGGGTTCCCATGCTTCCAACTCACTGGAGTAGCTCTCTGGGTCTAATCTGTTTATGCAAACAATATGCTTTATGCTGAACTCCTGCTTTCCTTCTGGGAGTCCTGAATTTTGCTACACGTTAGGCAAGGGTACCCATGAAGTAAGCCCCCAGTAGAAATCCTGAATGGGGTGTCATGAATAAACTTCCTTGATTGGAAACCTTTCACACACGTCATCTCAACTCATTGTTGGGGGAATTAATTTCATGCTGTGTGACTCCACTAGGAGAGGACCATGGAAGCTTGCATCTAGTTTCCCCCAGATTTTGCTCCATGTGCCTTTTCCCTTTGCTGATTTTGCTTTGTATCCTTTTGGCATTGGTACGACTATATGCAAATCCTATGATTGTTCCTAGGAAATCAGTGAACCAGAGGGGCTCTTGGGGATGTCTTGACACAAGGCCCTGGGTATGAAAATAGAGGGGAATTTTACTTTTGAATGAAGCTCAGAACTCTGATTGTTAGACAGACTAGACACTGAGTGATTGAACTGACACTGTATTTTTGGCTTAAAGTGAACAGAAATGTCATGAGATCAATCAGGTTTTCATGCAGAGATAGAACAGCCAACCCTATGTAATAAGACTAATGAAGTAGTAGAAAGCAAAAATAAAATTACATTCTGATTACATCCTACGAGGTAGGTTTGCTCCACATGTCAATGCCACGCGTATTATTCCACTGAATTCTCCTAGTAACCAATGGAGACAGGAAGGGCTTTACAAACAAAGAACCCAGTGTAGACAAGAGTTGAAAAGACATTCCGAAGCTCACATGGCAATGAGTGTATGAACCAGATATTGCAGTTTGGCACTCTGCTTCTAAGATTTGAACTTTTTCCACTTTGCCACATTGACTTTGGTGCTTAATGTAGAGTGATGGGATCAACCAAAAGTCTATAGTTCTCACCTCTAAAAATACAAATGACTTTACTGGTCTGTGGACTATCTCTGTTCATATCCATTAAACAAGTCATTTGAGATATATTTATATCCTATCTGGGGGCTTAGTTTGAACTGGCTCATCTGCCCTATTTGAACTAATGACCTTGGAGTAAACCGGCCCCTAAGAGAATAGAGCCTGCACCCTTGATCTTGTAGACTCAGAAAAACTCTGGGTCGTGGCCTGTGTGTGTTTGTGTTTATACACGCACAGAGCGGGGTATAATTCTGTCCCACCTGAATGACATACTGAATATGTCACACCTGCTGTAATGCTCATAGATAGACACAAAATCTAGTCTTTCCTTAAATGCTATCAGTTTTGGCCTCAGCTGGATGAATTCAACAAGAGCAAAAGCCAAACCAAACTTGCTCAAACTTCTGCCTGTCCAACGACTGAGCACTCATTTCACCAGACACTGTGCTAGATATGAGAGATGCAGAAATGAGCACAACAGAGCTGCTGGCCTGAGGAAGTTCAGGGTGTAGTGGGGAAGGTAGACAAGAGAATCAAATAAAATTTCAGTGGGATGTACTATAGTAGAGTCAGGTGGACAGGCAGACTGTTTAGATAGACTGCTTGCTTTGGGTTACATCCTGTCTCATCTATTTTCTAGCTTTGTGATGTTGGGCAAGTTGCTTAACCTTTCTGTGCCTCAGGTTTGTCACTCTGTGTGAGGCTGTTCAAGTGTATGTCAGCCAATGAAATGTGAGGCTTTGGGTCATAATTAAGATGGGATCAATTCTTTGCTTTTAGGGAGTTCCCCTTCTATTGGGGAGATGCACAAGCAAATAGGCAGCCATTATAACCAAGAAAAAGTGCTTCCATGGGGGAAATTCAGGGCAGTATGGGAGCATATCACTACTCAAATGTAAAGGCTGCTCTTTGTTCACTAATTGTTCTCTCCAGTTATAGGCCTCATATAGAAAGAGAGACGAGGCACCCTAAATCACATTCAGAGGAGAGTCAGCAGGATGGTGAAGGGGTGCAGAACCGGGTGACATGAAGAGCAAGGGAATGAATTAAGGAGATTTGTTGAAACTGAGGAAGATAAGATTCTGGACATGAGGGCAGATTTTCATTATCCGAAGGTCTGTCATTTGAAGTTTTCTTGGTTTGGGTCCTACTCCCACTCCTCACATACAGTAGTTTCTGGGAGACTGATCTTACCATGGCCCTCCCTCCATGCTTTGTGCCCATCCCACCCTGTTGCCTCTTTGACCTTCCTAGTGTCCTCTCCTCACCTACCCTGCCCTGGCCACATGGGCATCCTGTTTTTCCTTAAATACTCCAGGAACATTTCCTCCTTAGGATCTTGGTGTTTGCTGAAACTGCCCTGTCCCCAGTTACCTGCTGACTGACTGACCTCTTTTGGAACTTACTCAACATCATAGGTCTCTCTATTGCCCTCTTCTGTTTTTTCTCCATAGAACACATCTCTTCCAACCCAGACCAGATATTTCACGTAACTCTCTTTATTGTCAGTCTTCTCCAACTAGAATGTAGTTCCATGAGGGCAAAGCCATTTGTGTAATTTATTTAATGCTGGGTCCCAGAGCCAATGACAGTACCTGACAGTGGGAGACCCTCAGTTCACATTTGTTAGACGAAAGCACATGAGAATGATGCTGTAACAGCCAGCGCTTTTGAAAGGTTGAACTGGAAGCCTTGGGATAAAGTGAGAGCACTATCATTGGAGGGGTTCAGGCTTAGGCTGGACAAACCTTGGCAGTGATATTGTAGACGGTATTGAGAATTGGGTGGTAATTAAATGTTTTGTTCTTTTGAAGCACTAACTGTGTCTAGTTTCTAATTAGATGAAGGATAACTAGCATCATATTTTAAAAGTGCAATGCTCTTCCTCTCCGGATCTCAGATTGTGCTGCTACCAGAAAGGCACCTAATTGCTTTTTTGGTTGAATTTAAAAATAATTAGCAATGATTAAATATTTATAATCTATTTTAATGCATGTTCATTAAATTACAGTTAGTGACTAAATAATTTTACTAATCAAATACTTTTTTAATAATTAAAAAATTAAACTGTGCTGGCTTATTTCAGATAAATCATACCATCTTAAAGCCAATCTTTAGGGTCATATGATCCTAACACAGACATTATTCACCCCTGGTGGCATTTTACCTTAATTGCATGACCCAGTCTTAAATAGGCATCTTGAAAACCAGAGATATAAATTACACTGGGAAAATAATAACAAATATGTCAATCTGCATTGTGCATTCTGAATAGCCATTCTTTTACATATTTTATTTTCTTAATGGACAGGCTATACTCATTTTTAAAAGTATATTACATTGTCAGGAAGATAGGTCATTTAATCATATTTTTTTTTCTTAGTTTCAGATTACTTAAATTTTCTTCTTTTCCTATACTTGCTATGGCCCAAAATCCCTGGCCCCTTATTTCATACCCTTATAGCATGGGAATGAAATAAGGGAATTGATTCCAATTAAAAATCTTCAGCATTTCCCTACTACCAAATGACAGTAAAGTCTACTGTTAGTTTCCTAGGGCTTGGCTCACATACTATATTTACTGTAACTCCCTCACCGCCATCTCTCACCTATGAATCTGCATAAGACCTCTTGTGTGCAAAGACAAGAATCTAAGAATCTATAGAATTTTAATTTTTTGGATTTTGGAATTTTCAGGAGTTTTACATTATGTGTAATTTATCGTTGATGGTGTGTGTATGTGCGTGTGCAAGTGTTTTAATCCCATTCTAATTAGTTTAATGTTTGAAACACCTTAATAGACAATATAAGCTCTAAATTAGTTAGCCTTTGAAAGCTAGTCAGAAGCCCACAGATTAGCAGTTCTTTTAGAAGAATTCAACTTTCTTTTATCAATGATCAACACCAGAAAGTTTGTTGATTAGTACAATGGATATTAGACATGATTTTTAAATTGGTGAAATGACTGGGTCCAAGATACATAGATTGTCCAGATGGCTTACAAGGCCTTTTGCCCTTGCATGCTATAAAATCTATTGATAAAATTTCTTCACTTCAGGGTAAAGCCTTGGCCTTGGGATTCCATCAGGGTCTGTGTGTAGCTCCTGATGCAGGATTCCGTCATCTCCTCTCTACTGGAGGGTTAGCTGAATCCTGCCACTAGACTATTGTGAACCTGCCTCAGGAAAGCCTTTCATCAAATGCATGTGTCAGAGTATAGAAAAGATAAGAGAGCAGAGATATTATCAAGTGTTCACAGTTTGTTAAACGACTGCTTTACTAGTAAACATTTGAATACCTGACCAGATTTGCTCAGAGACTAGCTTTTGTGAGAACATGCCAGTTGGTAGAAAAACTGTCAAGGAGGATACCCATCACACCAAACTCCAACCATGGAAACCACTCATATCTAATTGTTAATTGTCAACAACCATATTGGCTAATGCCAATGACGGTATGCCCTTCATGGTCACTGAGAATTTCAAGAAGTTAAAAATCCCCAAATAGTAAGTATATGTTAACAATTACGAACATTTTCTAAGAAATAAGTAAAACAACAAATTATATGATGTATACTATATTGAGTGAGCTATGAATTTTCTAAAATCAACTACAGTAATAGCTTATATCCGAGTAGAAACTATCATACAAATGAATTATGTCCCCCAAAATGGAGGAGAGATTTTTCTGTTGATAGACCTACTCTTACAGAAAGCCCAAGAAGTTAGGATTGCGCAGATGTTCAGGAAAGTTGCAAGGTGGGAAAGGAGATAGACCTTCTTGGAATAACTGAATACATTATGGAGAGAGGAAAAAATAAAATTAGCTAAGGAGAATGTGTATAGTTTGGAAATTTAAAAAAATGACCTAGGATGGTATTAATTTAGCTATGACTAGAGGTGAAAAGTGGAGAGGACCAAGGGAACAGTATGGCTTGGGTGATTTATCTTGAAGGGGAAAGAAGAAAGGAGGTTGTGGAAGGAGAAAATCTTTCTAGGGAATAGATTTAGTCTTATCATTTAGATTTAAGGAATAGAATAGACTCATCACTAGGGCATGATTAGCTGAAAACAGCTGTTTGCTTTATAGCAGTGACATTTGAGTCTTTGAGCCACGGCACGGCAGTGCATGCAGTGGTCATATCTCCTTGAATCTCCCTTTCCATTGCTTGGGTTTGTAACTCAGAGACTTTTAGTATATCTATAGCATAACGTATTCTCTGCTTTCAAAACATCAAGTTTAAATCTGGGGTCTTAACTTTTAGGCTTACTACTCATTTAAAATAGGTTCTTCTTGTGACATAATTGACAATTAAATACAGTCAAATTTCATTCATGTTCCTGAGATAGCCACTAAGCAATGCAAAACAAAACAACAAAAGTCTGTTGTCACACAACTAATTTATGAACTGATGTTAGTCCTTGTTTCCAAAAATAATATCTTAAGACGGAAAGAAGGAAGTGACAGTGATTAGAGTAATTAAGTACCTATTATGTAGCAGACACTGTCCAAGGGATGGTGTAAATGCTGATTACTTCATTTAAAATTCTCTAAAGAGGATATTATTTTTTCTCCAGTTTGAAAACAATGAAAACAAAAATCAGATACATCACATGAAACATGGAAAGCAACACATATGGGTGAATGGGAGTTCTTGAATCCAAAACTCAGGGTCTGTGCCATGATGCCATGCTGTTCTTCACTGCATTAAGTTCTTAACTTTATCACCAGACAGGCCTCACATCTAAAGGAAGAAAAGATCTATCAAACTTAACCTCAGAAGACACAAAAATCAGTCACTTTTTAGCTTTGGCAAGTTGAACAGTGAGCGGGGTGGCAGTTGTTGATTGCTCTCTTTGTCATTGTTACCAAATACCACGGCCAGACTGAAGCTCCATTTTAAATGACCCAAGTGTCCAATTGAAACAGAGGATGACCCTGTCATAAGCGAGGCTGGGAGTAGGTTCTGTGCCTGCTGACCAACAGTTCCAGTGGTTGTTGATGTCAGAGGGTCTATAAAACCCACGGAATATAATGCCAGCCTCAGTGCTCACATGCTAATGGAACTCATTAACACACCAACAGTTCTGGGCTTTTTTTTCCTCCTGAAATAAAGTGCTAAAATTCAAAACAAATGGCCAAATGCATTTTGTATTTGAGTCTGTCTAGTTTTTACTTGAGCATAAATGAAATCTTTCCACACATGCTGATGGAAACCAGTTTTGATTTTCTGTTTATCTCTGGGTTTGCTTCCTGGAAAAGAAAAAAAAAGACAGGTTCATTCTCTGTCATCAAGGGTAGTGATTACAGGAAATCAAATCCAAAAGTTAATAATAGCGATTCATTGCTATAAGTATGTATTGAATGGTGCTCATTCTTTCAACAAAGATGTATTAAGCACCTATTTTATGCAAATCCCTCTGAGGATACAAATATGAATACAACATAGACTGTGTCTTCAAGAATTCCAGACTTTAGAAAAGGAGATGAAGAAATTCACTCAAATAGCTCTAATAGTGGGTAGAAATGAAATCTGCATCATAAAAGAAGTACAAATAAAATGCTAGTGTCTGTGGTGTACTTGGAGTTTAAAAAGCAGTGCATGGGCCTTGGGGTCTAAAATATCTGGGTTAGACTCCTGCCTTGGCCATTTATTATGACATTGGCTACATAATCATGCTGAATCTCAATTTCCTATTTGTAAAATGGTCCAACAACACTTATCTCATCATCTAAGGGTTAAAGGACATAATGTATGTAAATTGCTTACATAGAACTAGGGGGAGATTGATATTATAAGAGATAAAGAGGTTATTTCAAGCTAAGACCATTAGGAAAAGTTTTATGAAAGAAGTGACACTTTATCTGAGTCTTAGAAGCTGGATGGAAGGAATGACATCATCAAAAAAGCTGAGGTGACAGGGCACTTGGCACATTCAGGGAACAAAATGTTGCTTAATTTTGCAGGAGTAATGTAGTACCTTGGTGGTGAATTGGGAACAGTGAAAGCTAATGCTGAAGAAGTGGCTGGATTCTGAATGGGAATTAATTTGGATGTTGGACTAAAAGGCTTTAGACCAGGGAGTCAGGAAATTACAACCCACAGGTCAAATCCAGTCTTTCACCTGTTTTAGTATGGCTCATGACCTAAGAATAGTTTTTACCTTTTTCAGTGGTTGGGGAAAAATTCAAAGAAGACTATTATGAGCATTATATCAACTTCAGTTTTCAGCATTCATAAATAAAGTTTTATTTGAACATAGTTAAGCCCATTTATTCACATATTGTCTATGGCTGCTTCTGCACTGCAATGGCAGAGGGCACGTTTGAATAGTTGTAGCAGAGATCATCTGGCCCCAAAAGTCAAGAATATTTATTATCTGACTATGGAGAACATTTGCCAGCCTCTGGTGGAGCAATGGGAATACAATGAAGGTTTTTGAGTAGGAAGATAATGAGCAAAGAGATGTTTACAAAATTAATTTTGCAGTGGAATTTGAGTTGGGAAAGGCGAGTCCATGACACTTCAGATGAAGGTGATAAGAGCTGGCCAAGAATGGGGCAGGGGGAATAAAAAGGAAGGGAAATACTAAGGAAACAAGGCAGCTATAAGCCTGATCACTCCCTATTTCTGAATGTCTCATTTTGGCATTTCAGTTCAATTAAAAAAACCTATATTAAAATCTTTCACTCACCAAAAACTGACTGAGCATCTACTAGAAGGACGAAAGTGGGACGGAATTCTGTTTACCCAGGAGTGGAGAGGACCCGAATGGGTTTACTGGTCCAGCTTGGATGACCAGGTATATTATGGTAATGACCCTAAGCAGGGGGAGAGATTGGGAGATGGTCCAAAAGTTGAATTACCTGGCTTATTTCCCTCTGCATAGCAAACTGGAATTAGTCCTCTAAACAGACTTGCTGTCCTGGGCTGCCACTATCTATCTTTTCTCCTCACAGGACAAAAAACCCTTTGTGAAAAACGGGTATTTATTTCAATGGAACTTGTATAACCCTAGATGAAGAGGGAATATTTTGGGATCTAGGTCTTGGCTAAAAAGAGGCCAGCACCTAGCCAGCTCATCTCTGTCCCAGTGTTAAATATTTCAGAGACACCAGACACTGGACAGCATTATTTACAGACCATTATCAGTAGCAGCCAGAAGAAATTAGAGAAGGCTTGTCAGGCTGAGGTGTTTTGTTTATGACTAGTCATTAAAAAAATTATAATTGCTTAAAGGCTTTCTATACCTTTTGCAGTTTTTAAATACAACAGTGTTGCTTTACCATGAACAAATATCAGTAATAATAAGATGGGCTAAATGGCACCTGAACACTTACTATTGTGCAGATACTGTTATTATATATTTATAACACGGTTGACTCTCATTCAAAGCAGATGGCTTCTATTGGCATGGCATTCATATGCTTTGGCTGTTCCATGACTTTCTGGATTTCAGATGTTGTTTTCAGTTGTCTTGATAAGTTCACTGTTCTTTCGACCAAGTGACCTGACTTTTCTGTTGGGTAGATATGGTTATAATATATCTCTGGGGGTATAGTTGTCAGAACTGATTTGTTGGGCTGTAATAAGAAGAATTGCCTGATAATGTGGTTTTCTAAGTTGCAGAAATTGGTCCGAGGTTCTACAAGTTTTTTAACTAATGCAATGCTGGCTCCGCTACTTGCCAAGCATTGGACTTTGAGCGAATGGAGTGGACCTACTGGCTGCCTATTTCGTCTGTTCTCTCTTCTTCCCTCTTACAAGCACCCTGTTTTTGTTCACATATACACCTCTCATATTCATGATTCAGAAGAAAGCGGCCCCATCCCCAGCTCTAGAAATGGTCCTTGTTAGTTTTAGCATCCCAGCACATGACATCCTTCAGCAACAGTTATTGATTCAGGAGTTATCATATGACCTAAGCTGTCCCTGGCAGCTTGAGGCAAAGAACAGATAGACTACACGAGGGAGGAGAAAGGTTCTCTCTCATGCTGGACAGAAACAAGGAAACATGTAGCTCAGATTCTCACTGTGACGCATCTTGTGTGAACATCAGGTGGTACAGATACAGGGTTGAGCTGATACTGAAGACAGAGAAAACAGGTTCTTGTATGACACCTGGAAGACTGCCGGCCACTGCACTCTCAGTTGTAGGCCGTGATGCATTTCCTTGTTGATCAGGTTTGAATAGGGGTCTCTGGTACTTGAAGCCAAAGCATTTTGGTGGATGGTTAAATGTCCTGAAAACTAAGCTCGCTTGTCTCTAAGCATCCACCTCATTGGCCTTTTATAAGGACTAGTTGAGGATAAGTGCTCAATTAATTTAGCAAGTACGCTTTTATGTCCCCTTAGTAGATACTCTTGTTCTGGGCCCAACTAATAGATACTTCATCATATTTGTTGATTCACAGTTTATGTGAGACCTGCTCTGTTTGCCAACTGCTCACTTGGCTTTGTTTTGCTTTTCTTTTTGTTTCTACATTTGCTTCAATAAATGATGGTGTTAAGATTGGCTTTTAGAAATGAACACTCCTCTTACTTCCCAAGCCTCTCTCTTTTGCCCTTTTTCTAATCTTTAAAATGAGATAGAAACCTAGAAAAGAGAGGTTGATTTGTCCAGGGTCTAGTGGAAGAGCTAGTCATATGGGAAGATAGTTTTTATATTTTGTTTCTTATCAGTGAGACTATTTTTATTTAGCATCACTATTGGCAGCGGAGTTAAAGCTAGAATCCAGCTCATACCCCATCCCCCTGTTTTTGGTCTACTTTTGTTTTATAGTTTGTTTCCCCACCTTATAGATTCTTAAAATAATTCAATGCTGTAAGGGATAGCTCTAACAATAAGCTATTGTTAGTTTTATTAATTTGAAGAATGTACAGTTTGTTGGCTTGCATATGTTAATCTGCCATTATAATTCTCTCCTTGTACATATTGTCTTTTTTGTATTAGCATTTGTTTACTAACCCACACCTGGGGCTGACTGTGGGTGTGTAATTGAGATGGTGTTATTAGATTTTGCTGGTGTAGGCCACAGGAACCCAGGTGGCACAGTCTTGGGTAATGTGTTTAATTGCCTTATTAAATGATATATATCTTTTAGACCTTTCATTAAGTTAAGTAAGTTCCTTTTGTTACATGCTTACAACAATTGCTCTAGGCCAGTAGATTTCAAATGCCATTACTCTAGGGAACTTTAGAGGTGCTCTGGGGAGTCATAGACTAAAATGAAGAGGAAATCAAAGTTGTGGGATTCAGGCTTGTCTCTGATAGTGGTTATGAGGGGATTGGAAGCAAAATAAGATCTCTTTACCATTCTAGGTATAAAATCATTTTAAAAAGGCATCTGGGAGTCTGGTTAAAGGTGAGCAGGAGAGGTGTAGGAGGATAACAGGGGTTCAGAGAAACCTGGCTGCAGAGTTCTGACTATAGGGGATAGTAACCTGTACTCGGTATTAATTGTGTGGCAGACATTGCACTAAGCCTTCTTAAAACATTATTTCATTTGGTCCTTGTAACTATCCTACAGGTAGGCATTATCATTTCTATTTAAGTTTCAAGGAGGTAAGCCAATGTGTTCAAGGCTATGTAGTTTATAAATAAAGGAACAAAAGATAGGTCTGCCTGGCTTCAAAGCTTGCATTGTTTCTTTTACAAGATCCTACTATGTTCTAAATATGAGGAGTGGAATTTGTTGGCTTCTACTTTCTGGAGTGAGAAATTATTGGGAGAAGGGCCTGGGAAATCACAGAATGGAATATAGATGTAAGGCACAATAGGGGTCAACTTAAGTTGAGAAATAACTTACTTATCTAGAGATCGATTGCATGCTCTTTCTCTTTTACTATGAGCCACAGAGGCTGGTTGATGTCAGCTGGCCAAGTCATTCTGCCTGCTTGGTTGTTAAGCATCACTTCTATGTTGAAGGCTCTCACGAGCATTAACTTGCAATTAAAAAATGGTCCCATTTCTCGTCCCTGGAATTGGCCCCATCCTCAAGCCTCTTTTCCAGATCAGTGGGCTCTGAATTTTAATCTTTCTCTTTCAGACCCCTGACCAACCAGCCATGTCATTTTCCTGCCCACGTGTCCATATATTTCCTTATCTCAGGCCACGTCTCTTCCAACAAAAAGTGGATAATCAGGTACATGTACTAAAGCTCTGCTCACATAGAGAATTAAGCTCCCCACTGCTCCCGGGGTGGGGGCACTGTCAGTGTGTCTTCAGTTCAGAAATAGACCATTTTCAGCTTCAGACCACATACCAGGCCAACTCATCACTGAATGAAGTCTAGCTCTTTTCTTTCTCAGCCAGCTAGTCATGTAGTGTGACCAGATGAAGAGGCACCAGTGCAGTGGTGGTGGGTGACATGAAGAAATGGACCACCTCCTTAGAGAGAGTACTTAAAAACCTCATGAACATTTAATCTTTTCACGTCTTTCTCAAACTGTGAGCTCTTTGAGGGCAGAGAGTGTGACTCTGAAAACCCAACCCCTTGAAGAGATCCTGGCACAAAATAGGTCTTCAATAAATGCTTATTGAAATGAAGTTAATGATTTGTAGGTGACAGAGACAGGATAAAGGGCCAGGTGTACACACTTAGTTCAGGGTATCTTCCACCACATCTTCCAGAATAATGAAAATGGATAATGAAAGGGCTGGGGGGCAAAAAGAGCGATGGGTGTAGTAGGAGCAGGGGCATTTCTGTGTGAGGCCTTGGTGATCATCCTAATTGATCAAATGACCTAGTTTTAACTCTGAGGTTCCTATTTCTCTCAATAATAGCTCAAATAAACCCACAAAAACAACCACAACTTCTGCTTTGTTTAGGTCTCTTTGGAACCCAATCTCTGAGAGGCTTCAAGGCCAAAAAGAGCCCAAGCCATATCTTCTCCTTTCCATTTTCTTTTTATTTCTTCTGTTCTTTTTAAATTTCTTCCCTTGTGGAGTATTGCTGAGAACACAAAGACTGAACAAGGTGCTACATAATTTAATTAAGTGTTCTTAATTTCTATAATAGAGAGAGATTGAATGTTTGATAGTATATAGTGAGAGGTAGTAGGATTAGGGAGTCCTCCCCAAGGAGACCTGAAGGTTAAAAAGACTTTATTAGGAGAAGTGCAGCCATACCTACCCTGCTGTAGGAAAGGAGTGTGGCATTTTTGATAAAGTGCACAAAATAGCTGAAGTCTAGAGACAGAGGAGGAGATGCACCCAGTGAAGATGGAGAGATAGGTTGAGGTCAGACCATGCAGAGCTGTTGGAAGCTGTATGAATTTTTATCTTTATTCTTAAGAGTGTTGAAAAGACATGAAAGTGTTTTAAGGAAGAAGTTACATTTTTTAAATACCAGGTTTAAGTTTTTTTTATCATTATAACTAGTGTGGAGAATAGACTGGAGGGAGACTAGAGAAACTGGGGTGGGGGTTAAGTTAGGAGGCTATTGGCAAAGGAGCAAGGTGGCTCAGATTAAGTTGGTGGCATGGGGAGAAGTGGAGCGATTCGAGAGAAATAGATTCAACCTGATAATTAATTGGAGGTAAGCCACAGGGAGAAGGACATATCAGTTTTAAGTTCCAGTTTTCTGGCTTGAGTAACTAGTTGAGTGATGGTGCCAGTTACTGAGCTCAGAATATAAGAAAAAGGAGCAGCTAGAAGGAACAAAACATGAGATTGTGTATCTTGCTCTATGAGAGAGATTTTTCTTAATGAGAATTTTTATGTATTCATTTTTATTTTCTCATTGGCTCTTATTGTAAAATAATAATTCTGGAGCCTAAGAATGAAGAAAATCTTCATATTGTTTCATGGAAAACTATAACATTTTGTTGTAACAGAAGTAGAAAGCACTATCCATGAAATCACAGAATTTTCTGACAAAACTGTTTGCATACCGAGGGGTTCCATCCTTGTACTTCTGCTGCACATGTCTTCCTGAGCAAATGTATCTGCCCCCATGTTTTCCACTATCACTTACATTTCAATAACTCCCAAAGACTTATCTACAGTTTGTACCTCTCTTTTCAGATCCTGAATCATATATTAATGGCCTACTAGACATCCTTACCTGGATGTTACTCCAAGCATCTTAACCTCAAATATGTCTATTCATGAACAAATTATCCCTCCTCATCTACTTTTCTGCATTTCCTAGTCTGTGAAAATCTTTGCCATCTGCCCAGTCACCCACATCGATCTTGGAGAACTCTACTCTCCCCCTCCATTTTGCCACCTACATCCAATCAGTTACTAAATCCTGTGGATTTAGCCTCCTAAACATCTTTATTCTCAGCCTCTTCCTTTGCATTCTCACTGTGATCATTTTGACTGATTTCTTGTCATTTGTTACCTTAATGACTGCAAGAGTTCTCACTGGTGATTCCCTGGGTTTCTCTCTCCCGTCCATTCTTTTGTACCACCACAGTGATCTTTCTAAGATGCACACTGGATGAATGTTACTCCCTAGCTCCCCATGGCCTCCTGGATAAAACTCAGAGCCCTTATTGAGGTACACACACCCTCCTGTGGTTCATTTTGTTTCATTCTTGTCCAGGTTTCTATCCAAGCGTGAGCCCTAGGGACTATGGAAGCTGTCCTGATCAAGCTCTACTCATCATGTATTTCCAACTTCACACATTTCTTCTGCTTCAAATGCCACTTCTCTTTTCACCTCTGGATTAGTTTCCTAGAGCTGCTACAATAAGTTATCACAAACTGGGTGGCTTCAAACAACAGAAATTTATTCTCTCAAGGTTGTAGTCAGTAGAAGTCCAAAGTTAAATGCTGGCAGGGTGATATTTCTTCTGAAAGCTCTAGGGGAGAGTGCTTTCTTCTTCTTCCAGCTTTTGGTGGCTACAGGAGTTCCTTGGCTTATGGCTGCCTAACGCCAATCTCTTCCTCCATCTTTACATGGCCTTTTTCTTTGTGTCTGTGTCTTTTCTTGTCTCTTAAATAATGTCATTGGATTTAGGGCTCACCCAGATAATCCAGGATAATTTCGTCTCAAGACCTTTAATAACTCAGTTATACATGCAAAGTGTATTTTTCCAAAATAGGTCATATTCACAGGTTCCAAGCTTTAAGGTATAGACATATCTTCTTGGGGGTCATCATTAAACACAGTACAATTTCCCTAGAGAATTCCTAACTATCTTTCAACACCCACTCAAGAGTCTTCCTGCAGTGAAACCTCTGGACCTCATCAGATCACAAATCCACATGAAACTCTCCCACCTTTGGTGCCAGTGCTGTTTTTGTAGAGTTGTATGTTACAGCACTTGCCACACTTGACTGCAGTTTTTGTTTATGTCAGTCTCCCTTATAGGCTTTGAGTTCCATGAAAGCAGAAACTCATCTTCTTTTTCTGTGTGGTCCCAGAAACAACCATAGCATATGCTCAATTAGTACTGAATTAGATAATAAGAGAGGGGATGGTGGGGCATTGGGGCCTCGAAGCTATGCACTCAGGCAAGAGGAAACAGTGAGTTAAATCTCTTGTGTAGAAACCTCAGTGAGGTTGAGTCAGATTTATAATGTCTTCTCATACTCAGTACCTGAATTGGCTTTCAGTGGCTGAGACCTTCCCACTCAGTCTACTTCTCAGAAGAGGCCCATATACCCTCAAATCCCTCTCTCAGTTGCCAAAATCCCACTCCACATTCCTGTTTATGGTCCACATGCAAATAACTGTGGAATACAAAGATCTTGGTAGTCAGACAACCAGAGGTTTGAAATGAAGTCTCCCTGGAATCCTCAATGATGAACTAAAAAGCATTAGTTCACCTTTACTCACTGTATGGCCTGGAGGAAGTCATTCATTATCATCTCAGTTTCCCTATTTAAAAAATGGAGGAGAAAAACCCAACATTTCCTTTTTAACTTAACTCTTAGTATCCTAAGAGCTTTATTAAACAGTCTTGACTACCTATTATGGCATCCTCTATCACGCAGCCAGGAAGTGGCAAAGTCAGGCCTTGAGTCCAAGCCTATGTAATTCCAGACACTAAACTCTATGGATTATTTCCACTGATGCTCTAGCAAGCATAACAGCGAAGACATCTAGTGGACAAGATAGCTGAAATGCATCCCAAGCAGAGCAAGTAGAGAGAAGACCACCAGCAGGGTCATAGATTTGTATAATACAGAGTATGTTGAAGGAACAATGAGTAAAGAAAGATAGGAAATCATCTAGAAATGTTCTATCCAACTCCTGAGCTTGGCATTTCACGTTTGTGTCTGATAGATTTGCCTGGATTCTATTTTAGAGTATCCTGGGAACACTGGGACTTCTTGCTTTGAAGGGCATTACAATGATTTCTGGTTATATGATTTGTTACTCACTGTTCAAGTATGGTCTAGGCATGTGAGTCTGTGGAATTATAACATCACATCTGATTACAGTACAGTAAGTTCTCAGGCACAGGGTGTACAATAGCCCTCAATTTGTTTTTATTCAATGAATATTGCTTTTGATTTATATAGGCTTAATTGAAGGGGCAGGTGGTAGTATGGTAGGGCAGTGGAGGGAGGGGAGTCTATAAAGATATATAATTTGATTTCAAGTTTGCTTTGCTTTTTGAGTTGAGGTGTCTAGTCAGTCTAAATTTCAGGGTGTAATTGATGGCGCCATGAATAATAGGGGATAATTTCTTAACACTAGCACAAAGGCATTAGCAAGCAGGTAGGAGGAAAATAAGAAATCAAAGGTTACTTAAAACAACCTCGGACTATGTCTAGTTTGGAAAATTCAAGTTGCTTTGTAAAACCCCTGATGATATACTTTCAATTTTAGGCTAGAAAACCCTCCTAAAAAGTGAAACCCAGAAAAATCAACAGAGCCATAGATTTCACAAGAGATAGGAAAGAATGTTTATTGACTTCCCCAAAAACCATACTAGTATTTTGGAATGCATTCTGAGATTGTCACTGTATGGGAAGGCATTTGAAAATATTATATACAAACGCATCTAAAGAAAGATGTGTCTCTGCTTCTGAGAAGTGTTTACAGTGATTTTTTGCACATTCCAAGACTTTAAAATTGAGGTAGTATTAATAAGATACACTATTTATAGAGTTTTTATTATAGGCCAGACCCTGTACTAGACTCTTCATAAACATTAACTCTATTTATTTAATTCCTTAAAATAACTCACTGTTGTTGATATGATTCCTCTCAATCAGTTTTATCTCTAGAATATGTCAAGCCTACCCTCAGTTTTACCATCCCACTTCACTCTTTTCTTGCACTCATTTTGCCCTTACTATCTCTGACTGTACATCTCATACCTCCCCTTTCACATTTCGTCTCAGCATCCGGCCCCACTTCCACCTCCTCTTGTTATTTATAGCTATAACCCTAGTACCATACCTACTACCCCAGGTGTGCAATTTATTTGTCAGATGGATGTCCATTTGAACACCCTTGATCTTCAGCATTCCTCTTTGGAAGGAATGCTTAGCTCCCTTACTCATTGCTTTAGGAAAGAGCAATTCTTGCTTTGTCCTTTATGGACTAAATGTTCTACAAGCTCTGGGCAGTTCTGCTGTAGCCTCTAGATAGCCCTTGAAAGTAGTTGGTAGAGGCATCATTGGCTTTTCTTTGAAACATTATCTGGAAAGAAATTATAGGATGGGTAGGAGGCTGAGAGCATAGCTCTGCCGGAGTCCAGAGGAGAGGTAATGAAGAGCTGAGCCAGGGAGAAGGCAGAGGGCCAGTAATTTCCACTGTGGATGTGGCTGCCATGGCATTAAGACTGTGGGGTGGTACAGATGGAGGAAAGGCCAAGGAGACAGGGCAGGGTTCAATCTCAGGTTCCTTAAATGCCAACTTAGTCAGTTCACTCATCCCTAAGCCTCTTGATGCTCATCTGTACATGGTGATAGTCTTTTTTCATAGGATTGTTGATAAACCTTTAAATTAGAGAATATTTATAAAGCATTTAGCACAGTGCCTGAGCATGTAGTAAATACTTAATATCAGCCCAGAAAATAATTTCTACGTAACAGGTTCTGAAACATGAAAGTCAATAACTTCCCTTGGCACTTATCTTTCTAACATAAATGTTTATTGAGTACTTACTATGTGCTAGGCACAGCACTAGGCATCAAAGCCTCAGCAGGGAATAAACCAAAATCCCTAGTCTTATAGGAGGGGCCAACATTCTAGTGCAGGAGCTACAGCCAAAAATAATAATAACAGTAATTAGTTATGTATTTTGTCATGTAATGATAAGTGCTAGCAATCAAAATTAAGTAGCCTAAAGGTACAGACTGAAGGAGAGAATCTATTTTATTTATTCAGTTTTTGATATTTAAAAGTTTTAAGGAGTATGGAAAATGACATTAATTTTTAAAATATGAAATTATGTATGGCATAGGACCACAGGATCATAATGTTGTAAAATCAAGGGACGAAAATGATGCATAGGAGTAAGACTATTATCCCTGAAGGAGCTGGTCAAGCCCTTAAAATATTTGTAATTTTCAAAATTTCTATCGTGATCATGTATGCACTTTATTTTAAAATTTTTATTAAAATGTCTCCGTTTTAGTTTTTAATTCCCAACATAAAATATCTCAATAGTGTGAAAGGTAAGCAGTGGGGAGTGAGTCTCTTCATGTTGGACACTAGTCCTCTTCTCATAGACAATGGCAATTCTGGTGTGTCCTTCCAGACATGTTCTTCGTGTGTATTACTAGTATTTTTATTTACAGACTATCTCAAACTTACAGCAAAAGTTCAAGTGCTGAACACAGGTTTTTTTTTTTCCGAAACCATTTGAGAGTTGCCAATCTGTTGTCCCATCACCCCTGAAATTTTATTGTGCATTTCCTATACATAGGGTATTTCCCTACACAACCAAGTCACAACCATCAACATCAGAGGTAACATTGATACATTACTGCCATCTAATCCTTAGACTCCATTCAGATTTCTCCAATTGTCCCAATAATGTCTTTCTAGCCAAAGGATCCTGTCCAGAATCGCATGTTGCATTTAGCTGTTGCATTTAGGTGTTGCATTTGTTTGGCTTCCTTTGGTCTGGAACAGTTCTTCAGCATCTCCTTGACTTTCATCATGTTGACACCATTGAATATCTCAGGCCAGTGATTTTGCAGAGTGTCCTTCACTGTTGATTTGTCTGATGTTTCCTCATGATTAGATTCAGTGTTTGCATCTTTGGCAGGAATATAGTAGAAGTGATGTTGTGTTTTTCTCATTGCATCTCATCAGGAGGCACACGATATTTATTTGTCTGGTGATGTTACTGGTGATGTTAACTTTAATCATTGAATTAAGGTGGTATTTGCCAAGCTTCTCACTGTAAATTTTTCTTTTCTTCTTTGTTGTTAATAATTATGTTTGAGGAAGTTGTTTAAACTAAGTATTCCATTGTTCACCAGACTTTTATTCATTTATATATGTATTTATTTATTTAGGTTCTAAATTTATTTACTGATATATTTGTGGACTTGTGGTTTCCTGTTTATTTAGTGGGCCAAATCTGTACTATCATTATTTATTTTGATCTACAGTTGCATCCAGTTGGGCCAATGGGAGCTTCTTCAAGCTGGCTTCCTTTTGACATGTCCCCATCATTCTCTGAGTACTTCCGTACTTTCTGGTACAAGGTATTTCAGGCTCATTTTGTACTTTACGTTCCCTCCCTAACAACCATTTCTCCAAGGATCCCTAGTTCGTTTTAGTATAAAACGATATTGACAAACAGGCTCTGGGTGTGCTCACTGCTATTAAGGCATTGCTGCTCCCAGACACACTCAGCAGACAGATATCTTCGAATGCTCATCCCTGCAGTCAGTGATAGACTCAATTTCTGTTGAAACTGACAGCAGGGAAGGGTTTCCTCCAGGGACACTCATGGTACTATTGTCAGGAGAAGGAGAATGTATGTTGGACAGCATCAACAGCAAATGTTTGTTAAAGCTGGAGCACTGAAATTGGAAACTGGATGTGTTTGATGCAAAGAACAATGACCTTTCCATCATTCTGGGCTGCCCATAGTAACTGGATCCCCTAAGACTAGCTATCTACTCTAGAGTCATACACTCATATAGATACACCTCCTGATTATTTTTCCTTTTATAGAGTAGCAAACGCACCAAATCACCTAGACTAGGTTATGCAGCTGCAGTCAGAAAATCCAGGTCAGCATCTTTGTAGGGCGACACAGGAGACATCACGTATAAACCTAGGTAGAAGAATAAATCGTGCCTATTTCTTTCTCAACAGTTAACGATTGACCAGGCAGCATCCCCAGCCAAACGTTGGCCTGGTCCTCCCTGTCTTTCAGGGTTCTCAGGGACTTAAAGGTATGCATAGCATCAGAAGAAGTGAACATATTATGCAGATTTTTTATACTACACTGTAATTTTAATTTATTTATTTATTCACTCATTTATTCAACTAGTATATATAGAGCACTTATTATGAGCCAGAAATAGTTCACATTTATACAAGTGAATTAACATTAAAACAACATTATATAAAATCGTACTATATAAAAATTAATTTTAATGTATACTTATAATTAATTATATAGTATTTAATACTTTATAATACTTGTATAATATTTACAGATATATTTACTTAACTTCTTATAAGCAATTGTTGACTTTTAAGCTATATTTATAGCTAACATGTACACACATTATCACTAAACGTATTTTTATTACTATACCCATCTTACAGACAAGGACATTGAGATTCATAGACTGTAGGTGAATTTCTTGGTCAAGCCATTATTGGTGACTAAATTCAATCTTTTTTATTTTACTGAAGTTTATCAGTCATCCCCTCATCTAAGGTCTGTAAGGTTTAACATTGAACTAAATCTTAGGACTGTCTAATTCTAAATTGTGTGCCCTTCAATCTAGAAGTGGCCATCAGGTCTCCAGTTCAACCTGTTGTATAATTCTCATTCTCTCTCCCCCATTTCTTCTTCTTCTTTTTTTCTTTCCATTTCTTTTCCTCTTTCCTCTTACTCTGGCAGCTTAGTTGATATTCAAAGTCCCCAGAAATTCCAAGGCAGATTTTATTTCTGTTAATAAAGCAGTGTAGAGTTTGAAATGATTTGAAAGATAACTGGCATCTTGCACAGAGATTGTAAGAAGATAAAAACATCTAGGAAGTGTCTATAGTAAAAGGGAAAAACTTGGTTTTGATTTTAAGTTCACTGTGTTTAAGGAGGACAATAGTTGCCTGTCAAAACATCCATTTCCTGTCATTAGCTGTTCTTTTCTTTTTTTTTTTTTTAGCTGTTCTTTTCTAATGACATAATTCAGTGGCTAACCTACTACTGGGCACAAATTAAGTTCTCAGAAAAAAATCAGTTGCTTGAATGACCAGACTATAGTTCAGGGGTTGGCAAACTTTTTTCTGTAACGTGTGAAATGCAAAATATTTTGGTCTTTGGAGGCCATGCAGTTTCTCTTTCAACCCCTCAGCTCTGCCACTGGAGCTCAGAAGCAGTCATAGACAATGTGAGGAACTGTGTCATTCTTGCAGAGGAAGTCAAAGAAGGCCAGCCTGGCAGGGACAGGGTTGGAGAGGGTGGTTTTTGATGGGTAGTGCATCTGGAGAAGTATGCAAGGAACAGATTACAGGAGATTTTAAAGGTTTTGGTAAGAAATTCTGACATTTTCTCCAGAGCAGTGGGAAGCTACCCAAGGCTTTTAAGCGTATATGTGACATAATTGCGTTTGTATTTTAAAATAGTAATCTGGTTTGCAGCATGGAGAGCAGATTAGAGCAGAGCAAGGGTAGACTCTGAGGAGTCTTTGGAAGGCCTGATAGTAGCTTGGTCTAGATAGTGGTAGTGAAGATGGAGAAAAGTAGGTAAATTCAAGAAAAATTAGGAAATTAAATTGATTGGACTTGGTGATGGATTCCTTATGGGGGACGAAGGAGGCCTCAAGGATTGCAGGGACAGGTTTCTGACTTGCTCACCTAGATAGGGCGTGGTGCCACTCACTGGGAGAGGAGATGTAAGGTGGGGCAGTTCTGGAGTTCAGATTTGAGTATGCTGATCTGGGACAGTGGGATGGCCTGCTTTTGCCACATTTGAGACACTAAGTGAATATGTTCATGAGTCAGGTATAAGTCTAGGATTCAGAGGTATGTTCTAGGCTAAAGATAGAAACTTGGCAGTCATTGGCAAGTAGTTGGTTATGTAACCAAGATATTGAAAGATGGAATTTCGTAGGGAAATAATATAGAGAAGAGAATACACACATTTGTGCTTCTCCAAATGGGGTACAAGTACCCCAGAGGAATATCCTCTGTGTCCAAGAATGCTCAAGAAGGGTAGGCAGATTTCAAGTTATAGGAACCACTCAAATTCCTGCAGCAACAATTTCATTTGAATCTTTGGAATGGGGAATCCTAGGGGGCAGAACACAAAATTCACAGACATCAGACAACAAAAAAAAGATAATTAAGCTGTATGGTTGAAGCTGTTGCCTTAGGCTAAAACCTCAGTTCCCCAACCCAGGGTGTGAGAAATAACCATCCAAGCAGTTGGATCACAATTATAGCTGCTTATTAAACAGTAATTCCTTTCCATGTGTATAGTTACTGATTTAAACAGGGAGAGAAGAACGTCCTGCTTTTGTGATACCGGCTTGGTGACTCCAAAAATAGCGCACCGTAGTAGGTGAGAGAGGGGGGAAATTGGCTGAAACCCTGTGGCCTAGCAAATGGAATTTTAATCCAAATGCTTCACAAGTAACAGGACTGTAATGCGTTGGGTAAGTGAAAGTTTAGCTGAGACCACATTACTTCTTTGGAGGCACTAAGTAACAAATAATAAGGAACATGCACTTAGTATTAATGATCATAATTAACATGTATACAGATCTTCATCTGTGCCAAGTCCGGTTCTTAGTTCTCTACTTATATTAATGCATCTGCTCTTCTGACAGCCCTATGAAATATATTGTTATTATCCACATTTTCCAGATGAGAAAGCTGAGACACAGGGAGGTTAAGTTAAGTGTCCAAGGTCACACGAACATGTGTCAGATCCAGGCTTTGAACCCAGAAAGTCTGGCTCCACACCGTGTTCTCTTAACCATAACAAGCAATAGACTCCTTGGTCATCCCACGGGGTTAACCACCTCTGGATGGCTCAGGGACAGACTACCTCACCAGAATGAAAAAAGGGCGAGACAGTCATCAACCAGCTAAGTGTTATTGCTTGTCCCACTGCTTAACAGTCTTCATTTACAAGGAATATAATTATGTCCCTCTCTCTAGTCCTCTTGTATTCTCTGTAATTACAGTTCTTCTGCGCCATACCTTGTACCTACTACACCATGAAAAACCTCAAAGAAAATGAAAAACAAACAAAAACATGGCTTTGGATGTCAAAGTCAGTTCAGCAATTGTCATACATACTAAACAACATGAGGCTTCCAGTGATGGCGGGTAATTTTCAGGGATGAGGGAGGGAAAAAAAAAGAATTAGGAGCCCACAGACACCACCTCTCTATGTCATTAGAATAAGACCTTTTATCAGAGGAAGACCAAACCCTAATCAACATGCATTTTCAAGATTCTGACAAGTAGCTCCTGTATCAGATGATTACTGAATAAGTGAATTGTTTCTGTCGCCTCCTGATACTTCATCTTTGGGGTAATGTGGCACATTAACAGAATGTTGATGGATAACAGGAATTCACGTGCTACTGCCCATTCTCCCACTTCAGGCTCCTTTCCCACCCAAATACACACATCATCCCTCTCGTGTATGATTTTGATTCAAATCACATAACACTATAATTCCTAAAAGCAACTGCTCTGAAGAGCAGAGCCACAAAGCTACCCCATACGCGATGAAGTAGCAGAGGTGTACATCAGAGAGGTACTCATCTGGAGTCAGGTAACAGCAGCTTCAAGTTTTTTTTTAAGCCAATACTTTCATAAATCTAATTCAAAAGACAATAGGGAAAATATGCCCGATCTAAAAATAATGTTATTGAGGTGTGTTCTTCAATCAGAATAAAGTCAGTGAAGATAAGATTCAAATTCAAACTGTGATAACAATCAGTCTATAGCAATGAGTAAGTCTGTTGACTCTAGAGTTAGATGTGTCTGGGTTTGAATCTAGACCTTGGGCACATTACCTTTTCTATGCCTCAGTTTCCTCACTTGAAAATAGGGATGCAGAGGAATGCAAAACAAGGTGTGCACAGGAACCTGTAAGAGTCCAACACTGCAGTAGGGTAGCAAATATACCTACACCTGTGTACCTGTGTATGCGCACGTGTGTGTGTGTGTGTGTGTGTGTGTGTGTGTGTGTGTGTGTGTATTCGTATTCATGTGAGTGTTGGGGCTGGAAAGATAGGGGGAGGCAAGATTGTAGAGTACAGGTGGGGATGGCATCTTGAAGATGTTGTATTCAGTACTGAGGACTTGGAAGTTATCCACTAGGCTATAGTACACTGCAGTGCCATGAACAAATTTTAGTTGTGCCAAGATAATCATGCCCTCAGTCTTCAGGATGACTGGGTGGGACCTAGAATAGTCACAAATCAATGTAGATAACTGCCAGCTGCAAGCACCTTTGTCCTGTGACCACAGTGAACCATATCGATACTAGTGTTTCCTTCAGTGCTTTGATGTAAAGAATGGGAAGCACTGCTATAGGCAGTAAGGCCCCATGGAGGACATTGCAAAAGAATGTCAGTTCAGGGAGGCTTATGTGACATGATGTATATAAAGTGTTTACTCAGCAGTGTCTGGCTTATTGTCCGTGCTCAGTTACGGTGTTTATCTAGCTACATATGTGCTAATTCAGAGAATATACATTAAATAATACTTGCCATGGATTCAGAGAGTTAAATGAAATTGCATTTTGTTAATCACAGTAAATTAACAAACACAGTAGATTATACAAACATTTTTATAGCATTTTATATATGAGACATGTTAATGATTTGATTCTTTATGCAATGCTTAATGTGCATACAGATTTGAGGGACTCTCAATAAATCTCCAGCCGCTTTGGAGTTCTCAGCCTTAAGTTTAGGATTCATTGCTAAAAAACTGGGGAACCAACCAAGACATCCTCAACAAATTCTTCCAGCACTATACCATTTCTTGACCCTCTAATAAAGATGGTAGAAAATGGGAAATTTAAAGACAAATCAGAAATAGTCGTTTTCCCTAAGAAGTTTAAATTCTAGTAGGGGAGATTAGATATATACATAAATAATTGTAATGAATGATAGAAAGTGGCAAGTTCTACAAGACAGCTACAGAGAGAAATGCTATAAGAGTATACAGAAGGAAATATTGTAAGAGAAGAGAGAAATCAGCTCTAATTGGAAGGATCAAGAAAGGCTTCATGGAACATGTGTCAGTAAGGGCTTTGTTAGTCATTAGCAACAGAACCCACATGAAAAAGGGCTTAAGCAAAAGAGGGAAGATATTGGTTTCCATAACTGATATCCAGGGAGAAATGTAGCTTCAGGAAAATCTTGATCCAGGTGCCACACAACTGGGACCAGTCTCTCTCCTCCTTTTTCAGCTTTGCTTCCTCTATGATGGCTGTATTCTCAAGCAAGTTCTCCCCTCACTCCTGTACCCTCCCAGGTTCAAGTCCAATAGAATGGAGAGCATTGTTTCCTGGTGGGTCTCACATAAGTCCCAGGATTCCTGTGATTGGATTGAATACTCTCCTTGCCTTACATCTAGTCACATGCTTTGCTTCTGAGCACATGAGCTGAGGAAGGGGCATTTTTTCAAACAGGAAACTAGGGTCCTGTTTCCAGAGAAAGCAATATTATTTGCAGGATGGCCACCAAAGGATTTGCTCTTTGACCTGGACCTTGGAGAATAGGTGAGATTAGAAATACTGAGATTAGAGTGGAAGGAAGTAAATAAGTACATTATTGGCACACTCATCCTTTTACAAAGTTTCTTCACTTTACGTTCCGCTGATATTCTCCTTGAATACTGTTACAGTCATAACCTTTCTCCAGGGACACACTGAAAATGCCCTTCATTCTTCCACTCTCCTTTTCCCCATTTATGTCATAAGGGGTAAGAGCAAGCTCTGACTTGAGCCACACAAAATTCCAAGAAATTCATTGCAATTTAGAAGTGGGTTCTTTAGGCTTAACTGCCTCTGTATGGTCTGCCAGTTAATGGGACAAGATCATCCCTGGAAGTTCCATATTTCAGGAAGAGAAAGGTGGATTGTGTATCATGTACCTCTCTTGTGCCTAACCTATTGTTTAATAATGGCAAAAATGATAATGATAACGACAGCAAGGAAGAGTTTTAGAGCGCTTAGGATGTACCAGGTGCTGTGCTAAGTGTTTTACATGGATTATTTCATGAAGTATTTATAACACTACAAGGTAAGGGCCATTGTCATCTCCATATTATGGATGATGAAACGGAGACACAGAGAGGCTAAGTACATTGCCTAAGGAAACACGGTTAAAGGTTGGATCTTGGATCCTAAAATGAACTCTGATCTCTTTACCTCCTCTCCACCAAGATTCTTGGTTCTTCCGTAGCCTTAATCTCAGCATCTCTACAAATTCAGGAGCTCTAGCCAGAAACCTAGAAGTCATCCTTAATACCTTCTCCTTTATCCTGTGGAAAAATTACTCTGTGTTCACCAAACCCCATTTACTCTTCCTCCTGGGCCTATAACTGGACTACATTCCCCCAAACTTCTAGCAGTTAAGGGCAATGGGACTGAATGTTGGCCAAGAGAATTTGATATGCACTTCCCCTGTGATTCTCCACTCCTTCTCTGTCCCCATCTGAATGGAGAGGGGTCCAAGGAGGCAGAATGGGACAGGGGTGGGACTATGCTGGAAGATGACAGCGTTCCCTGGATGACAGCCTGAGGCGAAGCCACTTTGCCAAGGTTCAAGAAATAGACTTCTATTATTATGAGAAGGTACTGAGATTTTGAGGTTCGCATGTAGAGCAATTAGCCTGCCATGATTAATATACTCCCATCAAACCCATTCCCAACGTATCCATTAAATGTATCCATTCTCCTAATTTCCGTGCTTCCTTCCTAGTCCAAGTCACCATCAACTCTCGTCAAGATTGTGACAACAGCCACTTAACAAGTTTCTCATCACTACTCTTGCTCCGACCACATTTTCCCCATACTTTTGAGTTAGTCCAGTTTTAAAATAAACATATTATAGAGTGGTGAAAGTATTCTGTATGATTCTACATAGAATCATTGTCATGTATGAAACATGACAGTAGGCCTTGTTAAAGCCCATAGAGCTGTTCCACACAAAGAGTGAATCCAAATGTAAACTTTGGACCTTAGTGATGATAATGTATCAATAGTAGTTTATAAATTATAAAAAATGTACCACAGTAGTGCAAGATGTTACTAGTAGGGGAAACTGGGGGGGAGGAGGGAACAAGGGATATATGCGAATGTGCTGTACCTTCTGTGGGATTTTTCTGTAAGCCTAAAACTGCTCTTAACAACTAATCTATTCACTTAAAAAAATCTGATTATATTCCTTCTCTGCATAACATCCTTCAATAGCCTCCCACTGTTCTGAGAATAAAGCGTGTTCTGTACGAGGTCCAGGTGGTCCAGCCCCTCACCATGCCTCCAGGCTCATTTCCCACTACTTCACCACCCTTACTGTGTCTCTGACATAGGAGCCTTACATCAGTTCCTGAAAAGTAGCCAATATCTTCAACCTGTGCTGTGCACCTGTCATGTCCTCTGACTGAATATTTTATCTCCCTTAAGTCACCTAACTACCTCTCATCCCCTCAAACTTTGGCTTTCAGATCCAATGACACTTTTTCCAGAGAGGTGTTTTCTCACATTCAGGAAATCAAATCACCCCACAGCCTCATTCTTTTCTCTCACATCTCTCTACCCCATTCCATTGTAATATTTATTGTGACCTACAAAGTGAAGGATAGTGCCTGTTGTATTCCCTTCCAATATGCAGCACTTATTGTGGGGGTTGGAACATGCAGATACACAGGAAACATAACAGTAAAAGCAAAACTTACGTAGTGTTCACAATGTGCCAGACACAGTTTTAATCATCTTACCTGTGTTAACTCCTTAAATCCTCTAGCAACCTTATGAAATAGATGCATTATCATGCCTACTTTACAGATGAGTAAACTAAAGCCAGAGAGCTTAAGGAACTTGCCAAAGGCTTTACAGCTTGTCCATGGTGGAATGGAGATTTGGTTTTAGTTACTCTGGCTACAGTGTCTACAGTTTGAACCACTATACCATGCTGCCATTGTCAAATGAATTAATAAATGAATGAACCAGTGAGCTTTGGTGTGTCTGACTCAAGGCTGTCCTCCTAACCCTTTATTATACTGCTCTCCCTGTTCCCTGATGTTCACCAAAATATTCTTGACCATTTCTCCTTATGTTTTTTGCTCTTGTTCATCAGTTTTCTTCTGAGTCCAAAACTGAAGTGTCTTCATTATCATTACTTCAAATCCTCCACTTATCTTCCTTTTTATTTAATTTTTTCAAAGAGCAGGTGCTTTTGAGGTCATTTGGGTAAGTGCTAATAAAGATACTGCTTTTCTCTCAGCAAAGAGTCCTGGCTGGGTGGTGTTCTGATTTTAAAAGTGATCAATTGACTTTAGAAAGTACCAAAAGAAAATTCAGTTGTGCGGCATATTCAGCTACCCTCTTCAGTGAGTTATTAGCGAAAGGTCCAGCTGGGTTAATGAGAAAAAAAACCCTCTAGATAACACCAGTGTGTTACCACATTTTGAGTCAGTGGAATGCATTTCTCATTTATTAGCTTTGGGGCTTGCTGCTCATAGTCTGTACCTGACAATGTGGGCAAAAGGATAGAACAGAAATAATCAAGAAGATATAAAATAGTTGGTATGGTACTACTGCAAAAGCTCCTCTGTAAATTTAGTTGTAGAAACACAGGCAATAGCATTCAAAGAGGGATCAACTGACTCAGAATAATATGGTCCATGGGCTTAACTAAGAACTTTGCCACAGGGAAGTCATACATATAAGTGGTTACTGTATAGCCATGATTTGAATTGTTGTTCTGCTCTGGGGGCCCAAATGGTTTTAAAAAGAAACTGCAGTTGCTTTCCATTAGCTTACAGCACAGAGGCAATAGCTTCTTTAAAAGATATATCTAAATATGATGCCAAGATGATACATGCTTTTAAAGGAATGTTGGTAGAATGTTCAACACAGCTACGACTCTTTCTGGCACAATTCAATAGAAATTCTCAATTTTCTTTGAAGGGAAATATTCAGTATGCAAAAAACCCACACTCTATAGCAATGACAAGTGCAGTTGCCAGATGGAAGCAATGTTTTTAGTTATGGTTTTAGTATGTTAATTTCGACTTTTAGTGGTAGATGACTTTCCTGGTTAGTTCATTAAGCTTATATTGTTAGGATGTAGACTTATTGTCTCTATTTCCCTTTGGGCATCTACACAGATTATCACAATGGAGATGGTGAAGGGAAGGTCAAACGTGAGCAAATATTTTTTAAAAGAAAATGGACGGGGAGGTAGGAGCTCTGAGCTGTGATTTTGGTACTGATCGAGGAGCTGTTCGATCTTAGGTAAGTGACAGTTTTTCTGGTCCTCATTTTTATGATTTACACATAATAAAAACTAACTCTGTTGTTGTAGGGTTTGATAAAATAATATGTATATAGATTTACTAGCTGTAACCTTGAGGAAATTACCTTTTTTATTTGTTTATTTTTTGGCAAATCTTTATTGAATCCTCACTATGTGCCAGGACTGGGCTTGGTATCAGGGATATGATAGTGAACAAATAAATATACAATAAGGCCTATTATTGTGCTTACAATCTATTTAAGGTGGAAAAACACAAACAACTAATCCTGCTAATAAAGGTATAACTACATTCTGAGCTTAGAGCTTGGCAGTAAAGGAGTATGGTCCTCTAAAGCATGACCAAAGGTACTGACTGGTACTGGGAAGGCAGGGAAAGCTTGCCTAAAAGCTGTCCTTGAGCTGTGATCTGAAAGAGATAGCAAAGTGAAAGAGAGACTAGAAGTCCAGACTGAGGAAACAGCATATGCAAGTATCCTGGGGTCTGGAGAATGGTGGCTTTGGTAAACTGGAAGAAGGCCAGGGTGACTGGAGCAAAGTGTGAGTTGGAGGAAGTGTCCAGAGGAAAAAAGAGAGGAAAGCAAAGCAGAGTCTCGTGGGCAGATCTTCAGAGTTTTTGTTGTCTTCCCAGTGACAATAGGAACCTCAATTTCTTCACTTAACAGTTGTGAGGATTAAATGGGACAGAGCAGGCAAAATACCCATTCAGGGACGTACCATAAGTATTCATTAAGTGGGATCTACTTATAATTATTTCAGGAGTCCATGTCTAAAGGATTTAGACAATGGGGGAATTATTTTAAGTGGAAATACTGCCTTAATAAAAAAATGTTTAGAATAAAGTTCTAGAATCATGAAGGAGTCTGACCAATATGAGTATTTGCTGTCTATCACAAGCCAGTACTTACAAAGCAGATTCAGCCCATCCAAGAACCATGTCCTTGATAAACAATGAAGTCAATATATGGATGCTTAAGCACCTTAATCGCCTTGGGTCTTCCATGCTTTCCTCCTAGTTTCGGACAATGTTCTGTCCTGTTCTACCTATCTCTTGACCCTTGGGATTGTCTCCTGGTTTCTGCAACAGTCTTGCTCTTTGGGTTTGCAAACCCATCTTGATTTTTACAGATTGACATTTGCTGTTTTCTGTGCCTAAAATTGCAGTTTTCTCTGCAGGTTACTCCCATGCCTGATCACCTTGTCTAGGGTCCTTTGCCTTAATTCTAGCCTACCACATCCAAAACTCTAAAGAGAATTCAGATAGTCATTATGCTGAGCATATATGGGGCACTCAATATATAGATATTGATTGGCATATTGGCTGCAGATTGGAATCATGGTAAACAGGAATCAGTGGAAGCCTAATAATAGACTAATGCAACAAGGTCATTGGAGTGACCCTTAGGAAACTGCTTGGTGTATCATTGATTAGAGAGGGGAATTATAACAGCCCCAGGATAGCTGTGAAGGGCTAATTCACACAGTGCTGTCACATTTCTCTGACTCTTCTGTTCATAGACCATATTCAATGAAAATTCTTCCTGCACTACATGCTGATGCCAACAAGATCTCTGAGTCTGTCACAGAGCTCTCCTGTAAATACAGTGAATTTAACTACATGGTGTCCATCACTACTTAAATGACCTACAGACAGATGAAGTTTAACATGTCCAGGGTACAACTTATTATCATGTCCTAACCATTTCTCTTGTATTACCTAACTCCTATCAGAAACCTGGCTATAGTCTTTGATACCTCCCAACATTCACTCACCACATTCACTCGATCACCAGTGCCTGCCCATCCTATCAACTAAATAGTCTCTTTAAAATTTGCCTACTTCTTGAGAGAACCTTCAAGATGGCAGAGGAGTAAGACGTGGAGATCACCTCCCTCCCCACAAATACATCAAAAATACATCTACAAGTGGAACAACTCCTACAGAACACCTCCTGAACATTGGCAGAAGACCTCAGACTTCCCAAAAGGAAAGAAACTCCCCACATACCTGGGTAGGGCAAAAGAAAAAAGAAAAAACAGAGACAAAAGAATAGGGATGGGACCTGCACCACTGGGAGGGAGCTGTGAAGGAGGAAAAGTTTCCACACACTAGGAAACCCCTTCACTGGTGGAGATGGGGGGCATGCTTTGGAGCCACGGAGGAGAGCTCAGCAACAGGGGTGCAGAGGGCAAAGCGGAGAGATTCCCGCACAGAGGATCGGTGCCGACCAACACTCACCAGCCAGAGAGGCTTGTCTGCTCACCCACTGGGGCGGGTGGGGGCTGGGAGCTGAGGCTCCGGCTTTGGTCAGATCCCAGGGAGAGGACTGGGGTTGGCTGCGTGAACACAGCCTGTAGGGGGCTAGTGCACCACAGCCAGCCGGGAGGGAGTCCGGGAAAAAGTCTGGAACTGCCTAAGAGGCAAGAGACCATTGTTTCGGGGTGCGCCAGGAGAGGGGATTCAGAGCACCGCCTAAACAAGATTCAGAGATGGGCGCGAGCTGCGGCTATCAGTGCATACACCAGAGACGGGCATGGGATGCTAAGGCTGCTGCTGCAGCCACCAAGAAGCCTGTGTGCAAGCACAGGTCACTATCCACACCTCCCCTCCTGGGAGCCTGTGCAGCCCACCACTGCCAGGGTCCTATGATTCAGGGACAACTTACCCAGGAGAACAGACGGCGGGCCTCAGGCTGGTGCAACGTCACGCTGGCCTCTGCCGCCGCAGGCTTGCCCCGCATTCCGTACCCCTCCCTCCCCCCAGCCTGTGAGCCGGAGCCCCCTGAATCAGCTGCTCCTTTAACCCCATCCTGTCTGGGTGGGGAAGAGACACCCTCAGGTGACCTACACACAGAGGTGGGGCCAAATCCAAAGCTAAAGCCCAGGAGCTGTGCAAACAAAGAAGAGAAAGAGAAATCTCTCCCAGCAGCCTCAGGAGCAGTGGATTAAATCTGTACAATCAGCTTGATGTACCCTGCATCTGTGGAATACCTGAATAGATGACGAATCATCCCAAAATTGAAGCGGTGGACTTTGGAAGCAGTTGTAGGCTTGGGGTTTGCTTTCTGCATCTAATTTCTTTCTGGTTTTATATTTATCTTAGTTTAGTATTTAGAGCTTATTATCATTGGTAGATTTGTTTATTGATTTGGTTGCTCTCTTCCTTTATTTTTTGGTATATATATATATATATATATTTTTTCCTTTTTCTCTTTTTGTGAGTGTGTATGTGTATGCTTCTTTGTATGATTTTGTCTCTATAGCTTTGCTTTTACCATTTGTCCTAGGGTTCTGTCTGTCTGTTTTTTTTGTTTGTTTGTTTGTTTGTTTTTAGTATAGTTTTTAGCAGTTGTTACATTCGTGAATTTGTTTATTGGTTTGGTTGCTCTCTTCTTTCTTTCCTCTTGTTTTTATTTTTTATTACTTTTTTATTTTTAATACTTTTTTAAATCTTTCACTTTAATAACTTTATTTATTTTACTTTATTTTCTTTCTTTCCTTCTTTCCTTCTTTCTTTCCTTTTTTATTTTTCCCCTCCTTTTTCTTCCAAGCTGTGTGGCTGACAGGGTCTTGGTGCTCCAGCTGGGTGTCAGGCCAGAGCCTCTTAGGTTGGAGAACTGAGTTCAGGACATTGGACCACCAGAGACGTCCTGGCCCCACATAATATCAAACGGTGAAAGCTCTCCCAGTGATCTCCATCTCAACGCCAAGACCCAGCTCCACTGAACGACCAGCAAGCTACAGGACTGGACACCCCATACCAAACAACTAGCAAGACAGGAGCACAACCCCACCTATTAGCAGAGATGCTGCCTAAAATCATAATAAGTTCAGAGACACCCCAGAATGCACCACCGGATGCAGTCCTGCCCACCAGAAAGACAAGATCCAGCCTCATCCACCAGAACACAGGCACCAGTCCCGTCCACCAGGAAGCCTACACAACCCACTGAACCAAACTTAGCCACAGGGGGCAGATGCCAAAACAACAGGAACTACAAACCTGCAGCCTGCCAAAAGGAGACCCCAAATGCAGTAAATTAAGTACAATGAGAAGATACAGAAATACACAGCAGATGAAGGAGCAAGGTAAAAACCCACCAGACCAAACCAATGAAGAGGAAATAGGCACTAACCTGTAAAAGAATTCAGAGTAATGATAGTAAAGATGATCCAAAATCTTGGAAATAGAATGGAGAAATTACAACAAGGACCTAGGAGAACTAAAGAGCAAACAAACATTGATGAACAACAAAATAAATGAAATTAAAAATTCTCTAGAAGGAATCAATAGCAGAATAACTGAGGCAGAGGAACGGATAAGTGACCTGGAAGATAAAATAATGGAAATAACTACTGCAGAGCAGAAAAAAGAAAAAAGAATGAAAAGAATTGAGGATAGTCTCAGAGACCTCTGGGACAATCTTAAATGCACCAACATTCGAATTATAGGGGTCCCTGAAGAGGAAGAGAAAAAGAAATGGACTGAGAAAATACTTGAAGAGATTATAGTTGAAAACTTCTCTAATATGGGAACGGAAAAAGTCAATCAAGTCCAGGAAGCACAGAGAGTCCCATACAGGATAAATCCAAGGAGAAACACGCCAAGACACATATTAATCAAACTATCAAAAATTAAATACAAAGAAAAAATATTAAAAGCAGCAAGGGAAAAACAACAAATAAAACACAAGGGAATCCCCATAAGGTTAACAGCTGATCTTTCAGCAGAAACTCTGCAAGCCAGAAGGGAGTGGCAGGATATATTTAAAGTGATGAAAGAGAAGAACCTACAACCAAGACTACTCTACGCAGCAAGGATCTCATTCAGATTTGACAGAGAAATTAAAAGCTTTACAGACAAGCAAAAGCTAAGAGAATTCAGCACCACCAAACCAGCTCTTCAACAAATGCTAAAGGAATTTCTCTAGGCAGGAAACACAAGAGAAGGAAAAGACAATAATAAACCCAAAACAATTAAGAAAATGGTAATAGGAACATACATATCTATAATTACCTTAAATGTAAATGGATTAAATGCTCCAACCAGAAGACACAGACTGGCTGAATGGATACAAAAACAAGACCTGTTTATATACTGTCTACAAGAGACTCACTTCAGACCTAGGGACACATACAGACTGAAAGTGAGGGGATGGAAAAAGATATTCCATGCAAATGGAAATCAAAAGAAAGCTGGAGTAGCATTTCTCATATCAGACAAAATAGACTTTAAAATAAAGACTATTACAAGAGACAAAGAAGGACACTACATAATGATCAAGGGATCAATCCAAGAAGAAGATATAGCAATTGTAAATATTTATGCACCCAACATAGGAGCACCTCAGTACATAAGGCAAATGCTAACAGCTGTAAAAAGGGAAATCAACAGTAACACAATCATAGTAGGGGACTTTAACATCTCACTTACACCAATGGACAGATCATCCAAAATGAAAATAAATAAGGAAACACAAGCTTTAAATGGTACGTTAAACAAGATGGACTTAATTGATATTTATAAGACATTCCATCCAAAAACAACAGAATACACATTCTTCTCAAGTGCTTATGGAACACTCTCCAGGATAGATCATATCTTGGGTCACAAATCAAGCCTTGGTAAATTTAAGAAAATTGATATCGTATCAAGTATCCTTTCCGACCACAATGCTATGAGACTAGATATAAATTACAGGAAAAAATCTGTAAAAAATACAAACACATGGAGGCTAAACATTCCACTACTAAATAACCAAGAGATAACTGAAGAAATCAAAGAGGAAATCAAAAAATACCTAAAAACAAATGACAATGAAAACACGATGACCCAAAACCTATGGGATGTAGCAAAAGCAGTTCTAAGAGGGAAGTTTATAGCAATACAATCCTACCTCAAGAAACAAGAAACATCTCAAATAAACAACCTAACCTTACACCAAAAGCAATTAGAGAAAAAGAACAAAAAACCCCCAAAGTTAGCAGAAGGAAAGAAATCATAAAGATCAGATCAGAAGTAAATGAAAAAGAAATGAAGGAAACGATTACAAAGATCAATAAAACTAAAAGCTGGTTCTTTGAGAAGATAAACAAAATTGATAAACCATTAGCCAGACTCATCAAGAAAAAAAGGGAGAAGACTCAAATCAATAGAATTAGAAATGAAAAAGGAGAAGTAACAACTGACACTGCAGAAATACAAAAGATAATGAGAGATTATATGCAAGCAACTATATGCCAATAAAATGGACAACCTGGAAGAAATGGCCAAATTCTTAGAAAAGCACAACCTTCCTAGACTGAACCAGGAAGAAACAGAAAATATAAACAGACCAATCACAAACACTGAAATTGAAACTGTGATTAAAAATCTTCTAACAGACAAAAGCCCAGGCCCAGATGGCTTCACAGGCAAATTCTATCAAACATTTAGAGAAGAGCTAACACCTATCCTTCTTAAACTCTTCCAAAATATAGCAGAGGGAGGAACACTCCCAAACTCATTCTATGAGGCCACCATCACCCTGATGCCAAAACCAGACAAAGATGTCACAAAAAAAGAAAACTACAGGCCAGTATCACTGATGAACATAGATGCCAAAATCCTCAACATAATACTAGCAAACAGAATCCAACAGCACATTAAAAGGATCATACACCGTGATCAAGTGGGGTTTATCCCAGGAAAGCAAGGATTCTTCAATATACGCAAATCAATCAGTGTGATAAACCATATTAACAAATTGAAGGAGAAAAAACGTATGATCATCTCAGTAGATGCAGAAAAAGCTTTCGACAAAATTTAACACCCATTTATGATAAAAACCCTCCAGAAAGCAGGCATAGAGGGAGCTTACCTCAACATAATAAAGGCCACATATGACAAACCCACAGCCAACGTCGTTCTCAATGGTGAAAAATTGAAACCATTTCCTCTAAGATCAGGAACAAGACAAGGTTGTCCACTCTCACCACTGTTATTCACCATAGTTTTGGAAGTCTTAGCCACAGCAGTCAGAGAAGAAAAAGAAATAAAGGAATCCAAATTTTTTTTTTTTTTTTTAAGTATTTGTTTATTTATTTATTTATGGCTGTGTTGGGTCTTCGTTTCTGTGCGAGGGCTTTCTCTAGTTGCGGCAAGCGGGGGCCACTCTTCATCGCGGTGCGTGGGCCTCTCACTGTCACGGCCTCTCTTGTTGCGGGGCACAGGCTCCAGACGCGCAGGCTCAGCAATTGTGGCTCACGGGCCCAGTTGCTCCACGGCATGTGGGATCCTCCCAGACCAGGGCTCGAACCCGTGTCCCCTGCATTGGCAGGCAGATTCTCAACCACTGCACCACCAGGGAAGCCCAAGGAATCCAAATTTGAAGAGAAGAAGTAAAGCTTTCAGTGTTTGCAGATGATATGATACTATGCATAGAGAATCCTGAAGATGCTACCAGAAAACTACTAGAGCTAATCAGTGAATCTGGTAAAGTAGCAGGATACAAAATTAATGCATGGAAATCTCTTGCATTCCTGTATACTAATGATGAAAAATCTGAAAGAGAAATTAAGGAAACACTCCCATTTACCATTGTAACAAAAAGAATAAAATACTTAGGAATAAACCTACCAAAGGAGACAAAAGACCTGCATGCCAAAAACTATAAGACACTGATGAAATAAATTAAAGATGATACAAACAGATGAAGAGATACACCATGTTCTTGGACTGGAAGAATTAACATTGTGAAAATGACTATAGTACCCAAAGCAATCTATAGATTCAGTTCAATCCGTATCAAACTACCAATGGCATTTTTCACAGAACTAGAACAAAAAATCTCACAATTTGTATGGAAACAGAAAAGACCCTGAATAGCCAAAGCAATCTTGAGAATTAAAAATGGAGCTGGAGGAATCAGGTGCCCTGACTTCAGACTGTACTACAAATCTACAGTAATCAAGACAGTATGGTACTGGCACAAAAACAGAATTATAGGTCAATGGGACAGGATAGAAAGCCCAGAGATAAACCCACGCACATATGGTCACCTTATCTTTGATAAAGGAGGCAAGAATATACAGTGGAGAAAAGACAGCCTCTTCAATAAGTGGTGCTGGGAAAACTAGACAGCTACATGTAAAAGAATGAAATTAGAACACTCCCTAACACCATACACAAAAATTAACTCAAAATGGATTGAAGACCTAAATGTAAGTCCAGACACTATAAAACTCTTAGAGGAAAACATAGGCAGAACACTCTATGACATAAGTCACAGCAAGATCCTTTTTGACCCAGCTCCTAGAGAAATGGAAATAAAAACAAAAATAAACAAATGGGACTAATGAAAGTTAAAAGTTTTGCACAGCAGAGGAAACCATAAACAAGACTAAAAGACAATCTTCAGAATGGGAGAAAATATTTGCAAACGAAGCAGCTGACAAAGGATTAATTTCCAAAATTTACAAGCAGCTCATGCAGCTCAATACCAAAAACTAAACAACCTAGTCAAAAAGTGGGCAGAAGACCTAAATAGACATTTCTCCAAAGAAGATATACAGATTGCCAATAAACATTTGAAAGTATGCTCAACATCACTAATCACTAGAGAAATGCAAATCAAAACTACAATGAGGTATTACCTCACACCAGTCAGAATGGCCATCATCAAAAAATCTACAAACAATAAATGCTGGAGACAGTGTGGAGAAAAGGGAAGCCTCTTGCATTGTTGGTGGGCATGTAAATTGATACAGCCACTGTGGAGAACAGTATGGAGGTTCCTTAAAAAACTAAAAATAGAACTACCATACAACCCAGCAATCCCACTACTGGGCATATACCCTGAGAAAACCATAATTCAAAAAGAGACAGGTACCACAATGCTCATTGCAGCCCTATTTACAATAACCAGGGCATGAAGGCAACCTAAGTGTCCATCAGCAGATGAATGGATAAAGAAGATGTGGCACATATATACAATGGAATATTACTCAGCCATAAAAGGAAATGAAATTGAGTTACTTGTAGTGAGGTGGATGGACCTAGAGTCTGTCATACAGAGTGAAGTAAGTCAGAAAGATAAAAACAAATACTGTATACTAACACATATACCTGGAATCTAAAATGATGGTTCTGAAGAATCTAGGGGCAGGACAGGAATAAAGATGCAGACGTAGAGAATGGAGTTGAGGACACAGGGAAGAGGAAGGGTAAGCTGGGACGAAGTGAGAGGGTGGCATGGACACATATACACTACCAAATGTAAAATAGATAGCTAGTGGGAAGTAGCTGCGTAGCACAGGGAGATCAGCTCGATGCTTTGTGTCCACCTAGTGGGGTGGGATAGGGATGGTGGGAGGGAGACGCAAGAGGGAGGAGATAATGGGTATATAGCCACACATATAGCTGATTCACTTTGTTATACAGCAGAAACTAACACACCATCTTAAAGCATTATACTCCAACAAAGATGTTAAAAAAAAAAGAAAAAAGAGAGACATGGAACAGTCAGGAGTAGATCATTTTCACTGAATTTCCTTGTCCGAGATTCACTTAGGAAGGCAAAGTGTGTTATTTTGAGGGGCAATTGAAGAAAATGGTAAGTTTAACATTACCATGGAAGACTATGTGTGTAAACACTACAAGTAATATTCTGTTTATTAGAGTAAAAAAATAAATTTGCCTACTTCTGTCCTTATCCACTCAGTTTTCTCAGAATGCATAATTTCTAGTCTGTAATAACACATAAGACTTCCAACTGACTTGCTTGTTTTTTAAGTTGATCTCTTCATCCCCACCCAGGCATTCTCCATCCTGCAGTCAAGGAGGAATTTCTAAATTTTATACCTGATCATGTTACTTCCCTGCTGAAAATTCTCTCATGGTTCCTTCTTGCCATTTGAATGAATTCAGGCTATTTAGTATGGATTATTAATTCTTTCATGATTTTTTCCCCCAGGTGGTCACCACTTTATGAATCTACTCGCCAGCTAGTCTGAAATATTTGCTTTTCCAGGAATATGTCATTTTCACTTTCATTTCTGGACCTTTGCATATACTCTGACCTCCCCACAAAACATTCTCCCTCCCATTACACCTTTACAGGCTAGTCCTCGTTTTCCTCTGATTTCCATGTCAATATCAGCTCCTCCAGGAGAGGGCTAGGTGTCCTTCCCTTTTGCCAGTACTGTATACTTGCTCCATCCACCCAATTGTTGACTTTGTTGAGATTTCTTGTTTACCTGTCTTATCTCTCTCTCAAGTGCAAACTGGTTAAGAGTGGAAATACTCTATCTTATTTTCATTTTATCAGCAGCATCAAATACAATACATGGCTGAGAACTAGCTTAAAACACATTTGTTGAATAAATCAATAAATCCATGAAAAGTTAACCAAAGATGTGCTTATAGAAAAACATCCATAAATGCCATTTTATTCTAAGATAATGGTATAATAGATATCAAACCAAAAGCATCTCAGTGTATTTTAAAAATACACAGTTATTCAAATTTGTCCTGGAAGAGACATCATCTGGCAAACGCTAGATGGTAATGGGCTGCATTGAAGTAAATACCACATTCCAGGCAAGTCATGTTTTCCATGTGTCATGTACAGAGATGACATCACTGACACAATATCATTCATTTTATTATTTCCACAGATATTTACTATTTTCAGCAAAAAATCCAAAGACTGTAAAATTTGAGTTTTTTTCCATTTCTTGGGAGGCAATGCTGATTTATGCATGGAGTAATTTTTGCTATCTCAATGTCTATGGCTTATAAGTAGCTAGATTAAAGGAGAATGTAGCTATAATGTATGGTAAAAGGTATTAGATTTGGAATCAAATGCCTGGGCTTTGCCACTTACTAGCTGAAGGATAGCCTATCAATTCTATCACCAAAAACATCTTTAAATCCTTCTACTTCTCTAATCTTTCTGTTACTAGCTGAGCCCAGACTACCATTATTTATCAGTTAGTCTCCTCACTGGCCTCAGTTCCCAGTTTTCTCATACCCCAATCCATTCTCCATTCTTCAGACGGCCAGGGTGATCTTTTCAGAGGGCATGTTTGGTCCTGATATCGCTCTGCTTAAAACCCTTCAGTGACTTTTCATTGGTTTCAGGATAAAATTCAAACTCCTTATCATCACCTAGAAGGGTTTGCATGATTTGCTTACACTTTTCCCACCATTTTCCTTCCATCTAATACCATATTTTCTCCTGCTGTTATTTTTTGTTTTTACTCCAGCTACACTGGAGTTTCTTGGGATGTCATCTGAGCAATGCTCAGAGCCATTAATATCCCCTGTTGTTTGTGAATAGGCCAAACCCCTTGTTATGTAGTCCACTCTGTTCTCCAGGCAGAACATGGAGCTTCTATTGCTCTCTGCACAAGCCCTACATTCTGGGAACTTGGTGAATTGTAGAGTGCACAGCTCTGAATGCGGACAGACCTGGGTTTAAATACCTAAATAAATGAGTAATTACAATAATAAAAATAAGGAGAATAAAAATATTCACTTATTATTATTAGTGTAGGTACTATATTAAACTGGTTTTTGTGTATCACCTCTTTCGGGCTTCAAAAAAACCGTACCATACCATTATTCCCATTTTATACATAAAAAGTTAATATTTAAATAGGATAAGTATTTTCCCAAGTCGTAAGTAGTGATTTAAAGCAAAGTCTGGTGATTTTAGATCCAGAACTTAACTTCTGTCACATTCCTGTACATCATATACAGAAAATATGATATAATCAGTACTTAGCGTGGTGACTAGCACATATTAACCTTCTATAATAAATAACTCTCCCTGTTATTCTTCCTTTATAGGAGGAACCAACCCTTTTCCCTCTCTGTCTAACCACATTCTTTTCTATTCTTCAGTACTAGGTTCAGGCATAGCTTTTCTCAATCCCTGGTGTCACCCTGAATCCACCACGCATTTTGGCTTTTTCTCACTCACTGTGCAGGATCATAAACTCCTGCAGGGCACTGGTTGCTTTTCATGTTTTTGTGTCATCCCTCTCAGCACCTTGCGCAGTGCAATGTAATTGTAGGCCAGTCAATAAATGCTTGTTGAATGAAGGCATTAAACCTCATGATCAATCTCCTGACCTTAAACTCAGTACGATGTTCTAAAGAGCTGAGCTAACTCGTTACGCCAAGCACAATTAAAAATTATATGTATAATATATATATGTGTATTATAAATATGTATGTATTTTTTTAAGGAAAACTTTGTGATCCCAGTTATTGGTTAGTCCAGTAGTTCTTAACTGGAGAGATTTCCCCGACAGAAGACATTTGGCAGTGTCTGGAGACATTTTTGGTTGTCACAGTTGGGGGGTGCAACTGGCATCTTGTGCGTAGAAATCAGGAATGCTGCTAAATATTCTACAATGCACTGTACAGCCTCCCAGCACAAAGAATTATCCAGCCGCTAATGTCAACAGTGCCGAGATTGAGAAACCCTGGGTTAGGTAAGGCTATCAAAAGAGATTATAAAATTTACATAGAATTTATCAGTTTATAAATATGTACTGTGCATCTGTTTTGCATGTGATTTTTGGATTGTGTAAAATACATGAAAAATAGGACAAAATCTCTAGTGTTAAATTCTTTTTGAATCAAAATTTCAAAGATACTAGAGGAAAAGCATGTATAGTTAAACTTCACTAATTCAGAAGAACTTGAGGGAAAGCCATTCCTTACCATGTGAGTTATATAAGAGCAGCCAAGTTTATTATTTGACATAATATACAGTAATTAAAGGTGGCAACTAGCAAAACGATGCTCATCAAGAGGTTCTAAAGATGGCTATGAATTGTCTGTAATTTATATGTGTTTATATTCAAAGGCCTGATGATAAAGAATTTTTAAAATTTTGGAAATTTTTAATAATAACCTTAACACTTCCCTCTCTCACACCTTTATAATCTCAACTAAGAATTGCAACCTGTGCATCAAATATCAAATTCCAATTAGAAGCATCCAAATTAACTAATTATTTGATGACAAGATCATAATCACATAGTTCTTATACTGAAATATATTTAAAGCGCACACACACACACACACACACACACACACACACACACTCATAACACCCAGATCTTTGTACAGAAACTAGGAACAGAGCTATGTGTAAAGCAAAAAAAAAAATGGCAGTAAGATAACACAAGCTTATTTGGGGTATAACTTATGTATCTGCAAGGAAAGTGTTTTTATATCAATTATTCTAGCCTATTTTTTTTTTAATAAATTTATTTATTTATATTTATTTTTGGCTGTGTTGGGTCTTCGTTTCTGTGTGAGGGCTTTCTCTAGTTGTGGCAAGCGGGGGCCACCCTTCATCGCGGTGCGCGGGCCTCTCACTGTCGTGGTCTCTCTTGTTGCAGAGCACAGGCTCCAGACGCGCAGGCTCAGTAGTTGTGGCTCACGGGCTTAGTCGCTCCGCGGCATGTGGGATCTTCCCAAACCAGGGCTCGAACCCGTGTCCCCTGCATTGGCAGGCAGATTCTTAACCACTGCGCCACCAGGGAAGCCCTATTCTAACCTATTTTTAAATAGACTACTTTTTAGAGCAGTTTGAGGTTCACAGCAAATGAGCAGAAAGTACGGAGATTTCCCATATATCTCCTGCCCTGACACCTGCACAGCCTCACCCATCCTCAACGTCCCCCACCAGAGTGATACATTTGTTACAACTGATGAACCTACAATCATATATCATTATCATCCGAAGTCCATGGTTTATTTGAGGGTTCACCCTTTATGTTGTATGTTCTCTGGGTTTTGATGAATGTATAATGAGATATATCCAGCATTATAGTATCATCCAGGGTAGTTTCACTGCCCTAAAAGAATTATCTAATTTTTAAAGTAAAAATGAGGGCTCATAAAGTTACTCATTACCAGGAAGATAGTTTTCATGTTAAAGAAAACATGTCTTTCATAGGTTATTTACACAAAGAGATTCCATTTCCAAAGGAAAACTGGAAAGTCTATAACTAGAAACCAGATATAGAAACACTTGCACATTCAGCCCTTAGTTTTCTCTTTAACCACATTATCCCTTAGAATACGAAGGAAATCACTTTATAAAAATTTCCATTCCTGAAGGATAAAGTTGTGAAACTTCTGACGACGATGAGAAGACTGGTTATAAAAGAAACTTCTTGTAAAACAGTGAGTTATAACCATGAATTCTTCCAATTCTGAATCCCTCAAGACCAGGGAAAACTTGACAAAATGAAAATGTTAAAACTTTCAGGCAAGCTAGATAAACTTGTAAAAAGATATTTGCATCCCTCTAAAAGAACCTGCTACAAAAAGGTATAATGGGGGCAGTTTGGATGAAACATGAAATTAAACACATGCATGAATATTACCAGTAAAGCTAAAATAAAATGAAGCAGTTGTCCACATGCTTAAATAGGTCATCTCTGTGTCAGGAATTAAAGACTGAGCTTGAGAAATAGCAACATATGTGTCAGGCTTAATCGCTAATGACTGTATTGTTCAAAGAATTCAGTCACTTCCATTACAAGCGGAATTTCTTAGTAACTTTGCCTGAAATATCTGAGACTTTTGAAAGTGAGACTAATTCTGATAGTATCAAAAGTACGTTTCTAATGTCATAATACTTTTTTTTTTTTTTAACAAATATTAGGAGAGGCATGCGGGTGCCATGTAATGAGTAATGGATTAAGGGTAGAGGTCAGACAACCTGTGTTTTATTCAGCCCTGCTATTAGCTGACTGTGTGGGCTGCCACATAACTTCTGTGATCAACAGTTTTCACATTTAAAATGGGATTGAGAATGGTCGCTTCTGATGTTCTTGACTGAGAGAATGCTTGCTTAGATCCTAGGGGCAGGAAAATGGAGAACAGTTGGTGATGAGGGATTGACAGGAAGACAAAGACAAGCTCAATGTTGGAGGTGACATGTAACATTTGGTTAGCAGGAGGATTAATCCAAGATGAGTTTCATTTCCTCATAAAATACAATTTTGAAACTTGATTAGATATACTGCTTTTATACGAAGGTGTGGGGATGAGACATTCACTGGGAAGAAAATACATGCTAGACTTCAGTAGACTGTCGGAGGAATTAAACAGTGAAAAATACATGTGGAGTGTCTGCCTATACTCATCTGCAGTATTGCCTATACTCATATCTTTGAGTGTAAGTGGCTACTGTCCACATCTATATATGCATATGGTTGTGTGGAGAAGAGAGGTGAATGGGTCTTTTGATTTGGAAGAGCTTGTCTTTTAATTATTTGATGACTATCTTCTATTCCAAAACTTACCAGAATCCCTCTCATTATAAAAATAATAGTAATAATTGCCATTTTGTGTTGGTCACTAGTCACATATAAATTCACAATTTCATAAGGTATGTATTATTACTTGCATTTTACAAATGAGCAAATCTATATTCAGATTGGTAAAGGGATTTGAACCAGTCCCCACAACTACTAAGTAAAAGAAGCAGGCATCATCTCTAGGTTTGCCTGGATGAAAATCTGAATTGTCCTGGTATTCTTTTTATGGAAACATGTGGCTTTCTTTTATAAAACTGGAGAGGCCCTTCATGCCCAGGATGAACTCCAGGCCTTCCATTGTTTCTAATGATGAATTATGGCTGTGGTTGCCTTGTAACCCAAGCTTCTCAGAACACTAGCTTGGTGACCACCTGGCTAGAGTGATTTACTGAAATGTAGCTGTTCTTGTTTCAATGCACATAAGTGCATCACCAGTGCACCTTGGGGTAATTATACTGTGGATGAAGAACTGCCATGGCAACCACCCATGGAGTTGTTTATGTCCTGGAGCTGCAGAGCGTGGCCCCCCAGAGGGCTCTTCCTCCTGCTAAGGTTCACTGTGGGCCTGGAGGTCAGGGTGGGGGTGGGGGATGAGCACTAACATATTACCATGGAGACAGGGATGCTGATAAAGAGCAGGCATCTTAAGGATGAAGCATCTAGGGTAGCAGTATTGCATTCCTCAGAAGGTCCTGGTGGAATTAAACAAAAATGCTGACCTTTTTCAAAAGGCCCATAAATAATTTACAACCCACCTCCTAAATTTGTTCCCTCAACCTTGTTTGCTTCAAACATTCAGCAGTTTATGCCACATTCAAGTTCCAGTTCAAATATATAATCTAAGCTAAAAACATTTTCGCCTTAATAGGCTCTCTGATTGAAATGAAGTGATGATATGGCTCATCTACCTTCAATAGCAGGAGTGGACATTGGTAGATTTATTTTTACATTTGAATTCCCTTTGAATAGCACTTGTGGTTCTTTGAATAAAAGCTTCACCAAAGAGCCTCTATTTTTAGCTGTATTTAATTAAAATTTTAAGAATAGGCCTTCCCCTCTACATTGGAACCCAACCAAATTTTGTGGATAAAAAGTGAAGAAGAAAGTTAACTAGTATGTATTGAACAACTTTTTTTTTTTTTAATTTTATATGAGTAAAATGAAAAGGTAATACTTACCTTGTAGAGCTTCTTCTAGGATTAAGATTTGTTGCAGGTGTGGCAAATTCAAAAGTCTGCAGGGGCCAAGAAGACCAGGTACATGGGCAGATGGGCTGAGTGCCAGGCAACAGGGCAGGGTGGGGCCTGAAGCAAATTGGAGAGTGCATGTACAGCCTAAAGTAGGCAGTTGCTGTTCAGCTTTGACATTGTTTAAAAAGAGAAGACATAAATGGGGAAAATGGTGAAATTTCCTCAGTTTTAAATAAAGACAACTAATTTAAAAATATTAAAACATCTATAAATAAAAAACATGCAAACACACAAAAAATATGTCATAGACTGCCAATGTGAGGCCTCAGATGATATATGTTAAAAGCTTAGCACAGTGCCTAGCACCTAGCTCTCAATAAAGGTTAACTATTCTTATTTGCTTTACTTGGAGAGATGCTGAGAAGTTTGTACTTTTTAATTTATGGATGGGGAATCTAAAGCTCCACGATCTGAGCTGGATGTGACACAGCCTGACCTAGGTCTATCTGATCTCAAGCCTCAGCTACCTACTCAGTGGGTATTCTTAAGCAGCTTATTTTTTTATGCTGACCTGATTGCCATGATATTTATGTATGTATGTATGTATGTATGTGTTGGGTTGGCCAGAAAGTTCATTCAGTTTTTTCCGTAACATCTTATAAGGAAGAGGACTCATGCATAGAAGTCCCCATTAAAAATTTGTTTTTGAAAGTCCAGAGTGGTATTCTGGATTCACTGCTTCTAGGCTGAATTACTTTCATTGTGACAGCCGCAGGGTCTGAATTCATAGCTGTAATACCCCTTTCGTATATTCAGAGAATGAGACCTTTTGTGGCCTCAGCCTAAATGCTAGGTTCTCTAGTGTTTTGCCACTTTTTTTTTTTTTTTTGTCTATAAACATATTTTTTCTTTCTTTTTTAACATCTTTATTGGAATATAATTGCTTTACAATGTTGTGTTAGTTTCTGCTGTATAACAAAGTGAATCAGCTATATGTATACATATATCCCCATATCTCCTCCCTCTTGTGTCTCCCTCCCACCCTTCCTTTCCCACCTCTCTAGGTGGTCACAGAGCACCAAGCTGATCTCCCTGTGCTATGTGGCTGCTTCCCACTAACTATCTATTTTACATTTGGTAGTGTATATATGTCCATGCCACTCTCTCACTTCGTCCCAGCTTACCCTTCTCTCTCCCCGTGTCCTCAAGTCCGTTCTCTAGTAGGTCTGCGTCTTTACTCCCATCCTGCCCCTAGGTTCTTCATGACCATTTTTTTTTTTTTTTAGATTCCATATATATGTGTTAGCATACGGTATTTGTTTTTCTCTTTCTGACTTACTTCACTCTGTATGACATACTCTAGGTCCATCCACCTCACTACAAATAACTCAGTTTCGTTTCTTTTTATGGCTAAGTAATATTCTGTTGTATATATGTGCCACATCTTCTTTATCCATTCATCTGTTGATGGACACTTAGGTTGCTTCCATGTTCTGGCTATTGTAAATAGAGCTGTAATGAACATTGTGGTACTTGACTCTTTTTGAATTATGGTTTTCTCAGGATATATGCCCAGCAGTGGGATTGCTGGGTCGTATGGTAGTTCTATTTTTAGTTTTTTAAGGAACCTCCATACTGTTCTCCATAGTGGCTGTATCAATTTACATTCCCACCAACAGTGCAAGAAGGTTCCCTTTTCTCCACACCCTCTCCAGCATTTATTGTTTATAGATTTTTTGATGATGGCCATTCTGACTGGTGTGATAAAGAGATTTTAAGATAAAGAGATTTCAAACAGACAGAGGTCTCTTCCATTCTTGATATTGCTCACAAAGCAAGAACTACGAAGGTAATAGTTCTTGTTTTTGCTTCTTTGTTTCGCAGGTTCAAACATGTCTTCCTTCTAGAAGGAGAACCAAAAAGCAAATCAAGGTCACTTAAGAGATGTGAGCTGATGATTCAGGAAGTAGAACAAAGTCAGTGAGTGGAAAGGTGAGCTTTTGATGCAGGAAGTAGAACTAGATCAATAAAACAAAAGTGAAGTCATGTCCCAGGAAGTAGAAGGCGATCTGTGAGTAGAAAGGTGAGCTTGTGACCCAGAAAGAATAGAATAAGATAGGCAAATAAAGAAAAAGTGAATTAGGTAGAAAGTAGCTCTTGAAAGCCAAGGATGATGATTTTTTGTTTTTGTTTTTTAATTTTTCTGTCTTTATGCCAGGTGAAGGCTAATAGCATCAGAGGATTATTTGAAGAAGAATGACTGATCCCCTTCAAATTGGACTTTGTAGGTTTTCTGCCCCTGCAGCTGTGAGGCTTTTACTTAACCTCTCTCTGTCTCAGCTTCCTCATCTATAAAATTGAGATAATAATACTGCTTGCCTCATAGGTTGTTGTGAGAGTTAAATGATCTATTTAAGTGCTTAGTATGGTGCCTGATATAGAGTAACTACTCAATAAATATTATTGTTACTATCACTATTATTCTCATTTTAAATGTTTCAAATTGTCTTTCTCCTTAATGAGCATATTCTCTCATCTACTGGAGTGTCTCTCTCCCTTACCTACTGGTTTCTTTATTGCACTGAAGCATCTACTAGTTATTAATTAATAGTCAGTGAGAGGGTTTTTGGCGAGACAGGCTCTTTCGCACTATTAAATGCTATCGAAATCACATCTGCTAATTCTGTAGCACAGAGTTCCACAGTCCCAGGGCACTCTCTCAGTGAGAATCTATGATAAATAAATTGATAACAAGTGAGTTGTTTATTTCCTGGTAAAAGGATTGTCGCGGGGAGTAAGAGAGATTGGTTTTGTATTGTAGAACAGATTTTCATACAAAGGATAGCTTTAAATCAGAAGTTCTGGGTTTGGTACACATAGTGCCTCGGGATGGAAAGAGAAACCCCTTCTTGATTTCTTAGTATTACCTGTCAGTTGAGTGGAAATTTCCTCTCTATTGTATGGACATAAGTATGATAGAAATCATGTCTACCTGGCTTGAGGTTCTTATAAAGATGAGTTTGGGTAAGTGCTACATAAGTAAACATTAAAAAAAGCACACTGAATTTCTTCCCTCTGTCCTCATAAAGATATGCTTTTCCCTCTGGTATCTCTTTTTGTTATTTCCTTCTTGCTTTTCATTGCTCATTGATGTGCATTTTAATAAAATGCTGCAAAATATGTATTGCTTATTATAAGGTGTAACTATAGGCCCCTGGCAAATAAAGGTCCATATTAATATGCTGTATGTGTCCAGTGTTAATAGCCTGATTTGCATTGATTTGCTGGTCACTTAAACCACTGAACTGTTGTCAAAGCAGGACAACTATACATAGTGTATACCTATTCCCTGCCCTAATTTTCCATATTTCACATAAAATGGCTTGGGAATGTCATTTCTGCAAAACAATAACCACTCTTCCTGTGTGCCTAGTGCTCTACAGTTTCAAAAGGACTTTCCCCTGCATTTTGCTACTTGATTTTCATAACAAACCTGTGAGTCCAGCAGGGCTTTATGAATTCTATTTCATATATAAGGAAAATAAGCCTGAAAGAATACAATCAGTTCATAAAAGAACAGAGTGGAGATTTGAACTCAAGAATACATGACTCCAAGGTCCTTGCTTTATCCCCTATTCACAGGTAGGGCGAGGTGATTTCTCAGAAACCTCCCTATTAGTTAGAGTGCCTCTTTTTTTTTAAAGGATCTGTATACCAAAAGAATGCTTAGAGGTGCATTCAGAACGGTGAAATGCAGTCATTTTTATCCAGGGTGCCTCTGATCCTGTTCTGGTTCTTTACCTCTTCAAAACTGTCATGATAAAGTCACAAAGGAGTGTAAATTCTTTCTGAATTTCAGGTTTATAGGAACAAGAAAATCATCCATAGGTCACTGATATCACTTGACACTGGTGAGGTAGCATCAAGAAGTGAAGGGGAATTAGACCTGATTGTGCATACTGGATCCACCAATTTCTAGCTGTATTATCATGGACATTCTCTCTGAGTCTCAATGTCTTCCATCTGGTAAATGGGAAAAATAAGAGTAGCTGCCTTTTATGGCTGGCATGAAGATTGAAAAAAACATATTTCCTGTAAACTATTTAGCAAAGAACTTGGTGTTGTAGCCTCATAAATAAATAATAACTATGGTTACTATTACTTATACTAATTTTACCTTTGCTCTTTGGATATTATAATATAGGGAAATCAGACTTTTGGGAATTTCTTAAGTATATTTTACCTTAGATATCTTACAGGTCTTTGGTTCTTCTGACCCAAAAATGATGAGTAAAGAAAACGATGAATAATACGTGTTCTGCACTTAGGCTCTCTGTACCTCATTTCAACTTCTGCAAAGAATGATCATAACACTTACCATGTTCCTTTCAAAAAATTCAATCCAACTTAACAAATGGTATCTGAGGGCCTACTGTGTGTTCAGCATTGTGCTAGGCATATGGGTGAGGGGTGGACACAACATGGTCTTCAGCTTCAAGAAGTTTTTGGGTGAATGAGGATGATGGAAACAGATGTCTTAAAACTGTGCTGCAAGATCTATGATAGGTATATGCCCAGAATGGTATTAAAACTATAATAGGGCCACTTAGGCAATCCTATAGCTTAGAAGGCAGTCAGAGGATTCTTGGAAGCATTTTGGTATTACCAGACTGTAAAGTTAAAATCAAGAAGAGGTGGAAGATAACTTTGAAGAGGACTTCTAGAGCCAGGTCATTGGATCCTACTGACAAGGTGGTAGGCTTTATCTTACAAGTTAGAAGTCACAAAACAGCATACCATGAGCCCTATACACCCTATATAGCCCATGCAGATTGTTTGATATCCTGGGTCTTTTTAAAAATGAATTCACATAAATATAAAATATGATTTCACTTATAAATATCAATGACTGCCTCCTGGGGAAACCACTCAACCCACATTTCCAGGCAGTATCAGTTAACTGGAACTGAAGTATGGCTGCCTATATAATACTAGGCAGGTGCTCTTAGATTTTCCACAGTCCCTACCAGTCCCTTTTAATTGCATTTGTCCTACTGCACTCATTTTTGTTACATGTTTGACACCTACAGGCATTCTAGACTGCTTTCTGCTTCCTCCATTGTCAATCCTTAACAAAGTTAGGAAACTGCACCTATCATAAAGCTGGGTGTCAATTTCTTTAATGCTTGGATAGTGCCTTTCAAAGAATGAACAAATAGTCCACTCCCCAGACACCAACAATCTCATGAAGTCATTTCTATCTAAATCCAGAAACTTAAGGTCAGAGTGGGAAGCAGGAGGCAGCAAATTAATAACCAAAATATTGGTACTACTATTTACGTCTACCAATAATGGGTAACATTTACTTAATTCTAAGTGCTAGCAATTATGCTATTAAGTTTAGATGCATCGTTTCGAGTAATAGTCTTACAAGAACAATTCTATTAGTATCCCTATTTTACAAATAGGGAATATGACATTTAGAAATGTTGATAAAATGGTCAAAATTGGACTACCTTAAACACATACTCTTCAACAGGCTCTATTGCTGCATACTGGAGGTATAATCTTTCTAAGCCATGTTATGAGTAGAAAGGGAAAGCTAAAAACAGGGAGAACATGATGGAGTACATATACTGGGATTTATATGTTTCTTAGTCTATATTTTTATATGTTCAAAGAAATTATCTTTCAGTCTAATTAAAATCTACTCAAGGAAAGCATACTAAGAATTGCCTAAAAGTTGTGCACATCAAGCTGCCATCCAGGTATAGGTCTCAGTCTAACACTTGACCAGAGCTACAGTTAAAAGAAAGCAGAATAGGGGCTTCCCTGGTGGCGCAGTGGTTGAGAGTCTACCTGCCAATGCAGGGGACACGGGTTCGAGCCCTGGTCTGGGAAGATCCCACATGCCACGGAGCAACTAGGCCCGTGAGCCACAATTACTGAGCCTGCGCGTCTGGAGCCTGTGCTCTGCAACAAGAGAGGCTGCGATAATGAGAGGCCCGCACACCACGATGAAGAGTGGCCCCCACTTGCTGCAACTGGAGAAAGCCCTCGCACAGAAACGAAGACCCAACACAGCCATAAATAAATAAATAAATAAATAATAAACCCAAAGTTAAAGAAAAAAAAAGAAAGCAGAATAATAGTGATCTACTAACTTTGTCAACAAGTTTGGAAAGATTTTCTCCTTAAATAACAAATGAACAGAAAGCCCAGTTTTAATAACTTTTTGGGAAAATTGCAGGCTAAAGAAAAGGGAACTTTGTCTAGAAGACCCAGAAGAATGACAAGCTTATGACAGTTTTAGAAACCAGTTGGTATAAGAGTGTAAGGAAACATTGCCTCTTTGGAACAGAGGCAGATCATCATAATAAAGGAACACAGGCTGAGATAAACGATATTAGGATAAGCTGAAAATACAGATAAGTGTTGTAAAAGATGATAAGGAAACTAAAAAAACAAAAACAAAAAACTGCAATTGCACAATTAAAATAATCCCTGAGGAGAGGGGGAAGAAGGAAGAGTCAGAAATCCTTCTTCCTGAATGACAGACTGTGTAGTCCAATTGACTTCCCGCTGAGAAAAAAATGGACAAAATATTTACAAAACTTAAAAAGTACACATTTATACACCTACAAGGTAATATGATATAAAATCAAGACAAACAACAAATAAAAAAATAAATCCAGAGGTAGTCCACATAATAAAGCTAGAAAGTACAGATTAAAATCAGCAAACAACTGTGCTAAACATGTGCAAGTAATTAAAAAACAGAACTGATGATTTGACGAGACCTTGGAAACTATAAAAGGTATCAAATTGAACTTCTAGAAATAAAAGCATGTATAATAACTAAGAATGATAACTTAATGTATTGTGTTAAGGAGCAGATTAGACAAAGCCAAAAGCAGAATTAGTTAACTGGAAGATAAACTCAAAGAAAATATCCATAATAATGCATATAACAAAAGAATAAAAATACAGAAAAAATGTGTAACATACATAGAGAGTCCAATAAGAAAGTCTAACATGCATATAATTGGAAACCCAGAAGGAAAGGAGAGGGAAAAAGGCAAAAAGCAATACAAATTTCCAAAAAATAGTAAAGAAATTGAGCCACTGATTCCAGAAGTCCTATAAACCCCATGCAGGATGAATAAAGAATACTATGCCTAGGAACATCAGAAAAAAACTGCTAAAACTAAGAACGAAGACAAAATTCTTAAGTACAAAGGGGAAGTGGGGAAGGCATATCATCTTCTGAGGAGCAACAATGAGACAAGTAGCTGATTTATCAATAGAAACTACAGAAAGCAGAAGACAAAGGAATGATATCTTTAAAGTGCTGAAAGAAAATGATAGACAATCTAAAATGTTAACATAGAAAAAAAATCCCTTCAAGAATTAATGTGAATTTAAGATATATTCAAACAAACACAAACCAGGGGAATTCATCACTAGCAGAACTGCTCTAATAGAAACACTAAAAAGAGTTATTAAGTACCCATGAAATATTTGCCACATGGAAGCAGAGAAATGCAAGAATGAATAAAGCACATCAGAAAAGAGTAAATATGTGGGTAAATGTAATTGCAACATATACACAGAATTTATAGGAAACTCTACAAAACAATGAGAAAAAAAGACAAACCAATAGGAATATGTACCCAATTCTTTAACCAGTCCCATATGAAAGAAGACTTCTGTGACCAAAAACCACGTGAAAGCATTTGTCCTCATTAGTGATCATGTGGTGCAAATTGAAATAAAAATGAGGTACCACTAAATGCTCACCCAAGTACTGAAATTAAAAGACTGGCAATAGCGAATTGGTAGTAAGGTTGTGAAACAACAGAAACTCTCATATGCAGTTGGTGGAAATGAATTTATTAGAGTAAAGTTAAATTATTAGAGTCATCAAAATTGAAGATTAACGTGCCTTTTGACACGCCAATTCCATTTCTTATATTTATATCAAATCAACATGTGGTGACCAAAAAACATCCTCAAGAAAGTTCTTAGGAGCATCATTTGTAAAAGCCCCAAGCTGAAACAATCCAAATGCTCATCACCAGCAGAATGAATAAATAAATTGTGGTACTGTCACTCAATAGGGTACTGTAGATTAGGGGGTTCAGCAAATTACAGCCCATGGGCCAAGTCTGGCCCACTGCCTATTTTTGCAAATACGTTTTATTAGAACACAACCAAGCTCATTCTTTTATATATTGGCAATAGCTTTTTTCATAGCAATAGCTATGACAGAGTTGAATTGTTGCAGTAAACACCATCTGGTCTGCAAAGCCATTTTTTTTTTTTTAAACATCTTTATTGGAGTATAATAGCTTTACAGTGGTGTGTTAGTTTCTGCTTTATAACAAAGTGAATCAGTTATACATATGTCCCCATATCTCTTCCTGCTTGCATCTCTCTCCCTCCCACCCTCCCTATCCCACCACTCTAGGTGGTCACAAAGCACCGAGCTGATCTCCCTGTGCTATGTGGCTGCTTCCCACTAGCTATCTATTTTATGTTTGGTAGTGTATATATGTCCATGCCACTCTCTCACTTTGTCCCAGCTTACCCTTCCCCCTCCCCGTATCCTCAAGTCCATTCTCTAGTAGGTCTGCATCTTTATTCCTGTCTTGCCCCTAGGTTCTTCTGACCATTTTTTTTTCCTTTTTTTTTTTAATGCAAAGCCAATTTTTAAAAAAATATTTTGCCTTTACAGACAAAGTTTGCCAATCCCTGCTATAGATCAATGAACATAAAGGGACTACAGCTACACTTGTTAACATGTATGAATATTAGAAATAAAATCTTGAGCAAAAAGAAGCCAAACCAAAAAAAAAATTTACACAAGTAACATTCTTTAAATTGTGTTTCTGATCGCCTTTCTCTACTTTTCCTAGAATTTTCTCTGTGTTAAAATTTAGCTCTGTCCTTCCAATTGCTCAGGACAAGAATCTATGTTCTCATATCCAATCTATCAGAAAGTCTTATTGGTTTTACCTTCGAGGTACATTAAGTGTTCAACCACATCACCACCTTGTTCCCTATCATTCTGGGTCAAGTCACCATCATCTCTCATCAGGACTATGACAATAGCCTTCTCACTGATGTCTCCCCTTCTGCCCTTGGTCGTATTCACAGCAGACAGAGTCGTTCTATTAAAAAGCAAATCAGGGCTTCCCTGGTGGCGCAGTGATTGAGAATCTGCCTGCCAATGCAGGGGACACGGGTTCGAGCCCTGGTCTGGGAAGATCCCACGTGCCACGGAGCAACTGGGCCCGTGAGCCACAATTACTGAGCCTGCGCATCTGGAGCCTGTGCTCCACAACAAGAGAGGCCGCGATAGTGAGAGGCCCACGCACTGTGATGAAGAGTGGCCCCCACTTGCCACAACTAGAGAAAGCCCTCGCACAGAAACAAAGACCCAACACAGCCATAAATTAATTAATTAATTAATTTAAAAAAAATTAAAAAAAAAAAAAAGCAAATCAGTTCATGCTACTCCTTTGCTCAAAACTCTTCACTAGTTTTCCTTCTTAGAACAAATGCCAAGGTTCTTACTATTACCCATATGACCTCACGTGATCTGGCTTTGGATTACCTCACTGGCCTCATCTCCTACTACTCCCCCCCATCCCCCTTGTTCACTCTAGACCAGGCACACTGGTCTCTGTGCTCTTCCGTGAACACACAAGTAGTCTGGGTCATTGCACTTGGTATTGTTCTGGCTGGTATGTTCTTCTTTTATACATCCTTTTGGTTCACTCTCTCATCTACTTCAGGTCTTTACTCAAATGTTTCCTTCGTAGTAAGATCTTGCTTTCCCATCCTATTTAAAAGTGCAACTTTCCCTACCCCCGGCATTCACTTTCCAGCTTTATTTATCTCCAAATTATTTATAAATATCTGAAATACTCTATCTCTATTTTCTTTTGCAGTCTCCACAGAGGCAGAGATTTTTGTTTCTCTTGTTCACTCTTGTATCCTGAACACTTAGGACAATGAGTGGCACAGAGTAACACTTAATAAATGTCTGTCTTCTAAAGAAATAAACTGAGGAGTTCTTCTGGAATTCTAAGAAAAAAAATAGAAAGTGAGAAAAATAACAGAAATGATAGATACGAAGGGCAGAGAAAGGAGTTCTACTTAAACATAACGAGTGTTCACAGTAAAAAAATCAGAGTAACTACAACGTAGGCATCAACAGTATAATTTTTTTAAATCCTGGTAAGTAATTAGATTAGAAAGTAAAGACAAAAGGGTTCTTGCTTCTCTGATGAAATCAGTGGAAAAGAACTGACAAAAACATACCTCAGCAAAATTTATGATAGATCAGAATAAAGGAAACTTTGACAAGTACTCAGGTAAGGGGAAAATTAAAAAAAAGAAAACGAGTTATCAAAAACACAAATCAGTCTGGCTTAGACTTCATTACATCAGAAGTTAGGATGTAAGGAGTGACAACTGATGGATTTTAATGGAAGAAGGTTTTGATCCAAAATCTTTACACACATCCCAGTTATCTTTCATGTATGTGACAATGGAAACGTATTCTCAGATATGCAACAACAAAGAGATATGCCACCAGTGTATTTCTTCTTGAAAAAAAAACAAAAACCTGAAGAGATACTCCAACTGACTACAAAATAAATCCAGATTTTTAAAAAAATCAAGAATGGATAGGCAACAAATTAAGCATACTAATATATTTTGTTTTTATCACCAGAGTGCCTAATATTGGAGAAGGAATATATGTATGGTAGAGCAGAAAGAACTTACTATGAAACATCTGGGTGTAAATCCCAGCTCATTCACTAATTAACTTTGTGACTTTGAGCAAATCACTCAAACTCTTTGAGTCTTAATTTCTTTACTTATAGTATTAAGATAATGATACCAAACTCTCACAGGTGGGATAAGTAGATGAAATTAGATAATGCATATAAGTGGGATTAGTAAATAACTCTAAAAATTTTAGTACTTATTATTACTCACTTACAGGTTTATGCAGCTTCCAGCTGAATTATCAGAGTAGCTTTGTTATGACTGAGTGTTTGTGTCCCCCCAACATCCATGTGTTGAAATGCTACCCCTTGATGAGATGGCATTAGGAGGTGGGGACTTCGGGAGGTAATTAGGTCATGAGGGTGGAGCGCTCATCAATGGTATTGGTTTCCTTACATGAAGAGACAGGAGAGCTTGGCCTTGCTATCTGCTCTCTTCCATGTGAAGATACAGCAGGAAGACAACCCTCTGTGAATCCTGAAGCATGCTTTCACCAGACACCAGATCTGTGGGCCTCTTGATCTCGGACTTCCCAGCCTTCAGAACTGTGAGAAAAGAATGTCTGTTGTTTAAGCCACCCAGTCTATGGTATTCCTCTGTAGCAGCCTGAACGAACTGTGACAGGCTTTCAGTTTTCTTTTCAGGGGATAACCATTTCCATGAATAAGGGATTTGTTGTGGAACCGTGAAGATAGCTCACTGTATTTGGAAACATAAATCTTTTTATTATAGGTCTCAGTTACCACAATCCAGATCTAGCTACATAATAACAAATATTTCTTCCTTCTACAGAATTCTATAGAACTGCATCTCATCCTTAAGTCTTTGTGATCTCCTATATTAACCAGTCAGATTACTCTCTTAATAGAAGCTAGAGTCCCTATCCTGAGCAGGCTCATTTCTTATCAGGATATATGTACATCCTTTAATTCTAGCCAGGGCTGCCTTGATCCTGTGTCTTCAAATTCCTTTTCCACATGAAGGCTTTCGTCCTACCTCCAGACATCCACTCCTCCTATCTCCAGACATCCACTGTCTCTGGTCACTCCCTTTAAAACTTTTAGTGTGAATTACACAACCACATTATTTACAGGTTAATTATATTTAGGATTGTGATTTTAAGATTGTAATGGTTACATTTCACACAAACATTTATGTTGAAATTCTAACAACTATAATTAACCGATGTCCATAAAAATCTGTTCAATGATAAAACAATGCAGCATTACAAAAGAAAAGGAAGTAAAACTTACGTGTACCATATAATCTACACTATGTAAAAAATGCTAGCAAAAAGATTAGAAAGAATTGGACTTTGTATTGAGAGTGGTCTTGTCTGGGGAGTTGGATTAGCACATTATTTCAGAAAATTGGCTTTATGAAGCAGTGGCTCCCTGAGATATTCCAGCTTGTCAAAATTTTTAAGAAATTCTACAAGTGAAACCCTCATATCAGAAATTCACATCATAAGTAAAAATTATTAAGTGATATGATACATAATTTAGTGAAAAAAATACCTTTAACTGTTTTTACCCCATATTCACAAACTTATTTGGAAGGAGAATTCTTTAAATTTACTATCAAATACAGTTCCCTGGAACACACTTTGGAAACTAAACATTCTAAAATGTCCCCAGTGGATGTAAAGTATTTACACATTTTCTTCTTTTAATTTTTCTTTTTTGTATTAACAATGTAACATACCCTCCTTTGAACCAATAAAACAATGTAAAGTTGTATTTAAAAATTAATGATCTCATCTCATTGCATTTTCATTTCTATCTCCCAAGGTAACACATTAACAAATTGATGTGCATTAATCCATTTCTTTTCCTGCAGAACAAGTATATACATTCATATGAACAAATGCTTAGGGCTAATGCTATTATTTACGCATCAATCATTTACAAAAGTAATATCATATTTACACATTATTCTGCCATTTTAAATTTTCATCTAACTGAATATATCTCTCAAAGTCTAATTCAGCCTTTTGACTAGCTGGATAATTTTGCAAAGAACAGATATACCACAGTTTATTCAGACATTCCCCTATTGAGAGATATTTCACTTGCTTTCATTGTTTGCTAACACAATGATCACCTTTGCACAAATATATTTATTTAGAGGCTTTTTTTTAATGGGATTAATTCCAATAAGTAAAATTACTGAATCAAAGAATATATATTTATTTTAGTAAATATTGCCATTTTACTTTTCAACAATATTGTAGCAATCATATTTCCCCCTGGTAAATATGACCATGTCTCTACATCTTTATGTAGAGATACTTGATAATATGATTTTCTTTTCTTTAGTGGTATATTTCCTTGATTTCCTTAATAATATTGCTGCATACCTCCATAGCTGTAAAATATATAATTCTTTGTTTTCTTTGTCTTTAAACTTGACAAAATTGCATCATGCTATGGTTAAAAGCAACTTGCTTTTTTATTCCACTTCATGTCTTTAAAATGCATTCATGTTGAAAAATGCAGCTACAGTTCTTTTTTTTTCACAGCTGAATAGTATTCTATTGTGTGAATATATTTAATTAATTTATTCATTCTCCTTTCAATGGAATTTGGGCTTTTTCTATTTTTTTCTACTTATTTCTATTAGTATCAAGACTACCATAAAGATCCTCCAAGTATCAATTGATATATATACACATACATGTTAAAAATTCCATACAGTTTCATACCTAGGAGTGAGATTACTGGGTTAATAGGATATGCAAAATATCTGCTTCGTAATTTTATTTACCAGAATTTTTCCAATGAATTGTTATAAATTTATATATTAGTCAGAGTTTTATATGAGTTCTCATATCTCCAAATTCTTGCTTATATTTCGTACTGTCAGGTTTTTAAAATTTCTAACAAACTTGTTGGTTTCTAATGGTCTATCACTGGCATTTCACTTTAATTTTCATTTCCCAGATTAAAGATCAAACAGATCACCCTTTTATGTGTATTAGCCTTTTATAGTTCCTCTTCTTGGAAATGTCTATTCAAGGCTTTTGTTCATTTATCTAATAAGATGCTTGCCATCTTTTCCTTACTAATAGTCTAGAGAATTCTTTACTCTTTACTCTTATGGAAAATATTGGTTAACCGTTGGGGCTTGTCTTCACTTCCTTTAACGACTTTACCATAGGGTTCCTGTTATGATTTGTTAAATTAACATTTGTTAAGTAGAACCCCAAGGTGCTGGGTGGTGAGCTATGGTTCAGCAAAAGACCACAAGAGAAACTGAGACAGAGAAGTTTATTACTCACAGGTCCTGGAGGAAGTACACAGCATACCTTGACCTACATGGGAGGTCAAGGCAGGGTGCAGGCAGAGAGAGAGGCAGGACCTGGGCCACATTCCTTTATTAGGGCCCATGGATGGAGTGCTTTGAGGTTCCTGGGCTAAGGTCCGATTGGTCAATTCAAACCAAAAAATGCTGGGTTTTGGTAAGCTCCAAGGGGTCTTACCTTAGGGGCACACAGGCTGAAGGCCTAGAGGCAGGGGAGATTGTTTCTCACAAGGGCTGTTGGGGGAGTCATATCAGGAACTTACTTTTGCCTCTGTGGGCTGTTATCTAGGGCATGTGCTTGTGTGAGAGGGCTAGTGTCAGGTTAAGCCCCCCTGGCGACTTGCCAAACAGAATGGAGGCCGAGGCAGCAATACCATGGAGAAGCTTAGCTCAACTCTGGACAGTTACCAACTCTCCTGATTTGTTTGAGACTGAAGGGTTTCTTGGGGGCACAAGATTTTAAAGTGCTAAAACCTGGAAGGTCCCAGGCAAATAGGGCAAGTTTGTTCCCTTTTTTCAATGATTATAAATTCTTAATTTCAATAAAACTGAATTTACTAGTCTTTGCAATAATGGCTAGGGCTTTTGTTTGTGTGTGTTTAAAAAACGTTTCCTTTTTTAGATCAGAAAAGTTTACTCCTGTATTTCATTGTAAAAGTTTAAAAGTTTGTGTTGTGTATAAATCATCTGGAATGCTTTAACTTTGTGAGTGTTGTGATATAAGGATTTGATTTAGCCTTTTTAAAGCTTATTTTATTAATGTATTGTTTACATACAGCAATGCCCACTCATCTTAAATGTACAGTTTGATGAATTTTGGAAATTGTGTATAGCACTATAACCTCTGCCATAACCAAGATAAAAAGCAGTTTCCTCACCTTAAAAAAAGGTTTCCTGTACCACTTGGCAGTTGATCCACTCCCAAATCCAAGCAAACACAGATCTGATTTTTTCCCTTAGTTTTGCTTTTTTAAGAGTTTCATTTCAATGGAACATACGAATGTAGACTTCGTGTTTGACTTATTTTACTTAACACGTGTTTTGAGATTGACCCATAGTATTTTGTTCCTTTTTTCATTGCTGGGTGGTGTTTCATAGTATGCATATGCTAAATTTGTTAATCCTTTATTAGGTCATTAGTTGGTATCATTTGAGAGGAGTTGTTTCCAGTTTTGAACAATAATAATGCTGCTATGAACATTCAATTCAAGAGTTTGTGTGGACATATGCTTTGGTTTTCATTTCCTTTATGTAAATACCTAGGAGTGGAATTGCTAGGATATATGGTAAATGCAGATTTGACTTTTTAACATAAGATCATATTGTATTTACAAAATGGTTGTACCACTCTTTTTCTTTGTAGCAACAGGTGTATATATATTCTTTTTGGATCAGTTTAGGAAATATTTTCCTAATCTCATGTCAAAAATTTTTTCTTCTATGTTTTCTTCTATAAGTGTCATAGTTTTAGCTCTTACATTTAGGTCTCTGTTACATTTCAAATTAATTTGTGTATGTGGTATAACTGTCAAGATTTATTTATTTTCCAAACATATATACAGTAGTTTCATCGCTACTTTTTGAAAACACTGACCTTTGACATACTTTGAAATGATTTGGCACCTTTGCTGAAAATCAGTTGACCATAAAAGTGTGATCTATTTCTGGACTCTCCATTCTTTCCATTGATTTATGGGTCTGTATTTCAATATCTCTCTGTCTTGACTTTTGTAGCTTTATATTGCTTTGAAATCATGTAGTATGAGTCCCCCCCCCACCCAACTTTTTCTAAATTTATTTTGGCTGGTCTAGATCCTTTGTCTTTTTATATAAATTTTATAATAGGCTTATCAATTTCTTCAAAAATACTCTTAGAATGTTGATTGAAATTGCATTGAATCTGTAGAGCAATATGAAAAAGATTACCACATAAACAGTATTGATTCAAACCTCCCAGTCACTATATATATATATATATATATATATATACACACACACACACATATACACACACACACATTTTATATATATATATATATTCTCAAGTATAGGCCATTCTCAAGCATTGGCTCCCTCCTCACCCTGCTTTGGTCTGACTCTCCATGCTCCATGCCAAGTCCCCCCTGCATTGAGTCACTCATACAAGGAAGACCTTACCTTGCTCAGGTTCTGACACTACATGCTGGGCCACCCCTCAACAGGTTTACCTTCTTCACCCTGCTTGGAATCTCACTGTCAATATTATTTCCCCTCTCCTCCTACACGGATACCTGCCTCACTCTGCTCATGTTCTGACACTCCACACAGCAGTCCTCCTCAGTCTACTGTCTAATTGCTCTGTCTAAACTGATGGCTTTACAACTACATCATTCAGAGAAGGTACATAAAGGGAAAGGAAAGCATGAGAGAATGAGGGGATCTTTTCTATATTTTCTGGAGAGCAGATGTTTTACATATGTTCTATTTCCTTCACTGTGTGCTGCATTCTGGATAATTTCCTTGACTTTATGTTCCAGTTCTTTGATACTTTCTTTAGCTATGTCTCCCATGTTAGTTTTTTATATTTGTTGTTTGTATTATTTTATTTTCAATTTCCTGAACAACCAGTGGGGTTGAACGTATTACTTTTTAAATATTTACTGGATTTTTCTCTTCTGTGAATTACTTACCCATATTTGTTGCCCAAATTTCTATTGAGTATAACAACATTCTAACAATGGTTACCTCTGAATTATTGCATTTTGGTTGGTTTCATTTAATTATCTATGTGTCTCTATTTTCTAAATGTTACTTACACTGCATTACATTCAGCACCAGAAAATCAATTTCAGAGCAATTAAAACGTAGTTCTGTGATTTATTTTATATACATATATATGTATATGTGTGTGTGTGTGTGTGTATGTATTTTACCAAAAAAATGGCAAATGGTGAGAAATGAGAGAGGATGGGATTGATGTTTTATCTCCTAATTAACTGGATTATCCAGGTAGGACATGTCACCTCCATAAGCTCCAATGTTTTCAAACCCAGTAATTTATTTTTGTTACTGATTTAGAGTAATAATTAAAGCCATTTAAATATTCTATATCTGGGGGCTTCCCTGGTGGCGCAGTGGTTGAGAATCTGCCTGCTAATGCAGGGGACACGGGTTCGAGCCCTGGTCTGGGAAGATCCCACATGCCACGGAGCAGCTGGGCCCGTGAGCCACAACTACTGAGCCTGCGCGTCTGGAGCCTGTGCCCCGCAACGGGAGGGGCCGCGATAGTGAGAGGCCCGCGCACCGCGATGAAGAGCGGTCCCTGCACCGCGATGAAGAGTGGCCCCCACTTGCCGTAACTAGAGAAAGCCCTCGCAAGAACCAAAGACCCAACACAGCCAAAAATAAAGAAATAAATAAATAAAGTAGCTATAAATATTCTATATCTGGAGATAGAGGAGGGTTGATTTTCATGAAGTCTTAGGAGAAAGCTGCTGTCAGATTGCCGGTGTAATGTAAGCCAGTTCTTGAAAGGTATTATATTATTTCATGAATTCAGTTTCTTGCCCTTTGTATTTAGTAGATTAATTTTGCTTTTATTGGTTTCCCACCAACACCATTCTCAATATTTGTAGTTACACACTGATCATAAAAGGATTACCTTACAGAAGAACATCACCAAACTTTAAAAACAGGGGCGTTAGGGAAGTGAGAGGGGTGACAAGCCACTGTTAGGGCTCCAGCTGAGGCGATCAATATTAGTCTACTTATTTTAGTTCTTTTTCTTCTTGCTTACTTCTCTATCCTGTCACCTCTGCAGTATCTTTGTAGATTATAATGTTTTGCTTTATAGACAACTCAAATTTTGAAGGTGATATTAACTAAAAATATCTTGAGCCACATGGAGTCTATGTGCTATGCACTGTGCTGCTGGGAAATCAAGGATCAATTTTAGGAAACAAAAGGGAGAAAGGGCACAGGAAAGAACAGGGCGTTGACACTGGACACAGCTGAATCTTAGCCCTACTGCATACTGCCTCTAGGGGCCATGATTTCCTCATCTATAAAACACTGACCATAATTAACTGATTAATTCATTAACTCAGTAAGCATTTATTGAGTACCTACTATGTGTCAGTAATGTGAGCCACTTAAAATGTTAAATCAGAAGACAAAGCCACATTTTTGGAAGTTAATAAATACCAATTTCCTTCCCATATGTAAGAAAGTTTGTACAGAGTACATTGAATTATAAATGTCCAGATCCCTGATGATAACTTTAAACTGAAGTTACCCCATTATTGATCCATTAACTTGGGCCTTTATGGTGAAAAGCAGTATCTTTATTACCTGTAAATTGACTTGTGAGTTTAATAACTAATAACATTCACCACCCTGTAAAGCCAGGAGAGAAATGTTGCAGAATGTAATTGAGATATTCTCTGACAATTTATTTAGTGGCCATTGAGGAGTGAGCTCAAATACCTTATGCATGAGAAAAAACTCAATATTTTAAATCCTAATAATCATCTTTGTCATTTCAGATGGGATCCTTTAAACTGAGATCTGGAAATGATAAAAGAATCACATAATTGGGGCTTCAACAATTACTCTTTTCCATATTGTGATAAACAACAAAAATCGCTCACACTCATGCATACAGTACACACACACACACACACACACACAGCTCTCAAAATGATGGTATATTTCCTTGGGAGTTGAGAGGGAGTGACAGCTAAGAACAGGTTCCATTTATAATCACTCTATTTGCCATAGTCCTCCACCAATCAAGATAATAGTTTGCTATCTTAAAATGATGGCTATTTTTGTTTTTACAAGTGTAAAATTGTATCGGAATATTAATCCAACATTTTCTCCAAACATGTGCTCTGGAGAATTACTGATGTAGCTAATTTCTAGGTTTTGTAAATCCAGAAGTTGAAGCCAGGCGAGGTGACATGATTTGCCCAAAGTATACACAGCTTGTTGACAGAGCCAGAACAAGACAGCTTTCTTTTCCTCAAGCCAAGTGCCACTCATTCTGTTTCTCACTCCTGCTTTCTTTAGGATCAAGAAAAATGATAGCAGGGTCTAAAATAAAGCCTATCTCAACTTCAGAAATTTTCTTCGAATAATTGAATCAGTAGGTTTGAGGCTTCTTGGGAATCATTACGTTAGATCTGGGCTAGAAATAGCCTATCCCTTGGTTGAAGTGTGTTATGTTTAAACTGATACTGCTTTTCCCCAATGTGCAATTAAGAAAGACAAAGACCTGCTTTTGTAAATGTTGTTAAGGGAAAATGAGCAGGTGTCTCCTTTCTCTCATTTCTCCAGGTCAGTCATATTGCTGAAGTCTCTCTTTGTCTGTATGTCTATGGTTGTTCTTAATTGCCAGGAGTAATTCTCCTGGTGGCAGCGGAGGATTACTTTAGGTGAAAAGACAGATTCACAGGGCCAGGGAAAGGAGACACCTAGCACTGCTCTCTGCACTGGCTATTCAGGCTTCACAACCACCCTGCAGGCCAGACAGTGTCATTCCTTCGTGAGTTCATCCGTCCATTCACCCAGTACATCATTATTAGCGCCTGCTCTGTGCCAGCGCTGTGGAAGCGATGCAGAAGAAAATACACATTGTTCCTGACTCGGTGGACCTTGCTCTCTGGCACAATAGTCAGATGATCATGAATAATTAAATATAATTATCACTATGAACTCCATTTTAAAGATGAGGAACCTGAGACTTAGTCCATTAAAGTGACTTACACTTTACACTTGCATTCCCCAATCAACCAGGAGAGTTCAAGATCCATAGCTTGCCTATGTTCCACCATGCTGCCTCTTAACTGTATGTTTCCAGAGAGGATGCATGAATGCATGGAGTCTTAAGGGAAAACGTCCTTTCAAAACAGAGGACTGAGACTTCATCAGCAAAAGCAGACAAATGCAAAGGATGAACAGCCTGAGGCACATACCAAAGGGGGACACAACCATTTTTTCAAACAGAACTTCTCAAGTAGCCTTTGCATTTTATTTTATGTTTTAACAGACTTTTTTTTTTTTTTTTTAGATCAGCTTTAGGTTCAGAGTAAAATTGAGCAGAATGTGCAGGAAGTTCACATCTACCTCCTGCTCCCACACCTAGACAGCCTCCCCCATTATCAACATTCCCCACCAGAGTGGTATGTTTGTTAAAATCAATGAACTTACACTAACACATCATCACCACAAGCCCGTAATTTACATTAGGGTTCACTCTTGGTGGTGTACATTCTGTGGGTTTGGACAAATGTATAATGATCTGTATCCACCATTATTCTTTCCTACAGAATAGTTTCACTGCCCTAAAAATCCTCTGTGCTCTGCTGATTCATCCCTCCCCCTAACCCTTGGCAACCACTGATCCCTTTATTGTCTTCATAGTTTTACCATTTCCCAGAATGTCACGTGTTGGAATTATACAGTGTCTAGCCTTTGTCTTTCACTTAGTAATATGCATTTAAGATTCCTCTTATGTCTTTTCACGGCTTGATAGCTCGTTTCTTTTTAGTGCTGAATAGTATTCCATTGTCTGGTTGTGTAACTGCACAATTTTAATTCTCTTTTACCCAACAATAATTTTTTGAGATTTGGAACACAGGCTTAGCTATAGTAGGTAAAAACAAAACAGAACAAACACATAAAAAAGGAAAACAATCTGAAAAGGGAGGGTGCTAGGATCTCAAAAGACATACTTCATATATTATGCAATTTCTCTTAGTCTCAATTTTCTCACCTGTAGAATACCTACGCTAATAGTCACCTCATTCTACTTCTGTGAATAACAAGTGAGTTGACATATGATGGCATCTAGGAAGATGCTAGGCACATGATAGACACCAACAAGTGCTTCTACCTTCCCTTTTGAGCCTAAAATGCAATCCATAGTAATTTTCTTCCAGACTGTGGTTGAGGTATGTCTTTTACTTATAGCTGCATGATGTTTTTCTGGGATAAGGGAAGATCTGTCTGCCTCCTAGATTTAGTATCTGCCAGACTAATGTTCTGGAGACTATGTTTTTGAGAAGCAGCAATATTATTGCACAATTTCTCAAATTTAGATAAAATTACGTTTTCTTCAGTATACTTATTGGAAGTTTTTATCCAGGCACTTTTACACATCAATTTTCCCTGACAGGCTGAGCTTCTAGAAACCCCATACTGTATCTTATTCCTCCTCATGTCTCTGGCAACTGGTCTGCTACATATTAGATGCTCAGTAAACGCTTACAGAACAGAGAATGAAATCAGATTATTAAAATCTAATGCAGCCTTAATATACAAATCCTAAAAGCATCCTTTTTTACCCCATCCTCTAACCTAGGGTCTCTCAACTTCACCACTATTGACATTCTGGGTGGGATAATTCTTTGTGTGCACTGTAGGATGTTTAACAGCATCCTGGGTGTCTACCCACTAGATGCCGATAGCATCTGCCCTCCCCACCACCTAAGCTGTGACAATCAAAAGTGTTTCCAGATATTGCCAAGTATCCCTGGGGGACAAAATACCCCCTGGTTGAGAATTACTCTTCTAAGATAATGTGATGACTATCTCCCCCACCAGAAATTCCCAATTAAACTTTTATTCTCTCCACAAAATGCCTTTACTTCTTCTTATACAGTAGTATCCCAAGACTCCCAGCGAGTCTTGGGATACTACTGTATCCCAAGTGATATTTTGGGGTATCACTTTATTTGAAGTGTTACTTTCCTCACTTCAAATCCATGGTTAAGTCTTGAAGGTTCTACACTCCAGTTTCCAGACAAAATACAGGACATCCAGTTAAATCTGAATTCCAGAGAAGCAACAAATAATATGTTTGCATAAGTATGTCTTGAATGTTGCACAACACATACTTATACTAAGGTATTCATTGTCTTTCTGGAATTCAAGTTTAACTGTGTGTCTTTAGTTTTATTTGCTAAATCTAAAAATCCTACTCTATGCCTAAATTGCCTTTCAAATTTATTCAACTCATTCTGTTCCTGAGAACACTGTCTTTACTCAGGCCTTAATTACTCTTTGCCTGGAGAGTTGTAATGGTCTCTTATCAATCAGCAAGTTTTTGGCTTTAAGTATGATGTAACTTTGACCCTACTGGCTAAAATGATAACTAAATGTATTTTCTCTGTAATAAGGAGTCTAAGGTGTCTCCAGAGACAGTATACGTAGGGCTGTTTTGCTTCATTCTCTTCGTTCTGTACACCTTATTGGTCACCCGTACCCACAGACTGATTGTACGATGGATGTAGCCATTCTAGACATCATACACAGACACAAAAACATCCAGAGGCATGAAAAGGGCTACTCCTCTCCTTGGGCTCCTCTAGCAGAATTCCCGTATGTCACCATAGTCAAGCATTCCAACACATGCCCATGCTGAAACCAGTCCCTGGAAGGACCTCCAGAATTATTCTGGCTAAGCAGGACCTGTTCCCTGGTGCTGGGACCAATCTTCTCTGAAGTACATTCCTTCATGGAGGAGGGAGAAAGCCAAAATGAAATTCTGTTTGAGAGGAATGGGGTGGGGAGATGGGGTTTGAGTGTGTTACAGCCTCTAATTGGATTCTCTTTTTGCTTCTATTTTTTCACTGCATATTTGACTTTGCTGCCATTCATCCAGAGAACATTTGTTGAGTATCTACTCTGTGCCAGTTACTGACGGATGAATTTTCCTAAGACGCAAATCTGAACATATTCTCATTCAGTCTGAAAGCTTCAGTGTTTCCACTTTGTTGCCTAATTAAAGATCCACTTCTAGCTTGTCATTCAAGGTCCTAATGCTGTATTCTTTCTGACTCACACTGTGTTCAGCCAAGATGCACTCAGTGTTTTCAGAGCCTTAACATTTTCTGATTCCACCTTTGCTTATCATGTTTCCCCTGCCTTGACCACTTCCATCTACCATGCCCATCTCCTCCCGTCAAAATTTGAGTTCATCTTTCAAAGAGTAAAATGCCACCTACTACATAACAATCAACCAAATTTTTCACAGCAACAATATTGGCTATTCCCGATTTTGTCTGGTAGATTACTGGGTATTTTATATGTTGTCATTTATTCCACACAAAGAGCACAGGAAGTGAGTATAATTTTCTCCATTTTCTAACCAAGAAACAATCCAAGATGCTTACCTGAGACTCACATTCCTAGCAAGTTGGTGAGCTTGGACTTGCACCTGAGATTTTATTTGCAAACTAAAGTTATGTATCATAATGTTTAAACACACATACCTGAGAGGCAGACAGATCTAGTTTCCAAACTCCATTTTCCTTAGCTGGGTGGCTTTGAAAAATCACTGAACCCTGTTGCTTATCGGTAGCCCATTGGTTCTCTGTGCCCTAGCCAAACTGGAATTCTTTTTTTTTTTTTTTTTTTGAGAAAGGAGGATTTTATTTCCTTGCTTCATTCATATCTACTTGCTCTACATAAATTTTAAAAAATAACAAAGATTAAAAAAATAAAACATCTTAATAAAACATTGAAGTATATGGTTTGCTGTAATGGACATAGAAACACCTACTATATGTATGTACTCAGTTTACAAACTGAAATGGAAGAAAGAAATGGGAACACACAGTATACGCGTATGTTGTAAAGGTTGCAACAGACATGAGTTTGAGGGTATTTGGGAGAACTTGATAACATAAATCACTATGTTGAGAGACAGGCATACATTCTAAATCTTGTAAAACTCTAGAAATAGTCTCCAATAGATTTTCAGGATTTTCAGTTTTAAGAAAAAGAATATTAATGAACCAAGGGACTGAAAGGCATAGGAGATTACTTCAGGGACAAGTGCATGGTTCATTTATGCTTAGTGATACTGACGAGTCTCTAGGATTCTCAGGTATAGGTGTCAGGGAAGGAAAGATAAAAGATGGCTGAAGTAACTCAAAGTTTTAGGCCGGAATAACTGTAGTAAACATTGCTATAATGGAGCAAAAATAAGCATACATGAAGACTATGAATAAAAATCTATGACATACATGTATGTTTGACATAAATAAGAAAAAATTTGTATCTGCTCAATGGATAGCCTTATTGAATTAAAAATAGAGGAAAAACACTTCAGATTTATAAACAGTGATGCTTATTCTAAGTACCACCACCTTGATGATATATCTTCCCTATTGTGGTCTCTCTATAAGAGTATCCTAGAGTTCTTGAACTTGCAACTTTATGAATCATTGTGTAATGAGAATTTTATGCATTTCACTCACGTGTATTTATTAAATAAACTATGATAGTGCCTGAGTTTAGATATCAATCTCACTTTTCTTTCCACTAAACATAGTGTGATTCAATGCAGTTTTCCCTAACATCGCCTTATGATAAGATTTAGTAAGGGTACTTTTTTTTTTTTCACACACACACACTGTATTTTATTTTTACAAGAGATAAATAGACTGACACCAAGCATTGTAAATGGATGAACACAACAAAAGCAACAATGATTGCAATTACCAAACATGAAACACACTCATACTATGTCATAATATTAACATTCAGTCCAGTAATCCTCCACTGTAACAGCTCCTTAACTTTGCAGTGAAAATTGATTTGTATATTTTTTGCCTTTGAGTCCTTGTGGGATTTTTTTTTTATTCAAACAGAAAGTCACAAAAATTATAATCATCCTCATCAGTTCACTCAGTCCCACGTAATTAATTTTTTTTTATCTTGATCTTTTGTTAGCACTTTTATGACTTCATCAGTTTTCCATTAGAGTTCTGAAAATGCTTATTCATTCAGTTCATCAGTATAGTCAGTTACCAGAAACCTGTACTTGTCAGGGTCTTTTCCATGAATTCCTTGAAGATGAAACCCTTTTATAGGAACATATTTGCAAAAGCATCAGAGTGCACCCAGAACTGTCTGTAAATGACAAAAGACTTAAAAATGACCACAGTTAAAGATTTGCTGAAAGTTCATAATAATGCAGTTGACAAGGAAATTTAGTTATTTCTGAGATATACATTTTAAAGTAATAACTAGAATTATGACTTATAACATTATACCAGAACATACAGGATTTTTAGAAATTTCATGTAATGTCTGAAACATTTATATTAACATATTTCCATACAAATAACCCAAAGAAAGTTTAGTATTAGTTGTTTTGTTTATTTGTTTTTTTATACTGCAGGTTCTTATTAGTCATCAATTTTATACACATCAGTGTATACATGTCAATCCCAATCGCCCAATTTAGCACACCATCATCCCCACCCCATTGTGGTTTTCCCCCCTTTGGTGTCCATACATCTGTCCTCTACATCTGTGTCTCAACTTCTGCCCTGCAAACAGGCTCATCCGTACCACTTTTCTAGGTTCCACATACATGCGTTAATATATGATATTTGTTTTTCTCTTTCTGACTTACTTCACTCTGTATGACAGTCTCTAGATCCGTCCACGTCTCAACAAATGACTCAGTTTCGTTCCTTTTTATGGCTGAGTAATATTCCATTGTATATATGTACCAGAACTTCTTTATCCATTCGTCTGTCGATGGGCATTTAGGTTGCTGCCAAGACCGGGCTATTGTACATAGTGCTGCAATGAACATTGGGGTGCATGTGTCTTTTGGGATTATGGTTTTCTCTGGGTATATGCCCAGTAGTGGGATTGCTGGATCATATGGTAATTCTATTTTTAGTTTTTTAAGGAACCTCCATACTGTTCTCCATAGTGACTGTATCAATTTACATTCCCACCAACAGTGCAAGAGGGTTCCCTTTTTTTCCTCACCCTCTCCAGCATTTGTTGTTTGTAGATTTTCTGATGATGCCCATTCTAACTGGTGTGAGGTGATACCTCATTGTAGTTTTGATTTGCATTTCTCTAATAATTAGTGATGTTGAGCAGCTTTTCATGTGCCTCTTGGCTGTCTGTATGTCTTCTTTGGAGAAATGTCTATTTAGTTCTTCTGCCCATTTTTGGATTGGGTTGTTTGTTTCTTTAATATTGAGCTGCATGAGCTGTTTATATATTTTGGAGATTAATCCTTTGTCCATTGATTCGTTGGCAAATATTTTCTCCCATTCTGAGGGTTTTCTTTTCGTCTTGTTTATGGTTTCCTTTGCTGTGCAAAAGCTTTGAAGTTTCATTAGGTCCCATTAGTTTATTTTGGTTTTTATTTCCATTACTCTAGGAGGTGGATCAAAAAAGATCTTGCTGTGATTTATGTCAAAGAGTGTTCTTCCTATGTTTTCCTTTAAGAGTTTTATAGTGTCTGGTCTTACATTTAGGTCTCTAATCCATTTTGAGTTTATTTTTGTGTATGGTGTTAGGGAGTGTTCTAATTTGATTCTTTTACATGTAGCTGTCCAGTCTTCCCAGCACCACTTATTGAAGAGACTGTCTTTTCTCCATTGTATATCCTTGCCTCCTTTGTCATGGATTAGTTGACCATAGGTGCATGGGTTTATCTCTGGGCTTTCTACCTTGTTCCATTGAGCTATGTTTCTGTTAATGTGCCAGTACCATATTGTCTTGATTATTGTAGCTTTGTAGTATAGTGTGAAGTCAGGGAGTCTGATTCCTCCAGCTCCGTTTTTTTCCCTCAAGACTGCTTTGCTATTCGGGGTCTTTTGTGTCTCCATACAAATTTTAAGATGATTTGTTCTAGTTCCATAAAAAATGCCATTGGTAACTTGATAGGGATTGCATTGAATCTGTAGATTGCTTTGGGTAGTATAGTCATTTTCACAATATTGATTCTTCTAATCCAAGAACATGGTATAGCTCTCCATCTGTTGGTATCATCTTTAATTTCTTTCATCAGTGTCTTATAGTTTTCTGCATACAGGTCTTTTGTCTCCCTAGGTAGGTTTATTCCTAGGTATTTTATTCTTTTTGTTGCAATGGTAAATGGGAGTGTTTCCATAATTTCTCTTTCAGATTTTTCATCATTAGTGTATAGGAATGCAAGAGATTTCTGTGCATTAATTTTGTATCCTGCAACTTTACCAAATTCATTGATTAGCTTTAGTAGTTTTCTGGTGGCAGTTTTAGGATTCTCTATGTATAGTATCATGTCATCTGTAAACAGTGACAGTTTTCCTTCTTCTTTTCCAATTTGTATTCCTTTTATTTATTTTTCTTCTCTGATTGCTGTGGCTAGCACTTCCAAAGCTATGTTGAATAATAGTGGTGAGAGTGGACATCCTTGTCTCGTTCCTGATCTTAGAGGAAATGCTTTCAGTTTTTCACCATTGAGAATGATGTTTGCTGTGGGTTTCTCGTATATGGCCTTTATTATGTTGAGGTATGGTCCGTCTATGCCCACTTTCTGGAGAGTTTTTATCATAAATGGGTGTTGAATTTTGTCAAAAGCTTTTTCTGCATCTATTGAGATGATCATATGGTTTTTATTCTTCAATTTGTTAATATGGTGTATCACATTGATTGATTTGCGTATACTGAAGAATCCTTGCATCCCTGGGATAAATCCCACTTGATCGTGGTGTATGATCCTTTTCATGTGTTGTTGGATTCTGTTTGCTAGTATTTTGTTGAGGATTTTTGCATCTATATTCATCAGTGATATTGGTCTGTAATTTTCTTTTTTCGTAGTATCTTTGTCTGGTTTTGATATCAGGGTGATGGTCGCCTCCTAGAATGAGTTTGGGAGTGTTCCTTCCTCTGCAATATTTTGGAAGAGTATGAGAAGGATGGGTGTTAGCTCTTCTCTAAATGTTTGATAGAATTCACCTGTGAAGCCATCTGGTCCTGGACTTTTGTTTGTTGGAAGATTTTTAATCACAGTTTCAATTTCATTACTTGTGATTTGTCTGTTCATACTTTCTATTTCTTCCTGGTTCAGCCTTGGAAGGTTATACCTTTCTAAGAATTTGTTCATTTCTTCCAGGTTGTTCATTTTATTGGCATAGAGTTGCTTGTAGTAGTCTCTTAGGATGCTTTGTATTTCTGTGATGTCTTTTGTAACTTCTCCTTTTTCATTTCTAATTTTATAGATTTGAGTCCTCTCCCTCTTTTTCTTGATGAGTCTGGCTAATGGTTTATCAATTTTGTTTATCTTCTCAAAGAACCAGCTTTTAGTTTTATTGATCTTTGCTATCGTTTTCTTTGTTTCTATTTCATTTATTTCTGCTCTGATCTTTATGATTTCTTTCCTTCTGCTAACTTTGGGTTTTGTTTGTTCTTCTTTCTCTAGTTTCTTTAGATGTTAGGTTAGATTGTTTACTTGAGATTTTTCTTGTTCCTTTAGGTAGGCTTGTATAGCTATAAACTTCCCTCTTAGAACTGCTTTTGCTGCATTCCATAGGTTTTGGGTCGTCGTGTTTTCATTGTCATTTGTCTCTAGGTATGTTTTGATTTCCTATTTGATTTCTTCAGTGATCTCTTGGTTATTTAGTAACGTATTGTTTAGCCTCCATGTGTTTGTGTTTTTTACGTTTTTTTCCCTGTAATTCATTTCTAATCTCATAGCGTTGTGGTCAGAAAAGATGCTTGATATGATTTCAGTTTTCTTAAATTTACTGAGGCTTGATTTGTGACCCAAGATGTGATCTATCCTGGAGAATGTTCCGTGTGCACTTGAGAAGAACGTGTAATCTGCTGTTTTTGGATGGAATGTCCTATAAATATCAATTAAATCTATCTGGTCTATTGTGTCATTTAAAGCTAGTGTTTCCTTATTTCTTTTCATTTTGGATGATCTGTCCATTGGTGTAAGTGAGGTGTTAAAGTCCCCCACTATTATTGTGTTACTGTCAATTTCCTCTTGTATAGCTGTTAGCAGTTGCCTTATGTATTGAGGTGCTCCTATGTTGGGTGCATATATATTTATAATTGTTATATCTTCTTCTTGGATTGATCCCTTGATCATTATGTAGTGTCCTTCCTTGTCTCTTGTAACATTCTTTATTTTCAAGTCTATTTTCTCTGATATGAGTATAGCTACTCCAGCTTTCTCTTGATTTCCATTTGCATGGAATATCTTTTTCCATCCCCTCACTTTCAGTCTGTATGTGTCCCTAGGTCAGAAGTGGGTCTGTTGTCGACAGCATATAGATGGGTCTTGTTTTTGTATCCATTCAGCAAGCCTGTGTCTTTTGGTTGGAGCATTTAATCCATTCACGTTTAAGGTAATTATCGATATGTATGTTCCTATGACCGTTTTCTTAATTGTTTGGCTTTGTTTTTGTAGGTCCTTTTCTTCTCTTGTGTTTCCCACTTAGAGAAGTTCCTTTAGCATTTGTTGTAGAGCTGGTTTGGTGGTGTGGAATTCTCTTTGCTTTTGCTTGTCTGTAAAGCTTTTGATTTCTCCATCGAATCTGAATGAGATCCTTGCTGGGTAGAGTCATCTTGGTTGTAGGTTCTTCCCTTTCATCACTTTAAGTATATCATGCCACTCCCTTCTAGCTTGTAGAGTTTCTGCTGAGAAATCAGCTGTTAACCTTATGGGAGTTCCCTTGTATGTTATTTGTCGTTTTTCCTTTTCTGCTTTCAATAATTTTTCTTTGTCTTTAATTTTTCCCAATTTGATTGCTATGTGTCTCAGCGTGTTTCTCCTTGGGTTTATCCTGTATGGGACTCGCTGCGCTTCCTGGACTTGGGTGGCTATTTCCTTTCCCATGTTAGGGAAGTTTTTGACTATAATCTTTTCAAATATTTTCTCGGGTCCTTTCTCTCTCTCTTCTCCTTCTGGGACTCCTATAATACGAATGTTGTTGCATTTAATGTTGTCCCAGCAGTCTCTTAGGCTGTCTTCATTTCTTTTCATTCTTTTTTCTTTAGTTGGTTCTGCAGCAGTGAATTCCACCATTCTGTCTTCCAGGTTACTTATCCGGTCTTCTGCCTCAGTTATTCTGCTATTGATTCCTTCTAGTGTAGTTTTCATTTCGGTTATTGTATTGTTCATCTCTGTTTGTTTGTTCTTCAATTCTTCTAGGTCTTTGTTAAACATTTCTTGCATCTTGTCCATCTTTGCCTACATTCTTATTCCGAGGTCCTGGATCATCTTCACTATCATTATTCTGAATTCTTTTTCTGGAAGGTTGCCTATCTGCACTTCATTTAGTTGTTTTTCTGGGGTTTTATCTTGTTCCTTCATCTGGTACATAGCCCTCTGCCTTTTCATCTTGTCTGTCATTCTGTGAATGTGGTTTTTGTTCCACAGGCTGCAGGATTGTAGTTCCTCTTGCTTCTGCTGTTTTCCCTCCAGTGGATGAGGCTATCTAAGAGGCTTGATGAGGGGGACTGGTGGTGGGTAGAGCTGACTGGTGCTCTGGTGGGCAGAGCTCAGTAAAACTTTAATCCACTTTACTGTTGATGGGTGGGGCTGGGTTCCCTCCCTGTTGGTTGTTTGGCCTGAGGCAACCCAACACTGGAGCCTACCTGGGCTCTTTGGTGGGGATAATGACAGACTCTGGGAGGGCTCACGCCAAGGTGCACTTCCCAGAACTTCTGCTGCCAGTGTCCTTGTCCCTACGGTGAAACAGAAACACCCCCCGACTCTGCAGGAGACCCTCCAGCACTAGCAGGTAGGTCTGGTTTAGTCCCCCTTGGGGTCACCGCTCCTTCCCCTGGGTCCTGATACGCACACTCCTTTGTGTGTGCCCTCCAAGAGTGGAGTCTCTGTTTCCCCCAGTCCTGTCGAAGTCCTGCAGTCAATTCCCACTAGGCTTCAAAGTCTGATTCTCTAGGGATTCCTCCTCCCGTTGCCGGACCCCCAGGTTCGGAAACCTGACGTGGGGCTGAGAACCTTCACTTCAGTGGGTGGACTTCTGTGGTATAAGTGTTCACCAGTCTGTGAGTCAACCACCCACCAGTTATGGGATTTGATATTACTGTGATTGCGCCCTTCCTACCTTCTCATTGTGGCTTCTCCTTTGTCTTTGGATGTGGGGTATCTTTTTTGGTGAGTTCCAGCGTCTTCCTGTCGATGATTGTCCAGCAGCTAGTTTTGATTCTGGTGTTCTCACAAGAGGGAGTGAGAGCATGTCCTTCTACTGGAATTCTTTTAATTCTTAACAAAGTGTTTTTCAGAGTACCAGGTCACAGCTCATTAGTTGGTCATGACCAATAATTGTTAACAGGTTTATTAAGATGTAATTCATATTCCACATAATTCACCCATTTAAAGTGTAAAATTCAGTGACTTTTGGGGTATTTGTAGAGCTGTGCAACCGTCACCACCATGTAATTTAGAACATTTTATTACCTACAAGAGATACCCTGTACCTTTTAGCTATCACTGCCCCATCCCCTCTCATCTTCCCAACCATAGACAACCATTAATCTACTTTCAGTTTCTATAAATTTGACTATTCTGGACATGTCATATATATGCTACCATATAAAGTGGAGCTTTTTGTGACTGGCTTCTTTCACTTAGCATAATTTTTCAAAGTTCATTCATGTTGTAGCACATATCAGAACTTCATTCTTTTTCTTTTTTGGTCAAATAATGTCCCATTGTATGGATGTTACCACTTTTTGTTGATCCATTTATCAGTTGTTGGAACTTTGAGTTGTTTCCACTTGTTCGTTATTATGGTAATACTACTATGAACATCTATGTGCAAGTTTTGTGTGGACATGTGTTTTAATTTTTCTTGGGTATATAGCTAGGAGTGGAATACTGGGTGAAATGGTAACTCTATGTTTAACTCTTTGAGGGACTGCCTGACTATTTTCCAAAGCAGCTGAATTGTTTTATATTTTCTACTAGTCGTGTATGAGGGTCTTGATTTCTCCATATTCTTGCCAATACTTGTTGTCTTTTTGATTATAGCTCTCCTAGTATGTGTGAAGGGGTATTCTGTTGTAGTTCGATTTGCATTCCCCTGATGACTAATGATTTTGAGAATCTTTCAAATACTTATAGGCCATTTACATACCTTCTTTGGAAAAATTTCTATCCAGTTCCTGTGCTTATATTTTAACTGGATTGTCTTTTTATTGTTGAGTTGTAAGAATTTTTTATATATTTTAGATTCAATTCCCTTACCAGGTATATGATTTACAAATATTTTCTCCTGTTTTGCGATTTGTCCTTTCATATTCTTGATAGTGTCCTTTGAAGCACAAAAGTTTTAATTTTGGCGAGGTCATATTAATCTACTTTTTCTTTAGGATGTGCTTTGGTGTTAAAAGTAATAAATCATTGCCTAATCCAAGGTCATAAGGATCTAATTGTATGCATTATTCTAGAGTTTTGTAGTTTTAGCTCTTAGATTTATGTCTCTGATCCCTTTTGAGTTGAAATTTTGTATGAGGTAGGAGTCCAACTTCATTCTTTTGCATGTAGATATCCAGTTGTCCCAGGATCATTTATTGAAAAGAATATTCTTTTCGTAATCAATGATTTTGATGCCCCTGTTAAAAATCAATTGAAAAAAATATGATATATGTATTATATACATAATATAAATAAAATAAATTGACTCTCAATTCCATTCTATTTGTGTGTATGCCTATCTTATGTCAGCACCACAGTGTCTTAATTACTGTTGCTTTGTTGCTTCGTAATAAGTTTGGAAATCAGAAAGTATGAGTTTCAACTATATTCTTCATTTTCAAGCTTGTTTGAGCTGTTTTGCGTCTCTTGAGTTTCCATATTAATTTTAGGATCAATTTGTCAGTTTCTACAAATAAGCCAATTAGAATTCTGACAGAGATTATGCTGGGTCTGTAGATCAGGGAGTGTTGTCATTTTGACAATATTAAATCTTCCAATCCATAGACATGAGATGTTTTTCCATTTATTTAGAACCTCTTTAATTTTTTCTTTAATATATTTTAACAATGTTTTACAGTTTTCAGAGCATGATTTTTGCACTTTGTTAAATATATTGCTATGCGTTTTGTTGTTTTTGATTCTGTAGTAAACAGATTATTTTCTTAGTTTCATTTTTGGATTTTTTATTGCAAGTGTATAGATATACAATTGCTTTTTGTGTTTTGATCTTCTCTCTTGTACCTTTTCTGATATTGCTTGTTAGTTCTAATAGGTGTTTAGTGGATTCCTTAAGATTTTTATATGCAAGATAATGTCATCTGTAAAGGGAGATAGCTTTACTTCTTTCTTTCCAAAATATATGACTTTTGTTTCATTTTCTCACTTAATTGTCGTGACTAGAACCTCCATCCAGCACAGTGATGAGTGCAGACATCTTTGTTTTGTTCCTGATCTTAGAGTAAAAACATTCAGTATTTTACCATTAAGTTTGATATTAACTGTGGATATTTCATAGATGCCCTTTATCAGGTTGAGGAAGTTTCCTTTTATTTTTATTTGTTTAGTGTTTTTATCATGAACAGGTATTGGATTTTGTCAAATGTGTCTATTGAGATGATTATGTAGTTGTTGTTTTTTTAATTCAGTTAATATGGTATATTATATTAATTGATTTTGAGATGTTAAGCCAACCTCGCATTCCTGGTAGAAATTCCACTTGGTCGTTTCATCTATCTACCTGCCTTATCTATCTATCTGTCTGTCTGTCTGTCTATCTATCTATCTATCTATCTATATGCTGGATTTGGTTTGCTGGTATTATGTTGAGAATTTTTGCATATATATTCATAAGGTATATTGGTCTGGAGTTTTCTTGTAATGTTTTTGTTTGGTTTTGATATTAGAGTCATACCGATATTAGAGTAATACTAGAATGAGTTGGAAAGTGTTTTTTCCTGTTCTATTTTTTGAAAGAGTTTGTAAAGTATTGGCATTATTTTTTTTTAAATAAATATTTGGTGAAATTCACCAGTGAAGCCATCTGGGCCTGAACTTTTCTTTGTGGGTAGATGTTTGGTGTTGTAGTAGTTGTTGTTTTTCCTAATTCAGTCTCTTTACTTGTTATAGGTGCATTCAGATTATCTATTTCGTCTTGATTCAGATTTAGGAATTTTTCCATTTCATCTAACTTATCTAACTTACTAGTATATAATTCATATTATATGAGTATTCTCTTATAAAAAGTTTTATTTCTGTAAGTTTGGAAATAATGTCTCCTCTTTCATTTCTGATTTTGGTAATTTGTGCCTTCTCTTTTTTTCCCTTGGTCAGTTCTGCTAAAGGTTTGTCAATTTTGCTTATCTTTCCAAAGGACCACTTGGTTTTGTTGATTTTTTCTCTTGTTTTTATATTCTCTATTTCATTAGTTTCTGCTCTAATATTTATTATTTCCTTCCTTGTTCTTGCTTTAGATTTAGTTTGCTCTTATTTTTTCAGTGTTCTAAAGTGAAAAGTTAGGTTATTGCCTTGAGATATTTCTCCTTCTTCTTCTTCTTTTTAATATAGGTATTTATAGCTCTAAATTGCCTTCTAAGAACTGCTTTAGTTGCATTCCATATGTTTTGGTATAGTATGTCTTAATTTTTATTCCTTTCAAAGTATTTTATAGTTTCCCTTGTGATTTCTATTTTGAACCATTGGTTAATAAGAGTGTGTTGTTTAATTTCCACATATTTGTCAGTTTCCCACATTTCTTTATGTTACTGATTTCTAATTTCATTCCGTTGTTCTCAGAATTAAGTTTATATTTAATTACTTTTAAATTTATTGAGATCTATTTTATGGCCTAGGATGTGGTCTTTCCTGGAGAATGTTTCATGTTCACTTGAAGAGGATGCATATTCTGATGTTGTTGGGTGACACGTCCTACAGATGTCTATTAGTGCTAGTTGATCTATTGTGTTGTGCTGCCTTCTGTTTCCTTACTGGTATTCTGCCTAGTTGTTCTGTACAGTATTGAAAGTGGCATATAGAAGTCCCCAAATGTTATTTGAATTTTTAATTTTTCCCTTCATTTTGGCCTGTTTTGCTTCAGGTATTTTGGTGCTTTGTTGTGAGGTGAGATTGGTAATTTTTAAGTAAAAGAGGATAGAATAGAAAATAACAGAATTCATTTTTGCAATAAGGTTAACAATATTTCAGTAAGTCTTGTTTCACATGTGTCTGAGTCTTTGTATATGTTATGATATAAAATGTATTTCTTCTTGTAAAGTTGTAGTCAAAAACATTTGAAAGCTGTGACTTTGCCAAGCCCCCGTCTTAGTGCCTTTGGACTTTTACAGGCTGGATTAAAATCCCACCCACTTCTCCCCTCTACTTGGCTAATCACCACTGTTTTTATCAGCTTAAGGTTAGATAATACTTCCTTGAAGGGGACTTTCCTGATTCTGTATGACAAGAGAAGTTACTTTTGCCGCATGTCCCTATAGTCCACTGTACTTCCTATATTGTAGATCTTATTGGAATGATTTATCTCCCTCTTCCTTCCTCTACTGTAAGGCTTGTAAGGGCATGGCTTGTACACATTTTATTCACTACTCCATCTATAGCAGCAAGCAGATGCTTGGAAAGTTGTCCATGTTCAAGAAATAATTACTGAGGGAAGAGATATGGGAACATATGTATATGTATAACTGATTCACTTTGTTATAAAGCAGAAACTAACACACCATTGTAAAGCAATTATACTCCAATAAAGATGTTAAAAAAAAAAAGAAATAATTACTGACCATATAATTAAAGCACAGTGGGACAGTGCTTTAAAGGACAGTGGGAAGTCATACCTAATATTATACCAAAGGCTTATAAATAAATATATCTATGAGAATTTGCTGTGTATTAGACATGAGTGATGTACTATAGTGAATTCCATTATATAGAGCAGCAAACTGAGCCTCAAATAGAGAAAGTAACTTCCCCAGTGTTACACTGTCCTGTCTAAGTAAGAAACAAACAAAAGTGTTATAAGAATTTAGGAAAAAGAGAGACTCGTAGACTGGAAAGGTCAGTGATGGCTTGTTACAGGAGAGGAAGCCACCCTAGGCCTTGAAAAATGCTGGAATCTGGGGCAAGGTTGATGAGTATGGCAGGCAGCCTCTGTTCAGAGGTGGGGAATGGGAAAATCAGAATTCATCTCATGGTTTGCATTTGAAAATACTCAAACTCTCACCACAGCATCAACAGAAAAAAAAAATTAGAAAGCTCCCTTTCAAGTTAAAGCAAAGCAAAGATGTATTAGACTCAGTTCCTTCTAAAAGATCATCAGCAAGTAAGGCAGGCAGCCAGAATGACAAATTAGGATAGCTATCCAGTAAGTGTCCCTTGTAAAGGACTAAATTCCCTTCTGGGTTTCAGCGTTAATGAAATGTGAACATATTGCGTCATCTAGTGGTTTTATTGAACACACATCTATATGAATCTGCTTTCTTGGCTGGTTGTCACTAATATTACCTGATACAATGGAGACTAGTTTGCTGAAGGTTTAGGATAAACTTTGTCTTTTAAGATTCTCAAGGACTGAGATCTCTTGATCAAATAGAGCAATGACTTTCAGGCACTATTGTGGATGGAGATGCCTTGAAAGATCTGTTTTACTCCTCCAAACACTTGGAAAATCTTAGGTAGATTTAACAAGAAAAATCATTGGAAATGAATTCAAGAGAGATAAAATTTCCAAGTGTTAGAAACAAAGATATCTTAAAGCCAAAGTTGTGAGCCTCCACTCAAGTTAGATTCTCTCAGGTTATGGAAACAAATTTCATCATCTGTCATTTCTGGGTCAGTTTTGATTTATTGGTTTATGTTCTCTTTGTAGTTATTATGCTGCTTTTGCATGCCTGGTCATTTTTGCTTGGATGTCAAACATTGTGAATTTTGCCTTGTAGGGTCCTGATATTTTAGTATTCTTATAAATATTCTTGAGCTTTGTCCTAGGACCCAGTTAAGTTACTTAGAATTATCTTAGCCCTATTGAGTTTTGCTTTTAAGCTTAGTTAGGTGGTACCAAAGCAGTGTTTAGTTTAGGGCAGGGGCTTTTTTTGTACTACCTATAAGCCAATAATGGTTTTTACATTTTTAAATTGTAAAAGAAAAAAAGAATATGCAACAGAGACTGAATGTGGTCTGCAAAGCCTAAAATATTTCCTATCAACCTCTTCATAGAAGTTTACTAAGGTTAATTTTTCCCCAGTACTGAGGCAAGACCCTTCTTAGTATTCTAACTGATGCCTTATCTATTATGAGATTTTCCACTCTGGTTCTTGGTCAGAAATTCTGCTTCAATGTGTTGTATGTCACATCCATTGGCCTGCCATTAACCAAAGCAAATTATAGGCCATATTTGACAATGGGATGGAGCTGTAAGTTCCCAACAAGGAAACACTTGTTGTCATGTCACTGCATGTCAACAGATAGGATCATTTTTCTGGAAAAAAGAGTGCATGATTGTAAATCAAATCTAACATACACACCTAGACTAAATAAGGTAGATATTCTTTCAAGGCAGTACTAACTCTGAGCCTTTATATGTGATTGCAGAATTTCTCATATTACTAATGAGTTCTCAAGAAGGTTTTTTGTTTTCATTTGTGTATTTATTCAGTGAGTATTATAATCATTTATATAAGCTTATTTGAAAATATTAAGGAAAGTCTTGAATTTAACTATTATTAGGAGATTTCAGAGCCCACATTTACATTCACGTTTCCACAATTTTGATGAGAAGGGATGGAGGATACAAACAAACATACAAATGTATTTGGGTGTCTGTGATCTCACAAGCACTGTGTACAGTCTGTATATTTGCTCTCCCTTTTCATCGTTATCGAAACTCTCCATGGTAGGTATTAGTAACCCTAATTGATGGACAAGGAATTTGAGTTTTACAATAACTAAGTTGGTCATACTTCAGAATGTCAGGGATTAGAGCTCAGGTGTATCTGACCTCAAACCTGTCGTCTTATGTGTCATGATATATAGCTCCCCACAGCAATCAAGGAAATCAGCAGCCATGCACAGTCAGCAACTTATACTCCCAACAATTCTTCCCTGTTCATTCATGTGTGGTGGCCATTAGGAAAATGAGATCACTTTTGATGAGAAAGAAGTCCGAGACTCCTGGCCCACAGTAACTCATGATTTTCCTTTGAAGAGCAATCCAAATTTGATACTTACACTTCCTGATTTACTAAGGCTGAAAGCAATGATCCAGTCAAAGCAGTGCTTTGGGGATGGTCCCTTGATTAACACCAATGCCACTGTGAAAAATTAAATGCTCTGTATTCTTAAATATTTGAAGATTCTCAGAAGAAATAATTGCTTATGAATATCTTAAACTGATCTAGTTAAATGGCAGTTGCTCTTGCTGTTAAAAAATTTAAGCATGAAGCATAATAATCCTTTGTGTAATTTGTCCATGGTTTATTCAATCAGTCTCCTATTGATGAACAGTTGAGTTGTTTCCAGTTACTTGCTATTTATTACAAATAATGCTTCCTTTGTATCAGCTTTTGCTACAAAATGCCATGTAGTAAACAACCACCAAGACTTAGTTGAATATAAAAATAATCATTTATTGTTTACATCTCTTAAAGCTCAGTTTTGGGTCTGGCACACTGTCACTTCCACTCACATACCATCATTCAAAGCAAGCCACCTGGTCAAACCCAACATCAGTGGTGGAGAATTGCTTCGCCCATGATGAGGCCATGACAGAGTTGTGGGTACAAGGAAGGCTGAAGAGTTGGAGAGAAATATATAATCTACTACAGCCTTGTGTAAAATTTTGTCAGTGTATCTTTGAAATACATTCCTAGTAGTGGGATAGTTGGGACACGGATTAAGTACACATGTATTTTTTCTACATATCACCAAATTCTCCTTCATAATGGTTTAAACATTTAAAAAATTTCTACAATCAGTATATGATATTGCTTTCCCATGGTCTGTTTTGTCAGTCAGTATAGTTTTACCTTTTATTTCTCCTACTATAAGCAAGGTTAAGGGTCTTTTAATGAATTTAAAAGCAATTTGCATTTCTTTTTCTTCTGTGAACACTTTGTATCTGTTGGAGGAGATAATTGAGAGGATGTGACTGCCAGTTGACCTGAGTCCCGGACCAGGCAGTTGGAGGTACCTCGCCCACCCCTGTCCTTGGCATGTACACTCTGCCCACTGTTCCCACAGTGAGAGGATATTTTCAAGGATGCAGCCTTGAGAAAGTGGGGTGTTGTTGAGACCCTCTGAAAAGTGTCCATGACTGAACCCAGTTAAGGCCTCTGTATAAACTTTTAAGATTCTGGTGGGCGGATGCCAAGATCTACTTGTCTTGTGTCTGCCCACAACAAGTCTGGTGTGTAAGTTCCCTTGCTTATTAAACCTGCCACCTACCAATTTGGAGTGGCTGCCCTTGTCTTTGTTTCTTCAGGCTCTCCTTACCCTGTACGGGGATAAGTTTCAGATTTTTACCCAGGAAGCTCCCGGGTTTGTGAACCAACAAGATCCCTGCCCACCCCCCGCCCCCCAACCCCCCTTTTGGTAAGGATTTGGCCTTTTATTTCTCTGTCTTTAGAAGTTGTTTATACAACAGGGAAATTACAAGTTTGTGAATATTTTTTCCTGGTTTTTAACTTGGCTTATTGTGTTTTGGCATATAAATGTTTTAAATTTTTACTTAATCAAATTTACCAACCATTTTCCATTTCGCTTCTGGATTTGGAGGCATAGCTAGGAAATTTTCCCCCATTTGTGAAAGAAATCTACTCATGTTTTCTTCTTGAACTCATATAGTTTTTTTTTTTTCCATACTTAACTCTTTTATACATTTATAATGTATCCTGTTGTAAGCAGTGAATCTAATTTTAACTTTTTTATACAGGCATACCTCATTTAATTGCACTTCATAAATATTATGTTTTTTACAAATTAAAGATTTATGGCAACCCTGTGTTGAGCAAGTCTGTCAGTGCCATTTTTTCAAGAGCATTTTCTCACTTCCTGTCTCTGTGTCACACTTTGGTAATTCTCACAATATTTTGAACTTTTTCATTATTATTATATTTGTTATGGTGATCTGTGATCAGTGATATTTGATGTTACTATTGTAATTTTTTGGGACGCCACAAACTGTGCCCATATAGGATGACAAACTTAATATATGTGTGTTTTGACTGCTCCACTGACCAGCTGTTCCCCTGTCTCTCTTCCTTTCCTTGGACCTCCCTAGTCCCTGAGACCAAACAATTTTGATATTAGACCAATTATTAGGCCTCTGAGTGTTCAAGTGAAAGGAAGAGTCACATATTTCTCACTTTAAATCAAAAGCTAGAAGTGATTAAGCATAGTGAGGAAGGCATTTGAAAGCCGACACAGATTGAAAGCTTAGGCCTCCTGGGCAAGTCAGCCAAGTTGTGAATGCAAAGGAAAAGTTCTTAAAGGAAATTACAAGTGCTACTCCAGTGAACACACAGATGATAAGAAAGCAAAGCAGTCTTACTGCTAATAGGGAAAAGGTTTTAGTGGTCTGGATGGAAGATTAAACCAGCCACAACATTCCCTTAAAGCCAAAGCCTTATCCAGAGCAAGGCCCCGACTCTCTTCAATTCTATGAAGGCTGAGAGAGGTGAGGAAGCTGCAGAAGAAAAGTTTGAAGCGAGCAGAGGTTGGTTCATGAGTTTTAGGAAAGAAGCCATCTTCATAACATAAAAGTGTTAGGTGAAACAGCAAGTGCTGATGTAGAAGCTGCAGCAAGTTACCCAGAAGATCTAGTTAAGATAATGAATGAAGGTGGCTACACTAAAAAAAAAAAGAAGATTTTCAGGGAAGGTCAAACAGCCTTATATTGGAAGAAGATGCCATCTAGGACTTTCATAGCTAGAGAGGAGAAGTCAATGCTTGACACAAACCTTCAAGGGACAGACTGACTCTCTTGTTAGGGGCTAACACAACTGGTGATTTATGTTAAAGCCGATGCTTATTTACCATTCCAAAAATCCTAGAGCCCTTAGAATTTAGAATTATGCTAAATCTACTCTGCCTGTGCTTTATATGCATATGGAACAATGAAGCCTGAATGATAGCACATTTGTTTACAACACGGTTTACTGAATATTTTAAGCTCACTGTTGAGACCTACTGCTCAGAAAGAAAAAGAAAAAAGATTCCTTCGAAAATATTACTGTTCATTAACAGTGCACCTAGTCACTCAAGAACTGTGATGGAGATATAATAAGATTCATGTTGTTTTCATGCTTGCTAATACAACATCCATTCTGCAGCCCATGGATCCAGTAGTAATTCTGACTTTCAAGTCTTATTACTTAAGAAATATACTTCATAAGACAATAGCTGCTATAGACAGTGATTCTCTGTTGGATCTGGGCAAAGTAAATTGAAAACCTGGAAAGGATTCAGCATTTTAGATGCCATTAAGAACATTCATGATTCATGGGAAGAGGCCAAAATATCAACACACCCAGGAGTTTGGAAGAAATTTATTTCAACCCTCATGGATGACTTTGAGGGGCTAAAGACTTGCGTGGAGGGAGTAACTACAGAGGTGGCAGAAACAGCAAGAGAACTAGAATTAGAAGTGAAGCCTGAAGATGTGACTGAATTCCTGCAATCTCATGATAAAAATTGAACAGATGAGAGGAGTTCCTTCTTATGGATGAGCAAAAGCACGCAGTTTCTTGAGATGGAAACTACTCCTGGTGAAGATGCTATGAAGGTTGTTAAAATGACACAAAGAAATCTAGAATATTACATAAACTTAGCTGATAAAGCAGTGACAAGGTTTGAGAGGATTGACTCCAATTTTGAAAGAAATTCTGCTGTGGGTAAAAGGCCATCAATCAGAGAAATCGTTTGTGAAAGGAAAAGTCAATCGATGCAGCAAACTTCATTTTTTCTTATTTTAAGAAATGGCTGCAACCACCCCAACCTACAGGAACGACACCCGATCAGTTAGCAGCCACCAACATCAAAGCAAGACCCTCTGCTAGCAATGATTATGACTCGCTGAAGGCTCAGGTGATGGTTAGCATTTTTAAGCAATAAAGTATTTTTAAATTAAGGTACATACTTTTTCTTAGATATAATGCTATTGCACACTTAATAGACTATAGTATGGTGTAAACATAACTTTTATATGCACTGGGAAACCAAAAAATTCTTGCAACTCCATTTATTGTGATATTCACTTTATTGCTGTGTTCTGGAACTGAACCTGCAATATCTCTGAGGTCTGCCTGTATAGGTATTCAGTTATCGCCATACTACTAATTTGAGATGCTCCCTTTTATTATATTAAAAGTCACATGTAACTGGATCTATTTCTGGATTCCCTATTCTCCGTTTATATGTTTGTCTATTCTGGTGTCTGAACAGCTTTTAATTATAGAGGCCTATTATGTTTAAATTTCCAGTGGGCTAGTCTACCCAGTACTTACAATGCTTACTTATTTGTTCAGAGTTTACTGTATATTTGCATTAGTTTTCTATTATTGTGTAAAAATTACAACAAACTTAGTGACTTAAAACAGTACTCATTTATTTTCTCATAGTTTCTCATTTTTTATATATATATATAACATACTTTAGAATATATATATATATATATATATACACACATACATGTATTCTATTATATGTATATTTATGTTATATGTATACACACACATATATTCTACTTCATTGATTATGTGGTTATCTTTGTTTGGATTCCCCCAGAGCAGACCCTAAGACAAGGGCTGGCATTGTCCAAGTTGTCTATTTACAAGATCACCTCTGGCAGCAGGAGTGAAGGAAGGAGGAACAGTCAGTATAAGAGTGTGTTATTGAGGGTACCACTTGGTGAAACTGGGGCCCGATGCTCACCCAGCCTCTCTGAGCATTTGTAATGCTTCTCACCGTTGTCCACTTTGGGTTGAGTGATGAAGCAGTTATCTCAAATGTTGAGGGCTGTCATTAGAGGCTTTTGTTCCCCTTTGCTTTGGGGCTGCACATATGTGCTTGCCAAGTGGGCTCTTGCCAGTGTCTAGATGTAGAATTTCTGCAGCAGAAAGTGAAAGATGGGTGGAGATAGAAGCCTGAAGCAAGGCCCTGTCAGCAGGAAGTGAGTCAAACCCCACCTGGAACTGCCTACCATGTGGCAAAAATCAGAGGTGAGGCCCAGAGCTTTGCACTGGGACACTGGCAACATCGGGTGCAGTTGCTTATGTCTTAAACATACTAGTTTTTGTTGGCTTCATCTCTCTTGAATTGAAATGTGTGCTAAAATCTCCAGTTATTTAGTCTATGTATTTTCTCTTTTGTCTCATTTAGACAATGATATATGAAAAGTGTTGCTATGTTATTAGATGAACAAATATTAACATCTATAATTGCTTTGTTGTTAAGTTGTTGCCTTTAGCCTTATAAAATGACTTTTAATAATTTGGGATCTAAATCAGTATTGTTAATCATAAAGGTTGTGACCCTTGCTTTCTTTTTTTAAAAAAAAATTCCTTAGTATTATCTTTACCTATCCTTTTGTTTATTTATTTATATTTTTAGTGGGCTATTTTTAGAGCAGTTTTAGGTCCACAGCAAAATTGAGTGGAGAGTGCAGAGATTTCCCATATACTCCTGCCCCCGCACTCCCATAGCCTCCCCATTATCACCATAGTGTGCATTTGTTATAATCGATGCACCTACACTAACACATCATAATCATCCAACATCCATAGTTTACCTTAGGGTTTACTCTTGGCGTTATGCATTCTATGGATTTTGAGAAATTTATAATGACCTGTATCCATCATTACTCTGTTGTACAGAACAGTTTCACTGCCCTAGAAATCCTTTGTGCTCTGCTGATTCATTCCATCTCTTCTCAACCCCTGACAACCACAGATCATTTTACTGTCTCCATAGTTTTGCTTTTACCAGAATATCATGTAGTTGGAATCGTATAGTATATGTAGCCTTTTCAGATTGGCCTTTTTTTTTCACTTAGTAACATGTATTTAAGTTTCCTCCATGTCTTTTCATGGCTGATGGTTCATTCTCTTTTGGCACTGAATAATATTCCATTGTCGGGATGTACTACTCTTTAATTTTTAATTCTTTAATTTTTAATCTTTCCGAATCTCTTTGTATAAAAATATGCCTCTTATACACAGTGTAATAGTGTATTTTGCTTTCCTACCCATTCTGAAAATCTTTTCCTTTTTATAGGTGATGTAAGTCCATATATATTTATTGATACAATTATAAAATGAAATGGTTGGTCTCAGTTCTGACATATATATATATAATATATTCCATATATATTTGCTGTATGCATCTATATATATTTAAATATGTAATGTTACATATATAATGAACGTTATATATTTTTATATATTACATATAAAATACATTTATTATAAAGTAGATATTTTAGTTATTTTAATACGTAGGATATGTAATTATGTATAATTAAACAGAAACGATCCAATATTTTATATGTTTAATTAGCTCTCTCTTTCGATAAAGCTTTTGTTATTTAGGAAGATGTATTTATTTGTGATAATGATTACTTTTGTACTCATATATTTGTATAATGCCCTTAGTGTCTTCTTTTTCTTAGCTATTTATTGATTTTGTCCTATGGCACTATTTAAATTAGCTGGTACCATCTTATTTTCCTCAGCATCTGGATTGAAGTAATACTCTTTTACCCCAAATACTGTAGAAGGCTATCAGCAAGCTTAATCTACGTTCCATACATGCTCCCATTTCCTCTCATTTTCTGATAGTTGTACCGTATCTATGTTGCCAGAACATGTAGTCATTACATGCTCTACTGTCTCATTTAATTATGTAGTCTTACATCTACAAGCATTTATGTGTGTATGGTGTGTGTGTGTATAGATACACACACATATGTATGCACATACACAAATATACTGTACGTACATACACACACACACACACACACACCCATATACCATCTCTCAAATCCAAGCATGTAAGGATCAATCTCTCTGTTCTTAAGCTCTGTCTTTAGCATCATGATAGTGTATTGATATTTAATTTGGAGGGCCAAACTATGAAATTTTTTCTGTTTTCAGAAATTCCTTCTCTTTATCATATTGCCCAGACAGCACATTCCATTCCTGTCAACTAAATCTCAGGGAATTCCTTCTAACCAACTGGGGTATGACCCCCTTTCTTGTCCTCCTCGCTCATTTAGCTGAAGTCCCCTGACTATCACCTTATTTAAAAAACCCGAAGAAAGTCCTTTGTTTGTCACATTTGCTGTTCAAGGTATCCTATTTCTTGCATTTTTGTCTGTAAAGCTAGGTAACTTTTGGATTACACAAGGATATCAAAGTTTTGTACAATTACTGGTTAAATTTAGTCATGGCCATTATAATTGCTAACCGTTAAACAAAATCATGATTGTGGCATCTGGAAACTAAAGGTTATGGGAGAGGAAAGAGAATTAAGTAATCTAGAAAAGAGCTAGCAGACAAGAAAGCAGTAGAATGTTTTAGAGGGAATAATAATTAATTTGGATAAGAATGGCAATGGACAATGCATATTTCCACATTCCTTTAGAGAGAAACTATCGTTGGGAGACTTGACATCTACTCTTCTGTAGAACTTTATTGTTTGAAAGAACAAGTTCAAATATTCAAATGTATAAAGAATCTTTAACATGCCCTCATCAAACAGATTTGAATGCCAAGTCTTATGATCTCAATGTCCCAACTTTGGAGTATTGAATTTACAGATTTATTTTTTAAATAAAAGACCATTAATACGAGAAGCGTTATTTGTATATGTGTGTGTTGAGTGATACAGAAATGTAAGAAAATGTTACTGTATCCAAACCATTATCTGTCCATTTCAGCACTTGTCAAAAGATAGAGCACAGAGAATGTTGAAACATAAAAGCAGTTACTCTGGGTTTTACTACTCACTTGATTGAATGGCTATACCAAGTACTGTTTTCTTGACCACTGTTGAGAAATGCATGTATATTTTTAAACCAGTAATGTGATTTACTTAAGAGTTTAATTTCCAATGATGATAAGGGGGATGAAATAATTTTAGTTTGCCACAAGGGGGATTTTCTTTTTACTTACAGGAAAAAAACTTTTGGATCAGATGAGGTTGATTGCACCCAAGGGTGAGAATACATTATAGAATGGACTTGCTCCACTTTTCAGACATAAACCTGGGAAGATCCAGAGAGCAATATGTTCTGTAGCTTATTAGAAGCTACAACTTCCCATTTTGCTCTCACTGAATCCAGGGTTGGATTCCCAGCTCACCTAAACCCAGATATCTGTCCATTCACTGGCAGTGAACAAATCTTTCAAGGTCCATATGGAGGTTTTTCTTCTAAACCCACATAGGGCTTCTTGCTCTCTGCCATTCTTGTCATCACAATTACTGTATGATGAAGGTACTATTATTATCTTCCTTTTATGGATGAAACAGTGGCTACAGGGAGGTTAAATGAGCCGGGATTTGAACCCAGACGGTCTGCCTTCTTTTCTCTTAACAACTATTCTGAACCACCATGGGAAAGTACCACACAGGGTACCTGGCATACAGAAGATAGCCAATAAACGTGCAGCTCCCAAAAGAGTAGTTTAAAAAGTACTGCTGAATAGCTAGAAAAGAAATCTGCATGCTGTCATGCAGTATTTCTCAGAGTTTTGTCTGTGGGCCACACACGTCAGAGTATTGGACTTTATTTTACACCTAGAGAATCAGAAATGCAGGGACTGAGGTGCAAGAATGCTCATATTTGACTCTCCCCTCTGACAAATGTTTTGACCACCAAAGCTTGAAGGCTACTTAAAGGAGTTAAAGGAGTAGGATCTGGGAGGCAAAAATATCTGGGACAGGGCTTCCCTGGTGGCGCAGTGGTTGAGAATCTGCCTGCCAATAATGCAGGGGACACGGGTTCGAGCCCTGGTCTGGGAAGATCCCATATGCCGCGGAGCAACTGGGCCCGTGAGCCACAATTACTGAGCCTGCGCTTCTGGAGCCTGTGCTCCGCAACAAGAGAGGCCGCGATAGTGAGAGGCCCGCGCACCGCGATGAAGAGTGGCCCCCGCTTGCCGCAACTAGAGAAAGCCCTCGCACAGAAACGAAGACCCAACACAGCCATAAATAAATAAACAAATACTTTAAAAAAAAAAAAAAATCTGGGACATTAATATAATATCTGGGGCATATTATGTTATTGATACAATCTGGGACAGCTGTCTCTAATTTACTACTTGTCTTTATGTGTGTATTCAAAGTCATTTAAAAATATGTGTGTGCATATTCAAAATTATTTAATAGAAAAATCACAGGGAAACAGCTTATAGCCAGCTTCTACATACAGTTGCTGCAATCAGAAGAATGGTTTATGGTGACAAGGAAGAAATAACCAAATGACACGTGACTGACAACCATCCTTTCTGCTGGACAGTAGCTTTGTGGGGCCATGGCCAGCCTCTCTTGCTCCCTGTGTATCCTATACCAAGAACAATATTTTATGCCCACGTATATCTGACATTTAATAAATTGAGGAAAACAATTCTGTACAACGGGGAAAGAGTTTTTTGACCAATACCCAATCTAACTATTACACTTTTCTTGCCTAAAGCCAGGAAGGTCTTTAAAGTGCTTTTCATCAGAGCCAGCATTTTTATAGTGGCTTTCACAGGCAGAAGGAATTTATCAGAGCAAGTCAACACTGGAAGACCTCCATGCCTTCTAAAGTTTCTGAATTCATCCAGATTTTGCATTGCCAAATTAATACAAAGACAGAAGTGCACAATTACACAAAGAGATTTCCAAGAGCTCCCTGTCATCAGCATGTTAGCTCTGAGATAAGGAAGTGACAGAACTGATGCTGGATTACGCAAAGAGAAAGAACGAGAAGAGAGGGCGTTCAGTCGTTTTCCAGAGGAAGAAGGTGGTGTCCTAGTAGATTGGTCAGGAGGCTTGGTAGTTGACACCACATCTACGCTTCAGTTAGTCCTGAAGTTATATGGATTATAATTTGCTATAAATATGGGCACAAATCAGATGTGTGCAGAAGCAGTTATTTCTATAAGTTTAACTGAAGAACTGCCCATGTTCTCTTTAGCCTAACTCATAGAACAGTAAGTAAGGAGGGGAACCTATCAGCCCTGATAACTTGATTATCCCAACAACCTTGATGATCAGTAGGATGAAGATGATGTCAAAGAAAATAACTACCAAGTAAATAATATATTTCAAAGAATGGTACTTTTTCAGTCCCTTCAAAGCCGTCTGATCTTCATTATTGTCTTGTTGTAGAAGTGGGAAACCGAGACTTGGAGGGGGTCAATAACTTGCTCAAGGACGTACCTAGTAGGGAAATACATAGTATTCAAAAAAGAGGTTTCCTAACATGGCAGGGAGTCCTTGGACCACATGCAATTCCTGTTAACAAGCTAAATGACTTCACTGAGTGAGGCTCTTCATCCCCACCTTGTTCATCTTTAAATGAGTGGAGTGGAATAAATCAACTCTAACATTCAGTTCCCTTCCTATGTTACTGGTCTGAGTACCAGTTGCCAGCAGAGGGTGCTAGAGCCCTTTGAAAGTTGTTTTTTGTCCGTCGCAGTCCTGGCGTTCAAATTAGCCAGTGTGCATCAAATTATTGCTTGGGGGTTGGGGGTTGGGGGTTGGAGCTGTTGTGGAGTTATCTGACTCCCTCTTTCACTTTCCTAAAGAGGGAAAAACAACCTTTTCATTAAATTGTAAGAGATATGCTGTTACAGCGTTACTTGTTAATCAAAACAGGCTTCCCAAATCCAAATGCAATTAAAACTGAGTTTTCAGACCTTTATCTCCTTCCTCCTGGGTGTGTAGCCTGCCCTGGGAACTCCTGCTGGGAATATTGCTTTGAAAACACTAATGTGTATAGCAGGCCCGTGGGTATGCACCAGGGAAAGGGGAGGAGGGAAGCTGTCCTGTCAAGTAAAGTGAAAGGAATCTGAAAGATGAGGACAGATGTAGGGGCGTTCTGTGGTGACAGAAATCTCTGCAAGCCTGCCCCAGAGACCAATAGCAGAGTCATTCTCTCTTGGGCTGAAGAATTGCTACCCCAGATTCACATGCCAATTTCATGGAGAGTTTTTTTTTGGAGGGGAGAGGAGGAGGTGAGGTGAGGCACTATAAAAGAGAGGTGATGTGTAGGATGAATTAATGTCTGATTCCTTAGAAAACATCTACAGCAGCATTATTTGAGGACTTTACCTGAGACATTTCCAGTGATATAAATTACCCCATTGTAGAGCAATTATACTTGCAGCATCTTAGACCATCTTATTAGATATTTCTGACTCAATTGAGTATTTCTGAGAAGAATTGTTTGAGGAAATAAAAATGTCAGGCTCTTCAATCTTTGCTAATTTAAATGTTCTTCTTCTATTAGACTGAACTGGGAGACACGACCTCAAAATGAGTGCATTCTAGTTGTTCTGCTCTCCACCACGCTAGGTATAATTTGACATTTACAATACTATCCCTTTTCTTTCAAAGACTGGTTTTCAAGGATACTATGGGAGCAAGAAAGAATGTCATTGCCCCAGCTTGGGGAACACAAAAGGGGCCCCAGGGAAGTGGTATCTAATCTGAAACTTGAAGGACGAGTCAGTTCTAGTCAGGCATGAAGGGCTTTGGGATGTGTGTTTTGGACAAGAGAAGGCTCAGAAGGGAGATCATGCTCTTAAAGCATGTTGCCCGTTTTTCCGGAAAGCAACACAATGGAAATTATCACTGTCCATAATACTGCTGTGACTTAAGAAGAAGAATTAAATTCAATTCATTAACAATATCAAATATGAGCAATGGAAGAATTTTGTCAGGTAGAACTTGTTTATTCCAAATCAAGAATTGGATGTTGGATCAGGTCTAGAAAGAATTTTCTATTGCACTGAAATCTTGTGGGTACAAGAGACTTGTATCGGATCTGAAAAGAACAATATATATTTTATCCTATATTTCTGTGAAAGCTGGTAGAATGGAGAGAGGAGAAAGAACACTGACCTCAGTAGGTTTAATGGGGACATATTTGACTGAATTACCCACAATGCCAGCTCATTTCCAATGTAATTTGTTTAACTTGAGATGTTCCAGATCTGTTGTTTTATACATGAATGGCTATTGGATGATCTTCCCCAAGCCTAGGAGCATATGCCATGTTTGTGTTGAAATGTGCCTTTTCTTGTCACCTCAGTTTCCCAACAACACTTAGCGAAGACGTCAGTAGAAAAAAATCCAAGTTTGAAATTCCTGTTTTATTTCTATTTTAATCACCTGGCTAAAGAGCAGTCTACAAAGCAGCTGAAAGGCCACTATCACCAAAGGGATGCAGTATCGAGAAAGACCTGATAAAAAGTCTCAGGAAAATAGAGCTACATACATTCATGTGGTTGTCACCTTTTGTGTTTGGAGTCTGAGGAATTGGTGTGGGGTGGAGGTGAGGAGGTTAAGGGCTATCTTCTAGGGGAATCTGGAGGAAGTGAGTTCTGGTAATGTGAATTCCCTGGCTCTAGAGTACAATATTTGAGGTTAAAAGGAAATGCAGGTGTCCTACAGTTCAAATCCTGAAAGTGGTAAAAGGGCAAATGAAAGCCCAGATAGGTTAACCAAGAGGGTTAAAGATGTTTCATCCGTTATTTTCAATCTTAATTCCAAATATATCACTACCTCAGTCCCTAATATGTTCACAGCACAGACGCTTTGTGAGACACAGTGATGTTTCAGACATGCCCACCATCTTCAAGGAGACAGTACACAGAAAATTCATGAGACTAGGAATCATTTGATGGCAGGAATTTTGTCTTATTCTGTTCATCCTGAATTTGGCATTGCAAAAATGCTTCTTGAATGAATATACTGGGTAGTACAGAAGGACACAAGGAAGATATATCCGTGCTGGCGATTCAAAGATGGCATCAGAAATGGCTTCATAGGAGTTGTTTTAGCAGAACAGGAAAAGATAAGAAAAAATTTCCAGATAGACAGGGCAGGGAAGGGCATGTCAGAAAGAAGAATTCATATGTACATAGTGCTTGGAGCACTGTCAAGGTGCCTCACAGAAGAGGGCTAAGGTATAGGAGTCCAGAAGATGTTGGAAGAACCACAGATGCAGACCAGATAATGAAGGATTTGGGGTGAAGTCTTTGGACTTTATCCTGTAGCACCGGGCTTCTTAAACTATTTATGGTGAAAAACCAGTTGTTGGTTTTTATTCCCCAATCTTTCGCAGACCAAAAGGAGGATGAAGTTTGTGATACAAATGATTCACCACATGGGTTCAGCAGCACCCTGTATTTACCCTGTTCAGTGACACAAGTCCACTCATGACATGCTTGGATATCATGGCAATGTCAAATGTCTATAAAGTTTCCAAACACTTGCTCTCCCTTTCTGCACTTACCTTATCATGAACAGGAACAAAGACTGGCTCCCCTTGACTGTGGACCACATTTTTGAATGGCACAGTTGAGGATGAGGAACCACCAGGAATGATGTAATCAGGAAAATGCCTTGATCAAATTTGTGTCCTAGGAAGGTCATGCTGGCAGCATGGTGGAGAAAGGCCTACAAGTGGAGACTGAGTCAGGAAGATGATTCAGGAAGTTGGTCAGATAAGAGGTGGTAGAGATCTGAACTGGGGTCGTGCATATCCTAGTAGGAAATAGATCATGCATTTAAGAACCATTTCCAAAACAAAAATGCCAGGACTTGGTGACTGGAATATGTGAGGAGGCAGAGGGAGGGTTAGAGATTTCTGAAAAACTAGGGGTTGTTGGGATCCAGTTAAGAGAGGTTTGAGCCAAAAACTTTGAAAGGGGATACTGAAGACTGTCCCAGGGAAGGGGACAGCTTCACTATATAAGGGAAGGGGTTTTTCTTAGGACAAAACAAAGATAACACTCAAACTTTAAGAATCAGAACCAGCTCTAAACAGGCAAATTGGCCTAAACACATATACGTAAAATTTAAACTTGATTGTAGCAATGCAGTTTTGCAGCAGAACATTCCTCTCCTCTAAAGTCATGAACGAAATTACAGATTTGTCAGTGTAACCCTATCCCAACTTCCTGTTTGAAAGCTTCCTATCTTTCCACAGACACAAAAACAAGCTCCAGCTGGCCTGATAAAATTAAAATTGCTCTTTAGGTGCAAAGAGCCACCGGTTCTGCTGTGCTGCACAGAATGTAGTTTTGCTGCTGTGATTCACAGGGCAGTTTGGTGGGGACATGGGGGTGGGGGGACTTGTAACCTGGGACACTAGCTTCACGTCTCCTATTTTTTACCTAATAATGGGGAGAAGTAATTCTGAAGTTCTTTCCAGTTTGCTGATATGTGCTCAAACCTACCACCCCTTTACCCCTCTATACTTCATACAACTCAGAGGCTTTACCCACTTGTTATTTTCCAGATGTATGTGTGTTTCTTTTCTGTGATAACTACCAGCCCCCCAGCCCTATTGCCAATACAAGGCCTGTTTTAGACAGACTGAATAGAGTCTGGCTTGAACTTCCAGTGCTATGTTGAATAAGAATGGTGAGAATTGGTATCTTCACCTTGTTCCTGATCTTAGGGGTAAAGTATTCAGCCTTTCACCTTTAAGTATGATGTTGGCTGCAGGGTTTTTTTTGTGTATTTTCTTTATCAAATTAAGGTAATTCTCCTCTATTCCTAATATGCTGAGAATTTTTATCATAAATAAGTGTTGGATTTTGTCAAATGCTTTTTCTGTATCAACTGATATGATCATATGATTTTCTTCTTTAGTCTGTTGTTACAGTGGATTACGTTAATTGATTTTTGAATATTGGACCAGGTCTTACATACCTGGAATACACTGCAGTTGGTCGTGACATATAATTCTTTTTATACATTGCTGGATTCAATTTACTTATATTTCACTGAAGATTTTTGCATCTAAATTTATGAGAGATATTGGTATGTCATTTTCCTTCTCTCGTACAGTCCTTTTTGTGATTTAATATCATGGTAATACCAAATAAAACACATTGGGAAGGGTTCCTTTCTATTCTGTTTTCTGGACGGGATTTTGTAAACTTAGTGTTAATTCTTCTTTAAATGTTTGGTAAATTTCTTCACTGAAACCATCTGGGTCTGAAGATTTCTTTTTGGGGAGCTTTATATTACAAATTAAATTTCTTTAGTGGTTATAGGACTCTTCAGCAGCCTATTAAATCTTGGTTGCGTGATAGTAGTTTGTGGGTTTTGAGGAATTGGTCCATTTCTTTAATGTTGTCAAATTTATAAGCACAAAGTTGCTTGTATTACTCTCATATTATCCTTTTAATGACTGCAGGATCTATAGTAATATCCCCTGTTTTATGCCTGATGTTGGTGATTTATGTATTTTCATCTTGTATCTTTGTCAGTACTGATAGAGGTTTATTAACTTTATTGAAGAAACCAGCTTTTTGTTTCACTGATTTTCCTCTATTGTCTTCTTGTTTTCCATTGTATTTATTTCTGCTCTTATCTTTGATATTTTATTTTTTCTTCTTGCTTTGTGTTTATATTGCTCTTATTTTTCTAGGGTTTTTCTTTTTTTGGTGAGAATCTAGATTATTGAGTTGAGACCTATAATCTTTTCTGATGTCTTAGGTGCTATAAATTACCTACAAAACTACAATGTGTATTTGTCTGTTTCTCCTTTCAGCTCTATCATTTTTTGTTTTGTATATTTTGAGGGTTTGTTGTTTGGTGCATATGTATTTAGGATTGCTATTTTCTTAGTAGATTGAGCCTTTTATCATCATGTAATACTCCAATCATTCACATATGTGTGTGTGTGTGTGTGTGTGTGTGTGTATATATATGTAAGAGTAAACGACCATATATATATGTAAGAGTAAAATCAAAAGAGAATAGCTTACATATACTATTACTATATATAGTACTATTACTTATATAATTCTGTTTCGATTTTACTCTACTAAAACTCTGTTTTCATTTAAGATACAATTATCATTAATGTTTCAGTTGATGTATGTCTATACAACAGGATTTAAAAAAGTGCTTTTGGTTGCAAGAGTCACACACTCAATGGAAGGTAACTTAAGCAACAAAGTCAGAGTTAATAAGTTTACATAACAAGAAGTTAAAGAGTGGCCATTCTAGTTTTGGGCATAGCTGAATTCAAGGGGGAGAAAAATGATTCTCTCTTGCTTTTTCTCCCCTGTCCCACCTCTGTTTTCTGTTTTAACTTTATTCTCACTCATACTTTTTCCACACAGTGTCTAAGATTACCACCCACAGTCCTTCACATGATGTTAGTTGTTTCAGATAATCTAGATAGTCTTTTTTTTCCCCAGTGGTTTCAGGAAAACATCCTAGGGTGGCTTTGATTTGTCTGGGGCCTGTGTCATGTCATCATGCCTAAATCAATCACTGTGACCAGGGAAATGAGATATTCTGGTTGAGCAGTTTGGATCATGGTCCTGACTCTGCGAGCCATATAATTGACCGACTCAAAAAGAGCAGGGTGGTGGTGGTGGAAAATATTGTGGTAGGTGAAGAGTAACCAAAATCTTTTACAGCATCCTGAAGTCAGAAGATACTGTCACCCAAAATATATCTCCCCCACTGTATACTTGAAGTAGAAATGATTTGAGAATGTGATGAGGTGACAACAGTGCAAAGCCAAGTTGTTTCACAGCCCTGGACATGTGACTTCCCTGAAAATGTTTACCAGAAAAGTGAACCCCTTTTATATAGGCATTTTAACAGCCATATTTATTCTCTTGCTCATTGTTAAGCAAAAATTAATGGATGCAAACATCCTCGCCCCATGTGTTGAAAGATAAGTTTAAAGATAGGGAGTAAGAGGAAGATAGGATTTTAATGACGGGTGGATTAACATACTGAAAGGACTGGAGAGGGCATCCCATATGTCAGGAATGAAATAGGTACAGATGTGAATAGGCAGGAAGCCTATAGGAGGAAGGAGTAAAATAAGGATGGAATTGTTGAGAGGAAAAATAGGAAAAGGTTGGAAAAAATTCAGAAAGGGAACAGAGTACCAATTAGTATGTGTATAAGAAGCAATGAAGGACCACACAAGTACAAATGTAAAAAACTTGTGGCAAGGAGACCACTTTGCACCTTGGCAGCCTGACCTCGCTTTTTTTTATTGCTGCCCTCCATCCTCCCCTTCTTTATTCTCCATATTCAGCCCCAGTCTCATCCCTCCTCTCTTCAGTCTCAGTGTTCACAGTAGGCACAAACCTCCACTGTAGCACATACGCCACTGTATTGTAATTACCTGTTTTTGTGGCTCTCTCCACCTTGTTACTATTGAATTACTCAAGGTCAGTGACTGTACCTTATTTATCTTTGTGAATGTGGTGTAAAAAAGCCTTTGGAGCTGATCAGCACATTATGATAGGAGGGTTTCAATCTCATTAATTGTAATAGTAGAGGTGGTCATTTCTCCTGGTCAACTATTCCTTTTGATTAACAAATGTCTCAGTTTCAGAGGGAACTAAGCTTTCCCTTTGAAGAATAGTTTCTTTTAATTGGCTGATGTACAAAAATATGATCATGAAATCCTAGTCCAACATGTAGACCTCTAAATTAAGTGAGCATCAGAAATATGTGAGCATCAGGGACCTCCACAATCTACGTATCTCTTTGATTTGCTTTTTGGAAGAGGTTCTGTTGTTGGATATCATGCCTGTGGTGCAAGCAGTCAGGATGAGAACTGCTGGCCTTGTTGGAACGGCATTCTCCCCCAGAATTCATAACTGACAGGCTCAACAGCTATACTACACCGCTGCCTGCATCTTTCAATATTTTAATGACTGTTTCCAGGGTTCCCTGGCCTGTGAATTGTCCCTCTCCTGTTACTCATCTCTCATGAGCAGTACGGACATTGTTTGAGTCCAGGCATTCTGGATCAGAAAGTGTCCCCAATCCCATACTCCCTAGGCTGGTCTGCTGGGAGTTGGAAATCTTCTCCTATCTCATTCCACAAAGGAAGTGATATTCTCCCAGGAGCACTAGTCCTGGCCACCCTGGCTGCTGATAACAAGACTCCCTGTCATCCACGGGGCGAGGGCCCCTCCTGCCTCCTTTCTTAGTTTTTAGTAACAGCAGCAGCTGCCTCAAGTCATACAATTTCTCCTTGTTGTTCCTGATCTCTTTCTTTCTTCCTTCAAAAAAAATTTTTTTAAATGGAATCTTTACCTTCCTCAAACTGCTTTCCCAATGTGAGGCCAAGAGATTAAATCGCCTCGGGGTAACTCGGACCCACCAGCTGTTGCTGCTGGCTTGCCGTGATTGTCAGTGAGTTCATTGAAAACGTATGTGTGATCTTTCAACACATCCACAAGTGAGGGGGGGAAAAAACTTGCTGCTGGAAAAAAGTTTCCTGATGTGTCACTAAGTGCATGCACATGATGAAACGGGATCTCAGGACAGTCATTTCAAATGACTCCCTGGCCCCTCTGCTTTCCCTTCTTTTGATTTTAGCAGCCAGATTCCAAAGCTTTGCCACACAGAGAGTTGGGTCTTTTAGCTGTGCAAGCATGGGGTTCTGGAGGAAGGCAGGAAGTGTGAGCAAGGCCTGGCCACCCACTCAAGGCTCATGTCAGTGCTTTCAGCAGTTCAGTTACTGAGTTCCAAGCAACTCTGTGTCTTAAGAGTAATCTCAGCCTGTTCAGGCATTCTTTTAGCAAACAGACACTGGGTTAGGTCCTGCAGATGGAGTGGCTTCTCTCAAGGAGCTTACAGTCTAGTGGGGGAATGGGATATTGCCCAGGTAAATATGACTGTGAAATGTAGAAGTGTTGGCTGCTATGGGGAATAAAACAGGATGACTTACCTCATCTGGGATGGAGGAGAGCCAGAAGTGCTCTTTGAGGAGAGGCTGACTCTGCAGTTAAATTGAGGGCATTCCTTCATTCACTCAACATTATTGAGTTTTTACAAAGCCAGTCCCTATACTATGTGTTATGAATACAAACATTAATGAGACATGGCACCTACCCTCCCAGCCTCTCCATGGTGCAGAGATACATAAATATTCAATTAAAATATATTTCACGGTCCTATGGTAGAGATAAGCCAGGGGCTATGAACACACATAAGAAGAGGCAATTTCTCCAATCTTCCCAGACCTCCCAAAGTTATATTAACTGCTCTTCTTATGTGTGTTCATAACCCCTGGTTTATCTTTACCATAAGACTGAAACAACAGTAATAACAGCTAACAGTTATTGAGGCCTTGCATGTGTCAGACAGTGTTCCGTTTGCTTTCTGTGTATTATCTCATTTAATCATGGCAACACCTCTATGATGTAGCTACTATTGTTAGCCACATTGAACAAGTGATGAAATTGTGACTTTGAGAGATTAAATAATCTGCCCAGGTCATGCTAGAGGTAAAGAGAGGATGGAGCCAGGATTCCAATCCAGCTTCTAACTGTTCTGTTCAATTGTCTTCCTGGAATTAGCCAGAAAAGAAGGGAGAAAAAGCGTTCTAGATACTATGATCAGACCAACAGCAAAGGTACAGAGCAATGAGAGGGCATGGCCACTCCAGGAGCTATAAGAGTTTGGTGTTTCTGAAACCCATGGTGCATCTGGGGAATGTGGGAGGGTATGAGGCTGAGGAGTGGGTGCATGATAGATTTTGATAAACCTCTTTTTCTGGGATTTTATTCATGATCATGGCTGCTATTCAAAAAAAATGTCAGGAGAAAAGAAAATGAAGAAAAGAAATTCCAAGCATTAAAACAAATCAAGAGAAAGAGTGAAAAAAACCAAACAAACTGCATGGACCAGAGAAAAGGGACTAACATAGTTTAAGTGGAGTGTAGCATAATATGGGGGATAAACCCACACAAAAATGGGAGCTCCATAAGTATTAAATAATAATAATACAAAATTGTTTTGTATTATTTTGAAAACAAAATTATTGAATAATTTTGTATTATTATTATTACTATTGTTATTATTTTGGTCTGTTTTATTCACTGATGGCTAGAAAGGTGGAGCGGTGCTGAATTATAGTAAGTACTCAAATATTTGTTGACTGACTGGGTGAATGAATGAATGAGGCTGATAGGATGAGCTAGACCCACATCACTGAGGCATTTATGTACTGTCTTAGTAAAGATTTTAAATTTCTGTTTTCCTTTGAAGAAAGATTTTGATCAGTGATTTTTGAATGGGAATAATGATATATGTGAACCTAAGAAGAATGTCTTTGGTTATCATGGGCACTATGGATTATGGCCAATTTTGGCAAGACTCCAGAAATGGACCACTTAAGGGATCTTTGCAGAAGTAGCACAGAGTGCGATGAAAGCCATGCATTCCTCTTGAGACGTGTGTGAGGAGGCCATCTATATGGAGATGTCCAGTAACAGAAGGAAGGAGAAGAGAGAACAGACTTTTGGGGAATGCTTCCATAGGTGGTCAGGAGACCTGGATCCAGGGAAGAAAACGGTCAGAAATGCTTCAGAATGTGCTCAGAATAAAATGACCAAAGGGGCAATGATATTTCAAGCAGCTGGGAGTCACCAGGGCTAAATGCTTCAGAAAGGAAAGAGAAGTAATGTGAAGACTGAGGAAGATTCCTAGAACTTGTCACTAAGATGGCCATTAGTGACCTTGGAGAGAGCTATTCATCTGAGGGGCTAAAATTAATTCCTGTGAGTCCAGGACTGAATGGGAGAGGGTTTGAGAAGGTGTTAGATATGTTTGGGATGTTTAAAAAGAAGAGGGTAAAAAGAGTGAGAGAGAACAAAAGTAACAAAGTATTGGGTTGGCCAAAACGTTCGTTTGTTTTCTTCCATAAGATGGCTTTAGTAGCACTTAGTTGTCTTTAACTTCATTCAAAACAGTTTTGTTAGATTGCATTGTGACAGCTGTCATATCAGAGTGCATTTTTTTTTTTTAATTTTATAGCTACTTTATTTATTTATTTCTTTATTTTTGGCTGTGTTGGGTCTTTGGTTCGTGCGAGGGCTTTCTCTGGTTACGGCAAGTGGGGGCCACTCTTCATCGCGGTGCGGGGACCACTCTTCATCGCGGTGCGCGGGCCTCTCACTATCGCGGCCCCTCCCGCTGTGGGGCACAGGCTCCAGACGCGCAGGCTCAGTAGTTGTGGCTCACGGGCCCAGCTGCTCCGCGGCATGTGGGATCCTCCCAGACCAGGGCTCGAACCCGTGTCCCCTGCATTAGCAGGCAGACTCCCAACCACTGCGCCACCAGGGAAGCCCCCAGAGTGCATTTTTTAAGAGAAGTATCAAAATTGGTGAATTTTTGTGTAGCCATTTTAATACTGAATATGGAAGAAAAAACCCCAGCATTTTCAGCATATTGTGCTTTATTATTTCAAGAGAGGTGAAAACGCAACTGAAATGCAAAAAAAGATTTGTGCAGTGTACGGAGAAGGTGCTATGACTGATCAAACGTGTCAAAAGTGGTTTGTGAAGTTTCATGTTGGAGATTTCTCGCTGGAGGATGCTACACGGTCAGGTAGACCAGCTGAAGTTGATAGCAATCAAATCAAGACATTAATTGAGAACAATCAACATTATACCATGCGGGGGATAGCTGACATACTCAAAATATCCAAATCAAGCGTTGGAAATCATTTGCACCAACTTGGTTATGTTAATCACTTTGATGTTTGGGTTCCACGTAAGTTAAGTGAAAAAAACTTTCTTGACCGTATTTCTGCGTGCGATTCTCTACTTAAACGTAACGAAAACGTTCCGTTTTTAAAACAAATTCTGACGGGCGATTAAAAAGTGGATACTATACAATAATGTGAAACAGAAGAGATCGTGGGGCAAGTGAAATGAACCACCACCAACCACACCAAAGGCCAGTCTTCATCCAAAGAAGGTGATGGTGTGTATATGGTGGGAGTGGAAGGGAGTCCTCTATTATGAGCTCCTTCTGGAAAACCAAACGATTAATACCAACAAGTACTGCTCTCAATTAGACCAACTGAAAGCAGCACTCAATGAAAAGCAACCGGAATTTGTCAACAGAAAATGCATAATCTTCCATCAGGATAATGCAAGGCCACATATTTCTTTGATGACCAGGCAAAAACTGTTACAGCTTGGCTGGGAAGTTCTGATTCATCCGCTGTATTCACCAGACATTGCACCTTCAGATTTCCATTTATTTCGGTCTTTACAAAATTCTCTTAATGGAAACAATTTCAATTCCCTGGAAGACTGTAAAAGGCATCTGGAACAGTTCTTTGCTCAAAGAGATAAAAAGTTTTGGGAAGATGGAATTATGAAGTTGCCTGAAAAATGGCAGAAGGTAGTGGAACAAAGTGGTGACTATGTTGTTCAGTAAAGTTCTTGGTGAAAATGAAAAATGTGTCCCTTATTTTTACTTAAAAACCGAAGGAACTTTTTGGCCAACCCAATAAATATTAATGCGTGAGTTTATTTTTGTGTTTATTTTATTTTTTTGTATGGTGTTATGGAGTGTTCTAATTTCATTCTTTTACATGTAGCTGTCCAGTTTTCCCAGCACCACTTATTGAAGAGGCTGTCTTTTCTCCACTGTATAGTCTTGCCTCCTTTATCAAAGATAAGGTGACCATATGTGCGTGGGTTTATCTCTGGGCTTTCTATCCTGTCCCATTGATCTATATTTCTGTTTTTGTGCCAGTACCATACTGTTTTGATTACTGTAGCTTTGTAGTATAGTCTGAAGTCAGGGAGCCTGATTCCTCCAACTCCGTTTTTCTTTCTCAAGATTGCTTTGGCTATTCGGGGTCTTTTGTATTTCCATACAAATTGTGAAATTTTTTGTTCTAGATCTGTGAAAAATGCCATTGGTAGTTTGATAGGGATTGCATTGAATCTGTAGATTGCTTTGGGTAATATAGTCATTTTCACAATGTTGATTCTTCTAATCCAAGAACATGGTATATCTCTCCATCTATTTGTATCATCTTTAATTTCTTTCATCAGTGTCTTATAATTTTCTGCATACAGTTATTTTGTCTCCTTAGGTAGGTTTATTCCTAGATATTTTCTTCTTTTTGTTGCAATGGTAAATGGAAGTGTTTTCTTAATTTCACTTTCAGATTTTTCATCATTAGTGTATAGGAATGCAAGAGATTCCTGTGCATTAATTTTGTATCCTGCTACTTTACCAAATTCAATGATTAGCTCTAGTAGTTTTCTGGTAGCATCTTTAGGATTCTCTATGTATAGTATCATGTCATCTGCAAACAGTGACAGCATTACTTCTTCTTTTCCAATTTGGATTCCTTTTATTTCGTTTTTCTTCTCTGTTGTGGCTAAAACTTCCAAAACTATGTTGAATAGTAGTGGTGACAGTGGGCAACCTTGTCTTGTTCCTGATCTTAGTGGAAATGGTTTCAGTTTTTCACCATTGAGGATGATGTTGGCTGTGGGTTTGTCATATATGGCCTTTATTATGTTGAGGAAGGTTCCCTCTATGCCTGCTTTCTGTAGAGTTTTTATCATAAATGGGTGTTGAATTTTGTCAAAAGCTTTCTCTGCATCTATTGAGATGATCATTTGGTTTTTCTTCAATTTGTTAATATGGTTTATCACATTGATTGATTTGCATATATTGAAGACTCCTTGCATTCCTGGGATAAACCCCACTTGATCATGGTGTATGATCCTTTTAGTGTGCTGTTGGATTCTGTTTGCTAGTATTTTGTTGAGGACTTTTGCACCTATGTTCATCAGTGATATTCGCCTGTAGTTTTCTTTCTTTGTGACATCTTTGTCTGGTTTTGGTATCAGAGTGATGGTGGTCTCGTAGAATGAGTTTGGGAGTGTTCCTCCCTCTGATATATTTTGGAAGAATTTGAGAAGGATAGGTGTTAGCTCTTCTCTAAATGTTTGATAGAATTCGCCTGTGAAGCCATCTGGTCCTGGGCTTTTGTTTGTTGGAATATTTTTAATCACAGTTTCAATTTCAGTGCTTGTGATTGGTCTGTTCATATTTTCTATTTCTTCCTGGTTCAGTCTTGGAAGGTTGTGCGTTTCTAAGAATTTGTCCATTTCTTCCAGGTTGTCCATTTTATTGGCATATAGTTGCTTGTAGAGACCTAAGTGTAAGGCCAGACACTATAAAACTCTTAGAGGAAAACATAGAACACTCTATGACATAAATCACAGCAAGATCCTTCTTGACCCACCTCCTAGAGAAACGGTAATAAAAACAAAAATAAACAAATGGGACCTAATGAAACTTAAAAGCTTTTGCACAGCAAAGGAAACCATAAACAAGATGAAAAGACAGCCCTCAGAATGGGAAAAAATATTTGCAAATGAAGCAACTGACAAAGGATTAATCTCCAAAATTTACAAGCAGCTCATGCAGCTCAATATCAAAAAAACAAACAACCCAATCCAAAAATGGGCAGAAGACCTAAGTAGACATTTCTCTAAAGAAGATATACAGATTGCCAACAAACACATGAAAGGATGCCCAGCATCACTAATCATTAGAGAAATGCAAATCAAAACAATAACGCACTATCATCTCACACCGGTCAGAATGGCCATCATCAAAAAATCTAGAAACAATAAATGCTGGAGAGGGTGTGGAGAAGAGGGAACCCTCTTGCCTTGTTGGTGGGAATGTAAATTGATACAACTGCTATGGAGAACAGTATGGAGGTTCCTTAAAAAACTAAAAGTAGAACTACCGTACGACCCAGCAATCCCACTCCTGGGCATATACCCTGAGAAAACCATAATTCAAAAAGAGTCATGTACCAAAATGTTCATTGCAGCTCTATTTACAATAACCAGGACATGGAAGCAACCTAAGTGCCCATTGACAGATGAATGGATAAAGAAGATGTGGCACATATATACAATGGACTATTACTCAGCCATAAAAAGAAATGAAATTGAGTTATTTGTAGTGAGGTGGATGGTCCTAGAGTCTGTCATACAGAGTGAAGTAGTCAGAAAGAGAAAAACAAATACCGTATGCTAACACATATATACGGAATCTAAAAAAAAAAAAAAAGGTCATGAAGAACCTAGGGGCAAGACGGGAATAAAGACACAGACCTACTAGAGAATAGACTTGAGAATATGGGGAGGGAGAAGGGTAAGCTGGGACAAAGTGAGAGGGTGGCATGGACATATATACACTACCAAACGTAAAATAGATAGCTAGTGGGAAGCACCGGCGTAGCACAGGGAGATCAGCTCGGTGCTTTGTGACCACCTAGAGGGATGGGATAGGGTGGGTGAGAGGGAGGGAGACACAAGAGGGAAGAGATATGGGGACATATGTATATGTATAACTGATTCACTTTGTTATAAAGCAGAAACTAACACACCATTGTAAAGTAATTATACTCCAATAAAGATGTTTTAAAAGAATTAATGTGTGTTTGTTTTTTGAATGCAAACTTTCAAAAAAATTGAATAGTAAAGGATTAGCCTAAGGGGAGAAAGGAAGAAGTGTGAAAATGGATACCAAATGAAAAGGATGAGACTGGAAAGGAATGCAGATGACGGAACTAGACTTGCGAAGAAATAAGCTTCTCTTTCTTAGACATTAGTGGATTGAGTTTGGGAGAAGGTTTGAGGAAGGGAGAAAGGTAATAAAGATCTGGGTGTTCTTGTAAGATCATTTTGAATGAATGAATGAAGGAAGGAAGGAACGAACAAGTGAGTCTCAGGCTTCCCTTAGTGAGAGTAGCCTCCTTGGAAACTGTTAATGTAGCTTGTGGTAGAGAGTGAGTGAATATTTATTAACTGAGTGAATTAGGACATGTATGATGAAAATAATTCATTCATGCTGAGAGGGCATGATTGGCATAACAGCTTATTATGTGGAAAGAGGGAACCTCACTGTGGAAAGTGGGAACTAGGTGTGACTAACAGAGGTACCGCTCAGCATTCTGATTCCAGCTGAGGCTGGATATGAATTTATGGTGTTGCTAAGTGTTTTTCTCCTATCAGTACTCGAGGGCCTGGAACTAGAGGGTGGAAATTGGAAAGGCAGATGACAATGGAAGGTTAAGAAGAGAGAGGAGGGGGCTCGCACGATTGCAGTTGAAACAGTTCCCCCATGGTCTCCAGCTAGCAGAGGACTCAAGAAGGATAGATCTGGGGAAGTGGGAGGGATTTAGGGATGTACAGTCGGAAATAAGGCTGAAGAGAAATTTTAGTGGAAGTGAAGAAGTGGAATGTGGAGGAATAAAAGTTTGCTTGCCTTTTTTTAAGGTAACATTTATCAATTGCTTGTATTGCAGGATTTCTTGTACTTAATACTCCCATAAAGAGATAAATGTCCTGATCATTCCTAATATTGCAGAAGTGGAAACTGAGGTGTATCGAAGTTATTTGTTCAATGTCATACAGCTTATAAATTTCAGAACGGAACTAGCACCCTCAGCCATCCAGTTCCTGAATCTGAATTCTTTGCCTCAACATTATAAAAGCACCTCAGGTTGTATAAATGCATGACTTTCAGAATGAGATATTACAATTGGATTAGCGTTTGGTGATCGTGGTATCTCAGGGACTAGTCTTATGTGTTCGGTGATTGAAGGGCGGTGAAGGTGAAAGTTAAAGACTTTATTTCTAGGTACTGTGTCAACAATAGGAACATTAAAATTTCCCTGGTCAACTGCGGTGATTGAAGGGCAGTGAAGGTGAAAGTTAAAGACTTTATTTCTAGGTACTGGGTCAACAATAGGAACATTAAAATTTCCCTGGTCAACTGCGGTGATTGAAGGGCAGTGAAGGTGAAAGTTAAAGACTTTATTTCTAGGTACTGGGTCAACAATAGGAACATTAAAATTTCCCTGGTCAACTGCCAGAAAAACCTGGGCATGTGGAGTTCTTTTAGACACGTTCCTTTCCCCTTGTAATCAAGTGTGTGCACACACAGGTTGATTGAAATTTTCAGAAGATGAATTAGCATCTGTGTTTGGGAAAGTTGCACAAGATGCTGTAAAGTTCATTTTCCTTGCCTTCTGGGTCCTCAGTGGGTTCCCCAGAGAGGATCAGTTGTATTTCAATAGCACAAAAAGATTCATTTATACTCATGGCTGAACATGTTTTTGGAAAAATAAGGACTAATATAATTCTGTCTGATTTTTAAGTCAACTGCTAATTGGCAATTAACCTGGAGTTTAATGGACCTTGTTCTTCCTTATCATTAGCTCAACCACACTCTGATAGATTTGTCTTCTTACTGAAAGTGGCATATCCTGGTCAGACACGTATTACCAAAAGATACCCAGGTTTTGCAGAGAGCTGTGAAGACACTTGGAGCCTAGGAATTGGAAAAAAAAATCCTCTGCATAATCTACCCAAGTTAAATAGGTTTTAAAAAGAAATGAGATGGGTAACACCTCAGTAATCACGTCTTCATTTTACAATTGAAGAAACCAAGGCTCAGAGAGGCAGAAGTTTTCCTTCCCAAGTTTACAAAACTTAAAAATAATTTTTTTTTTAGCTAGTCCATGACCATGACCATGACAGAGATTATCTATAGCTGAGCTCATAATCCATTCTCCCTTTTCATTTAGCAACAGGCCCAAATATTTACCCGGGCATATTGCTGCCTGGCCAAATTTCCCACCTTTCCTTACAACAAGGTGTGGTCATGTGACTAAATTTTGACCAATGTTATATCAGCAATAGTGTCATTGGGATCTTCCAGGAGTTTTCTTTAAAAGAGAGGAGGGGTGTCCTTAACTCTTTATTTCCCTTTAGTTCCTGGAATATGCAATAACTAATTTCAGAAAGAAATTTGTATCATGTGGGTATTTTGGGAAATGAAAGACCAAATACCGCAGGGTCCTCGTTGCTGACAACGGGGAGCCCATGTATCAACTGTGAAATGCCTACCTCAAGACTTCTTAAATTTGAGAATGCAATTAACTTTTTCTTTACTTAAGCAATAATTTTCTAGGTCTCTTTTACTCACAGCAGAACTTAATCCTAATGAACTCAAATATGTATGATTTTCTATCTTGGAAACACCATTCCAGTGCCACTTGGACCTCTGGTGTTTGAGTCAATCCAGAGGTACTTAGTGTTCCCACCTACCTTTCTTTTGGCATCAGTAATCTTGGGGCCCTGCAGCACTGGCAGGTTGACATATTCTCTGCTCCTAAATCATTCATTGTGATGTTTGGGCCTCTCCCACTTCTGAGGAGTTAAAGAAAACCAGGATTCTTTGTGGCCAGGTAGATATTGAAAACCAAGATTCCCGTGATTTGGGGCCTCCCATTCTGTTCCAGGGATGTTAACAATCAAGATTCCCTTGGGTCTCTGGGCTTTTCTGACTCATCCTAGCTTCAGTGGTGCCTCTGGAAACGCTAAGACTTGTTGGTGACCAAATTCAATCTAATCTTGACCAAAGGAGGCATTTTCCAGGAATGACACATCTTCACATATGGCTCTAGACTGGACCCCTTGCAAGAATGAGTGTGAGAAGGAATTTTGCAATGTTCTAGATTCTTTATCTGGACATATCCCAATAACCATAAGTTATGTGGCAGAAGGGACTATGGCAGTGTTGTTCCATCAGTGCTTGGCACTGGGTACACCCTTTGATGAATGAGTTAAAAAGAGAGAGTAGGAAAAGAAAGAAAAAAGGAGTGATAAAGAAAGGGAGAGTATATATAAAAAAAATGAAGAGAGAATTTTATGCATAAATGTCAAAATGACATGTAAAGTGTGTGTGTGTGTGTTTAGTTTAGTTTTAGGTAAAACTCTTCCACACATGTCCTCAGAGCAGTTAGCTTTAACCTCTCCAACCTTTGTTTTCCCATTTGCTGCCCCCACGTGGTGGAGATTTCTGCAGCTTCCTTGACCTCTGCTGTAGGGAATCTTCTTGAGGAAATGGTTTTCCTGAGGAGCCTTGGGAGATTTGTGAGTTTCTATGAACACTTGGCGAGCCCAAAGTAGCTGGCCCGTGACATGGAGATTCCTCTCTTTTAGACTGTCATTGCGAAGATCTTTGTTGAAGAAAGACAGGCTCCATCTAGGCCCCTGGGCTCCTGTGAAGTACTGGAGGTGATGAGCTCATGGAACTGAAGGAGGTGATGGGAGGTCACCAGCTGTCTCATGAGCAGGAAGGAACAAAGTTAATGGTAGGTTTATGTGTCTCCAACTTAACTGTAACCTATAGGCGTAAAGCTACTTCTTTGAGTCTTCCAGCAGCTATCCAGTGGTAACACTATGTACAAGACAAACCAATGAGGTTACACTTTAAAAATCATTTTATTGAGATATAATTCCCATTTAAAAGTGTATAATTCAGTGTATTTTTGTATATCACAACCAAATCATTCGAAAAACTGCTGATCACTATTAAAGATCTCATCCAGTTGAACCCTGATTCAGAGGGCATTGACACTGCTCAAAACTTGTTTGAACATTCCTGAGAACTGCCTTCGGGGCTTATAGCACATTCTTTTGAGTCTTCCCTAAGGTGGTGAATCTTTATCCTTTGAGGGTGGAGTCGATTCTTTGGAAACAGACAACTGTCATTTACATCCAATTCTGTTGAATAAAGGCTCTGATCAAGCTGTGTAATAATGTTTGGGGTCAAAAACCAAAGGGTGGATTTAAAGTCTTTATTTACTTTCTTGTTTGGCTTGGAAGCAAGTCCTAAATGGAGTGAAGAAATTATTTGACTTTAATCTCTCTCGCTAGCGTTGTTCGATTAATTGGCCAATTTTCCTTTAAAAGAGATAAATTAATTTCTTTCCCTTATAGTTGCACTTGTGTGTGAAAATGGTATCTACACTAGAAAGAGGGGTGAACAGACACTGGACCAGGAGATAGAATATCAGAGGAAAAATTCAGGTCCCATCACTTACACACAAGTATGCTACTTAACTTCACCAGGTTTCCATTTCTGCCCTGTAATTGAGGCTAGTACTATCTACCTTGTATGTTATGTGAAATTGTATATGTGAGTCTGCTTTGTGTACACTAAGTTGAAAACTGCTGTACACATGAGAGGGAGAGTATGTAGTCTAAAAATGCTCAGTGTTACCACTTCAAGAAAAAATATCTTCCAGAGTTGGAAGTCATGAGTATTAAGGATTGGGTGGAGATTTTGCTGGGAGGCATCAGCTTATAATAGGGCCAGGCCTGGGAGAGAGTAAATCTGAGTCTCTTTTTGTGGCTCAATAATCTTGATCAATTTGTCCTTGAGGAACCTTTAAAGTTCACTTAAGATAGATGTTTTTGTGTTTCTTCCTACTCTCCACCTAGTCAACTGCCATTCAGCCTTCATATTTCAGTTTAAATATCACTTCCTCATGTATTTCTTTCTGATCTCCTCTTCCTACAACCAGGCAATGTTCCCCTGACACATGGTTCCATAACATGCGTGCTTCTATTCTATGCAAATCTTTTCCTACTTACAATTATTTATCAATATTTGTTATTGTCTCTGTTCAAGTCACCTCTATATTCCCAGCACCTAGCACAGTACCTGGCATGAGTCAGGTACACAGCAACTATTGACTGAGTGTGTTTACAACCAGATTCTTCTTTCCTTAATATCCTTAAGCTTGACAGGATATTTCACACGGGAGCTCATGCTGTATTTTTCTAAAAATTATCATGGGGTAGTAAATTTGTAGAGGAGATATTTATTTAATGCTCATATTCTGCTGAGGGGCAAAACTGAGGCTTTAAAAAGGAAGTGGTTTATTGAATGTCAGCAAACTAACTAGGGATAGAAGCTGGACCAGAGCTCACCCTCACTGTTATCAGTTACACTTTGCCCAATAACCATTTCCTAGTCCAGTGGTCATTTTCTATGAGCACATTGCACGAATAGTATTTCCAAGGTTTCCTAGTGTCAACTCTGTGTGAGTCAGGATTTACTTTGACTATGTGGGAAAAAAAACACCAAAATACGGTTTTGGTTTTGGTTTTCAAATTGAGGTTTATTTCTCTTTTAGGTAAGGTCTGAAGGGACCCGTATTAGGGACCATCTTCCTATCTTTTACTTTTTACAAGTGTCTTCCATTTCTAAGTTCATCTCAATCTCCAAGATGGTTGTGTTTTCAGCTAGCACTTAAGAGGAAAGGGGAAAGGCCAGAACAGCCCCCTCTGGTTAAGGATATTTCCAGGAAGTTGCCCACATTCTGTTGTGAACTCGTCACATTCTATTGTGAGCTCATCACATGACCATACCTAGTTGCAGTGGAGGCGGGAAAATGTAGTGTTTGTCCTGTGCAGCCATGTGCCCAACTGAAAAAGCAGGCCTCTGTTACTGAGGAGGAGGGGTGAATGGATATTGGGGACAACTCCTACAAACACTTAGATTGCAGAGGAGTGCCGCCCTGCCTATCTATCTATCTATCCATCTAAAAGCTCGGAGTGGAATTTGCCAGTGCTAGAAGAAAAATAAGAAGTTTACAAAATACTTTGAGCATTCTCCTGTGGTTATGCGTTTAGAAATGTTATGAGAATAAAATATTCTGGAGTTTTTCCTTCAGGTAGACTAACTTGGGGAGTGAGGAGATGTGTGGAAATTGAAAATTCCCAGAGGTGGTCTTAGAAAATAGTTCATTATTGTTGCTTTTTTTCATTTATACATTAATTCACTAATTCATCTATTCATTCACTGAACACTTATTGAAGGCCTGCTAGGAGTCAGGCACAAGTTCAATTTCCAAATGTTGTCAAGACTAGGATAAGCGATCTTGATTCCACAACTCTGCAAGCCCAATGCTTTAACTGAGGACTAACGGAGCCATGTAGCTACCATCTGATATATTCCAAAATCTCAAAGGTTTACCTCAAATCTTAAGAATAAGACAGTATTTCCCAAGAGAGGATCATTTTGTTTCTTTACATGCTGCCCCTACAAAAATGCTGTCTTCCTCTCATGGACCTTATTGCAGGATAAAGGACTTCAGGGTGATGTGTATTTCACCTAGAGCTGGGCACAAAGCTGACTCACGTTCAAAACCAGCATGTTGTTTTATTTCTCTAAACACATGCCAGGCACTTAGGCATATGGAATCACATTGAATTGTCAAAACAGCTCTGTGAATAATGACTGTGCTGTTGGGGTAACTTGAGGAGGCCTGAGTCCCACCACCTCGTATAACCTACACCCGTGCTCTCACTCTAGACTCCTTAAATAGATACACAATCTAAGCAAATGCACTGTGCTCGTGCTTGCTAACTTCACAATCACAGGTTCAAGGCAAGCCCCTCAGGCCATCTTCCAATGAGATCAATTATATAGTCATAAAATTTCTAGACCCACCACTGCCTTTAAAGATGTACCATTGTGACAGATTTACAGAGAAAGTAAAAAGGCTCAGAGAGGTGACGTGTTTTTCTCAAGGCCACAGAGTGTATAAGTAACACAGTCAGGCTACCAGCCCTCTGCCCAGATCCAATTCTGTTCATGGTATAAGCCCCATGAAGACTGTGAATGAGCGAATGAGCTCTCGGAAAAGAATGTGAATGCTCAGGTCACACCGTGGGAGCCCCCTTGAAGAGCTGTGTCCTGGTTCCTACAGAGCTAAGCTAAGTGCTCTTGGGGCAGGATGCTGATTGCTAACATCTATGCACAGCCAAATGTCTCTGGAACGAGGCAGTTGACCTCTTAGAACTTTAGAGCAGGACCTTCTTTCAAGAACTTTCTAAGTCCTTGGTTTCACAGTTGAAGAAAGGGAGGTCCAGAGAGGTATGACTTCCCATGGTCACACACTGAGTTAATGACGGGAGTGAGACAAGAGTCCAGGTCCACTCCCCGCTGCTGCTGAAGACACTGTTTATACTTCACTACATGGGGAATGAGTAAAGAAGGCGGTGGGTTCTTAAGGCAAAGGATGTGTAATCATGGAGTGTAATGATCTTCTGTTCACTGTATTTAGAGCTTAATGTTTGAGAGCTGTGGAAAGATTGAATTAGGACTGACTGGTAAATGATGGGGGAAAGGATAACCATTTAAATCATTTTCCACCCCCTCTCAGAGTGTGTGGATATGAATAAAGCCACTTACTCCGTTCCCACTGGAAGAGGCTCATTCCTTACATGTTATCAGTTACACCTTAACTACCCTATCCAGTAACCAGTTAATAAGGATTAGTGGATAATCAGTTGAGTGGAGGTAGATGATGTCAGAAGGAGGCTCATGGGGCCTTCTAGCAGTGTACCTCATAATATTTCCTTGGTGCTGTTAATATTTCCCAAAAAATTCATTTGTGCCAATATCACATGGCAGAAAGTGCACTTAGATTAGAATCCTAGTTCCATTGTGTGCTACACTCACCCTAGGACTTGGGGCACAGGTTAAACACAGCTTCACCTACAGGAAACTGATGCCCCCTGTGAGATGTGTTATGATAGGGACCCCATCAATCTGTTCATTGATGTGTCCTCAACACTGAGTACATGCTGGATATAGTGAGCCTTTAAATGATAATTGCTGAATAAATTGAGACTTGTGAAAAGTACTCAGAATTAAAAGGGTACTAGGAGTTGCAGTGGGACTATTTAGAAGCTATTTTCAAAATAAGAATAAGGAAGGAAGAGGCTCATTGCCCAGGGCAGAAAACAGAATGTTAACGGTGAAGAGTGAAGAAACATTGCTGTTTAAGTTTTATAAAATTATGTCATCTCTGTCAAGGGCAATGATCTGCCAGCTGGAAAGGGCAGAACGTGGAGAGGAAGATACATAAGGAAATACCATGGAAGCACAGAGGTCAAGATGCAGAAACAAAATAAGTGGCTCACCACAGGGCAGGGGCAGGCCTTCATTAAAGGGCACGTCAGGCACTGCGTTAGGTGTTGTAGGCATGCTGTTGAATTCCTTTCTCATAGCCGCTCTGGAGGACATATATCCATTTTACAGATAAAGAAACTGTGGAAAGAAAAGAAATCATTTGCTCAAGGTTGCTCAACCTTGAATAAATGGCTTAATAGAAGATTTGAGTACACAATTGTAACTCTAAGTAATCTTCTAGGAATTGCAGAGGACTATTCCAGAGGACTGAAAATGTGCAAATTATTCAATACTGAATAGGAAGAAAATATAAGTGTTAGAATTTACATCTAAATTTGATATCTATCCCCAAGAAAACTCTATAACTGAGAAATATATGTGTATGTGTATGTATAAATATATATATGTATATATGTATATATATGTGTGTGTGTATATGTATATGTGTGTATATATGTGTGTGTGTGTATATATATAGATACATACATATAATTTTTTCTCAGCACTTAGAGAAGAAAGCAGTGACCACTGGGAACTCGTATGGCTTACCTAAGAATAAGAGAGGTGATGACAAATTCCCTTCTTTTCTTCTCTGGTAGGATTGCTAGACTAGCAAAGCACTGGGTGCCCTGATGCCATGTGTGTCAATCTCAGCAAGTGACTTGGAAGTTTCCTTCAGAATATTTTGGAAGAAAAACTTGAGAAATGAAGACTGGATGATAGTAATTTTTGATAGCTACACACTGCTTGAAGAACAGAGTAATCTTTAGCTACCTGCATACCTGTCTGTCTTTGGCCTTCTCTGTAAACATTTAATTGATTGTTTAAAATGAAGACTGAGTTTGTTAAAATGTCTGATGCCATGGTGTCAGGAAATATTGCTGGTTAGGGACCTGGAATCAAGACTTCAGTCCAAGAAGAAACGAATGTTTCTTATTTAACCAGCCATTAAAGAAGGGTGGTTTTAAGATGGGGACACACTGAGGAAATGGCCAGAAGACCCAGCGATGAGCCGAGCTACAAGCTGGGAAAGTGGGCACAGGGCAAGGGGTGTGATTGTAATGATGCTGCATAAGTGCTGAGCTGGACATCAGCAAACTTAGCTTTAGAGGAAGTCTCCTGATCACTCCACACTTTAGTTAAGGACAACATCAGTCACAGGGTTTTACAGGAGAGTTGAATCCACCAGTTGGCAGTGTGTGTATGCATGTGTGCACATGTGTGTGTCTGGGGAGAGTCATGTGACTGGACATGGGGAATGGAGCTAGGCAGAAGTGGTATTTAAGCTGGATGGAGAAGAGAAGGATTAGAGGAATTTATTAGTCATCTTCAAATAATCAATGGGCTTTTTATGTGGAGAAGAATTCATGTGCTTCTTTATTTTACTTATATACATTTGCTTTTCATGTCTTTCTTCCAAAAAGGTTTTGAAGTCACTAAACGGTATTCAAAATCAACTCTGAGTGACTTCAGAAGTCAGAACTAGGACAAATGGTAAATATCATAAGGAGCCCATCCTAACCACTTGAGTCACAAAACAGTGGAGTGACCTGCCTGGCCAAGTGGTGATCTCCCATTCCTGGAAATATGCGAGTGCTAGGGGACCAGAAGTGATGTGTGAACACATACACACACATACTCACAAACACATACACACACGAACACATACGTGCACACATACAAACACACACACACAGACACACACACTCACACTGAGTTGGTTCAGTTGACTTGGTAAGGTGTCTTCCAGTGCAGTTTCTGTACTTATTTATTTAGTTAAGTTCGATCCTTCTCTTATATGTGTTGCTTTATTTTCAAAATTTTCTTTATAAAAACAAACACACCATAGTTGCAACAAACTTTAGGCTCTGGCTGCATTCATTATTGTCCTGCACAGCTAAAGCCAAGACTGTGAGGGTAAGTTCCCATTGGGAAGATAGTCTTTTGGGAATATAGCTAGTCAGACCTGTCTTCCTGAAATACATAATGATCATGAGTTTATTAATAAATCATTTCCAGTTAGTTTGGAAAGAGGACTAAAAACTGTGGTAGGGCTGGGGACAAAATATACAGCAAGACTTTTTCTCCAATTTCCAGCCCCTTGCTCTGTGGGCAACAGTATTCTGCATATACAGGCTTTTCACTTTCCCTCTTCTCTGCTCTTATAGAGGCTTGCCTGCCCTTGACTACTCTTTGGCTTCTTGGGGAGGGGGGACTATAAGAGACTATTTACATGACCAAAAGAGGCATTTCACATTTCATCAAGGGAGTTTATGTTCAAAGAAAGAAAAAAGAAATAGAACACGACTCCCTGCTCCCCGCCAACCAAAGACAGATCAAGCAGGTATGAAATTACAACCATCAGACTCTTTCTGGTGTCTTTAAAGTTATGGCCAGAGGAATATGGACTCTGCTATTTCTCCAAGAGTCAGGTTTGCAAACTCAAGAAAGCATATAGCACTTCCTAGGGAAGCCTTCTGTGGTCTCCCCCAGAAATTTATCCTTTCCTTCCTCTAACCATTCCATGTGCATCTTCTGTGTTGTCATTTATTGCCACATTTGTCTGCCTTTATGAGGCAAAGTAACAGAACGCTTGGAGCACACACCCTGGAGCAGCACTGCCTGGGTTTAGATCCTGGGTCTGCCACGTACTGATTTTGTGGCCTTGGACAACTCACTCATTGGCACAATGAGAATATCAGTGTCTTATCTCATGGGGTTGTTTGAGCACATCCTGAGATCCTGAAGTGTGCAAAACCCTCAATAAAATTACTACTCTGATGGTGGTGGTTAGTAGAATGGGCTCTGGAACCAAACCTGCCCGGGTCCAAGTTCTTCAGGTTTGTTACAGTGCTCCGTCGTTAATCTCTTTTAGCTTTAGTCTTCCTCAGCTGTAAGATGGGAACAACCACAATCTCTGTCTCAAAGGGGTTGTTGTGAGGGAGATGCAGGGAAAGAGCCCGGCTCATAACACTCAGGAAAGGCTACACACCAGACTTAGATTTTTCCTGGCAGTGTCTTGTTCTCATTCATCTCTGTACTCTTAGCACCTGGCCTGAGGTTGGCACACAGTAGAGACTATTGAATCTATGGACCCTGGCTCTTTTGGCTAACTGTCCCCCTTATCCTGCCCTCTGCCAGCACACACACACACACACACACACACACACACACACCCTGATATATATATATATACAACATACACCACACCCACAGACACCACACCCACACATACACACTGCATGTACAATATACACAAACATCACACGTACCACACACACCACACATCGAGCACAAAGGCACAAACACCAGACACCTTCCCCCCACTCACCCCACCATACCACACACACTCTCACATAGGTACCACACACACATCACAAACACATATACCACAGCCACACATCCACACACCTTTGCCTTCTCCCCCAGCTGCTCTATAGCTGAAGGGAGCTGTGTCAGCTTCAAGGATGTGATTCAGCTTCCAGGGCTTGTTGCTACAAGCACAAGTCCCTCATCAGCTGTGGCTGCCTCCCTGGGAAGGCATGCAGGGTGAGTTCCAAATTTGCATTTTGGCCTGAGGAAAAGGGTGTGGAGTTATTTTTTTTCCCCTTCTGATTGTCAAATACATCTGCCCAGGCCAAGAGACCATTTCTCCAAGCAGAGGTATAGTTGAGGCTGGTTATTCTTGCTGAAATTCCACACAGCTCTAATGAATGCCATATGTGTCACAGTTAACAGGCATTTCTTCCTGAGAAGTCAGCAGTGCAGAAGATGATAGATTTAATACCACATTTCAGAAGCACAGGACGTCAGGGCTAGAAGGCTTATTGGAGAGTATCTTTCTTGTCCGGTGGTTCTCAAATTTTACTGTATCTTTAGAACCCCTGGAGCTCATGTTATTCATACATGTCACCAGGCTCCAACCCTCAGAGATGATAATTCAATGGGACTAGGGTGGTGTCCAGAAATTTGCCTTTTAAATGAGCAGCCTAAGTGATTCTGATGCAGATGGATGAGTACACAGATGAGAAACACTGGAATCTCTTATTTAATAGTTGGGGAAAACTTGAGCCCAATTATCAAATAACTGACTCGTACGGTTAATTAGTGGCGAGGTTAGGACTAGACCTCAGTCTTCCTTGCTTCTAGTCCAGTGGTTTTTAAGTATTTAACTTGAGTCCCTTAGTTCATCCTGTCTTTACATCTCCAAGCACTTTAGAATTAAGCCTTTGCCAGAGAAAAACCCTGCATTTGTGTCAGAGGGAAACAAGGCTCCTCTGTGGCCGCAGTCTCTTTCTCCCTGGCAGACTGTTTCCCCAACAGAATCCCCTTCTTGGCTGTCAAGTGCACTGGTTATAACATCGTTCTTAACCACGGCTGTCCAGATTCCAGTTGCTGAGTATGACAAGAAGGGGAAGTTAAGCTTCTGAGTTAAATTGGCCTAAGCCTCATCCTACTCAGAAGCCAAACTTATTCTCCAAAGCAACAGGGTTTGAATCTCTAGAGACTTCTTGATTCTTTAGGGCAGTTGTCAGAAAACTACAGCTTATAGGCCAAATCCGGCCCACCATCTCTTTCTGTAAATAGCCATGGACAGTCATTTATGTCTTATCTATGGCTGTTTTTGTGTAAAATGGCAGAATTGCAGTAGAGACCATATGTCCTGAAAAGTCTAACAAATTTACCATCTGGCCTCTTACAGAAAAACTTTATTGACCCTTGGCTTAGATTATTACTTGGGGCACTCCCAGGGGCCATGGAACATGTAATGTAAATTAAACCTGAACACTCACAACAAAGGACCTGCAATAAGCACTATGATATACTTCATAATGTTCCTCTGCACCTTACAGCTTAGCCTTCATTGAGGATGAAATCACAGCACCTAAAGACTATCATGCTGAACAGTGTTGGTCATTTCAGAAGCTTATTTGATAAGCAATGAGATTTTCAAGATAAAGTGATTTTTTACTTTCTGGAGTTTGTTGAAGAGTCTATTGTGTCAAAAAGTAACCTAAGTTAGGCATGATAAGATGATGGCTTCTTTATTAAGTACCAGGCATCTCTTCTCCCCCTAATCTCCTTCATTCTTAACCACTACTAAACCTGGTTAGTTTGATTCATGTTTGCATGGGTATGTCACTTCCTTCCTGGATCCAGCATCTTTGTGAAAGCAGGTCTAGATGGGATAGATCCAGAGCTGAGGGATGTTCACAGAAGCAATTTCTTTCCCATTTTTTGTTGTTGTTGCTTAGCAACAATTTGAGAGGGGGAAGAGAGATTTCAAGATGTGGTATAAAATGATTTGTGAGCCATGATTGAGAAATGATCCGTGAGTAGTATTTTTCACTTCATGTCTCAAATTCATAAATGCTTGTATATTCACACATCTCTTAGCCATTCAAAAAATTTGCACCAGCAGAAGAGATCTGGGGCTTCCCTGGTGGCACAGTGGTTAAGAATCCGCCTGCTAATGCCGGGGACATGGGTTCGATCCCTGGTCCGGGAAGACCCCACATGCCGTAGAGCAACTAAGCCCATGCGCCACAACTACTGAGCCCGTGTGCCACAACTACTGAAGCCCGTGCGCCTGGAGCCCGTGCTCCGCAGAAAGAGAAGCCACCGCAATGAGAAGCCTGTGTACCGCAACGAAGAGTAGCCCCTGCTCGCCATAACTAGAGAAAGCCCGTGCGCAGCAACGAAGACCCAACACAGCCCAAAATAAAAACAAATAAATAAATTAATTTAAAAAAAAAAGAGATATGGTGTATAAGCTCTTCACCAAAGACTTTTTACCAGGAGATAAGAACAAAGTGTAACAAAAGGCCATCATTATGATGTGTGTTCCTATAGGAGACAAAATGGCCAACTGCTTTTACAGAAGACTGGGCTCATGCTTATACCCATAGGATTTGGAGTTCGAGTGCCTGGCTTGAAATAATATTAGTATCTACTTTATAGGGTTGTGTGGATTAAATAAGAACATTTATATAAAGTCTAAGCACTGTAGTTGGTGGTCCATGAAACCTATTTTTTTGTTGTTGTTGATGATGATGATGTTATTCCCAACAGGGATAAAATTAGGTAGGGCATTACAGTTATACTCTCCTGAGGTCCACCAGTCAGATGGAGAGTTTGGAGAGTGGTAAATCAATTGCATTGATGGGCTTACTCAATGGCTTCTCATTATTCATGCTCTTTATTCTGTAACTAGAAGCCCATCTTCCTATGACCTTTGGACTAAGACCGTACATTACTTTAGCTACTAGGATGCTAGAAAACATGCCACAAGTAGAAGCTTGAAAAGCCCTTGAGTGTGTCCTCTTCTCTTGCATGATTGAGTTTTCTCGAATATGGAATCCTACCAACTGCCTGGGACCAGGCCTGGATTAGCCTGCTAGAGGATGAGAGATCAGACAGAGCTGAACTGTCAAAAAATCATCTTGGACCAGTCCATCCTCAACCATGTGACATAGAAGCTCAGCCAAGATTAGCTGAGCTGCCTGCCTAACTCAGCGGACCACAAATGCGTGAGTGAGCCCAGTCACGATCAACCAAGCTCAGCCCAGATCAGCAAAACGTCCCAGGTCATCTATAAGCTCATGAGAAAGAATACATGGCTTTCATTTAAAGCTACTAAATTATGGAGTGATTTGTTAAACAGCAATAAGTAACTGGTAGAGAGAGTATAGAATATTTACTCATTACTAGTAAATGATTAGTTCATGAAAGAAGTTGAAGTGTGAAATGTTCTGGGGTCATCAGATGCTTTCCTTCCCTACACAAATGGTGGTGGTCTAGAAGCCCCAAGATGAAAATCATGCTCAAATTAGCACCTATTTCCTATATTAAAATACCAACCCAGGCTGTAGAGATGGCTAAAAAATAATATAATTGCTAATAAGTTAAAATTGAGGATGCATGCTGAAGTATTTTCCACTGCTTGCAGAAAGGAAGTCTCCTGGAAAGAGACACACCTAATTCAGGTTAAAAATAACACAGCTAAATTTCTGGGAAAGAGGACAAGAATTTGGAGGGAAAAAAATTCACCAAAAAAAGTGTCTTTTTCTGTAGACATAATGGGCTTCCTGAATTCCTGTGTCAGCTTGTTCATGATAAGGGAGGCTGAGTGAGATACTATTATGGTTTAAAATACAGTAAGAGACAGAATTAGTTTACAAAGGGAGAGCAGAAAAGAGTAAAGAGAAGATTGTGGGTGGAGGGATGCTATCACCCAGCTCTGATGCCATGCTTAGTAGATCATTTGGCTCTGGGTGATAGGGTTGAACAGTTCTGCAGCTCCCTGGACAAATTTAAGTGTCATCAGCATTGGAAAATCAAAGCAGTGAGGAAGAGCTGCAAGTATTCTTCAACTGTAAGCCTGAAGCAAAATTCTGAGGTTCAGATTGCTGAAGCTTGTAGGCAACTTGTGTTAAGGAATCAGAGTTAGTTATGGAGAGTATACAAGTACATGTCATTCATTCATTTATTTATGCAATTCTAAGATATATTACAAGCCATATGTGTGGTATAGAGTTTTCATTTATCCATCCATTCAGTGAAGATATTCATTGAGCCAGATAATGTGATAGACACTGGAGATACAAAAATGAAAAAGAACGTACCTGTCTTCCAGGAATGTACAGGCTAGGGAGAAGAGACAGAAAGAAACTGCTATTGGCCATACTGAAAACCATCATGAAGGAGGTATGAGGTACTGCTTGTTTCCTCTGTCAAGTTCTGAGTCAGTTGAGAGGCACAGGGGAGAAACACATGCACAGCGGCATGTCAGTTCTATTAGTGATAAAAAGTGGATTAGAGAATGTGATACCAGATATGTCACCCAGAGGTCTCACTAATAACACTCCAGACCAGAACTGAACTTATCCCTCTGGCTTCTGGTATAATGGTATAAGAGCCTAAGCTTTTCCCATAGAGAGAAGTTATTACCACCTAATGGAGAGCAGAACAGAATGCATGTCAAGCTTCAGGGGGTAGAGAAACAGGGAGAGAGAGAAGAAAAACAGAGGTCAGGATAAACTTGCTCAGCCCCTTCTCTCAAATCCAGGAATCAGATACCTTACTCTTCCTTCAATGAGAATAAGTGAGTGAAGAATGAAAATAGAGAAACCAGGTATGTCTCTTTCCCAGTGGTGTCTATTTATGGAAGGAGGGAGCCAGAGATAGAAGAAGGTCCTCCCCTAAAACTTTGGGATAACACAGAAGGAACCCTTAACCTAACCTGGCCTGAGGATCAAAGAAAGTTTTTCCAAAGAGTTGACTCATTTGTATGGCTGAAGAGTAGCTGTATAGGTGAGGAAACAGTGTGTTATTGGGTTTCATGAAAGACAGCCATTCAAGAAACTGTTCACAAAGATGTATCTAAAATGGACCTTGGTTGGTCAGTATATTGCAATAAGTGGAGGGGTTTGACAAGCTCACTTGAGATAGAAGAAAACCCCCAAAAAACAAAACCTTAGCTGCCATATAGCAACAGGAAAGCCCACATTCAAGGAGAATGAGCTGCCAACTTCAGCAGGTCTGTAAAGGATGAGTTGGAGTGCAGGAGATAAGACATGAAATGTGTTTGGGGCCAAGTATTGGAATGTCTAGGATGCCAGGATACCAAGATGGAATGTGAGCCCATTTTCTTTATACTCCATCACACCTACCTGACTTCATGCCCCAGTGAGAGGTAATGAGGTCCTGTATGAAGTAAGGCAGGGATAGAGAGAGCAATAAATAAGGATATCATGGAGACCAAGAAGGTAGAATCTGTGGGAACCAGCATGGCCAGGATTGGTGAGTGAAGACCCAAATATAATAGTAAGATGTTTGAAGAAAGCATGATATGAAGAGAAATTAGAAAGTCAATGCCATGGGGACCATTCAGTTCTCTGAATGTCCGGTTTGAGGAACCAGTGTTCTCCCAAGGTAGAAATGCCCAACAACAGTTGGGAAAATGGGCAAGATAAGAAGAAAATGTTGAGTCTAGATTGAAAAATTCTGGCTAAATGCTGAAAGTAGATGAAATCACACACATATAAAAAAGTAGTGAAGAGAAAAAAAAATAAGGCAACCAAGGAAATAACTTTAGAGAAACACCTCTGTTTTAAGGGTCAGGAGCAAGAAGAGCATCCCTCAAAGAAAGAAACATAAGATACAATTATGTTGGAAAATTTCCAAAGTGTAGTGTCACTAAAGAGATGGATATTTAATGTGGGGTTAATTTTATTTCTGACTTTCTTCATTTTAGTCTTCTTACCTATAAAACGGGAAGCAAAAAATTGCTGGTCTAGCATTTGGTGACTGAGAATCTGGATATCTAAGGATAAAAAGAACATTATTTTAGATATATATTAATTGATTTTATTTTAATTTTCCTGCTTCCTGATACCCTGCTTGCCAGTACAGCACAGGGAATGGGGGGATGGTTGAATGCCTTTGGGAAGGAAGGGAAAGGCTCTCTCTCTCTCTCTCTCTCTCTCTCTGAACCTAGAGAACCAAGAAAGAAGTCAGGGATGGGAGAGAAAGGCAACCAGGGATGTAACTGCAACTCCCACTCTGGAAGGGGGAAGGAGATGTGTTGGCTAGATTGGGGGACTATATAGGGCAAAGGGCTCTGGTCCACCTTCCTGCTGAGGACTCGAGGAGGACACCGTAATGCAGAGCAGCCACAAGCCAGTAAGAGGAGTCCCAGCATGGTTTAAGAGTATGGTATGGCATGGAGAGAGGGTTTTGTTGTCAGTCTTGAGATTTCCTTGATTCCAGTACAACAGATGAGACGCTAGGTTTAGAGCCCTTGAGCCTGCAATGGGACCAACTAAAATGGGGTTGAGGAGACCCTTCAACAGAAGCCAAGGGGTGGCTTCCTGAGCCAAGTCTGGAGAGAAGGAGTAGCACAGACTCAAAGAGGTCTGTAGTGTCAGTAAGAACTAAGGAGGTTCTTGGCGGGGACTTACAGGGTAGAGGCATCTGACTCAAGCAGACTGAGAAAAGTTTATAGAAGAGTTCGTTATTCATGGATGTCAGCATCAGCGAGTGCCCACGGATGAAGCAAAATCAAGGATACTTGATGAGATGCTGCCCAGAATACACTCAAATATCCAACCTTAGGAAGGACCTTCCACACAGTTCCATGGGGTCATGTCAGCCATCCTCCCACATAGCCAGATGAGCAGAGTTGAGGAGAGGACCAAGAAAAACAGCAATTATTTCAAAGAGATGGCCTTAAATACTGATTAGATTCATTTCTCAATTTGCATGGACTAAATTTTTAAATATCATTTCCTTAAGTATTTAGCAAATTGCAGTTCATGTGAAGAGAAGTAAGCTAACAGATATGGTCTTTGTATATCAAAGTTTAATTCTGTGTTGGATCTTCAATCTCTCTGACTTTCCATGATTCATTGACTGTTTGCCTAGCCTACCACAATCTTGTGACTAGGATGGTAAGCCCTGTTGAAGGTGGGTGCATTTTGTATTGCATGCTGCTTGACTTGTCTGGGGAATAGTAGGTATTTGATAAATACTATGAAAAATGAATGTTTCCTTCTACTGTTTACCATATCCAAATTGTAATCAAGGGTCTTTGCAAAAGTGTGAAAGGGTTGACATTTGGTTTGGGGTCATTTCCTCATTCCCTCTCCATTTCCCTCTCTCAGAATATATTTCTCAGTCTTCTCCAACTAATTTTAAATTGGAAGAAAGGATCAGAACCTCATTTACACTAACACATGGCAGATAACAATGAATGTAATATGTCATGTTTCTTACAGACATTGGTTTATTAACTGATTCTAATCCTTGGCCTTGGGATGGCTTTCCCGCAGTGGGGTGCGACCTATGGGAACAGTTGGAAGAGAGATCTGAGGTTGAGAAACTCTTCACATTATAGCACTGGGTTATTCTGCTTAAGTGAATGCCCCTGCTGCAAGAGAAAGCTTTGCCTGTAATAACTAAACAGTAATGCAGAGATTTTCATGGGGGACAGAGACAACACTCTCTCTTAATCCCCAAAACGGAAAGAAAATCTAGGCTTGGAGTTTTAAAAATCCACCCAAAATGAGCTTTTTAAGTTTGTTTTCCTTTTTTTTTTTTTAAGTCCAATTTCATTGCTTCCTCCTTATGAATGAAATATGAAACAGGCATGGGTATCTGAAGGTTATCTATAGCTTTTCCTAAAATGGTTATAATTGGAGAAATGAAATAGTGCTAACTGCACAGTCTGAATAACATTATAACATTATGCAAAATGAAGGCACTTTAGAAGAATAAAGGAACGATGACAATGCAAATCAGAGCCAGTGAAGGTCAGACGTTTTGCATAAAGTGCCTTGCAATCTAATTCATGTGAACTTAGCTGGAGGAGAGAAAAGTGACTTATTAAAACACAATACTTTTTCAAAGAGCATTACTGCAGAGCTCTGGATCTGCTTACAAGTCTCACAGGCTGCTGCAAGGATTGGGTGAGGAGCTGGGTACAGACATAGCCAAGCTGAAATTATAGAACCTTTGTTCAGAAATAAAATATCTCAACCTTGTGATTGCACTCAAGCTGGCTTTCTTAACCATCTGATGGCTGAACTGAATGGATGTTTCTTAGGGAACTAGGCAGTTGTTTACAGTTATTTATAGACTATTATGTTTATTATCTCCTTTTATTCTCAGCGCTATTGGGAGCATAAGGTTTTATTCTTTTTACAGTTGAGGCTATTGAGGCTCAGAAAGTTAAAGGCATTAGCTTATGGGACCCTACTTATAAATTTGGAGCTGCCATGCAGACTCTGTTAGACTCTGAGTTCCAAAGTTAATTCACTGTATCATACTGCCTAGAAATAACTGTTGTCTGTGTCTTGAAAAGATCAAGTCCTTGTACATAGTGTGAGGTCTTACACATGGTAGGAAGATTCTTTAGCTTGACTTCATAGAATCATAAATCCCCTGACAGCTAATGGCTGCCTTTGTTTCTCCTTCTATATCAGATTCCCTTGCTCTAAGACAGAGGTACAGGCCAATCCTGGGCTGTAACTTCCCAGCCTCTTTTCTGGCTCAGTAGAGAGAATAATACTTCAAAATGCCATTGAGAGGGCTTCCCTGGTGGCGCAGTGGTTGAGAATCCGCCTGCCGGTGCAGGGGACACGGGTTTGAGCCCTGGTCTGGGAGGATCCCGCATGCCGCGGAGCGGCTGGGCCCGTGAGCCACAATTGCTGAGCCTGCGCGTCTGGAGCCTGTGCTCTGCAGCGAGAGAGGCTGCGACGGTGAGAGGCCCGCGCACCGCGATGAAGAGTGGCCCCCGCTCGCCGCGACTGGAGAAAGCCCTCACACAGAAACGAAGACCCAACACAGTCATAAATAAATAAAAACAAAAAACTTTGCACTTGTCAGAAATCCTGAGGCTGGAACCCTCCAGGTGAATCTGATGTAGGACATTAAAAAAAAAAAAAAAAGCCATTGAGAGACTCCAATGTTTAGAACATGAGACACCACATAGAGAAAACGAGAGACCAAGGGTCAGACTTCCTGGATTGGACCCCTGGTTCCACCATTTACTAACTGTGTGACTTTAAGTAATTTCCCTTCTCTGTAAAATGGGGTAATGCAAATACCTAGCTCAAAGGGTAGTGTAAGGAAGAAAAGAATCAGTCATTAAAAGTTCTTAGCGTAGTGACTGTCTTTGTAGTGGAGGTTCTGTAAGAGGTTAGCTCTGTTATGTTTTACAAAAGCCCCTAACACACTTATGGCGCACTCAAGCCTAGGACTGGAATAAATTCTCCATCATGACTGGAGCCAAGAAAGAATTTCTGCTCTTCCCTCAGAAAGGTCATGTAAGCGGCCGGTCTTGCACAGACCAGCCTGATCATTAGAATGGGCTGGAACTGCTGGGTGCACATGCAGAGACTCGGTCTCATCTTAGAACCGCAATCTGGGCTGCACATGAAAACTTAAGGAGGTTTTAAAAAGAATACTGGTGTCTGGGCTCTACCTAGGTCCCACCCTAGACCAGCTAAACTAGCTAGGATAGAGAACCGATGTATCATAATTTTAACAAACATTCCTTATTCCTTGATAAGGCAAGGGCACTAAGGTCAAGTCTTCACTGAGAAGCTTTCCTTATGCCCTGGATATAAAACCCTGTAAAGAAAGCTCACTTGGCTAATTATATATGGTTGGAAATAAAGGACAAGGACAACTTGAAGACCTTCCTGACCCTAGGAAGTAGAACTCCTTTTGTATAATTTACACAAATAAATAATTCATAGAGTAATATAGGAGAAAACAGGGGCTTTGGCAATGCTCTGAGTTCCATGGGAATTCAGTCGAGAAAAAGAGCACATATGTGAGAGGGGAGAGAGAGAAGGTCTTTGGCTCTGGATAGAGTTGAGTTCAGATCAATGCTTCACTCCATACTGATTGTGCTGATTGGGGAAAAATTACTATATGATGAGGGATGTAACTATTTGGTGGGATTATTTGAGAATTATCAAAAATATTTCAAATTTAGCCTAATGTTTGGCTTACAGCAAATATTCAATGATTTCTGTGGGATGGTTTCTGTGGGATAAAATCCTCAGAGGTGGCGTCCCCAAGGAGACCATTCAGGACAAATTAAACCCAGCTCTAAAAAATGAGAATGCTTTATATTCTATTTGTGTTAAAGGCAGAAGGGGGAAGAAGAGACAGAACACAAGGGACTGAAGGTGGAGGGTGGTCATCTGATGGGACAGAGGGGTCAGGTATCTGCTGAATGTCCACCTCCGTCTTACTCCTTGATACCAACAACCTCTGCAATGTGTACAGTCCCAGGCAGCAAATCATAATCGGTCGAATTCAGTCATGAACACGTTTTCCCTTTGCAAAAGGCATTTTTCTTGCCTTCCTTTAGCTAAGGGAGATGATGTAATCCAGTTCAGACCAATGAGAGTTAAGGGAAACTTGGGTTAAGGTTGAAGTGTTTTCTTTCCAGATAAAAGGGACAGATAGATAACTGCTCTCCTCTTTCTTTCTGCCTTTATTGAAATTTTGTTTCTTGGAGCTATGGGATCCATTTTGTAGCCATTAGACAAGGCAATGGGGAAGAAAGGTCGATTTATTAAGGATAGTGAAGTTGAAAGGTAGAAGGAATGGATGTTCTTGACCTTTCAAGGGTACCTTACCCTTGAGCTGCCATATTACTTTAGGATTATTCAACCATACATTTCTTGATGTATGATGGAGAAAAAGCTAATATTTGCTTAAGCCTCTGTTAGACTTTGTTTCTCTTATTTGCAACCCAAAGCATTCTTAACTGATATACATGGCTAAAGCAGTGAGAAATACTACTTCCTTTCCCCTCTCTAAAAAATATGACCCGTTGATCCTTTTCATATAATTACACTTACAGATCTAAGAGAAGAAAGACCCCGAAGGAGCCTTTTTTTTTTTTTTTTTTGATAGTGAGATAGCTGAAAAGGAGATCTTGGTCACCTAGGGTTTTTCTTCCAGGGAATACTTCTTGAACATTTCTATTTATAGCACATATTTCTTCTGCAGCTTTTAGGAAAGGCCACCTGGTGCCCAGCCAAGTTGGCATGATCATTACCTGATTGGGACAAATGATTCATACAATTTCTGGAAATCACAACCATACCACCCAAAACAAGAGAGCCGGTCCATTGTTTCAGTACAATGTGAAGCATTCCCAACAGTTAGCTCAGTGTTTTTCATCAAACCATAAGAGTTAAATTCTTCCTGCTGAAACCTGAGTGCATTTGAGCACTCTGAGAGGACTGGAGTCACATTTTCTAAAGGTAGATGATTCCTTTGTCACTTCAGGTATAAACTGTTATACATGAGCATGGCTATTAGTACAAAATCTGCTTCTATCAAGTTTTAGGGAATATAAGGATATAAATCATACCAAATTGTATATTTTCATGAAACCACCAATGTGTTTGGTATTACACAGTGCCTGTTTTGCTGATTAATGAAAACAGATGTCACCTACAGATTCAGCATAAGTTCCTGTTTCATTTAACCAGGGATTCGCAATGTAAGGGAGACATCTTGTCATGGCTTCCACTCTGGAGCCTTGGATCCTGATCAGGTCCAAAAACTGAAGGTGACACTGTCTTCCCAGATTGGAGCCTGCCATGTTGAGAAAGCAGTATTGGGAATGTTCATTGGTGGGGAAGGACTTTATGACCCTAGAACCTTGGGGGAGGGAATTGCCTTTACTTTACCAACCTGGGCATTTCGGTTTAAGGGAGTATTTGCAAACTTTAGGCTCTCCTGGATGATGAACTGAACTCAGTATTAGGAAGGTGATATTCTCCTCATGCGGAGAAACAGAGTGAGTACCAAGGTGTCTTTCCAAAAGTAATATACCTGCATCCAGCTTTCCAGTGCTTCAGAAAGCTTATTTCCTCTCATTTCTCCCCTATCCCCCGCTCCACCCCACTACTATGCTTCTATCATTTTTTTTTATGGATGATTTCAGCATTGAATTTGGCCCAAGAGCACAAATCCATTTTCCTACTCACTTCCACTAAACTGTTAACGGTGGGAGGGGGAAGGGTGGGGATGGGAGCTGTTGGGGGAAGTGGACAGGGAGAGGGCAATCCATAGAGAGGGACTTTAACTTCTTACTCCTCGTAATTCTTGATGGTTGGAAGTTTTTGCAGTGAGTAAATATTCACGTATTAGTTGCCTGTGTGTTCTTTTTACCTAAAAAGAAAGGAGTTCTTATTTTCTTCATCATAGAATCTATCTTTGGTGGTTGACTTTTGGCTGGTCAAACAGAAAAACAAGAGGTGATGTTCCATAGCTCTTTTTAAATTGCAACAGAATAATTTTATTTCTTGAAAAATTTTTTCGAATGCAAATTTTTACATATGGAAAAGTAGACAGGATATTGTAATGGATACTTATACCTGGATTTAACACTTACTAACATTTTGCTGCATTTGATTTATCCTCCTTTAAAATTTGCTTAGTACTTTAAAGTAGTTTATGTTTTAAAGCAAATTACAGACGTCTTGGCATTTCACTCCCAAATATTCTGTAGCACATCTCTAAAATTTAGGCTATTATCTTACATAACAATAATGCAATTACCATATCCATCAAAATTAACAGTCATTTCCTAGTGCCACATCATGCCCATCCAAATTCAAATGTCCTCAGTTGCCCCAGAAGTTTCTTTCATAGCTGATTTGTTCAGACCACACAGTGCATCACTGCACTGGGGAGTCTTTTGTAGCTTTTTGAAAGGCATTTGAAGGGCATCAGGATTAGGAAGCCTGCCTTGATACCCAGTTGGAACGAGGCCATGATGGAGAATAGCCTTACCTTCCTTGGGTGATGGCTTTGCATGGCAGAGGCTACAGCACTCAGCGTTCTTGCTTAATGACCAAGAACTAGAACAGGAACTGGCCTGTGATTACCCACTGACATGAGTTTAAGATTGGGTGAGCAGTATGGAAATCACATGCAAATCTAAGCAAACTTTACTAACTTCTCACAAAGGGGTCAATGAGAAGAGTCAAGCATGAGGATTATTACATCTATTAGGAAAAGAGAATACGTTCTTAAATTTGTTGAATTGAGGCTTTGTTGCTTTATAGTGGTTTTAACTCCATTTTCCCTCTTCAGAGAAGGGAATTTAGCCACTTATCCATAGCTTTCTGCTTAAACGTTGAAACTTGAATTATTTGTGTTGAGTGGCAGATCCCCTTAGCTGATCAGTTCATATGCTGCCCCTTGATTGCCCCAAGAGTCCCAAGTTCAAGTCCTCATTCTGCCAGTAACCCCATGTGATTTTCATTTCAGCTTTAAAAATCACTCAAATATGCTGGGAAATGGGGGACTTAACCCAGTATTCTTTAAGATGATTTTGGTTTTGAAGTTCCAGGTATCCCTGAAAAAGTCTGACTTTGTTGATTCCAAATTTCTCTTTCTGGCATTCTCTGGGGATTGAGATCATACATATTCCTTTAGCATGGGAAAAAAAATCCCATTAATTTTATTAGCTGTCTTCTTATCTTGTAATTTTATTGCCCGGTTTCATATCTTATTTATTTATTTGTTTATTAGAGAGACTGTCAATAGGGCATTTATATGTCTTCATCTAAATTGGAGCTTTGCTTCCTTTGAAGGATCTTAAACAAGCAAAGGCTTTTTTGAAAAGGCTTGTGGGTGCTCTGTGAGAGAACTTGATAACTGGACCTTTGCTTAAGACATCAGAAAAGCCAAACATCTTCAGAGATGGAGGCTGAGTGAGGGGACCTGGGTGTTCAGAGATTGTATCTGGTTTCCCTGTACAACTGCCAGCTTCTAATTTTGAACACTGTAAAGGAGAAGGAGAAACATTCCTTGAGCCCCTACTATGGGCCAGGTACCATACATGCATGGCTTATTTAATCTTCACTACAAGTATAAGAAATACAGTATTATTATTCCTATTTTCCAGATAAGGAAACCGAGGTTTAGAAAACAGTTTTAAATAATCTTCTCAAGGTCACACAGAAAGGAGGAATCAGTGGATCCATGGCCAGACTCGATGCAAAAGCCCTCCGTCTTCTCCTTCTCATTGCCAGCTCCGCTGTCCTTCATTTGTACCTCTTAGAAGGATAGATATTGACAGTGGCCATGGCTAAAACCTGGGAATGCATATATGACAGAAATAGCATTCAAGAGGTTGTATCTGTGAGTGTATGTGTTGGTTGGAGAGCTTCAGTTCTCTTCAGGAATCGAGGACTATTCTTTCACTTAATATGAAATTAACTAAGTTCTCAATTAATCTCAGGTCTTCACCCCTAGGAAGACCTCTGCTGGAATGACCCCTCCCCTTCTTTACCTGAGTTCTCATCACCTCCTTCCCATCCTCCTTCTCTTCCCCTTCTCAGAGAGCCTTCTCTGACCCCTCAGACTAGGTTGGGGCCCCCCACTACACTCTTAGCTCTCTGGCCATCTCCTTTTGGAGCACATTATTTATATATATTTAGTTGTTGCACGTAGTGAGACAGGTTAGCATAGAGCTTAAGTAACTGGCCTCCAGAGCTGACCTGTCCGGGAACATAACCCTGTCTGCTTCTACTTATTAGCTGCACAGCTTTTAGCCAGGTTACTTATGTGCCTATGTGCCTCAGTTTCCTCATCTGTAAAATGGGGTAAGGATAGTACCTAGTAACCACTGAATAGCAGTGATGATCATCAGTCAATCCATGTAAAGTCCTTAGAACAGCACCTGGCACATAGCAAGCACTCAACCATTGTCTTTTTTTGTTTTGTTTTGTTTTTGTTTTTGTTTTTTTACTTTCTCAATGGATAGTAGTTCCAATGGGGACAGATGCTATATGTGTCTTATTTACTGTTGTTCTCCCAGTGTCTACTCACATTGTGGATACTCAAGAAGTATTTATTGCATGCTCTATTTACTACCTTTCTAAATCACACAGCTCTGAATCCTACTGAATACTTGCTGCATGCTGGGAATTTTCATATATATAATCTCTCATAACTCTGATAAGTTCATTATTATTGACATAACAATTTTACTGATGAGGAGAGTAAAACTCAGAGAGGTAAACTGCTCTGCTCCAGGTCATACAACTATTAAGTAGTTGAGGTAGTATTGAAACTCAGCTCTGGGGAACTCTGGGCCCAGGGTTCTTGCTCCTTTCTCTTCCCTAGGCTGCCTCTTTGTGCCACAGAAAGAACAATGAACCTTATGTAAACCCTATGTAAATAAGAGGTTCTGGTTTCATGAAACCGAAGCCAGAGCAAAGTAAGCAGAAGTTAACAAAAGAGTCACAGTCATCTAATATTTAAAAAAAAAAACCCAACCTCTTCCTTGTTTCCTAGATACCAAAATGGATGTTGATTCCTGAGTACAGATTGAAAATCATTAAGGCTTCTTCCTGGAGGTCACAGATTTCTGTATGGAGGACTAAAGAACCACTTGCTAATGCTGATTTATAAGTAACCATTATGGTCCTCTTGGGCCACACTGAATTGTAATAATTCCCAGCATTGGACTACTAAGCTGGAAGTCTGTTGGGGAACTGTGACTATTTGTACTGAATTAAGGACAGTTGATGCCAGTGCTTCCTCAAACTGTAACATGCACATGAATCACCTCGGAGGCCTTATCACAAAAAGCAGATTCTAAATGAGTAGGTCTGGGGAGGGGCCTGAGATTCTGCATTTCTAACAAATTTCCAGCTGATGCCAATGCTGCTGGGTAATGGACCACCCTTTGCAATGCAAGGGTTTATAGGACTCCCGTGGGCTATATTTTAGCCAAACATAGAGACTCCAGTAAAGGATGGCCTTTGCAGTCACAGAAACAGCAGGAGTCTGTTGGGGGGAGCCACTGGCATTCAAGTCTAACTCTGCCACTCAATGGAAGTGGACCTGTGGACCAGATTCTCTCTCTCGAGATTTGGGTGTCCTCACCTATAAATGGGCATGCTTAGTACTGGGAAGGAGCAATGATATGCTGCAGATTATCTCTAAGGCCCCTTTCAGTTCTAAGATTGTATGACTGCCTGACTCATTCTAATGCTGACATTGAAGTTGAAATTCCTTTTTTTTTTAAAAAAAGGAATTGGGGAAGGGGGGGACTTGGGATCTTGTGACAGTAACCTCCTAAGCAGTAGCCTCAGGAGCCAGTCAATGCCCACTGAGACCCATGTCGAGGGTACAATTTCTTCACTCCTTTCTGCTGCTCTGTGGTCAATGACTGCTCTGCCAGGTAGCCAAGAGAATTTTGTCACCACGATACACTGGTATTTGGTCTTTAAATTCTCTGACCATGAAGGCAGCCTTGGAAATATGACAGTGACCTTTAGTTAGAGCAATATGGACATGGACTTCAGAGCTGGGGTGAAGCTTGGATGACACAGAGCCAAAAGGCCCTATTCCAGGGGAAGAGACTAATCCAAGGACACACAGTCAGTTGGAAAGAAATCTGGGCCCAGAGCTCCTGTTGGCCCACTGCCAGCCCCACATTTCCCCTGCAGTGTAAATGAATGCAATGTGCAGGTTTTAATTATACGCCCTGGACATCCTTAGGCAACTGTCATAAAATGAAATAACACTCCAATGTGAGGAACACTATCTGTGTTTTCCAGTTTCTCATGGTGTTCTTATTTTATTTGTTTATTTAGGCATCCATAATTTAAAAATGAAATTCCTAATACTTGTTTCAGGTATTAGGTATTGTTGGCAGTAATTGAAGACACTGAACTTGAAAGCTCCTTTCCTTCTCCAATCATATGTGAGGAGAATTAGTCATATTCCCCAGGGACTGATGCTGCCTTCTTACTCCAAGTATGCTGAACACTGAGAAGTGATTTTTATGTTAGAGAGTCAGGAGAGATTAAGGTTGGACAGAAAAGACAAGAAACATAGAGGAAAAGACCGTTACGCTATCCATGGCATCCTGGAAAAAACTATAAAACACACCATCTTTCACGCTTCCCATCTCCCTGGGTCCCATACTTTCAGTGGAATTTTCATTCTTTGGCACATTCAGAGCTTTTGGAATATTACCATGAGCAGAAAGAAAGAGGAAGGAGAGTGGGCGGAAAAAGGAAGGAACAAAAGCTTACTGTTGATTAACATAAAACTGTGACAACAAGCTTTATCATAGAGTATTATCGGCGTTGGCTTTCTTCACATGAAGTGAGATATTAGGACTATTATGATGAGAAGGATGTGCTTCCACAAGTAGATAGAGTTCATATCTCATGGGGGAGATCATCCCACTGACCACCGGCATTGACTTCTTTGGACAGACCATTTGTCAGCATATATTGAGAGCTGATTTGGTGTCAGGGGCCATGGAAGGTATCATAGGAGGTACAGGTACACATCATATGTGGAACCGTGTCTCCAGTATGGTGAACTGTCAGGGCTTCTCCAATAAGAGAGCTGCCAGAACTATAATATCAGGCATATCCTTGCCTTGTCAGGATGCAGTCAAGCATTTGTCCTCCCATCCCTGCTACTGTTCCCAGTGTCAGCCTTGAACCTCAGCCCCCTTGCCCCTATAGCCTAGCCCCCCTGCCCTTGATCTTCCTAACTTCTTACCTTGCTATTTGCTCTCTGTACTGTGTCACCCTGTCATTCCGTCTTCATGCTCAGAATGATGGTTCAGACTCTGCTCATCTTTCTCCTCCTTGACTTGTCAGGTTACATTCTCTTTCTGGCTATGCTATTCCAGGTCATCTGAATAAACTCTGTAAGTCATGACTATCCCTGGGAGCTCCCCCATTATATAACCTCAAGGGCCAGTGTATTAGTTTCCTCTTGCTGCTGGAACAAATTACTACAAACTCAGTGCCTTAAATCACAAATTAATTATCTTACAGTTTGGAGATCAGAAGTCCAAAATGGATTCACTAGGCTAAAATCAAGATGTCAGCAGGACTTTTGTAACTTCTAGGGGAGATTCTGTTTCCTTGCCTTTTCCAGCTTCTAGAAGCTGACCACGTTCCTTGGCCCAAGGCTCCCTTTCTCCATTTCCAAAACCAGCAATAGCCTGGTGAGTTTTTCTTACGATGTCATCTCTCTGGTTCTGATCCCTCTCCCTCCCGCTTCCCCGTCAAATTACTCTGTGATTACATTGGGCCACCTGGATGTTCCAGGATAATCTCCCCATCATAAATACAGCTTATCCAAAGCCTTTATTCCTCTTGCCACATAATATAACCTATTCACAGGATCCAACTTACACTTTGTTTCCTGGACTTGGGAGACTATACTACCTAGAGGTGGGCAGGTGATGGCTTGGGGAGACAATTGGTCAGAGAAGACAAAGAGGGCTCAGATACATTCTTGCCACTCTGCTACACAGCTTGCTCTCACCTACCTCAAAATTTTGCCCAAAACCATCATATCTTGCTGAAATTGTGCTGTTATTAATCACCTTGAGACTACAACAGAAATTCAATATGTAGCTATTGTCATCAAAAAGACAAAACGAACAGGCATTAAATACTTAAATACCTAAGGAACGTCTAATATTAAATGTAACATAAGTTATCAATACAATAAATAATAATAATAGTCTCAGACATCTTTTAAGACAACTTTGTCAAACAATGAGCTGAATACTTTCCATGCAGGTTCTTTTAATTTCTGAAACAGCTCTATCAGGCAGGTGCTATTGATATGTGCATTTTAAAATAAGGAAATGTAGGCTTAAAGAGGATGAGTATATTGCAGAAGGTCACACAGCTAGTATATGGAGTGGAGGGATTTGAATCCGGGTTGGATTCCATTTCCCAAACACAACCACTATGCGACACTGCCAATTTAGGTGTTCAGGGGAAGGGGCAATCACAGTGAGATGTGCAGTAGCTAAGAAATGCTTCCTGAAGGTGAGCATCTGTGAGCACACATTTAACAGTTTGCTCAGTGGGAATGCCCTTAAAATTCCTCTAAGACTGTAGGGGAAATCAGAACTTAACTTATACTCTAGCTACGGAAACAAGTTTACGCCGAGGGTTTACCTGTGCTGTTAGGGCAACGTACATTTATGACCCATTCTCCTTTTATTTTGCCTTCCCTTTCCCATTTTGGCAAGGTTATTAAGAGAGAAGTCAGCCTTGCTGCGTTTAGGTCTTAGCTTGTCCCCTTCCCTGTAGCTCCTGAGTGGACATTTTTTGGCACGGCCAGATGAGGGCATGCTTGAGTGTGGGGGAAGGACTGATGGAAGTACTGACTGTGGGGTGTACTCACCCGTGTGCTCTAGAGACTGTTTGAGGGACCACGAATCAATATGGTAGACTCCCATTAGAGACTGGAGACCACACATGTCATTCATTCATTCATTGATTCATTCCTTATCAAGTATTCAATTTGTATGCAATATGGATAAAGAAATGAGCAAGACATGGTATCTCCTTTTAAAGATCTAAGAATTCATAGGAGAAGATAAAAATCATTCTCTCTTAATAAATAAATTCGGACTCAGATGCAGCAAATGAGGATTAAGTGCAAAGTGTCCGGAGTCATATATATATATTACTATATTCTAACGTATTGCTATAAATATTATAACTTCTACTAGGGTGAGATCTCTTTGAGAACTAGGGCTGTTTTAGCCACGTTTGTTCCTTTAGAGGGCACCACATGAATTCTCACCCATAGGAAAGGCTTTAATAATGATAGTGTTGAAGCAGATGTAACCCACTTTAATACACCAAGGAGATTCCGTGGAGATGGCCATGCATATTTGTTTTGTTTTGCACCAAGTCACTGATTCTGAGACAGGGAAAGACATGATATTGCTCCTTGGCATGGTTTTTGAAAGGGCTGTCAAATTTCAGGGGTAGGTTAGTTTTCAGGCATCACAGCTCCTGGGCATGTGAAGTAAGACAGTCTGATGCGTAAGATCCTGAGCTTCAGAGACAGACAGATCTGGCTCCTAAATTTGCTTCTGACTCTTTTCTTTTCTGGGAGACCATGGTTCATAGGTTAAAATATATCCATGATGATAATGATGGTGTTTACGATGACAATGATGCAAATTTCACATTCACCAAGTTCTTATTATGGACAGATACTACTAGTTCGAGAGCCCACACGTGTGAAATCATTTCATTCTTGCACTAACTCCTAAAGATAAGCAATATTATCCCCAATTGTTAGATGGAAAAATTGAGGCGAAGAGAGGTTAAGTAATTTGCTCAGTCACCCAGGTAGGAATGGGATTCAAATCAGATAAGCTGGCTACAAAGCCTATACAGTATTATTATTAAAATGCTTATGATATTTGTGACTTCTCCGGGGGAATTTATATGAGGCATTGTGATTCCAATAGAACTGGGACGGAAGTTTTTCAAACCTGAGTTTGGAACCAATGATGGCTCTCTCCTTTATCTTTTCCTTCTAAAATTATAAGCACTATAAAAGTAGAGACCACATCATCTGCTTGTGAATTTGTATTTGTATTTTTAATTTGTTGAACAGGCGGTTGGTGCTGCTAGTGAATTGAATTTCTCACCACACCTTTCTGGTCTTGCATTAGCAGATGTCTCCCTCTGGGCTCTCTGAGATTTGTTGTGCTATAATGGTTAAAAGGGGGTCGGGGGTAACAGCTGTGTGTTCAAGGGAGAGCATCCATCAGGGCAAGAAAATTTGAGACAGTGGCTGTATGCTGGTGGTTAGTGTGCAGAAGAGAAGACTCAGGGCCCATGCTGGCCGGCCCTCAACCACATGACAGATGTTTCCCTGAGGCCATAGAGCATCATGGTTAAGACCTTGAGGCATGGCGTGCTGTGGAGTGAGAATGATCTGGGTCTCACACCGAACTCCACACTTGTAGGCTGTGTGCGTCAGGGAAGCTAACTTACAAAGCCTCACTTTTTTTTAATTTGCAAAATGGAGATAATATTACAAACCCAAAATGCCTCATTTGCATTTCTAAAATCCCCAAATATCTGAAGACAGAAAATATTTTCATAAGCCCGTGGCAAACTCATTTGACAGCTAAACGTGACCCAAACTGACATGGGGCTTGTTGGGGTCTTTCTTTATCCCACTTTTTGTCAATATGCATGTATTTTGCTGCCAAATATTAATGTGTTTGATTAAAGCACATTACCCCAAGACATGTTGATGGTGTTAGATTAGATACAATATATGCACTATATTACTTCTCTAAAATAATAAAAATAGTTATAAATACCAAAATTCACCTTGCCCCAAAAGTTTTGTATAAGGGATAGCAGATCTGTACTAACTACCTCCTTAGGTTTCTATGTGGATTAAGTGGAATAAAATATGGAAAGGGTTTGGCACAGTTACTGGCATGTTATAAATCAACAAGTATTTCATTTCCTAAATAGTTATTGCACTCTATGTATTAGGCACATTAGTTAAGCAATTTTGTTGTGCTGTCAATTCTATTCTTTTTATAACAACATTATAATACAACATCGTTTAAGGGTGCTCCATTATTATCTCCAGGATTTTTTTTCCAAGATGCCTTTGAACATTTTGATGTTGGTACTTTTGTGATTTTCAGAAAATTTCAATTGTTAAGTTTTTTTAGGGCACAAAGGGGACTTACGCTCCTTATTCCAAAGGCATCTAAATGGTTTGATGACTGAAACATTGAGAGATTGCAGTTTTCATTACACCACCAGGAATACCTAAGCTCACACATGCACAAGCAACAACTGTGTCACATCCACTGCCCAGCCAAGCACCGTCACAAGATGTTAAGTCAGAAAATGTTGAGGCACTCCACGTTCAGAGATAAAATGTAAACAAATATGCATCTTAGAATTGATGAATGGCAGTATTGTCCCGTAAAGAGTAGAATTTAGGTGGAGTTCAGGGAGGTGACTTTGAACATGCTTTGAAGAACCAAACAACAAACTTCCTCACAAATTGATTTGTCCAAAGATGGCCTGGGCTACCTTGGGTTTTATTAAACTCCAGTTCTCTGGCAGTGAGGGAGCTGAGCCTGGACAGATGCTGTTGGGGATAGTGTTGCGGGACTTCAGATTCCTCAAAGTGGTTGCATTAGGTGACCAGTGAGAACTTTTTGGATGCTGAGATTCTCTGAAACTCTAGGAAGAAGATAGTCCAGGTGTGTTCAATAGATGCTGGTGTGATCTCCTTGACCTCCAGGTTGTGCTGGCCCTGGGAGCGTCCTCTGAGTGGCTGGTTTTGCAGGTCGAGTTCAGTGCTCATTGGTCATACTTTCTGTTCTGCTTCTGTCCAAAAAGCCAAGTATAGGAAGAAAAAAATGTTGAGTTTTGAAACATCTTTCAACTGTGACGAAGAAAAGCATTTTCATTTCACATGAAATTGTAGATCCACTTGGCAACGTTTGTAGAAACCATGAGAAAGCTACTCACAGTCTTTAAGTTAGCTACTACTGATGCATATTGACATTCTCTGATGGAAGGGGTGAACCCAGCACACCCCCTTTCCCTGTCAGAGCTCTGAATCAACTGAGATGCACGGAGGTGGCCAGATGGAGAACAGAATGCCAGCCTTATTACTGACAAAGAGAATGATGGGGGTTGAGGCAACAATGGATTTCTAAGACTGTTCCCCAGAATTAGGCTGGCTTTTCCACCCAGCTACTGGCAGTGCTGGAAAAAAGACATGTTTCTCCTTGGGGTCAGGACTTTATTCTACATGGCAGAGACACAACTGCTCTCTGCAAGCACTTTTGGACTGTTAAAGGGAAGCAGAAAGGTGTGCTATGAAAGCCCCATGCTTTGTCCCAAACTCTCCAATGAGAAGATTTGGGGCTCTCTATGCAGAGGAATAAGCAAAGGGACAGGAGTATTTAGGGAAAATTTTTCTTCAGGGAGACCTTGGAGTGGGAGATAAGTATGCCCCATCTAATAAGCCTTTCCTTGTTTGAGGCCTGTTTTTTTTTTTTCATTTGGTGCTGTGGGGAGAAGAGCCTGTATCCTTTATGGCTTGTCCTTTGAAAGAATTTCACTATCCTGGATCAAATTTTATATTTGCAAACTGTCACATGCAAAAATTATAAATAACCCTGATCTTGATGTTTGGAAGAAAAGAGGTGATGCATTCTATCAGCAGGAGGCCTCCGTTCATTGCATGATAATGTGATGGGGGAAGCATTCCTAGACAAGTTATCTTTATTTTTATTTTTTTATTTTTTTAAACATCTTTATTAGAGTATAATTGGAAAAGTTCTCTTTAGATACATCTGTGCCAAATGAACTAGCCGTGTGAACTTGGCCAAGTCATGTCACCTCTCCGGGTCTCTTCCCTCAGGGGTTAACCCCACAGTGCATTGGATGACTGCCTAGATCCTGTCCATCCCTCACATTCTCTCCTACTCTGCTCTCCTACTTCCAAGAACAATAATTACCATAGAAAATATCATCTTGCCCTAGATTGTGATCTTCATGACTTCATCTGTGTGAACAGACAAACATCAAAAAACAGCTGAAGCATAACACAGGATCTACGGCAATGTCAAGGGGCCCTTCCTTAAAACCTCCAGTTGAGATAAACTCTCAAACAAATAGCACTTGTGTGTCAGGAGAGAGGCAGGAGAAGGTGGTACAGTATGAAGCAGAGTCTTTATTCAGGGTATAAGCTTCTATTTCCTGGGACAGTGAGAACTTTGTCTTTTCGAAAAGCCTGCTTCAAGTGCTTGCCTGTGTTGTCACTTGAGGACAGCGAAGAAGAACGGCATGAGTATGAGCTGCTTCCTTCCTAAATCCTTCAATCCCTCTCTTCAACACAAGACTGCAACTTCTGTGGCTTCTGGCTAGGCTCCTGGGCAGGGGATCAGGCCAACCTGCATACATGCGCACACACACACACACACACACACACACATACACACACACACACACACAGATATACACACAAGAATCATCACACACCTTTCTGCCACTGAGCTGTGGGAGGAGGGGACAATGTGCTATGGGGCCCTCACACAGCATTAACTACTTCTTGGTCCCATTCTTGACTCACCTGGGAGGACTTCACTGTTCCCCTGCCCCAAAGCCACCTCAGCACCATGCACATGTGTCCATTACACTTTTCTGCCTAGTAAGGCACTTATTTTGTCTTCACATATGTCTTATCTCTTCTAGACACTGAGCTCTTTGGAGGCAAAGAGTGTATCTGATATAATTTTGATTCCCCAGTCTCAAGCCCTGGCATATAAATAGCAATCAATACATGATTTTTGAATGAATTGGGGTTAAGGAACATAGGAAACACCTTTGGGGTCTCTGCCCATGTCACACCACCCCATTTACTGAGAACAACCACTGCTCACTGTTAGGAGTGGGCCCCTGGCAGCCATGAGACCCCTCGCCTGGCAACAGTGGAATAGACTGACTGAATCTGGGCCAATCAAATTCCCTCCAGCAGTTTCAGAGACAGGCCCAGGCTTTCCCTGGCATCCAAAAAACAATGTAAGCCCTGCAGAAGATAAAGAAATGAAGACTATTTCTATTAACAAAACTAATGCCTGTTTACTCTAAAAATTCAGACAATGTATACATATATGATGTAGAAGTTAACGTTTAGGAATGGCTAAGAATATTTTGTAAAAGAAAATTAGTAAAGGGTGGGGGCTTGTCCTACCAAATAAAAGTAGCATAGTAGTGGAGAAGTATAAATAAGTTGGTGGAACAGATAAGATCCAGCTATATATGTGTATACATTCTATGGTAAATGTGCTATTTCAGTTCAGTGGAGAAAGATTTTTTTAAATGGTGCAGAGACAATTGATTTCACATTTGGATGAAAATGAAGTTAGCTTACCTTAAATGGAGTATAAAAATAAATTCACATGGACTGAATATAAACATAAAAATAAAATTATAAAATCATTGTTAAAAATAATATTAAATAAGACTCTGTCATACTTTGAGGTAGAGGAGGCCTTCTAAGCTAGACAGGAAACTCAGAAACTATAAAAGGAAAACAAAATTAGCAGCTTTAGTTATGTTACAAACAATAATTTTAAATATTCTGACTGTTAAGAAACTCCATAAACAAAGATAGCAAATAATTGATTATGAGAAAGTATTTACAACTCATATAACACAAAAAAGGATAATAGCCCTAGGATACAAAGAGCTTCTACAAGTTAAGAATTAGAAGACAAATAATCTAATAGAAAAATAGGTAAGGACATAGTATTAAGGTCTTTTTTTTTTTTTTTGGTAAAATACTGATTTTTAATTCAAAGCAATAAGTAAGCAAAAGCATAATTTGTTCTGTGCCCCCTAGATGTAAAGCCTATGAACTTTTGTGTGAATGAGCTCTTCTTAAATATAAGCTGTACAATTTTGACATTGAATTCGCCTGATCTATTTTAATAGCCGAGTAATCAGAGTAATCAAGGATGTGTTGCATGACCCCTCAAATTCATTTGACAACTAGTTGTCAATAACACCCCCTTCCACACAGGGATTTTGTGAGAATTAACTGTGATAATTCTCAAGAACCCAGGAGAAGGGGCTGGAAACAGTGGAACTTAATTATTTCCCTCTCACTTTTCCTCTTCTCTTTCACTAGGCTACTTAAAAGCAGGCGGTGTCTCAGATGCATTTTTATGTCCCAGTGTTTGTTACAGTGTCAGAAAGGAGGAAGGAAAGAAGGGAAGAAGGAAGTGAGAAGAGGGAGGAAGTGAGAAGAGGGAGGAAGTGAGGAAAGGAGGGAGAGAGGGAGGGAGGAAGGAAGGAAGGGAGGGAGGGAGGGAAGAAAGGAAGGAAGACACACCAGACCGCATCAAATTTGGCAGATTCCTGGTGCAGTTCCTCTTCTAGCCACATGATGGCGGCATGAGCATGGCAGCACTCCTGAGCTCTCAAGTCTTCCGCTTTAAATAGAGCCGGGGCGCCTGGGTGTGTTTGTGTTTGCGCAGGCGAGACAGAGTTACACCCAGCCTCAGCACTCTTAGCTGAGCTGTAATGCAGGTCACACGAAAATCTTCAAGGGTTTCACGGTCTTTCTTTCTAGAAAAACCCCAACAGGCATTTGATAGTAAAAAGGACTTTGTAGTCGTTTTCAAATGGGGAGATTTCCTTCAGTACACAGCATCTGCTCGGCTGGGTTTGCAATCTGTGTGCCAGTACGGCAGTTGGTGAGCCACCGGCTCGCTGCTCCCAGGGCCCGGCTGGAGCGGTCAGCTGGTGGAATGATGGGAACTGCAATCGGCAGATCTGCACCAACATGCCCCGGGATGGAGAATGTGATTTGTGACACAGCAGCTTGGGAATAATAATGAAAACATAATTGTTCCAGGTGGATTGCTCTGTGTCTTTCAATTGCAAAGCTGCTTCACATCGCGTGAGAGAAACTGTAGTTCTTAGCTTTTGTTTCTCTAGGACAACTGGAGGCACACCCAGCAACTGTCCTTCTGTCCCCAGTTACTTAGATGTTTCTTTGAACCCCAGAGAAAGGCTGTCCCCTAACCAGGAAGAACCTGCCTCAGCACCAGGCTCCCTGTGGCAGCCTGTCTGTTCAAGCAGAACCACCTAAGTCATGGATGTGGCTTTCAAACCTGTTCATGCCTTCCACTGCTACCATGAACATGTTGTTATACTGTTTTGTTTTTTGCCTTCTGGAAAAAAAAAAGTCCTCGCATGTGTATTTCCCTTTAGAGTTTACACACATTTCTCATTTTGTCTTCATCACAGCCTAGGAAGGAGGCAGAGGTTATTAACATGGTCTTACAGACAAGGACACCAAGAATCGGAAAGATGCGATGATGTGTCTGGAAACTCCATTTCCCAGCACAGGGGTGAAGAGCAGAGGAGTCCGAGGTGGGTGGCCTGGATTTGAGTCCCCTTCAGCCTCTGTCGGTTACCTGACATCTCTGAGGTCCTGGTTCCTAGTCTGTGAAATGAAGAGAAAGATGACAGCCCGTTGGGGATGGGGGAGGACCAGATGAGACCATGCCCGGAACCTCCGCTGTGGCAGGGGCTCAGTGGGAAAGCTGGGTATCAGGCACCTTTTTACACTCTCTCCCAACCTCCCAACCCCATATTCTGTGCAAACGGTTCCATGCAGTTTCAACAGCTTTTCTGCTGGGGGAGGAGGGGGTGGGTGATCTTTCTGCCCGAGCTTCTCTGGCTCTCTATAAAACTTTGCTTGGCTTCTAAGGATCGATTATCTGAGAGATTAATGCTGGAGGGACCACTCCTAACCTAAGCGGGGGCTGGAACTGCTGGATAAATACATCCCCTTTTCATTCTCCCAGCTGAATTGTTCTGAGACATATTTCACCTGGTAGGACACTCAGCCACAATCACTCCTAGTCATGGCCGAATTGATAGCATAATTTTGCGTTCGTGTTTCTTCCTTCCTCTTTTACTCACTGGTGCTTCACTCATGGTCCTTGGGATCACTTCCAAAATAAACTACCTCAGTACAAGCCTCTAATTCAGGCTCTTCATTTGGGAACCCAGGCTGGGACAAGGTGAGAGAGAAGCCAGGCCTCTGACTGTAGGGTCAGGAGTCCCTCAGTCTACACACACACACACTTTGTTCCATGTCCATACACACACACACATACACACACACACACACACACACACACACTTTGTTCCATGTCCATAGTAAGCAGGTGGAGCAAGGGATAAGTTTGATGAGCTCTAGAGTGTTTCCAGAGCATCTCATGAATTGTTGATGACCCCTAAAGAGCAGGGAGTGTGCTTGTTGGGATCCTTAAGGATATGGGTTCCTGTGCATTAATGGGCCCTAGTGTTCAACCCCAGATGCCACAGCAGCAGAAACCACCTTAGACCTGGGGCTAGTATCAGGTGGAGTCCGAAGCTGTCTCCATGATGTGATTTAAGGGCACCATTAGGCTCTGCGATGCAAATATATTATATAGGTGGGGTGGGATGACACGCTAACCTCAGGCTATTTGCCACAGTGGGGTAAGTTGGAGCTTGCAGGGGATGCGGCAGTCCCAGGTGAGAGCCATATGCTCATACCTCTCCCTTTAAGCTACCATTTATTGATGACCAGTTATGAGTCATGCTAATCTTCCATGCACATCAGTCTTGTCTTAACCCAAGCTTCACAATAGAATCACCTGGAGCAATTTTTAAAATGCCAGTGCTGGTCCACACTCCCCATTCTGTTTTTTTTTTATAAAGAAGGTTCAACTTTTTTTTTTTTTTAAATTTATTTATTTATTTATTTTTGGCTGTGTTGGTTCTTCATTTCTGTGTGAGGGCTTTCTCCAGTTGCGGCGAGCGGGGGCCACTCTTCATCGCGGTGCGCGGGCCTCTCACTATCGCGGCCTCTCTTGTTGCGGAGCACAGGCTCCAGACGCGCAGGCTCAGTAGCTGTGGCTCACGGGCCTAGCCGCTCCGCGGCGTGTGGGATCTTCCCAGACCAGGGCTCGAACCCGTGTCCCCTACATTGGCAGGCAGATTCTTAACCACTGCCCCACCAGGGAAGCCCCCCATTCTGTTTTTATTGGTCCGAGGATGGGGCTTGGGTATCCAGAAAGCTCCTCGGTGGTTTTCATGTGCAGACAGGTTTGAGAACCATTGATACAAATTGTCTTTTTTTACTCTCACCCCCAACCTTCCTAGGAAGATATTCTTACCCATTGCTTTGCAGGATGGGAAGCAGTGAGCCTCCTGGAGCACTTAAGACACACAGCCAGTTAGCTATGGAACAAAGAGTCACATGCAACTCTGTCTGACTCTGAAGTGTCAGGCTCCCACACAGAGAATACTTGCCAAATTTCTCTTTTGAAAAACCCAGAACAGAAGAGGGTAAGCATATTCCTCCAGGAGCGGGTATTAGGGGGACCAAAGCAGAGATTTTACATATTTTTCTATAAAATTGATATTCCAGGGATACAGGCTGGGGTGGTTCATACCACACCATGGTTGCAGGGGGATCACAACACTGTGGTTTGAGCAACTCGGTTCTGCTCTGTGTCCCAACCCCCCAAATAGACAAGAGAGAATTGGGGGTCACCATGAGGTGATGGGCGTGGATGGAGGAGAAGGAAGAAAGTAGGCAGGAAGAGGTTCCTTCAAGATCAATTCTGCTAATATTTCCCACCATGTTGGAAAAGAAAGCTCTTAGCTTTGGATGATGCAGGCATCAAAGACTGGTGCAAGCACACGTTCATAATGTGAATTTCACTTGTTTTCTATTTCAGAGGTCAACAAGTATTTTCTGTAAAGGGTCAGATAGTAAATATTTTAGGCCTATGGCCCATCTGGTCTCTGTCACAACTACTCAACTCTTTTGCTGTAGCATAAAAGCAGCCGTAGACACTCCATACACGAATGGGTGTGGCTGTCATCCAATGAAACATCATTTACAAAAACTGGCAGGGCCAGTGGATTTGGCCTGTGGGGAGTAGTTTGCTGATCTCTGCTCTATTTTGCTTACTTATAAGCATGACTGAGGCAATTAGCCTAACTTCTGCTATCCTAACTTGATTCATCCATAAAATCTCAAAGGAATGGTGGGGCTAGATACTTACAACAGCTACTGATTTTGTTCTCTCAACACACACATGCACCTGCATGTACACACACACACACGCACATGTGTGTGTGCGTGTGTGTGTGCATATTACTAATCTTCATGACCTGGATTTAGTTTCTGTATGAGAACAATGAGCTTTAAGGAGATTTGATTTAATTCTTTATGTGTAATAAGTTGAAGGCCATAAAACCAATATTAAAATAGTTAAAGGTGTTCTTTTTACTAACAGTATTTGTTGGCAATTCTGAACAATGTCAGTATTAAACTATTCCTTCCTAAAAAAATATTTTGTGAGTCTAGGTTCTAAATAATTGTGGCAGTTATCTTTGGACTTTAATTGTATATATTAAATATATTTTTGAATATACATATATATTCAAGTTAGAACACATTTTATTTTTTTATTTTTTTAGAACACATTTTAATTTTAAATTTATCCTTTAGTAAATACTGATTGTATTATCCAAAGAATTTAATTCAGAGAATCCCCATTATATAATGCACCTCCCATATATGGACATATGATTACATTGAATTTTGTTTGTAATTTACTTTGGAAAAAAAGTAAGTAGAAGGCCAGAATTTGCATCCAGGCCTTCTAACAATTAAAGCTCACATTTTCCCCAGGCTATAGCACTGCTTCTAAGCAAGTGTTTGAAAACACTTCTAGTCCAAAGGTCTATGAGGCTATGATTTTATTTACCTTCTCTAGGTGGCTCTTTGCCCAACATGCAGACAGTGCAAAAATGTACCAGCCAAGCCACTTAAAAAATGTACCTAATATTGAAATTTATTCAGTTCAGCATGTTGACTTGGCATCCTGTAGACAAATGTCAGGAGGCCAATTTCTATCAGACTCCTCCTTCTACATCAGGGAAATATTTGGAAATGCATCTGAAGCATCTCCATATTTCCAACCTTCCAGCTGTCTCCATCATCACAGGGTCATGTAAGCAGAAAGTCCAATCCCAATGACACCAGCCTGTTAAAATGCAATAAATGCACTCTCTGTGTGTCATTGGCTTTAAATGGGCCTCTCTGGAAATATCCAGTAGGCCAAAAATCACTGTGGTCCAGATGCCCGCTCACCCTGTGACTTGTTTTCCTTCTACTTAAATTTCAGCCCAACATATATTTATGCATTCAAGAATTCTTGGCACCCCAATGAAGAATAAAAATGTGGTCCCTGCATTTGTTCTCTAAGAACTGTGATGCCAAGGCCTATGTTAGGTAATTAAATATATTACATACATTATGCCATTTAATTCTTCCAACAGCCTTATAAGGTAGAGATTATAAGAGAGAGATTATCTCCATTTTACATGTATTGAAGGTGTGTGCTGGGACAGTTCCTTTTCTCCTCAGAGAGGGGTAAACTGGGCTCAAACCTTCATTCTCGTTGGTGGAGAGCACCTTTACCTTCCCCTGAGATTGCTACGAGGTTGTTGTTGAATATAACCTCCATGTTTACTCTGTGGTGCACTAACAGTGTTTTTGAGTGGATGACTAGAAAAAGGACAAACCTTGAGTCAGATGGATTCCTATACCAGTGGCTCTTAAATCTTTGGGGTCAGAGATCCTTTTGAATATCTGATGATGATTTAGCATCTTTTCCCTGAAAAAATGTACAATTATCCACAGTTTGTATAACATTTCAGACGGTTGATGAATAAAAATAAGCACTGCTAAATGTAGGTTACTATGCCAGATGCTGGGCTATTGCTAGCATACAATAGACACTTGTAGCAGATGCTTCTGGAAACCTCCCTATGCCTGCCCCCTATATCCTATTGCCCTTACCGCTATGGTGCATGCCAGCCTAACTTGCAGCTGGAGCTCGTGAATTTCCCTGCCTAAGCACTTTTTCTTAGAGTTATACAGACCATCCTGACATGCCAGGGAATGTATGTCCCCTGGGAACAGCCCTGCATCAAAGACTGACAGGTGTATTAATACCTCAGTTCCCTTTCCCTTTGGTGGGGTCAATCTGAGGCACACATGCTACATTGTCTCCCAGTATGCTCAGTGGGATTAAGCTCAGTTGCCCACATTGGTGGCTCTCTTCTTTTTCCTCACTCCTTTATCAGTGTTCCCTTCATTGTCAAGTAAACTAGTTGGACTGGAATCCTTGTTGCAGCGATTGCTTCTGGGGAACTCTAAGACAGCACACAGTAATTATACATAGAATGATTTATTCCTTATGCTGCATAAGGTGGGTCTTAATTTTACAGATGGGAAACTCAGGGGAAGGTAAAGGTGCTATCTATGTATCCGACACATAAACAGGCTTAGTAACAAGCTCAAAAGTCCATGGCAAGGTTGATCTAAGTTCAGCCTAGACCAAGGTTTCTTTAAGCAGAGACTTGCCCTCTTTTTAATTTATGTAGATAACACAACTGCCGTGTGCCAGGCATTGTGTGAGATATTGAGGATACACAGGACAGCAAGTCAGATGAGTTCACTCATTATATGGAGTTCATGGTCTAGGGAGAGGAGAGAGATAACAAACACATATAAGAATGAAATAATTACAGATGTGATGAAGACTGTTAAAGAAAACACAACATGGTGTAATACAACAAAGGAGTTGGAGGGGTTAACTGTATAGTAAAGGCCAACCTTAGAAAGGGTTTGAGAGAAGTCCTCATCCCCCTAGGTTCTCCATCTTGGTTCACTGTACCTCTATTATTCACCTCTAACAAATACTTAACTCAGTGCATACTAGGTACCAGCCAAGAAAATGGACATAGTCTCTTAAGGAGTTTACAATCTAGGCAGAAGAGATAGGGAATCAACAAAAAGTAAACAAATGAGGAAAAATACCAGATGGTAATAACCACTTTTAGAAAAAGAATAACACATGATGAGAGAGCATATTTTGCCTTTTTTCAACAGGGGTTCCTCTAGAGAATTAAGTCCAACTGCCCTAAGGCATACATTGGAAACAATTGACTAACTTCTAATCTATGCATCTAGAATGGTACTGGTCTTATACAATCCTTGAGAAAATTGGGAAGGGGGACGTTACTGAAATCATTTGCTGTGTTTTGTGGTTCAGATGAGGAACCCCAGTTGAGAAAGTCTCTCTAAGGAGGTATCATTTAAGTAAAGCTCTGGATTTCAAGAAGAAGCTAGCAATTGAGGATCAGAGCTTTCAAGATAAGGAGAAGGGCTACTGGAAAGCCCTGAGAAGGCCAGTGAGACTGGAGGGGAGGGGAGGGGAAAGGAAATAGTAGCAGGGAGGTGGGAAAGGGCCAAGCCATGGAGAATCTTGTACATCAGAATTTGGAGCATATATTATTCAAAGTGTAGGGAAGAGTTTGTAGAAAGCCAGTAATCAAAGAAGAGAGCCCAGGGCTTCCCTGGTGGCGCAGTGGTTGAGAATCTGCCTGCTAATGCAGGGGACACGGGTTCGAGCCCTGGTCTGGGAAGATCCCACATGCCACGGAGCAGCTGGGCCCGTGAGCCACAACTCCTGAGCCTGCGCATCTGGAGCCTGTGCCCCGCAACGGGAGGGGCCGCGATAGTGAAAGGCCCGCGCACCGCGATGAAGAGCGGTCCCCGCACCGCGATGAAGAGTGGCCCCCACTTGCCGCAACTAGAGAAAGCCCTCGCACGAACCGAAGACCCAACACAGCCAAAAATAAATAAATAAATAAATAAAGTAGCTATAAAATTTAAGAAAAAAAGAAAAAAAAAAGAAGAGAGCCCAGTTAAGATGCTATTGTAGTATCTAGCCAAGAAGTGGTGGTAGCTTTATCCAAGAAGGTAGGAGAGTCAATAAGACTTATTGATGAATTAGATTTAGTGGACAAAGGAAAGAGAAATCAAAGGTAATGCCTGGCTTTATGAATGGTGGATGAAAGATGGGACCATTTACTAAGATGGGAATGTTAAGAAGGAACAGGTTTGCAATAATAAACTCAAGAATTATTTGCCTATGTTATGATTGAAGTGCCCATTTGAATCTAAGTAGAAATGTCAAGTTGGACACTGAGTATATGAGTCCAGAGTCTACAGAGAAAGATTTAAGAATCTTTGCTATGTAGAGGATATAGTCACCCAGAAACACATCTGTGGTCCTGTAATACTTATTGCCTGGTTTAGCATCTTCATTCTCTCAAGGTGGTCCTGTTTTGGATGATAAATTATATCAGCACCCTCCATGGAGAGAAATAAATGGAGCTTAGAAAAGACCTCAGGATGTTTCAACATTTATAAGTAGACGAAAAGAAGAGAAACTAGTCGAAGAGACTGAGAAAGAATAGTCAGTGAGGAAGGAAGAACACCTGACTTATGGTATTGGGAAGACAAAATGAAACATGTTTTATGAAGGTGAGATTGTCAATCATGTCAAATGTTGCTGGAGGGCCAAGCAAGCAAAGAGCATCCATGAGATCCCTGTATTTCACCTGCTGGAAGTCATGGTTCCAGTGGATGAGATTGCAGCTCTCTCTAGGACACAAATCCACCTGTTCCTGGAGAAATCTAGTCTATGGCATCACCAGTGATTCAAGCACTATTGGCAGTGCACTTGGAAAAGACCACAAAGTATTTTATTTAGCATGCTCGGAACAACTTAGACAAATTGAAATGTCTTGAGATGAAAGAACAATGTCTTGCCTATGACATTGACTGATAATTAAGCTCAGAAAACATGGAAATTTGTTTCAGAAAATAGCCTACCAGGACTCTGGCTTACTAATGACTGTTCTACTACTATTACTACTATGTGTTACTACTACCACTGCTGCCTCTCTCACATCATCTTTTCCGACTCCCAGGCCAGTGCTGTTTTCTGGCAGATCATGCTGCTTCAGCAAAGCTTTCTGACTGGTTATATAAAAAGCAATGTGGGAAAGAGTTAATTGGCAGAGTGACTACATTTGCAACCCAAGAAGGCCTGCTGTGACTTGTTATCTGCAGAGCTAAGCTGCTTGCTGTACAAGTGATATTCGAAGCTCACTGCTGTTAATGCCAATGGGGGCACTTAACACCTCTCTGTAAATGGTCTCAAGATTAATATCTTGCCATTTATTTTATGTTATTTTTTTCCCCTTTGGAGGGGAAGCCTTTCCTCATCTTTGGCCTTCAGGAGCCAGAGCTGAGAGAAGGTCAGATCTGGCCGAAACCTAAGTTGAGATGCTAACTTAGTTCCTTCCAAACTTCTCTCTGTGTAGCATGAATCATAGAGTTGGAGCATTACTCAACAGAATAGAAAGGGCACAGGTTTTGGGATCAAAGACCTGCGTTCAAACCTTTAGTAACTAAATAAAAGAGCTATTTAACTCATCTCAGCATTATTTTTTTTTCACTTGTTAAAATAAAAAAAATAATGAAACCTATATCACAGATTTATTATGAAACATCTACTCTCATCTGGCTTCTGCCTGCTCCACTAACTGAAGCTAGTCTCAAAGTGCTATCATTTCAATTGTATATTCATCACAGTTGACCCACCCTTCTCCCTGAAATATACTCTTCTCTTAATTTCTGTGACCTCATGCATTCCTGGTTTTCTTTCTACCACTCTGGCTACACCTGCCCAGTCTTCTGTGCTGGCTTCTCCTCCTCTATCTGATCTCAGAAGTTGAAAATAGGTCCACTCTTCTCTTTACAAGTTCTCTCTAGATAATAGCCAATTATCATCTCATTAAATACTATGTGAATGCTGATGACTTTCAAGTTTATCTCTCCAGCCTAAATGTGTCTTTTGAGATACAGTCTTGTCCATCCACGTGCCTATTTGACATCTCCACTGGGATGCTTCTCAAACATCTTATACTTAACATGCCAAGGAATCTTGAGTTTCTCCTTAAGAATCCATTCTACTCTAAGTCTACCACGTGTTAGTAAACAGCACCATAATCAACCCCGTGACTCCAAGTGGAAGCCTAAAATTCATAGTTAATGCCTCTCTCTCCTCTACTCTCTATAAAAAAAAATACATCTGCACCTCATGGGAATTCTATATCCAAGGATATCCTGAATTCTTCCATTGACCTTTATGTTCACTGTCACCTTCTGGTTGGCATATTTTCTGTTTTCCCTTCCAGATCCATTCTCCATCCTGCTCTATTCCTCAGCAGGCTGATCTGTATAAGCTGCATCAATAGGTTCCCTTGCCCTTGGGCTTCTGGTTGGATTCAGTTAATGGAGAGTAGGAGTGGGAAATGGGAGGGAGGGAGGGAGAAGAGTGAGGTTGGGGGGTGTGTTCCATGGGCTCCCTCCTTTCAGGAGTGCCACACATTTGCAGGGATTCTCAATGGAAAGTCTCATTTCCTGTCAGGAGGTAGCCCTCTGTCCCTATGTTCTAGTTACCTCTCCTTCCATTTGTGTCTTTATGTCTGGTGTAGTGATGGCTCTCTCCTAGTCCTTGTCCCCAAGAAACTGCACTGTCCTATTCTGGCTTCCCTATATCCTGCCTTCCTCTCAACCCTGTATTAAATCCCCAAATTCCTTGTTTGAAAGTGCTGTCTATTTCCTGCCCGAGCCTGAAAGATGTCACCCCAAAACAAATAAGAAAACAAACAAAAAATCCTCCTAATTAGTCTCCTACACTTACTAAAACCAGCCTAATACAGTCTCTGCAGCAGTATTGAGCAATCATTTAAAAATATATTATCATTTCACTCTTCTGCCGAAAAGCATTCTGAAGCTTCCTGTTGTGTTTGCAATGACCTTACTATGGGATTAAGTCCCTTTGTGATTTGGCCACTGTTTACTTCTGCAAGCATGTCTTGCACTCTTCTTTGGCTTGTTCGTTGCACTTCAGCCATGCAAATATTATTAATGTCCTAAAACACTCCATGCTCTTTCCCGCTTGTGAATTTTATATATGTTCTTGTTTCTGCCTGGAATGTTCTCCTCGTGGAGAACATGCATGTTTGCCTCCTCCTCATTATTGAGTTCTCAGCTTAATTGTCACCTCCTCAGAAAGCTTTTCTGCCACTCATCCTAAAGTAGTTCCTTCCCCGTTATTTTCTGTCATGGCTTTCTGTTTTTTTGTTTCATAGCAATGATTTCACTAATAATTATTTATTACTTAACTATTTCATGTACAGGCATACCTTGTTTTATTGCACTTCACTTTGTTGCACTTCGCAGATATTGCATTTTTACAAATGGAAGTTTTGTGGCAACCCTGCATGGAGCAAATCTGTTACCCCATTTTACCAATAACATTTGCTCACTTCATGTCTCTGTGTCACATTTTGGTAATTCTTGCCATATTTCAAACTATTTCATTATGATTATATTTGTTATGGTGATCTATGATCCGTGTTATTTAATGATACTAATGCAAAAAGATTAAGGCTTGCTAAAGGCTCAGATGATAGTTAGCATTTTTTAGCAATAAAGTATTTTTGATTAACACGTACTTTTTTTTAGACATAATGCTATTGCACACTCAATGGACTACAGTGGAGTGTAAACATAACTGATATGTACTGAGAAACCAAGAAAATTGTGTGACTTGCTTTACTGTGATATTTGTTTTATTGTGGTGGTCTGGAACTGAACCCACAATATCTCCGAGGCATGCCTGTATGTAGCCCTGCAGTAGGCTATAAGCTTAAGGCTATGGTTGTTGTTGTTTTTAACCCCATTATGCACATTGCCTGATATATGGTAGGAACTCAGTAATAGCACTTATAGAATTAAGTTATAAAAGTAAGGAATGAGGCAGGTGGAAGTACCTGACTGATAGTATGTGCTGTATTTATTGAGCATATACTGTTTACTAAGTACTTTCTGATACCTGATGTTAGTTAATAAAATTGGCAATATCATCAAGTCCACTCTCTTCAGGTTCTTCTGGCTATCCTGGGCTGACTTTCAAGACACAATCCATGGGAATATGTAGGGTGACTAAATCAATTGATTTTCATAATTTAGAGGTGTGGAGATACCTATTCTCTAAAGGCACTATTTTCTAAATACTGATATTGTTTTGATGAGTCCGAATAAAGAGAATAAAGCTGATTTATCCTTCTCGAAGTCCAGAAAATGGAAGTTATTGGTGGAGACCAGGATCTACCTATCCTAATGAATACACATTGTTAGTTTTTTAAAAGATTTATTAGTCATGCTAAAATAGATTCCAATGTAAAGAACTAGAGAAATGCTTCTGGATGAATTTAACATGATCTGAGACTTCTCCACCTAGTTTTATTTGAATTATAGGCAAAGCACTGGAAGAAACCAACTGGCCTCCAGGATGCTGTCATTCCTAGTGTATTTGAACAAAGACAGATAATAAGTGCAAATATATATAATGGCTAAATAGCATCATACACATTTTTGGCCCATTTGGTTGATGAGAAAAATGATAAATGCCTGCTATAGTACTTTGATTAAAATAAGACTTTTCCCAAATCATAAATTTCAACTGTAGAAGACAATCTCAAGTGGTATCTTCTGTGGATCCGGGGCACATGAGGGGATAAATAAAACACCAGTCAAATAATTTTATAAATGTATTAGCTGAGGATTATGGAGATTATACCTTGTCCAAGATCAAAACAACTCTAATGAGTTGGAGAGGAAAGCATGCGTACTTGAATACTTACCTCCTGCTATAATGATGGTCTGATACATATGACACAGAAATCCTCTCCAGGCATATATTTTTAAGTCTTTCAAATCCATTCAGCATCCATTTTGACCATGCGTGGCAATTTTAGCAAAACGAGCAGTTAAAAGTAGGAGCCCTTTCATATTCCTACCTTAGTTAAGCCTCATGGCAACTTGGTGAAGTTGGTATTCTTTTTTTTTAAATTTTTCGTTTTTTGGCCATGCCACGCGGGATCCTAGCTCCCCGACCGGGGATGAAACCCACACCCCCTGCACTGGAAGCACAGGGCCCCAACAACTAGACCGCCAGGGAAGCCCCGCAAGTTGGCATTTTGATTTAATTGAGATGCAGAGAAGAAAGATGGCAGCTTTCCTGTGGTCATATAACCAGAAAGTGACAAAATAAGGGCTCAAATGGTGGGTGTGATGACTCCAAGTCGTATCCCCTTTCTACTTTGTGGGGCAAAACCAGTTGGTCTCTTTTATTCTTTCCTTTCTGGTTTTGATTTTATGCAACAATTTTCTTTTAACACCTGTAACAAAACTGTGACATACTTTCCTATTCCTCCCCAGAGGCTAAAGTGTGGCCTGTTCCTCTGATGGTTGCTAGGGGAAGTCATCTGTTATCACCTGTTTCAGTGTGGAGCCATCTACATACAGGACCACGAAAAGGGAATTTAGCCCACAGGGCCTTGCTCAATAAAGGCACCAGGAAAAAGGAACATGAAAGGGAGGGGGCTTTCCCCTACTGTCTTTATAATTACTTTTATAGGTGATGTTACAGCAATGTGTAATGACAGGCAAACAATAATAGCTCTTGTTCTCAGGCCTAGAATTCAGGCTACAAGATTTTGCATAAATAGAATCTATCTATCACTTCTTCATCCTCACATCTCCATATCTCAAAAAAATAACATTTGCCTCAATAATTTCTGCAAGTTTAATGGATAAAATATATAGAATGTACGTAATATAGTACCTGAAATCAGAGACACCTTAAAAACATTGATTTCTTTCCCTTTCTCCATCTGATAGTAGAATAGACTTCACCAGCACATCTGCCAACAACAATGCAAATGAATTGTCTCTTCACCTTGAGTACGGATGTGCAGGAAGGGGGTTGATAAATGTTGTGATGTTGTCAGCTTGTCCAGGGAACCACTGGTCAAGGAAGTGACATTTAAGCTGAAATTTAAAGGATGAGCAAGGGCCAGGAGAACAGAAGAGGGAAGTGAGTTTGGAATGCCTTGGCATGGCTGGGGACCAGAACCGAGATCAGGTGAGAAGAACCTGGAGACTGAGAGGGAGACTGGGGCAGGGGAAGCTGGAGAGGCCAGCAGGGGCCAAGTCTAGGTAGCATCTTGGAGGCCATGCCAGGGGTTGTAGACTTTATTTTAAGAGCAAAGAGGGGTCATGACAGGTTTTAAGCAGGAGAATGACATATGATTTTCTGAGAGCTTAGCAGGTACTGGGTATGATAACCTTCATAACACTATTATGAGTTAAATACAGTTGAGTAGATGGAGGCCTAGGGAGATTACCTAACTTGCTTAAGAACATATTTACCCTCAGGCTGGCCTGTTCCAAGGCCTTAACTTTAACTATGGCATGAACCCACTGTTCAGGGTACATGGTACACTCTATGTAATTAATCTCTCTAATCTCCCATCTGGTCTGATTCCATCCATTGCTTTCAGTTCTGCCCATACACCAGTGACTTTCACATTGATGTGTCTGGTCCTAATCTACGCTGAGAATTCTAAACTCACCTGTCCACTTGGCATCTCCACTTGGACGCTTCTTGGCATCTCAAGCTGAACATGTGAAAATGCAAACCCTTCATGTTCCCACAAAGTTCTTCCTCTGACAGTCCTTCATGACCCAGTCAGTAGAAGCTTCATTCTGCCCATGATGCAGGCCGTGAAGCTGACTGCCATCCCTACTCCTGTCGCTTATACCCCAAATCCAATCTGCTGGCAACTCACAGTGGCTCCACTTTCAAAACATATGCTTCTCCCCACCCAAATGCAAACCACCTCACTATTGTAAAAGCCTCCAAAAGGGTCACCTGGTTTCCAAAGGAATCATTCTAAACGGAAGTCATATCTTGTCACTTGTGTTAAAGACCCTCCAGTGACTATTTTTTTTTAACATCTTCATTGGAGTATAATTGCTTTACAATGGTGTGTTAGTTTCTGCTTTATAACAAAGTGAGTCAGCTATACATATACATATATCCCCATATCTCCTCCCTCTTGCGTCTCCCTCCCACCCTCCCTATCCCACCCCTCTAGGTGGACACAAAGCACCAGGCTGATCTCCCTGTGCTATGCGGCTGCTTCCCACTAGCTATCTATTTTACATTTGGTAGTGTATATATGTCCATGCTATTCTCTCACATCATCCCAGCTTACCCTTCCCCCTCCCCGTGTCCTCAAGTGCATTCTCTACGTCTGCTATTTTATTCCTGTGCTGCCCCTAGGTTCTTCAGAACAATTTTTTTGTTTTGTTTTTTAGATTCCATATATATGTGTTAGCATATGGTATTTGTTTTTCTCTTTCTGACGTACTTCACTCTTTATGACAGACTCTAGGTCCATCCACCTCACTACAAATAACTCAATTTCATGTCTCTTTATGGCGGAGTAATATTCCATTGTATATATGTGCCACATCTTCTTTATCCATTCATCTGTCGATAGACATTTAGGTTGCTTCCATGTCCTGGCTACTGTAAATAGAGTTGCAGTGAACATTGTGGTACTTGACTCTTTTTGAATTACAGTATTCTCAGGGTATATGCCCAGTAGTGGGATTGCTGGGTCGTATGGTAGTTCTATTTTTAGTTTTTTAAGGAACCTCCATACTGTTCTCCATAGTGGCTGTATCAATTTACATTCCCACCAACAGTGCAAGAGGGTTCCCTTTTCTCCACACCCTCTCCAGCATTTATTGTTTGTAGATTTTTTGAAGATGGCCATTCTGACTGGTGTGAGGTAATACCGCTTGTGGTTTTGATTTGCATTTCTCTAATGATTAGTGATGTTGAGCATTCTTTCATGTGTTTCTTGGCAATCTGTATATCTTCTTTGGAGAAATGTCTGTTTAGGTCTTCTGCGCATTTTTGGATTGGGTTGTTTGTTTTTTTGATACTGAGCTGCATGAGCTGCTTGTAAATTTTGGGGATTAATCCTTTGTCAGTTGCTTCATTTGCAAATGTTTTCTCCCATTCTGAGGTTTGTCTTTTCGTTTTGTTTATGGTTTCCTTTGCTGTGCAAAAGCTTTTAAGTTTCATTAGGTCCCATTTGTTTATTTTTGTTTTTATTTCCATTTCTCTTGGAGGTGGGTCAAGAAGGATCTTGCTGTGATTTATGTCATAGAGTGTTCTGCCTATGTTTTCCTCTAAGAGTTTTATAGCGTCTGGCTTTACATTTAGGTCTTTAATCCCTTTTGAGTTTATTTTTGTGTGTGGTGTTAGGGAGTGTTCTAATTTCATTCTTTTACAAGTAGCTGTCCAGTTTTCCCAGCACTACTTATTGAAGAGGCTGTCTTTTCTCCATTGTATGTTCTTGCCTCTTTTATCAAAGATAAGTTGACCATGTGCATGGGTTTATCTCTGGGCTTTCTATCTTGTTCCATTGATCTATGTTTCTGTTTTTGTGCCAGTACCATACTGTCTTGATTACTGTAGCTTTACAGTATAGTCTGAAGTCCGGGAGCCTGATTCTTCCAGCTCCGTTTTTCTTTCTCAAGATTGCTTTGGCTATTTGGGGTCTTTTGTGTTTCCATACAAATTGTGAAATTTTTTGTTCTAGTTCTGTGAAAAATGCTGTTGACAGTTTGATAGGGATTGCATTGAATCTGTAGATTGCTTTGGGTAGTATAGTCATTTTCACAATGTTGATTCTTCCAGTCCAAGGACATGGTATATCTCTCCATCTGTCTAAATCATCTTTAATTTCTTTCATCAGTGTCTTATAGTTTTCTGCAAACAGGTCTTTTGTCTCCTTAGGTAGGTTTATTCCTAGGTATTTTATTCTTTTTGTTGCAACGGTAAATGGGAGTGTTTCCTTAATTTCTCTTTCAGATTTTTCATCCTTCGTGTATAGGAATGCAAGAGATTTCTGTGCATTAATTTTGTATCCTGCTACTTTACCAGATTCATTGATTAGCTCTAGTAGTTTTCTGGTAGCGTCTTCAGGATTCTCTACGTATAGTATCATGTCATCTGCAAACAGTGACAGCTTTACTTCTTCTTTTCCAATTTGGATTCGTTTTATTTCTTTTTCTTCTCTGATTACTGTGGCTAAAACTTCCAAAACTATGTTGAGTAATAGTGGTGAGAGTGGACAACATTGTCTTGTTCCTGATCTTAAAGGAAATGGTTTCAGTTTTTCACCATTGAGAACTAAGTTGGCTGTGGGTTTGTCATATATGGCCTTTACTATGTTGAGGTAAGTTCCCTCTCTGCCTACTTTCTGGAGGGTTTTTTAAATCATAAATGGGTGTTGAATTTTGTCAAAAGCTTTTTCTGCATCTATTGAGAGGATCACATGGTTTTTCTCCTTCAATTTGTTAATATGGTTTATCACACTGATTTGCGTATATTGAAGAATCCCTGCACTCCTGGGATAAACCCCACTTGATCATGGTGTATGATCCTTTTAATGTGCTGTTGGATTCTGTTTGCTAGTATTTTGTTGAGGATTTTTGCATCTATGTTCATCAGTGATATTGGCCTGTAGTTTTCTTTCTTTGTGACATCTTTGTCTGGTTTTGGTATCAGGGTGATGGTGGCCTTGTAGAATGACTTTGGGAGTGTTCCTCCCTCTGCTCTTTTTTGGAAGAGTTTGGGGATAGGTGTTAGCTCTTCTCTAAATGTTTGATAGAATTTGCCTGTGAAGCCATCTGGTCCTGTGCTTTTGTATGTTGGAAGATTTTGAATCACAGTCTCAATTTCAGTGCTTGTGATTGGTCTGTTTATATTTTCTGTTTCTTCTTGGTTCAGTTTCGGAAGGTTGTGCTTTTCTAAGAATTTGTCCATTTCTTCCAGCTTGTCCATTTTATCAGCATACAGTTGCTTGTAGTAATCTCTCACGATCCTTTGTATTTCTGCAGTGTCAGTTGTTACTTCTCCTTTTTCATTTCTAATTCTATTGATTTGAGTCTTCTCCCTTTTTTTTCTTGATGAGTCTGGCTAATGGTTTATCAATTTTGTTTATCTTCTCAAAGACCCAGCTTTTAGTTTTATTGATCTTTGCGATTGTTTCCTTCATTTCTTTTTCATTTATTTCTGATCGGATCTTTATGATTTCTTTCCTTCTGGTAACTTTGGGGTTTTTTTGTTCTTCTTTCTCTAATTGCTTTAGGTGTAAGGTTAGGTTGTTTATTTGAGATGTTTCTTGTTTCTTGAGGTAGGATTGTATTGCTATAAACTTCCCTCTTAGAACTGCCTTTGCTGCATCCCATAGGTTTTGGGTCATCATGTTTTCATTGTCATTTGTTTCCAGGTGTTTTTTGATTTCCTCTTTGATTTCTTCCTCCAGTGACTTTCTGTCTTACAAGATGAAGGCCAACGTCCTCACCATTGCCTTTGTGACTTTTCCTGTTTTGTTTTTACTGCTGATTTGTTTAGCTTTTGTCTATGGCTGCTTCCACACTACAACAACAGAGCTGAATGCCTGCAACAGAGACTGTATGGCCCACAAATCTAAAATATTTGCTAATGGCTTTTTGCAGAAGACATTTTCTGAGCCATGCTCTACGTAATCTGCACACACACCCAAAGACCTGCACACACATGCACATACACACACTTATACACACTTCTCTGACCTCATATTCCAACACTCCTACTGTCTCCTACTCTGTTCTAGCCACAGTGGCCTCTAGGCAATTTTAGGAACTTTCTAAGCCTGTCCCCACCAGAGGGAATTTTGCCTGCTGCTCCCACTGCCCAGACTGCCTTTCATGCATCTGTCTGTATGCAAAGACCTGCCTTTCAGGTCTCTGTTCAAATGTCATCTGATTTGAAAAGTTTTCCCAAGCGGCTCCAGAAAAAAGGACACCCTTCCCCACTACTCTCTTTCCTTCTTTATCTTTCTTCTTATCCCTTATTTCCACAGGCAGCGTGTAGTTATTTGTATATTCTCTGTCTTCCTCCTAGAATGAAAGCAGAGACTTTGATTCATTGTTTTACCATCTGTGATTTGTAAAGAGCCAGGCATATGATAGATACTTGATTATTACTTTTGGATAAATGTGAAAATACCTGGGATATAGTAGACAGTTCCTGTCTAAGTTCTGGAGTACTCCTTGGGTGCCTGCTGTGTGCGAGGGACTTGCTGAGCACTTGCGCATACACTGATTTCATGTTTACCCTCTCCACAGCCTCATAGGAAGGGGCCCTTGTTTCTCTTCTAGGCTTTCCATAAAAAGATAAGGATATCCCTGAACAGTGTGCTGTGAGAGCTGTTGTGTACGGAGTGGCAGGAAGGGGCCATGTCTCCGGTGTGCTTACAAGTGACCATTCCTGAGGTCTGAGCCACTTCTTCCCTCCAGGTGGCAGCTGAGAAAAGCGATATCTCTTTAAAATAACTCACAGCATTAAGATACTAATAATAAATCAGAGTTATGCGATTTTTCCTAAAAAGATTCAATCCAGGATCCTTCCCCACAAATCCAGTTCCTGCCACAATGGGCATCCTGTTTACTGTACTCTCAATAATAAAGCCCTAATTGGGAGGTGTCAGAATGGAGTTAAAGGGCAAAGTATATATGGGTGTAGCACCTTGAATTTTTCTTCTTCATTAAATACCATATACATATATGTACTTCTCAAAACACTGCCTAGAATTAATCTTTTTTTTTTCATTGTGTTAAAACATACATAACATAAAATTTGTCATTTTAACCATTTTGAAGTGTATAGTTCAGAGGCATTAAGTACATTCACAATGCTGTGTAACCATCACCACCATCCATTTCTGGAAACTTTTCATCCTCTCAAACTGAAACTCTGTGCCTATTAAACAATAGCAATCTATTCCTCCTTCTTCCTAGCCCGTGGCAACCACCATTCTACTTTCTGTCTCCAAATATGACTACTCTAGGTACCTAATATAGGTAGACTCATAGGGCATTTGCCCTTTTGTGTTTGGCTTATTTCATTTTGTGTAACGTCTTCAGGGTTTATCCATGCTGTAACATGAGTCAGGATTTCATTCCTTTTTAAGGCAGAGTAACATTCTATTGCATGCCTATACCACATTTTACTTATCCATTTATCCACTGATGGACACTTGGGTTGCTTCCCCCTTTTGGCTCTTGTGAATAATGCCATTATGAATATGGGTGCATGAATATCCGTTCAAAGACCCTGCTTTCAGTTTTTTTGAATATATGCCCAGGGGTGGAATTCCTGGATCATATAGTAATTCTATATTTAATTATTAGAGGAACTGCCATTCTGTTTTCCAATCAATCTTTTATTAAAGTTTTCTTAGGTAACATTTAAAAATATGGGTTAAAAGACTGGCTTTAGAAATGTTACAAGAAGTGCTGGTCTTCCACTTGGTCTCAAGATTCACAACTTAGTCACTACTTCCCAGGCTGCCCTAAAGACTGCTTTATCATTAAATAAGGCACAGGTATTCTGTATTTTTTCCTGTGTTTTTGTTCCCCACATGAGTCAGCGGAGGAAGCTAGGGGCCGAGGGAGCAATGCCCAGCTTTTTATACTTTTTCCTCTCTTGTTCCCTTAAGTTCACCACCTTAAAATCATCCCACCGGAGCCAGCCAGTGAACCAAGAATTCAGGCTGTTTCCTCACAACCCATCTGTGACCTCCTGAACCTCCAAATGGACATTGCCAGACTCTGCTGGACCAAGGTAAAGAGCTGGAATCACACAATAACATTAACTCAGCACACGTAATAGGAGTTAGAGGTGGTACTGGGTCCTATTCTGTGCTCCCAACCTATTCAACATGATCGTGGCCAAGCCACTTACTCACTGTGGGACGAATTAGTCCTTTCTTATTCCTGTTCGTTTTTCTATCAATAGGTCCCCCACGGCAAATAAAATATTACTTAGAATCTCAATGCATGGTGCAGATAGTAATAAAGGTACTAAAGGAAAACTGTTTCTCTATTCACAATACTGCTGACACCAAATGTGTGGGATTTTTCCTGATACCAACCACCAGTACCCCAACTCTGGATACCAGCTGGTGTCCTACAATTTAATTCAATTCCCACACTATCTACCTGGAGTTAGCACAGACCCTACAAGTTAAGGGCTCAGCCTCAGAAGACTGACCTCGCTTCAGATGCCAATCACCAGTCTAGGTTGTCACCTGTACTTCTGAACAACTGGCTATAAATTGTGGGTTCCCACCACCCCTTCTTCAGGTTTGGTAATTTGTTAAAATAGAGAGCTCAGGGAAACACTTTGCTTACATGGACTGGTTTCTTATAAAGGATATTAGAAAGGATACAAGTGAACAGCTAGATGAAGAGGTACAGAGGGTGAGTCCTGCAAGGGTCTCCAGCACAGGAGCTTCTGTCCCTGTGGAGTTGGGGTCACCACCCTCCTGGCATGTGGATGTGTTCACCAACTCAGAAGCTCTCTGAACTCTGTAGTTTAGGAATTTTTATGAATGCATCATCCTATAAACATGACTGAATTTTAACTCAATCTCTAGCCTCTCTCCCCTCCTCAGAGGTTGGGGGTAGGTGGAGCTGAAAGTTCCAAACTTCCAATCATGGCTTGATTTTTCTGGTGACCAGCTCCTAGCCTGAAGCCATCCAGTAGCCCACCAAGAGTCTCCTCATTAAAACAAAAGAAGCTCCTATAACCCAGGAAATTTCAAGGGATTGAGGAGCTTTGTGTAAGACTTTCTTATCACTCCCATCACTCAGGAAATTACAAGGGTTTTAGGAGATCTGTGTCAGGAACTGGAGCAGAGGCCAAATATGTATTTCTAATTATGTCACAGATGCTTTGCCTAAAGAAGGGTTGGAGGGTAAGAAGCTCATCTACTCACTGGCACTCACCTCTCCTATTCCCCCTAGAGATTTTTGAAGCTCCATTGTGGCACCCTAGTGCCCAGGGGAACCTAGTTTGGAAACTACTGTAGTAGATAACTTGATATTGATATCCAGCTGTAATATGCAATCAGTGAGGCTCTCCAAGACCCCAATATGGAAGCTCCTCTAATTATGAACTAGTTTCCTAAATGCATTTCATAAATACAGTTGTTCATTAGAAATCTAAAGATACAACAATACGTCAGCAATGATTCTTGCCATCTGTTGGCAGTCAACAAAGCTGATAAAATTTTACTCTGACTCACTGCTTCATTTGTACTTATGAAAGTTTGTCAGTATTTCAGGGATGGGGAGACGGAGGCTTACAGAGGCTATATGACTTGCACAAAGTCACATGGTTAGTAGGCAGAGGAGCCACAATTTGAACCTAGGAAATGTGGCTCTTACAAAAAGTTCTACATTACAGCCTCCTTTTAAAGCCAGAAGTGGGTAAGAAGAGAAGCTTCTTTATACAGCAAATGTGAGATACAAGAGCTGTATCTATTGTACTGACCACCGCTATTGCTCCAATCCACTGTGAGAGATGCCTGTCCCAGGCCAAAGTCACCAACCTGACTTCAGAGCCCCAAGTCCCCTGGGTTAGCCCTATGCCCACTACATATCAGCAGAGCTCTTCAGCAAATGCCCGTGATTCAAGTGACTCAGTTCAAGGTTCAGAGCTATAAAATAATTCATGTGGTCCAGGATTGGGTCTCTGGGACTGAATTTTCCATCAATTTTAAAATCTTTTTTGCTCCTTCTTTTTGCCTTGTAAGGGTGAGGGGGCTTGTCCTTTTTAATTATGCAGGAGCTTCCTCTTAGGTCTTACTTTCTTTCTCAGGGCTCCCTGCAGAGAATTTCCTACAGTTGATTGATAAGCAGGTATTGATTCCAAAGGCAGAGTTTAGAAATATTCTCATAAATGGATCATGTCATTAATAAAAGGTCATCCCAAAAGTGGCTTTGGGGTAGAGATGTTGCTGAAATTAGAGCGCTCAGCAATGGTGGCCAGAGAGATAAAAAGGGCTGATGACCCATGCTCAAGAAGAGAAATTAAGAGAAGGAAGGGATGGGATAAAAATTACCATTTATCAGATGCCTCTGGTTTGCTAGAATCCTGGCTCTGCTAATACTAACCTGTGACCTTAAACTAGCTTCTTAACGTCTCAAATCTCAGCTTCTTCAGCTGTAAAGTGGTATAAATAATACCTTCATAGTGTGTTGTTAGGATTAAATAAAATATGTTAAGTGCTTTGCACAGTTGTTTCCACAAAATTGGCAAAATAGAAATGGTTGTTGTTAGAGCTATTATTACTGTTATTACTTGTTTTTGACAACCCTCACCAGCCTCCCAAGTGAGGTATCAGCTGGAATTCTTGGTTTCCAAATCATAAACAAAGATGTTATACAACTCTTGCTCATTGGGTGATGAGATAGTACTTCTGTTTATGACTTGCATTGGAAAATCAAGCTACATCACGGCTGTTGGGCAAGGGAAAGATGCAGACAAATGAAGCCAGCTGAGGAGGCAGAACTTGTAAATTTTGCAACTGTCCTCAGTTTAATGTTTGACATTCTACTCTCATTACCGACTGTGCATGTCTTCATGATAAATGGGGAATTTGCAGTGTGAGAAAATGAAGATTTATACAAAGCCAAATTGAACAAATGGTGAATAATTGATTTAGCTGACCTGACAACTCCCACTTGTAAATAACACAGAATGTTTTACTCTGGCAGGAATTCAGTTTTCTGGGCATCCTGACTCCTTCTAGTAGTTCACTGTAAAGACCCAGTGCTTTCTGACTTTCCCATACAGCAAAAATCTTAGATCATGAGCTCAATTCTCATGTTATCCTGGCATAATCTATAAGAAGTATGGTTCATGTTAGATATTCTCTGAAGAATGTAAGAACCCTTTATTTTGGCCTCTGATGTAAGCATATAGTTTGGCCCTACTTAGTAAAACTTGAGATATACTTGATTGGATTCAAGAATTACTATGTTTACCATTCTTAGAAATAAAGTAAAGTAAAAATAAAGTAAAATAAATAAAAGAAAACAAATATAAAATTAACAATGTTGCACCATTGTTTAAAATCCCCTTGCTGGCATCTGGGTATAGTACATGCTGTCTTAGAACACATTGGCAAAGCAAGTATTTATTTCCAAACTTGGTATCCCAAGGAATGGTATAGATGAAAATATATGAATCTTCCTTGGGCATTCCCTCACCACGGACTGTCTGGATCACAGGTGGCTTAGTAAAAAGATACAGAAGCAACTGAGGACATTGTAGAAGATATCTCTGTAGCACTCCAAAATTCTGGATTACTAGGATTGAAAGTGTCCGTGACCTATCGTATATTAACGCATACATGTGGCATCTGGAAAAATGGTACAGATGAACCTGTTTGCAAGGCAGAAATAGAGACAGAGATGTAGAGAACAAACATATGGACACCAAGGGGGGAAAGGGGGAGGGTGGGATGAATTGGGAGATTGGGATTGACATATATACACTAATGTATAAAATAGATAACTAATGAGAATCTGCTGTATAGCACAGGGGCATCTATTCAGTGCTCTGTGGTGACCTAAATGGGAAGGAAATCCAAAAAAGAGGGGATATAAGTATACATATAGCTGATTCACTTTGCTGTACAGCAGAAACTAACACAACACTGTAAAACAACTATACCCCAATTAAAAAAAAGAGTGTCCTTGCCAGATCATTCTGGTTAACCTTTTGATTATAGATTCAGTTGTATTCAATAAACATGTCATGAGCACCTAAAATGTGACAGGCATTAGGCTAGGATTATTGGTGGGGGCGTGTGTGCTTTGCGGGAAACACAAAGGAAGCAAAGTGTGTGCCATCAAGAAGTTTATACGCTAGTGGAAGAGCTATTTGCATACACACAGACTGAAGCTAGTGCCATGAGGTTGACGTAAATAAAGTTCTCTAGGAGCGGTTGAGGAGGAGAAATCTACTTCATGTTATTAGTCTGCCAACAGATAACCATTCTTAAATATGACCTCCTTTTCCTTCCACTCATTCATCAAAATTCTATTTTTTTTTTTTTTTAAAGGATTTTCTTATTTATTTATTTATTTATTTATTTTTGGCTGTGTTGGGTCTTCGGTTCGTGCGAGGGCTTTCTCCAGTTGCGGCAAGCGGGGGCCACCCTTCATCGCGGTGCGGGGACCGCTCTTCATCGCGGTGCGCGGGCCTTTCTCTATCACGGCCTCTCCCGTCGCAGGGCACAGGCTCCAGACGCGCAGGCTCAGCAATTGTGGCTCACGGGCCCAGCTGCTCCGCGGCATGTGGGATCTTCCCAGACCAGGGCTCGAACCCGTGTCCCCTGCATTAGCAGGCAGATTCTCAACCACTGCACCACCAGGGAAGCCCCATCAAAATTCTATTGACCATCTTCTATTTACCAAAACCTGGGCATCTGGGGATGCTGAATACAATAATCACGGTACCTTATGGGCCCAAAGTCTAACAAAGATGGCTGGAAAGTGAACAGGAAATTGCAGTGTTATGAGTATTCTTTTTTTTTTTTTTTATAATATCAATTTTTTCTTTATTTTCTTTCTTTATTTTTTTTCTTAATTATTTATTTATTTTATTTATGGCTGTGTTAGGTCTTCGTTTCTGTGCGAGGGCTTTCTCCAGTTGCGGCAAGTGGGGACCACTCTTCATCACGGTGCGCGGGCCTTTCACTGTCGCGGCCTCTCTTGTTGGGGAGCACAGGCTCCAGACGCGCAGGCTCAGCAATTGTGGCTCACAGGCCTAGCTGCTCCACGGTATGCGGGATCTTCCCAGACCAGGGCTCGAACCCGTGTCCCCTGCATTGGCAGGCGGACTCCCAACCACTGCGCCACCAGGGAAGCCCTATGAGTATTCTTAAATGTTGTTGCGTTCCCCTTTGCTGAGGTTTTGTGCAGTTGAACAGTTTTCCAGACTGTGAATCAAGAGTTCAAAATTCAAGTTTCAGCTCTGCCATGAAAGTAGTGTGTGTCCGTATTGGTAGGGTTTTATTCAATTATATTGCACCTCAGTCTTCTTTGATGTGGCATGAAAAATTTATGTCAGCCGAACTCTAGGTCTGTTTTCTCTTCTTTGGTAGTCAGTGTATAATGCTGTTTACTGACCACTGAAAGTCACTCATGACATCACTCATGACATAAGAAGTCTCTTTGGCTGTATAGTACAATTAAGCTGAAATGCATTTCAAGGGTAATATGTGCTTTGGACACAGAGCCAGTGTAGTGCCTGCAAGTGCACTGAGATTCTTTTCAAATTTATGATACAACAGTTGCAAATTTTTGATTTATATGTGTATGGACAACCAACATTTGAAAGGCAAACGTTTCTAACACATCATATCCAGTTCTTTTTAATGACCAATGAGATAATGATTGTGGCAATGTGCACAGGCTCTGTGCATGGGTTTGTCATTTCGGACTGTGTGACATTGGAGGATTTATATAACCTCTCTGGATCACAGATTTTTCTTCCTAAAAATGGGGCTAATAACTGTGTCCACCTCATTGGGCTATTTCACATAGATAAGGTATCAATACATAGCATAACCATTGAATGTGTGGCACATGGTAAATTCTCAATGACTGTTGTTCCTTTTGGTGTAGATTCCCCGTCTGACAGTGGTGTCCCCTTTTGAGTTCCTTTTTGACAGGACTGATTTCTACTCATATAGGTGGGAAGTGGCAAAGCTGGGATTTGAACCCAGCCAGATATCAGAGACTGTAGTCCAATCACCATCCTGTCTCCCTGATTAATTAGAATCAGTGACTTTTAAACAGTAAGAAACTGATATTTCATCAATAACATCAGTCTATGAAACTGTCTTTCCTGGAAGGCTGTTCATACCTGTTTTCTATTACATTTACCCAATGAATACTGATAATTATTATTAATACAGTTCCTCCTGCTTTGTCCTAGGACCAGAGTTGTAATCCAATCAAGTTTTAGCTGTGATTAAACATTAGCGTCTCAGAGTATACTTGGGAAATATCATTAAAGAGGATAATGTTTTGGGTTTTCGTCTTTTACACATTCACTAATTTGTGTGTGACAGAGGTCTCCGACTTCCTGCTTGCATCAAAACTAACCAGCTTTTTGATTTAGAGAAGGTATTTAAAGCGTATGATGATGAAACATATTAAAAATAGTAGCTGTTATTTTTGAGCACATATTATGTGCCAGGCACTTTATGTATTTTATTCTATTTTCTTAATAACCTTGCAAGCTAGATAATAAATCCTTTTGACTAATTTAGAAATGGAGGCTCAGAGAACTTAAATACTTTGCACATAGTTAGTAAGTGTTGGAGCCCTGATTGCAACCAAAATAGCCCGTCTCCAAGTCTCAGCAAATTTCACTTTCACTCTGCCTCTGTGGAGTGGAAGAAAATGGTGTTCATAGAAGAAACTGGAAGGGAAAGCCTTGATCTAACTGATTGAAAGTGTGTGTGTGTGAAGTGATTTTTTTTGTAATTTAAGATATTGTATGCATTCTGAAGACTTTGCAACTTAAACGAACCAAATAATGATACTTTTGCAAAATGAAAAAATATTTTTGTTGCAGGAAATAACTGCCTGATAATACTTGGTGTGGGACATCTTCATTTTGATCTAACAGGTTTACTTAAATGAGCTAGGTGTACATGTTATGCTTTTTCTCAGGATGACCATGATTGCTCCTCTGATTTCCCATCAGGGGAATGATCAGAGAAGGGGCAGATGAATATTGTAGGAGGAAGGGCAGCTTCTAAAAAAAGTAACAACAACTTAGGTTCATGTAGAACTTTAACATTCTTGTTGGTTCAACTTCACAGTCACCCTGTGAAGTAGTCATTTATCACTGTCCCCATTGAATAGATGAGCAAAAGTAAGGTACAGAAAAGTCAAGAGTGTTCCAGATCTCAAACAGTCCAAAGAAACAGAATCAGATTTAAAACTTTCAGACTTTTGGTGCCCAAGAGAATGTTATTTCATCTACCTCACACTGTTTTGTGGGGGAGTAGGTGGAAGAGAGGGGCTCCAAGAGTTTTGGGGGTGGCAGTAACCAAATGAAGCAATCATTAAAGCAGTAATAATTAGCACAGGTGGGTGTTCCTTTTATGTTATCAATATTTAATCATGTACTCACTTTGGTCATTTGAAAACAGATTTTAAACTACCAGTCTTATCCTTTAGAGTCTATAATCTGTTTTTTTGCTGCAATATTTTAAAATATTTCAAGAAAGATTAGAGGTAAATGTAATTTATGCAAAATTCATTGAGCATTGTGCAGTGGAGTTTTCATTCTAGGAAGATAAAGGTAAGTATATAAATTGCCAAGAGAATAGTAGTAAGCTTTAGAATAGAGATTTTCTATGGATGTTGTAAGAGTATGGATGACTCACTCTTGAGGGTGGCATTAAAGATAGTCTTTATACAGTTGTCAAATGACAAAACTAAAACAATTTAGTAATGTGTTTGATGTCCTTTATTCAAGGGAAAACAATCCATGGTTGGGGGAATACAGTGTTTTACAAGTAGTGGAGCAATGTTCCTAAGGGATTTGGGGCAAGAGCGAGTTTTACAAAGCATTAAAAGAGGCAACACAGGGACTTCTTGGTGGCGCAGTGGTTAAGAATCCGCCTGCCAATTCAGGGGACACGGGTTCCAGCCCTGGTCCGGGAAGATCCCACATGCCGCAGAGCAACTAAGCCCGTGTGCCACAACTACTGAGCCTGCGCTCAAGAGCCCGCGAGCCACAATGACTGAAGCCTGCACGCCTAGAGCCGGTGCTCCGTAACAAGAGAAGCCACTGCAATGAGAAGCCCACGCACTGCAACAAAGAGTAGACCCTGCTCGCCGCAACTAGAGAAAGCCCACGCCCAGCAACAAAGACCCAACTCAGCCAAAAATAAATAAATAAATTAATTAATTAAAAAAAAATTCCATCATCTCTTCCTTTAAAAAAACAAAACAAAACAAAACAAAACAAAACAAAAAAGAGGCAACACAAAACCAAGGCATGATTGGCTAGGCAGTTGGGATTTCCTTGTAAGGCTAACAGGTCCTATCTTCTAGGGTAAGGTAAGCTAGCTAAAGCTGAGTTGGAAGACTGTAATTGGTATATGTTAGGTTTTCCATAAGTGCAGGCTGACCTAGGTTTAGGTATGTGATGCTGGCTGGGTCACTGGGGTGGCCTTCATTTTGTGGGTTCCAATATACAAATTAACTTTTTCGCAGGTGAGGATATCTAGGTTGGGACTTGAAGGATATGTAGGAGTTCACCAGAAATGTATAGAGAGAACCCAATTCAGATTGAAGGGAAATAGCATATGAAACAACATTAAGCCATGAAAAGGCAAAAGATGTTTTAAAAACAACAGCAAGGACTTCTCTAGTGGCACAGTGGTTAAGAATCCGCCTGCCAATGCAGGGGATATGGGTTCGAGCCCTGGTCCAGGAAGATCCCACATGCCACGGAGCAACTAAGCCCGTGAGCCACAGCTACTGAGCCTGCGCTCTAGAGCCTGTGCTCTAGAGCCCGCGAGCCACAACTACTGAAGCCCGCGTGCCTAGAGCCCGTGCTCTGCAACAAGAGAAGCCACTGCAATAAGCCTGTGCACCGCAACGAAGAGTAGCCCCCGTTGGCCGCAGCTAGAGAAAGCCCATGTGCAGGAACGAAGACCCAGAGCAGCCAAAAATAAATAAATAAATAAATTTAAAAAAATAAAATAAATATTTTAAAAACAAACAAACAACAGCAAATGATGAACCGTTCAATGTCTGGAGCATAGAATATGAAAAAGAAATGCCTGTAGATAAAATTGAACAAAAAAAATTTAGAACTTGATTGTAATGAGCCTAGTTTGTTCTACTAAAAAGTGTAGACTGTATCCTATACACAGCGGGAAGTCACTGAATGCTTTCAAGAAGGGGAGTGACACAAGCAGATGTGAGAAATATTTCAGTGGCAGCAATGTGAAAAATGCATGGGTGGAACTGAGAGCAAAGACATTAGTTAAGAGGTTGATGCAGCAATACTGGCAGGAGATGGTGAGCCCCTAGGGCAGTGGCAATGGAGATCAAGAGTGCACCCCAAAAGTAGGAGAAACCTAATTTTGTGGGAATGTTTTCCAGTAGCTTGGGTGAACCAGATTTTTAATTTCTACCCACACCTCCTGTGCCTTCCCTAGGAGAAGAGCTGTGATAAGGATGGTTGGGTTTATCTATCTATCTATCTAATCTTCCAAAAATTGCAGAAGAAACTTGTCTTCACTACCACCAGTGAATCCATTTGAAGTGATGAAAAGAATAGCTAATAATATTTCTTCAGCCCATTCTTTGTCCCTCTAGGAAACCAGTATTAATAGCATGATGGGTATCTTTGCATCCATTTTCAATATCCATGTAAAACATATAGACAAACACTTTTGGTGCTTTTTGTTAAAAGCATGAAATTCATATACACGCATATTTCTTTGACTTGCTTAAATTCTCTATAAATTTCTTACTTTTACAACTCATCATGGACATCCCTCAAGGGCAATAGATAGAGATCACCTTTTGAAATGGCTTTTAAACGTCTGTGCATGGATGTGTTACAATATGCAGCCATTTCCTTATTTATATATATACTCAGTTTGTGTCTTTTTTGTCACGAGAAACTAAATATCATTAAATAATGATATATGTATATATGTATATATATATATATATACCTTTTAATTAGACTGTCTAAACGGTGGCCACAGAAGTTTTCTAAAAATTCATTTTGCATCCTTCTGTAGCTAGTAAGGACCTTACAAATATCAGCCAACCTCCTAATTTACAGGTAAGGCCTCAGAAGCACTGAAAGGTGCAGAGAAGAGGTCAAAGTTACATAAATAGTTTGGCGGTTCCTCTGGGGCCAGATTTCAGAGGCTGTCAGCAACTTAGCCCCCTTTCCACAGGGTAGTTACTTCTAGAGAATGGAGATATGGGTTCCTAAATGGTGGGAAATCTGGGGCCAGATTTCAGAGACTGTCAGCAACTTAGCCCCCTTTCCACAGGGTAGTTACTTCTAGAGAATGGAGATATGGGTTCCTAAATGGTGGGAAATCTGTAATCAGGACATCAAATCCACATTTAGAACTGATCTTCATGGCCTAATTTAAATCATAAGGCAGCCCTTCTTCAAACAAAGCCTCCTGTGCCACAGGTCAGGGCAGGGGTGGTAGAAAGCTCTGAACTGACCCCAGCCTGTCCCTGGAGGCAACCAGGGTATTTGCCCTTCCTTCTGCTCTAAGGAAGTGCCCTTCTAGCAAGTGTGGTGGATTTCCTGGTTGGGAAACAGAGGGCACCTCCTCTTCCCTTCTTAGAGTGGACCCCTTTGACCTCTTAGACATCTTTGGAGACCCTGGTTCACTCACTCCGTTACATGCACAGCCTCCAGGCTCCTGGGAATAGGTAAGAAGAAAAAACACTCAACATTCCTACCATGAACTGCTAACCAGGAAAAGACTGATGACTTTTTTCTCTAGTGATTTCTAGACCTGTCTAATCTTCAGAGTCACCCAGAGAGCTTATTTACAATACTGATCCCAGACACACAAATATAGTATGTATATTTCACCCCCCTTTGGAATTGCCATATTTTATTTTATATATATATATATATATATATATATATACACACACACATACATATATATATACATACAGTATATATATATATATACACACACATATATATACATATACAGTATATATATATATATGGCAATTTCAAGAAGAAAATATTTATATATATTTTATTAAAATATATATAAATATTTAATATATATTATTTTAAGACTATTACTTAAAATTATGTTTACATATTTATTAAATTTTATATCTATATAGTACTTTTCCTTTGGCATTCCCAGGTATTACAATCATTAGCACAGTTTTGACCTGTGGACCACGTCCAACTTTGTTATTTTCTCAATGAGGAAGTTGCGATCTACAAATATTCTACAGCTTTCCAGAAACCATTCAGCATGTCTGTGGCTGAGCCAGGACCACCAGTCTGGGAGACCACCAGTCTCCCAGATCCCAGGTCGAAATTCTATCACCGAATTTACAAATATAGATTCCTTTTAAAACTGAGGAGAGATTTATTTTTGTCAAAGCTCCATGGTGAGAGGACGTAGGAGCAAAAAATACAAACCAGGCAAGTGCTCAGGTTTTCATGGTATTGCACAGAAGTAACATTTCTGAACTCTCTGATGGGGGTGCAGGACGGTGGGTAACCAGAATCCCACTGGGGCGCAGGGAGCATGAGGTCTCACCCACTTGCTGTATTTCAAAGGCTGGTGAATGAAGAGAGCTGTGGTGGTGGAGGACAGTCTCATTCATCTCTTAAGCATGTGAAAGACATTTAGAGACTGAATGATTTTCAGTTCCCCTAGGTTTGGGAATTAAAGATAAATATGGTGCGGAAAATGCTTTGGCCTGGCCTTAAAGTCTTGTGTGAAATGCTTCCCGAGGGGGGAGTTGTGGGTCACTAAAAGGTTGCTTCTCACTAATGCCCTTGATTAGCTGTTGGTGTACAGCTCCCTCTGAAGTGACAATCAGTCGGAGTGACCACTGCCCTTTTGCTGCAATTATCAATGGTCTGGCAATTTCCCTCAATTTTAATCAATTTGGTTTCTGAATAGCTCTTTTCTTTGTTTTAGACAAAAGAGGCAAGTGTTCCATGTCGGGATGCCTCACTTCTCCCTGGCAGCCCTTGTTTTCTTTAGGAAGCTTTTGGAGACCTTGCTTACTTTTAGGCGGGGCAGAAGGCCTGCTTCTCCTTTCATTAAAGCAAGAGCCATTCTGGCTGACATTCCAGCCTATCCCAGTGTGATCCACCTTGTGAGGGCCAGGGGTGCATGGGATGGGGGCGGTCAGAGTTGGGGTGGGGATGAGAACTGTAGCCTGAAAATAGACTTAAATGATTAGGGCTGTTGACATGTATTAGGGTTGCCAGTTAAAATACAGGACTCTCAGTTAAATATGCAGATAAACAACAAATTCACGTGGGACATACAATACATTAAAAAATTGTTTATATGAAATTCCATTTTAACTGCGTGTCCTCTATCTGTATTGGCTATATCTGGCAACCCTACCTAGTATGAATAAATGAAGGTGAGGAAAGGAATAAGATCAAAGTCTAACAATAATAATAATGTGAGAAAGCACTTTCATTCACTGGTTAGCACATTCGTGTATTTGAAGATTTATTTAGAAAATATTTATTGAATCCTGCTATACAGCTAGCATTTTGATGGGGGTATTAAGATGAACAGAGGAGATCAGCGTGACTGAAGAGTACAAATCAATGTTATGATGCAGTATGATAAGTACAACAAAAATCAGTACAACTGTGGTTCTTGGTATCTTTTCCCATTTATCACACTGGAGTGATATGACCAGCAAGAGCTGAGATCTCCACCCAATTGCTATTGCTATTGACATAGCAATCTTTCCTTATCAGAAAGGTTATCTTCTGATAATCTGACCCCATTCAAGGTAACTCTTCAAGAAGTAGGCTGAGAAGGTAAAGCGTGAATAACAAACACCTATATGTTGTATTTGTAAGATAAATGGGCTTCACTTGAATATCTAAGTATGGAAACTGGGTTATAGCTATCAATATATTCCACAGCTCTGTAAGAAAAAATAATAAATGAAGGAAGATGTGCTATGTCTACTTAAAGTTCTCTCCAGATGAGAAGCCCTAAGGCATCTTATTAAAATTTATTTTTAAACTATACCCAGACCCTTTGCTTGCCATTTTATTTTCTATAAAGGATTATAATGCCTTTCTAAGGTATGTCATTCTGTCTGTAGTACATGGATACACACACATATCACAGGCACAAATATGCTCTTTCCAAACCAGCGTTAGAATTAATGAGAAGCTAAAACCAATCTAGTGAAAAAATCAGTAAAATTGGATTTTAAAAGCATTCCTGCAGTACCTATTAATTTCTGTTGGGAATGCAGAGATGTACAAGAGACAGTTTGCTTATCTCGTAAAAGGAAATTAGAGAGATAAGGAGATTAGGTAGTTCCCTGGCAAGTCCTTGTTTTGGATGCTGCCACGCCAGCCACTTTGTTGGAGTTCCCACTCACCTAGAAAACTTTGCCAGTGCCAGCTGTGAACTCAGCACTTTGGCCAAGGTTGATTTGCTTGGAGTGGACATATAAGTCGAAGACTGTCAACTGGCCAGCAGACAATGGGTGGCAGGGAAGGGCTGGCCAGTGGCATAACAGTGACCACCTTGATAATCAGATTTTCCCTACTGGAGATGAGCGGACAGCAGAGAAGGAAAAGCAGGGACAGGGACAGTGGTAGAGTCAGGGTGAAGAGAGACCAGTCAACCCCATTTCAGGAGAGGCACAGGTGCCCGCTGGGCAGTGTGTGGATGCCCAGACATGTACATTGTGTTTGTGTGAAGGGTGTCTGCTGGAATCCAGGTGACCTTCCTGTACCTGAAGGTGTTTGTTTCCAAGTCCCCGAGGCCTAGATGTGTGACCATCTCTCTTCTTCCTGGAGGCCAGATTGCGGGGATGCTCCTGGTTTCCATGAGACCTGGTTGAGATCCCTGTTTTTCTTTTTTTTTTTTTTTTTAAATTTTGTTTATTTATGTATATATGTATGTATGTATGTATGCATTGGCTGCGTCGGGTCTTCCTTGCTGCGCGCGGGCTTTCTCTAGTTGTGGCGAGCGGGGGCTACTCTTCGTTGTGGTGCGCAGGCTTCCCATTGCGGTGGCTTCTTTTGTTGCGGAGCACGCGCTCTAGGCGCGCAGGCTTCAGTAGTTGTGGCTCGCGGGCTCAGTAGTTGTGGCTCGCGGGCTCTAGAGCGCAGGCTCAGTAGTTGTGGCGCACGGGCTTAGTTGCTCCACGGCATGTGGGATCTTCCCGGACCAGGGCTCGAACCCTTGTCTCCTGCATTGGCAGGCGGATTCTTAACCACTGCGCCATCAGGGAAGCCCGAGATCCCTGTTTTTCTTAAGGTCATGGATTTTCTTACAGTAACTTTTTATAACTCAAAGTAACCTAAGGGAGGCCTGTGCTCCTTCCAAACAAAAGATTAAACTAACAAATCCAGGCCCAACAAGATAGCTATCCTGCAAGGCAGCACAGTACTTGTGTTTAGAGCAGAAGGAAAAGAAGCTGAAAACTGGGGGTGGCAGGGTGAGGGCTGGTTTCTGCTGGGAGATTTCAAACCTCTGAGATAGGCTCTAAAAGGCGTGGTGTGTGTCAAGAGTTTCCTAACCTAGCCGGGTACCGTCTAAGGAATTAAATAAAACCAAGTGGTTGTAATAAAAGCATCTTCCACCTACTGAGTTGAAGTCACATGTCCATATATCTACTCACACACACACACGCGCACACACACACATTTGGCATTTACTTGTCTTGCTCTCTCCATCATGAAACACTTCTCATTTCTTTCCATTTGTTCCTTACAGAGAAAATGTATAAAGGAGAAAGAAATCTAACAAAACAAGGAGAGGGTCATTGGGCTAACACCTTGCCTCATCCCAGATGCTTATGTTACCTCATTGGAAACTTACAAGAATTTATTGATGTTTCACCCCCTTTTATAGATAAATTAACGGAATCAGAATGGGTAAGTGATTTGCGCAGTATCACTCAAACGTTAAGGATACAGGTTTCTTTCTTTTTAATTAAAAATAAGGTAAAAACAAAAACTCAGATTCACAGAAAGATAGACAAGGTGAAAAGGCAGAGGGCTATGTACTAGATGAGGAACAAGATAAAACCCCAGAAAAACAACTAAATGAAGTGGAGATAGGCAACCTTCCAGAAAAAGAATTCAGAATAATGATAGTGAAGATGACCTAGGACCTCGGAAAAAGAATGGAGGCAAAGATCGAGAAGATGCAAGAAATGTTTAACAAAGACCTAGAAGAATTAAAGAACAAACAAACAGAGATGAACAATACAATAACTGAAATGAAAACTACACTAGAAGGAATCAATAGCAGAATAACTGAGGCAGAAGAACGGATAAGTGACCTGGAAGACAGAATGGTGGAATTCACTGCTGCAGAACAGAATAAAGAAAAAAGAATGAAAAGAAATGAAGACAGCCTAAGAGACCTCTGGGACAAAATTAAACACAACAACATTCGCATTATAGGGTCCCAGAAGGAGAAGAGAGAGAGAAAGGACCCAAGAAAATATTTGAAGAGATTATAGTCGAAAACTTCCCTAACATGGGAAAGGAAATAGCCACCCAAGTCCAGGAAGTGCAGAGAGTCCCATATAGGATACACCCAAGGAGAAACATGCCAAGACACATAGTAATCAAAGTGGCAAAAAATTAAAGACAAAGAAAAATTATTGAAAGCAGCAAGGGAAAAACGACAAATAACATACAAGGGAACTCCCATAAAGTTAACAGCTGATTTCTCAGCAGAAACTCTACAAGCCAGAAGGGAGTGGCATGATATACTTAAAGTGATGAAAGGGAAGAACCTACAACCAAGATGACTCTACCTGGCAAGGATCTCATTCAGATTCGATGGAGAAATCAAAAGCTTTACAGACAAGCAAAAGCAAAGAGAATTCCACACCACCAAACCAGCTCTACAACAAATGCTAAAGGAACTTCTCTAAGTGGGAAACACAAGAGAAGAAAAGGACCTACAAAATCAAACCCAAAACAATTAAGAAAATGGTCATAGGAACACACATATCGATAATTACCTTAAACGTGAATGGATTAAATGCCCCAACCAAAAGACATAGACTGGCTGAATGGATACAAAAACAAGACCCATATATATGCTGTCTACAAGAGACCCACTTTAGACCTAGGGACACATACAGACTGAAAGTGAGGGGGTGGAAAAAGATATTCCATGCAAATGGAAATCAAAAGAAAGCTGGAGTAGCAATACTCATATCAGAGAAAATAGACTTGAAAATAAAGAATGTTACAAGAGAGAAGGAAGGACACTACATAATGATCAAGGGATCAATCCAAGAAGAAGATATAACAATTATAAATATATATGCACCCAACATAGGAGCACCTCAATACATAAGGCAACTGCTAACAGCTCTAAAAGAGGAAATCAACAGTAACACAGTAATAGTGGGGGACTTTAACACCTCACTTACACGAATGGACAGATCATCCAAAATGAAAATAAATAAGGAAACAGAAGCTTTAAATGACACAATAGACCAGATAGATTTAAGTGATGTATATAGGACATTCCATCCAAAAACAGCAGATTACACGTTCTTCTCAAGTGCGCACGGAACATTCTCCAGGATAGATCACATCTTGGGTCACAAATCAAGCCTCAGTAAATTTAAGAAAATTGAAATCATATCAAGTATCTTTTCAGACCACAACGCTATGAGATTAGAAATCAATTACAGGGAATAAAACGTAAAAAAACACTAACACATGGAGGCTAAACAATACATTACTAAATAACCAAGAGATCACTGAAGAAATCAAAGAGGAAATCAAAAAAATACCTAGAGACAAATGACAATGAAAACACGACGATCCAAAACCTATGGGATGCAGCAAAAGCAGTTCTAAGAGGGAAGTTTATAGCTATACAAGCCTACCTCAAGAAACAAGAAAAATCTCAAATAAACAATCAAATGTTACACCTAAAGGAACTAGAGAAAGAAGAAAAAACAAAACCCAAAGTTAGCAGAAGGAAAGAAATCATCAAGATCAGAGCAGAAATAAATGAAATAGAAACAAAAAAAACCATAGCAAAGATCAATAAAACTAAAAGCTGTTTCTTTGAAAAGATAAACAAAATTGATAAACCATTAGCCAGACTCATCAAGAAAAAGAGGGAGAGGACTCCAATCAATAAAATCAGAAATGAAAAAGGAGAAGTTACAACAGACACTGCAGAAATACAAAGCATCCTAAGAGACTACTACAAGCAACTCTATGCCAATAAAATGGACAACGTGGAAGAAACGGACAAATTCTTAGAAAGGTATAACCTTCCAAGACTGAACCAGGAAGAAATAGAAAATATGAACAGACCAATCACAAGTAATGAAATTGAAATTGTGATTAAAAATCTAATAAGAAAACAAAATGGCTTCACAGGTGAATTCTATCAAACATTCAGAGAACAGCTAACATCCATCCTTCTGAAACTCTTCCAAAAAATTGCAGAGGAAGGAACACTCCCAAACTCATTCTATGAGGCCACCATCATCCTGATACCAAAACCAGACAAAGATGCTACAAAAAAAGAAAACTACAGACCAATATCACTGATGAATATAGATGCAAAAATCCTCAACAAAATACTAGCAAGCAGAATCCAACAACACATTAAAAGGATCATACACCATGATCAAGTGGGATTTATCCCAGGGATGCAAGGATTCTTCAATATACACAAATCAATCAATATGATATACCATATTAACAAATTGAAGAATAAAAACCATATGGTCATCTCAATAGATGCAGAAAAAACTTTTGACAAAATTCAACACTCATTTATGATAAAAACTCTCCAGAAAGTGGGCATAGAGGGAACCACCTCAACATAATAAAGGCCATATACGAGAAACCCACAGCAAACATCATTCTCAATGGTGCAAAACTGAAAGCATTTCCTCTAAGATCAGGAAGAAGACAAGGATGTCCACTCTCACCTATTCTTCAACATAATTTTGGAAGTCGTAGCCACGGCAATCAGAGAAGGAAAAGAAATAAAAGGAATACAAATTGGAAAAGAAGAAGGAAAACTGTCACTGTTTGCAGATGACATGATACTATACATAGAGAATCCTAAAAATGCCACCAGTAAACTACTAGAGCTAATCAATGAATTTGGTAAAGTTGCAGGATACAAAATTAATGCACACAAATTTCTTGCATTCCTGTACACTAATGATGAAAAATCTGAAAGAGAAATTAAGGAAACCCTCCCATTTACCGTTGCAAAAAAAGAATAAAATACCTAGGAATAAACCTACCTAGGGAGACAAAAGACCTGTATGCAGAAAACTATAAGACACTGATGAAAGCAATTAAAGATGATACCAACAGATGGAGAGATATACCATGTTCTTGGACTGGAAGAATCAATATTGTGAAAATGACTATACTACCCAAAGCAATCTACAGATTCAGTGAAATTCCTATCAAGTTACCAATGGCATTTTTTATAGAACTAGAACAAAAAATCTTAAAATTTGTATGGAGACACAAAAGACCCCGAATAGCTGAAGCAGTCTTGAGGGAAAAAAACGGAGCTGGAGGAATCAGACTCCCTGACTTCACACTATACTACAAAGCTACAGTTATCAAGACAATATGGTACTGGCACAAAAACAGAAACATAGATCAATGGAACAAGATAGAAAGCCCAGAGGTAAACCCACACACCTATGGTCAACTAATCTGTGACAGTGGAGAAAAGACAGACAGTCTCTTCAATAAGTGGTGCTGGGAAAACTGGACAGCTACATGTAAAAGAATGAAATTAGAACACTCCCTAACACCATACACAAAAATAAACTCAAAATGGATTAGAGACCTAAATGTAAGACTGGACACTATAAAACTCTTAGAGGAAAACATAGAAAGAACACTCTTTGACATAAATCACAGCAAGATCTTTTTTGATCCACCTCCTAGAGTAATGGAAATAAAAACAAAAATAAACAAATGGGACCTAATGAAACTTCAAAGCTTTTGCACAGCAAAGGAAACCATAAACGAGATGAAAAGACAACCCTCAGAATGGGAGAAAATATTTGCCAACAAATCAGTGGACAAAGGATTAATCTCCAAAATATATAAACAGCTCATGCAGCTCAATATTTAAGAAACAAACAACCTAATCCAAAAATGGGCAGAAGACCTAAATAGACATTTCTCCAAAGAAGATATACACATGGCCAAGAAGCACATGAAAAGGTGCTCAAAATCACTAATTATTAGAGAAATGCAAATCAAAACTACAATGAGGTATCACCTCACACCAGTTAGAATGGGCATCATCAGAAAATCTACAAACACCAAATGCTGGAGAGGGTGTGGAGAAAAGGGAACCCTCTTGCACTGTTGGTGGGAATGTAAATTGATACAGCCACTATGGAGAACAGTATGGAGGTTCCTTAAAAAACTAAAAATAGAATTACCATGTGATCCAGCAATCCCACTACTGGGCATATACCCAGAGAATAACATAATTCAAAAAGATGCATGTACCCCAATGTTCTTTGCAGCACTATTTACAATAGCCCGGTCATGGAAGCAACCTAAATGCCTATCGACAAACAAATGGATAAAGAAGTTGTGGTACATATATACAATGTAATATTACTCAACCATAAAAAGGAACACAGTTGAGTCATGTGTTGAGACGTGGATGGATCTAGAGACTGTCCTACAGAGTGAAGTAAGTCAGAAAGAGAAAAACAAATACTGTATATTAATGCATGTATGTGGAACCTAGAAAAATGGTACAGATGAACTGGTTTTCAGGGCAGAAGTTGAGACACAGATGTAGAGAACAAACGTATGGGCACGAAGGGGGGAAAGCTGTGGAGGGGTGGGGATGGTGGTGTGATGAATTGGGCGGTTGGGATTGACATGTATACACTGATGTGCATAAACTTGATGACTGATTAGAACCTGCTGTATAAAAAAATAAATAAAATAAAATTTAAAAATTAAAAAAAAAAATTTTATACTGCTCCTGACAGCCTCTTTCTAGAACATAACCCCTAACTAATTCATGGTCACTTACCCTGCAGTTTTCTATTTATAATAGTTTACAATTTTTGTGTATTTGTATTATAAATTATTAAATGACATCAAGGTTTTTATTTTGATGAGAGAATTTATGGAAAAACAAAAAAGATTAAAAAAACAAAAAAAACACAGAAAAACTCAGCATTTTCATATAGGACCGGTTCTTGTAGCAACCCTTGTGCTCGGGACCCAGGTCCTCTCATCATTTCCTCGTGGCTCAGGACCCACCACAGCCATACTTCACTCAGGCCAACTTCCTTCCAGTGACCTAAGATCTATGATAATGTTGACTCTCCAGACCCCACCTTAAAACTTACCTGCCGTGGGCTTCCCTAGTGGCGCAGTGGTTGAGAATCTGCCTGCCAATGCAGGCGACACGGGTTCGAGCCCTGGTCTGGGAAGATCCCACACGCCGCGGAGCGGCTAGGCCCGTGAGCCACAGCTACTGAGCCTGTGCGTCTGGAGCCTGTGCTCCGCAACAAGAGAGGCCGCGATAATGAGAGGCCCGTGCACCGCGATGAAGAGTGGCCCCCACTTGCCACAACTAGAGAAAGCCCTCGCACAGAAACAAAGACACAACACAGCCACAAATAAATAAATTAAAAAAAAAACAAAAACAATAAACTTACCTGCCGTATGCCTCTTTCCCTTGGATTCTTACTAAAAAATTGGTTGTGAAATAAGCAAATCAAACACTGAAGTATAAATGAATGAATGGTCAAAATACAGTTCCCTATTAAGAGTGCCTTTGCATTTTATCCTGGAGAAGCTGCTTGAGAACTAAGCATATCGCTGAGTGGGATTCACTTTAGCAGCTCAGAAGGTTCTTTAAAAATAGATCAGGCAGATCATTAGTTAGAGCCCGCAAAGTGACCCTGTTTATGAGTTCAGATTTATGTTTGACTTTTCCTTATAAATCCTAGAACACCCAAATACTAGACTCAAGGAGTATAATAAATGTTTTTTTTTTTTTTAGAATGGTTTTATTTTTTTTATTTTTTATTCTTTTTATTTTTTTATTTATTTATTTTTGGCTGTGTTGGGTCTTCGTTTCTGTGCATGGGCTTTCTCAAGTTGTGGCAAGTGGGGGCCACTCTTCATTGCGGTGCACGGGCCTCTCACTGTCGTGGCCTCTCTTGTTGAGGAGCACAAGCTCCAGACGCGCAGGCTCAGTAGTTGTGGCTCACGGGCCTAGTTGCTCCGTGGCATGTGGGATCTTCCCAGACCAGGGCTCGAACCCGTGTCCCCTGCATTGGCAGGCAGATTCTCAACCACTGCGCCACCAGGGAAGCCCTAATAAATGTTTTTGAAAGCCCATTTCATATTACAGCTTCAAGTATACCATCCTTTTTAAAAAGGTATAAATTAGTATTTGTGGACTTAATTTGAATTGAAAGTATATTTTGAATCCACCACAAAGGCTGGCTGACCACTGTTTTTCTTCTCAACATCCCTGGCCTTTTGTAGCAGTTCTTCAGTAGTATACAGGTACTTCCCCCCTGTACTAGCTTACAAGAATTATTAAATTTTCAGAAATGTTGTGAGCTGGTTGACCTTACATGGAAGGCTTGTAATTGGCCATGATGGGAATATTATACCACAGAAACTGGCAAACACTGCCCTTCCAGGTTTTATTTATTTATTTATTTACTATCACAGAACCAGTTTCTAAATTGTTAAACGTTTACCAACATACAACTGCCTATCTTCCTTCCTCCCTCCCTCCCTCCCTTCCTTCTTTCCTTTCTTCCTTCCTCACTCTTTCCCTTCCTCCTTTCCTTCCTTTTTTCCCCTCTTCTCTCTCTCTCCCCTTCCCTTTCTCATTTAAAAAAATATTTTCTCTGTCTTCTAATATTTCTAATATGTAGTAGGGGTTTTGACAGGCTCTTCACCAAAAAAAAAAATCTCATTTCATCATTATAACAGCTCTATACTATTTTAACTCAGTTTTTAAAAATAAAGAAACAGAGGCTCAGAAAATTTATATAACACCCCAAGGATACTACCAGTAAGTAGAAGTGGAATTGAAACACAAATTTGCCTTGTTTGAAAGCTCACATTCGTTCTTCAAACCTGTACTAAAACACGTACATACATATACATCCCCCAAACAAAAGCAAAAACAAAAACAAAAAACTGGGTTGGCAGTTCCCAGACTTACTCTGTCTTTAGATCTTGCCTTGAAAGATGTATTACTGGATAACAAAACTGTCCTGTAACATCCCCACCAGACTTCTGCTTCCAAAACAATGTATCAAAGTTAATAATGAGAATGGGAAGTAGCAACCTGCTTTGGCATTATCTAAGGGTGTAAGGTTCATGTAGAAGGTTTCACTACACATTGGAGAACATGAGCTTTCTTAGTCCAGGAGAGCTTGCCCTGTCTTGGCAAAGAATACTAAAGGAAGAGGTTACCAGATACCACTTCCATTCCCCACTAAAACTCCTGTCAAAATTCCAACTGGAAATACAACTTAGAGATGTTCAAGCTCTTTTTTCCCTCTGTTTAATCCTTCATCTCTGGGGGTTGCTTGTTTCCCTCTCTGGGCACTGGCTTACTAAAGGAATAGCTCCATAACTCAGCTCTTATAACACCAAATTCTGGTGAATCCAGGGCAGATGATTCAGAAACATCTGGATTTAGTTTCCTTGTTAACAGACATGGGATTAGAAATTAAGGGAAAAAGGTTTTGGCAAATGGTGTTTGGGGAGATTGTTGAGCCCCAAAGTCAAGGCAAAACCTAAAATAGAAACGGATGGATTCACTTACTCATTCATTCAACATACGCAGGTGCCTCCTGTGTGGCTGGCAGTATTCTAAGTGCTGGAAAACAGTAGTGAGCTAGGCAAGGCAAGACAGAAAATGACTTTGTAAACCTGGAAATCAACAGGATACTTTCAGATAGGGTTAAGGGCTGAGAAGAAAATAAAATAGTGTTTTTAACAGGGCCTTTGCCAAGAAGGTTATGAGTGGTGCTGCCATGTGGGATTGGGTGTTTAGGGAGTGTCCCCCTGAGAAGGGATGGTGGGAGCTGAGACCTCAACCACTCAGTGAAGCTTTGAGAGGTGTTTGAGGGGTCTTTAAAACTTAGTGATCAGTAAATCTCCTCAAGACTCTCATTCCCCCTTCCACACTTCTGCTACACATGTCTTTGTCAGCCTACCCTAGTTTTATTAATTCTCAGTCCACTTTTTCACTACTTTATTCTTCCTCCTGCATGCTAAATCTTCAGACTTCAAGTTCTGGTTCAAATGAGGCATATACACACACACAAATACATATATATATATTTTTTTTTTTCCCAAAAAACATGGATTTTTAGAGTCAGACTTGGTTAAAATCTTGGCTTTATCACTTAGTAGTATTATCTTAGATGTACATTTAATTGTGCATGATTGAAATGTACCATTTCATAAGTTTTAATGTTAAGTATACACCCCTCACAAAAGTCAGAATATAAACATACCCATTATCTTTAATGTTTCCTCATGATCCTTTGTAATACCTCCCTCATAATTCCCTCTCTACTCCCATCTCCAGGCAACAAATTATGTGCTTTCTTTCATCATAGATTAATTTACATTTCTCAGATTTTATTGGGGGGCCTGGTTTATTTCATTTAGCATAACATTTTGAAATCCATCCATTTTGTTCCATGAATCAATAGCTCATTTCTTTTTATTGCTGAGTAGTATTCTGTTATATAGATGAACTGTATTTTGTTTAAATCCATTCACATGTTGATGGACCTTTGGGTAGTTTCCAGTTGTTTGCCTATTGCAAATAAACTTCGATGAATATTTATATAGAACTCTTCTTATGGACATATGCTTTCCTTTGTCTTGGATAAATTACTAGAAGCAAAATGGCTGGTTTTCATGTTAGGTGTATGTTTTACTTTTTAAGAAACTGCCAAATTGTTTTCCAGAGTGGTTGTACCATTTTTAATTCCTACCAGCAGTGTATTAGAGTTCTAGTTGCTCTATGTCCTCACCAACTCTTGGTATGGTGAGTTTTTTCACTTTAGATAATTTAATAGGGTTGTAGTTGTATCTTATTATTCTTTTAATTTTTTAAAAATTGTATCTTATTATTATTTTAATTTAAAAAATTATTTATTTATTATATTTTATTTAGTTTTATTTAGTGGCCAGAGTCTTTCCAGGAATTATAGAAAATGAAAGGCAACCCACCTTTGTGTGTCAGGTTTTATGCTAAGTACTTTTGATGTATTATGTCTTTAATGCTCTCTTGTCATAGTTTTGTGAGGTAAACATGATTTTCCTCATTTTCGTATATGACAACTGAAGGACAAAATGGAGAGGTAGCTTGCCGAAGGGGACACAGCTAGAAAGTGGCAAAGCCAGAAAAGCTAGATAACATTCACTGCATATGTGTCAGTCACTACTTTAAAATATTAAGATGCAATTGTTTTATCCTCACATTAACCCTCTGAGGTTGATTACAGCATCTTACAGATGAAGATATGGAGACATACAGAGCTCAAGCGTCTTCCCCAACATCACACAGCTCCAGTTGGCAGTGTCAGGGTTCAAATCCAGGTCCCTTTGGTTCTAAAGTTCTTCTTCTGTTTTCTATAATTAATTGTGCCAAGGAAGGGAGAAAGTCTGCCGGAGAAGTTTCATGAGAGAGCGTACGTTTAGCCGGGATCACAAGAGAAATGTAAGCATTATTCCCCAGACTTGAAGAGAGATATTTGCAGGGATGGAGATTAAAGGCTGAGAAGGCTTATGGCAAAATGGGGATAAGAACACCATTTCCCCAGCCAACCAGCTGGGCTTGAAAGTTCAATTCTCGGAGGAACCGGAAAGTCAACCAACCGATGGAGATTCACACAAAAAAGTCAGGATGGGCATTTTGACCTAGGGAATCATTGAGGAAGCTGTCACACAAGGTCTTCACAGACAGCCAAATGGTTTCTCCATTTGCCACCAGGTGAAGATATAGCTGAGTAATTTTGGAACTTTCTCCTAGCGTAAAGGGAGATGCTGCTTCTACCTGGTTTGTATGACAGTTATGTTTTCAAACTCTTAATTTAAACTGATGTGATTTCTAAGCCTACATTAGCCACTTAGGAGTTATGTAACCTTGGGCAAATTATTTAAGCTCCCTGAGTCTCTGTTTTCTCATCTGGGAAGAGAGGATAATATTAACAGTTACTTCATCATTGCAGATCAATTGGGAGGAGATTGGGGCAAGCAGGGACTGGGGCAAGATATAACCTTTCCAATTCTAAGATTTTCTGGTATTAAATTTGAGAAAGTATTGAGTCTTTAATAATGGAAACCTGGGGTTAAAGGTACTGTTATTAAGTATATTGCCCAGCACAAAACTTACTATTCAGGCAGTGATCTAAGATAGATCCAATCTTTTTGCACTCAGAGAGAGAAGAAAGAAATCTAAGTTTATTGTGCACTTACTGTCAGGCAATATACTATGCACTTTATATTCATTATGGTATTTAATCTTGAAAAACCACATTTGGCCAACTTCATATCATTGTGCACATGAGAGAAATGATATATGAATACATGAGAAATAAAGAATTATTTCTTTTCCCAAATTGCAAAGCTGACAACTCGAGTATCCAAGATTTGAACCCACATTTGTCTAACTCCAAAGTGTGTGCTTATTACCCTGTGCTGCCTTCCAAGCTGGAAGCCAGAGGCTTGGCACCAAAGATCTGTTCTGAGAATAGACTGACTTCCCCCACCCAGACCCTGCTTGAACAAGCCCTGGTCTGAACTTGAAATAATCCACAGAGGACTGGCCTTCCAGGGGAGCTGGGTATTGTTCCTTAGCATTCCATAAACTATTTTCTAACCTGCCATATCCTGTCACTCCAGTTTCCTTCCCCCTGCTGATAACCGGGCAGACTGTGAGCTGCAGACCTAATGAACACATCACTTGTCTCTTTGTCGCATTGATACAGTGATCCTTGATAGAAAAGATTTATGGCAGTCCTATACTTGCCAGGAAGCATGTTCAGATATAGAGTGAAGTTTACTGACTCTCTTAAAAAACAAAACAAGAAATAAGTAAATAAAACAAGGGTAGCTGAAGAGCTTGGTCCACACCCTCTGGGATAGACACTTAGTGGTCCTCATGTGCAGGGGGTGTAAGTGACTTCCCTTTTCCTTCCTTCTTATCGCTTTCCTTTAAAGTGTGCTGGAAGCATTGCAAAGGGGAAAGTATAAACAATGTCAGGGGTGGTGCTATATTTAAAGGAAATTTAGGCCTTGCATCCTGTCCTTCTCTAAAAAATAAATAAACAAATCAACTCCCAAGAAAGTCCTGTACATCTTTTAACCTTGCCTGAGTGTCCTGGCTTATTTAAAGTTAGATAACCAGTTTAGCTCCTCAAACAATCTTAGAGCAGACTTTCTGACTTTCATATTTGAAATGAAAGGCACTAAATCCCAGCCCTCTGGACTAACCCTCTAACAAGTGTGTTTCTTATAATTCTAGGAATTTCTTCTTTAACACACCCCAAAAAGGTAACATAATAGGATTTGCCTTAGAATGATCTTCAAAGATGGAAAAGTAGTGGGAGCAAACAGGAGACCTCTGAGCGAAATCGTCTTATACCTATGTTTTGCTTGACTTTAATGGTACTTTTAAAAAGAGGTGAAACAGCATTTAATCATTTACAGATTTTGCATTTAAAAAACTGGACATTTGGGATTATTTTGAAAAAGTAGAAGATATGACAACATTGGACTCACAATTCCACCTGGTAACAATTAAATGAAGTTCATTAGCTGCTGTCCCCAGTAGGAGAAGTGAGCTTCTCTTGTGATCTGGTCTCACTCTCTCTGTGTCCAGCACTGAGGCCGAGGGTCAGTTGCTTCTTATGTCATTATGTTGCCTTAGCACTGTTGCAAAGACAGTATTTATTTTTTGAGACAGCAATTATTTTATTTAGTAAGTAATAAATAAAATAATTATTTCTTTTTCTATACCCATGTATCTATGAAAAAATGAGATCTTAAGAGTTGAACCAAGCTGTGTGATATTTTGTTTACACCTGACTCACCCTTTAATTTATGTCACCTGCCTTTCCCACTAGCATTTAACATGGCTACTCTTGATCCAGGCCAGTGTCCTCAATTAGAAGACCAGGAAACTGAGGTCTGAAGATAGATGGTGACTGGTCCAAGGTCAGGCACCAAGTCAGGCAAAATGAAAAGATAGCTATTCACATATTGTGGTTCTAAACTTATGTAGTACCACTTGCAGGAGATGTTTTGGAATTTTGTGGGGATATTTTGGTTGTCCTTATGAATGGGAGGTTCACTTGGAATTTAGTTGAGTAAAGCCTAGAGGTGCTAGAGAGGTTGTGAGAAGTTTAGGAATATGAATACAATCTAGCAAGAGAGAAAAGGAGAAAGGGACGGAGATGGGACCAAAAAATGGGAAGGCAGTGTTATGGAAGTCAAATGGCAAATATGTTTTAAGAAGACGAAGTAATCAGTTGTGTCAAATGCAACTCAAAGTTCAAGAAAGAAGTGAAAATTGTGAATTGGCCATTGGATTCGGCAAAATGGCTTTTCAGCTCTTTATTCCAAGTACTTTAAAATTTTCATCATCAGGTATCTTAGATTGGGATATTGAACATTTCAGTACTGAGCACTCAAGGTTTTTTTTTTTTTTTCTAAACATCTTTATTGGAGTATAATTGCTTTACAATATTGTGTTAGTTTCTGCTGTATAAGTGAATCAGTTATATGTATACATATATCCCCATATCTCCTCCCTCTTGCGTCTCCCTCCCACCCTCCCTATCCCACCCCTCTAGGTGGTCACAAAGCACCGAGCTGATCTCCCTGTGCTATGCGGCTGCTTCCCACTAGCTATCTGTTTTACATTTGGTAGTGTATATATGTCCATGCCACTCTCTCACATCGTCCCAGCTTACTCTTCCCCCTCCTGTGTCCTCAAGTCCATTCTCTACATCTGCGTCTTTATTCCTGTCCTACCCCTAGGTTCTTCAGAACCTTTTTTTTTTTTTTAGATTCCATATATATGTGTTAGCATTCAGTATTTGTTTTCCTCTTTCTGACTTACTTCACTCTGTATGACAGACTCTAGGTCTATCCACCTCACTACAAATAACTCAATTTCGTTTCTTTTTAGGGCTGAGTAATATTCCATTGTATATATGTGCCACATCTTCTTTATCCATTCATCTGTCCATGGACACTTAGGTTACTTCCATGTCCTGGCTATTGTAAATAGAGCTGCAATGAACATTGTGGTACTTGACTCTTTTTGAATTATGGTTTTCTCAGGGTATAGGCCCAGTAGTGGGATTGCTGGGTCCTATGGTAGTTCTATTTTTAGTTTTTTTAGGGAACCTCCACTGTTGTCCATAGTGGCTGTATCAATTTACATTCCCACCCACAGTGCAAGAGGGTTCCCTTTTCTCCACACCTTCTCCAGCATTTACTGTTTGTAGATTTTTTGATGATGGCCATTCTGACTGGTGTGAGGTGATACCTCATTGTAGTTTTGATTTGCATTTCTCTAATGATTAGTGATTTTGAGCACCTTTTCATGTGCTTCTTGGCCATGTGTATATCTTCTTTGGAGAAATGTCTATTTAGGTCTTCTGCCCATTTTTGGATTGGGTTGTTTGTTTTTTTTGATATTGAGCTGCATGAGCTGCTTATAAATTTTGGAGATTAATCCTTTGTCAGTTGCTTCATTTGCAAATGTTTTCTTCCATTTTGAGGGTTGTCTTTTTGTCTTGTTTATGGTTTCCTTTGCTGTGCAAAAGCTTTTAAGTTTTATTAGGTCCCATTTGCTTATTTTTGTTTTCATTTCCATTTCTCTAGGAGGTGGGTCAAAAAGGATCTTGCTGTGATTTGTGGCATAGAGTGTTCTGCCTATGTTTTCCTCTAAGAGTTTGATAGTGTCTGGCCTTACATTTAGGTCTTTAATCCATTTTGAGTTTATTTTTGTGTATGATGTTAGGGAGTGTTCTAATTTCATTCTTTTACATGTAGCTGTCCAGTTTTCCCAGCACCACTTATTGAAGAGGCTCTCTTTTCTCCATTGTATGTTCTTGCCTCCTTTATCAAAGATAAGGTGACCATATGTGCGTGGGTTTATCTCCAGGCTTTCTATCCTGGTCCATTGATCTGTATTTCTGTTTTTGTGCCAGTACCATACTGTCTTGATTACTATAGCTTTTTAGTATAATCTGAAGTCCAGGAGCCTGATTCCTCCAGCTCCATTTTTCTTTCTCAAGATTGCTTTAGCTATTCGGGGCCTTTTGTGTTTCCATACAAATTGTGAAATTTTTTGTTCTAGTTCTGTGAAAAATGCCCTTGGTAGTTTGATAGAGATTGCACTGAATCTGTAGATTGCTTTGGGTAGTATAGTCATTTTCACAACGTTGATTCTTCCAATCCAAAACATGGTATATCTCTCCATCTGTTGGTATCATCTTTAATTTCTTTCATCAGTGTCTTACAGTTTTCTGCATACAGTTCTTTTGTCTCCTTAGGTAGGTTTATTCCTAGGTATTTTTTGTTGTTGTTGCAATGGTAAATGGGAGTGTTTCTTTAATTTCTCTTTCAGAGTTTTCATCATTAGTGTATAGGAATGCAAGAGATTTCCATGCATTAATTTTGTATCCTGCTACTTTACCAGATTCATTGATTAGCTCTAGTAGTTTTCTGGTAGCATCTTTAGGATTCTCTATGTATAGTATCATGTCATCTGCAAACAGTGACAGCTTTACTTCTTCTTTTACAATTTGGATTCCTTTTATTTCTTTTTCTTCTCTGATTGCTGTGGCTAACACTTCCAAAACTATGTTGAATAATAGTGGTGAGAGTGGACAACCTTGTCTTGTTCCTGATCTTAGAGAAAATGGTTTCAGTTTTTCACCATTGAGAACTATGTTGGCTGTGGGTTTGTCATACATGGCCTTTACTGTGTTGAGGTAAATTCCCTCTATGCTTACTTTCTGGAGGGTTTTTATCATAAATGGGTGTTGAATTTTGTCAAAAGCTTTTTCTGCATCTATTGAGATGATCATATGGTTTTTCTCCTTCTATTTGTTAATATGGTTTATCACACTGATTGATTTGCATATATTGAAGAATCCTTGCATTCCTGGGATAAACCCCACTTGATCTTAGTGTATGATCCTTTTAATGTGCTGTTGGATTCTGTTTGCTAGTATTTTGTTGAGGATTTTTGCATCTATGTTCATCAGTGATATTGGCCTGTAGTTTTCTTTCTTTGTGACATCTTTGTCTGGTTTTGGTATCAGGGTGATGGTGGCCTTGTAGAATGAGTTTGGGAGTGTTCCTCCCTCTGCTCTATTTTGGAAGAGTTTGAGAAGGATAGGTGTTAGCTCTTCTCTAAATGTTTGATAGAATTCGCCTGTGAAGCCATCTGGTCCTGTGCTTTTGTATGTTGGAAGATTTTGAATCACAGTTTCAATTTCAGTGCTTGTGATTGGTCTGTTTATATTTTCTATTTCTTCTTGGTTCAGTTTCGGAAGGTTGTGCTTTTCTAAGAATTTGTCCATTTCTTCCAGGTTGTCCTGGAATATAGTTGCTTATAGTAAATCTCATGATCCTTTGTATTTCTGCAGTGTCAGTGGTTACTTCTCCTTTTTCATTTCTAATTCTATTGATTTGAGTCTTCTCCCTTTTTTTTCTTGATGAGTCTGACTAATGGTTTATCAATTTTGTTTATCTTCTCAAAGACCCAGCTTTTAGTTTTATTGATCTTTGCGATTGTTTCCTTCATTTCTTTTTAATTTATTTCTGATCGGATCTTTATGATTTCTTTCCTTCTGGTAACTTTGAGGTTTTTTTGTTCTTCTTTCTCTAATTGCTTAAGATGTAAGGTTAGGTTGTTCATTTGAGATGTTTCTTGTTTCTTGAGGTAGGATTGTATTGCTATAAACTTCCCTCTTAGAACTGCTTTTGCTGCATCCCATAGGTTTTTGGGTCATTGTGTTTTTATTGTCATTTGTTTCTAGGTTTTTTTGATTTACTCTTTGATTTCTTCAGTGATCTCTTGGTTATTTAGTGTCACTTAAGTTTTTAATCTGGGGAACTGTGTCCTTCTGTTCTAGAAATTATTCTCATATTATTTCATTATTTTTCATCCCTTCCACTTTCTCAAATCATTCCTTATGGAATTCTTAGTATTCAGGTGTTCAACTTTCTCAATTGATTTTTAAATTGTGTTTTCTTTGCCAGTCTCCATTTTGGTATATTTGGTTCTACCCCTGGGAGATTTGCTCAACTCAACTTTTTAAAGAGAAAGGGAAGGCAGGGTTGGCCAGCTGGCAAAGAGAAGAACCTCGTGGATACGGTTGTTTCACACACAGACATTAAAACAATCTCTTCCACCCTTATACTCAGATCTGTATTTTATAAGAAGATGCACATAGTATTTGGCACTTTCCAGTAGGATTTCGAAAGCCTTAGGGGAAAGCATGCCTTGAGGGTAAGGGTAAGTGCCTGAGTGATTTACTTGTCTTGTGACCATAAGTCGAAGAAAACTTCTACCAATACTATGCTAAATCCCGAGGTTCCTGTTGGTCTCAGAAGAATTTGAGAGGCTGCAGGGCTTGGTTCATTTTACTATGGGTTACACTCCTACTGATAAGAAAGACACAATTGGAGTAGTTGTATCCCCAAATTCCTTTAATTTTTTGTGTTCAGTGGGCCCCAAACTCCAACTTCTTGTTATCACACCTGTTCCCTGTACATTTGACTCTTTGTCTCCTACTCTATTTGATTTTTTCTAGATTTAAAGTTTTTTGATTCTATAATGTTACCGTCTCTTAAAGTGCTGAAATGTTATGGTTTGAGTCCATAATTTTACATAGCCTCTTCCACTGTGTGCTAAGTACCCTGGGAGACTTAGGGACAGAAGATATGATCTCTACCTGCCAGCTTTATGAACAAAATAAAAGAATAAGGAAGGAGAAAGGCAGCATACAACACACAAAATTGTGCTCTAAATTTAACGTGGCAAATATGTTTTTTCTTGCATGTCACTGCAATGGGATCTTTAGAGGCTACTTTGAGTGTGTATTAAGAAATTCATGTTGAATCATATCTCAGTTCAAGGTGAAGAAGTAACGCATTTGATTAGAGATATCAGTCTTTGGCACAGAATGGAGGAATAGCATGTTTTTCCTTTTGCACTTATCTACCATTCTCTAAATGCTTTAAGAATTTTTGGGAGAGAGAGAGAGTGAGAGGGGGAGAGAGAGAGAGAGAGGGAAAGAGAGAGAGAGAGAGAAAGGGAAAGAGAAGGAGAAAGAGAAAGAGAAAGCGAGAGGGAGAGAGAGGGAGATCAGTGTAAAGCGGATCAGTCAAACATTTCCTTTTGTAGGTGGTAAGATTTTGCTGTGAGGACAAATGCATGAATGACATCCCAGGGGAGGAGAACAGGAAGAAAGAGCAAAGATGTATGACTGTTTTATGCCAAGGCTTCATCAGCATAACCATTAGCATCCAGGACCCTGACCTCTGGTCCTCCAGCTCCACCAGTCATTAGCTGTGAGTCCTAATGCAAATCATGGCTTCTTTCTCAGTCTGAATTGTCTCTCATAAATGACAATTTTATTTCTGATCCAATATTGTGATTCATAAAATGACGAAAGATAGCATCATGCAATGTTGTGTTCCCCAAAGAGTTTTTTTGTGAAATTTTATGTTCATTAGATGTTCACGGTGTTATCTGAAAAAGCATACTGTGATCACGTTAATTTAGGAAGTACTGGCCAAGCAAAACTAAGCTGTATTATTTAGGACACTTTAGAGTCATTAATATGTCAATGATATCATGAATTTTATGGGTGAAATATTATATGCAGAAATAACCAAGGTATTTGATCACAGAACTTTTTACGTAGATGGTAACAAGGGGGCTGGTGTTGATGTGTTGCGGATCCTGGTAATCATTTTCTGAACACCTGGCACTGGGCCGGACACTGTGAAGAGCAACAAAAGGAGTAAATGTACAGATGAAACATGGATGGTGAGTCCTATAGACAGGCTTTGAATCCCAGGGCTGCAAGTGGGTGATCTTGAAAAAGTTGACTGACATTTTTGAGTCTCAATTTTCTTATTTATGTAGCAGTGATAATAAGATCTACTTTGTGTATTGTTGTTAGGATATATGGAGACAGAAAATATGACCTAAGTCATATGGTACCATATTCCTGGTACTAAGTAGGTGCTCAATAAATGTTAGGTCTTTTTTTTACTTCCTTCCTACCATGTAATTTTGTACTTTAGTGAGGGAAAAATGGCAGTGGGGCTGATGGCAAATGGGATGTGGGACTGGTAAATATCAAGTTTTTTAATGTTTTGTGCAAAGCAATAAGGAAGGGGAGAAACTCTCCTTTTCATACCAAAACATTGGTCTGAGGGAGGGGGTCAAAAGCAAAATTTCTGTACCACAGGGTGACCAGATGTTTACACAGTTTTTGCCTGCAGAGGATCACAAATCCTGTATAAACATTTGGTTTCATCTTTTTGAAGTGGCAATAAGAAGAAAGTGCTAGAAATCAGATTTTGGCTGTGGTTGCAGAAGAGCAGAGGTACCAGATCAGCCTGTCATGATGACTTATCCTTTCTCACATCCGATTCCATCTGAATTTTCCTACCCATAACATCCTTCTTTAGAAAGAACTTCTAGACTTGTTGACAAACAAGCAAGAGAAAGTCCACCCAAGCTTGGTGCATCTGGATCTGTACAAGCTCGTGCTGATCTTCATTTCTCTTGGTGCAGGCATGGCCAGTACTACATAGAGTGGACAGCTAACCCAATAGCAGCCAGTATCTAATAACTCGCAAGGAGGTTTGATATCAAGGGGTGATTGACGGTTACCAAATACCAATCAAACTGGCTTCGTTTGTAAGCGGGGCTAACAGGAAAAGAAATTGGCCAGCCAAGGGAGAATAGAGCAGATAAGCAAACAGAAGACATGCTTTTGTGTGTGGGCATGTGTGTGGCTCCACTGAGTTCCTGTATTTTAAATGAAAGAAATATAAGTAGCATGTGGAGTTCACTAATCCTTCTTCCTCAGTATTCCCAGCCTATTCTTTACAAAAGTCTTCCTCCCAGCCAAAAGTTAGGACAAAGCTTAAATATCCCATTGCTCATTTTTCTTTAAAGCTTAGAGCTTGACTTCTATTCTTTCAGCCCCAAGGTGAGAAGGGGTCCCTGAGTTGGTTATCCAGGAAGGTTTACTTCAAAGTGGCTGAGAGATGAAGATCAACATGAGTTTGTACAGATCCAGACGTGCCAAGCTTGGGTGGACTTTCTCTCGCTTGCTTGTCAACAGCTTTGATGCTGTGCCAGGTAAAGCTATCTGTAGCCATTAGCTACTTTGATGACATCAGACAAGCATTACCTGGCAACATCAGCCAGGTAACTCAGGTTAATCTTGGAGGATCCTCTGAAAAATTCATTTTGTATGGTTTGGGGGCTTAATTAAAATTTGCCAGTCTAATATTTATCTTTCAAATGAGGTCAAGAATTATATCATAATCCTTTTCTTTTTTGCAAAGCCACAGATCCTTCAAGCTAAGGACCAATGCCAGCAATTAATATTTTTTGCAGAGTTTTTGTTGGGGCCCTCCACGTTTCAGTGGCTCTGGAACTAAGAGGAGTAGGCGCTGGCCTGGGATTGATGAATCTCAGGTTTTAAGCCATGCTCTGCCACTAACTCTCTCTGTCACTTGGAGCAAATGCTTTCTCATCTCTCAGCCTTCATTTCCTAAATTGAATAGTATTTAGATATTGGAGCTAAAAGTCTTCTCTAGAAAGCAGGATGTTCAACTTTCTTCTCTTTGCAAGTGAGGAAACTGAGGGTTTGTGCAGCGAGCTCTTGCTGGGATCTAGGGGGTGCTCACCAGCACGTTTTTGCCACTCAGCATTCAGTTCCCATTCTTCCAGAAATAGCACTCTGGTTTCCTTTGGAGAAGCCCCCACTCCCCTCAGTCTCTATCCATTCAAAAGGGGCGCTAGCTCTGGGGGCAAAGGGTTCCACATACTTAGTGATTTGTTGAGGAGTAGGTCACAACTCAAGTCCGGTTAATCAGACACAATGGAATTCAATTAGAAACCTTTTCATTGGGAATTGTTGGAAAAAAGAGATGCGTATTTTCTATGGGGATGATTGAGAGTAAAGGTGAAGTGAATGAAAACCATGCTTCAATCATGGGAGGAAGCTCTGCTTCAAAATGGGGCCAAAGAACAAGTGAGAGAGCATGGTCTGGGAGGAAAACTGAGTCCTGTAGATAAAACTTGAGTCCCTGGACCTGCCATGTCCTAAGCTAGATGGCGGAGCCAAACAACCCTCATTCGAGTCACAACTCTGACACTAACAAGCTATGTGACATCCTTGGGCAAGTCACTAGATCTCTATGTCTCAATCACCTCATCTGTAAAATGAAGCTAATGAATGGAAACCTACCTCCTGAGGTCGCTGTGAGAAGTGAATGATTCCGTGTGTGTGTGTCTGTTTAGAGTAGGGCTTGCCATATAGTGAGTACTACGTGACTGTTTATTAACAGTATTATTACTGCTCTTGATATAACTGGACTTTTTAGTTATATGTGCCAGTAAATCCCATCCTTTTTTGAGCCAGAATGTTCTCAGACAAAATTGATTAGTCATCAGGTTAGCGGCGGATCTTAAAACCAGGTCTCTGACACCCATTCCAGACAAATTGTTTCCCTGTCGCCGCAACCATGTCATAAGTTACAAGGCATAAAATTAGGCTATTGGATTAGACAGAGGATCAGTCTCTTCACTCTTTGAGTTTATTGAATTACATGTCAATTAATGTTAAATACTGGGTATTCAATTCCAGGAATTATTGATTTTGATTTCATTAAGTGTAATAATATTATTGTGTTTCACAGGGAAATGGTCTTTTTTTTAGATACACACTCAAGTACATAAAAGCCAATGTTATAATATCTATAATTCATTTTAAAATAATTTAGCAAAAGCCAGAAAACAAGATGAAACAAATAGGATAAAATGCTAGCAACTGTTATCCAACTGAGTGATGGATAATTTGGGGTTCATTATAAAATTCTCTCAACTCTTCTGTATGTTTGAAAAAATTTATAATATAAATTCTGATTACAACTGCTGGCTAAATTATATGTTTTCTATACTTGAATGTAGGAAGCATAAGGTCAAGGTTTGCCTTATTTATTGTTGTATCCCCGTAGCTGTACTATGGTACATGCTTAATAAATATATAATGAAAGATGAACAGGTTAGGCCTTGTCAGTTGAGAAGGAGGACCCTTAGGCCAGGTGTAACTAAGCTGTGGGTGCTCTGCTGTATCCTCTCATCACCAGTCATTCTGTGCATCTCGATAGCTTCTGACTGCAAGCATCTGGGACTCCCCTCTTAAAGACTGTCCTCTGGGCACTCAGCATTTGCATGGGACTGGCTAGAAGAGCTGGGAAGTTGACACCTTTCAAGTGTAACCCTGAGCAGATGATTAGCAGAAACTGGAAGATAAATATTTTAGTTTCCTTGCCTCTCAAGTGGAACCACTCTGAGGCTTCTTCCACATTCTCTCCCAAAGGTCGCCAGTGTAATTCAGCCCCACCTGCCCATAGCGGTAACCTGCTCATTAACACACCCCTTATTGGATTACTTCCCTTCTCCTTCTTTCATCTGCACTGTCTACCATTGCTTCTTGGGATCACTTCTGAAATTAACTACAGTGACCCTTGAACGACACAGGTTTGAATTGAGTGGGTCCACCTATAGGCATATTGTTTTCAATAGTAAATATACTATAAGATCTGCAGTTGGTTGAACCTGCAGATATGGAGCCATGGGTATGGAGGAACCTGCAGACACAGGAACTGTGCATATGTAGGGCCAACTATTAAATTATATGCAGATTTTGGACTGTGCAAAAAGCCAGTGCCCCAGCTCCACATTATTTAAGGGTCAACTATATTTGCCATAAAAATCCTTGTCTAAGATTCAACTACTAGGGGAAAAAAGAATGAGCCTAAACAAAGGCTTAAACACGGAGAGTAGGGAATGGACGGGAGAACCTTCTGGATAGATTGAACAGAAATTGGTCTCCCATTGGTGTGGGATTGTTAAGAGGCAGAAATTTCTCCCTGGGGGCATCCCATGGTCTATGCACGTTGGATCAGGTCACCTGGTTACCTGGACATTGGATGTTTGGGAAAACCCCTGTGCTCATTACCAGCTTCACTGTTTCTAGAAATAAATTACTCAGTTAATCCATTCTCAATCCCCTTTTCTGCTTTCTCCATGGAGATATTTCCTGGTGCTGGTTTTTGAATCACCAGCCAAATATCCTTTTCCTCTCTGCGTGGTGACTTTGCAGTACAGTAAAGACATATGCTCTTCACTGAGATCCAAGCCTAAATTCCATCCTGGCTTCTTCAAATGCCCTTGGATGAAAATAGACATTCCTTTCTCCTGCAATCTTCGTGTATTCTTATTCATTAGACATGCTGTGTTAAATCCATTAATAGAGCAGTTATGCCTATGAAGCTCCTAAATTGTAACCAATTCAAAATAAAGCCCTCATATCTCCTCCCTCTTGTGGCACATATGGGGATATGTGCATATGTATAGCTGATTCACTTCGTCATTATACAGCAGAAACTAACACACCATTGTAAAGCAATTACACTCCAATAAAGATGTTAAAAATAAAAAGATAAAGCCCTCATAAAATGAAACACAAAGAGGAGGAAAAAATAAAGTTGCCTTAGCTACTGATTGTCTGTGGGGTATAATATAATCTGCTCAGTGTGGCAATCAAGGACCTCAAAGACTCAAGCTCCAAAAACAGTGGGAAGGGTCAAACAGATCTAAATTTGATTACTGACTCTGCTTCACCACCCTCCTGTGAGGTTTTGATTCTATGCCCTGTGTTTTATTATCTCTCCAAACAAACAACAACACACACAATCCACAGTGACATTTCAATTCTTTTTTTCCCAGGCAAATGGGGAACTTACTTCTCGTAAGAGAACCATTTTAAAAGGGTGGTGAATCAAATGATACATTCTTATCTTACTTCATGTTTCCAAATACTCCCCCTGAGTTGTTACAAATCTAGTCATCCAAGTGTGAAGATTCAGTCATTCTCAACTTCTCTTGCTTAAACTTTTCGCAAAGGTCTCCTTAAATACTGTTGGTGCTATCTCCACAATGTTCCCGCAGACCTTTACCGTCTCTTATACTCCCACTTTCCCTGTCTATGAAGAGATGCCTTTTCCTACTGGTTGTATGATTTCAAAGGTTCTCCAACTGGTTTCCCTGCCTCCAATGTCCCTGCCCCCCTCACCAGCTGTCCCCACTCTGATTTTTTTCACCCTGCTGCCATGGAATTGCCCTACATATGGACCTTATATCAGAATCTGGTTCTCAAATATTCATTTGTCTGTCCACTGAATTATACTTTGTCTCTAGCTAACTACATCCTGCTTTATTTCTCTGTTCAGTACCTTGAGTCCTGTATTTTATCCTCACAAGTCCTGGAATGTTCCTTTAATTTTCCTGCCACTGTGCCTTGGCTGTTCCCTCCCCTGGATGCCCTTCTCAGATATGCATTTCTCAAAGTCTTCTATATCCTTAAGGTGTAGCTCACATTTTATTCCATCCCCAAATAGTCGGAAATTTTTCTTTAGTCACAAGACTACAGTACATAGTTTCTCTGTAATAACATTTACTATCTTGATTTGAAATTATTTCTTTTTTTCTGTTTTCTTCATTTGCTGGTGAGATTTTAGAAGGCAGCTACTGTTTTATTCATTTCAAAAATCACCCCTTGGTCCTTAGAACTGTGCTGTGTACACAGTAGGGGCTCAATCAGTGTAATCCCCAAGAACAATTATGGGGGAAGGTGGAGTTTGGCTCTTAGAAATATAAATGACAATTAAGTAATACTGACACTTCTGTTTTCAATCTCTTCTTTGAGAACCAACAGTTATGTTTTGATAGGAAAAAACAGAACTTCCAAGCATCTACTGTGGTAGGCTGGTAGGACTCTCAATGATCCCTACTTCCTGGTATTCATGTACTTGGGTAATCCTGTCTGTTTGAGTGCGGCTGGATCTCAGGACTCACTTCTGATGAATAAAATATGGCAGAAGTGATGTGATGACACTTCCATGACTAGGTTACCAAAAGGCTATGATTGCCAGCACTCTCCCTTTTGCTGGCACTCCCTTTTGTCCTCTTGCTTACTTGCTGCCATGTTGTACCATGTTCTCTGGAGAGACCTACGTGGCAAGGAACCAAGGGAGGGCTCTAACAGCTTGCAAGAAACTGAAGCCTCAGTCCAACAACCTCTGAGAAGCTGAACCCTGCCAACAACCATGTGAGTGAGCGCAGAAGCAAATCTTTCCCAGTTGAGCCTTGGGATGACTGCAGGCTTGTGAGAGATCCAGAGCCAGAGGACCCAGCTAATCTGTCCCAGATTCTTGGCTTACAGACTGAAATAATAAATACTATTGCTTTAAGCCATTATGTTTATCAGTAAGTATTTATGCAGCAATAAACAACCAAGACATCTATCTTTGAAAATCTGACCACCATCTTCAGGCTATCAGGATGTACCTTCTTATTGATAGATTGCCAGTGGCATCGATTTACATTGTCTTTCTATCCCCTCTAAGTCTTCTGGGGCTTTGTATAAAAATCCTTAGCTCCTAAACAGGGCTTATCTGCATAGAGCTAAGACAGAACTATATAAAGCTAGGACTTTAACAGATAAGAACTTAAAATAAAAAATAGTGAAAAAATGTCAATTATGGATTGCCTACTGGTTCATGCATTTATGTGGTGTTAAATATTGTTTTTTCAATTCTACAAATAAGGAAAACGAGAATCAAGTTAAGACATGTACTCAAGGTTATCATCTAGCAAGTACTGAAGTTAGATATCAAGCCCAGATGTGCATATTGTCAAAACCAAGCTCTTGTCTCGAAACCAAAGTTCTCAACTGTACCTGTTCATTGTAATCACCTGAGGAACATTAAATAAACTTGGAGAGATTCTGATTAATTCTTCCGGGAAACAGCCTGGGCATTGGGATTTTTTAAAAGCTTTCCAGATGATTCTAATATGTATTCAAATTTGAGAACCACTAGACTATACATAGACCCTCCCAAACTGCATTCTTTCCCAGTGGAATTTAACCACACTCTGTGTTTGCTCCCAATTCCTGAATTTGAAATTAAGCCACTTGTATCCTTGTGGAAAAGGACAAAAATTCATCAAGACAAAAGCATTTGTTGAATACAAGCCGTGGGGAGAAATGTTCTAGGTGAAGAGGAAATAGAGAGGAGAGAAGCTCTGACCTTGAGTTACACTGACTTTGAATAAAGGAGATTTTATTACATACCAGGAAACTGATCAGCAGTTTTCCCCACATCTTATATGGCTACACTATTTACTCGGATTTCACTTGTCCTTGAATAATGGTCATTTCCCTTGAATGGTAGTAATTAGAGTTGGAAGCGAACCTAGAATTCCATTATTTTTTATACAAAGAAACTGAATCTTAGGGGAAGTGATTTGCTAAAGGCCACACAGAGAATTAGTGGCAGAACTGAGTTTAGTCTAAATATTTATACTCTTTGCTCAAATGTCTCCTTATCAAAGAATCCTGCCCTGATCACTATGTATAAAATAGCAGCCATCCCCCAGCATTCTCTATTCCATTTACTCTACTTTTTCCACAGCTTTTATCATATATTTTATTCAATTATTTATTTCTGTCTCTTCCCCTTACCTCACTAGAATGAAAGCTGCACAAGGGCAGGATCTTTATCTAGTTTATTTGCAGCTGTATCCTTAATGCCTGGTGGCCTGAAGGAGGCCCTCAGTAAGCATTAGCTAATTAAATACAGAATAACTAGTCAAATATTCAAAGATGAACCATCCTAAGAGTTAATAAACTCAGCATCAAAAAATACAATAAAGTAAGGGTTGGGGTACCACTTAATGGGGATAGAGAAGGTGGTATCCAAATACAGATGAGAAATTGAATCTGGTAAATTCTAAATCCCTTCCAAAACTGAGATTCCTCAATGTAAAAAATTAGGTCTCCAAAAAAAAAAAAAGACCCAACTCATGGTTGCTATAATTTTCATGGATTATTTGAATAAGTGTTTAATTCATTCAATATTTACATTCATTCAAGACATATTTACACCACGTAAATGCATGAACCAGTAGAGAGCCTGGCTGTGCATGTTGGGTACAGTTGTTGCATAAAGGATGCAAGACTATAGTTACTATCTTGTGCCTGTCTCTCCACTCCTGATTATCCATCTTCTTCTGTCTCCTTACTTTCAAGTGTTCCTTCACTATTTTAGAAAGCCAGATTCATCCTAAATATTGGGATATGTAAGAGTACATTTGTGGCATTATTTTATAGCGCGTGAGGTTCTGACCTTCTTTGCAAAACAACTCAAGAAAGAGGAAACTATGTACCATGACTCTCTAAGGTCACACTCTTTCTAAAATGAAGCAAAAGAAGGCCATGCCAGAACTTCTATCTTTTTTATTTCTTGCCCTCAGGTGCCTTAGAGCTATGATATAAACCTAAAAATTTAGTGAGTTGCTGGTAAGGCATTAAAAGATCGGAAAAGGTTCTTGTCACTTGTCCTGAAGTATTAAACTCTCCTTGGAATTGTTTCAGTTGTCCATCATTCTCTATTATCCACTCTGGAAGAAAGACTAGAAATAGTTATTTGTATTTTAAACCACCAAACCTGACCCTTGTTTAGGGTCCTCACTCCCAGGCATTTAACTCACATAATTTTTTAAAGTTTTTATCAGCAAATATCATCAATGTGCCACAAATACTGTGTTGGACCTTGTGATTATAATGAATGACATTTAGAAAAATCAGCTTTATAGAAATATAATTCACATACTATACAATCCACCCCATTAAAAGGTAAAATTAAATGGTTTTTAGTGTATTCACAGATTGTATAACTCTTACCACTATCTTAACTCCAAAAATTTATAATCTTGAAAAGAACCCTCTACTCTTTAGCTGTTTGTCTCCTTTTGTCCCTTCCCACAAGTTCCTGACAAACACTAATCTATGGATTTTTCTATTTTGGACATTTCATATAAATAGAATCATATAATATGTAGCCTCTTTTGTCTGGCTTGTTTCATTTAGCATGTTTCAAGGCTCATCATTGTTGTAGCACTACAGCTACTTAACTCTTTTTAAAGCCAGATAATATTCCATTGTATGGATATTACATATTTTGTTTATCCGTTCATCAGCTGATGAATATTTGGGTTGTTTCCAATTTTTGGCTGTTATAAATAACTTCGCAGTGAACATTGTGTACACGTTTTAATGTAGACATGTTTTTAATTTCCTTGGGTATATACCTAGGAGTACAAGGGCTGGGTCACGTAGTGACTCGAACTTTTTGAGGAGTTGTCAAACTGTCTTACTGAAGGGCTGAACCATTTTACATTTTTAGCAGCAATGTATGAAGCTTCCATGCTCTTCACGTTCTCACCAATATTTGTTAGTGTCTATCTGATTATAGGCATCCTAATGGGATCATGAAGTGGCTGGCATCTCGTGCTTTCGATTTGCATTTCCCTAGTAACTAATGACGTTGAAAGTCTTTCTGTGTGCTTATTGGTCATTCGCTTATCTTCTTTTGGTACATGTCTATTCAGATCCTTTGCCCGTTTTTAATTGAGTTACTTGTCTTTTTATTGTTGAGTTGTATGAATTCTTTATATATTTTGGTTATAAGTCCCTTATCAGATATATGATTTACAAACTTTTTTTCCCCATTATTTGAGTTGTCTTTTCACTTCCTTGGGTTGTCTTTTGGAGGACTTTTTTTTTTTTTTTTTTTGATCAAGTTCAATTTATATATTTTTCTTTTGTTTATTTTGGTTTTGGTGTTATATCTAAAAGTCTATTGCCTAGTCCATGGTAACAAACATTTATTCCTATGTTTTTTTCTGAGTGTTTTGTAGTTTTAGCTGTTACATTTAGGCCTCTTACATATGGTCCACTTTAAGTTAATTTTTTTTACAAGTAGTGAGGTAGGAGTCCAGGTTTATTTCTTTGTATGTGGATATTTAGTTTTCCCTCCACCATTTGTTGAAAAAGACTGTTTTTTCCTTGTATTGACATTCTTATCGAATATGAATTTATTATAAATATAAGGGTTTGTTTCTGGACTCTTGATTTTATTCCATTCATTTCAATGTCTATCTTTATGCCAGTATCACACTGTTTTGATTACTGTAGCTTTGTAATATTTTGAAATCAGGAAGTGTGTGTCCTCTAAATTTGTCTTTCTTTTTCAACAGTGTTTTGACTCCCCAGGACCACTTGCAGTTCCATATGAATTTTATTTTATTATTAAATTTTTAAATTTTTGTATTTTATACAATTTTGAAAGGTTACTTTCCATTTACAGTTATTACAAAATATTGGCTTTATTCCCTGTGTTGTACAATACATCCTTGAGCCTATCTTGTACCCTGTACTTTGTATCTCCCACTCCTCCACTCCTACATGCGCACCCCCTACACTGATAACCTCTAGTTTGTTCTCAATATCTGTGAGTCTGCTTCTTTTTTGTTACATTCACTGGTTTGTTGTATTTTTTAGATTCCACATATAAATGATATCATACTGTATTTGTCTTTCTCTGTCTGACTTATTTCACTTAGCATAATGCCCTCCGAGTGCATCCATGTTGCTGCAAATGGCAAAATTTCATTCTTGTTTTATGTCTGAGTAGTATTCCATTGTATGTATATGTGTGTGTGTGTGTGTGTGTGTGTGTGTGTGTGTGTGTGTATAATCACATCTTCTTTATCCATTTATCTGTTAATGGACAGGTTGTTTCCACATCTTGGCAATTGTAAAAAATGCTGCTATGAACATTGGGGTGCATGTATATTTTTGAATTAGTGATTTTGTTTTTTTTCAGATATATACCCAGAAGTGGAATTGCTGGGTCATTTGGTAGTTCTTTTTTAAATATAATTATTATTGGAGTATAGTTGATGTATAATGTTGTATTAGTTTCAGGTATACAGCAAGTGAATCAGTTATACATATACATATATCCACTCTTTTTTAGATTCTTTTCCCGTATATGCCATTACAGAGTATTGAGTAGAGTTCCCTGTGCTATACAGTAGCTCCTTATTAGTTATCTATTTTATATATAGTAGTGTGTATATATCAATCCCAATCTCCCAATTCATCCCTCCCTGCCCTTACCCCCTGGTAACCATAAGATTGTTTTCTACATTTGTGACTCTATTTCTGTTTTGTAAATAAGTTCATTTGTACCCTTTTTTTAGATTTCACATATAAGCAATATCATATGTTATTTGTCTTTCTCTGTCTGACTTAACTTCACTCAGTATGACAATCTCTAGGTCCATCCGTGTTGCTGCAAATGGCATTATTTTGTTCTTTTTTTGTGGCTGAGTTATATTCCATTGTACATATGTACCACGTTTATCCATTCCTCTGTCGATGGACATTTAGGTTGCTTCCATGTTCTAGCTATTGTAAATAGTGCTGTGATGAACATTGGGGTGCATGTATCTTTTCGAATTATGGTTTTCTCTGGATATATGCCCAGGAGTGAGATGAATTTTAGAATTAGTGGTCAGTTTCTTCAAATAATGCATATGGGATTTTGATAAAGACTGTTGGATCTATAGATCAAATTGTTGTATACTGCCATTACAGCAATATTGTCTTCCAGTCCACAAACATAGCATGTTGTTCCATTTATTTAGGTCTTCCTTAATTTCTTCCAATGACGTTTTGTGGTTTTAGTGTACAAATTTTTTGTGTGAAATTGATTCCTAAGTATTTTGTTCTTTTTAATGCTCTTGTAAATGTGACTGTTTTTGTTGTTTAATTTTTGGATTTTTTCATTGCTAGTGTATAAAAATAAAATTGATTGTGTATATTAATCGCAGATCCTGCACCCTAGCTGAACTCATTTGTTACTTCTAATAGTTTTTGGAGTTTCTTTAGGATTTTCCACATAAGACATTATGTCATCTACAAATAGAGATTGTTTTACTTCTTCCTTTACAATCTGGATGTCTTTTTCTTTTTTTTTTTTAATCTACCCTAATGGCCCTGGCTTAAACCTTCAGTGCAATGTTCAGTAGAAGTGGCAAGAACAGACAATCTTTTCCTGTTCCTTAACTTAGGGGGAGAAGCATTCAGTCTTTGACTATTAAGCATGACGCTAGCTGTGGGTTATTAATAGATGTCCTTTTTAAGATTGAGAATGAAAGGTCCCTGCTATTCCTACTTTGTTGAGTGTTTTTGTCATGAAAGGATGTTGTTTCTGTTAAATAATTTTTATGTCTGTATTAAAATGATCATGTGGTTTTTGTCCTTTATTCTATTAATACAATGAATAATGCTGACTAATTTTCATTTGCTAAAGCAACTCTTCATTCATGGAATAAATCCTACCTTTTCATGGTGCACAATTCTTTTTATATGTTGCTGGATTCAGTTTGCTAGTATTTTGTCAAGGATTTTTATATCTATATTTATACTGGATATCAGTCTATAATTTCTTCTTGTGGTTTCTTTATCTGGTTTTGGTATCACTGTAATACTAGTCTCTTACAATGAGCTGGAAACTGCTTCTCCTCTTTTATTTTCTTGGAAGAGCTTGTGAACAAATGTATGAATTAATTTTTTAAACATTTGGTAAAATTCATCCATAAAGACATATGGTTGGTCATGTGCTTTTTTTGTGGGAAGTTTGTTGATTAATAACTTAGTCTCTTTACTTGTAATAGAACTATTTAGGTTTTCTATTTCTTCTTGAGTCCATCTTGGTAGGCTCTGTCTTTCTAGGCATGTGTCCCTTTTATCTAGGTTATCTAATTTGTTGGCATATATTTGTTTATATTATGTTCTTAATAACTTATTCTATAAGATTGGTTGTGATGGGTTCTTTTAATTTATGATTTTAGTAATTAGAGTTTTCTCTCTTTTATTCTTGGTCAGTTTGCTAAGTGTTAGCCAATTTTGTTGATTTTTTTCAAAGAACCAATTTTTTTTGGTTTTGTTGATTTTCTCTATTGTATTTCTATTTAATTTTTCCCATTCTAATCTTTATTATTTCCTTCCTTCTTTTTGTTTAGGGTTTAGTCTGAACTTTTCCTAGTTTGTTAATGTGTAAGGTTAGGATATTTATTTGAGATTTTTTCTTCTTCTTCTTCTGCTTCTTTTTTGTCTTTTCTTCTTTAATACTGGTGTTTAAAGCTATAGATGTCCTGTAAATGCTATTCTAACTACATTGCAAAATTTTTGGTATCTTGTGTTTTAATTTTTTATTCATTCAGCTATTTTTTATTTCTTCTTTGACTCATTAGTTATTTAAGAGTGTGTTGTTTAATTTCTACATATTTGTGACTTTCCCCAATTTCGTTTTGTTATTGGATTTTTAATTTTATTTCATTATTGTCAGAGAACATACTTAGTATGATTTCAAATCTATAAAGGGACCAAATAAAAATTCTGGAGTTGAAAAGTATAGTAATTGAAATTAAAAATTCGTGAGAGGAACCCAGCAACAGATTTGAAATTATCAAAGAAAGAATCAGCAAACTTGAAGGTAGGTCAATTGTGATTGTCCCATTGGGAACAGAAAAAAAAAAAGAAAGAATGAAAATTAGCAGTCTCAAAGACCTATGAGACACTATCAACTGTACCAATACACACAGTCCTGCTAAGCCTGGTTTTTCACTTAGAAGTAGTCAACAGGCAGTGAGTATTAACTATAGAAAATGTGCACTTCCCTTCACTACTATTCCTACAACTCCCTCTTCTTTCATATCAGGCAGTCTTCACTAACGTTATGTTACCTACCTAGCTCCCTTGGGAACTGAGTTTTAAACCTCTCAAATAGAGCATCAGGGATAAAGGAAAGAACATTTGAGGATGGAAAAACAACAGAAACAAAGAATAAGAGGTAAGAAAATGCATGGCTTGACGGGGGAGAGTAAAGATGAGTTTGGATGAGGAGAATCTCTGTAGGAAGGCAAGAGTAGATGCATCTGGAAAGAATAATGGAGCTAGACTATGAAGAACACATATAGGAAGGCTCTTACATACTATTTTATAGCTCTTCATACGTTTCAGAGAACAGGAACACCAAGGATCTTATTTGATCTTCACAGATACCCTGTAAATGGGGATTATAATTACTATTCTACAGATGTGAAAATTAAAGCTGAGACTTAATTACATACACAGAATGTCAATAGTTAGTAACAAAACTGGAACCAAAATCCAGATCTCTAAACTCAGGCCCACTGCCGATAAACAGATAAACAAGCTCCCACAAACTAGCCAGACATGAGCCAGAACTTTGTCTTGTTCTTTGCTCTGTTGTTGGCACCTAGAACAATATCTAGCACTTGAGTGAAAGACATTATTGAATGCTTCCAACCTCAGTCTGCTTACTGTGTGGTTAAATATAATTTTGGCTTCCACAGGGAGTCAACACACAAGCAGCTCCTCTAAGGCAGAAAGCTTTAACCAAGAGCAGCTGCACGACTTCAGCTTCCTAGCTCCTTGCACAAGCTGAATCAGCTCCATCATTGGGAATTTTCTGTTTCAGAAGGCACTAAGGACTGGGCTCATTATAGGACTCCTTACAGTGAAACATGGCTGACCTGTGAGATGGTGATGAATAGGCTGGGTTAGTGTGTAGAGTTTGTGGGCCATGGTGATAAACAGTTGTCACTTGAAAAACATACTCTGTTTCCAAGTCAGTCCCAATAGCTCTATAAGATGTGACCATTGTTTGCTTAAAAAGGAGAATGTATCCCAAGGTTTTTGCCCTCTGAGGAGGCATTCTTGGGACCTTATATGAATATTTCAGTTCCTCATAGAGTATACATGAATCATTTATGAATGATAGGATTTAGAGTGTGGCATTACAAAAGACTGCAGCATTTTCAAAACCCAAAGCATGAAAGTTATCTAATATTGTATGTAGCTCAGTCATAAATTAATGGGTACCTAATCCAGATGTAGCTTGGTATATTATAGAGAGAAACGTATAGGGAATCCAGAGGCCTGGGTCTTATACAAGTTCCAATTTAATAATCCCTAGCCAGTCTCATAATAGCTTTGAATCTCAGAATTGTTTCCTATAAAACAAGGATGGATAATTCCTAAGAACCTTCCAAGTTTATAGTTCATTTACTTGAGCTTTGCAAAGTTCTCTGAGAAACTTCAAGTTCTGTGATTGATTTTGTTGTTATTGTCGTTCCTAATTCCAGTTGAAAGGAATGCGAGTTTAGTTACATCTATGACGGCGATCTCAAATGGTTCCAACCAAATTAAATATTTTTTCTAACAATATTTTATATTTGCATAGCATCTTGTAATTTAAAAAAATAACATAGATTATTTAATTTGTTTTACTTTTTCTATAGTAACTCTTAAGGAGACCAGATAGGTGGTGAGGACTTAAAGGAATTATTCTCATTTTAGACATGAGGAAACAACTAAATATTTTCAGTAATCTAACTAAAATAACGTGACTAATTAATGGAAGAGGTGGGATGTGATACTAGGTCACCTGATGCATGGCCCAAAGCTTTTAAAATTATTATTAAATAACTACCTATGTGTAAATCATTATTCTAGACACTGGATATGTCTTTAAAACAAGACATGTCCCAGTTTTCCAGGAGCTTCCAATCTGTTAGACCCATCTTCAGATAATTTGAGTAGATTGTGTGGGAATTGAAGTGGGAATATGAGTTAAGGGAACACAGAACAGGGAGGAGCACTGTCCAACCCAGGGTTCATGGAGGGCTCGTGTAGGAGATGGCATCTGACTTTGGTCTTAAAAAAATGGGTGAGTTAGCCAGGCATAGGATGGAGGAAGGGCTTTCTTGGTAGAAAAAGCAATGTGAGCAAAGGTAGAAAGATGAGAAACAACAATTTCTGTGCAGGGAGATGAGCATAGCTTGAAAAGCAGGGATTGGAATGAAATGAAGCTACAAAGGTAGCTGGGGTCATATTATGGAAGGCTGTATTTGCCTCACTAAGGAGCCTGGACCTTTGCCTGGAGGATGTGGTGGGAAGCTATTGAAGGATTTTATGCTACTAAGTAAAATTGATAGAATACTGTAGTCTAGGCAGTGAGCTAAGCCCTTTACATTTATATATTAGTCAATATTCCCAACAGCTTTGTGAAGTAGGTATACTTATCACAGATGGAGAAATTGAGGCACAAAGCAAATAAGTTACCTGCTAAAGGTCACATAGCTAATGTGTGACTGAGCTAGAATTCAAATCTAGATTGGATTATTTCCTCAAATATAGGTCTTAATTACTATGAGTCCTGAGTAATAATAGCCAAACTAGAAAAAGAATGGGGGACACAGAATACCAAAAGGAGAGGAAGGGGTGTTGTATATGAGGGAACATGTGTGTCATGAATGTAGCTCAGTGGCAGCTGTGAAACCCTATGGTTCATCAGTGTCAAAGATCCCAGTGTCCTCACTGGGAAATAGGAGAAGACTTGGCCATAGTTAGTCATAGTTACTCTCTGAGCCCTGTAGGAATAATGGGGAACTATTTTTGAAGGCTTGGATGAAAAGCCAGTGAATGGTGCTTAAAATTTCCCGAATTGCCCACTCTATTGCTTCCTATTTTAGGTTTAGTATATAGACTCCACGTTTTGAGTTCTACAGATGTTTCTCTTATTATTTAAAACTTAGATTTTGGGAAACTATACCAAATGCTTAGTTGCAGCTCATTTTTCATGACCATTGTTTTTGCTATAGGCTAAAAATAATCTACTTTGGAACTCAAAGCCATCAACTTGACTGGTTGTTCCTTCTGGATTATTTTCTGTCATCTTTCTTCAGCCTCTGGCTAGAAAATTCGGGAAGGAAAGGAAAAGGGAATTTTGGAGATAAAAATAGATCATAATTCAGGACATTATCCCACTAAATGTAAGCGTTTATATTTATAAAACACCAGAACAGCCTAGAGTATTGTAATCATTTTTCAGTAGAATTTACTATGTGAGTTCCTTGAGGGCAGGCGATATGTCTGTCTTGCTCACTGCCATACCCCCACTGTACAAAATTGTGCCTAAAACATGGTAGACACTCAAAACACATCTGTTGGTTGAACAAGTAAAGTAATAAAGTTACTTCTTGCATTCAGATCATAGTTGACTCTCTAATTTTCAGAAACCCATCAAATACCTGTGATGTTCAGGTAAAAGATATGCCAGTGCAGGGGCACAGGGCTCCATTAAATAGTGGAAAACTCTGCCTTTGAAAGAAAGGATAGGTTGGTTCAGTGATATTCTAAAAGTCGTAGCAGGGACCAATTTTTGCAAACTACAAGTAGGCAGATTTCAATTCTTTAAAGGAAATAGTCTGACAGCTAGAGCAGAACAATCATAGAGTCATTGCCTTAGGGTCTTGTGAGGAGCATGTTAACAGAGCAGGTTAGATGAAGACTGAAAATTGATCCTTGTATTTGTCAACATGAAACTCAGCGATCACTTTGACAGGGTGGTTTCAAAATGGACCAAAAGCCTATTAGGAGTGAGTGTAAGAGAAAATGAGAGAAGGATTGAATACCATTTAGGAGTTTGCTGTGAAGGGAACAGAGGAATATGGGTTAAAAGTAGAGAAAGGGTAGGTTAAGAGAGGGTTTTTTGTGGTTTTCGTGTGTGTGTGTGTGTGTGTGCGTGTGTGTCTTTTAGTTTGGAAAGAAGAATAACATGATTGTGCACTGGAGGGAGTAATCCAACAGAGAGGAAAATTTGATGATAAGAGAGTGTTGCCCTTCGGTAGGTGAGATGCCCTTGGGTAGGTGAGAGGACGATCTGATACACAAGGTGAAGGGTTGGCCTTAGCCTGAGGCATGAACTGTTCATCTGTGATGGGGAAGGCAGATGTCCATCACTGATTACGGATGCTGATGGGTGGGTAGATGTAGGGTTGGAGATGGTGGAAGTTCTCTGTTAATCTTATTGCATACTACATTTGGCTTGCATTTTCTTCTCTCTCATCAAGCTGTGTAGTCTCCTTTGGGACAGTGGCTTAGACTTACTTGACTTCTGACAGTTTTAACTACTTGGTAGGCACATTTAAATGAATGGATGAATGACTAAAAGATACATCTACGTTTTCCAAATATTAGTGTAATACTGGAAATCTCCAGGAAGTAGAGGTTGGGGGGAGGGAGTTAAAACCTATCTATGCAGTATTTAATGAAAAGAAGGAAATGTAGCTATAAAAAGGCTGTGAATTGGGCATTATCAAGGTGGGTGGAGTGCAGACTTTATGGAATCAGTCGGCAAGTTTTATTAAGAACCTCCCAAGACCCAGCCCTATATTCTGTACTGTTGGGACTTGAAGAGAGGAAAAATGTGGGACAGCTCTTGAAGACTTTATAATCTCGTTGTTGAGTCAGGACCTTATATGGCTCGGTGAAAATTCACGTCTCTGACTTTAAGCCTTCCAGCATATTAGTTAATGTTGCAGGCTTTGAAATTTTAAAAATGACTGGATTTGAATCCAGGCTCTGCCAAGTGGTCAGTGGATAATCTTGGGCAAGTTATCTTCTCTGTACCTCAGTTTCTTCATCTTTAAAATGACGAAAGTAATTGTCCCATCTTGTAGGTTGTTATGGGGATTGAATGGGTCAATATACATAAGACTCTTAAGAAGAATTTGAGACATAGAAGTAATCCCTATGTGTTAGACACCATCATACTGAGAAGAAACTGTGAGAATTTGCACTGATCAGGTAACATAGAGAAGTTGCACTCTGGGGTGGCTTCCCATGTCCAGATGATCCTCCCAGCGGTGATGTCCTCTTTACCTGATGACCCTAGCTATGTTGAACTGAGGAGAGGGACTTGTTGACCAAAGCTGGAACAAACTCTCCCACTTAGGAATTTGACATTAAAATGAGAGACACAGGAATTAAGATTAGTAGGGGGAGAGTCACGTTTGTGGCATCAGCTTAGCAAAAGAGGCCCACAAACTCCTAATGCTGAAGTCCTGGAATTTCCCTTAGTTGTTTTCTTGAACTTCGAGTTTAATTGTTCACTTGAATCTGTAACTATTCCAATATCTTTTCAATAAATTATCTTTTCACCTGAAGAACAAAAGTTGCTTTCTTTGACTTGCAAACAAACAAATGAGGAAACTTTGAGATATATAGATTCAACGCTCCATGGAGCTCCCTCAGGGAGAATCTTGTATCGCGGAGTTTTCCGCTATTAAGCAGGTTCTGTAATTCATTCATTTATTAAGCTGGTTTTAGTGAGCACATTTTGTTTTAGTATTGCTAAGTATTAGGATTATGCAGGTGATTCAGACACAATTCCTGCCTTCAAGGAGCTTGAGTCTTGTAGCCAAGAGATTTATGTGCCAGATTCAGAAGGGAAAGGGATTAGGTTAATCTGAGTTTGGGTGAAGTGAGTGGGTGAATGGTGGTACCATCAAGTATTGTTGGATATGGACAAGAATTGTGGTCTTCAGAGAAACAATCTAGAAGTACCTTCTAGTGAGAGGTCAAACTTTTTTTTGCCTTCACACCTCTCTAAGTACCTCCAAATGATTCCCTTCGAAACAAAACAAACATAAAATTTGGAAATGGAGATCTTTGGGGCTGATGAAAATAACATTAGAAATATGTGCTATTCTATTTATTTGTTAAAGGGGATAACATACACCTCTCCCAGTTTTGTTTATTTGATTTTTATGTTTTAGTATGGTATCATATTTTTAAGTACAAAGAATTTCTCCACTCTGACCGCTCTTAATTTTGCTTTAATTTTGGAATACTTATATCCTAGTTGATCTTTGCAATTTTATTTCTCACTATTCCTCTATAAACACTCTATACTCCACATGCTAGCATCCTTTACATACTCCATATATTCCTCCCTCTGTGTGTTTGTTCACACTGTTCTTCTCCCCTTTGCCTGAAACGATACCTTCTCATGATTTCACGTATAAATCTTTCTTGGGTTTTGAAATTCAACTAAAATGTCGACCACTCTATGAAGAAATTTTTATCACCTTTCAACTTGGAATTCTTCTTTCAAATTCCCAAACAGGTTATCTATACTTCTTTTTACAAATTTTATTACTTGATGCCTCATGTAGTTATTATTTTCAGCAATTATCTGGCTTTTTAGAGCTGTTTGAGTGCACTCAAGCAGAATGTTCTAGAGAGTCTGTCTCATCTCTTCCATAAAAGCCCCTGCCCAAGACTTTGGGAGGTCTTCTGAGATTGAGAAAAAATACGTATTCTTTTAAGCCCTGATACGTGAAATGTAGATTTTCTAGCTGACTTGATGGGTAAAATGAAAAAGAGATGGATTTCTGAGAAGGAATGAGGTAACATGAGCCTTGGATATAGACAATAGGAAAGAAAGACTAAAGAGAGCAGAACAGATCAGTTGAGATAATCAGACATAGACACCTTAATGACTAAGCCAACACAGGGAAAAAAAGGAGTACTAGAGTGATGACCCAAAGTAGAAAATGTATGATAGTTTGGGTTCCTCAGGAAACAGTCAGATATGGAAATTAGCATGTAGATGTTTTCTTCTGGGGTGTTTTGGGAATCAGTACACGTGGAAAATAATGGAAGGAAATAGGATTGGGAAGTGGGAGATGTCATGCTTCAGTGCAATCAGCTGACCCTGTGGGGAAGTCTAAAGCTGAGTTGACTCTTCAGAGTTGTCCTGAATTGGGCCAAAAGGTATAGGCCTTTATCCCCAAGTATCAAGTAGTCCTTGGATGTAGGCCACCCCAGGAAGGGGCATACCCTCTGGCAAGGTGACTCCTTGCAGCAGAGGTACTCTCAAAAGGGATTGACAGATGAGGTTGGGTAGTAAGTCTTTGACTATGGAAGGGAGATGTGGGCAGTGCACCACAATGTCCAGCCTGAGGTGTTTGTGAGCCTAGGGGCCATGTGGGTGAACTGGAAGACAAAGTGATGAGGTTATAAAGTTAGCTTTTAGCTTCTGAACCTTGGACCTAAGTAGCCTCAATAGGATGTAGTTTCCATCAATCAATACACTGGTGACCAAGATTATCATATCAATAGTGACCTCTATTTCTGATGGGAACAATGACAGACAACCCAACAATATGGGCACAGTGCCTTGCACATAGTAGATTATTCAGCAAATGACTGTTGAGTGAATGAATGGCCAACTAACCCCACTGAAATCCTAGAGAGCTGAATATTCTGTTATATTTTATGAATCTCTCCTCATTGCCTTTGAAGTCTCTTGCATTGTCTTCCCCATAAATCCTGGTTTAAACCAGCACTGTACACCTTCATGGTCATAAGCTTGAGTTATTTTTTTTTCTTTTTAGATTTGGAAGGTACCTCTTCTGTACATTGTCTCTCCTCTTTGGCATTGAAGGGAGCTTTGCTCCTTTGTTCTTTTTGCACCTGAGGGATGTGTGTATGCATGTTTGCATACATGGGATCTTCAGCCCAGCTTTCTCCTGGCCTGGAGTGACAGTTTCTCATTTACAATGCCCCATCTTTACCATCCAGGCACAGGCAGATCCTTGTGAAAACTCAAGTAAAAGTACATAGAAAGAAGAGGGCAGGTTCTTAGCAATGTCCTTTGACCAGCTGCCTGGATCTTACTTGAGCCTTTCCTACATGAATCTAAGCCTTGAGTGGCCTAGGGCTTGTTCCCCAGCTTTGGTAAAATCTAGACAGAATGGGAAAGTCATGAATTCAAAAGATGAAAAATTAATTTGAGGCTCAAAACAGATAGTCCTAGGGAGTCATAGTTCCAAGAAGAGTAAAAGGTGATGAATTACAAATTAATTAACCTTTGCTAATCCCAAATTTTCTCATCTGTAGAGATAATAGCACCTAATTCATATATATTATTGGACTAAATGCAATAATATGTGCAAAACACTTAGCATAGTAGCTGGTATGTAGTCTTCAATAAACTGACATTTTATTGTTTAATATTAACAGTTATTATTACAATTCAAGAATGAAGTATAGAGTAATGCATTAAATAAAATACTAATATCCTTAGAAGCAGCTAAAGATATGGACAAAGATAGTAGGCAATGGTGGCAATGATGAAGTGGGCTTCAAGTCAGTAGAGAATAGATATTTGTCGTATACTTGTAAGACAAAGAGATGGGACACTGGACTGAAGACTCAGGATAACTGGTATTCATCAAGCATTTTCCCATAGTCATTTTAGGCAAATATTTCATTTGACCAAGGATCCACAGAATCATATTTAAAATAATATTATGGAATAGATATTATTGTTCTCCACATATTTCTCGTGTTCCTTTATATTTCTCAGCTTCCCTCATAGTTCAGTTGTGAATAGTTCAGAAGTCATGTGTGTATAAGAAAAGTTGTGTGATCTTCCAATTATTTCTGCCCTTGCTGTGGTGATTGTGGAGAATATGGATTGAGATAAAGAATACACAAAATGGAACCAGATTGAAATACCTGAGTTACCACATGGAAGAAAGTTGCATTAGGGAGATACTGAACTTTGAGTGTGAACAACCTATTATGAGAACAGTAAATACACGTTACAAGTTAAGCCATTGAGATTGTGTTTATTTATTTGTTAATGGAACGTAATATAGCCTACCCTGACTAACACAAATGACATAGGATTAGCTGACATATAAGACTCCTTCAGAAATGCGTGGCTGAAGGACAGATGTGAAAATAGATTTTTCACTGCAGATATTTTATACTTAAGATTTTTAAACTACAAGATTGTATTATTTATATTAAAGTTAAATAAATTTTTTAAGTAAACAAAAAAAAAAAAAAAAAAAAAAAAAGACTCCTTCAGGTTCTAATGGTTCTCATTCTGACCACTAGAATGAGTGGAGAATGGGGACACACTGTACATGAACATAACTCTATCCTGTGTGTTGCCACTATGGATCTTAGGAGTCACTTTATAAAGACTTCACGTCACACAGGTGACAACTGGGGACCATGACAGTAATCTTGACTTTTTTTTTTTTTTAATGCATACACATGTATATATATGTGTGTATGCGTGTTCTTTTGCCATGAATAAATATTTCTGTTACTTCTTTTAACCACTTTGCATTCTTGTATACTCTAACTCAAAATGAGATTAATAAGCAAAGGCCCAGTGAACTCATTTTAAATTTTTTAAAAAAATTATTTATTTTTAATAAATTTATTTTTTATTGAAGTGTAATTGATTTATAATATTTCAGGTGTACAGCAGAGAGATTCAGATATATACATATATATTTCAGGCTCTTTTCCATTATAGGTTATTACAAAATATTGAATATAGATCCCTGTGCTATACAGTAGGTCCTTGTTTTTTATCTACTTTATATATTGTAGTGTGTATCTGTTAATCCCACATTCCCAATTTATTCCCCCTGCTTTGTCTTTGGTAACCATAAGTTTGTTTTCTACGTCTATAAGTCTATTTGTTTTGTAAATAAATTCATTTGTACCATTTTTTAAGATTCCATGTATAAGTGATATCTTATGATATTTGTCTTCATCTGTCTTAGTTCACTTAGTATGATAATCTCTAGGTCCATCCATGTTACTGCAAATGGCATTATTTCATTCTTTTTTTATAGCTGAGTAATATTCCATGTATATATATACCACATCTTCTTTATCCATTCATCTGTCTATGGACATTTAGGTTGCTTTCATGTCTTGGCTATTGTAAATAGTGCTGCTATGGACATTGGGGTGCATTATCTTTTCAAATTAGAGTTTTTATCTTTTCTGTATTTTTTAAAAAATACCAACTTTGTGAAAGAGAAACCTGGGAGAAAATTATTAAATTAGGATTCAGTAAGGCAGAAGAGGTGGAATGATTCAAGGACTTAAGTAAAATTTATAGAGATAATTATAAAGCTTTGCATTTAAGTTAAAAAAATAAGTAGATATGTATGGATATATACAATTAGCATGTTGTGTCTAATACACAGATCATGTACAAATATTAGGAAGTTCCAATTTGCAAAGTCAGTGTGAACAAGCAATGTACATTTTGACAATAACAACCACAATACACACACACACACACACACACACACACAGATACACACATACTCAAACTCTAAATCTATGCAAACTTTAACTGTATTAATAATATTAGAGCTAAATAGCTACAAGCTGGAGTTTTGAAACAAAATATCTCTTATTATCTGGATAAGTTCAGAAAAGTTATTTTCTATCTTTAAACCTCTATTTTCTAACTTGTGAAAAGGAAATAACAGTGCAGTTAGTTACCTATTTTATGGGATTATTCTGAGGAGTGATCAATAATGATGTATCTAAAATGCATAACATAATGCCTGGCATAGAGGAAGCACTAATAAAAGTTATCTGTCAATGTAATTAAATAGTTTCAGAGAAAAGACTATCCTCATGTGATAGAAGATTGTTTACCTTTCTGACTGACAACACCATGTGTTTGAGATGATGTTAAGGTAACTTCTGTATTGATGTGATATTTTGGACCAGATTACTTTCCATTTGAAGATTATTTGAAAATATATTTCCTCGACACCTACCTTTCGTAAAGAGGCTTTCCTATAGAGCTAAACATACTGCCACAGTCTGAAAATTGGCATTGGTTTCTGCCTTTCTCCACTCAGCACAACAGAGATGTCACTTGCTCACTTCTCAAAAGGGGCAAGCTAAAAGTCTGATTTCCTACAGAAGAGTGGGAAGGGACATAATGGCTGTCTTATCATCATTTGGGATTTTTTTATATAAGTTCACAGTGCACAATTTCTTTTTTGGAAGGAGTAAGATCTATTTTCTAAGTGCCTAATAATGTGTAAAAAATGAAGACCTTTTGTCTCTTGCACACAGTAATTGAAGGACTGACTTAAAATATGTTCTTCTTACTAAAATTAACACTAATCAAAAGAAAGTTCAAGTGGCTATATGGAGACAAAGTAAACTTCAAAACAAGAAATATTACCAGCTGTAAAGAGAAACATTTCAAAATGACAAAGGGGTCAACCCCCCAAGAAAACATATGAATTCTGAATATATGTGCTTCTAGTGGATAAAGAAGATACATATATACAAAAGAATATTACTCAGCCATAAAAAGAATGAAATAATGCCATGTGCAACAACATGGATGGACCTAGAGATTGTCATACTGAGTGAAGTAAGTCAGACAGAGAAAGACAAATATCATATATCGCTTATATGTGGAATCTAAAAAAATGGTACAAGTGAATTTATTTACAAAACAGAAATAGAGTCACAGATGTAGAAAACAAACTATGGGGGAGAGGGATAAATTGAGAGACTGGGATTGATATATACACACTACTATATACAAAATAGATAACTAATAAGGAGCTACTGTATAGCACAGGGAATTCTACTCAATACTCTGTAGTGGCCTATATGGGAAAAGAATCTAAAAGAGTGGATATATGTATATGTATAACTGATTCACTTTGCTGTACAGCTGAAACTAATACATTGTAAATCAACTGTACTCCAATAAAAATTATGAAAAAAAAAATATATATGCTTCTAAAATGAAAGCTTTGAAATACATGAAGCTTCATGAAAAACATGAAGTGTTTTTTTTCAGTAAAAATGAAATTTATTTATATTTACAATAATGAGGTACATATAATGTTGTGGCATACACTTTTTAAAAAAATTTATCTTGTTATAATCATTTTTTCCCTAGTCTATAATCTTTTTTTTTTTAATTGGGGTATAGTTGTTTTACAATGTTGTGTTAGTTTCTACTGTACAGCAAAGTGAAGTATAGCTCCCTGTGCTATACAGCAGGTTTTCATTAGTTATCTATTTTATACATAATTAGTATATATATGTCAATCCCAATCTCCCAATTCATCCCCACCCCCCCTTCCCCCTTTGGTGTCCATACATTTGTTCTCTACATCTGTGTCTCTATTTCTGCCTTGCAAACCGGTTCATCTGTACCATTTTTCTAGATTCCACATATATATGTTAATATATGATATTTGTTTTCCTCTTTGACTTACTTCACTCTGTATGGCAGTCTCTAGGTCCATCCATGTCTCTACGAATGACCCAATTTCATTCCTTTTTAAGGCTGTGAAATATTCCATTGTATATATGTACCGCATCTCCTTTATCCATTCGTCTGTTGATGGACATTTAGGTTGCTTCCATTATCTGGCTATTGTAAGTAGTGCTGCGATGAACATTGGAGTGCATGTGTCTTTTTGAATTATGGTTTTCTCTGGGTATACGCCCAGTAGTGGGATTGCTGGGTCATATACTAATTCTATTTTTAGTTTTTTGAGGAACCTCCATACTGTTCTCCATAGTGGCTGTATCAATTTACATTCCCACCAACAGTGCATGCAACAGTGGTTTTTAAAGAGCAAGTTTTTAACTTTTTGATGTACAACTTGTCAAATTATAGTTTATACTTTTTGCATCTTTTCTAAAGAACATTTGCCTAATGTCATGAAGATTTTCTCCCGTGATGTCTTTTAGAAGTTTTATAGTTGTAGCCCTATGATCCATTTCAAGTTAAATCTTGTATAGGGTTTTGTTAATGTTTGTATATATGTAAGGACTTTGTTAAAATATTTGCATATTAATATCCAAATATCTCAAAGTCATTCATTGAAAAGGTTATCCTTTCCCCTATTTTATTATCTTGGGATCTTTGTTGAAAATCATTTGACCATATATGTGCGTCCATTTCTTAACTCTCTATTTTGTACCATTGATCTATGTATTTATCCTCATGTCAGTATCACACTGTTTGATTATTGTAGTTTTATATTGGGTCTGGAAATAAGGTAATAGGAGTCCTCTAACTTTTTTTTTCCAAAATTGTTTTGGTTCTTTTGAATCTTTGCATCTCCAGATACATTTTAGGTTCAGTTTGTCAATTTCTACAGAAGTGTCTGCTGGGTGGGGGGTAGAATTGCATGGAATATACTAGTCAACTTTGGGAAAATTTATACCAGAATATGAATGTAAAAATACTTTAATATTCCATTATATTTTCTGGCATTTCCTCTTTTTAGTGTTTTTCATTCATTCTTGTAGATCTGGGTTTCTATCTCATATTATTTTCCTTTACACTGAAAAAAAACGTCTTTTAGCATTTCTTATAGGGATGATCTACAGGGGTTAAATTTTTCTACCTTCTCTCTTAAAATGACTTTATTTCACCTTTTTTTTGGAGACTGTGCTATATTTAGACTTTTGGGTTGATAGTTTTTTATTTTGTTTTGTTTTTTCCTTTAAGTTCTTTACATTCTTCCATTGTTTCATGGATTCTATTTTTTGCTAATAAGAAAATCAACCAACAATCTTATCTTTGTGTATCAGTAAATAATGTCTCTTTTATTCCCTTTTGCTACTTTTAAGATTTTCTCTTTATCTTTGGTTCTCATTAGTTTGAATATGATGTTGCCTAGGTGTGGTTTGCTTTGTTTATCTCCTGCTTCAGATTTATTAAGCTTCTTGGAATTGTGAGTTGATATATTTCATCATTTTTGGAAAACTATTGTCCATAATTTTGTCAGATAATTTTTCTCTCCTAGTTTGCCCCTCCTCTCTTTCAGAAGCTTAAATTCACATATGTTAGAGCCTTTGATGTCCGGATGATATCTCATCCTCTTGATTTTTCCCACTCCTTTGCTCTTTGTGTTTCAGTTTAGGTAATTTCAACTGACCTGCCTTCAATTGACCTAACTTTTTTCCTTTGCTAATCCTGTCTCCTGATAATCTCTTTAAATAGATTTTTCATCTATAATATCATATCAGATTTTTCATTTTTATTTTTGTAGTTCCCATTTTAAAATTCTATTTCCTCTCTTTTTAAAGTGTGCTTACAACTTTCCACTAGATTCTTTAAATATTTCAAAGTCTCTATATGATATACCACTATCTGGGACATGTTTGCACCTGCTTCATTTTTATCTTGATTCTTTATTATCTTGACCTCACATTTTCTTGATTCTTCACGTATCTCCTAATTGCTATTTTATTTCAGATATTATGTGTAAATAACTGTAGAGACTGAGATAATGTTTTTCCAAGAAAAGGTCATACACCTTTTTCTCTCTCTCAGGCTGCTAATGTGGAAGCCTGAGCCAATCTAACTAACCTGTAGCTGAGCTGGGTCTTGAATTTATGTTTATTTTATTTAAATTCAGAACACTGAACACCACCAGCTTCTAATGATTTGAGATTAGGATTAGAAACTTTTCTTCAACTGGCTGGAAGTCTGAGCACCTTGACTCTGGAGATCTCCTTGTGGTTGATAGCCCATCAACTGGCCTTCCAGACTATGGGAAAGTCTCCCTTTGCATTACAGATTTGGGAGCTTCTTTCAAGAATGTTCCTAGATTTCTGCTTTTCTGGGACACTGAGCTCTTTCTACCACCTATTTCAGCCTTTAGAGACCTGTTCATGCTGTGAAGGTTTGGAGAGGATTCCAGAAGATTCTCTCAGTCTTCTGCCCCATCTCCAGCACCTTCTGTCTTACACTCTCCTTCTCTGCTCCAGTCTTTGTCATCCACTATCTCATGCTTGGTATGGGCTTGAAGTGCCTCAAAGGGGTTTCTCAGTTCTCACTCCGAATACTGATCGGTAAGTGCAGACTCATTCTGTGACTGAGGCTCCAAATCTTCACATCAGCTCACTCTGCTATTAGAACTTCACTAAACATCTTGCTGTTCCTTCCTTGTCCATCAGTGTTGGATTCTACCTGCTCCTGCCATACATCACTGATGAAAGCAACAAAAGCACTGTTCTCATTTAGAAGGACTTGTCGCTATCTGGAATTGAGTTTGCTTAGGTTTTAGTATCAGATTTCTAATGAGTTCTCTGATGATAGCAGCTATGATTTTGTGGTTTATACAGCTTGTTCTTATTGCTACTGTGAGAATGATGGATTCTTATAACTTTTCGTGTCCTAACTGAAATCCTGTAATTCCATATTACCACTATTGTTGTTTAATATTTTACTACCTGGGTTAAGTGTTGGCAGATAATGGTTAGCAGGCCAAATCCAACTAGCTGTATGTTTCTATAGCCTGTAAGCTAAGAATGGGTCTTACATTTTTAAGAGCTGGGGAAGGGAAAGGAGAAGGAGAAGAAGGAGGAAGAGGAGGAAGTGAGGGGGGAGGATGAGGAGGTATCACAGACCATGCATTACCCTCAAAGCTTGGAATATTTAGTATCTAACCCTTTACAGTAAATAATTACTGACTCCTGACCTAGGCTGTGCCAATTTCTGTGCTACAGGATTTTTTTTTCTGTGAGAAAGAATGATAAGCATTTTGTAACATGGCGGCACACATGGAGCAGAGAAAGCAATGTAGGGGAGAGAAGATATGGAACATGGGAGTGGGGTGACTAAATGGTGCAGGACGCATGGGCTGTCCTTGAAACAGCTCTTCTGTGGCTTCGATTCAGAGAGGCATGTAAGAGATATAAAATATCTTTTGAATGATTTCCTGAAATAGTCCTTCTGGCATTTTGGTTGGGGATATAGTATTGCCCAAACAATGTTGTCGTGTTTTGGGGACACTTTAATTTGTATGATATGGAATCTTGGCCCTGGCACCCTTAGTAGCAATGGTGGACAAACAGAATTAACTCTGTGCGAACTCTGTGAAGAGAAGTCACTGGCTCAGCATCCCACTCAAATGACTTCATGTCTGGGCTGACCAAAAACACCCGTTGTGATGTCTGTGCTGTGGAGATTGGGTCCTGACAGACACAATGACCCTTTATCTAAAGCCATCCAAATCCTTTTTCCTGTCTTTATGCTTCCTTAGTTATCTCTGCTCCAGATAGCCAGGTAATGACTGCCGAAAATAGAAGCAGCAGAATCAGGGGCACTGTCACTGTGTTAGGGGCACATCCTTTAAACATGTTAGAGGGAAGTTAGAAATTTGTCACTCCATGTCCCTCCAAACACTTTTGTTTCCTTCTGTTCACAAATTATATTTGTTTCATGTCCGCAATCTTTTGCCAGGTTTAAGGAAGTGAGAAGAGGAACTTTTCTCATGCTTGTGTACCAGGCCATCAATCAGTGAGATTGTAATGAGCATTTATTAAATACTAAGACTGGTGAGGTTGTTGCCTTCAAAACCCTCCAACGTTCTGGTTGCTATAATGACTGTTCATGTACTTCTTCTTGTATAATCCTCATCACAACCCTAAGAGTCATTTACCGTTATTACCATCATGATCATGATCGTTGTCAATTCTATTTTATAGATCAGAAACTGGGACTGAGAGAGATTCAGTGAATTGCCATGTATTATGCAGCTAGATGTGTAGACCTGGGTCTCAAACCAGGACGTCAGATTCTGGAACCCGAATTCTGGATTTCGGGCTCTGGCCTCTGCACCGCAGCTGTATTTCAAACCCATAGCTTTCTCTTGGGCCTAGTTTGGAATAATTAAATGATGCGATTATTACCATCACTTTTTATAGGCTGTTTGTGTACTGGTGCTTTTATAATAGCTGCATTCTAGCACACCTATAGGAGTCAGTTATCTAACATCTGCCCTTCAGAGGTCTAAGAATTTCTCTTTTTCAGTGCCAGTGGATTTGAAGCCACAGAGTTTAGTGCCCACATAGATTCCTAGAATACTGCAGAAAGAAAATTTGCTATATAATTCCCACTGTAATTACTGGTCTAATATAGCACACAAACCAAAGACTTGATTACTAGAAACTTTTCTGATAATATGAGAAAATCATTAATTACTAGGGATCAAAGACTACGTAGAAATCATTTCATCATACTCCATTGATTTGTGGATGAGGAATCTGAAGTTCAGAGTGGTTAGGCAGTATGTTCAAAATCATTTACTTGCTCATGATGAGACTTATACCCCTATTTTCCAACTCAAAGCCTAGTACTCTTTCTATAGCTGCATTGAGATACTGCAGAATTGCCTCTTGTGAGCATTATAAATTACATGAATGCAGTTATATTCATTCAGCATCTGTCAAAAAAAGACAGGAAGAAATTGATAATTTTAAAATGGTACCCTGACTTACCTCCATAGCATATCCTAGAGTGAGCATAGCTGTGGTTTGGAGTCTGTGCTTCCCTTCGATAATCTCAGTCTTAAGGCCCACCTGGTCTCTCATTGACCATCTTCTGCCTCTTGGTATGGTTCTGGTGTCTTAAAATTTGCATTTTTGTGTGTGTATATCTAAGCCTCGTACTTCATTGCTCAACCAAAGAAACAACAATCTTCTTAAAAACTGAAGGAAAAATAACTGGTTGTGTTGGCTATAAGAGAGTTGACAATTGTATGGGTACTGGTTTCCAAAATTATTTTGGAATAGATAATAGATTTTCAAGGAGAATTAATGCTGAGCACGGTTTTCTTCCTCTGCATTGATTTTAGAATATAAGCTTTACCTCTCCCCGCTTCCTACTCCTGGTAGGATGGGATTCTACCATCTCCTTATTAACAATGGCCCCTATTCTCCAGTAATGTATGGCTTAATACTTAGAGGGGAAATGTTTATTAAATATTGAAACTCTTATTTAAGTGTTACTCCCCTTTATATAACATTTTCTTCTCTTTTCCTATAGTCATAATTGTCAGTCTAGTTCATTTGGGAATTCATCAGCTACATTAGCCAACCCTCACTATGGCCTGCTCTCTTCTTTAAATCTTTTTATGATTAATACATTTATGCCTTATTTTTATACCTAGATTTTAAGTTACTTGAGGATCAATGTCTTTTACCTTGTATCTTATTTCAATACTGTCTTGTATACATAAGGCATCCAATAAATACCTCCTTTTCTGAACAAATGTCTGGAGACACATCTCAATAGATGTAACATGATTAAACTCTTAAGAATCAGGATTTTGTTAAGTAGTTTATATACATCATTTCAAAAATTCTAAGAGTTAAGAAATTTTGAAGTTGAAGGAACAACTCAGATCTGGAAGCTGAGCCTGGGAAAGGTTTAGTGAGTTGCCAAAAATCAGACTAGTGAGTGTGGAGTGGGGCCTCTGATTCTGCATGCTGTGTACTGGAAAGGGTGATAATGATTCATCCACTAGTGGATACACACTACTGCTGCTCGCTGAGATGCAAGATCAGGCAAGCCTTTACACAAGCTGTTCTCTCTACCTGGGACATCTTTTATAGCCATCATTCATTTGTCAAGATCAGGTTAAATGTCTCCCCCTCTGTGAAATCATCATCAGGCAAATTATGCCTTGCAAGTATGCACTATTTTCCATCACTCCATCACAGCCCTGTCAACCCTCATGGTAAATATCTGTCTACTTGTCTGTTTTCTTCAAATGAAAGACTGTGTTCATCTACTCTTATCAGCAACTCCAATAATGTGGTTAATTTAAATAATGAATTGAATTTGCCCCTTTACTATGTGATTTCCTTCTTATAATCCCTTAAGAAAAAAAAATCCAACCTTCAGCTGTGTGGCCACAAAATTCCTCACTGATCTATAGAATCTAAAGTCCAGTGCAGCTCAAAGATTCCTTGTGGTTGGCGTGGTCATTCAGAGGTTGAGAAGTCACAGCTGTACTACTGCATTTTCTTCTACATTAGTCAAGGAGGGTAGAAATCCAATCATTTTTTCAGGCTTTGCCTTGTGAGGCTCTGCAAGTGGTATATACAACAAGCTTATAAATTATCTCACCTCCAAACCCTAGTGAGCTAGCTAGAGGTGATTCCATCTCTGAGGCAATGTTCACAGTTATCAGATGGTTCCTTTGGCCTGGGCCCTGATTGCCCCTGAGCATAGCATAGCTAGCTTTGAGCATAGCAGTGGGAGATTTCCCTCACATACTTCTATATGCTTCCAGGAGGTGAAGTGGTCATGGGTTAGATGACAAAGGAGCACACTAGACCCTCAGTCACTGGGTGTCCAGAGTAGAGGGAAGCAAGGTCCCCTAGCTGAGTGGACTTTCTTGACATTTGCATGTGCACAGTTGGGTTTGGTGACAACAAGATGCCCCTGCTTCTAGGCTTTGAAGGAGCTGGCAGATAAGAAGGATCAGTTTCTGCAAAGCCCTGGCAGATCTTTGTAACCTTGTGGAGAGATGCTGATGACTCTGGCCTTCGGTCTTCTATAGCAATGCCTGGGAAAGTTGTCCAGTCCCAGCAGCCTGAAGTCAAAGGAAGCCCTGCTAAGTGGTCCCACGATTCCAGGGACCTATAGCTTTGGCATGCAAGGGCCTCAAGGGACCTTTAAAACCCTCAAGACTTCTCTACACCCCAGACTTTAAAACAGTATTGATTTCTCCTTCCCCTTTCACTCTGTCAGTACCAAACAGGTGCCAACCCTTCAGCATCACTTGAGGATATCATTTCAATATGTTCTCTCCTCTCCAGTTCCCTTGTTTCCCTCTTCCCTGTCTCTGCTGCCCATGCTGTGCATCAATTTCCTCCCTGCTCTCCCTTTCTCTGCCTCTGCCTAGATTTCCTTATAATCTTGCAACACACACCTGCTGTTTGGTTTTCCAAATTAGAGAACAATATTGAAGAAAGAGGAGATGTGTTTACAGTCAAACATACATGATTCACAGGGCCTGATAATTACGAGGCGCAACCCCCTTGACCTCCAGGTTTTACTGTTTCTATTAAAAAAAAAAGTATATATTTTCCCTACTAAGATTATTGTAGGATTGATATCATGTACTTTAAGCAATTAGTAGGATTTATGGAATAAAGTGGATGCTCTCTCCTTTATTATGCTGGTCCCTTCCTAAAGATCACAATAGCTCGCTATGTTGGATATATATGGATATATTGGAGACATACAGACATATTGGAGTTAAATAGATGGATAATATGTATATAGATATAGATATATCTGTTTATCATCTTATACACTGGCTATAATGGCTTCTATATCGCCTATAGAATAAAATCCAAACCCCTAACCCTGTGTTCAAGTAAAATAAAATAAGGAGGCTCAATTGACCTATTTCTCTAGTTGCTTTTCCACTCTGCCCCTTCAGTACTGGATGCTTCAGCCAAATCGCACAACCCACTGTGTCTCAGGCTCTTATTTCTCTATGGTTTGGTTCTTGCTGTCTTCTCCACCCAGAAGAACATTTTTTCTGTCTTACAAATTGCTTCTCCTCCACAGACTCAGAATTAATCATTACCTTGCTGAATGACAATCATTCACTATCTAGATTTTCTCTGACATTTGTCATTTTCCTCTTTGCATTTGTTTTTGAATTTTATTTATTTTTCTATACAGCAGGTTCTTATTAGTCATCAATTTTATACATATCAGTGTATACATGTCAATCCCAATCGCCCAATTCGTCGCACCACCATCCCCACCCATCTGCAGCTTTCCCCCCTTGGTGTCCATACATTTGTTCTCTACATGTGTATCTCAACTTCTGCTCTGAAAACCGGCTCATCTGTACCATTCTTCTAGGTTCCACATACATGCGTTAATATACGATATTTGTTTTTCTCTTTCTGACTTACTTCACTCTGTATGACAGTCTCTAGATCCATCCATGTCTCAACAGATGACCCAATTTCTTTCCTTTTTATGGCTGAGTAATATTCCATTGTATGTATGTACCACAACTTCTTTATCCATTCATCTGTCGATGGACATTTAGGTTGCTTCCATGACCTGGCTATTGTAAACAGTGCTGCAATGAACATTGGGGTGCATGTGTCTTTTTGAATTATGGTATTCTCTGGGTATATGCCCAGTAGTGGGATTGCTGGATCATATGGTAATTCTTCTTTTAGTTTTTTAAGGAACCTCCGTACTGTTCTCCATAGTGGCTGTATCAATTTACATTCCCACCAACAGTGCAAGAGGGTTCCCTTTTCTCCACACCCTCTCCAGCATTTGTTGTTTGTAGATTTTCTGATGATGCCATTCTCACTGCTGTGAGGTGATACCTCATTGTAGTTTTGATTTGCATTTCTCTAATAATTCGTGATGTTGAGCAGCTTTTCATGTGCTTCTTGGCCATGTGTATATCTTCTTTGGAGAAATGTCTATTTAGGTCTTCTGCCCATTTTTGGATTGGGTTGTTTGTTTCTTTAATATTGAGCTGCATGAGCTGTTTATATATTTTGGAGATTAATCCTTTGTCCATTGATTCGTTGGCAAATATTTTCTCCCATTGTGAGGGTTGTCTTTTCGTCTTGTTTATGGTTTCCTTTGCTGTGCAAAAGCTTTGAAGTTTCATTAGGTCCCATTTGTTTATTTTTGTTTATATTTCCATTACTCTAGGAGGTGGGTCAAAGAAGATCTTGCTGTGATTTATGTCAAAGAGTGTTCTTCCTATGTTTTCCTCTAAGAGTTTCATAGTGTCTGGTCTTACATTTAGGTCTCAAATCGATTTTGAGTTTGTTTTTGTGTATGGTGTTAGGGAGTGTTCTAATTTCATTCTTTTACATGTAGCTGTCCAGTTTTCCCAGCACCACTTATTGAAGAGACTGTCTTTTCTCCATTGTATATCCTTGCCTCCTTTGTCATAGATTAGTTGACCATAGGTGTGTGGGTTTATCTCTGGGCTTTCTATCTTGTTCCATTGATCTATGTTTCTGTTAATGTGCCAGTACCATATTGTCTTGATTACTGTAGCTTTGTAGTGTAGTCTGAAGTCAGGGAGTCTGATTCCTCCCACTCCATTTTTTTCCCTCAAGACTGCTTTGGCTATTCAGGGTCTTTTGTGTCTCCATACAGATTTTAAGATTTTTTGTTCCAGTTCCGTAAAAAATGCCATTGGTAATTTGATAGGGATTGCATTGAATCTGTAGACTGCTTTGGGTGGTATAGTCATTTTCACAATGTTGATTCTTCCAATCCAAGAACATGGTATATCTCTCCATCTGTTGGTATCATCTTTAATTTCTTTCATCAGTGTCTTATAGTTTTCTGCATACAGGTTTTTTGTCTCCCTAGGTAGGTTTATTCCCAGGTATTTTACTCTTTTTGTTGCAATGGTAAATGGGAGTGTTTCCATAATTTCTCTTTCAGATTTTTCATCATTCGTGTATAGGAATGCAAGAGATTTCTGTGCATTAATTTTATATCCTGCAACTTTACCAAATTCATTGATTAGCTCTAGTAGTTTTCTGGTGGCATTTTAAGGATTCTCTATGTATAGTATCATGTCATCTGCAGACAGTGACAGTTTTACTTCTTCTTCTCCAATTTGTATTCTTTTTATTTCTTTTTCTTCTCTGATTGCTGTGGCTAGGACTTCCAAAACTATGTTGAATAATAGTGGTGAGAGTGAACATCCTTGTCTTGTTCCTGATCTTAGAGGAAATGCTTTCAGTTTTTCACCATTGAGAATGATGTTTGCTGTGGGTTTGTCATATATGGCCTATATTATGTTGAGGTAGGCTCCCTCTGTGCCCACTTTCTGGAGAATTTTTATCATAAATGGGTGTTGAATTTTGTCAAAAGCTTTTTCTGCATCTATTGAGATGATCATATGGTTTTTATTGTTCAGTTTGTTAATATGGTGCATCACATTGATTGATTTGTGTATATTGAAGAATCCTTGGATCCCTGGGATAAATCCCACTTGATCATGGTGTATGATCCTTTTAATGTGTTGTTGGATTGTGTTTGCTAGTGTTTTGTTGAGGATTTTTGCATCTATATTCATCAGTGATATTGGTCTGTAATTTTCTTTTTTTGTAGTATCTTTGTCTGGTTTTGGTATCAGGGTGAGGGTGATGGTGGCCTCATAGAGTGAGTTTGGGAGTGTTCCTTCCTCTGCAATTTTTTCGAAGAGTTTCAGAGGGATGGGTGTTAGCTCTTCTCTAAATGTTTGATAGAATTCACCTGTGAAGCCATCTGGTACTGGACTTTGGTTTGTCGGAAGATTTTTAATCACAGTTTCAATTTCATTGCTTGTGATTGGTCCTTTCATATTTTCTATTTCTTCCTGGTTCAGTCTTGGAAGGTTATACCTTTCTAAGAATTTGTCCATTTCTTCCAGGTTGTCCATTTTATTGGCATAGAGCTGCTTGTAGTAGTCTCTTAAGATGCTTTGTATTTCTGCGGTGCCTGTTGTAACATCTCCTTTTTCATTTCTAATTTCATTGATTTGAGTCCTCTCCCTCTTTTTCTTGATGAGTCTGGCTAATGGTTTATCAATTTTGTTTATCTTCTCAAAGAACCAGCTTTTAGTTTTATTGATCTTTGCTATTGTTTTCTTTGTTTCTATTTCATTTATTTCTGCTCTGATCTTTATGATTTCTTTTCTTCTCCTAACTTTGGGTTTTGTTTGTTCTTCTTTCTCTAGTTCCTTTAGGTGTAAGGTTAGATTGTTTATTTGAGATTTTTCTTGTTCCTTGAGGTAGGCTTGTATAGCTATAAACTTCCCTCTTAGAACTGCTTTTGCTGCATCCCCTAGGTTTTGGATCCTCGTGTTTTCATTGTCATTTGTCTCTAGGTATTGTTTGATTTCCTCTTTGATTTCTTCAGTGATCTCTTGGTTATTTAGTAACGTATTGTTTAGCCTCCATGTGTTTGTTTTTTTTACGGTTTTTTCCCTGTGTTTGATTTCTAATCTCATACCATTGTGGTCAGAAAATATGCTTGATATGATTTCAATTTTCTTAAAGTTACTGAGGCTTGATTTGTGACCCAGGCTGTGATCTATCCTGGAGAATGTTCCGTGTGCACTTGAGAAGAAAGTGTAATCTGCTGTTTTTGGATGGAATGTCCTATAAATATCACTTAAATCTATCTGGTCTGTTTTGTCATTTAAAGCTTCTATTTCCTTATTTATTTTCATTTTGGATGATCTGTCCATTGGTGTAAGTGAGGTGTTAAAGTCCCCCACTATTATTGTGTTACTGTCGATTTCCTCTTTTAGAGCTGTTAGCAGTTAGTTGCCTTATGTATTGAGGTGCTCCTATGTTGGGTTCATATATATTTGTAATTGTTATATCTTCTTCTTGGATTGATCCCTTGATCATTAAGTAGTGTCCTTCCTTGTCTCTTGTAACATTCTTTATTTTAAAGTCTGTTTTCTCTGATATGAGTATTGCTACTCCAGCTTTCTTTTGACTTCCATTTGTATGGAATATCTTTTTCCATCCCCTCACTTTCAGTCTGTATGTGTCCCTAGGTCTGAAGTGGGTCTCTTGTAGACAGCATATAGATGGGTCTTGTTTTTGTATCCATTCAGCAAGCCAGTGTCTTTTGTTTGGAGCATTTAATCCATTCACTTTTAAGGTAATTATTGATATGTATGTTCCTATGACCATTTTCTTAATTGTTTTGGGTTTGATTTTGTAGGTCCTTTTCTTCTCTTGTGTTTCCCACTTAGAGAAGTTCCTTTAGCATTTGTTGTAGAGCTGGTTTGGTGGTGCTGAATTCTCTTGGCTTTTGCTTGTCTGTGAAGCTTTTGATCTCTCCATCGAATCTGAATGAGATCCTTGCCGGGTAGAGTCATCTTGGTTGTAGGTTCTTCCCTTTCATCACTTTAATTATATCATGCCACTCTCTTCTGGCTTGTAGAGTTTCTGCTGAGAAATCAGCTGTTAACCTTATGGGAGTTCCCTTGTATGTTATTTGTCGTTTTTCCCTTGCTGCTTTCAATAATTTTTCTTTGCCTTTAATTTTTGGTAATTTGATTACTATGTTTCTCGGCATGTTTCTCCTTGGGTGTATCCTGTATGGGACTGTCTGCACTTCCTGGACTTGGGTGGCTATTTCCTTTCCCATGTTAGGGAAGTTTTCGACTATAATCTCTTCAAATATTTTCTCAGGTCCTTTCTCTCTCTCTTCTTCTTCTGGGACCTATAATGTGAATGTTGTTGCATTTAATGTTGTCCCAGTGGTCTCTTAGGCTGTCTTCATTTCTTTTCATTCTTTTTTCTTTATTCTGTTCCGCAGCAGTGAATTCCACCATTCTGTCTTCCAGGTCACTTATCCGTTCTTCTGCCTCAGTTATTCTGCTATTGATTCCTTCTAGTGTAGTTTTCATTTCAGTTATTGTATTGTTCATCTCTGTTTGTTTGTTCTTCAATTCTTCTAGGTCTTTATTAAACATTTCTTGCATCTTCTCGATCTTTGCCTCCATTCTTATTCCGAGGTCCTGGATCATCTTCACTATCATTATTCTGAATTCTTTTTCTGGAAGGTTGCCTATCTCCACTTCATTTAGTTGTTTTTCTGGGGTTTTATCTTGTTCCTTCATCTGGTACATAGCCCTCTGCCTTTTCATCTTGTCTATGTTTCTGTGAATGTGGTTTTTTCTCCTCCTTTCATTTTTGTTAATGCATACACCTATCCATTCTCTCCTTCAGAGCAGATGTTAAGTCTTGTTTATCTGTCTACCCTCAGAAGCAAGCATGGTGAATGACACAGCATAGGTACCCAATACATGTTTGTGGAATTGACTTAAATTGATTTATTAGACGCAGAGCAATGGGAGAATGGGACTCATGTCTTTTCATCTTGGTATTATGCATTTCTAATCCTCCCCAGCTTCTGCATTCAGAACCTGGGAGAGGATTGCAAGGGTGTCCTGGACACCTACAATTTGAGGAGGAGTCTGTCTCTTCTTCTTCACTTCCTCCAAGGACCCTGTTGAATACCCTCATGGAGGGTTCAAGATACAGACTTTCTGTTCTAGTCTGTTGTGTGCCAGGGGCATAACCACACATTCATCAGCCCTTCCACTGTGGGTGCAGAGAAATGATCACACGTTCTTGATTGGTGCCATAGCAACACAGATTTCTAGAGAATGACCTTAGAAAAGATGCTCTGTTTCTTCCCTAAAACTTTAACTTTTAATTAAGAAACAAAGGTACTTTCTTCCTCTCATATTACATTTAATCATAGTTTGAATTTGCCTGGCGGCTGTAATGATTGCCGAGTGTTGTGCAGCTGAAGTGTCACACAGTAACGTGTGAAGTTTATCATTTGAATAAAGCTGGGGGTTGGGCCAACAGGATGAAGTGGTCTTTTATTATAGCAGGAGAGAATTTGGTTAAAAGTAAGGAGGAACTGAGAGATGATAAATTGGTTATTCAAAGGTACACAAAAGGAGTCCCCAAACCTCTTTACTATATCTAGAAAACTTTAGGATATGTCTAGCCATCTACCCTATAAGACTGCAGACATTGTGAACATATGGGAATAGACCAAGAATGTCTATTGGTCCTTATATGTCAGAATAAAGTTATAACTACATAATCAAATGTAAAAATCACGATTTCGTCATTTGCACAGTGGAGATGATAATGAAATATCCTGTCCCACAAGAAAAGTAAAATTGTTTAAGAAATATGCTTAGTGCACTGTCAGGCATATAGTAAGCACTTCATAAATAATAGCTGAGGATAAAGATGAAGATTAAGAATCAGATGATGATGATGACAATGATGAATGGAAAAGATGGCTATAGATATAAATTGTTTCCTAAGGGAGGCAGCTGGGGTCTTCTGTGAGAAACATTAGACTCTGAAGCAACAGACCTGATTGCATCTGACTCTGAACTACCAGCCACATGATCTTGGGAAAGTTACTGAACTTCTTTGGGCCTTAGTTTTCTTCATTTGTAATTCTGGGGTGACACTGTATCTCTCTCACAAGTTTGTTGTGAAAATTAAATGATAGGATATGTGAAAGTACGTAGCACAAGGTTTGGTAAATACTGGGTACCTCCAAGTTGGCAATGAATTAAGGATGGGAATTTGAATCCTCTTTATCCATACCAATAAATAAATAAAATGATAGATAAAGCAGTCAACATAAACTCATCCATTCCACTGGTAAGCCCAGAACACAGTGCCAGTCCAACATCTGGACCAAGTCTCCAGTAACTTCATGGTATACTTTAACAAATACCAGGCAGGTCTTTTCATGTCATCCTGAAATTCCACTAATTGCAGTCTTCTGTATTCCATTGACCTCTTCATAACCTTTTAAATAAAATGCAAATTCTCTTATTAAGGGTTAACATCAAATTCTTAGTGCCTTAGAGAAAGGAAAGGAAAATTAACTCAATGAGTAACGATTGAGCATCAGTTTATGTTCCAACCCCTGAGCTCAGTAGGAATTCCTGGTTGCTTTCAAAATTCAGAGCATGATCGGTGTTCTGGAGAAGCTGGAAGAATAGGGAAGGGGGACACTGAAAACAGAAGTAGGTTTTCAAAGTGGCAATCCCCCTTTTATTAAATGAATGAAGATCAATGGTAGTAAGTGAGGCAAAAAGACTTACACACGGAGGTCCCTTGGGAATTTCTAATATCTATGGGCATACACCTCATTTAATGCTTGTGATTGCTATGACATAGTGTTTTCTGTTAAATTAAGTAATTCTAACTTAACAGAAAATTATAAGTAGTTGTCCTCTACTTCAGATATTTTCAGTAGTTCTGGGAAAGCAAGAATATGCCATTAAGTAATATTTCATAAAACTATCCTGGAGGAATTCTTAGAAATGTTCATGCCTGAAAACCCCCCTAACTATGCATGGCAGGCAATAAGAAGCCACTGAACTCGCAATGTTGAAGGTATTGAGATGTCCTGGCACATCTATTTACTGTCCCAGCTGAACTCTATTTCCTCCCTGCCCTTTGATTCATGTGCAGGTGCCCGCCCACAGTAAGCTACAAAGCTTCAGATACTTTCTCTCCCTGGCATTTGGGGCAAAGAAATGCTTGTTTTCTTGCTCTCTTCCCTTTACAATTCACTCCTCCCTCCTCCAAGTGGTTAACGTCCCTACCCAAAGCTAGGGAGAGAGAACTCTGAGAACGTAAAAGAGGAGTGGGAGGGCAGTGGCTGTGCCGAGCCTTCAGCTTTTGTTCTCACCTCGGGCCCTAAGTGCTTGCTCCATCCACTTGGAGGAATTGGACACAGGCGAAGGAAAGAGTCGGCACTCGCTGATGCTATTGAGAACTTGCCCTCCAAAGATACCACTTAGGACCTGCTCGGTTACCTAGGAGAAGTGCACCAGCCAGGCCAGCCATACTTTAAGGACTCACTGGGATTCTCCTCAAGATATAATATTGTTAGTGGTCAATTATATCAAAGAGCGATTCATTCCATCGATCTCAGACTGGTCTCCTTCCTTCCAGTCAGCTCTCTGGGGAGAAGCCAGATGGATCCAAGAGTGTGCTGGAGCTGGCTTGTCTGAGTTCCCAAGAGGTGACTGTGCACATCCGCATATAGTGATAGTCCTGTATGGAACTAGAAATCAGCCATGGTGGGAGTATGTACACCCTGAAAAACACAAACATCACAGATTAAGAATTTCCCTTCCCTTCCCTTTCTTTTTTTTTAATCCTGCAGAGCCACTTGTCAATCATTTACCAGCATGCCAATGAAGGGACCTTGCTCTAACACAAACACGATAAAATAACTCTCTTGTTTAAAACACTTCCATCTTGACTTCAAGATAATCATAATTGTTTCTGCCAGCGTTTTATTTATGAGCTGGTTACATGTACCTCTCCAGACACACCTCTCCTCATGTTGCCAACCACATCATCTCCTGAGGCTTCTGGGAATATTCTTAATCTATGTGGTAGGCTGAAAATGGTCCCCATATATATCCATGTCATAATCCCTGGAACCTGTGAATGTTACCTTACATGGCAAAAACAAAACCAAAAAATGTTTGCAGTTTTGATTGAGAATCTTCAGATGGGAAGATACCCCCAGATTATCTGAGTGGCCACTGAATGCAATCACATATATCTTTGTAAAAGAGAGATAGAAGATTCTATTGATATGACATACAGAGGAGAAAGTGATGTAAATGTGGATCAGAGAAAGACTTGGAGATGCTGGTCTTGGAGACTTGAGTGATGCAGCCACAAGTCAAGGAATATTGGCAGCCGTCAGAAGCTGCAAGAGGCAAAGGACAGATTTTCTCCTGGAGCTTCCAGGGGGAACATGGTCCTTCCAACACCTTTTCGTTCAACCCAGTGATACTGATTTCAGATTTCTGGTCTCCAGAACTGTGACAGAAAATATTGCTGTCATTTTAAGTCACCCAGCTTGTGGTAATTTGTTATAGCAGCCACAGGAGATCAATACACTCTATCTGGTACATTCCCCAGTCTTTCCTCTCTTTCTGAAATGTCTGTTTTCCCTTCAGGCCCCACCTTAAACATCAGTACTTGGTCCATTTCTCCTGCTACTCCATTGTCTGGACTAAGTGGGTTTTTTTGTTTTGTTTTGCTTCCTCATAGTACAGTTGACCTTTGAACAATGCAGGGGCTAGGGGCACTGATCCTCCACGCAATCGAAAATCCATGTATAAGTTACAGTCAGCCCTCTGTATCAGGGTTCCTCTGTATCCGTGGTTCCTCCATATTCAGTGGTTCCTCATTTTCAAATTCAACCAACTGCAGACCTTGTAGTACTGTAGTATTTATTACTGAAAAAAATCTGAATATGAGTGGACCCTCAAAGTTCAAGCCCATGTTGTCCAAGGGTCAGCTGTACTCAGTTTCCCTTTTCCTTAACCCTGGTCCAAATCTGTATTTATTTGTTGTTCAGTCTCCCAACCTCATCCCAAGCTAAATTCATGCCAGCAGGAACTTTGCTTTATGAAGTACACAGAAGGCATATTGTACATATTTTTTGCAGAAAGGAAGGAAGGAACAGATTTAGTTCTGTAGTTAATTAGTTAATAGAAAACGTCATTAGAAAAGTGAAATATGTGCTTGGATCTCTTGGGTCAGGGTTCTGGGAAACCTGTACACAGACTTTGATGTTCTGTATGTGACCTAGATGAACCATATGATTCCTAAACTTGGAACAATGCCCTTTCCTCAAAGGGCTTTCTTTCCCTCAAAGTGCATTAGGTCATGTATTAGTTTCCTATCACTACTGTAACAAACTACTACAAATTTAGTGCTTTAAAACAACACAGAAGGCTGCTGCAGGTGGCTCAGCTTTAGGAAGACCAGTTTTAGAGGCTGGGAAGTCTAAGATGAAAAGTGCCGGCCAATTCAGTTCCTGATGTCATCTTGTGCTACTAACCATTGCTATGTTCAGGAGACCCTGAGGCCCAGAACAGTTATGAGGAAATGGAAGTACAAAGAAATAGTTATTTAAATTGCACAAACTGGGCCTTCAAGATGGTGGAGGAGTAAGACGTGGAGATCACCTTCCTCCCCACAAATACATCAAAACTACATCTACATGTGGAACAACTCTGACAGAACACCTACTGAATGCTGGCAGAAGACCTCAGACTTCCCAAAAGACACTCTTAGGCGACCTACACGCAGGGGCAGGGCCAAATCCAAAGCTGAACGCCAGGAGCTGTGCGAACAAAGAAGAGAAAGGGAAATCTCTCCCAGCAGCCTCAGGAGTAGCATATTAAATCTCCACAATCAACTTGATGTACCCTGCATCTGTGGAATACCTGAGTAGACAATGAATCATCCCAAAATTGAGGCGGTGGACTTTGGGAGCAACTGTACACTTGCGGTTTGCTTTCTGCATCTAATTTGTTTCCGGTTTTATCTTTATCTTAGTTTAGTATTTAGAGCTTATTATCATTGGTAGATTTGTTTGCTCTCTTCCTTTTTAAATTTTTATATATATATATATTTTTTCTTTTTTTCCCTTTTCTCTTTTTGTGAGTGTGTATGAGCATGCTTCTTTCTGTGATTTGTCTGTATAGCTTTGCTTTTGCCATTTGTCCTAGGGTTCTGACTCTCTGTTTTTAGTTTTTGGTTTTTTTTTAAGTATAGTTTTTAAAGCCTGTTATCAATGGAGGATTTGTTTTTCGGTTTGGTTGCTCTCTGCTTTCTTGCTCTCTTTCTTTTTTTAATTACTTTTTATTTTTTATTTTTAATGATTTTTTTCTATTTTAATAACTTTATATTATTTATTTTTTTTTTTCATTCTTTCTTTCTTTTCTTTTCTCCCTTTTCTTCTGAGCTGTGTGGCTGACAGGGTCTTGGTGCTCTGGCTGGGTGTCAGGCCTGAGCCTCTGAGGTGGGAGAGCCGAGTTCAGGACATTGGTCCACCAGAAACCTCCCAGCCCTACGTAATATCAAACAGCGAAAGCTCTCCCAGAGACCTCCATCTCAATGCTAAGACCCAGCTCCACTCAACGAACAGCAAACTACAGTGCTGGACACCCTATGCCAAACAACTAGCAAGATAGGAACAAAAACCCACCCATTAGCAGAGAGGCTGCCTAAAATCATAATAAGGTCACAGACACCCCAAAACACACCACTGGACACAGACCTGCCCACCAGAAAGACAAGATCCAGCCTCATCCACCAGAACACAGGCACCAGTCCCCTCCACCAGGAAGCCTACACAACCCACTGAACCAACCTTAGCTACTGGGAACTGACACCAAAAACAATGGGAACTATGAACCGGCAGCCTGCAAAAAGGAGACGCCAAACACAATAAATTAAGCAAAATGAGAAGACAGAGAAACACACAGCAGATGAAGGGGCAAGGCAAAACCCCACCAGACCAAACAAATGAAGAAGAAATAGGCTGTCTACCTGAAAAAGAATTCAGAGTAATGATAGTAAAGATCCAAAATCTTGGAAATAGAGTGGAGAAAATATAAGAAACGATTAACAAGGACCTAGATGAACTAAAGAGCAAGCAAACAATGATGAACAACACAATAAATGAAATTAAAAATTCTCTAGAAGGAATCAATAGCAGAAAAACTGAGGCAGAAGAATGGATAAGTGACCTGGAAGATAAAATTGTGGAAATAACTACTGCAGAGCAGAATAAAGAAACAAGAATGAAAAGAATTGAGGACAGTTTCAGACACCTCTGGGACAACATTAAATGCACCAACATTCAAATTATAGGGGTCCCAGAAAAAGAATAGAAAAAGGAAGGGACTGAGAAAATATTTGAAGAGATTATAGTTGAAGACTTCCCAAATGAGGGAAAGGAAATAATCAAGTCCAGGAAGTGCAGAGAGTCCCATACAGGATAAATCCAAGGAGAAACATGCCAAGACCTATATTAATCAAACTATCAAAAATTAAATACAAAGAAAAAATATTAAAAGCAGCAAGGGAAAAACAATAGTTAGCATACAAGGGAATCCCCATAAGGTTAACAGCTGATCTTTCAGCAGAAACTCTGCAAGCCAGAAGGGAGTGGCAGGACATATTAAAAGTGATGAAATGGAAAAACCTACAACCAAGATTACCCAGCAAGGATCTCATTCAGATTCAATGGAGAAATTAAAACCTTTACAGGTATGCAAAAGCTAAGAGAATTCAGCACCCCCAAACCAGCTCTACAACAAATGCTAAAGGAACTTCTCTAGGCAGGAAACACAAGAGAAGGAAAAGACTTACAATACCAAACCCCAAACAGTTAAGAAAATGGTAATAGGAACATACATATCAATAACTACCTTAAATGTGAATGGATTAAATGCTCCAACCAAAAGACATAGACTGGCTGAATGGATACAAAAGCAAGACCCATATATATGCTGTCTACAAGAGACCCACTTCAGACCTAGGGACACATACAGACTGAAAGTAAGAAGATGGTAGAAGATATTCCATGCAAATGGAAATCAAAAGAAAGCTGGAGTAGCAATTCTCATATCACACAAAATAGACTTTAAAATAAAGACTATTACAAGAGACAAAGAAGGACACAACATAATAATCAAGGGATCAATCTGAGAAGATATAACAATTGTATATATTTATGCACCCAACATAGGAGCACCTCAATACATAAGGCAAATGCTAACAGCCATAAAAGGGGAAATCGACAGTAGCACAATAATGGTAGGGGACATTAACACCCCACTTTCACGAATGGACAGATCATCCAAAATGAAAATAAATAAGGAAACAAAAGCTTTAAATGATACATTAAACAAGATGGACTTAATTGATATTTATAGGGCATTCCATCCAAAAACAGCAGATTACACTTTCTTCTCAAGCTCTCTTGGAACATTCTCCAGGATAGATCATATCTTGGGTCACAAATCAAGCCTTGGTAAATTTAAGAAAATTGAAATCCTATCAAGTATCTTTTCCAACCACAATGCTATGAGACTAGGTATCAATTACAGGAAAAAATTTGTAAAAAATACAAACACATGGAGGCTAACCAAAACACTACTAAATAACCAAGAGATCACTGAAGAAATCAAAGAGGAAATCAAAAAATACCTAGGAAAAAATGACGCTGAAAACATGATGACCCAAAACCTAGGGGATGCAGCAAAAGCAGTTCTAAGAGGGAAGTTTATAGCAATACAATCCTACCTCAAGAAACAAAAAACATCTCAAATAACAACCTAACCTTACACCTAAAGCAATTAGAGAAAGAAGAACAAAAAACCCCAAAGTTAGCAGAAGGAAAGAAATCATAAAGATCAGATCAGAAATAAATGAAAAAGAAATGAAGGAAACAATCGCAAAGATCAATAAAAGTAAAAGGTGGTTCTTTGACAAGATAAACAAAATTGATAAACCATTAGCCAGATTATCAAGAAAAAAAAGGGGAGAAGACTCAAATCAATAGAATTAAAAATGAAAAAGGAGAAGTAACAACTGACACTGCAGAAATACAAAGGATCATGAGATTTACTGCAAGCAACTATATTCCAATAAAATGGACAACCTGGAAGAAATGGACAAATTCTTAGAAAAGCACAGCCTTCCGAAACTGAACCAAGAAGAGATAGAAAATATAAACAGACCAATCGCGAGCACTGAAATTGAGACTGTGATTAAAAATCTTCCAACAAACACAGGCCCAGGACCAGATGGCTTCACAGGCGAATTCTGTCAAACATTTGGAGAAGAGCTAACACTTATCCTCAGACTCTTCCAAAATAGAGCAGAGGGAGGAACACTCCCAAGCTCATTCTACGAGGCCACCATCACCCTGATACCAAAACCAGACAAAGATGCCACAAAGAAAGAAAACTACAGGCCAATATCACTGATGAACATAGATGCAGAAATCCTCAGCAAAATACTAGGAAACAGAATCCAACAGCACATTAAAAGGATCATACACCTTGATCAAGTGGGGTGTGTCCCACGAATGCAAGGATTCTTCAGTATACGCAAAACAATCAGTGTGATAAACCATATTAACAAATTGAAGGAGAAAAACTATATGATCATCTCAATAGATGCAGAAAAAGCTTTCGACAAAATTCAACACCCATTTATGATAAAAACGCTCCAGAAAGTAAGCATAGAGGGAATTTACCTCAACACAATAAAGGCCATATATGACAAACCCACAGCCAACATAGTTCTCAATGGTGAAAAACTGAAATTGTTTCCTCTAAGGTCAGGAACAAGACAAGGATGTCCAGTCTCACCACTATTATTCAACATACTTTTGGAAGTTTTAGCAACAGCAGTCAGAGAAGAAAAAGAAATAAAAGGAATCCAAATCAGAAAAGAAGAAATAAAGCTGTCACTGTTTGCAGATGACATGATGCTATACATAGAGAATCCTAAAGATACTACCAGAAAACTGCTAGAGCTAATCAATGAATGTGGCAAAGTAGCAGAATACAAAATTAATGCACAGAAATCTCTTGCATTTCTATACACTTATGATGAAAAATCTGAAAGAGAAATTAAGGAAACACTCCTATTTACCATTGCAACAAAAAGAATAAAATACCTAGGAATAAACCTACCTAAGGAGACAAAAGAACTGTATGCAGAAAATTATAAGACACTGATGAAAGAAATTAAAGATGATACCAACAGATGGAGAGATATACCATGTTCTTGGACTGGAAGAATCAATCTTGTGAAAATGACTGTACTACCCAAAGCAATCTACAGATTCAATGCAATCCCTATCAAACTACCACTGGCATTTTTCACAGAACAAGAACAAAAAATTTCACAATCTGTATGGAAACACAAAAGGCCCCGAATAGCCAAAGCAATCTTGGGAAAGAAAAACAGAGCTGGGGGAATAATGCTCCCTGATTTCAGACTATACTACAAAGCTACAGTAATGAAGACAGTATGGTACTGGCACAAAAACAGAAATATAGATCAATGGAACAGGATAGAAAGCCCAGAGATAAACTCATGCACATATGGTCACCTTATCTTTGATAAAGAGGCAAGAATATACAATGGGGAAAAGACAGCCTCTTCAATAAGTGGTGCTGGGAAAACTGGACAGCTACATGTAAATAATGAAATTAGAACATTCCCTAACACCATACACAAAACTAAACTCAAAATGCATTAGAGACCTAAATGTAAGGGCAAACACTATAAAACTCCTAGAGGAAAACTAGGCAGAACACTCCATGCCATAAATCACAGCAAGACCCTTTCTGACCCACCTCCTAGAGAAATGGAAATAAAAATAAAAATAAACAAATGGGACCTAATGAAACTTAAAAGCTTTTGCACAGCAAAGGAAACCATAAACAAGACGAGAAGACCACCCTCAGAATGGGAGAAAATATTTGCAAACGATGCAACTGACAAAGGATTAATCTCCAAAATATACAAGCAGCTCATCCAGCTCAATATCAAAAAAACAAACAACCCAATGCAAAAATGGGCAGAAGACCTAAGTAGACATTTCTCTAAAGAAGATATACAGATTGCCAACAAACACATGAAAGGATGCCCAGCATCACTAATCATTAGAGAAATGCAAATCAAAACAATAACGCACTATCATCTCACACCGGTCAGAATGGCCATCATCAAAAAACCTGCAAACAATAAATGCTGGAGAGGGTGTGGAGAAAAGGGAACCCTCTTGCACTGTTGGTGGGAATGTAAATTGATACAGCCACTGTGGAGAACAGTATGGAGGTTCCTCCAAAAACTAAAAATAGAACTACCATACAACCCAGCAATCCCACTACTGGGCATATGCCCTGAGAAAACCATAATTCAAAAAGGGTCAAGTGCCACAATGTTCATTGCAGCTCTATTTACAATAGTCAGGACATGGAAGCAACCTAAGTGTCCATCAACAGATGAATGGATAAAGAAGATGTGTCACATATATACAGTGGAATATTACTCAGCTATAAAAAGAAAGAAAATTGAGTTATTTGTAGTGAGGTGGATGGACCTAGAGACTGTCATAGAGAGTGAAGTAAGTCAGAAAGAGAAAAACAAATACCGTATGCTAACACATATACATGGAATCTAAAAAAAAGGTTTTGAAGAACCTAAGGGCAGGACAGGTATAAATATGCAGATGTAGAGAGTGGACTTGACACGGGGAGGGGGAAGGGTAAGCTGGGACAAAGTGAGAGAGTGGCATGTACATATATACACTACCAAATGTAAAATAGATAGCTAGTGGGAAGCAGCCGCATAGCACAGGGAGATCAGCTCGGCGCTTTGTGTCCACCTAGAGGGGTGGTATAGGGAGGGTGGGAGGGAGACACAAGAGGGAAGAGATATGGGGATGTATGTATATGTATAGCTGATTCACTTTGTTACACAGCAGAAACTAACACACCATTGTAAAGCAATTATACTCTAATAAAGATGTTAAACAAAACACAAAATTTGTTATATTACAGTTCTGGATGTCAGAAGTCTAAGATTGAGGTGTTTGCAGGGCTGTGTTCTTTCTGAAGGCCCCAGGGTGAATCTGTTTCCTTGCCTTTCCTGGCTACTACAGGATGCCTACATTCTCTGGCACGTTGCCTTTTACTCCATCTTCAAAGCCAGCAGTGGAACCTCTTCTCTCCTCTCTGACCTCCTGCCTGCCTCTTTTAAGGCTCCTTGTAATTGTATCAGTCCCACCTGGATAATCTAGGATAAGTTTATTATACTTAACTTAATCACATTCGCAAAGTTTACTTTACCGTATTCGCAGGTCCCAGGGATTCAGACATGGACATCTTTGGGGGGCCATTTTTCAGTCCACCACAAATGGGTAATTATCCTCCCTGTTTGTAAAGACAATAACATGATAAGAACCAAACCGAGAAACCATACAATGAACGTGAGTATTTGTATATGTATTCTATCCAGCGAGTACCAATAATGATGATCATTTCTTTCTATCTGGCCCTGTCTCCTTACTTTGAAAAGGATATTGCTTCCTAAAACATTCTGTTGATTCCTCAGATATAACAAGAGCAAGACACATACTCATGTCTCATTGTCTCCCTTAAGTGAACCCTCTAAGAAGAAAGAAGATGTTAATATCATGCATGGGTCTTGCACTTTAAGACAGCATCTCTGCTCATTAGTAAAACATGGCTCAATGAATGTCCCAGGCTCTGGCCAATCATATTGAAAACATTTCCTTTTAAAGGAGGAGTTAGCAAGGGACATGGGCAGAAGGCCATTGTGAATGGGTCAGGTATGTCTCCATTACTAACATTATATAATAATTGCCAAATTCAAGTTCTTACTCTGTGCCAGACTGTATGCTGTGAGCTTTACCGACATTATGTCACCTACTCTATATGCCCATGGTATGCTATGCATATATGTATCCACCACTGCATTCATACGGGGTAGATGCATCGTTAGGTACTTAATTAAAGCTTATTGATAAGTGAGATGCTCTTACATCTACAAAGACCCTGTTTCCAAAAGGTCATATTCATCGGCATTGGGGGTTACGACTTGGGCATATCTGTGTGGGAAATGCAGTTGAACCCACAACAGTCATCAAGGGTAGTTGAACAATGAGAGACACTCACTCCCACGCAGCCAGGCTTAGCACATGAACATGGGGGTGATATACATTTTAGATTTTAGATTAGTTGGAGTTTTATATCTAAATACCACTAAATATAAATTGTCCCACTCCTCCAATAGGAGGCTTCATCTTAGATAATAAAGAAGTGAAATCACTATAGATATATACATATATATATATGTATTACTAATTACTTTGCTGTATACCTGCAACTAACACAATATTGTAAAACAACTATATTTCAATTAAAAAAAAGAAGTGAAATCACTAAGATAAATCATGTTCTGGCTCAAGACCCGTTGCTGTGAGCCTGAGCAAATCACGTAAACTTTCTGAGTTTCCATTCCCTCATCAGTATGATTGATAGAAAAAATATGCCCCTATCTTCCTGGTAGGGTTGTCTAAGATCATAGATACGTAAATACTATGAAACTATACAGAGCGATACAAGGAATGGCCACTTCCTCCAAAGACCCTATTCTGTAATCTCAATTCCAGTTTTCAGGCTTCTTCATTGACTTGCTGTGGTACAAAAAGCCCTTTTCTACTAGAAGTTGGTCCTGTGTTGGGCCTTAAATACATAGAACTTTCCAGACTGTGAACAAGTCAATGAGAGTGATTGCCTCCTGGTGAGCTTGCCGCTCACCACGACCCAAGGGTCTTTCTTTTTCTTGGAGGCTGGACACCTTGCCAGCCACTCCCTTTTGGTGAATCACACTGTGGCCTTGAAGGCATTCTCTGCTTGACCCAGTGCATTGCCACCTGTTTACACTCCCACTCACCACTTTCTCCTCATCCTTCCTGCCTCTCACCTCGGCAGTGGCAGCAAGGCAATGACAGCAAATGGCAGTTGACTTGCCAGGTGATGGAGGATTGGAATGATTTCTCTTCTGTCAATGTCTCCAACAACTTTGCCTTCCTGTGTGGCCTTATCTCTTCACACACACATGCACAAACCAAAACTAGAAAGTGTCCTCAATGCTTGACTAGAGGAGGCATTTGTATCAAATTAATCAAAAAAGTCCCAGGCTATAAGTGATTTCCTAGAGTTGGAAAGACATCCCAAAGCCTTTTACCTACAGCAGAGGCCCAGGCTTTGCGATAGACCTTGGCCTTGAATGAGTTACAGAATGTCTCTGAGCTGAAGTTCCCTCATCAATAAAATGTGAATAATTACAGAACTTTCCTCATAGTTCCTTGCACAAGTAGCTACTGAACTGTAGGTGCTTAATAGATGTTGAATGAATGATCAAGTGGGGAATGAATGATAATGCCAGCAAAATACTTGCTACTGAACTGTAGGTGCTTAATAGATGTTGAATGAATGATCAAGTGGGGAATGAATGATAATGCCAGCAAAATACTTGCTACTGAACTGTAGGTGCTTAATAGATGTTGAATGAATGATCAAGTGGGGAATGAATGATAATGCCAGCAAAATACTTAACACAGTGAATGGTGCAAAGTAGGTGCTCAATGCACAAGGTTATTTATTACTGGTAGCTGAAGTACTGCTTCAGTCCAGATAGCTGTCCAGGCCTCTTGCTTTTGCTTCCTTGTCATAAGAACTTTGCAGAGTGATTAAGAGTTTAGGCTGTAAAGCTGAATTCTCAGGATTTGAATCTTGGCTCAACCAGCTGTGTGACCTTGGGTTAGTTAGTTATCCTTTTTCTGCTATTGTTTCCTCACATGCATAATGAGGATAATAATATGTAGTTCATAAAATTATGAGGAATAAATGAGGTTATACATGTGTTGTGCTTAAAATAGTATCTAACAGGTAATAACTCAGTGAAGTTAATGTCTACTTTTAAATTATTATTAGCATCTGTCTAGCCTAGTTCTTAGAAAGTCCTGACACAAGGAAGATTGCCCCAAAGGCATTGTCCTAGGCACGTGATCAGGTAACGTCTCTCTTCACAAGTCTGTGTTGTCTTGTCCCGCTGGACCATGACTTACTCAAACAACGAGGGTCTTGCTTCTTTCATCCTTCCCTGCTGCTCCTAGCATAGTGCTGGGACACCTTCATTATTGCATCTACTTTAGAGAAGTATGTTGTGGAATTGGCATAAGATGAAATCTTTTTAACTACAAACTGCTAAATCTCTCAGGGTCTTTGCTATACTGGCATTTCTTTCTTCTGATTTTATAGGTGAGAAAAATGGTCTAGGGAGGTTGGAACTTGCCCATAGACACCTGGTTAGTTAGAAGTTCTTTCTCAGACCCAAGTCCCCTGGCTTCTAGCACAGTACCCCCAGTCACCCATCAGTTAAGCAGACATTTAGAAAAAAATAAGAATCACAGCATATGGATTCTAAAAACTGTCTTAAAGATGTAAAACCACTATCCTCTGCAGCAGATTGGCCAGTGCTTATTGCTGGAAGGCAAATGTGACCTTCTGCCCAGCATTTGCCTGATCAAATAAGAATTACGAACTAGCCTGATGACCTGAGATTACCCTCTGCTTTTATTCTTTGTCTGGTCCAGGCACAAAGGGAAATGTGCCAATGGAATGAGAATTTGCAATTGTAAAAAGACACAGGGTGGTGTTATAGGACACATCTTGGACTGGGCAGGAATTTTACTGCTTCTATTCACTTCTCTTTGTCCCTTGCCTAGTCACTTCCCCTCACAGAATCTCAGTTTCTAAATCTTTTAATTAAAAGGATCAGAAATAGCTGGGTTCTCTTTTCATCCTACCATTCTATGAGGGTAGCTATGAATAAGTACTAGGTAGACAGTCTATGCACAAGTGTTTCATTTATTATTACCTCGTGCTCCACCTAGGAGTTTCTGTGTTGCCAAAATTCTTTTCATACAATGCATCTTTTTCAGTGACACATGGATAACTGGTAAACATGACTAATGTGAGAATATGCATTAAATTAGTGTAAAAACTGTATGTCTCACAATTTCCAGATGTCAGAATCTTGTAGTGTTGTCATTTTTCTTTTTTCTGTTCAGATGTTCATACAAATGGAAAGCAAATGGCTGCAGGAACCATCTACCAACAACACATTTCTTTAGACTTGCATCTACCAGTTTGTTACTGGGGGTTTACATACTCTCTGAGAGGTCACCAAAGTATAACTGTCTTTCACAATCTTACAACACTGCAGCAATGCCTCCCTTGTGCATTGTCTAAGATACTGGCTCCTGTGTGACTCTGAACACTTGAAAACGCAGACAGCCTGGTGGTAGGTAGTATTTACCCAAATTAGAGAAATTAAATTCTGAACTGTTCAAGTTTGAAGCAATCAGTTCCAGTTGGTATACACTCAATTCCAACCTTAGGCATCTGAAGAGAAAATGTGATTTTTGGCAGCAAGAGCTGCTAGTAGGAGTTTCAGTCCCAATCAACATAAAATGTACATAAGTACCAAAGCTGAATATTGATAAGGAGGTTTTCTTTTGCCTACTTTATATCAGCTGAGATACTTAAAGCCTGTCTTCTTTTATCAGAGGAGAGGAAAAAATATGCAAACAATTAAAGAAAAGATTAAGTCCCCTTTTTATGGCATGAGGAGGTTATAAAGCCACTGATAGAAAAGCTATAAATTATTCTACCTTTAAAATTATTGTTGCTTTAATCTTTTTATTAAAGATGTTACCCAGTTCTTCTGTTATGGATACTTCAGATGGAAATTTGCTTTTTCTTCTACTTTATGGAGTTTTGCTGAGCTACACAACTCTAGTGGGCATGGTTCATACTGTACTCTACACATATATTCATCAAATAGAATGAGATAGTGCCCTCTGCAGGTGTTCAGTGGGCCAGTACTGACTGTATCTGATTGTGAACATAGAATAAAAGGGAATGAGAATCAACATGGAATATATATGTATGTAGACATGTTATATATTTTAATCATAATAAGAACCCTGTGAAATATAATACAGATGAGGAAACTGAGGCTCAAGGAAGTTAAGCAACTTGCTTTACTAGGCAGGGTGGGCTGACTTCTGTGACAAACTACCTCAGAAACTCAGTATTTCAACACAATAAAGTATCTCTTTCTTACATTATTATCTGATTGGATATTTGGTAGACAGCCTTCCAAGTGGAGATTCAGGGACCCAGGTTTCCTTCTATTTAATGGCTCCAGCATCTTATGAACTCAGAGGACTGCAGAGAATCACCTGCATTTGGTCTGCAGAGAAGAAAGAGAGAGCCTTGAGAATCTCCTCAAAAATTCTAGGTTGGGCAGGCTGGAAGTTGCTTACCCACATCATTTCTGCCCACATTCCATTGGCCAGAACTCAGTCACATGGCCTCATCCCACTGCAGTGGAATCTGGGAAGTGTAGTCTCTCTGTGTGCCTAGAAGGACAAGGAAATGGGTTTGGTGACCCTGGTGCATTATCTTTGCCACTTGCCAGGAGAAGAACAGGGATCCCTTCTCTACAGCTCCAAATCCTATGTTCTTTCCACTACACTAAGCTGTGGGATTCATCTCCTTGAATGATTTTTGATCCAAATTACAAGGGCAGGCTCAGAGGTACACACCACTGCTTGAGGCCAAAAAGAGAGACTGAAAAGTCATCCAAATGTTTTTTTAATGCCTTATTTTGCTTTTATGGACACATTTGAATATTTGACTGAATTTTCCAGATCTCGTGCATGTCTAGCTCAGACATTACCTAGGAGTTTCTTGGAGGTATTTGACTGGACTGTATTTATGATGCAGCATATAATCCTAGGAAGATTTTCGTCCCTGCCTATTTTCCCATCTCTATGGCCTCATCTTTGAAATTTTACCTACTTCATTGTTTTAACTATAAACCCCATATGGTTGACCCCCCCAACACATATTTTCATCATTTCTAGCCTCTCTTTTAAACTAACTGCACCATGTCAGCGCCCCACATGCTCCTATGGTCAACATGTAGAACTTTGAAATTTATTTTTTTTCCTCTGAAAACATGTTTTTACTATCATCATTCTAGTCAGTAGGTCATTGACTTGGGATTCATATACATCAGTAGATCCAGGTTTTATGGGGCCTGAAGCTTTAACAGTCATTTTTAATTCAGCATTATGAATACAAATTAGATTCAAAAGTAAATATTTAGAATGAGGAGAGGAATTAAAACAAATTACAAATTCAAAATCTTGACAAATGTCACAGTCACACAGTTCAGAAAAATAACACAATTGGCACAATTCTGCAGTATTTTTTCTTACATTTTTTTAGCTGCATAAAGAGAAAATTAAAGATAACTTAGTCTTATTTCTATACTTGTTGATAGCAATTTGTTTTTATTATTGATTTTTGGAGTCTTTTCAGCTTCTCAGCTGATCAACATGTTATGTAAATTTTCAGAATTTTTTGTCGATTTTGAAAAACTTTTATGAAAGTGCTTTTATGGCATTTTATATTTTCTTTTGAAGTGAAGAAATGCTCTTTGAAAAACTAGCAACACTTGTTAACACAGGCAGAGTCCCTGCCAGGACCTTAGAAAGGAGTCTGTGCAAGTGAGGAGCCCTAAATTTAGATTTCATTAATTTTGTGGTAAATCTACTCTTGTTTACCTGTGTTCACCTTCACTCTCTTTTCCCAAAAATAATCAGTTGTCATCGTACTTTCCGTATTTTCTTCATGATAGGTGTCTGTCTCCATTCCACCAGCCTTTTAAAGACCTTATTACCTTACACAGGAACTGTTGCAAACTTCTTCTAAACTTACCACCTGAAGTCTTTGCCCTCGTCTTGTCATTCTGCAAAATAATTCCAGATTAATCATTTCCATTTTTAAAGATCCTCTTGTTTGCCAAATAAAGTCCAATGTCTTTTACCTGATTTCGCAGGCCATGCATGATCTGGTCCCAATTCGTCTGTTCAGTGTGATCTCCTATGATTTCACCATAGTCTAAAGACTTGGACTTCACTTAAACAAGGCTTACTAACATGCCATTTATCCCCTGTTGAACATGATTCCCCTTAATACTAGAGGGATAAAATTCTCAGCATCTTGTAAGTGTCCTGACCTTCCAGAAAGAAGAAGGTAGCATATGCAGTAATTGGACAGTTTAGACATAGCTCACTAACACTTGATCCCTTTTCCCTCCTTTGGTTTTTCTCTGTGGTCCTTCAAACCATGACATTATATGTATTATACTTCGTTTGTTTCCCTTTACTAGATCACAAGCTCCATGAAGACAGAAAGTGTTTAGTCTGCTTTGTTCATTGCTGTATCCCCACTGCCTACAAGACTGTCTAGTATATAAATTTTTTTTGAAAATGCTGAAAAATTGGCCACATTTTGCTCATGAGATCTTGAGATTATTTAACTGTGAAAAGCCTGATTTTTCTCATCTGTAATTTAGCAATTATTATAGTAAACATTTCATTCAATTATTGTGATGAATTAGTGATTAAAGTATATTAAAATTCTTAGTAGAGTGCTTGGCAGATAGTTAGTGCTCAATAAATATTATCTAGCATTTTATTTTAATTAGAACCTTCACTTGGGAGCACCACGGAAGCAGCAGCATGGGATACCGGAAAGAACTGAGAGTTCGAGTCCCAGAGGGACCAGACTTTACCATTTTTAGCTCTGGGGCTTTGAGTAACATAGTTTGATTTTCTGAGCCTCAGTTTGATGTATCTGCATAATGAGAATACATACTCCACAAAGTTATGATGGGGATTAAATAAGGTCTTAAAAAATTATGCAGTCTTATTAAGTACCATTATTAGGACAGGTATTGGAATAGGGGGACTTTCCCTGGGCCCCTCGCAGGCAGCTCTGTAAAGGTACCTGCTGTGCTGTTTATACAGTGTAGAGAGACCACTGAGAATCCCCGATGAACTGTGCTGTGGAAGCAAACAGTATTATTGTTTTAACTGTAAACTCTGAAATGTTTTTACAGAATAACATCAATAATTAACACTTCTAATTTTGGAGATAAAAAGAAATCTCAAGATAATCATTTGAGCTAATTTTACCAGACAGGAGTTAGATTTTACATTTGTTTTATTCCTAGCCAACTTTGCTCCTGGTGTAATCTAGGGAGACTTCTTTTTTCCCTTCTCACCTACTTGTTTTTAAGGAGTGTTTAGAGAGCCTGTTTTCCTCTCTTGGAAATACATATGCCACTGTCAGAAGATGAATGAAGCCAGCTTGACTAGAGGTTTTAGAACCTTTGAAACATAGCCAAGGCCAGATCAGAGCAGGAATAAGAATTTCTCCAAGCTGCAACAAACAATAAAAATCCAAAATAGAAACTACCATTGTGATGCAAAGAGGGAAGCAAACACAATTTGCACAGAAGCCATTCTGGAGGGAGAAAGATGAAGTGTTGAAATGATCTTAGTGGGTGCTACATTAATTCCATATTTAGGCATCAGGGTTAGTTATGTTGTAGCCAATAGTTATGCTCCATGGGAGGGAATTGTCCTCCAATCCTGGCTAAAATTATTATTTTTGGTGGTGATGGTCTAGGGGGGTCATTATACAATGGTGGAGACATACATCAACAGGTAACACATGACATCCCTGTCACTAGGACAAAGGACACATTGTCTTCGGATGATAAGTAAAGGGAAGATGAGCCCAACATTTAGTAAGAGATATTTTAGCATAATAGCTGTCGGCATAGACTCTGAGGTGGGTGATCTGGAGAGAATCCCCACGATGCTCTATAGAAGCCATGTGATCTTGATCAGGTAATTTAACCTCTGAGCCTCCATGTCCCACCTAAAACATGAGGATAAAATTTGCAATATCTCACAAGGCTACTGTGAATATTTAATGAATTACTCATGGAAGGTACTTACAAGGGTGAGTCACTTTGCTACATTCTTTGCCTGGACCACCTACTTCAGTCCTCACAACAATTCTCTGAGGCAGGTTTTGCTATCACCATTCTGTGGAAGCTAAGGCTAATAAGGTGTGTTGTCCAAAGCCCTCAAAGGGATGTTGTAGAGTGAGAAATATCTCTGTCATTTTAGAGTGGAGATGGGGAGACTCAAAAGGGAAGAAGGAACACTTGAATCAGATTCATTTCTCCAATACCACCCCCACTGAACCAGTGATTCTGGGTTTTCTCCTATCTAAAGACAATTTAGGAGTCCCTTTCCTCTGAACTCCTATTTTCCACCCCTCCCCTCACTCTCAGCCATCCCTGTATCACAGCAGTGGCTCAAGGTAGTTCTGAAACAGGAAACATTTTAAGAGAACTAGTTATTCCATAAGAAAAGTCCTGTCTGTAAATGAGGCAAGTGGAACTAGTAAGTGTGATTATTGAATGATTCTGTTCAGAGGCTCACTTCAGCCCTTTACTTGCAGGCTTTCTGGTTCATTTAGAGGCTAGCTACATTTTAAGAAGTTCATTGTTTGTAAGAGATTTCTTAAGACAGGAACCGGAAAGGATGTGAGGTGTCATCGAAACAAGCCTCCACAGTTGACAGATGAGGAAGCCGAGGCCTCTCACCAGACGGAACTCTTTGTGGCTCCCCAGATGTATTTTTTCAAGGCTTTTTGCTTTGACATGAAACGCATACTAATCCTGGAATCCCAAATATATTCCTGCTTTTCATGTTTTGTTTGTTTTGTGTTGTTTTGTTTTATTTTGCCGAATACCTCCTCATCTGTAATCAAATGTCATCTCCATGGGGCTTCCCTGGTGGCGCAGTGGTTGGGAATCCGCCTGCCAATGCAGGGGACACGGGTTCGAGCCCTGGTCTGGGAAGATCCCACATGCCGCGGAACAACTAGGCCCGTGAGCCACAACTACTGAGCCTGCGCGCCTGGAGCCTGTGCTCCGCAATAAGAGAGGCCACGATAGTGAGAGGCCCGCGCACCGCGATGGAGAGTGGCCCCCGCTTGCCACAACTAGAGAAAGCCCTCGCACAGAAACGAAGACCCAACACAGCCAAAAATAAAAATAAATAAAATAAATAAATTTAAAAAAAAATGTCATCTCCTCCAGGGAAACTTACCTCTTATATGCTCCCACAATAAGCCCCTGTTTATCAACCCCACAATCTGATTTCATTATTTCTGTGTATATGCCTATCTTTCCAGGAGGCCAAAGACCATGTCTGCTTTTTTCATCATTCTATTCCCTGTATCTGGCACAATGACTGACATATAGATGGAGGGTCAAAATGTTAGATGGATGGATAGATGGTTGGATGGATGAGTGGATGAATATGTAGTTTCTCCCTTGAATATGTACAACCCGAAACCCTCTACAAGTCTCAGACAACATGAATTTGTTCATGTTTCCTACAACTTTGCCTCATAATATTCTTTGTTGTTGGCCCAGCATATGCTCTTCTGATGTTTCTAAGAACAGGAAAAAAACGACTTGATCTGATGTAGTAGCAGTTAGAAATCAAATGCCTTCTTACTGTGAGCTTTGGTTGAAAGCTTTCGACTTACTGGAAGTATTTCCTCTCAACATGTTTTCAGTTTCTGTTTGTGTGTGTGTGTGTGTGTGTGTGTGTGTGTGTGTCTATACTCACTGGCTTATCCCCTTAGACCAAGAGGATAGAAGGAGAATGGTACAGGAGTCACAAACTTTCCCTTGGACAGCTAGAAAGGTAAAGTGCCTTCATGTGAACATATCCTATTTTATGGGGAGCCAACAGGGTCTGGACAAGCCTTGTGGCTGCTCTGGTTAAATACCACCTTGATTTAAAATCCCCACTATCAGCAATTCCATGTGATGTATGCAATGGCTCACCCTTGCCTACATTTCACTTCTGAGGCAAGGAAGAAAGGATGCTCTGGGTTCTTTGAGTGACAGAACAGTAATAGACTATTGCATTTTGGCTTTTAAATTTACCATGATTTTGATTTTCTTTCTTCTGTTCATCTTCTCGTTTGTAGTCTCATTAGCTCAGAAGGTCAAAGTTGAGATACCTGTCTAGACAGTCAAAATGTAGAACAATGAGTCCATGACAAAAGTGAGGCTTGATATTAATTGTATATTCAGTTTTAATAGGTCTTTGAGTCATTCATCCTCTGACATAGTAGTCATAGGAAACCTGGGAGCTAGTATATTTCCTTCACAGCAAAGATTATAAAAGGCGAGAGGAATTATACATGCTTCTACCCCATCTCATCAGCAGACAGACAAAGCCTACAAGTGTGCATAGTAGCAAACTGAGTTCCAACAGTTTCACCGCGGTACTTTTGCTAATTTAATTCAGAGTTAAACAGTTAAACACATTTACTGAGCATCTTTTAAATACCAGGCACCATGCCTGGTGCAGGGGATAGAAAAATAAGAAAGTAGACACGGTCTTTGCCAATAGAAGGAAGAAGTAGAGGCATGTGCAGTCAGTTTAGGTTTTAAGTTGAATTTGGATTCTTCCTAGCAAGTGGAGTCAGACAGAGTTCCAGTTTACCTTCAGTGCTAACTATTTGTGTGACTTTAGGCAAGTCAGTTCACCCCTTTAGGCTTCAATTTCCTCACCTATAAATGGAGCCCATTTGAGCCCAAATATTTTATACTTCTGTCAGTCTTCATGTGTCTTAGAATGTAAAGTTTATTCTGTTGGAAAAGTATCTGCTAAGGATAGAACTGGGACCTAAAGTCTGGGTTGAAAGAGTGTGAAGTAATAGCAGCTAATCCATGCTCTTGAGGTAGCGTTTATGCAGGAGGTTGTGTCTTTCAGTATCATGGAAAGCAGCATCCTTTATGGTATCAGCATTTCATGAAAGGCTTTACAAAGAGATTCTCACCCTAAGACTTTTTTTTTTTTTTTTTGGCTGCGAGGCGCAGCTTGCGGGATCCTAGTTCCCTGACCAGCGATTGAACCCCGGGCGCACAGCAGTGAAAGCGCCAAGCCCTAACCACTGGACCGCCAGGGAATTCCCTCACCCTAAGACTTATGTAGAACACTTTTTCCCCATTCTTTGAAAACTTATGTGGGTGGGAAGGAGAACAAATCAATCACAACACATGAGTAGCTCACAAAACCATCCCCCCTCTCTTGATGGATGTTTTCTGCAGTGTATTAGGACAATGCGGTCAGTTTTAGGGAAGTTAAAATACTAGATGTTTCTTTAATATGCATCAAGTGAATCATTATAACGAATGGGTCCGTTTTTCAATTGTTTTAGACAATCACATTGAATACTCTTAACTATTCATTAAAGATGATTAGATTCTATGAATGAGAGATTGCAAGTATAGCACTTACAGCTTAATTATTAAGGATCTATTTATGATACTTATATATCTGATTACATTCTGTGGAGGTTAAAATTATAAGATTAAATACAGTGGTCATATGACCATGTAACATTCACAAAGGCATGTTTATGATTTTTATCCCAGGGATTTTTTTTTTCTGCTTATTGAAAAAAAAGCACATTCCTTATATACATTCCTCCCTGTATTTTTAGATTTTCTAAGTATTATAAGGCAAAATTTACTAGAAAAGCAATGAATTTTGTGAACAGAGAAGGGGCTTCAGGGTCAGACAGGCTTGAGTATGAATTCAAGTTCAACCACCTAGTAACTGAGTGACCAGGGAACATCATTTAACATCTCTGAGCCAGTTTTCTCACCTGCAAGATAAGGACAGCATTCATATCTACCTCATTGGGTTTTGGGAGAATTAAATTAAATGTTTGTTAATGTGCCTTGAAGGGTTAAAAAAAATAGGAATACAAACAATTTAGTAACAGAGGAAGTTTACAAATGAGCTGGTAGTGCAGGATCCATTTATAGCCACCTAAGTAGACAATAAATATTCTTTATTAAGAATATGGAACAGACATTGACAGTTACACTTGCCCCACCAAGATTGGGGCTTTATTGGAGGTGATTTCTGATCCTGTTTTCCAGAATCCTTTGACTTTTCAAACTTTATCTTGGTCTTCCTTTTCAAAGACCAGAGAGAAAGGCTGAAGGTATATATCTGGCCTCTAGTAGTTCCTTCCCATCTGATCCCTAAAATTTTCATCGAGGAGAAACAACCCAGCCCCTATTAGGGTTCTGAAACTGCTGTATAAATGGTGTAGCAGTCAGTGTCTCCCAAGCATGGTCCAGGGTTGGTGTCATAGTAGCCATTTGTTGCTAGTCCATGAGATAAGCACTGAAATTGAGGGTAAATGTTTATAAAATTTACAGGAGTCTGACAGGGGGGTTTGTTTCTGTTGAACCTAGTAATACACATTTTGAATTCATATTTTCATATATTTTTAATTTAATTTTTCTAGTAACTCATTTTATTACACTTTACAAAAGCACCAGACCGTGATAGATTGGTAATTAATTTAAAAAACTGGCTCCTTCAACCCAGACAACAAGAAAAGCCCTGCTGTAAAACAACATAGACAGGTTATTTGTTAACCAAACTTTCCAATATCTAACTTCTCAGGTTATTGTCAAAAGAGTGTCTGTGGAACTTGAGTTTAAATTAGATAAAAATCTTATGATACTTCAGATTTCTATTTCAACAAAAATAGGCAGAGAATATCAGTACTGTCCCCCCTGGGTTGACACTGGGCTGGGTGTCCCGGGGAATATCAACCTTGGCAAGGAAGTGGAGGAAACTCATGGAACTTACAAGGTCCTAGGGGAGACAAGATATATCCACCATAACCACCATAGAAAGCAGAGGGTGGTGAGTGCCAAAATTGAGATATGGATAAAGTCATAGGAGAAGTCCAATATGAGAACCCTTTCTCCCAGTTAGGAGAGGGGGAATGAAGAAAGGATGGTGAAAACAGGATGAACATCAGCAAAGGCCATAGTCAGGAGAAGGACTCTAATCCCCCTTAAAAGTAAAGGGTGTAAACACTAAACCTAGGCGTGTATGCATATATGAAATATGTCCCTGGGCTGGTTACTTTTCATTTTAGAATGTGAGAATTGAAAGGAATATAAGGAATTAGTTTAAATTTCATATTTCAGAAAAGTATAAAACAAAGTCCAGACCAGGCAAGTGATTTTTCCAAAGTCAAATGAGAAAATGCATGTGAAGTCATCCAGCAGGTAAAAGTGTGCTATGTCTGCCTTACCATTATCCCATCCATGCCCATCCGATTGGAATGGTTTTATTCGAGGTTGATTGTATGGTGGCCATTAGTGTTTAAAAGATGTTGTAAAATAAGGTAAACATTGCAGGATATTTGTAAGGCAGCATGATATAATAGAAAGAACATGGAATTGGGTTCAAAATTTAAGCCACCAGTTTTGACCTTGGACACATTAATCAACCAATTTGAGCCTCAGTTTCCTCATGTCTGCAATGGGTATTATAATTAGTGCTGGCAAGAGATTAAAATAAAAGGTATATATTTAGGGATATAGCATAGGACCAACAGTGAAGTAGACCCTGAATATGTGTCATTTTCTTTGCCAAGCTCACCACCAAGTTAATAGAACAGTCAGGTACGAAAAGCATCCAAGTCTCTACATTCGCAAAAGAGCACTCTTTCTAAAGCAGTACCATGCTACTTCTCTTGTACCACTTCCTTGTTGGCTGAATTTCCTACTTTGCTGTGTTTTTTGCAGTGTTGTAGCACAACATTCGAAAGTTGTGATAATAGCCACAGCAAGGATAAAATTTGGGGAGTGGGATCACACACCTCCAGGAACTAACTTATTTCCTGTAAGCAAAATGTTTAAGTGTCCAGTCTTTTGTCACCAGAAAATGCGGGTAGGACTTGTTCAGCATGAATTCAGTGTTTCCCTTAGTTGAACAGCTGCCAATGGCATAAAAGCGGGTCTTCTCTTAAAACAAGAGAACTGAAAGATCAGATTACTGCCTGGAAATATAAGGTGGGCTTTTAGCAGCCCAGAAAGCATTGCCTTTATTGCCTCCTTCATTTTGGTCCTGATTATAATATTTGCCTGGAGAAGTTTTACTTGCCACTTAACTTGTAGTTACAACATGTGGACGTTTTTCATGGGTGCTGTAGCAGGAAAGACCTGATAGAAACTTGGAAGCCTTAAAACATCGCTGGGGGAGAGAGAACACCCAGTGACAATACAATGCAGGAAGCTTACCCTACCCCTTCACAGTCCCTATTCCAGGGCAGGAAGAAGGTGCCTCTAATGTTGTCATTGGCACATGCTTTGCATACCATGCATCAGTATTAACCTTTCACTGAGTGCTGACTCCGGGTCTCTTGCCTTTCTACTGGGCCCCCTTGACTTTAGGAATGTGTTTTGGTTTATTGCCACAGCTGGGAACATTGTTGGGTTTTTCACGATGCTGTTTAATGTTCAGAGTTATCCTTTGAACCTTACATTGAACCCTTGAGGGTGAAACCTTGAGAAGGTTCGTTTATGTGCTGGCTTCCTCTCATTCTCTTCACTATTGTTGGCAACACCATCTATTACTCTGGGAAGCCATTCCTACTCATGTAGGATATCCTGTTTTGTGCCCAAATGCTGCCTTTATAATTTAGCACTGACCACAAATAGAAGGGGAAGGAAATGGATGTATTGAGAGGTTACTTAGCATCAGACCCTCAACACAAATTATCTCATTTAGTCCTCACAACAATAGGTCAAAGTAGAGATTTAATTCTCATTTTACTTATAAGGGAATTAAGGTAAAACACATTCATGTGATTTCTTCAAAGTCACACAGCTAATAAATGACTGAACCAGGAATAGAATCTATGTTTCTAGCTCCAAAGTTGGTCTTTCTATTTCATCACGCTGTATCCTAAGATAATTCCTTGTGGACAGCAGCAAACATGAACAAATTAGCCTTTTCACTCATTTGACACATATTTACATATAAGTAAATAAGCATATAATTATATGTACTTATATTAGTTTAGGATCTGAAGATATAGCAATAAAGTAAACAGAGATAGTTCCTGCCCTCAAGGATTTTAATATTCAGATGTGTAAATAGACAAATATACCCAGGGTGAAAAGTGATTTAATGGGGGAAATTTGAGGTGATAGGAGAACGCACAGAAGAGGCATTCAATTAGGGGTTAGAAAGTGCTTTGGGAAGAACAGAAGTGTGGGAGATAAAATGGAGATGGGGTTTGGACAGAGGGATCAGTAAATGCAAAGATTTGGAGACAAGAGAGAACTCTGTACATTGGAAGAAATGAAAGTTGTTCTACATAAATTGTAAGGAAAAAATTGTTTACCAGCACATCACTGATTCACCCCACTGCTAGCCTTTAACATACCAGGTGCTGGGGAAACAAAGATGAATAAGCCATAGTGTTTCTCTGTGGGGAGTTTATGCTTTTATGAAGGAAATAGACATGAAGAAAAGTGATGACACATGATACCTGCAACATCTAGAAACAACTAAGAGGCAGGGGATGCTGGAGTGAAAAGAGATACGAATTCATAAACTTGTGGGGAGGAGATAAAGTCTGAGAAGACTTCAGAAAGGCTCTGAAGACTGAACAGGCTATTGAAGGTCAAGGTTGAGCAGGGATTCACTAGGTAGGGATCCACTAGGTAGGGAAGAATAGTGCATTTCAGACAAAGGGCATGGCATTTTCAGTGGGAAGTCAGATTGGAAGCTTATGTTGGAGACTTACAAAGAATTCATTAGTCATCTCCTTTTCTGGATTTATTTGAATACATTTTTCTCCAAGTGACAAGAGGATACAAGATGACATCAGCGTGCTCTTACTAGAAGTTCCAGTGCATTGAATGTTCCCAGCTGCCTGGAAGTGGGTACAAAAGAAGCTGGAAGAAAACAACCTTTTAAAGGAAATAGGTTGTCTAGCTACACCAGCACTGGACTTGAGTCAATTATCACAAGGTTCTAGACTGCATAAAAATCAAAAGTTTTGTCTGCTTACCTTTTTGATTTCTGTGTTCCCAAAACTAGCTCAGTGTCTGACTCGTAGTAGGTGTTCAAAATATTTGTTGAACAAGTGGAAAAATAATAAGCATTTTAATCTTGCTGAGGTTCAGTTTTCTCATCTGGAAAAATTGGAATGATATTGTATGCTTAAGCACATACCTGGACTCAGCTATAATTTGAATTCTGCTTCACCACGTACTCCTATTTCCTCTGGACAAATCCCTTAACTTCTAGGGGATGCTGGGTGCTCATGTGGAAAGTGGAGTTGACATTAGCTGCTCACAGGGATGGTGATGACAAAATGAAATAAGGCACATAACTAAATTAAAATAGGACTAGACACTTGGAAAGTTCTTAGTAAATATTAACTAACATTGCAGTAATTGTTAAAAGATAATTTTCAAAAAATAGTAAAATCATGACCCTCATACAGATATAAAAATAAATCTGTGTTAAAGATTTCATTTAACTCATTAATTTCATTTAACTCATTAATGAGGCATTAAAAACCAGTTCAAAAGAGATTCCAAAGAACAGACACATTTATGGATCAGGAATGTTAAAAAGAATGTGCAAATGGCTGAAAAAATCAGTCTCTTCTACAGTGGTCCAGGGAGATTGACTTCTGTTGGACATAATTGACAAATTCACATGTCTGTGGACAAGAATCACTTTACATTGCTATCAGTTATTTATAAGGTACAGAATCGTAAAATAGCTTCCACAGAAGCAGAATTAGGTAATTTGAAATAGGATGCTATAGATACTGCCTAGTTGTTCAATGAGGTAGGCATTTTTCTCTATATCATCATTACTATTACATAGTTAATACTATTAAAATGGGAGTTGTATGAAATTATATGATAATGTTATGTAAAGGAAAATGATTCTCATTTTTTTCTGCTTTCGATAATGGACATTTTACTATTTTTATTCCGTTATTCTTTTTTTAAACATATGTTTAGAAGTTATTAAGGCATTTTATTTTCAAAACAGTAATGACTGCTTCTTTTGATTATAAAGATTTTGTTTACTCAGTGTGAAATAATCTGTCAATACAGAAAGGAATAAAGAAGGAAACAAAATCATCAGTAATTGATCATTTAAGAGTAACCATTGTTAATCCCCTCTATATATGTGTATATATCTACACAGTCTGCTTTGTAATCTGATTTTTTCACACTTTACAACTTACCATGATCTTTTCATGCTAATAAATATGAACATCTTTTTTATTGAAGTATAGTTGATTTATAATATTATGTTAGTTTCAAGTGTACAGCAAAATGATTCAGTTATATACATATATATGTGTATATATATATATATATATATTCTTTTCAGATTATTTTCCATTATAGGTTATTATAAGATATTGAATTTAATTTCCTGTGCTATATAGCAAATCCTTGTTGCTTATCTAATTTATGTGTAGTAGTTTGTATCTGTTAATCCAATACTCCTAATTTGTCCCTCACCTGCTCCCTCTCCCCTTTGGTAATCATAAGTTTGTTTTATATGTCTGTGAGACTGTTTTTCTTTTGTATAAAGGTTCACTTGTATTATTTGTTAGATTCCAGATACACGTGATATCATATAATATTTGTCTTTCTCTGTCTGACTTACTTCACTAAGTATAATACGCTCTAGGTCTATCCATGTTGCTGCAAATGGCAATATTTCATTCTTTTTATGGCGGAGTAATACTTCATTGTGTATGTATGCCACATCTTCTTAAGCCAGTCATCTGTTGATGGGCACTTGGGTTGTTTCCATGTCTTTGCTATCATAAATAGTACTACTCTTAACATTGGGATGCATGTACCTTTTGAATTAGAGTTTTCAATTTTTCCAGATATATACTCAGGAATGGTATATATACATTCATATTATAGCTCTATTTTTAGTTTTGTAAGGAACCTCCATACTATTTTCTATAGTGGCTGCACCAATTTACATTCTAAATAAATGTAAATGTAGGAGTGTTCCCTTTTCTCCACACCCTCTCCAGCATTTATTATTTGTAGACTTTTTGATGATGGCCATTCTGACTGCAGTTTGGGTTTATATTTCTCTAATAATTAGTGATGTCGAACATCTTTTCATATGCCTGTTGACCATCTGTATGTCTTCTTCGGAGGAATGTCTATTTAGGTCTTCTGCCCATTTTTTCATTGGGTTTGTTTGTTTGATATTGAGCTGTATAAGCTATTTGTATATTTTAGAAATTAATCTCTTGTCAGTCACATCATTTACAAACATTTTCTCCTATTCAGGAGGTTGTCTTTTTTTGATGGTTTCCTTTGCTATGCAAAATCTTTTAAGTCTGATTAGGTCCCATTTGTTTATTTTTGCTTTTATTTCTTTTGCCTTGGAAGACTGATCTAAGAAAATATTGCTACGATTTATGAATGAATAATATTCTAAAGTGCTTAGAATATTTTACTAAAGTTCTCTCTGAGATTAGTAAATCAGAAGAAGCATGGGCTGATTTTGTGGTCCTATGCTGGATCTTTCCATTTGTTTGCTTACAAATAAATTCCAAGCATGTATGAGAGTTTGCCATTTTGCCCAAGATTTAATCTATGAGCTTGAGCAAGTTCCGGTCCTCTTTTCTACCATTTCACTTCCTTAAGGGGTGAAGAAGAACTTACTATGGTGAAAGTACAAAGCAGACTTCTGATATGTGGACTCATGCAGAGCTCACTGATATAAGATGTCACTGTTGGCCTTATGAAGGCTGAGAGTTCTCTGAGTGTCTGATGCCCACTCATCTAACTCCCAGTAGGCATGGTCTCTCTTCTAAGAACCTGAGAGGAGATGTTAACTTAGAGGAGGGGCTGGATAAACAGCAAGGGGCAAGCATGGGAGCATAATCACACTCAGTCCAAATGGGAGTTGTCCCAAAGTGGATTGGTCCCCTCTGTACTATGTACCTGTTTCTCTCTCATATATGTCTTTTGAGGTTGCTCAAAAGTTCCTTGAGGAGAAGCACATCTGATTCATCTCTCTATCTCTGTGACCATCAAAGCGCCTGACACACGATGGATAATTAATGCTGCCTGTATGAATGAGTGAATGAATGAATGAGTATAGTGAAGTAGATTTCTATTCATGGTACATCTCCTCGTGAGCCTGATGAAAAGCTGCATAATCGCCTAAGTGAAGGAGCTTCCCTTCCTCCACCTGCAGCTCCTGAAAGGGTGCCACCACCTACTGGATCCCTCAGACTAGGGGAAAGAATTCAACTTGAACTCTTCCATCTTCTGTAGCACCTCAGTTTTCCACTCCCATTTAATGATGTCGTTTGATAGATTTGAATACTACACACCATCAATCCTTTCTTTCCCTCCCATCCCCCTCCTCCACTCCTATTGTTTCTCCCTTTTACTACAGCAAAAGCCCCTTAAGGCAGCAGTCCCCATCCTTTTTGGCACCAGGGACCGGTTTCGTGGAAGACAATATTTCCACAGAGGGTGTGTGGGGGGTGGGTGGTTCAGGCGGTAATGCGAGCGATGGGGAGCGATGGGGAGCGACAGATGAAGCTTCACTTGCTTGCCCGCAGCTCACCTCCTGCCGTGCGGCCCAGCTCCTAACAGAACGAGGACCACTGTCGGTCTGTGGCCCGGGGGTTGGGGATCCCTGCCTTAAGGGGTCTCCAGAGTTGCTCTTTTCGATTCATTCTTTACCAGGAGAAAGGGCGATCATTTGAAAACGCAAATCTGATCCTGCTGTTTCCTTATTTAATATTTTATAAATAATCCTTTTGCTATACCTGTAGTTCTCAAACTTGCATCAGAATCACCTGGATAACACTTTAAAACATGGATTGCTGGAACTCACGCTCATAATTTTTGATTCAGTAGGTTTGGCATAGGGTTTCGTAACTTGCATTTCTAAGTTCCCAAGTGCTGATGATCCTACTTGTTTAGAGATACATTTTGAGAACCACTAGCTTGTGGTAATAAACCAAATTCTTCAGTGAGAAATTTACTAAGCCATTTAAGGTAAGCTATATTTATACTATACTAAATTCTATACTACACATTTTTAGATCCATCTTCTACCCTCTCACCTCTCAGTTCAGGCACACACAGCTTTCTTCTCAGTTACGTCAAACCACAACCATTCTTCTTGTATTCCCTATTCTTTCTCAGGTCTGTTTGATATGTAATGTTCTTCCTCATTGATTTTAATCTGTCAAAATTCTACTTATACTTAAAGGCCCAGTACAAACAACCAAAGTCTCTTCTTGAAAGAATCTTGGCCCATCTCCGAACTACCCTTCTTCCCAAACTTCTAGACAGGATCAGAATCATGGGCAACTTTTTCGGTTGACACTTCATACTGCCTCTTCCATGAAACCCTAAATTAGAGATGTTCATTTCTATGCTGGTGTACTTAGCTCAATTATAAGCTCCTGAAAGATAGGAATTTTCTTTGCTTTCCCTTTCTTTTCCTTTCCTTTTCCCTCCCTCCCTCCCTCCCTCCCTTCCTTCCTTCCTTCCTTCCTTTCCTCCCACTTTCTTTTTGAATTGTGAGAGCCTAGCAAATAACTGAATGAATGAGTCCCATCAAATATTTATGGAATTTAGTTGGATATATGGGGCAGCTTAGCTCAAGTGATGGGCCATCAGGTCAACTCTTAATATTGTTCATTGCTGGACACATGAGCACTTGGGGAAAGATTAGGTGAACAGTTGGATGATCATTCACCTGAAAAAATAGATTTATAAGGGAACATTTTTATTCTGGGCAGTCAGTAATAACCAGTGCTTGTTTTATAGGAGCAATGCATGTAAAGAAAGAAGCTACAACGGTAAACTGGCTCCTTAATAACTACATTTAGGTAGAGGGCAAAGGTAAATGCAACAAGTACTACTCCTAATAGTAATATGTTCACATATAAATACATATCACTGTTAAGGTCTTGATATACACCAAGCATTGAGCTAAAAATAAAGTAGAAGCCATTTTATCTGAAAAAAATCAGAACTTTTCCAGCATAATCAAATGAGATTCATTTTTGCAGAAACATTCTGGGGGTCATGACTTTTCCAAAGGGTTTCTCTGAATTCCTAGAGATTAAAATCAACCACTTTAAAATCTTCTGTGATATCATGACCTTGGTTAATTGTTTCTTCTTCAGTCATTAACATATCTAAGCCAGATCTTTGTAAAGTCTTTGAATATGATTCAAACATGTCACTTCCCTGGAACTACGATATTTATAATTTCACTTTACAATTGATTTGTATCACTTAGTAAAAGCCTTCTTAAATGATTCATAAAAATACAAATAGATCTTAATAATTAACTTCAAACATATAAGTCAACGTATCTTTCACCAGTCTTTCAATGAATGGCTAAGGCCTTGCCTTCAGATATGAGTCCATAAAATAAGACTTCTCTGTCATCTTTCTTTCATAAGCTACATCCATAATCTGTTAATACATTTATTGGATTTCTATTTGTGCTCCAGTTGAATGGAGAGAAAAACTTAAGGAACATGAACAGCAATCTGAAGGCAAACTCCTCTAGATTTTTAAGTTTTCCCTAATCTTTTTTTAAAAATTAATTAATTTTTTGGCTGCGTTGGGTCTTCGTTGCTGAACACAGGCTTTCTCTAGTTGCAGCGAGCGGGGGCTACTCTTCGTTGCGGTGTGCGGGCTTCTCATTGCGGTGGCTTCTCTTGTTGCAGAGCATGGGTCAGGCACGTGAACTTCAGTAGTTGTGGCTCGCGGGCTCTCGAGTGCAGGTTCAGTAGTTGTAGTGCACGGGCTTAGTTGCTCCACGGCATGTGGGATCTTCCCAGACCAGGGATCGAACCAGTGTCCCCTGCATTGGTAGTCAGATTCTTAACCACTGCGCCACCGGGGAAGTCCTTCCCTAATCTTTTACAATAATGTTGCACACACCACTTTGGGGAAGTTGGCTTTAATCACCTCTTCCAAAATATTCACTTATTTTTGTTGAAGAAAACCCTTTTCCCTTTCAAAATCACATCTGATGTGCTTACATAGCTTTTTATTAATCAATCCATTCCATTAGAATGTTTATTCTGAAAGTCAATACAACTGATTCTGGACACATATAAAATTAACTGCTAAAAAGAGGAGTATAAGGGATTACCTGAAACTGGCTTACCAGAAACCAGCATCAGATTATTACAGATTAATCAGAGTAGCTTAGAGAGTGAGGAGTGAGACTGGAGGTCAGTTAAGAAGTCAGTTAAAAGAACTTCCCCTGTACTTCACATACAAATGTCAGGACACATCTGGTGAGGTAAATACTATTGTTTGTGAAGGATTCCATTCACTCCTTTACAGTGTTTCTGAGTAGATCCATAAAATAAGGACTTCTGTTTTCTTGGAAGTATAAGGAACATTTGAAAATCCTTGTTTTTGTTTTGTTTTTTCTCTTCTCTGCCTACTCACTGTTCTCCAAGGAATGCAGAACGTGTAATCAGATTGGCATTGAAGAGATTGTCAAAGGAGCTGTGAACACAGGGAGCACCTCTTTTCTCCGATCTTTTTTATATCCAGCCAACTCTTGTCATGAACAAGACATGTTGTTCATGTCTCAATTGTATGTTGTGAGTTTCTTCCTATGGTAAGACAGGCCAGCTGATGATTAGTGGCTTTGCCCGTCTTGATTCACTTGAATCTGGGAGAAGTGGATGGGGACCTGTTTTGGCTTGGGGCTTAATCAGTTTTCATTCCAGATTCACTAGCAATGGCTCACTGTCTCTTTCAGACAGCTGGTTCAGAGAACGTGGAGGGAAGAGGGTGTGACTGTTTTCACAGACATATTATTCTTATTTTACCTATCATGGTATCATAGCTTAGGTGTATTATCTTATTCTGAAAAATCCCAAAGAAGTAGGCACTACTATTATCTTAGATTTACAGATGAATTTGAAAATAATAGAGGTTAGATAACTATGTGCTAGAATTCACATTATTCTTTTATAGTTTATTCTTTGATTGAATCTTTCTGTCATTCCTATTTGATTGCTTTTTTATGATCTACTGATACATAAGCAGGCATGAAAACCATGACTTTGTAAGATCATGAGGGTGCTTGGAAATCTCTTTGCTACCACCAGCCCCATCCTACTACCAATATTGTCCTTTAACAGGGACAGAATAGTTCCTAACATCTGGATCAAGAAGACAAACCTGCCAACAGATAATGTTAATTGTAGGGGAAAAAGCTTATAGACCATCCAGCTGAGCCCTCTTATGTTACAGAAGAGGAAACCCCAAGGCTCGGTAAGATTAAGTGACCCACTGAAGCTCACATAGGCTGTAGATGAGGGTTGCCAAGGTTGGGTCTATGAACTCCTACTCCAGTGAACTGCTACTGTATCTTTTAAAACACTCGTTTAAATTATCTATACACTGAAATTAGCCAAAATCAGGCCTAATCTTAAGAAGAGGTTGTGGTAAAGGAAACTTCTCAGTGGTTTTTAACTGACAGAAGAAGATGAGGAGATTCGGGGAGGGGGAAGGGATGGACACTGAGCTTTATCCTTGGAATAATTGTTCTGGTATGGGATTCCCAAATGAAAAATGTGATTATTTTTTCCCCCAATTTTTAAAGTATACAGAGTGATGCCATATAACTGGGATAGTTAGTTACACACACTTCCTCATTTGCTCAGCTTTTTCATTTGTGAAAGGGGAATGATGATAGTGCACAGCGCATAAGGTTGTGATGAGAATTAAGTGATGTAAAGTACGTAAATGTGCCAGGTACAGTGCCAGGTACACTCGATAAATAGTTTGTGGTTGCATTGTTGTTGGTGCTATTGTTGTTTTCTGGTTACACTGGCATATAATGTTTCAGATAATTATAATTAATGCCAGGTTAAAGGGGCAGTGAAGGAGGCATATGTTTTAGTAAAAATATCCTGATGTAAATTCAATTGTGTTCTACTTCTATCCTGGTTGAAAACCACTGCTTTAAAAGTTAGTTGCATTTTCATATCTGTTTTAGTGCCTCAACTGAGCTTTATATAGAATTTGTTTGAATCTGTATACACACCAGTATTATAATTTGGCAGTAAACGGTAAACTGAGTCAAGATTAGTTAGTGGAAGAATCTTGTCTAGACTTTAAGTCTCTTAAGCCCTAATCTGCTTCTCCTTCCTAGACTGTGGAACTAACCAAAACAGTATCTTCCTTTAAGCCCCCAACTAAAGGTTTTCAGTTTGTAGCAAACTTTTTGTCCAGCCCCATTCAGATGATCTGCCTGCTCACTCCAGCCCATTTCCATTTTTCTGACTTTGAGCCCTGCCACTTGATGAAGGCAAAATGTTTACCCTACCAATTAGTTTAGCGGAAACCTCTCATGTTTGATATTTTAACAGACAGTGTTTCATTATGCTCTCTTGATTTGAACAGAGACATTGCTGTTCCTGAAGGCAGCCAAAGCACAGTCTGAAGTGTAGAGTTACTGAGTTACAGCCCAGAAATTGAGACCACAAGGAAGGCTAGACTCCATTGAGAAAATGCATCAGCAAGTGTGGGTACAGAGGAATGCTTAAGAAAAGATTATAATGATCAGCATCAATAGATGTGTATGTGTTTTATGAATAAGAATACATGTATTCATGCTCTGAAAGTGCTGCAAAACTTCTGGCTGAAAGGTGCTTTTAAGATTTTCTCCTGGGGCTCTCCTTGAAATAATATGCCATTTTACATGCAGGAAATGGTCAGTTTCCCCAGGCTCCCACACACCAGTGAGAAGTTGTATCTTCATTGTTTAAGACCCTGAAACTCTGTTTTATAGTATTTCTGCAGCAAACCCAATGGCCAAAAATTAGTTCAGATCCTCTATGTCTAAAATACATAGACAATGGGATTTCCCTGGTGGTCCAGTGGTTAAGACTCAGTGCTTCCACTGCAGGGGGTACGGGTTCGATCCCTGGTCAGGGAACTAAGATCCCATATGCCTCGCAGTGCAGCAAAAAAACAAACAAACAAACAAAAAAAACCCAAAATAAAATAAAATATATGAACAATTGTCAACTACAAAATACATACATACAGTTTCTCTTTGGGGGTAAGGAGTTTGAAGAGATAAACAGGGAAAAGGGAAGGAGAAGAACATTCCAGGTTGGAGGGGTCTGGTGATAGAAAGGCCTGAAGACAAAAGGCATCATGGTTGTTGGAACATCAGCTGTAGGCAGCAAACACATGAAAACAAAATTGATGAGAAAGAGATCCATCTGAAGTGTCCAGGGAAAATCCCATCCAATCAAAAAGTCTAGCTTGACTTGGGGGAAGCATTTCCTAGAAGGAATTACAAAACAACTCCTACCATAGGAGAATGTAAACATATTCTTTCTCCCTCCTTGATTTTATGAGAGGCTATTAGGTACTTAATTAATATACTGTTGAGGTAAGTATATGATTTTATTAATGCAACTTAGAGTATTTTGATATAGCCCAATCTGATGGTTTTCTTTATCCTGTTATAGTATTTCAGAGAGGTATATGTTTTATTGCAAAACACAACAAAGAAAAATTAAATTGAATGACCAAATACCTATGAATTTCTGTTGCCAACCATAACTTTAATATTGAAATTTTCTGATGGAATTATTATTAAAGGATGAGATCCCTGGTTCAAAAAAGAAAGTCTAGCTTGATGTACAGTTTTAACTTGTGTTATGTACATTTGTATTTATAATTTACATATTTTACCAAGTTCTTCTTCTATGAAACTGAAACTTTTGTATCCATCTTCATTCTTTCAGTACTCTTCAAAATGTCCCAGTATTCTTCAAACTTTGAGTTTATTATTGTTACTGTTAAAAAATGACACTAATGATCAGAACGACTTGTAATTGCATTATGTCATTTAATCCTCATTATAACACTGGGAATAAGGCACTGTTGGTTTTCTTATTTCTATTATATAGATGGAAACCCTGAGGCTTAGAGATATTAAATGACACAGGAAGTGGCATAGCAGACTTGCTTGTGATGTTCCTGTAATGTGATGTGATGTTATGACCATTCAATTTCTTTGAATGTCCCTGAGTATTTCTTTCTAGAGCCACCCACCTCCCCACCCCCACCTGTGTCTACTAAGTTACATTACACTCTTGGCCCAGCGTCAACTTGCAGTACAATACTTACCTTACCTCTCCTCCTTCTAGATTTTTTTAACGTAATCCGCAGACCACCCTGGTCTTCTACATTGACATCAGATCATGAAATTTTTAAGTCAAAATGTGGGGCATCATCATCCATGTCATGTGCTATATTTCAGCCTGATTTGTTTACCTAATTTTGTCACCCTGACACTGTTGCCTATCATGTTGACTATCTCCTCCAGCTCTGTGTCACTCTTGAACTTGAAACCATGAGTCAGCAAGGCTCTAAAGGAATGAGAAGCAGGATTTTTCCAGGAAACAGTGAGGTAATGCATTTCCCAGTCCTTGAGCTGTAGAAGGATATCATACCGAAGTTAGGTACTTGGGGACACAAGGCCTCCTAAAAAATGTAGCCAAAATGAATATCTCACAATTTTGCCAAGGTTCAGCTTTGCCAAACTCTGAGAAACTTGCCTGCTTTCATTCTGGGGAGATCTAAGCTTCATTTCTGAAGAAATAAAGAACACTTGATTTCATCCTCAGTGCTACATACTTACCCTGTGAATGTGAACATAGCAGCCACACTGGCAGTCTTGCTACTTTCAGAAGTAGGAGCTACCTGTTCATGGGCTCCAGCAGGTATGATTTGAGAGTCCCTTTATTCATGTGCAGGGCACAGCACTGTCCTGGGAGCTGGTAATACAGCAAGGAGGAGGACAGGCCTTTTACTACCTGACAGAAAACAGGAAAAGTAGAAGTTCTAAGAGGCATTGTCTGGTCGGTGTTGTTTGGTGGAACTGAGCTTTCCTCTGACCATTCCTATTCACCTCTGTCTAAGATGTCTTGGCAAATAGATTTTCCAAGTTTTCTTTTCGTGGAAAAGTCTGCTGTGAGCCAAAGATGTAATTTCATTATCTTGGTTTAAATTCTATTTATACTAAAGTAAATGATGAACTTGCCATATTTGAAGTTTGGAAAGTTTGGAGGTGAGAGGAAATTAACGAATTCCTGCAACTCTTGTCTCCCCTGAAATAGGGCAGATCTACCCATCTTGAAAGCAATTTCTGTTGTCAAAACATCGGCCTTATTCATGGTTTTTGGATCTTGACAACCATCACAATTTGGTGAGTAGCTCCTACCTGCCTGGCAGGAAGTTATATTTAGTATTGTGTGAAACTTTATTTTTCAGTTTCAGACATACCCAACCCTTGCTGTTGAGTTCCAGTACTCACACTTCCAAATAAAGAGAGTTTCTGGAATTCTCCTATGGCTGACAGATGCTTTGACAAAGGTTCTCACTGAATCCAGAATAACCCGACACCAGCTAGGCTTCCACTGCTCAGAGACAGTCTATTGTTGTTTGGCCAAATTAAACAATTTTATTCTTTGTCATTCGTTGGCTTGTCTGCCAGTCTAACCAGTGTCCAAAATGAGACTTTTGGCATTTAAAATCACATTATCAAATTTAAAAGAAAGAAGAATTGAAGAGTTTTGAAGTGAGACTCCATCCATGTTTACTCAGTTGTGTCACTGCAATATGCAAACCAGTGCCTCACTATTATATTTGAAAATCTGAAGTAGTCCTGGCATTCAATCCTAATGATAGATTTGTGTTAGAGTTCAGAATTTGTTCCCATACTTTCCTTCCTTGTAGATGTGCTTTGTTCCTAAATATTCTTGAGTAGTCTAAGATGTCACAATGCTAATTAAGTCCCAGCTTCTTCTCTTCCAATCCACCCCCTTTCTTAATAGCTGTGTAACCTTGGAAAAAGTAATCAACATTTCTGACCTTCACATCCCTCATCTGCAATACAAAAATAGTAAATTATCTGCTGCATCTGTCTCCGAAGACTGTTGTGAAAAATGAATGAGATTACAGATAACTTTTCCAAAACATGCATTTAATGCAAACCTTGGGTAGAGTAGGTACTCAATAAACGTAGGATGGTTGAATGGATAAATGGGTGAATGGATGAGAGAAATATATAAAGGAAAACATTTTATACACTGTAAAGTAGTGCTCATTTTAAAAAAGCTAAACTATGAGACTTGTCAAAGCCCTTTGTATTCACAGTGATTTTTCATGAAGGGAATTCCAGGTAAAGCATTTCCTGGGACTGCACTTCTTAGAACACATGTTAGCTAACCATGATAAGGCCAGTCAATGACTGTGTAACAAACTGTTGAGTGGGATTTGCCTGTTGCTCCAAAATTATGACTGGGACTCAGAGCTCTAAGGAATCATTAGGTATCCAAAACATCTGTATAGAGCCACAAATAATCACAGGCAGAAATCTCCCTTGGGGGGTTATTAAGAGGTATTCATGTAGTTCTCTTTGTTCCCACTATCACCCCAGACCCCCACCTACCTCCCATATCAATCAGTGTGAAAAAGACACTTTGAACGAGTGGTAAAAGAAGGAGGAAATTTGTCAGAGTCATGAGTTGTTGGACTAGTAGAATGTACACTGAAGTCTTCTTATACTTTTCTGAAGCCAAGAGAAGGGAGTGGATCCAAGGGAACCACTCATAAATATTGTATGTCTGCTTAGGCTGCTTACCCTGCACTGGTGTCTACCTATGCAGGTGAGAAGAAATGAGAGAGTGACAGGACGACAGAGAAAGCATCCTCCACCCCCACCGTTTAGTGAGGATGTGAGAAGCCCCACAGGTCAAATAAGAACAAAGAAGGGAGTCCCTTGAGTACAAATAGCCACCGAGGATGGTGGGCTAGAGCTAGCAGGCCACAGCATACAAAGGCTACAAGGTATATAGCCAGTGGGGGACCTGAGAGACTTAAGAGATGGACTGGTATGTCTTACCTTAGGCAACTATGGAAGACCTGACAGGCCTAAAGAAGAGATCACATAGGCTCTGCCGAACATTTGGATTCTGCTTAGCACAGGCCAGGAAGAACAGTAGATGTTCCCAAAGAGGCAGAGACACCAACAGCTAAGAAACATTTATGTTGTTCTTCTCAAGTCCCAGTGCAGGCCCTGTAGGTGGAGCTACAGGGAGGAGGAGGTAATGATTAAATGGCCTTTGATCATTACAAGTGAGAACATAAATTTATTGCAACTTCCCAATATCATGCCAAGGGTTAAGGGGTGCAAAAATGTAAGGTAAGCTCTTTTGATATTTATAAATAAAGGGCAGCTATAGAATGGGCTGCCTCAAAAAGAAGTGAGCTTCCTTTCTATGGTAGTATGTAAACAAAAGATACAGAATCAGATTGTGGATATGTTGCCAAAGTTGAATGACTTCGGTATCCCAAATGGTCAGTGATGGATCCTGCTTTTGACTCCCATTTCTCCCCAGATCCCATATTTTTAATCACTCTGCTTGGATAGCAAGGTGGAAAGAGTGCAGTACTTACTCAGCCTCACTGCCTATTTCTCTGAAACATATCCTCTAAGTGTTTGTCCAGTCTCAAATGTAATCCCATCCCAGGGGGCACTAGGATGCCCGAGAAAGAGTCACATATCTGGATAATTCAAGCATTAGAAAGCATCTTTTATCCTTTAGTGAAAGCTGTCCTCCTTGGAATTCTCACTTTGCATGCTTCTTTTGAACTCTGTATACTACAGGCTAAACTGACTAATAGCAAATACTGTCAATGACCTGTCTTAAATGGAGAAATCTAAATATGTCTGTGTAGCAGTTGTAAAATTGGAAAGGAAAATCAACAACCTTAAAATCATCAGCCATTTTATCCTTGGACAAGCACTTTCTACTGGAATGTTAAAACATCAACTTTCAAGCTGTTAGGCTATGTCAGATCTTCGGGGTGCAGTGTTTTAAATCAGAAGTTGGCAAATTTTCCCTGTCAAGAGTCAGATAGTAAGTATTTGGGGTTTTGTGGGCTGTACAGTCCCTATTGCACCTACTCAAAAGCCATATTAGTGCAAAAGCAGCTGTAAGCAATACATAAATTAAATAGTGGAGCTGTGCTCTAATAAAACTTTTATTTACAAAAGCAGGTGGCATATTGGATTTGACCCATGGGCTATATAGTTCTCTGACCCCTGCACTAGAGAATCTTGCTGCTGGAATGTTTAAAGGAAATGTCATTGGACTTTTATCACTGTTATAAAAAAATTTATGTTTGTTATGGAAAAACATTGCAATATAGAAAAACAGAAAAATTGCTAGCATACTCAGATAACCACTATTAAGGCAGTATATTTTCTTTCAGTTATTAATAAGTTGTTTTATATACTGCGAACCTGCTATTTAAACAATTTTCTTTCTGCTTTTATCCTTAACATGACAGTGTAAGCTTTTAATATGTTATTTTAAACTTTTTATTGGCATTATTTTCAATAGCTGTCTAATACTTCATTGAATAAATATGCCAAAGTAGAAACTACATAAGCAACTATTTCTCTTCTGTTAACTATTTAGGTTGTTTCCCATTGTTTACTTTTGGAAAAAATACTACAGAGACATATTTATATATATTTCCCCTGTATTTTAAGTATTTCCATAGGTTAGACCTTAAGAAATAGAATTACTGGGTAGAGGTTTTGAACACTTGAAGGCTCTTATTACATATTGCTAAATGACTTTCTAAGGGGTCATTTTTATCTGCTTTCCCAACAGTAACATATAACCAAGCTTATTTTAATGAATACTTAGCATCACTAGGGCTTATCATTAGAAGTTAAAAAAAAAATTGTGTTGCATCATGTAAAAAAAAAAGGTATCTTTGCTTTAATTTATATTTTTGTTAGGCATTTTCCCATGTTTATTGTTCATTTTTTACTTTCCTTCTTGTGACTTGTATATTCACAGTAGGATCGTTTTCTAGCATGGGATTAATGTCAGGTACAAACATAAGGTAAGAGATAGTTTCATAATAAAAATAAGGCCTAAGAATTGTTGCATGCTTACCATGTGCCAGTTATACATAAGCGTGTTTGTGTGAGTAATTTTATTTCAACTTCACAGTAACACTATACACCTGCTATCTGAGCCTTTTAACATAGGAATATCAGCCTACATTATCCCGTACGCACTGAGTGGCGCATAAAACAAAGTTCAAAGAATGGATTTCGTTTGCATTTGCTCTACACGCATTTCTGTTTACCCCCCAATAACACTAGCCTGCATTTATTAAGCACTTACATCCAGGGAATTGTGCAAGATATTTTACCTGTATTATCTCAGTTAAATGTCACAATAACTCCATAACGTGGTTATTTTTCTTCCTGTTTTACCAATAAAGAAGCCAAGATTCTGGGAAATGAAATAGTTTTTCTTAGTCAATATGACCTGTAAGTTGTATAGGTGGGAACCCAGGTATGCCAGCTGGCAAAGGCCGTCATTAAACGCTGCTGCTGGGAGCCCTCTGTCTTCTCCCCCAGCTCCCCAGGTTTTGGTTTTTCGGCACTGTGTTCTTCTTAATCTGTTTCTTATACTTTTGTTTGGGGATCCTAGTGAATGCCTCTTGGGGCTTGTTGGGCTCCAGCTTCTAAAATGACTCCTTTTTGCTCTGCCATCTAGTTTTGCCTCAAATATGCATATCACACACAGACACACACGTTCACAATATCAGATGACTAACATTTTGTTCCAGACTGCTTTCCAGGATAGGAGAGCCTGGGCTTCAGGCAGCAAGACCCTTTTATGTGGAACTCAATTTTTTTTTTTTTTTTTTTTTTTTTTTAAAGGATTTTCTTATTTATTTATTTATTTATTTTTGGCTGTGTTGGGTCTTCGGTTCGTGCGAGGGCTTTCTCCAGTTGCGGCAAGCGGGGGCCACTCTTCATCGCGGTGCGGGGACCGCTCTTCATCGCGGTGCGCGGGCCTTTCTCTATCGCGGCCCCTCCCGTCGCGGGGCACAGGCTCCAGACGCGCAGGCTCAGCAATTGTGGCTCACGGGCCCAGCTGCTCCATGGCATGTGGGATCTTCCCAGACCAGGGCTCGAACCCATGTCCCCTGCATTAGCAGGCAGATTCTCAACCACTGCGCCACCAGGGAAGCCCGGAACTCAATTTTTAATGTCTGAGTTCTTTCACTAAAGGAGTTCTGGATTTTTTTTAACTTCTTCATTAAATACCACCTTCCTACTGGTGTGCAGTATTCTTTCTTCTAATTTACGTAAATAAGGTGGACCCAGATTTTAAGTTTACCATCACTAGGGCTTCTTGTTAAAAGAGGAAATTCTATGTTGAATTATGTAAAAAAATGGTACCGTTGTTTTAATTTACAGATCATATTACACAATTTTAATAAGGTTGGCATTCTATTTTACATGTTTCAGGGACTTCATAGTCAAATCTGTTTTTTCTCTATGCAAATAAGCTTCAAACAAATGGTATTGCAAATCCCTACCCTTCGTGTCTCCTTTCATGTTCTTCTTAATTTCCTTTTGGACCAGATAAGGAACTGCATATTTGAATATCATTTATGACTTAGGTTTTAAATGTGGTTGTGGTTTGTACTTAGAAAAACTGCCTGATACTGGAAAGGTACACTTTTGCAGTTTGTGTTTACCTACAAGTTCAGAGAGGCTGTTTCTTGTTTCAGTCTAGTCTGTTTTCAGAGTCTGGGTCATATTGAACTGGTGCCTGTTATACATTTGAAATGGGGGGTAGCTGAAGATAAATGACTTGGGTATCCCAAAAGGTCGGTGATGGATCCCTCGTCTGACTCTCCTCTCTCCTTGGATCCCGTGTTTTCAACCACTCAGCCTAGACTACAAGGTGCAAAGAGCTCTGCACTCACCCAGCTCCTCTGGCTATTTCTCCACAATATGCCCTTTAAACATTTGTCCAGTCTCTGATTTAATACCATCCAAGGGGGATCAAGGTGCCTGAGCGACACCATCCCGTGTCTATGTAAGTCAAGGGCTAGGAATCATCCCTATCTTTCAGTGAAAGCTGTCCCCTCTATAGTTCTCACTCTTGTGTGTTTCTTTTGAACTCTACATACTGCCAAGATAAATTGACTATTATCAAATATTGTCAATGGCTGTCTTAAATAGAGAAATCTAGAGGTGTTTGTGTAGAAGTTGTAAAATTGGAACAGAAAAATAACCACCTTAAAATCACTATTTCATCATTTGACAGGCACTTTCTAGTGGAATGGTGAAGTGTTTCTCTAGGTTGCGTGCCATAAATGGTCAAGCTGTTGGTTTACATCATGGCCCAATCCAGACTAGAGTGAGATCTCCCTAGGCTTCAGCACTGGTAGGTCTGTGTCCCCAAGTCCATCTTCCTGGACCAATCCTGGGCATTCTGAGAAGCCCTGCACTGAGGGATCTCTTCCGGGATCAGGAGTACTATTCCCAGTGTATCTGCAACATAGTAACATCTACCTAGAATGGAGAGAGCCTCCCAGGCAGTGAGATTATCATATACAAAGGCAGGGAGATTACACAGTGTTACCTCATTTTTGTAACAACACTGTAAAAGATACCCTGCATTTATCTCAAGTTCTGGGAGCCACCGAACAAGGGCCATAGATCACACCATGATTTTAAATACAAGAATCGGTGGAACATTTGAGGCAATCACTGCTTCACCCATGTGACTTTGCTTTGCAATTCCAAATCATTTATGATCCTTCCACATACACACAATTTTTCTGATGGTGGAGAACAGCAGAAATTTCACTAGACTTGGAACTGAATGCCTCTAGGTTTGAGTCTTGCTTGTGCCTCTTACAAGTCTTATCTACTTGGGAAAATCCTATAATCTGTTTAAACCTTGGTTTCCTCTTGGGGATAATAATACATGACCGGCAGAATATTTGTGAGGCTTCAACGTTCTAAAGTATATGAATATTCGAAGCATAGGACTTAGAACATAAAGTATATTCATAATATGTCCTGCCTGCCTGTCTTTTCTTTTTCTCCTCCCCTCGCTTCTTCTTTCTCTTTTCTTCATTTTTAGCCCTTCCATATTTCTTCCATGCAAAGTCTAGTTATTAGTGAAATCCACCATTTTCTACCAAGCACAGCCTTGCTTTGGAAAGCTAATATGAATCCTGTGATGTGGTAAAGTTGTTGTTATGGGTTAGGGATAGGCAAAATGCAGAATGGAAAGTAAATAGAAATGTCCTTTGAGGTTATGAACATGCAGTGACATTTTTGAAGACCAAGAAGTTGTGAGTTTGGGTTGCAGATTTATAATCCAGTTCTCACCAGAGTACTCAGTGACCTCCATCCCTGCCTTCTCCCTCTCATTCGTGTGACTCTCGCTTCTTCTAAAGCATTAGTTCTCAAAATGTGATCCCTGGAAGAGCAGAATCAGCATCACCTGGGAACTTATTAGTGATGCTGATTTGGGGGCCCCACTCCAGACCTACTAGGTCAGAAATTCTAGGAGTGGGACCCAGCTATCTATGTTGTAAAGTGCCCTCCAAGTGATTCTGGTGAACACTCAAATTTGAGAATTACTGCCCTTCACCAACCACAGCTCAGGGTGTCCCTCCAGCACCAGGGTGGGAAAGGCAGCACAGGAACTTGACACTGGATTGTCAAAGCTTTTCAAATAGGTCTCATACCATGTAAGCTACAGGTTAGCTAACTAAATTCACTCCCCCAGGCTATCACTCTGATATGGGTGAAGGATGTTGATTCATCTGATGTGAATCTGCAAATGTTTCTCCAATAAATGCTTTTGAAGTATCTGAGTTAAATAAACATTTGCAATGAACCCAAACTTTTTCACTTGGCCTCTTTCATCAAGTCCCTATCAAAATCTTCTCTTGGACAGTGCTCAAAGGAGATTATGAAGACAAGACAGGCTTATAACTCCTGTTTCCCAGGTCACAGGATTCATGTGCTATGAGAACCACACAGCTGCATATTTTCATAGCTATCACCCTTTTCCCAAAGCATTTACAGCAAACATTTCTTCTTCAAAACAAATGGATATGGGCCATTTTAATGCCCACAACTGTCCTGTAATATATCAGAAATTTTTATTTATAAATCAGAAAATCAGAATTAACATTGGTTACTATAAAAGATGCTGTTGATTTCCTATTCCACATCCCCAAACTCACCACTGAGTTCACCTGAAGCTGACAACTTCTCACTCCAGGTACTTTTCCATTCGCAGACAAGGCAGCCTTAAAGTGCCAGGGGCAATTCTCAAACAGTGAGAGAAAAGAATCAGTGGATAAATATCCCAGCTACCCTGTCTCTTGGCAGGACAATTCTAGCTGCATTTTACGAGATTACTGAGATGGTCTCCAGAAGGATTGAGCGCCAGAGGCACACAGTGGTAATGGCTCATTCTGACACTCTTTATTGCTTTGTCTTCCTTCTCCTATCTCACTTTCTCCATTCCCACTGTTATTTGGGATCAAGTTCCAAATAAACTCATTGCTCCAAGTTTTTGTTATAAGATCTGTTTCAGGAACTTATAAGAAGACAGTTGGGTGATTTGATCAAGGTTGTACATATAGTTAAGGCAGACTAGGATCCATTCTTTTTCTTCTATATTTCAAAGAAAGAGGATGATCTTAGTGTTGAGTTTAGTACTTAACTCTGTTTTTGCCAACATCCCCCTAGAGCCTAGCATTGTGCAAATATTGAATACGTAAGAGGTGATTGAAACTGATTTGGTAAATCAGTAGTTATTGGATTCTTACACTCCCCCAACCCACAAGTTTTTGTATAGTAAGTTACTTTCACAGTACACTTTTCATAAATCCTATTAGTATAGATTTTCCCAACACCTAAATAGCAAAGGCAAGAACATAATGCCTGATATGGCATAAGTTCTTAATTTGTTGAATAATGAGTAAATCATGTAGTACATTTTGGAATAGGATATAAGGGCCTAAAATTTTGAATCCCATCAAAGGTCACATCACTGGTTATTAATAACGCAGGCAGGACTAATGGCCCAGCCCCTTCAGGCTTTATCTAGTACTTTGCCTATTCCATCTCATAATGCCCATTAAGGCCCAATGTTTTTCTAATATTTTTTAATCACTGGAAGAAAAATTATATCATTTAGAGCAATCTATTATTATGGGTACTATTCAAAGAATGTAATTATCCAGAACAAATTTAGAAAAAGCTAGTTTGAGTTTTTGGACAAATGAGGTTTTTTGGCAGCTGAATGTGAAAGGTGTAGTGACTGATACAATGAGCACTTCGGCTGGATTGTGACCAGAGCACAACTCCAAACAAGAATCTTCTGGAAACTAGAGTAATCTCCAAGCTACACCATTCTGAAATGATGGCAGTGTCTTACGACACTCTTTTATCTATCAGTCAATAAGCATGTTTTGGACATCAGTTATGTGCAGAGCCCTAGGCGAGGTGCTACTCAAAAAATATGTATGATCAGTCTTTTCCAACAAGGAGATGATAAATTACCTTATATCCATTTCTTGCCGTCTTCTACCACCACCCCAAATACAAGCCATCACCCTAATGTAAGACACTAACTATATTATGTATGTAATTGAAACAGCTCCTGACCTGATGTTTGTCTTACATTTTTGGTAAATACCCTTTACCAAGATATGGAACTTCTCTTTTGTGTTTTTTAAGTTTGTCATGAATGGATATTGAAACATCAAATAATTATTCTCCATCTATGAAGATAATCATAGGATTTTTTTCCTTTAATCTATTAATATGATAAACTATTTAAATTAATTTTCTAATGTTAAACCAACCTTGATTTCCCTGAGGGGGAAAAAAAAACAAGTTCATCATGATATATTCCTATTTTTATATATTACTGGATTAGGTTGGCTGATAATTTGTTTAGGTTTTGCGCTATGTTCATGAGTGACACAGCTTGTAAGTTTCCTTTATTCTTTTAGTTTTCTCAGGTGTCGTTATCAAGATTATTCTGGCCTCATAAAATGGTTTTAGAAGTATTCTTTCTTTTTATGTTCTGAAGAATTTATTTAAGATGAGAAGTATCTGTCCCTTGAATATTTGGTAAAACTTATCCAGATAACCATTGGACCTGATGTTTTCTTTGTAATGAGATTTTAAACTACTAGTTTGATTTCTTTAATGTTTATAGAAATAATTAAGTTTTCTACTTATTGGGTAAGGTTTTATAAGTTTTATAGGAATGTGTCTTTTTATCTATGCATTTATAAGGATGTATTATAGGGTTTTTATCTATGCATATTTTAAGGATGTGTCTATTTTATCTAGACTGCAATGTTCATTAATATACAGTTGGTCTTAATATTCCCATTATCTTTTAAATCTCTTCAATAACTGCATTTGTATCCCCCCGTCTTAGTCCATTATGGTTCCTATAACAAAATACCACAGGCTGAGTAGCTTTTAAAAAAGTGACATTTATGTCTCACAGTTTTTGAGGCTGGAAGCTTGAGATCAGGGTGCCACCAAGGTCAGGTGAGGACCCTCTTCTGGAGCATAGATTTCTCATTGTATCTTCATGTGGTGGAAGGGACAAGGGAGCTCTCTGGGGCCTCTTTTATAAGGGCATTAATCTCAATTATAAGCGTTGTGCCCTCATGACCTGATCACTTCAAAGGCCCCACTTTTTAATGCCATCAGCTTGGGAATTAGGATTTCAACATATGAATTTGAGGGGACACATACATTCAGACCTTAGCATCCCCTTTTCACTTTTTGACCAATTTTGCTAGGCATTTATTCATTTTATTAGTTTTTTTTTAAATGAACCACCTTTGACTTTGTTAAATCTTGCTATTATATACATATTTCCTAATTTAGTGTGCCAAATATTTCCTAGGGAGTAACCTAGGGATCTACATCTGTGCAAGGAGTGAGGAAAGAAGCAGGATTGGGCAGAGGGAGACACTGAGAAGCAATTACAGCTTCGTCAGAGACTCCACCAACCCCATGGGGATCTCTGGAGCTAAAATGGCCCTGCAGAGTTGTCCTACATTGGGCCAAAATGGCTGGGTCTATGTACTCTGCTTTAATCAGTCATTGGATTTGGGCTGCCCCAAGGAGCATGACCTTGGATGAGGCACCTCTCTTCAGCTTAGGCAATCATAGAAGATGATACCTGTATTCGGTCAGCTAGCAACATTCCCAGGAAATGTATCTTTTCTTGAAGCATCACTTCATCAACACGTCTTTATTATTTTCTTCCTTTACTTTTTCCATTTTCTTTCTAGCCTCTTGAATTAGATATCTACCTTATTAATTGTCTACTCGTCCTCTTTTCTAATATAAGCATTTGGGCTGAAGTTTCCTCTAAATGCTGCTTTAGCTGCATCCAACAAGTTTTGGTGTGTAGTATCTTTATTGGTTCTATTTATGAGTTAATTAAGTGGGTTTCTAAATTTCCACACATAAGTTATTTATAGTTATATTTTTATTATTTCCTATTTAATAGAATTTTCAGTAGGTCTTCTAGCTTATAGCTAAATTGACAATTTTGAAATGGAAACCTATTCACATCAATTCAAGGATTAAAATCCCTTAAAGGGCTCCCCATTGCCTACAAAATAAAGTCTAAAGTATTTAATGTAACTTAAAGGCTCCTCCTGATATGGCTTATGCTTACTTCTCTCCCACCACTCCTGCACTCTCTTGTTATTATTTAGCCCCAATTTTCTTTAATTTTCTCCATGTGGGTATGGTCTTGGCTACTGCCCCCCCCAACAGATCATGCCCTCTTTTACCTAACTTAACCTTTATGTATAATCTTTATATTTCCACCTTTTGAAATTACTCTTAGCAGCCCTGCATAGATTAGATACTTTCCCTATGTGTTTCCATGGTTCTCCCCACCCCTCAGCCCTAACCTCCCTGTATTTAAATTGTTTATCCAATGGGCTATATATTTTATTAGACTGTAAACTTCAGGAGGACAAGAACCACGCATATCTAATTATCTACTGTACTTCTAATTCATTACCTGCTATATGTAGGTATTCAATAATTATTTATCAAATAATAGTGATGATAACCATCAATTATTAGATAATTACTATTTTTCTAGAAATTATGTAGAGATTAGTGTGGTCAGCAGGATATTGGCCTCCCATAATATCCATGTTTAGAACCTATGACTATATTGTGTCACATGGCAAGGGAGCATTAAGATTGCAGATGGAATTAAAGCTGTTAATCAGTTGACTTGAATAGGAAGATAATCTTGGATTATCTGGGTGGGTCCAATATAATCATAGGGTTCTTATAAGTGAAAGAGGGAGGCAGAAGAGGCAGTGTCCGAGGGCTACAGCTTGAGAAAGACTCAACCAGCCATTGCTGGCTTTGAAGATGGAAAGGGGCCATAAACCAAAGAATATAGGCAGCCTTTAGAAACTGGAAAAGGCAAAGAACTCAATTGTCTCCTAAGACTTCAAAAAAAAAAATATGCATCACTATCAACATCTTAGTTTTAGGCCAGTAAGACCATTTCAGATTTTCAACCTTCAGGACTATAAAATAAAAACATACATAGTAGCAGAATGCTTAGCAGAATTGTGCCGTAAAGTTATGTGGAAAACAAAACTTGTAAATAATTAACTTGGAAATTTAGCTGATCAAGTTTCCAAGCAAGATGTTGTAAGTTCAGCTTGGTTTCATCTTGCTGCTCATAATAAAATGTGAATAAAAAAAGAGAGATAGATTGCAGGAAGACTGTTAAGCAAGTAGGTTCCAGGACTTGATGATTTGGGACATTCTCAGCCTATCTACTTACGTAAGAGACCTTATGGAATGATCTAGTAGGTGGAAGAGTAATACAGAAAAAATTAAATTATTGTGTAAAACTGACATAAGAATATTTAACTTCAAGAGAGTCCAAGTAGATGGGTTGAAGGGGCCCAGAAAGATGAGAAATGTGGAAATTAAGATAGACAAAATAGATTAAGCAAAACAGTGGGAAGCTGTGGACTGAGGAGAAATAGTAGCCAGCATCAAGTTCCCAAGAGCTGGAATGACCCAGAGACAGATAAATTGAGGTGTCTAAGAGCCAACGTTAAGTTGCTTGTTGTGGTGACCTGTGAGATGTTTCCTGCTCCTATTTCTGTTGCTTCAAAACTTCAGTTAAATCTGTTGAAAAGGAGGAGCATTTAAATTCTACAAGACCAAAAAGAGACGTCACTAGAAAGAGGTAAGACACAGAGCAGAAGAAAAAAAAAATTATAGAAAATGGGATAATCACCCCCTGATGGTCCAAGAAATAGTTGGGGAAGGGTGAGGATGGAGAGAACTTTGGGTTTCCATCTCTGTGAGATATCAAGTCTTGATTTTATTTAAGTCAGTAAAGGACACAGAGACCTCAGTAACCTGAAATATTGGCACCTGACATCTGGATCCACTAAGAAAATCTGGATCCACTAAGAAGATCACATCAGAAATGAACATTTTATCTTATTTGCTTCACCATCAAGAAAAATAAAATAACAATGGTGCTATTTGAGATGCTCCATTCCCATTTCTCATTACTTTTCCATGTAGGAGCTTAATCTCAGGACCCTCTCCAAGTGGGAAGAAGGAAACTAATGCAATCCAGAGATAGTGCAACATGACATAAACAATAAATTGTTCAGTGGCTCTGGTCTTGACATTTGCTGCAATGACTTCACTCTACTCCAAGGTTACTGAAGGCTTCGGCTGAGATGTCTCATTCAAAACCATGTGGTTAGAGAACTAGTTGTCCATACTAAGTGTTCTAATTCCTGGTACAGCCAGAAAAGTGCTTTCCAATCCCAATACAGAGTTAACTGTGCCAAAATTGAACATCATCATCAATTATGTGACTTTTACATTGGTCATCCATTGTTTTCCTTAGCACTGAAAAGTTTATTTTGCTCCATGTGGTGCATTTTAGAGAGGAATGAAATTTAAATTCCTCCAAAATTTTGTTTCAGTCAGTATGTCTCTTTCTCTCTCCCTCTTTATCTCTCTCTAAAATATAAAGCAATAGCATTAAGGAGATGTTTGCATCAAGAAGACGTTGTCTCACCATCTTAATGCTACTATCCTTGTTTATTTGTATCTCAATGTTTGAATTTAATCCCATTTTACATATTTTCAACATATTATATGATTTGCTATTTTCTCTTAACGTTGTGTTGCAAACATCTCCTCATGCTTCCATAGCCTGCATGATTATTATTCTTAAACTACATAGTTTACCATAATTTGTAAGCTACTTAGGATCTTCAGTTTGTGCTATTATATATAATGCTACAACAGACTATTTAATGCTTTTATTGTTTCTTTGATGTAGAATAATCTCCTTAGCATGAATTGATTGGGATACAATAGTTGGTTCATTACTTTAATGTATCTTTTAAACTCATATCAACTACTGTTCTTGATTTCAAGACTCAGATATTAAAACAAACAAACAAAAAAAACACACTCTCCTCTTGCCTCCTGGCATACGCACCTTGAAATGATATTGGGTTTGCCAGTCTTACTGCTTAATGCCAATAACAATGGCAACTTTTTAATATGTTATACTCAATTCAGAGGATATGATCCCTTCAACATATGGAACACGACTTTATCCAGCATCTTTCTTTTCTGACCTTTACTTTTAAGATGCAATTTGGAATGGCTGGTATTTATCTTTGCTGATTTGATTGGCTGTTGTGGTTAGTAGTGATGTTCCTGTAGAATTCATATCATTTCCAAAATTACTGTGCATTTGCATCTACTATTGCGAAACTCACATACCAAAATGCTACAGAAAAACAGCTGTCACTAATGGAGAACTTTTAAAGCTCTACCCCAGGAAATAGGATGTTTGGTAACTGCAAAGATACCTTAAAGCTGAAGTCATCTTTTCAGCTCTGTCAGTTGTCTGAGATATACTTGTTGTCCAGAGTTATATCAACTTGGATAAGTAATCAGTTACCATCCTTTGATGGCTCTGACTAAACTTAGAGAGATCAAGCAGTAAGACTAGATATGGAGGAATAGTTCCTGAGAGACTGGAATGAGGCCTTCTGTGCAAACATAATGAAGTACAAGATCATTGGACAGGGCCAGTTGTTTATCCTTTTTCTATAGAATTTTAAAAGTTGACATCAAATTCATAATGATTAAACACATCCTCTGTAGTCCTCTCAGCAGCAGATTTCCCAGACAGTCTCATCCTTGTATCTGTTCCTAGAAGACCTGGCACTACTTAAATTACTCTTGATTTAACTTGTCCCTTTTATTCACTGTAAGCTATCTGAGGGTACAGAGTTTGTATTTTTTTAAAATTTGGGCCATATATGTGCCTTAGCACATAGCAAACCCTAGAAATAACTGTTGAATGTATGAATGAGAAGTTGGCCTATATCAGTGGCAGTATCTACCTTTATGGATTACATCATGCACTCTGTATTTTCAAAATGAGTTTGATAACCACCCAGGCTACAACTTTTTAATGTTTCCAAGTTAAAAACCAAAAACAGACCAAATGCTTCCAGCAAATTCCTACTGGACCCAAAGACCTGTTGATAACAACTGTAAACTGAAAACAAAATAGAACAAAACAAAACAACAATGACATGAAGACACTGGAGAGTAAATGAACATAGGCTAATTCTGTAGGGTAAATAAAACTTGGAGAAAGGAATGGCATGGGGTGAGTTATCTACTTTTTATGGCTTTTAGCTGATGGAAGACTGAATCAGTGCCACATAGGGCAGTTAACACTCCAGTGGAAAATATGTAGTATTTCTGATGATGGCAGAATTCAGGGAAACCAAGGCCATTAAAAAGTGACTGGTTGAAGGATTTCTGGAAACAAGAGAGCCAGAGAAAAGGAGTCCACAATTTTAGCTGAGGGCTGAACAATTCCAGTGTTAGGCAGACTAAAACAACATAGCTAAAGAACTGAACTGAACAGAACTGCTACTCAAGAGACAACCTTTACAATTTGAGTCTAATTAAGTTAATTTCTACTTAAAACATCAAAACTTTTGGAGGAATAAAACAGAGTTCAAGATGCAATCCAATATTATTATTTGATGTATTTTTTAGAAATAGGAAAATATTCTCATTTTCAAGAAAAAAGACAATTATGGAGACCAAACCCCAGATAACCCCACTGCCAGAATTCTAAGTAAATGGACTTTAAAGCAGATATTATAACTATGTTCAGTGAAGTAAAGGAAAATATGGTCATATGAATGAAAATATTGGAAATCTCAGTAAAGAAATAGAAACCAGAAAAAAGAAACAAAAATATGCTAGAAATTTTAAAAATAATTGAAATAAAAGTTTTAGTGGATGAGCTTAACAGCAAAATGAAGATAAAATAAAAAATTCTTTCTCTTTTTTGAAGATAGATTAATAGAAATTATCCAGTCTGAAGGAAACCTGTGGGTCCATATCAGAAGATCTAACCTGTATGTAATTGGAGTCAGACAAAAGGAAATGAAGAATGACACAGAAATTTTATTTTTTAAAAATTGCTAAAAATTCCTCAATTTCATGAGACTTATATTTCCTGATTTATGAAGCTCAGTAAATCCCAAACAGAATAAATACAAAGAAAACACATAGGCACATTATAAGTAAACCACTGAACACCAAAGATAAAGATAAATATATAAAGCAGCCAGAGAAAAAATGACACATTGCTTATAGAGGGGCAACAATTTAAATGACAGCTGACTTCTCATCAGAAACTATGGAGGTCAAAAGACAAAAAAAAACACAAAAACCCAAAAACATGATCTTTGAAGTGTTGGAAAAAAAAACTGTCAACACAAAATTCTATATCCAGTAAATATATCCTTCAAGAAAAAGTTATATAAAGACATTTTCAGAAAAAGAAAAGCTAAGAAAATTTGTTGTCACCACTCAAACTATAACAAAGGCTAAAATAATTCCTTTATACTAAAGGAAATAAGAGAGGGAGATTCAGATCTCCAGGAACAAATCGAAAGTAACAGAAATTGTAAATATCTGTGTAAATATAAAAAATAATGTCCCTATTTCTTTAAAGTACATATGATTGGTTTACAACAAAACTTATAACATTGTCTTGTGGGGTTTATAATATATAGAGACATTATAAATATATGACAACTGTGGTGGAAAGAAATGGATTTGCATGGTTGTTCATGTTCTACATTTTGTATGAAATGTAACAATATGGATTCTAAATATATTATAAAAACTAAGAATATATATATTTGTAATTCCTAGACCAGCTGCTAAAAATTTATACAAAGAGGTGTGAAATGACTCTAGCAAGTAATATGCAAAAGAGGAGTACAGTATCATTAGAAAGCAAGATCTGCTAGGGAAGAGATTTTTGTCTATGGCTTTATTCCTGCAACAGTGCCTGGCACAAGGTTGATGCGCTCTCTCTCGCTCGCTCTCTCTCTATATATATATTAGATTAATTTGTGCTTTTATTTGCCAGTATAACTACAGTGGTCTTCACATTTTTTTGATCTAAAAAGTACATTTTACATCACAATCCAACACACACATATATAGTATGTACACATACATAAAAGTGAAACAAAGTTTTGCCAAAAACATCTATCCTGAGTGTTAATTCTTTTTTTTTAAACGTTTTTTTTTTGAAATGAATAGCCCAGTTTGCTTTTTTTTTTTAAAGAAATTCACGTTCTTTTATTTATTTATTTATTTATTTATTTATTTATGACTGTGTTGAGTCTTCGTTTCTGTGTGAGGGCTTTCTCTAGTTGCGGCAAGTGGGGACCACTCTTCATCGCGGTGCGCGGGCCTCTCTTGTTGCGGAGCACAGGCTCCAGACGCGCAGGCTCAGTAATTGTGGCTCACGGGCCCAGTTGCTCCGTGGCATGTGGGATCTTCCCAGACCAGGGCTCGAACCCGTGTCCCCTGCATTGGCAGGCAGACTCTCAACCACTGCGCCACCAGGGAAGCCCACGTTTTTTTTTTTAACCAAGGATAAACTGCACTGACACATCATCATCACCAAAGTCCCAGTTCATCTTAGGGTTCACTTTAACGAAGTGAATAGTGTTGCACGTTCTATGGGTATGATGTATGATGACATAAAATCATTGTAATGTCATTCAAAATATTTTCACCTCATAAAAATTTCTGTACTCTTTGTATTCATCTCCCCTCTCCCCTCAAACTCCTGGCAGCCATTGATCTTTTTATTGTCTCCATAGTTTTGCCTTTTTCAGAATGGCATATAGCTGGAATCGAGTTTTCTTTTTTCTTTTTACCTTGAAGAGAGAGGTTCAAAGCCTTTATGTCTATAAGACCACTCATGACCCACTCATGCATGGACCAGACAGGCTCTAGGTGGCAAACTCCCCCACTAAATACTGTAGCTTTCCTTCCAAAAATAAATAAATAGAGGAATTTATCATGCCCCTGTTAATGCTATTAATGGCCCCTTAGGTACTTTTTTCTTCTTCTTTATCTCTTATAGGTTTTCAGGAAAACAAAGATTTGGAGGAAGTGTAACATATTGCTATTGATTATTTTCTGTGGTGGAGTGGGGTGATAGAAATATGTATGGGTATGATAAAAGTCAGTATTATACAGTAGTTAGAAGCATAGCCCTGAAATCAGACTACCTCAGCAAGATTCTTAGTACTACCACTTATTAACTGTGTGTCTTGAGACATATTAATTATTGTCTCATTGATTTATTATGTATACAATGAGGACAGTAGCACCTATATATCAGAAAGTTGTCAATAGGATTCAATAGGAAGATTCCAATAAAGTGCTTTGTATAGTTCACAGAACACAGTAAGTACTCAGTAAATTCTATGTTTTCCCCTAAGGTTACAAGTTTTCTGTAATGCATTAATTTACTTTTAGCATGAACAAATGTTTTTAACCATTATGTTGTTCTATTACTTGATAACTCTGTCATGATTGTGTGGAAAATCTAAAAGAATTGACCAAAAAAAACCCTCTCTTATAGCTAATAAATGATTATATAAAAGGTGCAGGATACAAGGTTAATATGCAAAAGTCAGTCTTCCTATATACCATTGTGAAAAAGTGGAATTTGAAATTAAAAACACATTATAATTTACATTAGCACCCCCCAAAAATGAAATACTTAGGTACAAATCTAACAATATATATACAAGATCTATATGAGGAAAATGACAAAACTCTGATGAGAGCTACCAAAGAAAAAAATAAATAAGTGAAGGGATATTCCACGTTCATGGATAGGAAGACTCAATATGTCAAGGTGTAGTTCTTCCCAAACTGAGCAATATATTTAAAGAAATTCCAATTACAATGCCAGGAAATTATTTTGTGGATATCAGCAAATTGATTCCAAAGTTTATATGGAGAGGCAAAAACCCAGGGTAGCCAACTAAATATTGAAGGAGAAGAACAGAGTCAGAGGACTGATACTATCTGACTTCAGGACTTACTATAAAGCTACAGTAATGAAAAAAGTGTGGTATTGGTGAAATAGATCAATGTATCAGAATGAGAACCCCAAAATAGACCCACATATATATAGTCAACTGATCTTTGACAAGGGATAAGAGGCAATAAAATGGAGTAAAGATACTCTTTTCAACTAATGGTTCTGGAACAAATTAACATCTACATGAAATAAACAAATAAATAAATGTAATCTAGACACAGACCTTATATATACTTCAAGAAACTAACTCAAAATGGATCACAGACCTAAATCTAAAATTCAAAATAATAAAAGTACTAGAAGATAGATAGATTAACTCAGACTGCTAGAACAAAATACTGTAGATTTAAAAGACAGTTATTTATCATAGTTCTGGAGGCTGGATTGTCCATGACAAGCAACCAGCATATTCACTTCCTGGAGATGGTCCTCTTCCTGGCTTGTAGACAGCTGCCTTCTTGCTATTTGCTCACATGGTAGAGAGAGAAAGGGAGATATGGTCTCTTTTCTTCTTATAAGGACACTAATCCTGTCATGGGAGCCCCAACTCTCATGACCTGATCTAAACCTAATTAACTTCCAAAGGCCCAACCTCCAAATATATTAGGGGTTAGGGCTTCAATATACAAATTTTTCAGGGGAAAGAAGCATTCAGTCCATGCAACATAGGAGAAAACCTAATTGACCTTGGATATTTAGATGACTTTCTAGATACAACACCAAAGGAATGATCTATGAAAGAAATAAAATGATAAGCTGGAATTCACTGAAATTCAAAACTTCTGCTCTATGAAAGACAATGTCAAGATAATGAGAAGAGAGACTGGGAGAAAATAGTTGCAAAAGACACATCGATAAGTGACTGTTATCCAAAATATATAAAAAGCTTCTAAAATTCAACAATAGGAAAATAAAAACCAAATTAAAAAATGGGCTAAAGATCTTAATAGACAACTCACCAAAGAAGATATACAGATGACAAGGAAGCATATGAAAAGATGCTTGACATCATATGTCATTAGGGAATTACAAATTAAAACAACAATGAGATAATACTACATATCTCTTAGAATGGCTGAAACACAAAACACTGGCAGCCTCAAATGCTGGCAAAGATGTGGGACCACAAGAACTCTCATTCATTTCTGGTGGGAATGCAATATCATGCAGCTACTCTGAAAGATAGTTTGGCAGTTTCTTACATAACTACCTGTACTCTTACCATACAATCCAGCAATGGTTCTCCTTGATATTTACCTAAAAGAATTGAACACTTACATCCACACAAAAACACTCAGCTGTTTATAGCAGCTTTATTTATCATTGCCAAAAGTTGGAAGCAACCAAGATGTACTTCAGTTGGTAAATGGGTAAATAAACTGTGATATATCCAGGCAATGGAATATTATTCAGAGCTAAAAGTAAATGAGTTATCAAGCCATGAGAAGACATGGAGGAAGCTTAAATGTATATTACTAAGCAAAAAGCCAATCTGAAAAGTCTACATACTGAATGATTACAATTAAATTACATTCTGGAAAAGGCAAAACTATGGAGACAATATAAAGATCAGTAGTTGGGCTTCCCTGGTGGCGCAGTGGTTGAGAATCTGCCTGCTAATGCAGGGGACACGGGTTCGAGCCCTGGTCTGGGAAGATCCCACATGCCACGGAGCAGCTGGGCCCGTGAGCCACAACTACTGAGCCAGCGCGTCTGGAGCCTGTGCCCCGCAACGGGAGGGGCCGCGATAGTGAAAGGCCCGCGCACCGCGATGAAGAGCGGTCCCCGCACCGCGATGAAGAGTGGCCCCCACTTGCCGTAACCAGAGAAAGCCCTCGCACGAACCGAAGACCCAACACAGCCAAAAATAAATAAATAAATAAATAAAGTAGCTATAAAAAGTCTTAAAAAAAAAAAAAAAAAAAAAGATCAGTAGTTGCCATGGGTTAACAGTGAGGGAAGGATGAATAGTCAGAGTGTAGCGGGTTTATAGAGCAGTGAAACTATTCTATATGAAATTACAATAATGGGTACATTTCATTATATATTTGTCAAAACTCAAAATATACAATGCCAAGAGTGAACTCTCATCTAAACTATGGACTTTGGGTGGTAATGATGGATCATTGTAGGGTTATGGCTTTTAACAGGTGCACTGCTGTGGTGAGACATGCTGACAGCGGGTGGGGGGGGGCTGTGCACACGTGGGGACAGTGGGTACATGAGAACTAAATTTTGCCGCGAACCTAATACTGCTCTAAAAAGTAAAGTATTAGTTTTAAAAATCCTATGTTTCAGAAGGAAAAAAAAAAGCTTTGGGTCTTGCCTTCTACAAAAAGACAAAGTATTCAGAGATACCAAAGATGTGTAAGTTTGAGAACAGAGGGATTGTGAGTTCTGGCAGTTAGGTTCTGAATTTACATATTTATTGATGACTTTTAGAGAAACTAATATTATGGAATGCATAACCATACCTGTCAATTACTTCTAGTCACTAGACTGTCAGAGTATACTTGTTTGGATGTCTTGTCAGTGGTTCTCAAAGTGTGGTCCTGAACCAGCCATGTCAGCATCACCCAGGAACTTAGAAATGCAAATTCTCAGGCCTTATTTCGGATCTTTTAAATCAGAGACTTTGGGGATTGGGCCCAGGTATCAGTGTTTTAAATCCCTCCAGGTGATACTAATGTACTTGCCAAAGTTTAAGAACTACTGTCTTAAGATGTGGAGCTGCTTCATTCAGCCAAGTGTATCCATCCATTAGGGACTATGGTTGCATGCAACAGAAACTGTCTTAGGCTGACTTAGGGAAAAAGATAAAAATAAAAGTAAAATATTATACTGGAAGTATAACTACTGGTAATTTCCAGATCAAAGAAAGAGAGAAACAACCAGACCTCAGGGAAAGTAACCAAGGACACAGAATCTTACAAGGGGTGTTTTAAAGATGATGATCTTTCAACTGCCTTCTGTACAAATATGACTTCACTCAAGTCCAGAATGTTAGAATAGAGAATACAAATGGCAGAGAAAGGAGAGGTATGTCCGTACCTAGTAGCAGTTCCAGGGAGATGGGTGGTAGGGAAGTAAAATACGCAATTTCAACTGCAGGGAGGTGCTGTGACACAGTACAAGGTACATGGGCTTTGGCATTGGACATGTCTGGATTTGAGTCCCAACTCTGCTGCTTATTAACATTGGTACTTTGGAGAAGTTACTTAACATGTCTGAGCATCAGTTACAAGATGAGCTAGGTTGACATGAGGATTAGAGAAAATGTAGACAAAGTACCTGGCACATAGTAGGTAGTAACTTCCATTTGGTACTGTCACCAATCTTTGAATCATCAACTGTTGTTTATTTCACTTCCCACAGTTTCTGGGAGGGTTCCTTGGATACTGCCGGTGTACTTCCCTGAGTGTTACCCAATGGTACCCTAGGGGTCAGAACAGGTTAATACTCTTCCTAACATGTCCTGTACTTCCAGAGATTAAATTCAGCTGGAGAGGATTTATCTGAAGGTGAGGGAAAGTAGTCTTTAAACTAAAGTCATTAGGAGCTGGCCTACCTGTTGTATTCCAGCAAGGGGAATGAGTCACCATTTCCCTGCCAGCATGTGTGTGTAAATACAGGGCAAGGTTAAGCAACTCTCTGTTCTTTCCTTATTCTCTATGCCATAGCAGCAGCTTGTGAAATGGTGAAAAATGCAATGATTGCATGACCTAATTCAGGCCTGGTACTTCAAGTGGGAAACATGTGTGGGCCTCTCTCTTTCATACACACTCTCAGAGCCTAGAGCAATCAGCAGGGATTTTGAAACAGGTCCTTGTAGAAATGGATCCAGGGCCCTACACCTACTCATTACATAACTTGAGGTTAAGGAAACAAAGCCCTGTGGATGGGTGTGCCTGGGTATGCAAGCCAGAGAGATACACACAAGATACCAGAGCCCTACCCTATCCTTACTAAGCAGAAAAAGAAAGCCAGAAATTACCTCTTTATCATGGATGGCTGGAATGTTCTCTTCTTAGGAGGGTCCGGTGGGAGAAGGGAAGAGATTAACATCTGTGAGCACCTACTGTATATTAGAGAACAGGCTGGATGATTTTGCTAAGGTTTTCTCAATCTTCACAAGATTTCCCATTTTCTGGGCTGAGTATTATGAGTTCAAACTATCCTCAAATTAAGGAGGAGAAAGTGAAGCTCAGAAAAGTGAAATCAAATTGCTGGCAAATGGCAGGGGCAAGCTCACAGTGATATCTATGTGGCCGCGGGTCCACATTTTAGCTCAACATCTTGCTGGAGTTGGAAAGAAACAGGGCCAGGCCTCAAGTCCTGTTTGGCCTTGTCCCAGTGAGATAGTGTGAGATGAGAGTCAGATTGCTATTGACCTTCACCTGGTAGGCATCCACAGCCCACCAGGAATGAGTTTGCCTTCAGTTCTATCTTTTTGGAGCAAGAAAAAGTGTGCACCACCCCTAGTAGCTGAAAAGTAGAAGGGGCTATACACTTGGTACAAAGAGATAAACACTGGAGCTTCGTAAGCTCATCTTTATCTTTGTACAGGATTCTCAGTGAGGAAGAACACAATAGACTCAAAAGTCTAAGACTTTTGCTGTGTTATCCAGATACAATAAGTTTTTTTCGTATTGTTTATTTTTAATTCTTGAAAGTGTGATGATCATGAGAAGATAATTTGTCCTTTGAAGTCCAATTAAGCCAAAGAATGGATGGTTCACATTTTAAAATATTTTTTTCTGCCTTCATGCACTTATTTGTTCACTGAAACACAAATATTTATTGATAGATTATTATATGTCTGGCATTATGCTCTTGGCAGACATGGCAGAGATCAGTAAGGCATTAAGCCTCTCCTTTAGAGACTCTTAGTCTAGTAGTGAAAACAACAAGACCTGGACAATGATACAGATACATGCAGGGCACTGGGAGAACCCAGAGAGTGGGCTCCACCAGGAGAAGAATCTGACAGTTCTAGTAAGAAGCTGAAAGGCAGGGGGAGGCACCTGCTGGAGACAGGGAGAGGTGGGGAAGGACGGTGCCTCAAGCAGAAGGACCACTGGGTGCAAAGTAAAGAGGCTTGAAAGAGTTTTATTCTTTGGGAAAACGCAAGTAATCCAAAATTTGGGACAATGAAGCTTGAGGAATATGTAAAAGGAAGTGAGGTTGGAAAAATAAATAGCTGGATTAGGAAGGAGGTTACAGATTTGCCCAGGATCGCAGTTGGCCAAGTGTTAGATCTGGGACACCAGTCTTCTGCCTTCGATTATGGGAAAATGTCAACTATACAAACTAACTCTATGATAAATGTGATCCCTGTCCTTCAGAGAATATTGAAAACTGCTGAAAGAATTGAAGGATGTATTGCAATTTCTTGTGATAAAGCTAGGTTCAATCATATTTTTGAAGTTGGTATCTTTTATGATAATTCTTCTGTATGGTATGCAATCCATACTCTTGACCAATAAGAAGCACTGAATAACCTCTTGGTGTCTGGGTAAAGTTAAATTAAGCATTCCTGAAAGTCGTGTCTCCTTTGCCATCTACTATTTATCTCTTCACCTGCATGCATGTTTGCAGGTGCACACCACTACTTAGCTCCTCCTTCACCCTGCCTATCTCTCTTCCTGCCAGTGTACTCTCTCAGACCACATGCTTTTGGAGCACCAAGTCATCATTTAAGAAGTCCAACTATCTGAAGCCACCTTGCTATAGAGATCATATACAAAAATAGTATAAAGTAGAGAAATATGCACAGGGGCCCTAGCTTTTCCAGTCTCCAGCTTTTAGAGTCTTTCTGTTCCAAGCATCAGACCAAAGAATTCTTTGAAATGACCTCTGCCCAATGACTATCTGACAGCAACCTCTTCAGAGACCTCAAGTCAGAAAAGCTCATCCAAGCTGCTCCTGAATCCTTGACCCTCAGAAACTGAGAGATAATAGGTGATGATTGTTCTTTAAGAAAGTAAGTTACAGGATAATTTATTATGCAGAAATAAGTTATACAGATTGTTAATGGTGTTTTGAGTAGAAAGTCCAAATGATACAGAGTGCTGTTTCTTACAGTGTCTGCCTCTCTATAATTTTGTTCTGACTTTCCTTCCTCATCTTCATCTACCCAAACGTGCCCATGCTTGAAGGTCAGTTCAAATCCCAACTTCTCAATGAATCCTTCTCTGATCACCTTAGTTCATAATGATCTCTGTCCTCTTTGAGGTTAAGACCAAGAGTTCACAGACTTGCCTGAAAAGCAGAATCTCTGTGGAGTTTATTAAAGAAACAAATGCCCAGGCCCTACCCCAGAACCACTGAATCATAATGGATAGGGTGGGGACCACCCATTTTTACTGGCCTGGCATCAGTTGGTGGACCTATGTGGATCAGCTTTTGGAAACCATTCTTCTGGACAGCAGATCTGAGTACAGAATTACTCACTGCCTTGTAATACCCTCTGCCTGCAATGAATCTTTAAATATGTTGAGTAGAACCCTGTCCCTTTGTGCATTCACTTAATGAAGGTTTATTGGGCACTTGCTATTTGCTGGGCATTGCACTAGGTGATGGCAATACAGAGATGAGTAAGCACAGGATCTATCTCAAAGAGATCTCAGTTAATTCCTCCAGGGTAGAAGACAGGGCAATGTGTCAGGGAGGCAGGCAGCTGGAGGAGGATTGAAGTAGCATGTTCAGCTGGTGCTAAAAAACCCTGAAGCTTTATGAGCACAGTCAGCCAGGCAAACAGGTAGGACCAGGATGAGAAGGCTGCCTAGCATTTGCTCTCCATACTTCTAAACATTCCTGTTCCTGCACAAATCCTTTCCCCACTTCAAGGCTTTCCTTGACGTTCAACATAATCCAATTTTACCTGTAGAAAACTGTCTTTAGAGAGGACCAAACGTTGTGTTTTTTCAGGTCTTTACCCACCAAGGATTTGTCTTGCCCACAGAAGAGTCAACGCTCTAACAAACCATATGTTAAGCACTTACAATCCAGGTTACTGTGCTAAGCAGTTTTCCCCCATTCTCTGCTAAGAGCATCCATTTGAGACAAGCATTAATAGTTTACCTCCGTCTTCTCCCTTACTGCTGCACCTGCCACCATGCCTACCTTACTCGGTTCCTCCAACAACACACCCGCCATCATCTGTTTCTGGCCTGGCACCAGCTAATGCAGACATCTGCTACCTGAGGACAAGTTTTCCAACATTACACTTAAACCCAATGTATTATTTTCCTATTGCTTCTGTAAAAAAAAAAATTACACAAGCTCAGCGGCTCAAAGCAACATAAATTACCAAGCATATCTGTTTTTATTGTGTTTCACTTTTTTGCATTTTTTTAAATTGAAGGTTTGTGGCAAGCTTTCATCAAGCAAGTCTCTCAGTGCCATTTTTCCAAGAGCATTTGTTCACTTCTGTCTCTGTGTAGTATTTTGGTAATTCTAGCAATATTTTGAATTTTTTCGTTAATTATTATATTTGTGATGGTGACCTGTGGTCAGTGATCTTCGGTATTACTATTGTAATTGTTTCGGGGTGCCATGAACCTTGCCCGTACAAGACAGCAAGCTTAACCAATAAATGTGTGTCTTCTGACTGCTTCACCTACCGGCTGTTCCCCCATCTCTCTCTCTCCTCGGGCCTCTCTATTTCCCGAGACACAACAATTTTGAAATTAGACCAATTAATAAACCTACAATGGCCTCTAAGTGTTCAAGTGAAAGGAAGTCACACGTTACTCACTTTAAATCAAAAGCTAGAAGTGATTAAGCTTAGTTAGGAAAGCATGCCAAAAGTTGAGATAGGCTGAAAGCTAGGTGTCTTGTGCCAGTTAGCCAAGTTTTGGATGCAAAGGAAGAGTTCTTAAAGGAATTTAAAAGTTCTACTCCAGTGAACACATGGATGATAAGAAAAGGAAAACAGCCTTATTACTAATATGAAGAAGATTTTAGTGGTCTGGATAGAAGATGATCCAGTCAGAACATTCCCTTAAGCCAAAGCCTAACCCAGAGCAAAGCCCTAACTCTCCTCAGTCTGTGAAGGCTGAGAGAGGTGAAGACACTGCAGCAGAAAAGTTTGAAGCCAGCAGAGGTCGGTTCATGAGGTTTAAGGAAAGAAGCCATCTCCATAACATAAAAGTACAAGGTGAAGCAGGAAGTGTTGATGTAGAAGCACTGACAGTTATCTAGAAGATCTAGCTAAGATAATTAATAAAGGTGGCTACACTAAATAACAGACTTTCAGTGTAGATGAAACAGCCTTATGTTGAAAAAAGATGCCATCTGTGACTTTCATAGCTAGAGAGAAGAAGTCAATGTCTGGCTTCAAAGTTTCAAAGGTCAGGCTGACTCTCTTGATAGGGGCCAGTGCAGCTCATCACCTTAAGTTGAAGCCAGAGCTCATTTTCCATTCTGACAATCCTAGGGCCCTTAAGAATTATGCAAAGTCTCCTCTGTGCTCTGTAAATAGAGCAGCAAAGCCTGGATGACAGCACATCTGTTTATAACACGGTTTACTGAATATTTTAAGCTCACCGTTGAGGCCTTCTGCTCAGAAAAAAATATTCCTTTTAAAATATTACCGCTCATTGACAATGGACCTGGTCATGCAAGAGCTTTGATGGAGATGGTCAGTGAGATTCATGGTGTTTTCATGTCTGCTAACACAACATCCATTCTGCAGCCCATGAATCAAGGAGTAATTTTAACTTTCAAGTCTTATTATTTAAGAAATATGTTTTGTAAAGCTATAGCTGTCATAAACAGTGATTCCTCTGATGGTTCTGGACAAAGTAAATAGGAAACCTTCTGAGAAGGATTCACCATTCTACATGCCATTAAAAACATTTGTGATTCATGGGAAGAGGTCAGAATATCAACATTAACAGCAGGAGTTTGGAAGAAGTTGATTCCAACCCTTATGGATGACTTTGAGGGGTTCAAGACTTCACTGGAGGAAGTAACTACAGATATGCTGGAAATAGCAAGAGAACTAGAATTAGAAGTAGAACCTGAAGATCTGATTGCAATTGCTCTAATCTCATGATAAAACTTTAATCAATCAGGAGTTGCTTCTTATGGATGAGCAAAGAAAGTGATTTATTGAGATGGAATCGACTTTCGGTGAAGGTGCTGTGGAGATTGTTGAAATGACAGCAAAGGTTTTGGAAAATTACATAAACTTAGTTGATAAAGCAGCAGGGTTTGAGAGGGTTGACTCCAATTTTGAAAGAAGTCAACTGTGGCTAAAATGCTGCCAAACAGCATTGCACACTATGGAAAAACCTTTTGTGAAAGAAGAGTCAATCAATTTGTCAAACTTCACTATTGTCTTATTTTAAGAAATGGCCACAGTCACCCCAACCTTCAGCAATCATCACTTTCATCAGTCAGCAGCCATCAACATCAAGGAAAGACCCTCCACCAGCAAAAAAAAAAATTATGACTTGCTGAAAGCTCAGATGCTGGTTAGCATTCTTTAGAAATAAAGTATTTTTAATTAAGATATGTACATTTTAAAGACATAGTACTACTGTACACTTAATAGACTATAGTATCGATTAAACATGACTGGCACTGGGAAACCAAAAAACTTGTGTGACTGTCTTTATGGTGATATTTGCTCAATTGCAATATTCACTTTATTGTGATGTCTGCCATATTGCAGTGGTCTGGAATGGAACCCACAGTATCTTCAAGGTATGCCTGTGTTACGTTATAATTCTGGAGGTTAGAAGTTCAATATGTCTAACTGGGCAGAAGTCAAAATGACAGTAAGACTACATTCCTTCTGGAGGCTCAAGGAAAGAATTCATTCCCTTGTCTTTTCTCACTTCCATAAGGTGTCTGCATTCCTTGGCTCATATTCCCTTCTTCGATCTTCAAAGCCAGCAATGTAACCTTACCTCTCTGCTCTTATACCTTACTTTTCTCTTGTAAGGACATTTATGATTACATTGAGCCCGCCTGGATAATGCAGGATAATATATCCAGCCATGATCCTTAATTTAGTCAACATCTGCAATCTCTTTTGCCGTGGCAAAATATTCACAAGTTCTGGGGGTATTAGAATGTGGCCTTTTTTTTGCGGGGGGGAGCATGTTATTCTGCCTATCATACCCAAGGTTTCTTGAGCAGTAACCTACACCATTGTTTCTAAAGTCTTTTCCTTTTTACTTTCCACTGGACATATTTCACCCAAGGATCAGAGGAAAGGAGTTCAAAATCCATACTGGAACTGCCAGATCTCCTTACCAAAGCTCAACCACTCTTTTATCTGTCCTTTTCTTTGAACTTCAATGGCATCCACTCTATGCATGGGTGAATCCCTACTACTTTTTCTGTGCTTGCCCCCTGCATTCTGAGAATAGTGAGAATAAATTACATAACTGATCAGACAGGCATTATTATAAAGTCAGGGTCACCAACAGCAATTGGTTCCTGCTTCCTGACCTGATGATATCTCTCCAGTTGCCTCCTTTCCCTTACCATTTCAGTATTTTCATGCTTTTATCATACATCAAGGCCAAGCCAGTTGCCTTCTCCTCATTGAAATATTGCCTGAAACCACCACCCAGCCATGACCAGTTCCTCCCTCCTGCCAATTCATGGGGCATCTGCACATTCTTCCTCGGAATATATTGTACAGTTCTTATCTTCTTCACAACTTTGTAAGCTCTTAAGAAGAATAGATAAAGAAGATGTGGTACATATATACAATGGAATATTACTCAGCCCTAAAAAAGAACTAAATGATGCCATTTGCAGTGATATGGATGGACCTAGAGATTGTCATACTGAGTGAAGCAAGTTAGACAAAGACAAATATCATATGATATTGCTTATATGTGGAATCTAAAAAAATTGTACAAATGAGCCTATTTACAAAACAAAGAGTCACAGATGTAGAAGACAAACTTATGGTTACCAAGGGGGAAAAAGGTAGGGGGGGATAAACTGGGAGATTGGGATGGACATATACACCCTAAAGTAGATAAAACAGATAGTTAATAAGAACCTACTGTATAGCACAGGGAACTCTACTCAGTACTCTGTAATGACCTATATGGAAATAGAAACTAAAAAAGAGTGAATATATGTATATGTATAACTGAGTCACTTTGCTATACAGCAGAAACTAACACAACATTGCAAATAAACTATACTCCAATAAAAATTAATTAAATAAAAAGAAATAAAAATAAAAGCAGGGTTTATTTATTTATTTAGTCTTTACTTTCTTTATCCCCTAGACACTGGTCTTGCTACAGAGTAGGCCCCAGATGCAAATTTGCTAAATGCATGAATGAACAAATGAACACAAAACATCAATGCTTTCTTCAGTAACACCACCATGATAAGTTGGAAATTGACTCAACTGAGCTTATGAAAATCAGTACTTTCCCTCAACAATGTACTTTTACCCAACAGGAGTCTCAGAATACCAATTAGAAGAAAAATCTCCAGTCACTTGTAGTGACAATATTTCTTTCTCAAACTTGCAAATTCCTGTTGTAAAAACAAACAAAAACAACCCCCCAAAAATGAGGTGTACATGAGATGTGTGTATATGTGTGTAGACATCAATCTTTTCAAGAACAAGCTCTTGACAAAATATTGAAATTTCATGTTTTGCCAACACAGTGTAATGACAGGCAGATTCCCTAAATTATTTTCTGTCTCTACATTCCTGTATTGTAAACTTTTTTTGGCAGAGCCAAAAAGCAGTAGAAATAAAGTAGGTGGAGGAAACAAGGAAAGGATTTAAGGAGATGCTTCCAAGCTAAATCACAAAAAACGAAACACCCCTTCCAGAAATGAGGCTCCAGGCAGCTTTTGACAATGGTTCAAAGCTGCTACGCTTTTTTAATTCCTAGATGCGTCAGCCGAGAAAGTTTTCATTATTCCCACCGAAACCAGAGATACTTCAGATTTATGTGATCCACACCCTTGGAATCAAGGCACTAACATGTTCTGCTGGAGGCATTGAAAAGCTTAGCATCTCTCTTTCAAAAAGGAAGGTTTCCTGTAAAACAAATGGAGCCAATCACTGGTGGAGCCAGTCCAGGTTATTACAGGAGCTTACATGGCTGAGGTGAGATTGGGCTATAAAAGAGCTTGTGCTTGTTTTTCACCTCATTTTTCCCTTTTCTAAAGATTCCTTGCCATTGGCTTTGAAAGCTTCAGTGGTGGGTTAGACCACACTGTATGTTTGTGAGAGCTTCAGGGATTTAGCAAAACACTCTGCCCTTGACTAATTTCCCTCACTCAGGGACAGATTATGATGCAGCTTCATCAAGTAGCCTGGGAATCCAGTGATGATGGGTAATTGTCCTTTAATGCCAAGTTGATGAGCTCTTGAGGCACTTAACTATTGTTAACTAATTAAACTACATATAAGCATTCACCTGCCATGGCAAAAGACCAAGTGGAGGCTAAGGTCATCAGCACAGAGGCAGACTCATTTGGTAAGTTTCAGCTATTATGTGTATTGTCAAAGCTTATTGTTTTGTTTCCTTGGCATAAGGTTTGCTTTCATTAAAGTGACCAGGATACAAGAATAAATGAGCAACCAAGTGAATTTCCCTAAAGAATAATTCCTAACCAGAGCATATGTCCCTTTGAGGGGCCGTAGTAGATGCGTTGAGGGAGTCAGGGGCACAGAGTTCAGACTGTTCTCATATACCTCCCTAAGGATGGCATGTCCTCCGCCTGAGACAGCGGGTTCACTACTTCTGTTGGCGTCCTATAGTGGTATTTCTCAAGTTTTGGGGGGAAGAAGAAATTTGGCTAAATACTGTTACTGAAAAATGTTTAAATTTTAATTCTTGTATATTACAGTGGGAACCTAGACCTATTCATTTAAACTTGATATCCACCAGGTTCTCAGCCATAGCTGCACATGTGAATCATTTCTGGTTACTTTAAAAATTCTGGAGCCGAAGTCCCTTCCCTGAGGATTGTACTTTATTAACTCTGGAGTAAGCCTTTGGAGTAAGCCTTTGGTGCGTGCGTGCGTGTGTGTTTATGTGCGTGTGCACGCATGTGTTTGTGTAGACATACATACACAATGTACATGTGTGTATGTGTACATACATATACAAACATATGTATATATACATATACACATGTATGTGTGTGTATATCTATGTTTAAAGTTAGTATGGTAGTATTCATGCATTGATGTTTATTTGATCAATAGTCAAAATAGAAATAGTGACCTGAAATTGCTTTTATTTAATGGACATTCACTGACTACTTACTAAATTCAAGATGTAGTGATGAGTAAAACATGGCCTTATCCTAAAGGAATTTACAGCAACTTTCAACCATTGGAGGGATTTACAATAACTTTCAACCACTAGACAAAAATCATGTCTTACTCATTTTTGTAGCATCCCCTACATCTGGCACAGACACTGGCTCATGGTAGAAATTCAATACACATTTGTTACATCAATGAGTGACTTCATGTTCTTCCTACAGCACATAGATATATATCCTGAGACTGATTTGTTCCTCTTAAGTCCTCTTTCTTTAGGGCCTGTCAGTGTTCTGTTATAGTTTCGCATTCTTTCAATTCTTTGAACTTCCCCTGCTCCCTCTCACCATAGAGATGTTGCACTCCTCACCTTCCCTCTTCCCACCTGTCTTAGCCTAGCTGACTTCTATTCACCCCTAAATCAAAGCCCACTTACCCCTGGATGCCTTCCTAGACATCTGCTGTGGACCCTGTCTCTGATATGGACAACCTAAGTCCACTTCTTTCTTCGTACTCTCTTATGAGACCATGTTTCTTTCACTTGGGACCCTTATATAAATTTGGAATTCTATAGTCAGAAATGCAATTATTTCTTTAGTATGTCTCTTCATCTCCCTCACCAGATAAAAAGCACCATAAGGACGGGCACAGTGTGTGTGTGTGTTCACTCTTGCACCTCCAGAAGTTCATACAGAAAGGACAAAAGAATTAATTGCATCCAAGAACTATTAGGATGAATAAGTAAATAGCAGAGAGAGGTCCCTTTGTCAATACAAGAGCTGACAGGCAAGGTAACAAGTGGTTGCAGGGATTAAATAGCAGAAGTGTGTACTTCCTGTCAGAAAGACTCAGGTCCAAAAGAAGTGAGAATAGGAGTAAGGGGAAAGTCATTTTCTTTTGTCCTGTCCCAGAAAAATAGACAAAGTGCTGTTTCCATAGCATAAACAACATTCAGCGGGCATTGTTTTACCAACCATGCACTGGTGCTTGTGAAAAAGTCAGGCTTGGCAGTCAGGCTCTGGAGTTACTCTTCTTGTCGTATCCCTTCACTTTCACCATTAACTAGTTGAAACATCTTGATTGACAAGCTGGGAAAGCAACTTCACAGCATGCTTAGGAGAGCAGGCTCAGGAAGCAGGCTGCCTGGGATTAACTCCTAGCTCTACCTCTAATTAGTGTGAGAACAGGAAAAGATCTTCATCACTCTGAACCTCAGTTACCTTGTTTATGAAATGGGGATGCTAACCAGCTCCCTGGGATCATGATGAGAATTAATACAAATTAAGTACCTGGTTCACATCCCAACATGTGTTAAGTTCTCACTATTTTATTAGTGCTCAATTATGAATAATGGATTAATGGATTAATAATGGAAAGGGAAAATGGAAACTAGCATTTATAGAACAACTACTCTGTGTCAGGAACTGCCAAAAGTACTTTAGGTCAAGCTGATCCTCATTACAATCCCAAAAGGTGGTTTAAACTTACCTGCAAGGAGGTTATAGATCTTGCCAATTTCACAAAGAGAACTGGTATCTAGTTCTCCTGCTGTGGGAATGTTGATTCTTTAAGAAGCAGAATAGATTATATCTTGCTGGGACTATTTCTTATAGAATCTATGGTTAAAGGAAATTCCTTACATTGCATTAAGACAATATTTGTATCCATGGCAACTCACTCCACTTTGAAGGCAATGGCCATTATTTAGATTTCCCCAAGCACAACCTCAAAGAATATTGAGCTTAAGTCATTCACATAGAGGAGAGTCCACAGCTTAGCATCAAAAAGTCCTGGTAGCTTTGGGACTTTAAACCAGTTCCCTTATTTCTCTGAACTTCAATTTCCTCTTTTTTAAAAAATGGGAATGATAAATAGGTATCCTAATGCCAGCCTTACCTGCCTCATAAAGATGGACTAATAATTGAATCACTGCCACCTGAATTATGGTCTGTCCATGGACCACCATGTACCCCATGACCACTAGTCTCAGCCCAGCCCACTGAATCAGAATTTTTGGGGGTGGAGCCTAGGAATATGTTTAAACGCTATTCTAGGTGATTTCTTTTGCATGTGAAAGTCTGAGAGGAACAAAATTAAATGATGTAATGGATAAAAAAGCATTTTGTGAATGTTAAAACATTCATACAAACAAATGTGTTCTATTTCTGTCCAACTTTCCCCCACCCACATTCTGTCTCCTCTTCTCCGTGCTCTCTCCCTTCCCTACTCTACTTCCTCTGTTCCTCACTGTCTCCCAGCCACTTCGTCTCCTCCTCTTCCCATCAAACTGAAAATATTTCGCCTATAGAGAGCCTGTACCCTTCTCAGCCTTCATGGTTCTGAAAACAATGGGTGTTTAGATATAATGTCTGATGAATGAGTAAATAGGCAAAGTAACAAATTGAAGAAGGGTGTCCAACTATGTTAGCATTTTTCTTTTCATACACAAAATCTTATTCTGTCTACATAATAGTTTTCTTCCAGCAAACCTCGGGTGCTTTCATGGGTAACAACTCACGCATCTTCCCCTTCCTGTGATCCTTCTGAAGCAGGCAGAGGCAAGTACCACCCCCACCCTAACCCCACCCCGTTCCCAACCTGACAGATGCTGAGATAGTTACTGAGAGCGTTTGGGTGACTGCCTCATGACATACAGGAAGAGTCAGAATCAGAGACTGGTATTGAGATATCTCAGCCCCTGGCCCATTGCCCTTCATTTTCAGGGACTTTGGAGTTAGAGAGAACCTAAGATGAACCCCATCTCTCTTCTTTTCAGCAGGAGATCTAGGGAAGGCTATGTAACTTCTTTCTACCTGTATGCTTTGAGACTTCAGTTAGAGAGCATTTGTAAAATGCCTAGAGCATGCTAAGTGCCTGGTAAATATTACATCTCTCTCCCCATATTCTTTTGGGCTGGCTCCTGCAATCGTCATCAGATGTACTTGGCTGTCTACATTGAACGTATCTTGCTTGCAGGCCACAGAATGTAGTCCTGCCCTTTGATCCGCATTCCTTCAACAGCTGGAGTGATGGGTTTGTTTAAGCTGAAAATGAAAAATATGACCAGCCTAGTTGTCTCAGTATGTGTTTCTTGGACTACCTGAATCAGAGTCCCTGGGTGTCTGTTAAAAATGCAGACTCTCAAGTCCTGCCCAGATTCCCAGGGGGTGTATCCTAGAAATCTGTATTTTTTGTAAGCACTTCGGGTAAACCTTACACCCACTCAAGTTTGAGAACCATGGCTCTAGCTCCTTTGGCTTCAGCCTTGATGGTACATTAGAAAGAATTGGGGAACTCTTAAAAAATATTGAAGCCCAAGTTCCTACCCAGGACAACTGAATAAGCATATCAGGGGCCAGGGGCAGACCTCAGCTGGGGGTCGGGAAGGGTGGTGGGAGTGAAGGTGAGGGCAGTAACCCGGCAGACTTCTCTTGCCCTCTAATTAATCCATTAGCATTTAAAGTCATCTGCTGTTGGAGGAAAAATAAAATGATGGCAAGAAATTATATAAATATATTAAAAATTTTTTTTCCTAAATCAAGAGCATAACCTTATCTGTCAGTGGCATTTTGAAAAGAAGCCTTTTTCTCTCTTTCTGGATTCACTGAAGGTATAAGGCCAAGGCGAGCTGAAAGTAAGGTTAACTTTTTTCCTTAAGCTACCTTCTAACAAGGATGCTGTTCTCATATGACCAATGTGCATCGCTGCACTGAGGAACACCTACCTAGCGTTTAAACATCCTGTACTTTTAATTATTATGCTAACATTTTATCAACTGTCAAATTCTGAGAAATAATTTAATATCCTCCCATCTCTATGCCACACATTTATTGATATTCATGAAGTGAGTTCCCCCAGCAGTGTCTAGACTGAATGTCAGTAGGGTCTGCCGAGGGAGATACTTTTCACAGAGGGAGGATATTAATAATGGAATTCAGAAATTATTTTTAATTTTAGTTAAATAAAGGATTAGATGGGACAAGACCACTGTGCCCTCTTAATAGTCTGAGGCATAAATAAATGTAACCAGGCCAAGTCATTTTGAATTTCAAAGATGAGAAATGATCAAGTTAATATAATTCACTTTTAGCTGATATCATCCTCATAATTATACAGGCCAAAGTCTAGTCTTCTATGTTACACCAGAGGATTATTTGCTTGTGTCCTTTGCAAAAGGAATAGTGAATTTGGGGAGGTAGTCTCCCACTTTCAAAAACCTGAATTGTGAAAAAGATGGAAAACTGAATTTGGCAGACATCCTTGGCAATAACCTGCTTCTCAAAAAAAGAACCTGGGATCAACAGGGATGTATTGTACAACACAGGGAAATATAGCCATTATTTTGTAATAAACTTAAATGAAGTATAATCCATAAAAATATTGAATCACTATGCGGTATACCTGAAACTAATATAATATTGTAAATCAACTATACTTCAATAAAATAAATAAATAATAGATAGATAGATGGATAGATAGATAGATAAAAGAAAAAAATAGGCCAAGCTTCATAGTGAGACAAAAAGAGGGAGGATTGCTACATACTTAAGGAGCTAACAAAGCCATTACTATCATTGGGCATACAGCAGATACTCTACTAAACTTTCTCCAAGCTTTTCCACGCTTAACCTTCAAACAACCCCAGGAAATACGCCCAGTTATTACATTTGTGAAGACCTCTGACTCAGAGGGTTGAGTCAATCACACTCCCCCAGCATATGGCCCTTTTTATTATTTATCTCTACAGGGCCCCCCTTTAATTTAATTCATTTCTTTATCCCTTTTATTCCACACCCCATTCCCATCCTCCCATTCCACAGATAACCATTCCATTGTATTCATCTGTGTGTTTTGTTTGGAGGTGGTCTTACATAATGTGTAACGTGTGTTTCTTTTTCATTGGAGCTTTGTTTTTAAGTGCCATTGATGTCGCTCTGTGTACCTCTAACACAAGGTGTATATCTATTAGCTGTATTTTACAAGATGAAGGAACTGAAGCTTAGAAAGTAATCTTAATTGCTTAACACAGCATCACATGGATATTAAGTTGTAGAGGTGGTCTCTAGGTGTTTTTCCTCCAGAGAGAGTTCTCTTGACTACTCCACTATATCACTTCCCTTTTTTTGGTATTACGTATTTACTCTTCTTTTAAATTTTTATTTTATATTGGAGTATCATTGATTAACAATGTTATGTTAGTTTCAGGTGTACAGCAAAGTGACTCAGTTATACATTTACATGTATCTATTCTTTTTCAAATTCTTTTCCCACTTAGGTTACTAAAGGATATTGAGCAGAGTTCCCTGTGCTATACAGTAGGTCCTTGTTGGTTATCTATTTTAAATATAGCAGTGTGTATGTGTTTATCACTTCCCTTTGAAAACATTATGTTGTTTGTTTTTCACAAGAACCCTGTGAAGTGCAGAGAGGGTAAGTAACTTGTCCAAGATCGCTATGCTAGATAGTATCAGAGTTTAGATTACAACCCATGTCTGTCTGACCCCTGAACCTGTGTGCTTTTCAGTTTTTGATCTAATGACCTATCACTACTAGAGCCTTCAGATTTACCTCACTCTTCAAACTCCTTGCTCTGTCTTATTCTTGTTTAGTGGGATGGAGGAGGGGGATACCTTTTCTTATCAAGCAGTACCATGTGGGTGATAAGGTGTCTTGTGGAGAGAAGCCTGCTAGGTTGTGTCAGTTCCAATATCACCATGGCAGGTACTAAGGTGATTAGTCCCATCTGAACCTATGGGGCAAAGTAAGGGTACACAGGCAGTCTCTCCTCTCAGAGTGAATTTCTGTCAAGGTCTCATGTTGGAATGATGAAAGAACCATGGCCTTCTTTCTCCAAGGCTGACGTGATGCAATAGGTCTGGTGACAGGAGGTTTTCCTTTCTGTAGTTGCCCTTGGACTCTTTATGGCTTTATCTACTGGGATTATGTAAAGCTCTTTGTATGCCTTGGCAGGTGGTTCTGGGAACTCGACTGTATTGTCCTTGCTGGTAAACACTCAAGCAGAGTGAAATGAAGCATCAACTCTCCTGAATAACTTCTGAAGATCAGAGGTCTAGATCACTAGACCTGGAGTCTAGTTGTGTGGACCAAAGTTCTTGTACCTTGATTAAACTAAAGATGTGAAAAATGCATTTGTATGCTTTTACAACATTTGTCTTCAGCCATTTTATATCCAGCCAACCATTTTGGATGAAGCGCATTTCTTGACATCAAAAAAAGGACAGAGAAGACACTGACATTTTAGAAGCATCAAATGGATTTTTCTAATTCTAATACAACTTTGAAGGGTTGTCTTGTGTGGGAAAAAATGTGATGAATCTTAGAGTAAAATAAAATAAATAGCTCAGACTCAGTTCTTGTTTCCAATGTAACCTTGAGTGATTTACTTAACCTTTATTTCCTCAGACATGAACTGGAGACAATGACATCCATCTCGCAATGCTATTATGAAATACTAAGAGAAAATGCATATAAAACACCTGACACATTATGAGACATTCATTGAATGTTAGGTCATCATCAGAAAGAAGAGATTGGCAAATATTTTAGTGCCTCAGCTCATTTTAAAGATTTTTCTAGTTGAAGTTAAATTATAGATTTTTTTCTTTGCCCTTTCCGTTCATTTCGGTAGAGGACAGCTTAGCTGGGCCTTGCAGCGTTTGGAAGGTCATCCTGTGCATGAATTTGTTTTGGCATTTATTTCTGCCTTCTTAATTTTATTTTGTCCACGGCCAAGGGGGCATTTTGATCATCACAGAAGCCAAGTGAAACGAAGCACTCCCTCTGAGGGCCATGCATGCAGGAGTTCTGTGAGAATCACCTCCTTTCTGTCTGATGAGGGCTGACTTCCTTCCCCTTCATTGTGTTTCTGAGGGATTTTTGATGTTTTCCTGGCCCTGTCAGTTTCATTCCTTGCCTGCCTCATTCACCAACACCACAAGGCTCTATCAGCTCAGACCCAGAAACATGATGCCAACGTTGTAGAATCCGTTTGGACGTGGTAACATCTAGTCTGAGTCTTAACGGGGACTATGACTAAATTATTTTAAAGCTTAAATGGTTTCTCTGCCTGCCTGACACTTGATTTCGTTACTCAGCCTCTCTCCTAGTGACAGGGATTTTGCTCACTGCCCCTTGAAAGATATCAATCACCTGAGCTCACCTGTCCCCATTAGCTGTACTTTTGATCAGTGGCTCCAGAATGAATCATCTGAAAATTTCTACTGCATTAAGCAGAGCCCCTTTCAAGTTGTCTAGCGATGAAATGCATTATTCAATAAGCTCTGTCCTCTCCAGTGCCCAAAAACATTTGGGAGAAGGAGTGACTCTGCTTTAGAAGAGACTCTGAGAGGATCATGTGTTCATAAGAAGCATGTGTTACATTTTGCACTGAAGAGAGGGAAAACATATGTAGTAAGTAAGACAAGTTAGAATAAGTTGGTGGGGGATTGAAACCTTAGACCTAGAGCACTGTTCTCTCCCACGTGACCCCTACCAGTAACCCACACACCAGGGAAGCTTGTCCCAAATACAAGCACTCTCCTCCCCCTTAGAGATTCTAATTTTGTATGTGGAACCCTAGAGTTTGCAGGTGATCCTGATGGACACTGACACTTCGAGAATCACTAATATAGAGACTCTATATACCTTACTTTCCTCAAGGACCATATATTAGGTTTCATTGTAAAATTTAATTCAATATATTTCCAAATAAAGAAAAAAAATGAAAAGGTTGGTGTGGTAGAAAAGGGGATAAACTTAGAACTTAAGCAGATGTGGTTTTAATTTTTAATTTCACACTCATTAGTGTTGTTTCGAAAATAACTCTTGCTTTCCTCCTTCTGGGAAAAATGTTAGGATTGTATTTCTCTGGCCTCTTGGAGTTAGGTGTAGCCAGGTGGAGCTTTGGCCAACAAAATGTGAACAGTGGTGTCTGACAGCATTTGAGATGGGGCTGGTCAGCCTAGATCCCAGAGTGGCTGTGATGAGCAGAGAACTCTTGCTAACCTGCAGTGGACATATACAGTGAGTGAGGAAGAAGTGTTCATTGTTTTGAGACATTAACATTTGGGGGTTGCTTTTTACTGCAGCAGGACCTAACCTAACCTTATTTATAAACACTAACTCACTATGTGACCTTAGGCAAGGTAGTTAAGATCCCTGAGCTTCATTATCATCTCAACTGAATGAAAAATGCAATGTCTGTAATTAAAGGTTACTGGGAAAATTAAACAAAATTGTGTAAAAGAGGCCAGCCTAGTTCCTGACACATACTAGGCAATGACTGTGTATTGGTTTCTTTCCTTGTCCCCGCAGTCTTTCTCACCAATATGGGCATACTTTTGTTCATAAAGAATAAACCCTTACAATATTTATGAATGTGTTCCTAGTAGTATCCTACGTCCAATAGGAACTTCTTACAAATAAGTAAGTTAAGATTTTTGAAAGGACACTTAAGAAGATGTAAACATTTATTCTGTGACATCAAGCAGTTCAGTCAATCAGTCAGAGTACCAGAATCTTGAAATTGGAATATTCATTGAAAATTGAGGGCAATCATGCCATACACACAGTTTGACACATACTGAGATGAATAGGACAAATAAGGCAATCTCTCTATTTTCAAGAAGCTAATGGTCTAGTTAGGGAGGCAGAAAAAAAATCAGAATTGAATGAACTTATACAATGATGCTGGTGCAGTAATACAGGTATGCAGAGAGCAATGGGAACAGAGGAGAAAGAATGATGAATGTACAGAGGTAGCCAATGATGACTTCATGAAGATTGTACTTAGTCTGAGCCTTAAATGACAAGAAGATGCCAGGCCAGTGCAGGAGGAAGAAAAAGGCACTCCAAAAAGAGGCAAAGATATGAATGGCCATGCTTTGAAGAATGGTGGACCATGGGGTCTAGAATTTAAAGAAAGAAATGGCCATCAAATTGTAAAAGATGAGGAATGCAGGTAAATTAGATCAGACTGTGATGCTTGGAAATATGGCTAAGATTCAGTTAGAAAAATGACATAATCAAACTTGTGTTTGGGAATAAGACCTTGGATAAATTACTGAGACAGCAAGCACATTTGGTAGGTTATCAAAATTTCCTGTGGGAGAAATGATGAGGACTTGAGTGTAGCAGTTACCCTGGGAATAAAGATAAAGAATAGAGATAAGAAGTTAGACTAAAGAGCTAAATCTGGGTAGAATCAAATTGATTATGTTATCATGTTTAACATATCAAATTGACATGTTATACTGAATGTGAGAGACAAAAAGAAGTTTACAAATACAGTTAAATTTCCTAACTGGAGCAAATAGATGGATGATGTTGACATAAAGCAAGACAGGAAACACAGAAAAAACAAAAACAAACAAAACAAAAAAAACTCTTAGGTTGGGAATAATATAAATTTGGTTTTGGGTTTTTTATAAAATTATTATGTAAAATATAAAAGTATGTAAAATATATAAGCAAGTTATGAATCATAGTAAGGAAAAGAACACTTGTGAACTCACTACACAACTAGAATGTTACCAATAATATTGATGCTTTTGTCCAATCCCATCCCACCATCCAGAATCATTCCCTTCTTTTCAGGTTTTACCATTTACATAATTCTTACACAATAAAATGTTTAATTTTTCTATAACAGATAGGATTTCATAACTTAATTATTTCACTCAATTGTATTGTTATTATTATTTGAGATTTATCCAAGTTGATTTGCATAGCTATCCTTTATTCATTTTCCCTGCTGTGTAACAGTATATTGACTGGCTGTACTGTCAATGTCTATACACTGATATATATAAGATGTATATATTGACAGTACAATTAATATATGTATATATATGATAATACAGTTTCTGTTTATATATAAGTTGTATATACTACAAATTATCCCCACTTCAGCTGATGCACATAAATTATTCCCAGTTATTTTTCTATTGCAAATAATATTGCTATAAATATTCTTCTACATATCTCCTGGTTTTGATAATTTTGATCCTGAGGAACACATTCAGGTGTTCTAAAGGTCAAGGGAAACATCTGAGATAAATATATGAAGCTGAAAATCTTTGAGGAATAATAGGTGGTACTTAAAGACCACCAGCTTGATTGATATGATTCAGCGTAAGCATATAGAAGAAGGCCAAGCTTTGAAATCAAAGTCCTCACAAACACTAACAATTAATATATGAAGGTATGAACATTAAATGAGTTGTCTAAGAGTAAGAGAATAATCAAGAGAGAGTCATAGAAGGGAAATCACTGGAGGAGACTTTAAAGAAAGGTATAGCCTATACTTTGGAAAGCAGAGAACATTGGGGTGGATTTGTTTATTGTAGCATCATCATCTGTGACTTAGTGAATAACAGATCATGGAAGAGAAGAGGAGAAAATCAGACAAAGAGTGAATGCAAGATGAGGAAGCGTTACCAGGAGATACTAGTTTTGAAATAAGCTTGTTTGTTAAAGGGAAATTAGAGTTGGACCAGAAGGTTAAAGAATAATGTGGTTCAAGGAAATATTTTGAGAGACATGAACATACTTATGGATGCAGGGAAAAAAATTGCTATTTAAGAATCATGGGAGAAATGGAAAAACTGGTATAGCTCTGTCCTATAACAACAAAAACAACATTAGAGAAGATATATTGCTTGCTCTCCACATACACTCTTCTAAATCCCTTGTATTTAGCCTTCACAAGAATCCTAGAAAGAAGATATTTTATTATTTCTCTTTTTATTATTACTACAGCTGCTTTGTTGAGAATACAATGGAGGGGGCCTAGAGTAGAAGAAGGGAGATAGAAGACTTTGCATAAATGTAAGTTCAAGATGATGGTAAATTGAATGAAGAGGAACTAGTAAGAAGAGATTGGATTTGAGATGGTTTTTGAAGGTAGAGCCAGTCAGATCATTGATAGATCAAGTGTAGGCTGTGAAGGAGAGAAATTAAAGATGACTTCAAGCTTTTTGGACTGAATAACTAGAAGGATGGTGTTGTTATTTATCAAGATGAAGAGGACTATGGGAAAGCAGTTTGGGGTGGAGGAAGATGAGAAGCAACGTTTTTAATATGCTAAGTTTGAGATGCCTATTAAACACTTAAATGGAGATGGAGAGTAGGCAGCTGGATGTACAAATCTAGAGTTCAGGTGAGAAGTTTAGGCTGGAGATATAAATTTGAGAGTCAGTGTATAGATAATATTTTAAATCATGAGACCAGATAAGATCAACAAGGGGGTTAGTATAGAGAGTGAAGAGGTGAGGTCTAAAAATTGAGCCCTGGGGTAGAGAAGATGAGGAGGAACCAGAAAAAAAACAGATTGAGGAGGAGGAAGCATCTGGGTATGGCATGAACAAAAACAGTAGTTCCTGGGAGCAAAATGAAGAAACTATTTCTAGGAGGAGGAAGAAATTAACTGTTTCAAAAGCTTGAGTTCACATATGAAGAGGACTGAGAAATGACCATTGAATGTAGCAGTGACCAATTGCTAAATTAAGAGTCTCAATTTCTCCATTCTGATGACTGATTATAATTCCAAAAAAGCAGGAAAAAAGACTACATTCAACTCAGTGGAAGCACTTTTTTTCTCTTGTGAGTCAGAACCTTTAGTTGGTTCATTGATCAGAAGAGTTATACTTCACTTATCTTTTGATGTAGATCTAGAGTTTTTCTTTGCATAGAAATAAGTTGCCTAAAAGCAAATATTTGAGTTTCTGTTTCCTTAAGTTATAGAAGAACATGAAGACACCTAAAGCCATTTTAATGCAGAATATGTCTAGATTTTTACAGCCCCATCCAAATATTCTACAACTGTGTTACCTACACCTATGTCAATAGGAAAAAAAAAAAGGCAAACCACCCTTATTGAGTCAAGGTTCATCTTAGTTTTCACGGAAACAATTCTTTTTTTTTTTTTTGTACCCATATTTTATCAATTTATAAATAAGTGCAACATGAATACATAGGTTTGGGGACAAACACAATTCTCTCTTGGTGAGACTGGTGGAAGTAAAGGAGAATTAGAGACTAGCTGTTTGCTGGCCCGGAATGTCGAGCATGCCATGGGTAGCAGCCGGCACATTTAATACCAGGAGAGTAGAAAGTTGCTAATTTCAAGAGAAGAAAATGGAATCTATTTAGGAAATATCCTAAATTGTATTCACTTACAATTTATACACTAACATTCTGATTTATAAAAATAAAAATGAAAAAGAAATCAGCAACAATAATTTTATTGTCCTTGCCCTCACATTATCTCCTGAAACTTAAATCTAATCTTCTTACAGATCCCAGGACTTCCCTCCTCTTCCCTCCTGTAGGAAGCCTCCCACGTGGCAGGTGCTCACCCTCCGAACACGTGGCTAATGCGCTTTTCAGTTATCATTCCTGGATCATTAATTTCCAGTCTTCTCTGTTTTATTCCACATTTGAAGTGTAAGCTTCTGAAATGTAAGGTCTAGGCCAGTCTTTTATTCTTAGGACCATGAAGATATGGTCTCATTTATAAGCATACATTTTATTAAGTATATTTGTTATTAAAAAAACTAACAGACATCCACGTGCATTTTATGCTTTATAGTGTACAAAACACTCTCACCCCCCCCTTATTCATCAATCTAATAAATCATTATTGCACAATTTCTGGGTGCCCTACGTGATCCTCTACCTAGTCAGAGAGAGCAGAAAAGGCCTCTCTGAGAAAGTGACATATAAACCAAGACCCAAATGTGAGAAACACGCAAACTTGCGGTAGAGAAGGGAAATATTATTCTTCAGGTCCTCTAGCAGGATTGAATGGAGCATGTTGGAAACACAGTAATAAAGTATACTGAGTGGAGGGAGAGTGGGAAGAAGTGAGGACAAGTGGGCAAAGGGGAGGTAGGTCCAGGTAGCCCTGGTAAAAATTTCTGTTTTATTCTAAGGGAAATGGGGAACTCTTGAAGTGTTTTAGGGAAGGGAATGACATATTCTAATTTACATTTAAAAGTTCATCCCGGCTTCTGATTGGAGAATGATAGAAGCTAGAAGATCAGTCAGCAGGCTAATGTGGATTAATCTCACAGACCTGTTGAAGCCAGACGTGAAAGAGTACATCCTGTACTATACATTGATGTCTATACATTGTAGATATACAATATTCTATGCATTGATTTGTGTGGTGTTTAGCAGTAGTCCAAGCAGGAGAGGATGGTGCTGGACTAGTGTGGTTGAGGCCTTCAGTCTCTCTAATTCTTATTGCAAACTGTTAAACAGGGAGAGAGGAATGAGGTTATTCTTCATCTTATAGAGATAAACAAGTTAGAAGGACCAAATGCCCTACTTAAAATCACAAGCTAGTTGCAGTGGATCTAGGTCCCAAGTTCAAATTATTCTATTTATTTTATTAATTAACAAAGTTGTATATATATATATAAAAGTATGTCTATAAACATACTTTTATATATATATATATATATACACATACTTTTATACAAAAGACTTTTACTCAACCATAAAAGGGGAAAAAATGAAAAATGACTGGACATGTAACAACATGGATTAATATATATTATATATATGTATATATTTGCCAAAACTCATTGAATTTTTTTTTTTAAATTCAGAATATATAAATGATTTACTAAGCATATAGGGTCAAAATGTGACAGTGCTGAGCTGAGAATCCAAGTTGTCTGAAGTCAGGTAATAAAGCCATAGATCTTGGGCCTGAAACTACTAAAAAATCCTAGCTTCTGACCCCTGATCAAGTGTCATGACATGCTAGTAACCAGGCCTAACCCTCTTTGGAGATATGAGTAATAAAGCCTAGAACTCAAAGATGTGTCCCACATGGACAATATAAATATCCTTCTAGAACAAGAGAGAACCTATGCTGAATATTGGAGAATTTTTCAGGACAACAGAATGATTTTAGGTCCTGGACCATGTGAGAAAACTTTTCTAAGAAGTGCTCTCAAGATCCAGAATGAGACAAAGAACCAAGACAGTTTAAAATAAGCCTTGTAAAAGGACTGCGTTAGCTTATCAGAATTTAGAGTCATTCTAATGACACCTTTGACAATGGTGTCCACATGATTGATGCTGCTGAGCTGATAATAGGACACGATGCCCTTACAGGAATGGCATTTTGGCAAAACGCAATATCTTCTGACTAACAGTTCATTTTTTATAAGATTCTATTCATGGATTGCATACTTATACAATCTCATTAGCCTGCCATTAATCATTTCTAAGTCTGTCTATATTATATAATTTTCAAGGTCTGAATCTGTATTTATGAAAACAGTATACTACATTTGTATAGAATTTTGGTTTACAAAGCATTTGGGGCCTGAATCCTGAGACAACCAGGAGGAGATGAGAGGTGCTGGCTCCTTTACTGTATCTATACTTCCTTGGGTGAGCGAGAGCCGTGGAGGCGGGGTGCATCCCGAGAAATCTCAGCTTGAATGATACCTGAACAACTTAAGGGATGGAAATGGTCAAAGAGGCTGGCTTTGAGGGTGATATTTTTGTGAGCATCTAAGCTCTCTCATACAGTGATTTTGTTATTCGTTATAAACTAACTAGTACTCGATAATGTCACATCTCACGTTAGAATACATTAGGGAGTATCTTTGACACAGGTGTGAGCAACCTACAGGCATAAAGTGAACTCTTACCTTGTCCTGTGGTATTTGCCTTAGGCACAACATTCCAAACCAGGAAGCTCCTGCTGACTTTAAAAATGGATGGATCAGAAGGTGAAAACAGAGGAGAATTAATGAACTGCTAGACGGAAGGCATCCAAGTTACCAGAAAAAGCACATGGGACAGAACCAGAAAACTAAGTCTTATTCTGGTTCTGGTACTTAAAGTTATTCAAACCCAGCATGGTAATTCATTTTATTACTCTGTATTAATTTACTATGGGTGTTGTAGCAAAGTACCACAAATTGGGTGGTTTAAACAACAGTAATTTATTGTCTCATAATTCTGGAGGCCAGAAGTTCAAAATCAAACTTTCAGCAGGGTTGATTTCCTCTTCTTTTTTTGTTTTTAAATTATAACTTAATTTTTTCCAGTTTTATTGAGGCATAATTGACAAATAAAAACTGTGTATATGTAAGGTGTACTATGCAATGTTTTGGTATATTTATACATTGTAAAACGATTATCACAAAGTAATTAACATTTCCATCACCTCACATAGTTTCCATTTGTGTGTGTGTGTGTGTGTGTGTGGTGAGAACACTTAAGATGTACTCTCCTAGCAAATTTTAAGTATACAATTCAGTATTATTAACTATAGTCACCATGCTGGACGTTAGCTCTCCAGGACTTATTCATACTGCATAACTAAACTTTGTACTCTTTGACCAACATCTCTGTATTTCCCCTATCTTCCAGCTCCTGGAAACTACCATTCTACTCTCTGCTTCTCTGAGTTCAACATCTTGCTACTGTCACCAGGGTTAGTTCCTTCCATGGGCTGTGAGGAAGGGACTTTTTCCAGGCTTTTTCCTTGGCTTATAGGTGGCCATCTTCTCCATGTGTCTCCTCACACTGTCTTCTCTCTATGCACATCTGTGTCCAAATTTCCCCTTTTTATAAAGATACCAGTGATATGAGTTCAGTCCCACCTTAATGGCCACATTTTAACTTGATTGCCTCTGTAAAGGTCCTATCTCCAGCTAAAGTCACATTCTGAGGTAGTGGGAGTTAGGACTCCAAGATATCAATCTGGGGGACACAATTCAACTTTTAATATATTATGATCATTTGTTCCGAGAAACAGGTATATTTACCTCACATTGTTATTTAAAAATTGAAAATTAGTCAATGTATGTAAAAGCACTTATAGTAAGCTGAATATTTCTGTATGAAAATAAGGCAGTAATGAGATAGCTACAAAGATACATAATTAGAGCTCTCTCTTTACTGAGAACAAGCATGTGCCTGGCAGAGTTCTATTAACTCATTAGTCAAAATCTCCCATGGAGAGAGATGGTAGCGTTATCCTCATTTTCAAGATGAGGAAGCTGAGATACAGCAGGCTTGAGGAACTTGTTAAAACCACAAAGTTTGTGGGTGGTGTGGTCATTTGCAAGCCATTCCATCACAGGTCAGAGCCTGCAGGCTTAATCCTACCTCTCCAGTACAGTTATTAGTAATAGAATCAACTTTAAATTTCCAGAATGAATATTATTACAAAGATAAAAATAGATATTAAGGAATAAAAATAGAAATCATTTCTATAGACAACCAGGTAAATGGGAAAATAGTTGAATATGTGTTCATATGGTAGATAGATAAATGTAGTACTGTATATAGAGAAGTAGATTAAAGTAGGTGAGTAGAGAAAACTATTAACTTTTGTTTTTCTTGTAGTGAAATTCCAATTAAAGCAGTAAAGTAGAGTGACAAAGAGCAAAGTCTTCTTTCCTGGATAGTCTTCTTTCCCGGATTCAAATCCTGACCACACCGTTTATGAACTTTGTGATTTTGGTTATGTTACTTCTGTGCCTCATTCCTCATTTTAGAAGATGGGTGAGGTAAAAGTACTACTTTCTAAGGTTGTTATGGTAATCAAACATACTAATATTTGTAAAATACTCAGGAAAAATTGCTTGGCATAAAGTAAGCTACAGAATCAAGGAAGGTAATTCCAGGGCAGAAATAAAACTTGAACTTCAAAATTCTTATTTGAACCCTCCCCTATCTCTAACATCCACCCCATATCTTGATCAAAGGATAACTGGGAGATAGTTATTATAGTATAGTAAACTAGTAGCAATACTTCAACCTACAAATAAGTTGAGATTTTTCTAAAGAGAAGGGAAACTATTTTAGTACCTACTCTGTTCAGGGCTTGTATATACTATACACATATGTATATGCTATCTCATCCCTCAGTGGTTCAGAGGGCATAAGCTGTTAATAAAACTATTTTAGAAATGATTAAACTGAGACTTGCCCAGGGTTATACAATCTTTGAATCAGGTGCTATACCCACGTCTGTTCTATCCCAAGGCCTGTGTTACTTCCCACTAAATCAAGTAATCTGAAATACAAGCCACATATTCCTTTCTTTGTATCTCTTCTTTAAGTCCGAAATCGTGGATACTATTACCCCCAAAGCACTTGAATTGATCCTGTACATCACCGAGAGATTAAATTACAAGTTGTTGAGTTGAAAATAGTAATTTCTTCCTCCAAAGAGATGGCATCTTACAATTTTTCTGACAGCTTTTTCCCTTTCCTAGTGAACTGTCATTGGGGACTACCCAAAGAAACCTATAACTGCAGATTCCTGATTAATCTATTTTCTTTAAATACTGCTTGATGATGACAGAATGGTCCATGGGGACAGTTTTGCAATGGATGTTTTCAACAATGATAGGAACACAGAACTAAACAGAGTATCAGGAGACATTTCATGCAGTAGAGACATCTGGTCTGTTTTTGCAGTAGAATTAGCATAAGATTATCATCTGATTACTCTTATCACCTCAGAAATCATTAGAACCCATAAGGATATCTCTGATTGCAGAGGTGGGGAGGAAACCCTGGTGGAGGGAGAGGAGACTTCAGCCTCATAGTTTAATTTTAGAGAATAAAGCGTTTGTGTACCCTAATCTAATCTTGATGTACTCCGTCTAGTCCAAGGCATATGAGCATTTAGGGAAAGGATTGTGAGAGGCAAAAGAAGCTGAAGCACTTTGGACTGAATCAGAGAAACCAGAGGTAAATGTTCCAGACTGATGGCTCAAAGGAAGACACATGTTTTAATGAAAGGGGCCATCCTATACAAGAAGTACCATATATGCCCATGAATGAGCAAAGGGAATTCCAAACATGAGTACCTAAAGGAGGATGAAGCCTCCCAGGGGTCTGGGAAGATGCTAGGTGAGACTGAGTTTTAGTCCCAACTTGATCCCTGCAAAATCCTAGGTGAGGTCCATCTCCGTTCTGCTGGAGCTTCTGGGCCTCATTTGCAAAACCCAGGGCTTGGATGAGGTAGACTCCCAGGACTCAGCCACTTCTAACTTTCCTGCCTGCTGTGGCTTAGCAAAGAGAGCTTCCAAGATCTAAAACTTTCTGGTTTGCCTCTTCAGAACTAAATTTCCTCAAAAACAGGGAATCATGATTTTTCTTACATCTATCAAAATTTAAGTCAAATTTCAAATACGTAGTTATATCCTAGCATTTTTTGACTAAATGGATTTAGTATCAAAAGCTCTAAGTTCAAAGCCCAGATGTAAGTGCTATGAGCACATTATTCAATCTTCTGCAGCCTCAGTTTACTCATCTGTGAAAGGGAATGATGAGATCTGTCTACCTATAAAATGGTGGGGAAAGGAAAGATCATTAATATTACCTTCTTACTGGTCCACTATTATGTGTCATGGGTTTAACCCTCACCATCTAATTTGATTCTCACAGCAACCCAATGAAGTAACCACTGCCTCTGCCAATTTCCAGGAGTATCTTGCTGACACATAGAGAGATTGGAGCTAGGACTCCCAGCCATGGGTGGGCGATTCCAACGTTGAGTATCTTCTACAACATAGCAATCTTCATCTCAACAGAGTGAAATGAGTTAAGCAGGGTGACAGCACTTTATACATCATGATATGCTTCTGCTGTGTCATATAGTGACCATAGAGCATGGTCTTTGGGGTCAGACTGACCTGAGCGCTTTTGCCATTTACAAATGCCTCCCTTGGACAAAGGTTTAAAGGCACATTAGCCTCAGTTTTTTTCATGTCTAAATTGGAGAAATTAATATCTTTTTAATCCCCTGGCTTTAGCTAAAGGTTTATAATAGGGAAGGCTTCCATTCTCTTGGCCTCCTCATCTTCATACACAGGGAGTTTTGCTAAAGTTTTACTCCTGGCCTCCATCTGAACCTCCACTATCACTCCCAGTAAGGGGTGACTTCTCTGAGTGAGTGAATGTGGGAGAAGAAATTGGATACCCAGTCCTCTCTCTCTTCTCTCCCCCATTTCCCTCTCTCTCTCTCTCCTTCTCTCCCTCTCTTCCCCCTCTCCTCCCCCTCCTCTCTCTCTCCAAGGGGAGCAGCCCTTCTCCTCAGCCACATGGTACTTGGACAGCCCAGGCTCAACCTCAGCAGGAAGAGCTCAACTGACCAGCTGAGGCAGTGCCTGAAGGACCAAGTCTAGTGAGTTCAGGGGTGAAGTTCATGGCTAGATAGCTAAAGCCGTGTCCTCAAATCAGTCATAGGTAACAACACTGACATTAAAACAGAGAAAAAAAAATAAGGTCCTTCTGTCTGTTTCCTGGGTTTTATTTCTCATTTGGTTCCAAACTGGGAGACAAGGATATATATTTATTGCACCTTTCCCACAGCCTCAACAGATTAAATGAGTTACTACATGAAAAGCATCAATCATAGTGTCTGTAACTTTATCAGTATCTGTAAATGTTAAGTATGACTATCGGGCTTGGCTATGTGGCTTCTTGGGTTACAGGCACCAGAAGAATTCCTGGAAGGGCAGGAAGAATGGGAGTGGGGTGGGAGTGGTTGGAGGATGGGCTGCTGTGTGGCTTATCCATATAGCAGGTGCTTTGCAAACTGCATTAACTCTGCTTTTTTCTAAGAGTAGTGCTGATGATTTGGTTACACATCAGAATTTGATGGCGTCCCACCTACTCTGATTCTATCCTGAAGTTCAACAGTACTTCTTCAGATTTTAGGTCTACATGAGGCGTAAAAACAGGTTTTTTTTTCTTAATCTAATTGGCTTATCTATGACTATAATTATTCCAAGAGCCTAGCGTGGTTACCTTAATAGATAGACCTAGATTGGAATCAATTTTAGACCCACATGAAATAGAAGTGAGTACTTCCTGGGGCTGAGTCTCACTTTGATGCTTTTAAACAGGATGAGATGGAAGATTTAGGACCCCTGATGAGTTTTCTTCTGTCTCTGTATCCCCTAGTAAAGATGGTACTGCACAGCATTCCCTTACCTGCTCGATTTTCAGTGCTGACATTGGCTTATTTTGATTGTCTGAGAAATCCTGGGCCACAAGCTGGTAAAGCTCATTGGGATGAAAACACAGGCAGAGAGGAATTTGTCATAACCTACAGTCAGAGGTGGACCCATGGTTTAGGAGGGCATGAAGCATGTACATTTGGGAGACTCTCTTAAGAAAAAGAGTACAAAATTGGGACTCTAAATGAGAGACCCTGGAACTTATGCTTCATTAGACTCACAGCAAACCCACTTCTGCCCACTGCCACGGACTGTGTGCATGACCCAGTGACTGTGTCCAGTTGCCCCTTTTATAGCCTCCCCTGGGGTAGAAATGCTGGCCATGAAGCAATTTCCCCTCAGAACTATTTTCTTTCATTTGACACATGAAGGGGGAGCTCCTTCTCCAATTTCAAATAGGAACATTAAATAGCAGGTAAGCACAATTTCTATCTAAAGAGAGTTTCCATAGGACCTTTGCAAATGCTGTACGTTCCCTTCCCTTGTTGCAATATGCGTAATGCATCTTCTAGAAATATAAATTCAGTATCTTAAGATATGTGACTTGGGATCAGTGTTGTCAGTTACCAATTGCCAAATTGAAAGAAAAAGAAAAATTCAGCAGATTACCAAGTGAAAGAAGCCCATCTGAAATGGCTACATACCATATGAGTCCAACAATATGACATTCTGGAAAAGGCAAAACTGTGGAGAAAGTGAAAGAATCAGTGGTTGTCTAGGGTTAGGGAAGAAGGAGAGATGATGATTTTTTAGGACAGTAAAACTACTCTGCATGATGTTACTATGTGTTGAATATATGTCATAACACATTTGTCAAAACCTATAGAATGTACAACACCAAGAGTGAACCGTAACCTAAACTATGGACTTTGGGTGATAATGATTTGTCAATGGAGGTTCATCAGTTATAACAACGTGCCACTCTGATGGGGGATGTTGATAATAGGAGAGGTTTACCTCTCTAGGTACGGGGGGGATGGGAACTCTTCGTACTTTCTGCTCAATTTTTCTGTGAACCTAAAACTGTTATAAAAAATCAAGTCTATTTAAAACCAAAACAAACCCAGACTTAGGTAAGTAGAGACTTTATTTGAAAGGATTATCACAAGAGGGAGGATGGGACTATTGCAGTAGGGGCAACTGTCTGACTGTAGATCTGCATCTCAAATCTCAAGCAGAAAAGAGGAATGAACGAGGCTAGAAAGAACCCAGTAGGGAGGTGAGATGAGCAGGTGGAGATGGTCTGATTGGACCGTAGATCAGAGACTGTTTTACACTGAGGCCAGCCTGTTCCTGGGAGGGGCCTTTAAGAAGGGGACTGTTGGCTGGTTCGGATTGAGAATGGATCAAATTTCAGGAAGGGAAAGATATAAAGCTTGAGCAAGCTTTGATCTCATCAAGTTAATGGGCATTTTGTCCCAATTGATCTTTTGGGACAAACAGTTCAGCTAATCATTTGTGAAGCAAAGAATGGGAGTTGGAGGAGGTGTGTCTGGTCTTGTCACAGACAAACAACGAGGGCATCCATGAGTCTTATCTAACTCATCTGAGGAAGCGTGGTTCTTTGCAGTAAGCCTTTTCCCAGAACCCAAAAAACATCGTGGGGGCAGGTGGCAGGTAGGGGGAGCAGAGGTGGGTTCTTAATCTTTACACAAGGCTCATGTAAAATTCAAAATTGTCACAACCTAATTGTTTGCCATGAGAAGGAACAGTTTTACACATGGATCTTAAAAGAGTCCTTGGCCCATAAAATGGAAGATTTTCCAATGTTCTTCTGTAATAGAATCCCTGCTCCATTTCACACTATGGGCTCTAAGGCTTAGTTTCATCATCTGTAAAATGTGGCTCATATTATTCACTCTGCCTGAAAATCGTGAGGTTAAATGAGGTGATGCAGCGCCACGTACTGTTGAGTGTGTTCAACATGTTATTTTCTCCTCTTCTTCTCATTATTTCCACTGACTGGATGATTTCCCAGCATGGTCCAAAGCCGCTACCAGATAATGATCTGATGTGTAAACCAATCCCTTCTCTCTGGTGGAGGGATTGCCCCTGTTTGCAGTAGCAACGTGTTAGGTGTATGATGTGATTTTCATGAGCTAGAACCTTTGCTTGAAGTTCTCTGGATGCTTCATTTCATCCTGGGTTAATCTCCAAGAGGCAAAAGGATGAGAAAGGAAAGGCAGGAGAAAGGGCGAGAGCAAGTAATCAGGATGTCATGCCCTCATGTCAGTTAGGTGAAGAAACATCTCTCGGAGAAATGCCTCAAAAAACTACAAAGAATTGATAGAATAATCTCAGAGAGAATGCAGATACCAGCAAACCTGAGGCTGACAAGTAGAAGAGCAGAGCAAGTGAAAACAGTTTAACTGCTGCTAGCACAGTAGAAGATGCAGATGTTTTGGGTTTTGGTGCAGTTGTTTTATTTTGGAAAACATAGGTCTTAGCCTAAGTGAGATGGTTTCAGGAACTCAGTAAGAACTGTTCCTCTAACTAATCCTGAAGCTACACCAATACACCAATGAGAAAAATAATTGAACTAAAAATCTAGAAAGAAGCTGACTCTGGGAGGAGTGTTATCTGTTAGTCATTCTCACCATAGTAAGAAGTAATTTATTCAAATTGTTTTCCCTTAATACCTAACATTTAGTTGAAATCAACCATTTTTTCAGTGAAGTTGATTAGAGAAACTTCAACATTCCTTTTAAACAATAGTTTTCACTTTTAGCTTCTTCTGTCCGAGAGCCAAACAAGTTGGTTTGAGCTGTCTCTGCATTTCTATTCATGGAAATTTGAAGAGTAAATGACCATACATTCTAGTTTGCCTGAGACAGTCCCATTCATGCCTATTGTTCTAGTAGTGCCCTGTCTGGTTTAGTATTTGTCCAATAGTTTTCCTTTTGTGAATTGAAATGTTGTTTTTAATGTGCATTGAAGTAAGTCAGGTTGGGTTTGGTAGCCACCCACTCTGTTCTTCCAGTCCCTGCCATGGTCTCATCTGAGGAGAGCAGCAGTGATATCACAGACCGTCTGAAATCCAGGATATTCAGATCTGCAGAAGAAATGTCAGCATCTACTTCAAAAGACAGACATTATTTCAGAAATCCTCTGTTTGAGTGAGTTGTGTTTACATACATTATAAAAGCATGACTTTTCATTTAGATCAAATGGTTCTATTTTCTGTATTAATTTTACATACCTTCAATTCCACATTTTCTTGTGCGCTTATGAAAATTGAAGTAATTGCTATATATGTGTTGGTTTCATGAGCATAGGAAAAACTTCGTAAACTAGGAAGTGATGTCAGCTTTATATTAGTGTCATCAGAGGCTTTCAATAGAATATCAGTTAAAATAATTACAATAACTATTTGAGTCTTTTGTGCAATTTATGGAATCAAAGTAAAGCATTTGGAAGTGCATTCTACCAAAAGTGAGATATTCTACATTATTGTGGATGCTATTGCAAATTCAGTAAAAGAGTTCAACATTAAAGATAAGAGTATTGGGTTTTTTGGTAGTAATATGAAGACAAATCTTGGTGGAGCATAGCCTTAGTGTATTAACAATATACATACTTGATCAAGAGACCTATGAAGAATTATTATTAATTTTCCCTCTGTGATAATGACATTATGGTTATATTTTTTAAAAGCAACCTCTGTCTTTTAAAATACACACTGAAATATTTATTAGTAAAATGTTATTATGTCTGAGATATGTTTCAAATAGACCAATGTTAGGATGAGGGAGTATGTATGGATACAAATGAAGCAACAGTGGCTATGAATTGATGGTGGTTGTAGGTGAACAATGTGCACGTGGGGACTTATTGAACTATTTTACATATTTTCTTTGAGTGTTTGAAATTGTCCATAGTAAAGAGGAAGGAGAGAGAGAGGAAGAGACAGAAACAGAGAGAAGCAAAAACTTAACAAATTTTAAAAGTTTTGTGATTAAGCAGATGATGAGTTAAAATATTCAGGATTGCAGTGTGAAATCAGACTTTAGAAATGTTGGATCCTTTTAAGAATAATTTAGGAATCGTATCAAGTATTCTATAATAGTATTAAAGCTCTTTTGTAAATAAATTTTCTAAATTTGATTGCATTTTGTTCAGAATCCATTGGAAATCTTTAAATAATCAAAATCTAGTAACAGTTTCTTATGATTTTTGCGAACGGTATTTAGGATACCCGGTATATTAAAGGTCTTGAATCATCACTGTCATTACCTGATGATCATCATTCTTCATTATTAAGGACACATATAATCCTTTGAACTCTTCTGGTTCCTTTATGGCAGGAAGAAACAGGCCTACTCATTTGAATATGAGTGATGTAGGGAGGAATATTTAGCGAAATTCCAGAAATATCCTCCAGAATCCTTTTGATTTGTAATTGTTGTTGTTTCAGTTTCAACTACTCCAGTGGTGATTGAACTTAACACAGTTGTGCAAGAAAAGAATATTAGTATTGTTATGATTATTGTTGTTGTTGTCATAGAAGTAATTTTCTGTAGAGAATAGATCTTTTTATCTGATTCATTATTATAGTGGACCTCTGAAAAGTACTTTCTTTGTTTCACTTCTGAAATAGAACTTAGAAAAAATACCATTAGTTGAGACATTCAGAAACACCTGTAGTTTCATACAATGCATATAGAATAAAGCCCCACAGAATTATTTATGGAATTTCCTAAAAACATTTGTTGAAAAATAAATGTATTTTAGTTTATCATCATATTACTTTCCATCTATTATTTTAACTCCTTTCTTGGCGGCAAGAAAAAAAAATGTTTGACCAATGGTATGAAACTTCTGTTTTATGTTATCAAAAATACTGCTAAATATCACAAAGTGTAGTAAAATAAAGTATTGGATCAAATATTGAATTATTTAAAAATCACCCCTAAATTATAGAACTTTGTTTTCATGTCATGGATACTGAAATGTAAATGTCTTGTTAATAGTACTAGCTTCATATTGTCCTTGCTCAAGGCACCAATAACAAGTAGGGCAAATTTCAACATTAATGATAGTAGATATAGTTTTGCATATCAAATAGTCTAATAATTCAGGACTTTTTTCACTGACTTCTTGTCATGTATGATTATATCATTACTGTTTTATATACCTCATAATATGGCTGATAAAGCACTTGTGCCCTTCCAAGTTCTTATTCTTTACATCATTTTTGTAATCGTTAATCATTCTCTGCAGGAATATTTGAAAGATAGTTGTCCATTTTGAAGTTTATCTAAGGTATTGCTAGATAATATTTTATCTAAATCAGTCTCACCAGGGACACATAAACTAGACAGTGTTATAAGATGCTGATAGTGACTGACTGAATGAGGCTGCCTCTGGAAGCCTCTTCAGATTGTGGACCTTCTCCTCTTCCCCAGGGGTATCTTCTCTGTTTTCTATGACAGATGATTGTCTCTCAGACGAGCTAAGAGCATCAATGCCTATGTGTAATTAAATATAAATAAAAACTCAATTTGCTTTTTTTTCTTTTTCTTTTAGACAGCAATAACTAAAATTAAAAAAATTTTCTTTATGACAACAAAGGATCATCTTTTACTGTTCATAATGAAGATCATAATTTAGATCAGAGGTTGGTTTTTTTTTAAAAAGGACAGATAGTAAATATTTTAGGCTTCTTGAGTCACACAGCCTCTGCTGCAACTACTCACTTTTGCCATTATTGCATGAAGGCAGCCCTAAAAGGTATGTATACAGATGAGCATGTCTGTGTGCCAGTAAAACATTATTTGCAAGAACAATGCAGGCCAGGTTTGTGCTCTGGGCCACAGTTAGCTGACCTTCGATTTAGATGATTAATCACGGGGCCAAATTTGGATTGAAAGTTTGGTTTCAAATTTGAGATTTTGGAGAGACCTGATTTATAGGGAGGACTTGAAAGAACCTGCAGTTTCTCAGAGAACAAAAGGTAAGGGTTCAATGAGTGAGAGCTTGAGAGACCTGTAAGAGTTGGAAGTTGAAGTAAATAACTATGATTCTAGTGCTTGAGAACCCTAAGGAAATAATGAATGGTAACAAGGGCAAGAGTTAGGCAGTTGTGAGGGTGGCTGGCATGCAGTGCAAGTAAGATTTGTGGAAGCTGGGCTGGGCTGGGAATGGATGGCCTATGTGAAAAGCTGTGGAAGGGATGTCTACAGTTCCAGAGAGATTATCTGATCTATCCCTCTTGGATTAACAGATACTTTAAATTTTAAACATTATAGAATTTGTGCTATTTGAGAAGTTGAAGAGATAACTAGACAACTGGATATTTTAGTAGACACTCTTAATACAAACTCCCCAGGGGCTAGTCATTCTTCCTTCCTAGGTGCTGTGGAAATAGTGGTAAATTACAGCTGTGAAACCTTCCTTTAAAGAATTGTGTGGTCTCTGCCTTGGGGAGTTTATAATATAGAGGAGCAAATAAACAATGTACAGATAAATTGTGTATTAGTCAGCTTGGGCTGCTGTAGAAAAAATGCTGAACACTGGGTGGCTTACACAAACAGATGTTTATTTCTCACGGGAGGCTGGAAAGTCCGAGATCAAGGTGTTGGCAGCTTCAGTTCCTAGAAAGGAACTTCCTGAATTTCAGGCAGCTAGCTTCTCCGTGTTCTTCCATGGTGGAAAGTCCTCTAGTGGTCTCTTTTCCTCTTCTTGTAAGGACACAAACCACATCATAGTGTCCCCACTCTCATGATCTATTTAAACCTAATTACCTCCCTAAAGCCCCACATCTAAATTTCGTCACATTGGGGATTAGGGCTTCACCATATGAGTTTGGGAGGGACACAGACATTCAGTTCATAACAAGCTGTGACATTCAAAAGTAAATACAGAGTATGAAATACACTAGCAAAAGGAATAAAAATGGTGATGTGATGGAGTTGAGTTTAAGGGGGCAGTTCCATCAGGGGTCATCAGGGAAGTCCTTTCTGAGAAGGTGGCATGTTAGCCAATATATAAAACTTTATTTATTTATTTTTGGCTGCGTTGGGTCTTCATTGCTGCGTGTGGGCTTTCTCTATTTGCGGCAAGCAGGGGCTACTCTTCGTTGTGGTGCGTGGGCTTCTCATTGCTGTGGCTTCTCTTGTGGAGCACGGGCTCTAGGCATGCAGGCTTCAGTAGTTGTGGCTCGCGGGCTCTAGAGCGCAGGCTCAGTAGTTGTGGCGCACGGGCTTAGTTGCTCCACGGCATGTGGGATCTTCCCAGACCAGGGCTCAAACCTGTGTCCCCTGTATTGGCAGGCGGATTCTTAACCACTGCGCCACCAGGGGAGTCATTATCCAATATGTAAAAGATGAAAAGGAGCCATGCATTGCTTGGGAAGACTATTCCAGGCAGAAGAGACAGCAAGAATGGTGGCCCTGAAGCAAGAAAGAGCCTGGCATGTTCCAGAATCTATCAGAAGGCTGCTGGGGTGACAGTAGAGGGAGCAAGGGTAGAAGTGGCATAAGAAAAGGCTGGTTCCCCAAGTTTCTTGAGACTGATTCTTCTTTTCAGTCCCAATCCAGCTTGCTCATTGTGTCTGAAAATGGCATCTTTTTTCATAAGATTTCATTTCTTCCTGCTTTGAAAAACAGAATATAGTAGCAATCAGGAAGCTGAGCTCTGAACCAAGACGGCCTGAGTCTGAAAAGTAGCTCTGCTCTGTGCCAGCTGTGTGCCCTGGGCATCAACTTCCTTATCTATAAAATGGGGATAATGGTATTTACCTCTTAGGTGGCTGATGTGTGCAGAGCACTTGGAACTGGGCCTGTCGCTTATGCTAGTACAGTGTTAGCTTCTATTAGACCACACTGTGAAAGAGTTGCTACTCGAATAAATCATCAAGTTTTCATTCCTGTCAGGCTCACCGTGAAAACAGTTCTTCACTACTCCCCAACCTCTCACCAAACAGCTGACATCAAGTGGTGACCCTGATCTGCAGGCATTCGCCCTTCGCTGCGTTGCTGTAGGGTGTGAATGCCAACATGGGTCTGTTGTGGCCTTTGTCCAAAAAAGATTTATTTTCACAAGTGGCACTAGGGTGTCCTGTCCTCAGACACATGGCCACAGAGTAAGGGCATGGGACAGGAGCCCTAAAAAGGTTATGGTGGCCCCAGTGGAATCAGTTCTGTACAAGGGCTTTTCCCTAAGGCATTCGTACACTGAACCCTCAAGATCCAGACCTGTGCAAGTCAGCTCTTTACACTTGGAGCTTCTGTCTTTGACTCCCATCCACTTTTCAGAGAATTGTGAGTTTAAATGAACTTTGCAGCCACTTCCTTCTGACCTTGACCTTTTCACTACAGTAAGACTAAACTGTTTTTACAAGCTTTCATCTCCGTCTGAAAGTCTCTCCTCTTTTTCTCCCATATTTACCTACTGCCTCCCACCATGACCCCCACTGTATCTATTAGCATGTCTTGCATTTCGGGGATTAATTCAGTTGGCCGCTTCTATAGGAAGCCCCCCCTGGTATCTTCCTCCTTCCTTTGCCCCCACCAGGTGGGTTAAGGTCCCCTCTCTATTATCCTGCACGTACCTCTATCATAGCAGTTTTATACACTCTTGGCTCTGTGTTTTTCTTTTCCTCTAGAATATACGTATTTTAGCATCAGGGTCCCAGTGACTGGATCTTATAGAACTTTAAATCTCCGATGTCTACCTCGGTACCTGGAACGCAGATGCTCAGTAAATGTTCATTGAATGAATGAATGATGATTAAATAAGCTATCTCCTCTAGTTTCTTTTATATAGCAGATACCCCAGCCCCCTAATTCCCCATCCTCAGTCCCTGGTTATCCCCACACAGCATCCCATACATCTCCCACACATCTCATCTTTTCTTCTGCATGCATATCTACCTTTGAGGTGATCTGCTCCATTGTTAAGCTGCTCTATTTTTAGAAAAAATCCTTTGAGCAGAAACTTCACTCCAAGCATCTTCTAGCTTTGGGGATTAACTCTGCCGTCTGGAGCAAAACAAACCTACTGATTCCTTTATAAGATCATCTTTCCCATGTGTTCTTTTTTACTATTCACCTCAGGAAAACTATCCAGTTCCCTTGATTGTATATCCATTCACTCACTTAATTCATTAATTCACTCAGTCTTTATTCATTCATCCATTTTTTTGCTTACTCACTCAATTAGTCCTTCATTCTACAAATATTGTAAGTTCCAGTGGCACTCCAGGTACTTTTCCAGAATTGAAGTTGTGTTGTTGAACAAAATAACTACAAATCCTAGCCTTCCACTTGGTGTTTACAGTTTGTTGGGAGGCACGTTTCAATACAGGGTGATAAATGCTTTGATCAGAGAAATGTAAGGCAATAGAAAAACACAGAGTGACACCTAACCCAGATTGGAGGAGGGAGAGAATGCTTCCCAGTGGGAATGACATCTAAGCTGAAGCCAGGTAGGAGTCAATAGGGTCAATAACGGGGCTGGGAGAGTGTTTCAAGCAGAGGCCACAACATGTGCCAAGGTCAGGGTGTGGGGCAGGGGTATGGGAGGTGAGAGAGAATAATGGAGTGTTCCAAAAACTGAAAGAAGAGTGATAAGCTGAGGCATAGAAGACATAGAAATGCCATAGCTCTGTCAGCAGAGTCAAAGAGTTTAGATTTTTATCCTAACTGAAATGAACATCCACTAAGTGTTCGAAGAAGGGGAATAAAGTGGTCAAGTTTGCATTATATAAAAATAACTTGTTCTCTCCAATGATAGGGTTTTCTTTTAATTTCCTGACTACTCCTTTCTGGATCTCTCAAGTCTAGATTTTCTAAATATTGTCACAATTTCTGATTCAGAACCCAAACTAAAATTATGTTATGGAACTGAGACCCGAATGTCCCTGTTTAGCGATTCAAACATGTTTTTCTAAGGATGTGCTTTCTGACATTAAAAAAAGCATCTTCGGCTCTTACTTGGGTCCTGGAAAAGAAGGCACCTGTTTCAAGGAATGTCCAGCCTCTTGGCAGCTGCCCCTCCACGCTGGTGACATTAAGGATGTGGCAGATTGAAGAGGCTGATGATGCCATCTGGTCAAACCATGTGACTGTTTCCATCAGCTTTATTTCTGCAATGTCCTGTGCCCACAGAAGGGACACAAGATGACTTTATAATTCCTTGGCCATATTAAGACACAGATACACCCAGGGCCTTAAAAGCAAGAATATAATTGAAATGTCAAATGGGGACTTGATGACCTAAATTATGTCCCACAGAAGTCATCTCTTGCTACCATCTGTGTCCTCTGGGTGAGGTTTCTAAACAGAGGTGACTCAAACCACAAACTTTCAAAAAAGGGAAAGTCATGACTGTCTGGTCATCAGGACAATTATGTAATGGTATTGCTGAAGAAGCAGAGAAATGAGTTGGCTTTTCTCTGAGGAAGAGCTAGCAATGACACAAAACTGCCCAATCCTAGGTGGTCCAGGACCACGTGTTACATTTCATGCACGTTTACTGTCTTGTCTTACCGCTGCATTTCTGCTTCCCTTCCCTCCTCTGCACCACGTCTTTACTGTACCACTGACCTTCCGCCCCCGAGTTCCAACCTCATAAGATGGTTTGCCTTTCCTTCCCCATTCTGATCACTCTGGCCTCCATGCTTTTTGATTCAGGCTGTTATCTCTTTTAGGACTCCTCTCCAGCATGAGTAGGAAAATATTGTGCTTTGATGGAAAACAGCACATTGTTTAAATTCCAAATTATATGCTTCTGGTCTTTCATTGCCTTGGAGCCATTTTACAGCTCTGTAAACTAATAGTAATGCATATAATTTATAATTCTTCTCTATGGTTATGTGAATTCTGTCCAGTGGAGATTTAGTTGATTTCCTTCCCCTATGGAAAAGGCCCGTTTTACCTTCATTCGCCCATTTATTTCTATATTCCTGATATATAAATGTATCTTTTTTTGGGGGGATTCCCCCCTTGAACTCCTAACAGTTCATCAGTTTCCTCATTGATGAGTTAAATCAAATCTTTAACACATGTTCATATTTATGTCAGCATGAGAGTCCTAATTTTACCTTTTTTGAAAATTATCTTTTAATAGATGATAAAAAGAGAAAGGAACAAACAATGAGTTTCTACTCTAATCCAGAGGAGGCTAGATGCCAGGCCATGGGATGGTGTTTCCCCTGAGACCACCTTATTACAACCATTTGGATTGTTATAAACTGCAGATTCCTGGGCTCTCTGGGATGAGGGGGGAATTTGCATTTTAATAAGTCAATGTTCAGATAAGTTTAACAGCCACTGTGACCAATGATAAAAAGTAGAAAGAAAACCTCTCCAGTACCTTAAAAGCTACTTGGAGAGATAGACTAATGTAGAGATTAAAGATAAAACTACCGATGAGAGCTAAGACTGATGTATAAATTGCACAAGTAACTGGAAATGCATGTATAAAGAAATTTAAGTGAACCAAAGCAGCATTTCCTGTAAGAAATCATGGTAAACAAAAGGGTTAGGAGGATGTCACTCATACACTCCCACCCCACCCCACCAGAAGTAAGACATCTTATTTTTTAACATAGACTGGTATGAAAATTTAAATTAGTGAATAAAATTAATAATAATATGTTTACTTTTAAAGGAAAATAGAGAAACCAATGAGCTTTCTTTTTTATAATTAATTTTTATTAGCAATATGCTTTCTGTTAACTGATTAATACAACAAACATTGCTTGAGTGTCAACATTGGGGATATGGAATTAAGGCAAGGTATCTTCTGTGTTAATGTTTTTATTGCTTTATTAAATAGAAGTAAATAGACCCAAGGTACAAAATAAAACATGCTACATATGAGACTGAAATTATTGGGGATGGCTTTAGGGCTATAATTAATGTTATCATTTGACTAGCTTTACCCCCAAAATACTGTGGTGCTAACCAATGCGCTTGGGTCACAGCATTTTCTTCCCAGATACAATGTCAGAATCGCATAGTATAAGACATCTCTTCATGGAAAGTGTGAGTTAATGGAAACTACATAGAGCAAGAAAGGCTAAGGAAGTGCAGGGAAGTGATCAATAAATGATGTGTGATAGTATAAAATCAAGCACAAAAGTGAATGCTAGGAAAGTTCAGAAAACAGAAAAATTAGTAAGGCAAGGCCAGAGCAGAGTAGCTTTCCAGGGAACAGGAAGCATCTTGGAATATAGGAAATACTAAAGTCTGAGAATAGTTTGAAAGGCTGTAACATCAGATTGGAAGGCTTGTCCTGCAGAGGCATCGTGGATGTAAGTCCAGAAGTGAGCCTGAGCTGTCTGCTATAGAAAATATCAGTGAGCAAGACTGCGCCAACAAAGCTGAACACCAAACACCCTTTTATTGTGCATCACCTGCCTGCAGGCCATATGCCAGGTGCGGGATCCCCTAAGGTAGATGGATACCCCACTGCTAGATTGATCTTTCTTAGGTAGCTCTGTAGAGGGGGGAAAGCTCCACCCCAAATACCAGCTACCTCCAAACCTCTGGATGTTTCGTGTCATGTATTCTAAGCAGCTGGTTTGATAAAGCTGTTTTTACTTCACCCGGATGTTGGTCGTCAAGCCCATCATTAACTTCTGGGAGTTCCCAAATCCTCAGGGAGATCAATGAGCGAATACTCCTGCCTGCAGTCAGAAACAGGTTCTGAGACCCACGTGGCAACGTGCTGGGATTTAACTGGAAGTGGCTTAGCTCTTGGGATTTACTGTGGATTGAGTCTACCAAGCTGGAAGGTTTCATCCTGACTTTTACTCCCTCCCTAAGGAGATTTTATCAAATGTCTCCATTAGCCATACAAGGACTTTCAAAGTTGATATATCCCACTTAGTTGCTAAGGGCAGCTTAGTAGCACGACTGTGACATGTACTGTTGATAGACCAGGCTTTGTAAATGCTGTTAATTAAAATTATTTTTAACACTAATTACACTGAAAAATAGATTTTCTACTCATTCAGATATTTGCCAGTGGATACATTTTACCCTCTGAAGGAATTGATTCCATTCAAAGTTATCTTCATTTTGCCTTCACGATGTCAAATCTTTTCATCTTTTTTTTCCTCCCCATTATTAGGGTCTCCTGACCTCAAGTGTAGGCACATCCCTGACACTAGCCCCTGAGACATTCTCTTCTGGTACAAATTCATTACACTTTTTTCCTCTATCCGTTTGCACCTCCTTTTCAGGATCAGATTAATACATTCTTTTCTCATTCATGCAATAGGAAGCAGAACTTTCTACCTCTTGGAACCTTTTGGCTTGCTGATCTCAACAACTGCAGAATATATCTCTTCTACTCCAAGTACCTTCAAAGACTTTGTTCTTCATACAAGGAAAGTTCTTTCTCAAGGCAAATTCATGACACCTTTTTCTTCCATCTGTTTGCTTTTATCTTTTTTTTTTTTGGTATGCATTTCATCTTTTCATCTAGACTGAACAATCCTTGAGACCACAGATCTTAGTTTGTATTTCTTTCCTGCCCCTTTCCACTCAGCCTGATGTGTCCATTTAACAGACTCAGTGAATTTTAATGGGTTAATATCTTGGGAGAGGTGAAGAGGTGAGGGACCATCCGCTAACCTAGGAGATAACTGAGCCGCAGAGGTTGTGACTATCTTGTGCAACATTATACTCTCAGGGCTTAGAGCTGCATCTTGCAAATCGCAGGTGTGAATGAAAAAATACTGAATGTATAAATGAATGTAAAATAGCACTTTCTTAGGTACTACTTTAGACCAACCTGGGTTTATGTGGTAGAATCATGGCTCCCAAAAATGCTTACATCCTAATCCCCAGGTCCTGTGACCGTTAATTTGCATCAAAGGGACTTTACAGATGTGATTAAGTCAAGGATCTTAAAATGGGGAGATTATCCTGAATTATCCAGGTAGATCCAATGAAATCACAAGGGTCCTTGTAAGTGAGGGGAAGGCAGGAAAGTCAGAGTTTAAAAAAGGTGATGAGACAACAAAAGGGGAGGTTGGAGTGATGTGATTGCTGGCCTTGAAGGTGGAAAAGGACCACAAGCTAAGGAATACAAGCAGCCTCTAGAAGCAGGAAAAGGCAGGGAAACAGGTTGTTCCCTGCTGCCTGCAGAAGAATGCAGCCAACTCCTTGATTTTATAGTAAATAAGACAATGCTAATATTTTACACATTTTAATGGTCCAATAGTAAATCCTTCAGTATTCATGGGCATTTAGAATTCCATGTCACCAGAAAGTCTTCAGGAGATAACTTCTACTTTGTTTCATATCCTCAGCTTGATTGAGGCATTGCACGTACTAGGACACTTGCTTGTTTCTCCCTTAAGGCTGGTCCTCCAATCTCTGCATGTGGGATCCAGTACCTCCAAGAATGCTTACTGCCCTCAGTAGTCCCCAGTCCCTCTGCCTCCCTGGGTCCCGCCTCTAATAGCTCATCTTAAACTTACTCTAATTCTAAAATTACTGCAGTTCTAAAATTAGGTTTTATTTTTCCTCATCCTCATGGCCTTTCTCAAAGCTTCCAAAATTTTTTCTTAATTGCACTGACGCTAGCTTTTTCTCCATTTCCTATCATTTCTCCCTTTTCTTCTGACTATAATAGGAGTCACAAATTTTGCATTTACTGGAACCAAAATTTCCGCAGTTGCCAAAAAGTATACAGATGTAAATTCTCGTATAATTAAAATCTTCATAAGGGAAACTCCCAGCTGGGGAGGGGATGCTGGGCTCAATAAATGGCAGGTCCCTTCCTTTCCTCCCTAGGGTCCCCAGATCAGCCTTCCAGCAGATGCACTGCCAGCTCTCTGCAGCTACCTGGGCTCTGCTCTGGGGACTGAGAGATGATATTATCGGGTTTTAATTAAGTTGCCCCTCACAAAGTGGATGAGTGGCTTAAAAATCTTCCTGTAAAGAAACTGCAAAACACTAATCATGCAAGACTGAGCAACAACAAGAAAATAACAGAGCTGGCATCACTCCTAATCCTGCGACGTTTTATTATCCAAATTCTGAAGGAGAAGTAAGGATGATCAAATCAGATCTGACAGGAAGTTAGCCCCAAACATTGACATTATCAAGAAGTCTATGTGAAATATGGATTTACACTCACTCACATTGACTGTGAATCTCACTTCAAGTATATCTGTGCCTTGAGATATTAGTGAGTGACAGCACAAAGCCATCACAATGAGCAGAGCATTCAGTAAGCAAGTATGAAGAACATGAGAATGAATGTTAACAGGTTTTTTTTTCAGGAATGTTTAAAGTTATGTATTACTCAATCTAATATTTCATGAAATTTCAGAAAACTTAATGATAATTTAGAAGCTTATACTTTGGTTTTTAAATTGACTTTTAAAAGTTAAAAAGTCATATATCGCTGTGGCTATATCCTGGTCCAGTGAAAAAAGCTGATGTAATAGATGGAAAACAGCATGGTAACAAGCCAGATGTATTCCTTTGTCAACAAATACTATGATGTTGCTAAATATTTAAAGAAATAAACATTCAAACAGTTACACAACAGAATGTATGTTTTACAGTGGAATAACAGTACAAATGTTTCCAACATGTTTCTGTTTATAGAATTTTCTAGATTCTCATTTAATATTCATATGAAAAAAATTTTTGCGTGCAATCCTAGAAAGCAAGAATGCCCTCACACACAGTAGTTGACTTAATAAAACACAATGCTTTATGGAAGAAGTGCCTAAATTGTAACCATTGTCAGAGCAGAAGCTCTTACGTTAGAAGTAAAGGGAAAAAATTTTGTTAAGTTTGCATAATTAACACAAAGAGGGTACCACATTTAAAAGTTATTTACTGCATAAGTTATAGAGAAGCTGTTGCATCAAAGTTTAAGTGGAAAACATTAAAAAAAATGCTTTACATATGGAATGCAATTAATGCCATCAGTGTCTCTAAAACAAGAAAGAATAAGTAATATTTTCCATGAGGTAGGAAATGACTACAATCTTTTTTACAGTACGGATTTTATTGTGGAAATTACCTCATGGCAAAAATTTTAAAGGGGCTGCAGAACAATAAAGACAGATGTGCATTTCTTTTTTACAAAAAAGGCCAGTGTTCCAAATTTGCTGACCTTCTCTGTAATGAGAAGTGATTGTTGGTAGCCAGCAGATACATTTGTAAAAATAAACCCACTCGATCTGTCCCTGCAAGGTAAAGGTGGCATTTCACAGTGAAAGAACTGCTCTCAAGAGAAAATCATACTATGAAGAGAGCATTTGGAAAATACGTATTTGAAAGGTTTACATTATTATGTGATTTATTTATTTATTGAGTCAAAAAAAAAAAGCCTAATTGGGCTAACTCTGGTTTATCTTTTAAAACACACATCAGGCATGATCCTACAGTTAGTCTCCTCTGATCATCCTGTGAGTTAGGTGACCCTGTCCTTGGTTCCTCTCCTTTAGCACCCTGTACACATGCTAGTATTGCACTTATAACACGATATTAGAGTATGTTACTTGTATGTGCATCTCCTCCATTAGATGTGAGTTTATTGAAATCAGGAACAAAGCAATTGTTCTACCAGGATGAGAACAGAATTCCTCAAAGATGCTCTGTAAATATTTGGCAATTGGATTTAAAAAACAGACATGCAATAGACCAGCAGACTGAAATAATTGGCCAATATAACATACTAATACTGACAATATCAGTAATTATTATCACAACAATGACTAACACTTGAACTAGTTTATGTTTACTATGTACCAGGCACTGATCAAAACACTTTGTACATATTTTCTTATTTAATATTCACTGCAATCTTACAGGAATGTACTATTAGTTTCCCTAATTTATAGATGTGGGTGAAGGAAATTGCCCCAAATCATACAGTTAGTTGTCTGAGTTACAATCCAGGTGGTCTGTTCACAAAGCTCAGGTGCTATAAAATGGGGAAAAACAAAGTTTGGCACCTGGTTTCAAAAAGAGAATTGCAAACGTATAGATTATGTAGAACCAATAATTACAATAATAGAATGACAATTACATATTAAGGACTCTTGACATGATACAAATTATTCTACCTTAAGCAAAGGAATTTATGTCCCATGAGGTTACAGATTCTAACTTCTCATTCTGTATTCTCAATGACATATAGTATTGGCTCCTTAAACTTTGTAGAATAGTCTTTATTCTTATTGTAGAATAAATAAATGAATGAATATTATGGTCAGGGGCTTCACATAGTTGATTATTTCACTTCATATCACAACAGACCTACTAGCAGTCCCAATGCAAAGCCTAGAAAATATTGGCTCAGAAAGGTCCAGCACTTTCTGAAAGTGTCAGAAAGTCTGACACTTTCTCCAGTGTCAGACAGCTGGTGGATGGATGGCCCCCTCCCTTCCTTCAGCCCACACTGCCCATCCAGATGGGTACTCTCAGCCTTGTTTATCTCAAATGAAGAGGGGTATGACTAAGTGGAAAGTATCCAGAACAATGTGGCCAGAACGCTGAGTAGCCTCATAACCACGTGGCATGAGGAACAGCTGAAGAGACTGAGAGCATTTGGCCTGAGTGAAGGAGACTCAGGGAGATGGAATCACAACCTTAAAATGTTTAAAGTCTCTTCTAGTGGAAAAGGGATTAAACTGAGGTAATGTAGCTCTAGAGCGTGAATCCAGGAGTGCTGGGAGGAAGTGAAAGGGAGACAGGTTTCATATAGAAGAAAGAACTTCCTGGTATTTGGAGATGTACTATAGGGGGGAAGATCATCTTGTAACATTCAAATGACCAGTTGCCAAGAAGTTGTAGAGGCAGTTCCTACATCAGGTGGTAGGTAAAACTTGCCTACTTTGTGTCTCATAGACTTTATGTGATTAAATAAGATCATGTGGGGCCAAGGGAGGTACTTTATCACCTATATTATGGCATTATAATAATTAATTGTATATAACTAATAGTTAATAATAGCTGATTATTACTATTTATTACTCTTCATTCCAAATCGCCACTGTGAATGTTGTTTGCTCAACTAAGAAATGATGATAATAATAATACTTTCCTCATGGTGTTGAGAGGATTCAATGACTGGAAATCTATAAAGTACTGAGAATGCTTCCTGACACATAGTTAAGCATCTCATTTTTACGATAATGTCATTAATAATACATACATACATACATACCATTTATTGGACTCCTCCCATGTACTACACACAGCTTTTAATTTAGACCTCACTACATCCCAGATGTAGGAATTAGTACCTTTATTTACTAGATAAGAACACTGAGACTGTACTCAGTACACCTACTGCTATTGTTCATCTTCCCATTATCTCAAAAACAAACCTGCTTGATAATTTATGACAAAGGAGATCAGTAAGTCGCATTCTGTCTAGGTGAGGAATCTGAGACAGAGCAAATCAAACACTGGTTTAATCCTGGGCTGCTGCTTCTTTCCCTGCTTCCTCCTCTTGAGAGCAAGGCCTGTGAAATGCTCCTTTGCTAATGGGAGCCTGGTGAGAAAGGAAAGTGCAGCAGGTCCTCCTCCTTGTTGTCAAGTTTCAGCTATCTGTGGGTTAGGAGGAGGGGGCATAACCTGAAGACACTGGTATAGCCCTCCAGGTGGATGCTGGTACAGCCCCCAAGGGGATGCTGATACAGCCCTCCAGGTGGGTTCTAGTACAGCCCTCCAAGTAGGTGCTGGTACAGCCCTCCAGGTAGTCTTGAGCCTTTGCAGAGGAAAGGGAGGTGAGTGTCAGCCAGAGTTCACCAGGATGGACAGAGTTCCTCAGACCTGCTTCCTAATTGCAATCCTATCACTTAGGCAGGTCATTTAACCTCTTTCAGCTTATTCCATTCATTTATAAAATGGGGGCAATAATGTTCACTTGTCATGGGTGCAAAGGAATGGAAGGACATGATGTGTTATTAAGCACCTGTTGCGATGTCTGTCAGGAACCCCAATTAAGTCAGCCCTCTTCCTGCGTGTTTCTTCTCTTTGTGGTTTTCCATCATCACCTCCTCCATCAACATTCACCCTCACTCCCTCGCCTCACCTCCAGTACCAAAGAGCAGAGAAACTCCTCACCTGAAGTTATAATTTGGAACCTCAACCCAACACAAGCACTGTTGGGGTCTCCAGAAACTTTCCAGAAAATAGAGGGTTTGAATGGGACCAGAAGAAGCTTCCTAGACAGCAGTGCCAGATGATTTAATAGGGTCATCACAGAAGCCCAAGAAAGGATAAAACAGCTGTGCTTGAAATTCCACCATGCCAGCTCCCCTCCTTTAGCTTGAAATTCGGGATGCCTATTAAATGATGACACTTATGCCTGGTTGAAACATCAGGAGCTTCAACCTTTCCCAGAGGGTAAGATTTGGTCAAGAGATGTGGTAATGCCATAAAGACTTGGGAATTTGAGAAGGTCAGATCACAGAACAAAGCACAGCGTAGACAAATCAACCACCTCAGGACTCTACCCAGGACGGGTCTGAGGTAGAAGATTCGAATTTGCAGTGCCACCAGAATTTAACACTTGTTGGAGCCTTGGGAGACAGATGTCACAAACTCTCATTAAATTGTCAAGCACTTTTCCAGCATTTCCTCTCCCATTATAGCTGATTATCATGATACACACACACACACACACACACACACACACACACACACACACCTTGATAAGTTACTGGAAAACACAGAAAAATGTCTGACAGTTTAATGAGATTTGGGTGAAAGAAAATCTGTATTTTAATGTTTTCCCAGCAGTAGAAAAAAGTTCATCAAAGTTCTTGAGACTCACTCAGCTTGGCTACATTTCTTAAAATATTTTCATAAATTTTGAAGAACAAATATTATTGGGCACTAAAATGGTTGCAGTCTAACACATAAGCCCTTTCACCTCTAATCACTTATCTCAGCATTTGTGCAACTGGATTATAAAGTATACTGGACTATACTGATGATTATGCGCGCATTGAGTGCTGTGCCCCACGCCTGGCATTACTCAGTGTAGATGTTTTCTTCACACATAGTGCTGGCTTTAAGGTACATTAAGATGACAGCGGGAGGCTTGTAGAGTGGTGCTTATAGGCAGGTCCTATTCAAAGACACTGGAATAAGTATGGATCAATTCATTGATGGGTTAAAGTGTAGGGAAAGAACTTCTTGACAACAATGATGCTAAAGTAGAAAGAGTTCCTAGTTAGAGACTGGACAAATCAATTTGCCGGTGACTTTTAGGGAAAAAAACATTGAATAAGTAAATTTTAATAAATAACTTCTAAGGACATTTTAAGTACTGAGATTATAGGAGTCTGTGGGAAAGAAAGAAATAAAATGCTCTTCAGTGCAGCTTGTTCCCTGCCTTGAATTGACAGTTACAAAGAGCAATCTCCAATTTGTATATGGAGTATGTGTTTAAGAAATATCTTTAACGTATGTTTAAGGATGTGGTACAATTAATATAATAAATAGGCAATAAAATAATTTGTTTTTCAGAGGAGATTGAGGATCAAAGGCTGAAGAATTATTTCAAACCACTCAGCTCATGAATTTCAAAGCTAGGGTGGCTCATTGGACTCTAAGTCCTGGAATCTTCTTATTGATTTTTCCTGGAGTAAATAAGGAAGGCAAAACATCAACAGACATATGACAGACTGAACATAGGATAACACTGAGAGGGATCAAAGACACCTCCAAAGTTCTGAGCAGATGTAAAAGGGAGAATGATGACAACATTGATGTAAATAGGAAAGGCAATGAAAGAAATTGTTTTGTTTGGAAATTGTTAATGTTGGGGCTAATTATACTTGAAGATGACTGTGGTCATTGAGAGAACAAAATCCAAAAAACCATTATGAAGTAATAACAGCCAACTTTCAATACTTACCAGACAACTATCATAAGTGCTTTTTGTATATTAACTCATTTAATATTCATAATGACTCAGAATAGGCACTATTAATGGGGAAACTGAGGCACAGAGAGATTAAACAACTGATATGAAGCCACACAGCTAATAAATGGAAGAACCAGGAACTGTACCTAGGAGTCTGGCTCCAGAGTTCACACTTTTAGACATCACATTCTGGTAGAGGGAGATTTGGAAGATATGCTCAGAAATCTACAGACACACAGATTAAGGGTACCTGCCATACTCCTGAGTAAGTTCGGGAAGGTTCTCAGAAGAGGTAAAGCTTGAAAGAGAAAGTACACAGATTATTTTTCACATATTTGTGTGTGATCTTGACCACTGTGTATTTTCTCATAGAAAAATAAGATGAAAGAAAAGGTAAATGAGAACTAGCTCTGTAAAAGTGTGTGATAGAGCTCAAGTCCCAGGAGATTGTCTTGGTAGTATTAATTTTTATCTGCTCATAGGGACTGCTTGATTATTTGGGCTTATGGACCAATCAGTTCAACCAAGTAACACAACAGCCCTGTGTGTTTATTCTTTTCATCCTTCAAGTCAGTGTTCTAACTGCACACAAATTGTATTTAACAGAAGGAAACGATCAGCAAAGACCCAAGCAAAGCTGGTTGTGGTTGCAGACATAATCAGGTCTAAAGTAGATGGAGAATATTCCAGTTTCTCTTATTTTAATCCATATTCAACCCAGAATTATGTACAATAAGATTCTTAATGATGTCTACTAAAAATGATGTATTGAGGCATTTGCTGTAGAAATGTGAAACAGTGACTTACAATAGGGAGAGTTGGATTGAGGCAGAGTAATATAGATGGAACATTCCTGAAAGCATTGTGGGAAACATCATTTGGATATGATACTTGCACAAGGAGTTGATTTATTAGTATTGGAAGGGTGCATGGGAGAGAGGAAGTAAGAGGTTATGAGAGAATGACCCTCCTGTAATGGTGGGTGGGAGAATTCTTGCAGTGTGTATGTTTGCATTGCTGTGTAGGGAAGGTCTTTGTATTTCCTGGGTCTGCACTGTCCAACATGGTAGCCACTGGTCACATGTGGCTATTGAGCACTTGAAACGTGACTAGTCTGAATTGAGATATGCTGTAAGTGTAAAATACAAACTGGATTTCAGTCTTAGTATGAAAAATATAATGTAAAACATCTCATTAATAATTTATATGTGATTACATGTTGAAATGGTAAAATTTTGATATTGATTTAAATAAAATATGTTATTAAAATTAATTTTTACATGGGTCATTTTACTTTTTTTAATGTGATGACCAGAAAATTTTATTTATTTATTTTTTAAAGTCAGCAGGCAGCTTTCTTTTATTTATTTTTATTTTTTATTTATTTATTTTTGGCTGCATTGGGTTTTCGTTGCCGCGTGCAGGCTTTCTCTAGTTGCGGCGAGCAGGGGCTACTCTTCGTTGCGGTGTGCGGGCTTCTCATTGCGGTGGCTTCTCTTGTTGCGGAGCACGGGCTCTACAGTACAGGCTGAGTAGTTGTAGCATGCGGGCTCAGTAGTTGTGGCTCACTGGCTCTAGAGCACAGTCTCAGTAGTTGTGGCACGTGGGCTTAGTTGCTCTGCGGCATGTGGAATCTTCCAGGACCAGGGCTGGAACCCGTGTCCCCTGCATTGGCAGCAGATTCTTAACCACTGTGCCACCAGGGAAACCACCAGAAAATTTAAATTTTATATGTGGCTCACATTATAATTTCTGTCGGGGAGCACTGCCTTGAGCCTTTCAATCTCTGTTGCGTTGGAAAAGTCTAGCATAGTTGTTGGTGTGAGAGTGAATGGGACTTGTAACCTAGGTAGGACTCAAAGGATGTCTGGCAACATTGCTCCCTGACTCTAGAGGACCCATGCTGAGGAAAATAAGTTAGGAAGAGGTTTTGCATTCAGGGGAGGAAAAGTCTTTTGCATCTAGCTAGAGACAGGGCAAAAGAGACAGTTGTTGGCTTCATGGAGGCCAGAGGCCTGAGAGGGAGACAGGGATTAGTGATCTCTGAGAAGTGAGCTGGTATCTTAGAGGACAAGAACTGGACAAAGTGCTGATTCCAGGACCAGGACTCGAGATGGTTTCCTTCAATACAGTAACATGCTCCTGGAAAAGATATCTAACTAGACACTGCTTATACTTTCTGCCTTAAATCCTTATATGTTCTTCTTAGTAAATATTTTTCTTAAGTTCATTGCACCTCATGTTGGCCCTGGGAACACAGAGAAACTTTGCACAAGCTTAGCCAGGCTTTTAAAGGGAGCATGGCATGACTCCAAGAAACAGACGTGCTGATATGTACTGAGAAATGTTTTAAATGTTGATAGGACGAAACTTGCATGACACCAGGGACCAGGTCTTTATTGTTCTCTGAACCCCTTGCACAGAGCACAGCGCCTGGAACATAGCAGGTTTATTCATTCATCAACCAACAGTAGTTTGATAAATGAATTCATACTCAAGAGTAGAGTGATGCTCAGGAGGATACAGTCAGATCAGCTGCCTCTCCCTCTCAGAAGCTGCTTCGTATAATTCCTGGAGGATTTTGACTCACTGAAATCAAAGCACATACCAAAGTAAACATAAATAGAGGAAGTGAGTCTAATAAAACAACAATTATAGCTACCATCAATAGAGGAGTTCTCATGAGCTAGGACTAAGGCCTTTACATGTATTATCTCATTATACCTCTAGCAAAGAATTAACTTTGACCTGTGTAACATTAAATCTCATTTTATAGATGAGGCAGCCGAGGTGTAAGGAAGTCAAAGAATCAGACGAAATTTATAGATTTAGCAAGGGTGGAGCTGGAATTTGAATTCAAACAGTCTGACTCCAGAGTCTGTTCTCCCAATCATTTTTCCATAATTGTATTTCAGTTAAGTATCATCCATAAATTGAAATATGATACATATGCCTCTTTTGTGAAGGCTTTGCTCTTTGTTTAGGTGAGTGTGTGTACATGTAACTGTGCACATGTGTGCTATCACTAGGATAGAAGACATGTCTTTCTCTGTTTTGGTTCATTCCATTAAAATGTGAATATTTGATTGGGCTCAGCGGTTGGAGTGTCTTCTTAATAAATTTACCTGTTTGTTTAAATCACATTACAAATAAGCTACTTTCAGTCTATTTGCATGTGTAATTGTTAAGCTATCGTTCAGATCATCATATTCCCTAACCAGAGCTAACATTTCCGGTTCTCAATTATGGGTGTGTTACTCCTCCTCCCCCTCCTGCTCCTCCCTCTCCACTACTGCTTCCGCACACACGCACATACACACATGCACATATCTTTAAGCTCTAAGAGTGTTCTCAGGACTGCATACCTTAACCTACAAGGGGTCATCTAGAACAGTCAATCCTATTCAAATATCAGCAAATAGAGATACCAGACTCTGCCTTTAACTTTTTGTTATATGCAAAGCTGTTTCTTGCAGTGTAATATATTTATTTTTAAAAGACGTGAAAATAACTTAAATGTCAAGTGAGAGGGTTAGGCAAATTACAATAATTCCGTAAGATAGCACATTATACACACTGTTAAAATTGTAACTACAAAGAGGTTTTTCCAAGGATTTTTTGAAGCCATGATTAAAAGTTAAGTGGAAAAAAAGGACATAACTATATTTGAATTAGAATATCCACTCAGTATAGCAGTATAAGTAGAAGGAAAGATATATACCGAAACAGTAACAGTGTATCCTGATATGCTGTTTCCTCTTTATATATTTATACTTTCCAATTTTCTACTATACACATACATACACTCACACATTTATTTATATACATATGTATGTGTATATGTATGTATATATACATTACATATATATAATTTTTGTGATTACAAAAAAAATGTGGATGGGCTGTCTACTTTAGATGGTGTGATTTGAAAAGACTTTTCTGAGGAGGTGACATTTGAATTGAAATTATATGGAGGAAAACAGCCCGGTCATCAATAGAACACTCCAGATAGAAGAACAGCAAGCCCTTTAGGGACTGACAGATAATGAGGTGACTGGGACCCTAGGGACTGAGAGTGGGAATGAGGCATGAGAGGAGGATGCAGAAGCTGGTGGGAGTCAGACCACGTAGGAGTCAGGAAGATGGGCTGGGCTGAAGGGGCGTCTGAGAGTCGGTACATTTCTGATATTAATAGTTTACATAGGGCTTCCCAGGTGGCGCAGTGGTTGAGAACCCACCTGCCAATGCAGGGGACACGGGTTCGAGCCCTGGTCCGGGAAGATCCCACATGCCACGGAGCAACTAAGCCCGTGCGCCACAACAACTGAGCCTGCGCTCTAGAGCCTGCGAGCCACAACTACTGAAGCCCGCACGCCTAGAGCCGGTGCTCCGCAACAAGAGAAGCCACCGCAATGAGAAGCCTGCGCACCGCAACAAAGAGTAGCCCCCGCTCTCCACAACTAGAGAAAGCCGCGCACAGCAGCAAAGACCCAATGCAGCCTAAAATAAATAAATTTATTAAAAAAAAAAAAAAAAGTTTACATAGACTTCTCAAAACATAAAGTGTTGGAGTTGACTGGAGCTAATTCTACCCTTTGCAAGAAAGGTGTAATGATCTAGTCATAGGGTGACTATGTTGTTTTACATGGACCCAGAGACAAATTTTCACCTGTTCTAACACTAATCCTACAGTTATTAGTCATCTCAGAAGCAAAAGAAAAATGTGCTAAGGACATGTACAGTTAAACTAAGTGGTACTTACACACACAGAGACACACACATACACTCAAGGGGTCTAACACAAGAATTTGGCCATGACTTTTGCTTGGCAAGTTGCCTGTTATGCATATGGGTTGCTCTGTAAAGGCAAGGCCATTGGTCCAAGTTCATGCTGGGTTCAGAAGCACAGTATTGAGAGATTCAAACCTGTAAAAGGAGGGAAACAAATCTTTGTATCTGACTCACCCTATAAGACTTTTTAAGTAAATGTTGCAGGTATAAACCTTATGGCAATAATGGATGGAGTCCTAGAGGCCAGGACTGAACATGAGAATAGTCAGTGTTGATCTTTGGGCACAGTGCCAAAGAGAACTGGTATTCTAGTCCTGAGGGGGGCGGGATGAGGAAGCAAAGGCTGCAAAGTCTAAGGGAGCAATTAGAGAGAACCCGGGGAAGGGGATCCAAAGGGCAGGACCAAGATCAGAGAGCAGGGAAGATGGAGCTAGCTGGTCCTGGGAGTGGAGTGAGGAAAGATGCCCAGGGTCAGGATTCGGGTGGTGAGGACACTTATACTCCACACACGGACACACCCATAGGCAGAAAGGGGCCTGTGATGGGGGCACATGGTGGAGCTGATTTGGAGAAGAGGAGGATTATCATTACAGTAGAACTAAGTCCATTATTTATCCACATAGCAAAGGAGGGGATAAAGAGCAGGTCGAGGCTATTTTTCATGTCTGCGTGCCCTCAAGATCTTCATTCAGGGTTTTACAGGTGGACAGTGCTCAAATAACCATTGATTTGAACCGGTTACAGAAACCACAAGCAGAGAGCCAGCACTTGTCTAAGGTTTTACATGATATTCCAAAAAACCCAAAGGTACCTCAGAGGTCCCCACCGGGAGTGAGGGCATTAACACTGAATGCCTCCCCAGCCTAATCCAGGCAACTCTGCTCATCTCTGAGTCACATGTGGAGACATCATGGAGGATTTGGGAGCAGGATTCCAATGGGTAACATCATTTCAAAGCCATTGACTTAAGGAAGGGAAGAACACATCCATTTCTCCCCTCGTTAGCCAATTCAAGCTAAGACATTTGAGAGCTAACAAAAAAGCAAGACAGGATTCCTGGGGAGATGCTTCAGGTGTAACCTAAATACAGGTAACCAGTGTCTTCAGGAAGGGCAGTGTCCTCTGAGCAGTAATCACCTTGATTACACAGCTGGTCAGTATGGGTCTCATGGGAAGCAGGGGGCCACCACAGGAAGTGACATCTGCTATCATGTAGCCAAAGGAATCTTTGCCATCATTTTCTCCACTCTCTCCTCCTCCAACATAGGGGACCACAGGCAAGATTCTCTCCTTTCTTCCATTTCTGACATTCATGAAGTGAAATTCCCATCTGGCAGCTGCTCATGACAAAGAAAGATTGACTAGAAGCTTTTGTGAGAGCCTCAGGAAGTTCTCTGGGCAAGCCCGGAATTTGGTTGGTTTTCTTTGTCTTCTGCTTTGTGATGTTTCCCATAAGGATTTGGGGAGAAACGGAGAGAAACCATCTGACTTGATTGTTTTTAGGTGATTAAAAATGGGGGATGAAGGTGTCAAGCTTTTCATGTAGCAGATAATGTCTCCAGACTCTAGAATTACTTTAATTAAAAAGGTAAATGACTGCAATGATGCCCTCTCAATGCATAATATTCACAAGAATGGTGAGAAAATGAAACAAATCTGCAGTTACTATTTTGGCAAACTTCCTTCACTCATGTGTATTTTATTAAACCCCAATGTAATACCAGTTCTGGACTTTTAATTTTTATTTTATATTTAAGTGACAAAGAAATTGTCAGATGGTATTTTATCAAGTTCTCTCCCATCTTCTTAGAAATATAAATTGCTTGAGGGGGGGGGAGTGCTATAATTTTAGACCAGAAAATACATGCCAGATGTCTTATATGAAGCTGACCCGCCCGAGGATATATGCCTTAGTCATTAGGATGTGTTCTAAATATTGCCGCAAAGCCCATGGGATGATGGGTCTGAACCCTCACTTATACTTAAGTGCTGGCAGGTTGCTTTGTTTCTGTGTCTTGTGCTCCTACTTCCATTGATGTAAAGGAAGCACCAATGAGATAACACTCCATTATTAGAGAACCAGGCACAAGCCCACTGAGGCAGGGGACCCGCCTTTTCTCCTAGAAAGAATGTAAAGCCTGCGGGGCTGAGGGTCCCCAGGCCTCCACCACTCTTTGCTTTTGAGATTTTCCAGCACACCCTATAAACATGTCTAAGGCCGTCCTGTATCAGTTTGTTTATTCGAACTCTATTGTCCAGGGTAGAGAGAAGGGAAATCTAGCTGGACTGTGGAGATGACAGCAAGGGAGGGAGGGAGAGGCAAAAAAAAAGGCAAAATGGGGAAAACAGGAAACAGGCTAGTGAGAAGAGTCAAAACGCTCAGAGTCAGGAAGCAGGCTCTTTACAGACTCTAATCTCCATGGTGCAGCTGGTTTGCTGTATGGTTTGTACAAATTCAGTGGTGGTCTCTGTGCTCCTGGCATTGCCTGTTGAATAAGGGCTCATCCTTGTTTTCAAGAGGAATGAATGCTCTTTACCTACTCTTTCTGCTACATGACTGAGTGTCCTCTTCATTCCTAAAGTCTCATTCTTTTTTTTTTTTAATTTATTTATGTATTTATTTTTATTTATGGCTGTGTTGGATCTTCGTTTCTGTGCGAGGACTTTCTCTAGTTGCGGCAAGCGGAGGCCACTCTTTATCGCGGTGTGCGGGCCTCTCAGTATCGCGGCCTCTCTTGTTGCGGAGCACAGGCTCCAGACGCGCAGGCTCAGTAGTTGTGGCTCACGGGCCTACTTGCTCTGCGGCATGTGGGATCCTCCCAGACCAGGGCTCGAACCCGTGTCGCCTGCACTGGCAGGCAGATTCTCAACCACTGCGCCACCAGGGAAGCCCTAAAGTCTCATTCTTAATGCCACATCCTAACCCTGACCGCCTCGATAAAGTGACATGTCCCCAGCCCCATTACTCCCTCATTTCCCGCGTAAGCTCTTATTTATAATGGTTTTGTAATGGTTTGTTTATTATTATTATTATTATTAGTTGCTGTTATTATTATCATTATTATTACACTCTTATGGCCTCTCTTCCCAGAGGCTGAAACTCGATGAAAACTGGGACTACATCTCTCTTATCATGACCCTATCACTGGTATTTAGCACATGCCTGGCCTATAATAGGTGCCCCCAAAATATTAATTGTGTAAATAACTAAATCAGTGAATGAGTCGACCAGATGGTGCAGATGGCATGTGAAAGACATGGGAATTTAGCAAAATGTCCTTTGTCATTGAAGATATATCTATTTATTAAGACTTTCAAAAATGTATTATCAAACAGGAAGATAAAGTCATGGCAACAGATAAATGCTGAAATAAAATGTGTGGAAAATCAGAAATCTCAGGGATTGTATTTCAAAGAAGTTCCACTATACTGATTCCTTAGAAAGGTTTTTAGTAATGCATTTTTGAATGTTAAGAATTTTAAAAAGAATAGATACATGTATATGTATAACTGAATCACTTTGCTGTACACATGAAACTAACACAACGTTATTACTCAACTGTACTCCAATATAAAATAAAAAACTTTTTAAAAAGAAAGAAATCAAGGTCTCCTCGCCACTTTTTTTTTTAGTTTTTTTTTTTTTTTTAGTTTTTTAACATCTTTATTGGAGTATAATTGCTTTACAATGGTGTGTTAGTTTCTGCTGTATAACAAAGTGAATCAGCTATACATATACGTATTTCCCCATATCGCCTCCCTTTTGCATCTCCCTCCCACCCTCCCTATCCCACCCCTCTAGTTGGACACAAAGCACCGAGCTGATCTCCCTGTGCTATTCGCCTGCTTCCCACTAGCTATTTTACATTTGGTAGTGTATAGATGTCCATGCCACTCTCTCACTTCGTCCCAGCTTACCCTTCCCCTTCCCTGTGTCCTCAAGTCCATTCTCTTCTCGCCACTTTTAACATCATTCTTCAAATACCCGCTAAACCAAAGCCATTTGTACTGATAAATTAAGTGCCATATTGCAATTCCTAGGTAGGCTTAAAAAAGGCTTCTCTCTATCCCTTTCCAAACATATGATTAACAAAGAGTTAATTATTCTCAGGGAGTAGCTTATTTCTTCCAATTCACCAGTTAGGATGAGAGCTATTTGTAACAATCATGAAAGAGGAAACAGTGCATAGGCCAAGAGGAAATTTGGAAAGGAAATGTGATTGGAGAAATTATTTTGAAAGGTGAAATGAAGGAGGAAAGAGACAAAGGAAAAGAAAAATTAGAAATTGGAAATGAAGTCATTCCAGTCCCACTCTAATAACCTCTGCTCCTTGGAGCTGAGGAAGCAGGACTTGACAGAGGATTCCATAGACAGACAAATGGGATGCTTAAAAGATCCTTCGAGCCAGGCAGGGGTCATGGGACTCAGCTTTCACCCAGACACAGTCACGTCTGGGGCCCTTTGCTTTTCACTTTCCTCATCCGGAAAATAGGAATAGTAAAATCTCCATACAGGGTAATGGTGAGATGAAGTGAGAGCATGCATATGAATGCACCAAGTCTAGCTCAGTTAATATCACTTTCCTTCTGTTTCCTTCCCAGCCTTATCCAGACTCACAGTCACAGAAGAAATTCAGGCAATAATTCCTCCTCTACACAGAAAGAAACTAACACCAGTGACTCGAATATTTGAGCTTGCACTAGAAATCCAAAAATCTCTTTTTATTGCATCCCCTGCAATTGTTGTCCTTTTTCATGTGAATGATTCTACTTCCCAACTTCATTAAACTCACTGTTGTAGATAATTTCCTCTTGATTATTGTGACCCCTGAAAATTGTCAGGGTTGTAATTTTAATTATTTAGTTATGCTGTCCCTTGCATAATATAATAAAATAGGCTGAACTTATATTGAGCCATATAAGTATGTGTACTTATGTACGTGTTAGTGTATATATACGTATAGACTATATGTGTGTGTGTATATATATATTATATATGTGTTATATATATATGTTCTCTTCTAACAGAATATATATATTCTATCAGAATATACATTACATCTATATATATGAAAATATATATTTTATACCCTTCCTGCCAACTTTTTTCCTTGTCAAAAACCTCTAATCTTGGGGACAAGAGACTTGGAGCCCACGTCACTGAGGAGCTCGCTGCTCCAGTGATTCTAATTGTGTGGGGTAGTGGAGTGCAGCATGCATCACAGCTGCGGAGTATTTGGGCTGATTTCCCCAACTCAGATCCCAGAGAGAGTTTCCTGATGACAAAATCCAGCACACAAGGATTAGATACATAAGGCAAGACTCTTAAGGGGTTCAGCGGATGGTGTGGGGTTATCCAGGGTGGTCAGAGTCTTTACACCTTAGGCCTGAGAAATAATAAAGGAATCTAGGGGTGCTTCTCATGAAGGAGAGAGAACTGAAGGAGATATAGGCATTAAATTCAAATACTCAACAGACAGTTGGGAAGAGGGACTACCTTTATCCTGCTTGTTAAGAAAAGCAACACAAGCTCCTGTGTGCAGGAAATATGATAAGGTAAAATAAGATTTGCATTTTCAAAAGAGGGAAGGATTTTCTAACAAACAGACCTATCTGAAAATTAAATGGTTGTGAGTTTTCTATTCTGAAAGTATGCAAGGTGGAGTGGGGCTGAAAGAATACGTATTTGGGATGCACAATTCTCAACATTTCTCTGAAGCACAAAGAGAGTCAGAGAAGCTTTCCGCTGTTAATTCATGCCTCAGCTCTGAGCAGAACAGCTGAGATAGAGTAGAAAGAACACATGCTTAGAGCCCCACAGATCTGTGGTTGAACCCCAGCACTGCCACTGTGATCTTTCTTAGCCACTGTGATCTTCTTTCCATCCCTTGAACACACCAGGCTCATACCAGCCACAGAGCTTTTGCATCGATCAGCTACTCCTTCTGTCTGGTACACCCTTTTTTCCACCAAATTATTCAAGTCTCCACTCAACATCACCTCTTTACGGAGGTTTTCCCTCCTACTCTGGTTACAGCACTCACTCACCCTTTTCGTTATTTCAATACTCTATTTAGTATTTATCACTATGATTTTATTCTTTCTTTCTTTGTTTAAATATTTTTTATCTTCCCTACTTAATATAAGCTCCACGATAGCAGGACTTTGTCTTAGTCACCACTTTGTTTTCAGTGCTTAGAGCAGTGCTGGCTCAAATAAGGCCCCTGAATTGTTTTAAACAAAATAATGACCCTGGCAATGGTACAAATAATGTTTAGTTAGATAATTCACTCCCTAGTTATATCTAAAATGTTGTATTCCTAGTGTGCTTGATCTAAGTAAGTAACTCCAACCCTTTCTCTCCTACTCAAGAAAGCATCATGATGAAATGTATTTCTCTAGCAACGCACTGGTACCCTGCCTCCTTCTGTGGTCACAGTCAATTGGGCTATGAGTGAGTAGCTGGCCCAAGACTGACCAATTAAAGAACTTCTCAGGAACTGTTGAAACTAGAATACAGAGAAGAGATGTAGATTTTCTATGATGGCAGGAGATATGGCATATGAAGCTCAGAATGTGTTGGCATCCCATTGCCCACCCTGCTGGAAGGGAATGAATCCGGCCCTCAGAGAGAAATAGAGACAAGAGTGAGCAGCTCAAATCACAAGTCCTTTAGACCCTGAGGCCAAGTCATCTTGTCTAGCCTGTGGTTATGTGAGATTTCCCCAGTATTCTCCCCATAAATGTCCCCTTTTGACTAAATCAGTTCAAGTAGGTTTTGGCATTCATCATAAAGGGCGTACTGACCACTATAGAAATCAACGGAGTGAGAGTGATATGGAAATAACTTGACATATGGACATGCAGGATGTATTCTAACATCTTCATTGACTTACTTAATAAATGGAAAAATAGTACTTACATATAAAAACAAGAAATGACAAAGCAGTTGAAAATAGCCACGTCTGTCCCATGTGATTTTCTTTTCCCATACATTATATTCCAAATGGCAAGTGAACCATGTGGCCCCTGATACAGAGATGGGGGCCCCATTCAAAACAAGACCCACCGGTACACAGGCCTTTGACAAGACCAGGACATATGGGGAGGAGATTTCTGGCAGCTGAAGGGGCAAACTGACGTTTTCCAGAAGAGCGAATGACAGGACAGAGGCCACAGGCTAAAGTTGCAGTTTCCTTAGGGTCTCTAGCTGAGCCGCATCCAAGAGTGTGTTGTGCATCCAACTAGCTCTTGAGGAAACCCTGACGTGGGGGGCACATCCTGAACTAATGTGGGCCAGAGTGTCTGAGACGGAATGCATGGCGACATCCCACCCTATCACCAGGGGTGCCGCCCCACACGCAGAGGTTAAGAAAGCCACCCAGCCCTTCCCCCAGCAGGGGACTGCAGAGACAGGATTGCATTTGGGGGAGCAACTTCATGTAATGACTTAGTAAGAGAAGAAACTGAACTGAGAAGCCAGATGCCCACTCCTGGATGACGTCATTAGGTGGCCCCTAACTCGACCTTGCAATGCTTGAGAGGACAGCTGCACTTGGCGGAGACAGTCATAGGAAGGTGAAAGGGCCCAAATGTCTAGTAAAGCCAGCTGTTTCCACCCTGAAAATAAAAGTAACAAAAATTTAAATGATACAAAGTTCAGCGTTTAACAAATGCACCTGAAGCCATTTGCACTCTTAGATCGTGTGGGGTCATTGTGGTGATGGTGTTCTTGGCTTAGTGTTCCTTATATCATGCAAACAATATATTTGAGGTAGCATGATGTGTTTGGAAGTGAACTGGACTTGGGTGTTTGAAAATCTGGATTTAAGCTCTGCCCCTTACCCTTCAGATGAATTTATAGAAGTCACCCAATCTCTGAACATCGTGGAAAAACTGTGGTAAGAATATATGTCTTTCACCGTCCAGTGCCAGAGAGACTGCGGATAGAAGAACGTGCTTCTAGTAATGAATGAAGCAAAATTCTGGAATGTGAGTGTCAATATAGGATCCTGGGATTACAGATGGCAACATGAACCTTAGTACAGAGGAAGGACAATTACAGGAAAGAGAAGACTATTGAAGATTCAGGAAAGTAGGAAGTGGTAGTAATAACGTTAGTAGCCAAGGTGCAGTAAGATGTCTTGGCATGGATAGGAAGGAAGTGATAAGAGCTTGAACTAAATAACTTGTACATACTCTGGAAGGAAGAAGGTTAAAATAGTAGGTAATGTAGACAGGACAAGATGGGGACTTGAACATGCAAAAAAGGAAGGGAGAGGAGGAGGAAGGAAGAGAGGGAGAAATGTTAACTGTCTACACTGTCCAAAGATTTCATGCTTTCCCTTGACTCACATGCTCTCCCATAACTTTTTCTGGCTCAGTCCTGCTTATTCCAAAAGACTTAACTTCAAGTGTCTGCTCCATGTCTTGGGACACCATTGCTGACTCCTCTGGGCTTTCTTATGGCGTAGCATTTAATTGTGTTGAAATGAAACTAATACCCCATTTGCCTTTCTCCATTGACCCTGGGCTTCTTAAGGGTATGTATCACGTGTGTTCCATCCTGAATCCCCCATGTCTAGGGCAGAGCCTAGCACGTAGTAGGAGCTTAATAAGTATATTTGAGTGAATGAAGAGCCTCATTTAATTCTCACAACAACCCTGAGCTAGAGAGTCAAGTGGGGCTAGGAAAAAAAATGCCAACAAGAACTGAGACTCAGATGCAAAAATTTGCAGGTGACAAATGGGAATATTTCACACTCACTATGGACTGGCAACTTGTCCTCTTATTATAAGGTATCAGTTCAAAAATTCTCTAATTCAAGTTAGCTATACCTGTACAAGATTGACTAAGAGTTACTTGGAATTCTTGTTGAAAATGCAGATCCTGGAGGCCTCCTCAAATCTAGTCTGATTCTCCACAAACCTTCATCTAATCTCATCACATCTGTCCATCTGCTCCAGAAAGGTTGGTCATCCTCAGTAGTTTCTCTTCCTCTTCATCCTTATTCAATCCATCACCAATTCCTGCCACTGTATCCTCCTAAATATCTCTTGCATCCACCAACTCTTCTCTATCCCCACTGTTACTGTCCTTACATGAGCACGTGGACCACTGCCAGGGCCTCCTGACTTGTTGATCTGCTGCTACACTTGTTCCTCTTCCTATTGCAGCAGATTGCAGACTGAGTGATCTCTAGATAAAATATGACCAAACATTTACTATCCAGATGAAATCTATTGGGAGGCCTCCCATCACTCTTGAGAACCAAGACCAAAACTATAATCTAGTCTCAAAGTCCCTCATTGGTCCTATCCCTGCCGACCTCTCCAGCTTCCTCTCTCTGTGTTCCAGCTTCCCAGGTCTGTCTCCAGTTCTTCAAATGTCACCTGCTTCTTCTGGCCGACTAGCCTCTGCCCAAGCTGTTCCCTCTGCCTGAATGTTTTCTGCATTCCAGCCTCTATTCACCAAGTTGACTTCTACTCATTTGGGTGAATTCAGTTCAGATCAAATCAGATCCTGCCATTGACCATTGACATACTCCTATCACCTTGAAACTTTTTATCACAATTTATAGTATATATATGTGTGTGTGTATATATGTATATATATTAAAAATTACATATTTATTTGTGTAATGACTTGGTTGGTGGCTGTCTGCAGCCCCTTCCCCCATATACACAAGATAATAAGCTACATGAATGTGGGGCATATGTTAGCTTTACTCAGTATTCTATCCTCAATGCCTAGCCCAGCATCCTGACAAATAATGGGTGTTCAGTCAGTACTTAAATGTTGAATGGATACATGAATAATGTAGTAAGGTCAAGGCTGGGCCCAGGAATCTCTACTATTATAAATCTAAGTGATTCGGTACAGGCTTGGGGAAAATTATCTAAAATTTGTCTCAAGCTGAGAACCCATGATTCTAAGGAAATGTGTTATTCCTCAGCATTTCATGTGTGTGCATTTATGGGTATATCTGTAGAAAATGTCTTAAAGCTTTCTAGAGCCCTTGGCAGTGCCTTTAGCACTTTGTGCAAAAGAGGCATTCTGTGTATGCCACCAGAGTGGTCAGCAGCTTTGGCCCCATTGTACTCACACTGTTTCTAAGTACCCCTCATTCTAGTTCAGTTCAACAGTTACTTGCTGAGCACTTTCTCTAAGCCATCTTCTGCCTGGTCTAAGTCCTGCCTTCAAGGAGAACTTGAGAGACACACATGAAACCAAGTACGTACAATACACCGTAAGATGCATAGTCATGGACAAGTACCTGTGGTATCATCGTAGTCCAGTGGAAGGAATGGGCAAGTGTTGAATATGGCTTGAAGGAGGAAATGACACTTGAATCAGATTTGGAAGGATGAATAAGAGTTAGACTTTCAAAGAAGCTGGGAGGACATATAAAGAGGTGATAATTGCATTTTGCAAATGCAAAAGTCAGGAGCCTGGGAACAATCTAATGTGTTTGGAGAACTACCAGTAATTATATGGCAGAAGCAGTAAATATGACCAAGGGAGAAGCAGGTAAGGTTGGAGAAGCTTGAGGGATCATGAGGCATCTTACCTTCCTCCCCCTCCCGCCACCTGAAATGCAGACTCACCTTTTACATTTCTATTAGTCCCAACCCCTTTTCCATACCCTTTGATTAGTCCTTAATCCTCAAACCCAACATCACAATACCTGCCCAGCATATTTCACAGGCAGGCCACCTAACATCCCTGTGGGAGCCCATCTTGCTGAGATTATCACCAGCAGATTTACTTCCAGGGTGATTGTTGCAAGAATTTGTCTAACAGAATGAATGATCAACCCTGAGTAAAGAGATTATGAAAAACTTAATAGCACTGTAGGAACGTGGCTGTTAATGAAATGCAGTTGGCTGCTCCCACCATTTGGCACCAACCGACCTGACTCTGTCAACATCACAATACGATATTTGTTCCCAATTATGTTACAGCAACAACTGAAATATAATATGGTATTAATCATATTTATTATAAGTATCAATTTGAGAAATTTCTGACATGCCAGAAGATGAATAGGTTTATTATGAAAAGCAATTCTGCTTGGTGCACGCTGACTGCTGCTGTGTAATAAATAGCCTCTGTAGGGATTTATTTTTAAGAAATAAAGCAAAAAACAGCACTAAAAACAAAAATGAAGCATCGAGACCCTTCAAATGCCTGCTATTTCTAAGGGCTAAGCACAACCAGCATACCCTGTGCCTTTAGGACTCTAATAGGTGAAAATAAGCCAATAGAACATTCCAGGGCCTCAGAAGAGAGAGTAAGGAAAGTGTCATGTTTGGAGCCCAAAGGAAAAGGGACACTGGAGGCAAAGGACACTTTCTGAAAATGCAGTTCCTTTCAATATGCTCCTCCTCTTACAACACTCTTCTGACATGCACTGCTTTAGGGACTGTGGTTATACTATTGGCTCTGCCCAGAAAACTCTGACCCAAACTATATTACAGTTTCATTCCTTCACTTCTTTCATGCGCTTTTTCAAATATCACCTTATCAGAAAGGTCTTTCTGACAACCCCATGTTTTGTAAAAAGCCCCCTTTAACCCTAAATTACTCTATTTCTAATAACGCCATTGATATTTGCTTCTTCCCCCATTAGGCTGTAAACCAAATGTGAGCTGAGTGGTTGTTTTGTTCACGGCTTTGCACATACGTGCTGGGCACATAGCAATCAAAAATATCCATCAGATAAATGAATGAACGAGCACATGAATACATGAAACCAGTCAGTAATGTTTTTATGACCTCAATTTTTACGTCTTTAAAAAAATTCCTCATTTCCTGCTTGTTCTTAATTCCTTATATTCCAGCTTCAATTTAGTTCCTCCTCATTAGAGCTTTTCTAATAGCTTCCAACCTGTTGTTCTTTTTGAGCCCCTTCTATTTATTCTCACTTATTGCCACCCAAGTAACTTTAAGAAAAAATTGCATTATCTCCTTGCTTCACTGAAGTGGTTACAGTCTTTCATGAGTCTCTTATTACGTGAAGGCTGAAGCTCAGAATCCTCGGCATGGCATGTAATGGCTTAGCTTTAAAATCCACGGCGTGGCTTCCCGATCTGGCTCTTGCCTGTCTCCCCAGCTTTATCTCCTGCCTCTTCCCCATGCACATGTATAGTCCAGTAGATGTGTCTCCTAAGTGGGTGTCCTCTCATGTGTGCCACTTTTTACTTCCATTTATATCGGAGAAATTCCTTCTGTGGTCCCTTTTACATGTTTCTTCCTTCATACTTTTTTTTGCTGTTTAGCTGCAACCAACTCCTTAATTCTGTCAAGTGACCAGAAAGAGAGAAAAATCATGGAGCTCACAGAAAGATGTTAAGGAACCCAGTGTATAGAATTTACTGTACAAGGACGGTATCTGTCAAATCAGGCAAACAACAAGGAGATCTATTTCCAAAGAGATCCAATGGAGAAATAATAAAGATGTATATATTGGGGACTTTCAAGTAAATTATGATCAAAAGTCCCCTTCAGTCTCAGGGATAGTATCACAAGTAGATGAAAATATTTGCTGGCAGTAAAGGAGTTTTGTACTTAGTCTAGTCTTGGTATAGCACTAAATTTTCTTTGAGTAAGGACTTTGGGGTAGAAGATACATTTGAATGTCTTCTGAGTCTCAGGCAGGGGTTGGATGCCAGAAATGACATTTTTGAAAGATAGATAGATATTAGTCATAGATAGTGGAGCTGGCCTCACAAAAAAGGTAATAATAACCCTGTTTACCTACAAGATTCAAATCAAGTGTCACTTCTGAGAAGATTGCTGTCCATGACAAAGCTGCCAAATTCTTCCCCTGAGTCCCCACTGACTCTTGTATTTTATTGAAGTCTTTGTCCCAGTATAAGACATTTTGATCATACGTGTTTCTGAAGCTAGAGCAGAGGTTTTCGTGTTTCATTCATCTTGTATTCCTAGTATCTACATGTCATCAGGCCCAATAGATGTAGGTGAGGTTTGAAGAATAAGAAAGCTCATCAAGTGTAACACTGAGTGACTCATAGAAATATGGTATTCCCACACTGCATTGTCAGTAGAACGGGCTTTGACCATAGAAATGAATAACTTAGGGAGAAGTGATGAGGCCCTTGGGATGGTGAGAAGATAACGTCATCTGAGTACCTGCAGCAAAGTCAAGCACTAGTGGCAGTGATGTTGACCCGTAAAACAGAGACTACCATTATAGTGCTTAGCAGAATCCCTAGCATGTAGCAGGCAATCAACCAGTCAATGGCTCAATCAGTCAGTCAGAAATTGGTACAAACATTGAAATCAAGATGCCTTAAAGTCTCTAAGGAGACCCTGCTAGCCATTCACCTTTTCCCTGTAAGGTGAGTTTTTTTTTGAAGACTGCTATTAGAAATACACAACCAAAATATATTTTGACTTTACCTTAGTTATATTCTTCATGGCCCCAGCTTGTTCTTTCGTAGGCTGGTGTAATTAGGGACGGACAGTTTCTAGTAACACGGTTCATCTCTGATTTTTCTTTTTTTTTTTTTAATGGCAATAGTTGTTCCAATTCTTAATTCCAATTTTCAGAAGGTCTGCAGTAAATCATAGGTCTACATCATTTCTTCCTTTGAACTACTTCATTGCGTAGAATTTATTTTGCATAGAATTATTTAAGATCACTTTTTAATTATAGTTTTTGTCTTATGGGACTTTTACAACCTTATTTTCTGCTGATACAAATGGCTTTTGATCCTTAGGGATCAAAAGGGATATATTTCCCTTCAAATATTTTTAAATCACTAAAGAGAATCGATTTTTAGTAATAATGAGGGAAAAACATTTTCCTCCTAGAATTTAAGAAAAGTGGGGCCTGATAACCAGATGCTGGAAACCTACTGATTTTTTTTTTTTGATTCTAGTATCCAGATATTTGCCATAAAAATAAAGTACCCTGGAAGAAATGCTGAAAATAAAAACAAAAGTGACAACTAAATGTAATATGTTGTCAACAATATTGCACAAGTGTCCACACATGTCATCTCTGTCCATTTTATTCCTGAGATGAGTCTGAAGTCAACCAATGTGGGATTTAAAATGTAGCTTAAGATATGGGTGTGGTCACTATAATTAGGGGAAAGGAACATTAAGTAACCCTGGAATCATGGTTGAGGAGTTAGTAGCATAGGGTAGAGAAAGCTCCAGTTAGCAAGGACTATTGTCCTTCAACCTTCATTAATAAATAGGAAGTGGCAATTTCACAGCAAATTCCACAGCTCTTCAGGTTCTGACCAAAAGTCAATTCAGTGTGGGGGATTCCTGTAGAAAAGAGTGAAATAAGGAACAAAATGTAGGGTCTTTGTTAATATAAGAGAAATGTGAGGGTTTTGTTATAAGCAAAATTTTGCAAGAAGACAAAACTGTATTCAACTTTTTGGAGCAAGATTGGGGGAGCTACAGGAAATTGGAGTTTGGAACTTTCTGTTTCATTATAAGCAACCCACTTGCTTTTAACTCACTTCTCAAAAAAAATCAAATGAATGGTGTTTTAGGCCCAAAAGAGGAAAATTTTAGTTGGAATCAATGGTACTGAGTACAAATTATGCTCAGAGGAAAGTAAGTAGGAAGCTTTTGGGGGAGACAGTCTATTTAAAGAAAAGCTGGATAATGGAGTATGTTTGTAAACGCATTTGGGTCCAACACTGATGCCATCCTCATGGTTGGTCTCAAATATTTACTCTCAGTTCCTTTAATGTCTTGGTTCTTACCTGCTATGGTTGCAGAAAGTATAAATGTACCTTTAATACAGATTAACAGTACCTTCCACAGCCCCACAACCAGAAAGGGAAGAGGAAAGATAGGCAGCAGGCACAAGAGCTACTGACAGTGATCTCATGCACATACCAATAACTAACCAGCCTGTACTCAACTCATTCCCAGTTCTGCATTTGAAGATGGGAATGCATGTGGCTGAATATCAACATGAACCCCTGGGAAAGATCTGTCTGGTGTAATCTAAGGAGCATTATATCCAGGTTCCCTTCTCAGCTGTGCTGCAAGTTTAAGTCAATACCATCTCTGGGCTTCAATGTCATAATCTAAAATGAGAAGAAAAAACAAAAGCAGGGGATTTAGACTAGATTGGAATTCGACTAGATTGGAATTCAACGAAATTGGCTGCTAGCCAACTCCAGTCCATCACTTGTTTTTGTAAATAAAGTTTTATTGAAACACAGCCACATCCATTCATTTACATATTATCTATGGCTACTTTTGTCCTACAGTAGCAGAGCTGAGTAGTTGCAGCATGGTCTAATATTAGACCTAAAATATTTGCTTCTGGTCCTTCACAGAAAAAGTTTGCTGAGCTAGTGCCAGAGAAATCTGTGGTCTAAACTGATCCTCTAAAAGATTGGCATCAGAGTTTCCACTTGTGATTACACATTGTGAAATGCATTCTTCCTAATCTAGAACACAGCACATGAGTCAGTAGGCAAAGCGATCTATGTCAATTCTCAAATTCAAAATTCATTCACCTGAAGCTATAGCAGTTTTTCATGCTTATTATCATGGCTGGGTTTGGAATAAAGGGTGTCGGGGAAGGAAAATTCCCTGAGCGTTTTAAGTCTATTTCACTTTCATTATGAGACTACTGAGGCTTTTCTTGAGCAAGAGAAAGAGTGTGAAATAGAATAAGGCATCCAAATCAATAGATTAAATTTATTGAAAGGATGAGTAATTGGAGTAATGTTACAGAATATAAAGCAGATTATTTAGATAGCACACAAGTCTCCAGTTTGATCAGGTCAATTTGCAGGCCATCAGAAAAGTACACAGAGAAATAGTGGGTTTGATCCAAGAGCCTTCTGCATTAGAATGTAATAATTTGCTCTCTTTAGCTATTTAATCTCTTCTTCATGTTCAGAGGAAGAAAGAAAGCAGTCATGAGAGAGGAAAGTAATGAGATCATACTATAATTGCTTAGACAGATAACAATAACAGAAGCCTTTTCACACCTGCTAATATTGTATTTACTGCTCTTTCCCTGTACAGACATAAGATGATGGATGGAGGGGTCGATCAGGAAAATCCTAGAATGGGTCTAGGAAAATGGTGCCAAATACATCTGGGTATCAGAACCTCCAATGAAGCTGGGACCCCAGACCTACTGAATCCTGGTCTGTGGGTTTAGGCAGGAGCCCAATCAATTAGATCTTTAACTGAATGCTTATGGGATTTGCTGTGCAGCCAGGCTTGGGAACTATCTATGCAGTCCAAGCCCTTCATTTTCCAGTGACTTTCTGAAGGCCAGAGCCCCCTCCACTCCGCCCCTTCCCCCAGCTCATCTCTCTCAAAACAAAACACCAAGACCCCTCAGTGGCCTGGCAGGGATCATTTGTGATGTGACCTACTCTGGCCAGACATGTGGGCCGCTATGCTCTTTTTCAAACATGTGGAGCACACTTCTGCCTCGGGGACCTGGCACCCTTTGTCTCCACTTCCTGGAATGCTCCTTCCCAATACCCACATCAATCGCTTCCTCACTTCATCCAAGGCTCCCTTCAGAAGTCACCTTAACAGAGAAGCCTGCTTTGACTTTTTTTTTTTTTAACATCTTTATTGGAGTATAATTGCTTTACAATGGTGCGTTAGTTTCTGCTGTATAACAAAGTGAATCAGCTATACATATACATATGTTCCCATATCTCTTCCCTCTTGCGTCTCCCTCCCTCCCACCCTCCCTATCCCACCCCTCTAGGTGGTCACAAAACACAGAGCTGATCTCCCTGTGCTATGCGGCTGCTTCCCACTAGCTATCTATTTTACGTTTGGTAGTGTATATATGTCCATGCCACTCTCTCACTTCGTCCCAGCTTACCCTTCCCCCTCCCCATATCCTCAAGTCCATTCTCTAGTAAGTCTGTGTCTTTATTCCTGTCTTGCCCCTAGGTTCTTCAGGACCTTTTTTTTTTTTTTTTTTTTTTTAGATTCCATATATATGTGTTAACACACGGTATTTGTTTTTCTCTTTCTGACTTACTTCACTCGGTATGACAGACTCTAGGTCCATCCACCTCACTACAAATAACTCCATTTCGTTTCTTTTTATGGCTGAGTCATATTCCATTGTGTATATGTGCCACATCTTCTTTATCCATTCCTCTGTCGATGGACACTTCGGTTACTTCCATGTCCTGGCAATTGTAAACAGAGCTGCAATGAACGTTTTGGTACATGACTCTTTTTGAATTATGGTTTTCTCAGGGTATATGCCCAGTAGTGGGATTGCTGGGTCGTATGGTAGCTCTATTTTTAGTTTTCTTAAGGAACCTCCATACTGTTCTCCATAGTGGCTGTACCAATTTACATTCCCACCCGCAGTGCCAGAGGGTTCCCTTTTCTCCACACCCTCTCCAGCATTTGTTGTTTTATCTTCCTCTTGACACTTACTGTTACCTGATACTTACACATTTATATGTTTATCCGTTGTTTGTTTCCTGCTCAATTCGATTGCGGGCCCTGTGCCAGAAGAGGAGAGTTTTCTTTGTTCACTGCTGTATCCCCAGCATCTCTATTTGGCACATCACAGACTCTCAGTAAATATATGTAAATGAAGGAATGAATGCTTTACTGTGCCCTGGACTGCCCATCCAGTGTAATAATGAAAAGTGGAATAATGTAAAGAGCCTTGAAATCAAACAGATGTTGTTTGAATTCTTCATGCATGACTTTGAATGAGGTTCTGATTCTTGCTGAGCTTCGGTTGTGTAAAGTTGGGCACTGACGCTGGAGGATGGCTGTGAAAATTACATAAATGAAGCAGGCCTAATAACAGCCCCCTAGAGAAGTGAGGCTAAGGTTTAGGTTATCCGCACTGGGAATTCTAAGGGGCTAAGAGGTTGACCGGATTCCCCAATTGAGCTGCAGAAGAGCCAGAAGGGTGCTTTAGTTTCTTAATGCTGCAGGAGTGGGAGGTTGTGTAACTCTTAGTTGTTGCCCTTTTGAACCACATTTCATCAAGATATTGTGAAACAGGGAGCAAAAGGGAGGCTTCTCTGGCCAACATGTATGAGGCCTTGTGCTAAGTAGGATGTGCCGAGAGGAGAGAGCGATCCCTGGCAGCCTTGCAGAGTCCGCTCCCGTGACTTTGCTCTCGTGGGGCTGGCTGGGAATGAGCAAGTCAGCCCTGTGGAACTACTGGGCCAAGTCACCAAGCCATGCTGGGGAACAGCAAGGTCTTTTGTCCATTGTCTCCCAAGGTGAGATGTAAGGTTTGTAGTTTCCAAAAGAGAGAAAGGAAGAAAGAAGAGTATTAACAATCATGTTGAAAACGTATGTTCTAGGTAATTAGCTAGTCACTTTCACAATCGAGCCACAACTTTTTTTATTAATCTATAAGTAGGATTATTAGCCTCATTTTCCATGTGAGGAAACAAGACTTGGCAAGGTATAGTTATTTACAGTATTATGTAGTTGTTCAGCACATGAGCACACAACACCTTGCCCTAAGACTTGATTCTCCTCTTTAGTAATTCTGTAACCTTAGGAGACACGTCTGACCTGGTATATTTGTGTTCTATTTTGTAAGGCATAATAAGAATAATAATACCTACTCACGGAACTGTTAATTGAGATAAAATAAGCTGTTGAGGGCAAAGCGCTCATCCCATTGCCTTGCCCATAGTATGTGCTAAGTAAATGCTTGCCAGTATTGTTAATATTAGCCTAAGTAACCCAACCAGAGGCAGAGCTAAGATTCTGCCTCCTGTTGATCTGACTCTAAGCTGTTTCTTTTCTATAACAATTGCCCAAGGAATTCACATTCTAAAAGAGCTTGAATTTTTCTCTAGTCCATTCCAAACATAAGATTCATTAATTCCAGTGGGAGAGTTGGACATCCTATACTGAGAGTTCTCAAGGAAAAGAAGTCGGGAACCTTCCCTGGAGTCACATCCTCTCATGGCACCTCCCTTCTCTTCAGGATGCAGTGGACCTCTGGGCTCCATGGACTTTACCCTCCCATACAACTGGTTCCCCTCACAATTAGTTCCTGGCACTGTCATCAAAGTGAGCTCTCTCAAAGGACGAGGAACAGGATGGAAAACAAACCTTGTATTGTAAACTTGCAGTGTGATCAGGGCAGGCACAGCAAAGGAGGAAGGTTGTATTGTGGAAGTGGGAGTCAACAATAAAAGACAGCTCTGCCAGCCTCTCGCAGGTGATTTGTGGGAATGTGCATATGTCCTCTTATGCCCAAAACATTCCCATGACAGAGCAACACTTAAGGATCAGAGCCTCTAAAGATTTTGCCTAAACTTAGAATCATTGTTCTCTCCTGTTCCAAGTCATAGCAGGGAAGCGGACTATCTCCTTATATTCAAAAAGTATCAGGTTTATCCCATAAAATCCTTAGGGCAGCTGTGGTTTGCCCTCATCTCCGGACAGTGTGGATAAGGAGAAAGAGCCAAAAGACACAGCATCTCTCTTCCAATGAAAACTCAACTTCAAAGAGTAAAGTGACCACTGTTAAGGAGGTGAAGTCACAGCCTCAGCAAACCTTTGAAGCTGGAGGAGAAGATGTAAATTAAGTGCAGACCAGCAGGGTACAAAAATAAAATCCTTGAAGGAAAAGCAAACTCCTCTGCAATGGGTGTGAAAGTAAAGAAAGCCGGCCAAGGCAAGGAGGAGATACACAGGATTGCATGATGTAATCACACTGTGAAAAGGCCAATTAGATGAGAAATATAAGGAAAATACATGGAAGTTGGAAATTGTCTATTTTTTCTGAGAATTTGTAAGAATCAAAGTGGAAGCAAAGTCAATTTTCTCAATAGTCGATTCATTATAAACCCTCCTGGGGGGTAGGAAACATAATTTTATTTGCTGTTTCTGCAGTAGTGTTATTCTGGTATATGACAGAGCCATGGCACTCTAATCTTGTGTAGGGCTACATGCCAAGTGTCATTCATAAGTTTTATAGCTTTTTTTAATGTCTTCTACTAGTTAGTAATTCATTTGTGTATTCACTTATGTATTCATTCAATAAACTGATTTTGTGCCTGCTGTGTAGCAGACGCTATGCTAGATGCTGAGTAAACAAACATAAACATGACACATTTATATACTTAAAGGCTCACAGCCCCATATAAAGACACACTTAAGTCGTCAATTAAAGGTCAGTGTAGTTAGTTTCTGACAGAAAGAAGCAAATGGTTTCAAAGAATGACAGGGTGCAGTGGATCGAAGAGTATCCACCTCAAATTCATGGCCACCTGGGACCCCATTATGTGACCTTATTTGAAAAGAGGGTCTTTTCTGATGTAATTATTTGAGCTTCAATGAGTTCATACTGAGTTACGGTGGACACTAAACTCAATGGCCACTTTTTTTATAAGGAGAGGAGCGCACACGCAGAGAAGACACACACAGAGAAGAAAGCCATGTGACCATGGAGTGGGAGATTGGAATGATGCAGCTACAAGCCAAGGCATGCTAATAACTGCTAGAGCCACCAGAAACTAGGAAGAAGCAAGGAAGGAATTTTCCCTAGAGCCTTCAGAGGGAGCATGGCTCTAAGGACACCTTAATTTCAGATGTCTAACCTCCAAAATTTGAGAGAATAAATCCATTGCTTTAAACCACCCAGTTTATAGTAATTTGTTATGCAGTTCTAAGAAATGAATATATAGGAGAAGGGCATTAAAGCCATAGTGGTGAGAATTAAAGGCAATAGGCTTTTTAATTTATTTTTATTTTTGGCTGTGTTGGGTCTTCGTTTCTGTGCGAGGGCTTTCTCTAGTTGTGGCAAGCGGGGGCCACTCTTCATCGCGGTGCGCAGGCCTCTCAGTATCGCGGCCTCTCTTGTTGCGGAGCACAGGCTCCAGTCGCGCAGGCTCAGTAGTTGTGGCTCACGGGCCTAGTTGCTCCATGGCATGTGGGATCCTCCCAGACCAGGGCTCGAACCCATGTCCCCTGCATTGGCAGGCAGATTCTCAACCACTGCGCCACCAGGGAAGCCCGCAATAGGCTTTTTTTTGCTGACATTACGTAGGTTTTTTTAAAATAATTTTTATTGGATTATAGTTGATTTACAATGTTGTGTTAGTTTCAGGTGTTCAGATTCACAGCAAAGTGAATCAGTTATACATATATCCATGCTTTTTTAGATTCTTTTCCCATATAGGTCATTACAGAGTATGGAGTAGAGTTTCTTGTGCTATACAGTAGGTCCTTATTTGTTATCTATTTTATATATAGTAGTGTGTATATCTCAATTCCAGTCTCCCAATTTATCTCCCCCCATTCCCCTCTGGTAACCATAAGTTTGTTTTCTACATCTGTGACTCTATTTCTGTTTTGTAAATAAGTTCATTTGTTCCTTTTTTTGTTCGTTTTAGATTCCACATATCAGTGATATCATATGATATTTTTCTTTCTCTGTCTGACTAACTTCACTCAGTATGACAATCTCTAGGTCCATCCATGTTGCTTCAAACGGCGTTATTTCATTCTTTTTTATGACATCATGTAGTTTTTAACATGGCTTTTGCTTTGTGGAACTACCTCCTTTGTTCTCAATCAAGTAGCCTTGCTCCACTCATCAAAGAGTAGGCTCATAGCCAAACTGGAGTTTGGACCTTTATGCTGGTGGCAGCTCCTAGAAGAAACTGTCAGTTTTTGCTTCCTTGATTCCAGGAGCTGTTCTGGTTCTTACGCTTCCTGAAAGTCAGTTCTTTGGATTTTCCCTCTTCATTTGCTTTAGTTAACCAAAAGTGGTAATGGTTGCTTGCAACCAAGAACTCCAACTGATACAGGGCCCGTGATGAATTTTCTGGTTATTCTTTACAGAGAACATGATAATCTTCTCTGTTTCATTTCATCTTTTATTATTTCTTTGTTCTGCTGCTAAAAAGATTATGCTGTATTTTTGGCTACTTCTAGCCATGATGGAAGAAGAGTCTATGGTATGTGTTTCGTAAACATGCTCTACTCCCGGCTAAAATAGAACCTCGATTCATGCCAGTCTTTCCCTTAGGAATCTCCTCTCCTTTCACCAACTTCACGTATCAAAAATATCCATTTTTTAAGACCCAAGATATTACTGGAAGAATAAATAGAAGAAATAACACAGTCATTGGTGTTTAACTAAACTGGGCTTTAGCTGAGGCACCATCAGTGTATGTGGCCTACATTTGGACCAATCACTGAAACTGCCTAAGTCACGGGTTTCCCATATTCACGGGTTTCGTCATATTTATGCCTGGATCGTTGTTGGAGCCAAGGAGGCATCATAAGTAAAGCACTCAGCCCAGTGCCTGGCATGTAGAGATGCTAAATATTTTTGTTTTTCTCCCTTACTTCTTTCTTCCAATCCTGGCTCTTCAAAAGTCATGCTACCTTCTCAGAGACTTTCCTTTTTCTCTTCTCCTGGACCTGTAGTTACAGACAGTTGAGAATGATAAATGGATGTGTGATGACAATAGGTATCTCTTCAGCCCTCCTCCTCTCTCTTTAGCTTTCTGAGTCCTCCTGACTGGATGACATGCCACTAAGCCACTAAGGAACCCCAACCTCACACATACAAGAAAAGGGGTCATTTTTACATAATATGTTGTTTATCAATTCAATCCATTCTCAAAGCATGTTTTGCCTTTTGAGTTTAAATGTTCCTGATTCTTCCTCCAAGGTATATAAATGTGTTTAATGGGAAAAAACAAAAATACCTTGAATGATTATGTGTGTATCCATTTCTTTCCAAACATGCACAAGCATTTTACTTGGACCTTCAAGAAATTCTGAGATACATTTTCATTTGGGTGACTTCAGGATTCATTTTGATAGCAGCTCAAACATTCTTCCAACAGAATGGTCAGCTATCCAGACATGCTTAATCTTGTAAACCGATTGATTCTGTTACCCCTCCAAAGGGACACACTATTGATGTACAGCTCTGCTAATTGCATATGAGAAAAACTGACTTCTCATGGACACAGCTTGATGCTCCATTAGACACCTTCATTTCCTCACCAGTGTAACAGAGTTATCAACAATTCCCTGGGTCAGGCTATTAAAACAGTTTCTTGGGTAGTTTTTTTGAGTATTTCTTCTCAGATAAGGAATTTACCTCATCGCTATCATTTGTAAATTTCTAGAAATAAGTCATCATTAACATCAGTGTACTGGTTCACTGACTGGGTTAGAAGCTTCTTCTTGTTCTTCTTTCATCAAGGCTCCCGTCACACCCTCTATTACCTCTTGGGTAGCAATTGTCACATTGTACCATGACAAGGATGACCATATAAAATTTTATCATTCAAACTGGGACAGTTTTGAAAGTGAAAGGGAATATGGTTAATAATTAAGGCAGGGCAATGGGAATAAACTGATACTGTCCTGAGAAAAAATAGGTCACTAATTTTAACCATCAGTTCACTTGTCTGTATCGTCCTCTAGACATTAAGCTCCCCAACATATTTAGCTTATTCTCTGCTGTAGCGCCAGCATCTCACATAGTACCTGACACAGGAAAGACATTCTACTTCAATCATGGTCCTGTATCATGGCAAGCGCATAAAGTCATCTCCCCCAATCTACAATCCTTTAGGAGTAATAACTAATTTATAGTATATGTTAGTATTACATAGTGCAGCAACCACTCTTTTTGCCTGGTTAACTACTTGTCCTTCAAGATATCTGAATGCAAGTGCATTCGGGGGCATTCATGTTCTTATAGCATCCTGTCTTTATATCTTTGTGTTGACCACACTCTATCCTAATTGCTGGTTTATAGTTGGTGTTGACCCTTGAGCCTCTGGGCTCTCTTTTGTGTCTACAGCAGCATTTAGCACAGAGCCTGTCACAGAGTAAGAGAACAATGCATGCTAGTTGAAAGAATCGATGGATGGATTCATGAGTGAACAAATGAAATATTCAGATTGAAAATGAGAAAATCCCACCTACTAACTTGCCATTTGGTTTGCTTAATATTAATTATTTAGATTCTTGGTAATATACAGAGAGTTAGCATCATGGACCCACAGAGTAATACAAACTCAGAGGCAATCCCACACATTAGTTAGGAAGAATAGTATTCTAGTATATAATAAAAGACTAGATCTGACACTATAGTCACCAATGATGTGATGTACTTAAAGGTGATGTAGAGCTAATGTTCATGTAAAAATCATCCTATGATATGTGTTACTGGTTAACATTTTTATTCAATCTCATGGGAGAACAAAGAGAGTGATTAAGAGCCTAGAAAATAGAATTCATGAGAAAAGGTTAGAGGAACTGGAATTATTTAGCCCAGAGAAAAAAATATATGTAGCCATTCAGTGAAATCTCATTATCCAATATCAATTTACTCAAACGAGGGCATAATTTAAACTGACAGCTATGTTTCCAACGAACAAATGACCTACTGTTCTTTAAAAAAGAAAAAATGATAACCAGAAACCATTTAATTCAAATATCACTTTTTTTCTTTTTGACCTCTTCTATTTTAGATTATCTAGGATTTATTTTATATGAAAACTTCTGGGCCGCATTCTGCATGGTAGTGAAGGTAGCAGTTTATCAAATATAATCAAAGGAGATCATCCCCTACCCATTTCTAGCCCTTAATTTTTCTGTTCTCTAAAATGAGGGTGTTGGTTCATTTATCAATAAACATTTATTGAGGACCTATTGCATGCCAGGTTCTGTGCTAAGCACTAAGAATAGAGAAGTTATAAAAGATAATTTTCATTATTATGAGCTATTTTCATCTCAGCCCCTCCCCTACTAAGCTTAAAAGTGCCTGAGGGCTTCCCTGGTGGTCCAGTGATTAAGACTCCGCGCTTCCACTGCAGAGGACACAGGTTCGATCCCTGGTTGGGGAACTAAGATTCCACATGCCGCACGGCCAAAAAAATAAATAAATAAAGTGCCTGGGAATCCATTAGAAAGTCGTACCCCTAGGTTAAGACATCTCCAAAGTGCAATATTTCCGTTTTGGGAGAAGGGAGACAGCAAATTAAGATATTATCTGATTTCTTTTCACCCAGTTACTTTTCAGATGGGCACCTGTCCAAAAGAAAATAAGATACAGAACAAAAGAGTACTGAAAAACAAAAAAGGATGGATATCTTAAGAACTGAAAACCAAAAAAATGTTAGAGTTAGGAAGTACCTAAGAGTTAGCTGAGAAATATGAAGTTGACAGAGGTCAAGTTGCATACTCATGGTAACACAGTAAGTTAGTAGCAAATTGGAAGCTGTAATTCTAATCCCCTCGTTATCTTGACTTCTGTCTAGAATTCTTCCCCTCATCTGTGTTAGTTAGTAATTGCATTCAGTTACTAATAGTAACTATTAGTGTATGGCTGCTAATATGCCATTATAGTGCAAAACCCAATATAATGTCATAAACACATAAAGATTTATCCACTCACATAAAATCTAGAGATAGGCAGTCAGTCCATAGCTGCTATCAGGGACCCAGACTCCTCCTGTCACTCTTTACTACCCTTTTTGGTGTGAAGCTACAACCTTCAGTCACAAGAAGGCTGCTGGAGCTCCAGCTCTCACACAGTCTTCAATTAGGCACATTTCTGTCTGGTATCTATTTGGGTTTTATTACTAAGTGGAAGAAAACAAATATTAAGTAGGAACTTTGTAGTTTATACCACATCGTTGTTCAGAGACAATTTTCCATGGGTTTTTTGTATTTCTGCACATCTTACAAGTAGAAGCTCTGCTTCCCTTTGTTCTAGACTGTTTTTTCCTGAATGTTTGTATAGCAAACAGCTGTGGAAGCTAGAAATAGAAGGCAGAAGGCAGGTTCATTTACTGTCCAATATAATAGAGTTAAATATTGGGGCAAAGGTTAGGCAATGCTTGCTGCCCATTATAAAAGATCCAAGTTCCCTAAACTCAGTATTCCTCCCCTGTAATGCTTCTTACTGTGTATGTAGACATCACATGGCCCTAATTGTGTCACCCACCCTATGGGAATTGAGGCTCAAGAACTTGGCTTAAGAAAATGATGTTACTCTGGTTACTGTTATTGCTATAAATAATCAACTGTCCTCTTTCTCTGACCCAGGAGTCGCCTCTCTTCAGCCAGCTGCCATGAAACTGTGGCAGGCTAACTTGTTAGCTTGCAAGTAGAGTAAAATCTTAGACTGTTCTTGACACTTACCCATATCTTGCTTTGCATGATACAATATCTAAGGGGTCTAACTCCTGGTCATGTAGAATAGAGTAGGTGACCAATACGTACCTGAATAAATAAATAAATGACTAAGTGAAAACCCTCAAAGGATATTTTAATGCCTCAGGGCACTTGGTATGACGCCCTGGCTACACCCCTTATGAGCCTCACCACCTTCAGCAAAGTCACTTACCCTGTCTAACCTCAGCTTCTTAAACCAGTAGGCTGCATTTACTGCTTTCACTTGCTCAAGCTTTGTTTACTCCCTAACCTACTACTGCCATTTGGCTTTGGGCCTCATCACTTCACAAAACTTCTCTTCCATGGTCTCTGGTGACCTACTACCTGCCACAGCCAGCTGACCCTTTTTCACTCCGTGTCTTATTCCCTGTTGCTCTGTTGACATTTAACTCTTTAAAATTCTTTTGTCCCTTGCCTCAGTGAACTCCTTCTGTCTGGTTTCCCTTAATCATCCAGTAAACGATTTCTCTCTCTTCTTCCTTTCTTCACCCTTAAATGTTGGCATGCCATGAGTTTCCATCCTCTACCTAGCTCTCTTCTCACTCTATAGAAAAAGTCTACGCTTTTTTATTTTCTTACAAAAAACACATCTATTTACCATTTGTGTGCTAATAACTTTCAAATCTCTACCTCTAGTCCAAACTGCTCTCCTAAACTCCAAACCTATATTTTAAATCCCTCATTCACTATCTCTACCTGGATGTCCAAATGGAATTTCAAATGAAAACACATTCAAAGACAAACTTATTTATTTTCATCCCTTCTGGAAACCTGTTGGACCTGGAATTCCTTTCTTGCTGAATGGTATCACCATCCATATTTTTTCATGTCAGAAACCTTAACAACCCTGGTCAACATTCCCTTTGGGTTCTCATAAATCTCTCATAAATAGCTCTTAGAACCCTTGTCTTCCTTTTCCACTGCATCTACATTAATTTAGTCCCTCATTATCTCTAAATTTTACGCTACCCTCAAACTGTGTCTCTAAAATCAATTGGATCACAGTTTCCAACAAGCCACCAGAATGAACCTAAAGAACAAAAGTCTCATAATACTGCTGCCCTGATTAAAATCCTTTGTTGGCTTTTCTGGGTCAGAACAGGAGAAAGTCTAAACTCTTCAGCATGATATCCAAGCCCTCTCTAAATCTGTCTCTGGCCTGCCTCTTCAGCTTTACGTCCTATTTCTCTCCATCTTATAGGCTCTGCCCCAGTCATAATGGACTACTCACTGTTTCCAGCTTGTCCCCTGGTAAGTCAGACCTCTGCACCTCCAGACTGACTGATTCTTCACATGTTATTCAACATGACCTCCAAATCCAGCCCAGGGAATCTTATCTTCTGAAAACCAGCTCAACTTGCTCTAGCCCTGGGAAGTGTACCTAGAACTATCAAACCCTCATTCTTAGAAATGGTTTATTACTCCCTGCTTTGTGCTTCTCTCTACCTTGAAGAACCTTTTTTAATAACATTTATCATATCACACTCTACTTACTTGTTTACATTCCTGAATTTACAATACAACATATTTTATTTATCTTTATATGTACAACATGGAGTACAGATCCAGGTTCACAGAAGAGATTCAATAAAAGTACTTTAAATAGTTTAAAGAAAACTTTAAATAGTTGAAAGAAAGTTGGAGAGTTGGGGTAGTACTAGTGAAAAGGCAGTTACTGAAGTCAAATGAAAGGAAGAAAGGACACAATTTACCTTCTTCATAGTTTGCCCCAAATAAACCCTAGGATGTTCTTGGGCAATTTTCACCCTCCTGGGCCCCCAAATAAGAAATCAAATCCACCAAGAAGTAACGAGTTGGGAATTGCACATGCGAGTACAGCATCCACCTCCCAGTCAGTCCAGAGATAAGTCAGTGGGGAAAAGGGCAGCTAGAAAGCAATGGACTGTCTTGAACAACACACATGAAGAACATATTGTGAACATTGGGAAACTTCCTAGTTCAGAAACACAGTCTGGCTTAGACGAGGCTGTATGTGAAGAGTAGGAGAAAGGGCATTACCAGGATAAAGAGTCAGAAGGCTTGAGTGAAGTGTCACTCCAAAACTTGTTACTCCTGCGTCCTTGAGCAGCTTCCTTCACCTCTCTAAGTCTCAGTTTCCCCATATGTAAAATAGGAATAAAAAGTATACCTACTGCATGGATTTGTTAAGAAGATCAAAAAAGAAAATGTGCATGGAATGCTTTCAAAGTGTCCAGAACAGGGGTACGTGCTAAATAAATGTTAACCATTGTTTATACTAAAAGCAGTGATATACTCTAGTTCTGCTGGTGATTTCCAGGCCCTCTCTCGTTAGGAAATCAATGGGATCCTTAGTCAGGTTTAACTAAGGGAAGTGTTTCAATCTTCCTATTCTTTCTTTATGCACATCCTGTAAAGCCCACTGATGTCTTTTATGCCACCCAACATTTTCATCTCATATTGTCTACACTCATATGGTTGCTTTCTTTATTAGCAGTTTTATACTAACTGTAATAAACTCTGAGTCCTTCTGTGATCATTTTCTCAGTTTGAACTTTAGGCACAGCCTTCGTCTATTGTATTACAAATACTCACCTCCCTACTTGATATTTCCACTTGTGTGTTCCACAGACAGCTTAAATTTCACAAGTTTAAATTTGAACTCAATTTCTTCTTCCCAATGCAGATTCCCCTCCTATGTCTTACAGTAGTGGATAAAAACTTCTTACCATTGACAGCACAGACTCCAAAGCCAGACTGTTTGAGTTTAACTCCTGGCTCCAATGGTAACTTGCTGTGTGACCTGGGGTAAACTATTAATCCCTCTGTGCCACATTTTTCTTATCTGATATTTATATTACTTAACTTTAACTCATAGGGTTTTATAAGGATTATATAAATGACCATGCATAAATGCTTATAACAGTCCCTGGTACATGGCAATTATTATATATACAAGTAGCAACTCACCAAGCAAACTAACCTGGAAACCATCCTTGTACTCCCACACACAAGCGATCACTTGCTCAGTAATAAATTTCTCAACTATATCCACATCAATTACCTTTCATTACCTTTGTTTATACCCCATCATCATTCATCTGAACTAGTACAACAGGCTCTTAAATGGTCCACTCATTTGTTAATCTACCAGGCAACAAATATATATTTACTCCTTTGGAGCTGACATTGTGCTAGAGAGTGGGAAGTGATAATGGATTGCCGCTGTCTTCACGTCAGAGTTCGAACTTCCAGCATGCCATGATCTGGCCCTATTCACCACTCCATCCTGTTTACTCCCCACTCCCTGTTTGAACCTTAAGTGCAAGCTTTTAACTCTGCTTTTTGCAGAAGGTGCCATGTGCCTTCTTTCCCCTGGGCCCTTGCACCTGCCGTTTCCTCTGACCCCTCCAACTCCATGCTACCCATACCCTTTCCCATAGCTAATTCCTACGGGCTGTTTAGTTTTTAGCAGAAAGTTTTTCCTGATCCCCAGATCTATATTCCTATAGCACATAGAACTATCATGAGACAAAATTAAGTGACATTGTAATTTCTGGTTTATTCATCTGCTCCAAACACTATAGGGTGTATTTGTTGAAGAAACTCTAGCTGATTTAACAAATAAACTCCAAAACTTCAGTGGCTTATATTTTCATACGCAGTCAAAGTGTATTTTTTGCCCATGTTAGCAGTTGGATGCAGGTGTTAATCGCCAGCAGTTAGTTTTCCACAGGTGATTCAGGTCATCATGGTACCCAAGTCCTCTAGGAGACTGTGTTCATCCAGGAAAGGAGGAAAGAGAAAGTGTAGAAGGCACATCTCCTCCTTAGGCTGCTTGCCCTGGAAGTGCAGTACATCCCCTCTGTTCATTCTATTAGCAGGAACTCACTTTAAGGCCTCACGTGACTTTGAAGGAGGCTGAGAAAAGTAATCTCTGTCCGGACAGCCTCTTTCCAATAACAGCTCTCGTCTCTGGAAGGGGAAGCATGTATCTCTGATGGACAGCTGGTCATCTCTACTACAGTTGATAAATTCCATGAAGCCAGGGACTGTGCCTCACTTATTGTTTGTTTTCTCTGTCTAACATAGTGCATAGCACAGAGGAGATTCTCAGTAAATATGTGAAATAAAATGATGCTTTACCCCTCTGGCTCTGCTTGCCCTATTCCTAATCACACAGATACAGGGAGATTGTCTAGGTCTCAAATTTTATAATGAAACTTTTTAAACCTAGAAACCTCACCTCTCAAGTCCTGGGGCATCTCAGTTTCCCTCTGTCTCTCTGCTCTAAGCACTTGTGGATCACCTCAGGTTATAGCTAAAGAGGGTGCATCATGTTCCCTTCCAATCGGTGGTAGGAGGGTGCTTGTCCACTGGGCAAAATATTGGATTTGCTATTTCCTGAGATTCACCTTCAAAGATCTTTCCCACAGACTGCAGGTTTCTGAGGTGGAGGGAAGGAATAACTAACTGATTAATTCTTTCACTGCCAATTCAAGGAGGACTTCATTTGAACTTGGAGGTACCTCAGAGGGACCCCAAAAATCCTCTGGTCTGTGGATGGCAAATCATATCATATATGATACCAACCCCTTAGTATCTATGGCAAGCATCACTAATCATACATACTTTTCCACCAAGCCTGTCTGTGGCTTCAAAATGATTTTCGACACAGAGACTCAGACTTTTGATTCACAACTTATTGGAGTTGGCATTGAGGTGACTCATGAAGTAAAGAGAGATGTAGTAACTTTATAAAAATCACACAGAAGTTGGCAACAGAGCTAAAACCAAAATTGAGGGAATCAGTAAGTGGTTCCAAAGCAAAAGGAACCCCTCTGGAAGGCTTGATGTAGGTTGGGCAAGTGATGTGGTCCTGTGCCCTAAAGACAAGTGGTGTGTCTCACAGTTTGGCTGAGGGCATGCTCTGGCATTTAGGAAGGTCTTGAATTTGGGGGTTACAACATACTCATTTCTCAGTGGCACCAAATTGCCATAAAATGCAGTTAAGATCCTGGGCCCTAGAAACAGGCAGGTAGATATTTCAGTCTATTCAGACACTGAGTGGCTGGGCGCACTTGGGCAGGTTGTTATGCTGCTTAATAAAGTCTCAGTTGCTTCCTTTGCAGAATAGAGAATAGTGTTTTTGAGGTGAGATTAATGACCCCTGTGAAGCTTTGAACACAATATACAGTGGGTATCGTAGGTATTGTCCACACGTTGGCAGGGAAAAAAGTGTTTTAGCAGCTTAAGAGTAAGATGAAAAGAGTACCTCCACGTTCTCCAGCAACCCAGTTCTAATTCTGGCTTTTCTGCTCTCAAATGTTTTGATTTGGGGTGAATCACTTTGCTCTCTGGTTCTCAGTTTTCTGAGTGGGAAGATTGGAAAAAGATCTTAAAGTCTTCTTTCATCTCTAAACTCTTACGATTCTATGTTCTCTCACTATATGAGTCCTCAGAATTTTGTTTCCTGAGCTATTTTCCTCAGTTGAGAAAAAATTAGGAGGAGGACCACTAACCAGTTTTATTTTGGGTGTAATGGCTAGTCACCCTTGCACATGGCATTTGAGATGAATCTCCATGAGCAAAGTCTGCTCCAAGTATGACTTCAGCCTGCTAGCCCCACAAAGCCATTGGCTGCTGCCAGCAGGAATGGAGGATAATTCCAGGCTTAAGGCAACTGTTTCATTATAATTCATGGACATGGGGGGGGGAGGGGCATGTCCCTAGGGCATATCCTTGTGCCCACCCCAAAGAGGTTATCCTAGGTAAAGGCTCTCTAAGGAGAAATATTGATAGAAATGTATGGCAGAACTGTAGCTTCCAACTTCCAGGCAAAGAGCCACCACAAGCCAAGTGAAAAAGCAGAAAAAAGCTTCTGGGTGTTTTTTGGAAGGTAAGTACCTTGGTCATTTCTTTTTGGACCATAAATCACTTTATGCCAAGCCTGGTTGCTGGGTGCTGGACATACAGAGATGGCAAAGATGCAAAACTATGGTCCCCTTTTTTAAGGAGATGACAGTTTACTAGGGCAGGTATACCAGTAACTAAGGCAACCTTATTACTGTAATACATAATATCATGGGCATTTGCCTACAGATTAAAATTATGATTTTAGCAAGAGAAGTTGTCATCTACTTCAGATTATAGATGGAAATGATAAATTATCCAGAATCACTAAGCAGAGCTTCCCTTAGAAGAGCATAATTCAATTAGTCTCGCCAATGATGACTTCCCCTTATAGGAGGATACAAGGGAAGAAGGCGTGACTGTATTGGAAGAAAAGAGAGCCAAGACTTGGGAGAAAGAGCATCACCAGAAAGACAAGAAGTGGATTGTTTCTGAGTTGATAATGTGGAAGTTTCTAGAAATTGTCCTCACTTAGGTGCCCTGAGACTAGTCTGTGCTGCTAGCTGTATGTGAAAACCAAAAGATCTAATTGCTAGAGCTATATTCCTTTTGGCTGTAGCCTAGTAGATGTTTTCCTACTAAACTGTAGCTCCTTGGAATTTTCTGGAGCTACTTTTTTTTTTTTTTTAATTCCTGGACCTACCTATAGAATAGATTGAAAGGCAAGGAAAGCTCCTTACCTCTTCTTAAGTCAGTTAATCTACGCTAGGGTAACAATAAACACTAATATAGCAGCGACTTAACGCAAGTTTCTCACCCGTATCCCAGTCCGGTGAGAGTTGGGTTGCTCACCTTCATCCTGAAACCCTGCTCCTGGAACTCATTTTACATTGCCTTGGAAAGGAAAAGAGAGCGGGAGGGTCAGGTTTTTATTTATTTATTTTTTTAAAGTCTTTATTGAATTTGTTACAATATTGCTTCTGTTTTATGTTTTAGTTTTTTGGCTGCAAGGCATGTGGGATCTTAGCTCCCCGACCAGGGATCGAACCCACATCCCCTGCACTGGGAGGCAAAGTCTTAACCACTGGACTGCCAGGGAACTCCCTAGGGCCAGGTTTTTAAAGACCATGCCTAGAGTGCCTTACATCATTTCCATGCACATTGCTTTGTCCAAAAGTCAGTCATATGACCCCAACCTACTTGCAGTGGAGATTGGGAAATGTCTTGCTACTTTCTCAAGGAGAGAAAACAGTGTGGGGAACACATAGCATTTGTTCCTGCCATACTCCCATGTTTACCCCAAGCATTTCTCCAATCCTTTGTTACATGGTCCCAAGCCCTTTGTATTTTCTGCAGATGAGACTTGAATACCTGTGTGTTTCTGATCTGACTTGAAACAATCAAGCAGCAACACAGTTTCCCTGAGTATTGTTCTACAACAGTCCCAATCCCCACTGCCTTATGCCACTAAAGAAAGAGGAAAATGGAAAGTCTTTGATTCCAAAGGCCTTGTACAATTCAGCTGGAGCTCTTTTGCAGGACACCAAGTTACTATAACATCTGTGGCCATCATTGGAGCCATGGAATTCCCTGCAGCTGGGGTTTGGACGCAACCTGCCCAGGCCAGCTTCTGTCAATCCACCAGCATCCCTATGCCATAGAAAGTACACCGAAGTGAGACCAAGCCAAGTGGACCACCTCCCATCCAAAGGCACTTAGAGTCACCTGAGACCCCAAACTTTGTAGAAGATAGAACAAAAGAAACTTGGAGAGGTCTGAACTGCTGGTTCTTTAGCTATTAGATAGGTGAGGGAGAAATAGAAACTCTAAATTTGTGCATTCTTAGTATAGAAAGGAGTACATTCATTGTACCACAAACTTAGTGGTACAATGAATAGAAATAGAAACTCTAAATTTATGCATTCTTAGTATAGAAAAGGGTACATTCATTGTACCACAAACTTAGCATAGAAAGGGGTACATTCATTGTACCACAAACAGGGAAAAACTCTAGTTATAGTAATGTGATCTCATTAAATGTTAATGTAATGTAGAAAGAGAAGTTTTCATGGAGGCAAAAACATGTTAAAACTTTAAAAAAAGAGTAAGATTTTGCCAAGTTGTTCTGGGAAAGGGGGGAGGGAGAAAGCACAATTCAGGCAGAGGAGTAGCATATGGCATGGAATTATGAAAGAGTGTACTCCTTACCCCTTGGGAATAATCTGGAGGCCAAAAGCTAAATTATTCACCCCAAAAGAATCTGATGACCTTTACATTGGCTTATTGGAGCTTCAGAGTCACTCTCTGATCCATGATACTCCCTTGCAGAGCGGCTGTCAATGACCTGAAGGAAAAGACAGAGCAGAGCATATGGGAACACTGACCATAGGCTGATTTGACCTCAGAAAGGTCAGAGGGTGGTCTTGTGGTGAGTCCCTAAGACAAACCCATGCGAGAGCAGTCACAAAGAGCCAGAGGGAAAGCCACGCCTCCCTTGGTATGAAAAGGTGGACAAGAGGGTCTTCTCCATTCATAGAAGAAAGAAAAGACTCTTGGGCAGTGCTTCATAATAAACATAAAGAGAAAGACCAGGAAAACGATACCTGCCCTTCACATGGCTTTCAAAATCGGATCTTATTTACTCTTTCAAGTAACACAAAGCAAGGGTACCACATCTTTTTGAATACTCAACACTTGATGGTTTAGTCCTCACAAGAATTCTCAAAGTGAGCACCGACATTTCCATCTTATTGATAAGGAAACTGGGGCTTTGAAAGTGTGAAGGATTTGTCCATGGTCTCCCAGTTTGTCTGGGGAAGAGCCAGGATCACACCCAAGATGATCTGAGTCCAAAGCCCAAGCCATGTTCACCAAGTGGTCAGAATGAGCTACTGTACATCCTGAGAGTCTGACAAAGGCTTGGAGTGAAAATAAACGCCATTGGCTGGTTTCCTTTTGCTAAAAGGAGCATGTGGGAGAAGGGACACTTAAGGTATCAGGGAGTTAATCAAAATTTACTTTTTTCTTTCCCCTCAGGAAGGGATCATGGAGCATTCTCCAGCTTTTTCTCTAGAACATATTCTAATAACCTTTTTCTCCACTCGGCTTCAATCTTATTTTAATTTCTGGGTTCTTTTCATGCTGAGCATATTACAACATTCCAGCTCGCATGTCACCCATCTGCCTCAGCAGGGTGTCTTGAGGGCTTGAACACACACTGTGGTAGAGGAAAGGTTAGCACTAATTTCCTGTGATAAAGGAAGAATTTGCTTACCAACTATTAAACAGGAAAGTTCATTGCATTCATATGGCAGCTTACCTGTTCCTCTGTAGAATGGAACACGACTTAGTATTTTATTACCACCTAATTTCTTCTGTAAATGAATGAACACTTTCTGAATTTAATTCAACTAAACAAACATTTATTGTGAGTCCACTCTGCAACAGAATCTTCTGTATGAGGGAATACAAAAAATGAGTAAGCATAGTCTCTGCATTCAAGACTTGGCAGTTCAGTTGAGTAAAGTCAGTAAGTAAGTGAACAGCGTTCTGTGCAGTGGGGGTTAAAATAAAGATCTTTGGGTTCACTTAACAAGTCATTGAAAACCATCCATAAATACTGAATTGGCTGACTGCTAAAGTAACGAGGCTTTTTTAGGTATGGCTATTGAGTGTGATTTTTTTGTTTGGTGGCTATAAAGAAATACCTTGCACGCACGAGCTTTGATACTAGCCACAGCTCTTTCCTGAGGACAGAATGTCATACAACCACTGAAAATGATGCCAAAATTTATAGAGTACTTGTTATAAGCCAATTATGTCTACCAGTAAGTGCTCAATGAATGTTAACTATTCTTTTTTTTTAACATCTTTATTGGAGTATAATTGCTCTACAATGTTGTGTTAGTTTCTGCTGTATAACAAAGTGAATCAGCTATATGTATACATACATCCCCATATCCCCTCCTTCTTGCATCTCCCTCCCACCCTTCCTATCCTACCCCTCTCTAACTATTCTTATAGAGCTTTAATTAATCCCCAAGCAACACTAGGTGGTAGATATAGTTATCACCCCAATTTTGCAGGTGAAGAAACTGAGACTAAGAAAGTTAATTAACTTGCCCAGAATCACACGAGATTTGTGGATCCATCTGACTTCTCCTAAGCTTGTTTTAAGCTTTATTAGGGCTGACCTGGGGATTGTTTAGCACCCCCTTAAGGTGTGCCCTTTCTGACATCTGTAACAAAATCCCTGTGTATTCAACAAGGTCTCTACACTCTGGCTGCCATGAACTCAACCAATTCCCCAGCTCTATGTGAGCTTTGGCAATTTTTTAGCTTAGAGCTCCCTGATAATTCTTCTTTCCATAAAGTTGCTCTTTGCCTAGTCTCATGGAGTTTCATCATATGCAAGTAGAAATTGCTATTCATGGTGTCACAAGGGGACCTCGTGCAGATTTCTGGAGCACTTCATCTTCTCCCGTACTTTAACAAATCCCAGATGCCTCTTCTCCCCTAAATGGTCTCTTCCTCCTCAACTCAGGAGACGGCCAGGCTCTTTTAGAGCTTGCCTCTTACCCCACAGTTTATAAATTGTCCCTAGGCAAAAAGCCAGGATGATTGTAGGGCTAACCTAATTTGTTTCCCTTATTTGGGGAATCACAGTCCTACACTTCCTGTGGTCCAGTATTTGAAATTGTTGTTTTAAATATTTCATACCATTTTCTAGTGGTTTGTGATAGGGAAGTATGAAAAAGGTTACTTCTTCATGGCAGGCAGCAAATGTATTCCCATCATGTAACAATATTCATGGTGTTTTGAATGAAAAAAGTACATTTTAATGAAACATGTACAGTCTAGTCCTATTATGGAAAAATATAAATATATGTTAGGAAAAGATCCCAAAAGATATAACATGAAATGTTAATAGCGGTTTCTAGGTGGGTAAGATTGTAGCTGTTTTATTTTTTCTTCTTTTGGTCTCTGATTGGAAACCTACATTACTTAAGTAACATAAAAAGGAAGACTTTAGGGAAAAATTAAATGGTAAAATATACACTACTCAAAAGCAAAACTATATCTAAAATATGCCATCTATGCTCATTACTAGAGTTGCATTATACCAATCAGAATCAAGGATATTCTCCTAGAAAACTTAATGGCACAATTTATGCATCCAAGAATCAGTTACTGCTCTTTAATTTAATTCAATTTTTTTTCTTTTTCTCAGACTGAAAAAATTTGACGCAAAGTGTTCCTTAATTGTTCACAATAGCTTCCTAAAATTTCAGCAATGCCTCCTTCTTACAAAGAGCTTCTGCTAAAGGTTGCTTTTGACACATTTGTCCCTCTAAACCAAAAAAAAAGTTTTTAATTATATCAATCATTTGTTTAAAATTTGCTGTTTTATTTTTTTCCCTTTCACTCTGGCCTGTTCTATCCTGAGAAGAAAGGAGTTGAAATTTACTACTACTGATCAGACACTGTAGTCTCTTTCATAAACTTTGTCCTATATGATCCTCAAAACAACTCTGCAAAGTATTTTTAATTCCCATTTGATAGGTGGAAACTAAGTCTTAAGAGGCAAAAAGACCTTCCCCAAAACCAGTAAGCAATGGATCCAGGACTGAGCTTTGGACTCCAGATGTACTTTTCAATTTACTGAGAGACTATGACAGAGGAATTAGGTAGAATTTCACCTCCCCCACCACTAATCTCCACCACAGTTTTATAATTTTCTAGCTAGTTCATTCACTCACACACACAAAAATGTGGCTCTGTCCTCTTCAAACCATGTGTCTGAGTACAACACTGCATAGTACACATACCAAAATAGGGAGATGAGCTTAGTTCCTGAACAAGTCTTATATTCAGATTTGTGAAGCCATTTTTATTGTGATCATTAATCTTCCTTCTGCTTCCATAGCACTTGGTTAATTCATTTATATAATCTTTTATTGAAAAACATTTACCTAGCAAGTGTTATGGTTGAGATCCTGGTTATAGAGTAATAAGTAAGACTGGATTCCTAACTCTCAACAGAAACTAATGTGAAAACACTTGCACATAGTGTGATATGAATGATGTTAGCAGTAGGCATGGAGGGCTAGCAGTGCACAAAGAAAAGACCCCTTATTGAATCTGGAGAGGTGATCAGAGATGACTTCTTGGAGAAGATCGTGACTGAGCCAAATCTTAAAAGATAAATATGAGTTAGGCAGATAAGATAGGAAAGAGGATTCAGGTACTGGAAATATCATGAAAAAGCATTTGTAAGCATGAAAAATACAGTTTATTTGAAAACTCATAAGAACTTTAATCCGGCTGAAGAAAAGGTAAAATGGTAGAATGGTGAGAAAGAGGATGGAGAATTTGACACAAGGTAGCTCTTAGGCAAGATGGCAATAGTGGAAAGTTTAGATCTTAAACTAAAGACTGAGTTTTCATTGAAGACTTTCAGGAAACAAACAATGTAATCAGGTTTCCTCTTGGTGAAATCATTTAGGAACTCAAGTGGACAACCTATTCACAGGTACCAGGGGTTAGGACTTCAACATATCTTTTTGAGGGGCACAAGTCAACCCAAAATAGAAGGTATCAAGAGGAAAGAATTTGTAAACGGTGTAAGATTCCATTGAAAGGGCAAAGATATGTCTGTTGGATTCAGCAACAAGGAGGTCATTAGGTCTTTAGGATAATCGGTTTCAATGGTGTGTGTTACCAATGGGGCACCAAGAACTGTATGGCACAGTGCCTCCTTGATGGAGCTCAAGAAGTCAGACAAAGATTCAAAGGAAGGCAACCCTTGGAGGGTCACAGAAAGCTTCCAGGAAGAGGTGATAACTGAACTAAGTTTGAAAAGATAAGCAAACACAAGCCATTCAAAGTAGAGGAAAAAGCATTTCATCCTGGAAGAACAGGGTGGGCAAAGACACAAAGCACAGAGAAAGCATAGTTTATGAAAAGCTGTAAAGTAATTCAGCATAGATGATGAGTAGAGAATGAGGTGGGTAGAGGGCAGAAAACATGACCAATCAGGATTCAAATGCAGGACTTCAGAATTGCCTCTTCCCACCGTGTCCCTCTCCCAGCTTCTTTTTTGTCCTGGCCCAGTTTAGGAAAATGTTTTGTGGGGGTACCATTAGGTTCAGCTTTCGCTTGCTGTAAAAGCATGGACTGGCATATGCCACAAAGCAGGTCAGCCAGCGGATATGCAAGGTCAGAAAATGACTTTCTGTCAACATTCATCCCCATTCTGCGTCCCCTGCCCCCCACAGCATTAACAAGAAAATAAGAATGCCTGCCCAGCTGTCCCGCTTGATGTCACTGGGTAAATTATCTTTTATTAAGGATCTGTAATTGTTCTTCACTGAGCTGTGACCTAAATTTAGTGGTGCTGAGGAGGGAGCCCCAGCCAACAGGATTTCCCTGAGAACACGATGAAGTTCCTGTATCAATTCAATTCATTAACTAGAAAGAGAAAACAAACACTGACTGTTTTTTTCCCATTCTTCAGTGAATCATTTGTTTAGCTTGACCAGAATTTTTCTAAGATCCAGTCTGAGAGTCTGTCAGAAAAAAGGAGACAGCAGAGCTTATTCAAATTCTTCCTGAGGCATTAACTCTGAGGCAGAAACCAGATTAAATTAAATGAATCTGACTTTCCTGCTATTAAGGGCCTGGGTTTACTCACTGGGTGTTTTCACCCTGAGGGAAAGAAATGCCCTCAACCTAGATGACTTGGGGTGAAATGAAGGGGAATCAACTTGTCTTGCCATGAGAGCAGAAAAAAAAGAGGAAAAAGGAGAGAGAAAAAGAAAAAAAAGTAAAATACAAAGCTAGAAAAAGCCCCCAGTGAAATGCCTGTGCTGTAATAAAGTTCTTGAGAAGGAATGGAACTAATATAAATGCTCAATACTTAACAAAAATATCCTTTAATCATACAGCCCAGCTGAGGCTGAGAGCTAAAGTAATTTGCCTAAGGACACAGAGCTTCTAAAGAACTGAGCCAAGATTTAAAGCCATGTCTTCTGACTTCAACTCTAGTGTTCCTTCACCCCAACACTAAGTCTTGGCTTTTGACAGAGTGGACTGCTGACCAAAGATGGTCAGGAAGGTCTTGAAATCTCATAGATTGATGTTCACACAGATGAGAAGCAAAACAACCCTCACCTTGAACATCCTCCTTCATCTTGGAACAGTCCCCCAAAAGAATCACTCCTTTTGGCTACTTCTGTTGTTCTGGCTGGAGCCACCTGATAACTACAAAAGCATATAGAATAGAGAGGAAAGTCTACAACATACCCTCAATAAGTTTAGTCTTTAGTCAGAAGGCTATGAGATATACACATCCTGATGTTAATTTACATTGGCATCATATCGTCACTGATATTATCTCAGTTGAGTTTCACAGCAAATTTATGATGCAGATTGAGGAGATGACATTATCCTCATTTTACAAATGAATTAAATAGAGCTTCAAGGGTTGAGTCACTAGTCCAAGTTCACAAAGATGGTGAATGGCAGAACCTAGTATAAAACCCAGTGCACTTGGCTTCTAGTCTAGTGTTTCAGCCAGTGTACTGTAATGATTGTCAAGGTTGCTTTAAGATTACATAAGTCCTATGTCAAAATACAACTCAAGTTGGGGCTTTGGAGACAGAAGACGGATCTACTTGGGAAGAGGTATCACAGGATCTTGGAAAAAGAGCTTCCATGTATGAGTCAGATCTGGGGTCTCATCCTATATTAGTCAGGTTGGGCTGCTATAACAAAATACCATAAACTAGGTGGCTTAAACAACCGAAGTGTGTTTATCACAGTTCTAGAGGTTGGGAAGTCCAAGATCAAGGAGCCAGCTCCAAGATCAATTCAGTTCCTGGTAAGAATTCTCCTGATTTTCAGATGTCCACCTTCTTGCTGTGTCCTCACATAGCAGAAAGAGATCATCTCTCTCTTGATTCTTCTTAAAAGGGCACTAATCTCATTCATGAAGACTCCCCCCTCATGACCTAATCTCCCCAAAGGTTCCACCTCCAAATACCATTATGTTGGGAATAAGGCTTCAACATACGAGTTTTGGAAGGACATAAACATTCAGTCCATAGTACATTCCATCTCTGCACTTACATGGCTTAGCAACAAGTAATTTAACCTTTTTTGGTTTCAGTTTCCAACTCTGTAGAATGAAAGGTACAGTTGCAGAGAGTATAAAGTCTACATTGCCTACATTACGTGACAGTTTTCCAGAGACTCATGAGACTTTTTAGGTAAAAGTGGCTTCATGAACCCCAGCACCATCTTAGATGTTGAGAGTGCTTGTTGGCTTATTGAGAGTGTTCACGGGCATGTATCCCAACTGACCCTCACAAGAAACCTAGACAGGACAGGCATTACTTCCTTCCAATCCGCAGATGAGGGAACTACGAAGTGTTATTTTTACTCCTCATTTCTGGGGGTGGGCGGGGTATGGGGTATTATAATATTCTTTTTTCCTCCTCATTTCTTAAAGTAAAAAAAAAAAAAATTGAGCCTGGGTATGTTAAGGGGTTTCATCCAGAGTCAATATGATATAGATTAACCTTGAAGTTAGAGCAAAGTCTTCTATCTCTAGAGTAGAACCACAAACTTGGATACCCTTAGGGTTTATGCTGCCAGATGGGGAACATAAATGAATGAAGTGGGCTGCAATAAGATGGCAAATGGCTTAGCATTAGGAAGGCAATAGGGAGTGGGTGGGACCTGTAGAAAACTGGAGAAAGTATGGCTCAGTTAAAAGAGAGTAACAGCAACTCAGCTCCAGCCAATTGTTGCCGTGAAACATTAGGTCCAGAGTTTTCAGAACGTCCAGTTGTCTTCAATAGAAGCCATAGGTCTATATTTTTATGCAGAATAGTCTCAATTTGAAAATATGGGCAATTAACTCAAATGCAAAGCATTTTTGACTCAGCACTGTACATTCCAGATAAAATACATCTCTGGTCCACGTGCTCTGGAGACAGTATGCTTCCTGCTCTCACATACTGTTTCAAACCAAGTTATGGCCACTTAAGTATACATTGAGAAAACACTGTAATGCAGTGATTATAAGCATGTACTCCAGACCAAATGGTCTGGGTTCAAGGCCTAGCTCTGACATTAACTAGGTGAATGGCCTTGGGCAAATCACTTTACCTCCCCTTATACTTCTGTTCTCCCATCTGTAAAATGGGGATTTTAACTGTACTTACCTCTTTTGATGGCTGTCGATATCAAATGGCTTGATATATATAAAACACTTAAAACAGTTCCTGACACGTAATAAGAGCTATGTACACATCAGTGCTTATTAGAGTTCCCATCTCACTATGAACATCTCCTAGAAAAATATCTTTCCCCACATAGCAACACAATCATACTTAACTCTGTAGTCAATGTTAGTGTCACATTATCATACATTCCTTATGCTTAGAGTAGCCTGAGGTTCTTCTGTTTATTCTGACCCTGGGAAAGACAAAGCAGCATAAAACACATCCTTAGGGAGCTTACGATTTAACTGGGAAAGATCACCCAGTTTCCCCAAAACCTAAGCCGGGCGTCTCTATTCACAGCTGCACTGAAAAGCTTCCTTCCTGGCTTGTGTCTCCAAAAAGGGGAAACTATTGCAAGGTCTCTAAGAGGAAGGAAAGAGGACCTTTTTAATTAGCTTTCTCTTTTGAATGACGCCATCACAGACCTGATTCATTTCCATGAATTGAAGAAAAAAAAAAGCGGGGTGGGTGGTAGGCTCTCTGTGAAGGAATGAGTGAAAACTGTCAGGAGAGCACAGATCAGAGGAAAGCTGAAGTTGGAGAAAACAGCCATGTGAACTTGGCTGTCTGCCATGATCCAAGTTCAGTCCAGGAGATGACGTCAAAATCTAAATTTAAAATGGAGGTGGCAAAATGTCTGCCTCCATGGTTGGAAACTGGAAGCCAAAAGAGTGATGGAAATGTTGGTCTGATCCTCGTGTTTCAGAATGTACCAAGTGGTGTATCTGGAAGTTTTCATGAAAGGGTCCCTTGTTTGTAGACCTATTTCTCTCTGTGATATTCCACAGGGAGATTTTCTGCTTTCAGGCCATTTTGTGTCACATGTGTGTATGTGTGTGTGTGTGTGTGTGTGATAAATATATGAAATTACACAAGCCTAAGGCAGCCTATTAAATGCATACTATGGTCTCCTGAAAACTTTTACATCTTGACAAATCAAGGAAGGACCAGGTCCATAGAGTTGGGAGGCCATCCCGTTTCTCTAGTACTTTCCATGTGCCGGGTGCAGTATTAATGCATTTAATACTTTACCTATCTACCTTCAAGCCAATCCCCTGAAGTAGGTGTTATGAATTCCACATTATAGATGCAGAGGCTGATCCAGATAAGTTTACTAATTTCACATGGCCACATAGCTACTGAGTGGGATTTACGTTAGGTCTGACTTGTTTAAAAACCTGTGTTCTTTTCATTGCCCCTTTTCCCTCCAAAACAAACAAACAAAAAAAGTAAATCATCAAAAAGGGTTGTGCTATAGACTCTGTAAAATAAATTAGCAGAAACCTCAATTAGAGTTAGGATACCAGAAGGGGGATCTCTCATACCCTGTGACTATAGAGCCCAACAGGAAGAAGAAAGACTCCTCTTCTTTTTTGGCAAGGACTCAGCCAATGAAAAGCACTCCTGACTTCCTTCTCTTCTCTATAAAAGTGCTCTTCTTTTCTTACCGTGTGAAAGGACTTGCGTGTGACTTGCCATGGTTGCCAAACCCAAATTACAATTCTCTGCAGATCCCAAATAAACCCATCTTTGCTGGAGAAATACCTGGAAATCTATTTCAGGTCAACAACTCCAAATAAGGGCCTCTACTTCCCAACTAGTTTCTTACCTACAGTGTCTCTTTCCTCCAATCCATCCTCCACACTGCAGCCAAAATGTTCTCCTTCTAAAATATATTTGCTATTAAAGCTTTGACTGCCTAAAAGACCTTTCAATAGTTCCCCATTGCCCACAAGATAAATGGAAAATGTCTTAGCAAGATCCTTCTCAACCTGTTGCCAGCCTGCCTCTCTAAGCTCATCTTTTCCCTAAAACGCAGCCAGTATCAAGAACACAGGAGGCTACTGACTATTCCCCAAAACACCATTTATCTTCATGCCATTGAGTTTGTTCACTTCTGCTGGACAACTTCTACTGACTTTCCAAGACCTAATGCAAAAACTCTGTCCTCAGTAAGATTTCACTGACCTACCATTGTTCACCCAAATTCTCTAGCTGGATACCATCCTTCCCACTTCTGTGATGCCATGCACGTTCTAGACAGCTCAGTTGAGTCAGTGATCATACTATATAATGAGCAAGAATGGCTCTCTGTTAGTTGATGAACTTCATCACATCTAGACCACACTGTCCTCATCACCAGTGCCGAGCCTAGGTCTGACTCATGGTGTCAATAAAGCTATTTTGTATATTTGTAGAAAGAAGGAAGGAAGGGAGGAAGGAAGGGAGGGAGGGAGAGAGGGAGGCTCATAGATAGACTGTTCTTTTAAGTAGAAGAAACTTAAATAAGAATCACTGCTCTGAAGTAAAAAGTCTTCTCGTTTTTGATTGAGCAAATTGATTCCTGATCCAGCCTCCCTCACTGTATGGTAACTCATACGGCATTTAAATGTATATATAAGCCTCAGTTTCCCATAAACTGACCAGAGTACTTTGTTTGTCTCTGAATATTGATTAAATATTCTGCAGAGTTTTTCACTCATCAAATTTTTTAACATTTTGTTTTATCCTGGCTAACGTTAACTCAGTTCTGGCAGCAGGGAAACTAACTCAAATAGGAGCAGATTGTTTTCCTATATGTTTTTTGCTTTGTTGTCCATTTGTGTTCATGCTGTTTGTTTATGTTTAATCTCAAAGCCTGCTCCAACTCCACTTGGAATACAAACGTTTCCGTCTGGGTCAACAGGTGTCACTGTTGAGCAGTATAAATATGCCCCCCACCCCCCATCTTTTTGGTGCTGAATGTCCTAGTTGGTTACAAAGCCCACCCTCTGCTCAATCCAAATAAGTTATCTCTGTTGTCTCTGTGCCAGTAGCCATTGCAAACCTCCAAGAACACCAATATATTTTTTCTGAAAGACCTAGTTACTGAACATAACCATAGACCTGATTGTACCATAAAAGGGGGCAAATAGGAGGAAGAAACTATAATCATTTCCATTTGTAGGAGATAGCATTGTGTCATGGGAGGCATCTCAATTGATAGAGTGAGGAAGTCTGAGTTTTAAGTGCCTGCACTATCCCTAACCAGTTGCCACTAGTGTAATTGGCTCAAGCCAGAGGTGCCAGTACTTCAAGCTGGAATAAGGACAAATGTTGCAAATTATCAGAAACACCAGATAACTAGTTTAGGCCATAAATCTCTGAGAAACCCACAGAGTGATTCAGGAAGAATTTGAGAGGGGAATATACTCATAGAAAACATGGGGATGGAACAAGAGAAGCATGGAAATTGTTACCATTTTCTTACCCTTAGGCTGACATTGTCTGGGAGACATGTGGAATTGGATAGAAAGGAATGAAATGAAATAAAATGGACTAGGGAATGGAATGGAATGGAATGGAATAGAATGGAATGGAATGGAATATGAGATGGCAGGTAGTAGAAAAACATGGAATTTGAGAGAGAATGCAATAAAAAATAAAAGGAGATAAGCTAAAAAAAGAAAAAATGCTAGGATAGTTAAATATTAAAATATATTAGAAAGCAGCATGTAATTCATAACCAATTTTTCTGGGAGCATGATGGCCAACAAACTAATGGGTATTTTTGGAGAACCCACAATATGTTGAGTTGCAAATAAAGTCTATGATTTAATTCTTTAAAATAAATGAAATGATCTAAGATGGAATATGGAATGGAATGGAATGGAACATTAAATGATGTAGAATGACTAGGTGTGGAATATACTATTTGGAGAATGCAAAAAATGAAATGAGCTAGAATAGGCTAGGATATGAAACACGTTGTGTCAAAATTTCGAAATGGGATACAGAATGCAATAGAATGGGATGGAGTTTTTCATTAAATGCTTTGAGACATGTAGTGAAGTGCTGTGTTTAATTGGCATGAAAGTAATTAGCAGGCTCGGGAAATTGCCATCATAATTCTAGTCCAGATGATTAGATACTTAGGGACCTAAAAGCCTGATACCTTCATTAAATGATTCCTCAAGGGGTCACCTGCTTTGTTATTATGGCATACAACTGGCACTCTGTAGTAACAACAACCAACATTACTGGCACTCTGCTAAACCCTTGTATGTATTATTTCATTTAATTCTCACACCAGTCGTGTTTGATCTCCATTTTATAGACAGGGGAATGGAGGCACCAAAAGGTTCAGCGACTTGCCCAAGACCACGGAGCTAGAAAGTAGTGGAGTTTGAATTCAAGCATCAGACAATTTGCTGTGAGCTTCTGCATGCTGCCCTTCTACACACTGCTTCTCACCATGCAAGGGGCTTATAACCCATGACACTGCAAGTAGAAATGTTAGGATCCGTATAAACTATGGTTTAGCCACAAAATGTCACTTACAGAAAAGCTTGAAAACTTGGTAGAGGTACTATTCTGATACAAATATGATGAAACAGGGCATGGTCCCAAAGCCCACTTAGCTGTGCTACCATACGCAACACATCCAGAACCACAGTGATCCCTTCCCCCTTTAGACCAGGTCTCACTGGGGGCTCCCTCACCTCTTAACCCTTCCTAATCCGAACACTCATTGGTTCATCAGACCTTTCCAAAGGGCCTACTGCAGACAATTTAATCATTTATTTATTCATTTAACATTTGAGCACTTATTCTTTCCCCTTAGTTTTCTAAGAAAGTAGATTCAGTTACTGGAGAAAGATTCTCAAAAACAAAGAAAGAAGGCAAAGCAACTAGAGGTTTGGGTAACTAGAACCTACTAGAACCTACCCCCTATTGAGACCCTAGAACTCAATTTCAATTCCTGAAAATGTCCAGTGAGGATACTAATAGCTGCCTTTGTTGAGTATTTACTGCTTAAGAGAGGCTGTATAATCTGCTGATTGAGAGGGGCTGCCTGGATTCAAATCCTGGCACTGGCTCTGCCACTACATAGCTTTGTGCCCTTGTGGAGCTACTAAACTTCTCTGCATCTAGATTTCCTCACCTATTAAATGGGGAGAAGAGGATACTTTGAAAGATAAAATGAATTAATACACATAAAGCACTTAGAACACTGATTGTCACAAATGAAGAACTTTGCAATATCAGCTATTATAATTGGCCAGGCTTTGCATCATGTGTTCACAGGCATTATCTTTTTTTTTTAATTTTTAAATTTTATTTTGTTTATTTTTTTATATGGCAGGTTCTTATTAGTTATCCATTTTATACACATCAGTGTATACATGTCAGTCCCAATCTCCCAGTTCATCCCACCACCACCACCCCGCCACCACCACTTTGCCCCCTTGGTGTCCATACCTTTATTCTCTACATCTGTGTCTCAATTTCTGCCCTGCAAACTGGTTCATCTGTACCATTTTCCTAGGTTCCACATATATGTGTTAATATACGATACTTGTTTTTCTCTTTCTGACTTACTTCACTCTGTATGACAGTCTCTAGATCCAGCCACGTCTCTACAAATGACTCAGTTTCATTCCTTTTTATGGCTGAGTAATATTCCATTGTATATATGTACCACTTCTTCTTTAACCATTCGTCTGTCTATGGGCATTTAGGTTGCTTCCATGTCCTGGCTATTGTAAATAGTGCTGCAATGAACATTGGGGTGCATGGGTCTTTTTGAATTATGGTTTTCTCTGTGTATATGCCCAGTAGTGGGATTGCTGGGTCATATGGTAATTCTATTTTTAGTTTTTTAAGGAACCTCCATACTGTTCTCCATAGTGGCTGCATCAATTTACATTCTCACCAACAGTGCAAGAGGGTTCGCTTTTCTCCACGCCCTCTCCAGCATTTGTTGTTTGTAGATTTTCTGATGATGCCCATTCTAACTGGTGTGAGGTGATACCTCATTGTAGGTTTGATTTGCATTTCTCTAATAATTAGTGATGTTGAGCATCTTTTCATGTGCTTCTTGGCCATCTGTATGTCTTCTTTGGAGAAATGTCTATTTAGGTCTTCTGCCCATTTTTGGATTAGGTTGTTTGTTTCTTTACTATTGAGCTGCATGAGCTGTTTATATATTTTGGAGAATAATCATTTGTCTGTTGATTAATTTGCAAATATTTTCTCCCATTCTGATGGTTGTCTTTTTGTCTTGTTTATGGTTTCCTTTGCTGTGGAAAAGCTTTTAAGTTTCACTAGGTCCCATTTGTTTATTTATTTATTTATTTTTGTTTATTTTTTATACAGCAGGTTCTTATTAGTCATCAATTTTATACACATCAATGTATACATGTCAATCCCAATCACCCAATTCATCACACACCCCCCACCCCCCACTGCTTTCCCCCCTTGGTGTCCACACATCTGTTCTCTACATCTGTGTCTCAACTTCTGCCCTGAAAACCGGCTCATCTGTACCATTTTTCTAGGTTCCACATACATGTGTTAATATATGATATTTGTTTTTCTCTTTCTGACGTACTTCACTCTGTATGACAGTCTCTAGATCCATCCACGTCTCAACAAATGACTCAATTTCGTTCCTTTTTATGGCTGAGTAATATTCCATTGTATATATGTACTACATCTTCCTTATCCATTTGCCTGTTGATGGGCATTTAGCTTGCTTCCATGACCTGGCTATTGTAAATAGTGCTGCAATGAACATTTGGGTGCATGGGACTTTTTTTTTTTTTTTCATGGGACTTTTTGAATTATGGTTTTCTCTGGGTATATGCCCAGTAGTGGGATTGCTGGGTCATATGGTAGTTCTATTTTTAGTTTTTTAAGGAACCTCCATACTGTTCTCCATAGTGGCTGTATCAGTTTACATTCTCACCAACAGTGCAAGAGGGTTCCCTTTTCTCCACACCCTCTCCAGCATTTGTTGTTTGTAGATTTTCTGATGATGCCCATTCTAACTGGTGTGAGGTGATACTTCATTGTAGTTTTGACTTGCATTTCTCTAATAATTAGTGATGTTGAGCATCTTTTCATGTGCTTCTTGGCCATCTGTATGTCTTCTTTGGAGAAATGTCTGTTTAGGTCTTCTGCCCATTTTTGGATTGGGTTGTTTGTTTCTTTAATATTGAGCTGCATGTGCTGTTTATATACTTTAGAGATCAATCCTTTGTCCGTTGATTTGTTTGCAAATATTTTCTCCCATTCTGAGGGCTGTCGTTTCGTCTTGTTTATGGTTTCCTTTGCTGTGCAAAAGCTTTTAAGTTTCATTAGGTCCCATTTGTTTATTTTTGTTTTTATTTCCATTATTCTAGGAGGTGGATCAAAAAAGATCTTGCTGTGATTTATGTCAAAGAGTGTTCTTCCTATGTTTTTCTCTAAGAGTTTTATAGTGTCCAGACTTACATTTAGGTCTTGAATCCACTTTGAGTTTATTTTTGTTTATGGTGTTAAGGAGTGTTCTAATTTCATTCTTTTACATGTAGCTGTCCAGTTTTCCCAGCACCACTTATTGAAGAGACTGTCTTTTCTCCATTGTATATCCTTGCCTCCTTTGTCATAGATTAGTTGACCATAGGTGCGTGGGTTTATCTCCAGGCTTTCTATCCTGTTCCATTGATCTGTATTTCTGTTTTTGTGCCAATACCATATTGTCTTGATTACCATAGCTTTGTAGTATAGTCTGAAGTCAGGGAGTCTGATTCCTCCAGCTCTGTTTTTTTCCCTCAAGATTACTTTGGCTGTTCGGAGTCTTTTGTGTCTCCATACAGATTTTAAGATTTTTTGTTCTAGTTCCATAAAAAATGCCATTGGTAATTTGATAGGAATTGCATTGAATCTGTAGATTGCTTTGGGTAGTATAGTCATTTTCACAATATTGATTCTTCCAATCCAAGAACATGGTATATCTCTCCATCTGTTGGTATCATCTTTAATTTCTTTCATCAGTGTCTTATAGTTTTCAGCATACAGGTCTTTTGTCTCCCTAGGTAGGTTTATTCCTAGGTATTTTATTCTTTTTGTTGCAATGGTAAATGGGTGTGTTTCCTTAATTTCTCTTTCAGATTTTTCATCATTCGTATATAGGAATGCAAGAGATTTCTGTGCATTAATTTTGTATCCTGCAACTTTACCAAATTCATTGATTAGCTCTAGTAGATTTCTGGTGGCATTTTTAGGATTCTCTATATATAGTATCATGTCATCTGCAAACAGTGACAGTTTTACTTCTTCTTTTCCAATTTGTATTCCTTTTATTTCTTTTTCTTCTCTGATTGCCATGGCTAGGACTTCCAAAACTATGTTGAATAGTGGTGAGAGTGGACATCCTTGTCTTGTTCCTGATCTTAGAGGAAATGCTTTCAGTTTTTCACCATTGAGAATGATGTTTGCTGTGGGTTTGTTGTATATGGCCTTTGTTATGTTGAGGTAGGTTCCCTCTATGCCCACTTTCTGGAGAGTTTTTATCATAAATGGGTGTTGAATTTTGTCAAAAGCTTTTTCTGCATCTATTGAGATGATCATATGGGTTTTATTGTTCAATTTGTTAATATGGTGTATCACATTGGTTGATTTGCATAGATTGAAGAATCCTTGCATTCCTGGGATAAATCCCACTTGATCATGGTGTATGATCCTTTTAATGTGCTGTTGGATTCTGTTTGCTAGTATTTTGTTGAGGATTTTTGCATCTATATTCATCAGTGATATTGGTCTGTAATTTTCTTTTCTTGTAGTATCTTTGTCTGGTTTTGGTATCAGGGTGATGGTGACCTCATGAGTTTGGGAGTGTTCCTTCCTCTGCAATTTTTTGGAAGAGTTTGAGAAGAATGGGTGTTAGCTCTTCTCCAAATGTTTGATAGAATTCACCTGTGAAGCCATCTGGTCCTGGACTTTGGTTTGTTGGAAGATTTTTAATCACAGTTTCAATTTCATTACTTGTGATTGGTCTGTTGATATTTTCTGTTTCTTCCTGGTTCAGTCTTGGAAGGTTATACCTTTCTAAGAATTTGTCCATTTCTTCCAGGGTGTCCATTTTATTGGCGTAGTGTTGCTTGTAGTAGTCTCTTAGGCTGCTTTGTATTTCTGTGGTGTCTGTTGTAACTTCTCCTTTTTCATTTCTAATTTTATTGATTTGAGTCCTCTCCCTCTTCTTCTTCATGAGTCTGGCTAATGGTTTATCAATTTTGTTTATCTTCTCAAAGAACCAGCTTTTAGTTTTATTGATCTTTGCTATGGTTTTCTTTGTTTCTATTTCATTTATTTCTGCTCTGATCTTTATGATTTCTTTCCTTCTGCTAACTTTGGGTTTTGTTTGTTCTTCTTTTTCTGGTTCCTTTAGGTGTAAGGTTAGATTGTTTATTTGAGATTTTTCTTGTTCCTTGAGGTAGGCTTGTATAGCTATAAACTCCCTCTTAGAACTGCTTTTGCTGCATCCCATAGGTTTTGGATCATCGTGTTTTCATTGTCATTTGTCTCTAGGTATTTTTTGATTTCCTCTTTGATTTCTTCAGTGATCTCTTGGTTATTTAGTAACATATTGTTTAGCCTCCACATGTTTGTGTTTTTTACGTTTTTTCCCCTGTAATTCATTTCTAATCTCATAGCGTTGTGGTCAGAAAAGATACTTGATATGATTTCAATTTTCTTAAATTTAGTGAGGCTTAATTTGTGATCCAAGATGTGATCTATCCTGGAGAATGTTCCGTGTGCACTTGAGAAGAAAGTGTAATCTGCTGTTTTTGGATGGAATGTCCTATAAATATCACTTAAATCTATCTGGTCTGTTGTGTCATTTAAAGCTTCTGTTTCCTTATTTATTTTCATTTTGGATGATCTGCCAATTAGTGTAAGTGAGGTGTTAAAGTCCCCCACTATTATTGTGTTACTGTCGATTTCCTCTTTTAGAGCTGCTAACAGTTGCCTTGTGTATTGAGGTGCTCCTATGTTGGGTGCATATATATTTATAATTATTATATCTTCTTCTTGGATTGATCCCTTGATCATTATGTAGTGTCCTTCCTTGTCTCTTGTAACATTCTTTATTTCAAAGTCTATTTTATCTGATATGAGTATAGCTATTCCAGCTTTCTTTTGATTTCCATTTGTATGGAATATCTTTTTCCATCCCCTCACTTTCAGTCTGTATGTGTCCCTAGGTCTGAAGTGGGTCTCTTGTAGACAGCATATAGATGAGTCTTGTTTTTGTATCCATTCAGCTAGCCTGTGTCTTTTGGTTGGTGCATTTAATCCATTCACGTTTAAGGTAATTATCAATATGTATGTTCCTATTACCATTTTCTTAATTGCTTTGGGTTTGCTATTGTAGGTCTTTTCCTTCTCTTGTGTTTCCCACTTGCAGAAGTTCCTTTAGCATTTGTTGTAGAGCTGGTTTGGTGGTGCTGAGTTCTCTTTGCTTTTGCTTGTCTGTAAAGCTTTTGATTTCTCCATCAAATCTGAATGAGATCCTTGCCAGGTAGAGTCACCTTGGTTGTAGGTTCTTTCCTTTCATCACTTTAAGTATATCATGCCACTCCCTTCTGGCTTGTAGAGTTTCTGCTGAGAAATCAGCTGTTAACCTTATGGGAGTTCCCTTGTATGTTATTTGTCGTTTTTCCCTTGCTGCTTTTAATAATGTTTCTTTGTCTTTACTTTTTGCCAATTTGATTGCTGTGTGTCTCGGCGTGTTTCTCCTTGGGTTTATCCTGTATGGGACTCTGCGCTTCCTGGACTTGGGTGGCTATTTCCTTTCCCATGTTAGGGAAGTTTTCAGCTATAATCTCTTCAAATATTTTCTTGGGTCCTTTCTCTCTCTCTTCTCCTTCTGGGACCCCTTATAATGCGAATGTTGTTGAGTTTAATGTTGTCCCAGAGGTCTCTTAGGCTGTCTTCATTTCTTTTCATTCTTTTTTCTTTATTCTGTTCTGCAGCAGTGAATTCCACCATTCTGTCTTCCAGGTTACTTATCCGTTCTTCTGCCTCAGTTATTCTGCTATTGATCCCTTCTAGTGTAGTTTTCATTTCAGTTACGGTATTGTTCATCTCTGTTTGTTTGTTCTTTAATTCTTCTAGGTCTTTGTTAAACATTTCTTGCATCTTCTCGATCTTTGCCTCCATTCTTTTTCTGAGGTCCTGGATCATGTTCACTGTCATTATTCTGAATTCTTTTTCTGGAAGGTTGCCTATCTCCACTTCATTTAGTTGCTTTTCTGGGGTTTTATCTTGTTCCTTCATCTGGTACATAGCCCTCTGCCTTTTCATCTTGTCTATCTTCCTGTGAATGTGGCTTTTGTTCCACAGGCTGCAGGATTGTACTTCTTCTTGTTTCTGCTGTCTGCCCTCTGGTGGATGAGACTAGCTAAGAGGCTTGTGCAGGTTTCCTGATGGGAGGGACTGGTGGTGGGTAGAGCTGGCTGTTTATCTGGTGGGCAGAGCTCAGTAAAACTTTAATCTGCTTGTCTGCTGGTGGGTGGGGCTGGGTTCCCTCCCTGTTGGTTGTTTGGCTTGAGGTGACCCAACACTGGAGCCTCCCCAGGCTCTTTGGTGGGGCTAATGGCAGACTCTGGGAGGGCTCACACCAAGGAGTACTTCCCAGAACTGCTGCCTGTGTCCTTGTCCTCACGGTGAGACAGAGCCACCTCCCGCCTCTGCAGGAGACCCTCCAACACCAGCAGGTAGGTCTAGTTAAGTCTCCTATCGGGTCACTGCTCCTTCCCCTGATCCTGATGCACACCGTACTTTGTGTGTGCCCTCCAAGAGTGGAGTCTTTGTTTCCCCCAGTCCTGTCAAAGTCTTGCAATCAGATCCCACTAGGCTTCAAACTCTGATTCTCTAGGAATTCCTCCTCCCATTGCCAGAACCCCAGGTTGGGAATCCTGATGTGGGGCTCAGAACCTTCACTCCAGTGGGTGGATTTCTGTGGTACAAATGTTCTCCAGTTTGTGAATCACCCACCCAGCAGTTATGGGATTTGATTTTATTGTGATTGAGCCCCTCCTACCATCTCAGTGTGGCTTCTCCTTTGTGTTTGGATGTGAGGTATCTTTTTTTGTGAGTTCCAGTGTCTTCCTGTTGATGATTGTTCAGCAGTTAGTTGTGATTCTGGTGCTCTCGCAAGAGGGAGTGAGCGCATGTCCTTCTACTCCGCCATCTTGAACCAATCTCAGCATTATCTTTTTTAATCCTCATAACCATCCCATATGGTAGGTGCTATAATTTTTGCTATTTTCCAGATATGAACATTCACTTTTCTCGTGAAAAGCCCCTAGAATTTAGTGCCTCCAGTATGGCCCTGTGATATCAGGAAATTTAAGTAATTCACCCAAAGCCATGTAGTTAGCAAGTAGCGCAGCTGAGGTTCAAATCCAAGTCAATCCAACTCAAAAGCGAGTGCTCTTAACCATTATGCAATCCTGCCTCATTTTCAAGCTGTTAGGAGGTAACCATAGCATAGACAAGGACCCCAGCATCTGGGCAGAATAAGAAGTTTCAAGCAGTCTGGGAAGGGGGAGGGATGTGGAAAAGGGAGAGGAGTACATGGGTAGAAAGTGGTGAAGTTCATGCAGAAAAATTTTAAAACCACTGGGGCATCAAAGAGATGTATCATCTCTTCCTGGAAATAGCTCATAGCTTCCTGAGGGCCCCACCCAAAGACCACATTTAACCTCCTCCTGTATTTCATCTACACCTGCAGGTTGCCTCCTACCTTTCTCTTACCACACCCTAATTAAGTCATTTCTGTCCTACCAATGATAGCCATGCCGACACGACAACTAGGTTACTTAGGAAAACCCTAGAACTTAGTGCCTCCAGTGTGGTCCTGCAATACCAGGCTTTATCTACCATGATACTGCTCTGGTCCAAGCCACCACCTTCTCACTCCTGATCTCTGCAATCATTTCCTAACAGGTCTTCCTCTATTTACACTAGTCTTCCTCCAGTCTATTCTCTAACCTGCAGTCAACATGAACTTTCCAAAGCTTTAATATGATCATCTCTCTGCATTGTGTAATAAGTAAGTAAATGAATATCCATCTACTCCAAGAAGGTATGGCTTCACAAGACTAGTGTTGTGGACCAGTGTGCCCCGCAATGCATAGCAGAGTCTGACTCATAGAAGATGCTCAATAAACATTGTTGGTTGATGAATAAATGGAATAGGGAATAAATGAATGCATGATTAAGGTAGTTCACTGATTGTGGGATGAGGATCATAGGATGTGTGGTGAAAGGGTTCGGAAGCAGGGCATTCTGCCTGGTTAATTTTCACCAAAGAAGATCATGGGGGAAGAACAAATAAATATCCCAGTTTCAAAGACCTCAGATTAGATTCTGGGTAGAAGAGTGGGACAGAGCTGAGGGAACAATCTGGAGTTCGAAAGTAGGGCACACGTGGGGCGCTTGGTGCCTTATGCGAAGCTGTTGGAGCCTGTGAACTTTCTCCAGTCTCTAATGAGGACTGACTTTAGAAACAGGGAGGAGGGGGTGTCCAGTGGAGTGTCGGGTGGCCCCAAGCAGCTGAGGAAGCTGAGCAGTGCAGAGTCTGGGATAGGCAAGGCTTCTGGGTATATGGGAGGCATTTCCAAGTTGGCTTTGGTTTTCTCACTTGGGTAGTTAGGAGGACTATTAGTCCATGTGGAACCCCATGGCTGGCCTGAATGTGAGCCCAAGCCTGCTCCAGAGGCGCTGTGCTTTCCAAGATGTTTTATTACCATACAGGCACAACTCTAGGGCCATGTTCTGCTGACCCATCGGAAATGCAACTAGAAAGAGCCTGCTTCGCTTCAGCTATTGCCTTACCTCCGAGTCTGCAAGAAGTCCATCAATAATGATTTCAGTTAAGACACTAGATTCCAAGGGGCTGAATCTGAAAAGATGCCTTGATATAAAAAGGGAAAGTAAATGGAGGGTGGAGGGCATGCCATTTAAATTTCAGAGAACATAAACAATAAGACGCCTATACTACATGTCTGAGAGGCAGTGCGATGGGGGAGGAAAGAAACAGAGTTAAGGAATCTGGTTCAAGCCTCAGCTCTGGTACCTAAAGACTGTGGGATTTTGAGATGGTACTTAAGGTCTCTGAGCCTCGTTCACCCAAAAAACCATTGTTTCCTGTGTACCTCTTAAACTTAATTACAAGGTTAAAAACAAAACATTTACATGGTACTTTATGAAGTACTTATCACAGGTACTTGTTGATTTAATTCTCTCAATAATCCCATAAAATGGGAATTACTATTATCATCTTCATTCTACAGATGAGAAAAGTGAAGGCTTGAAAGTGTAGGAGCCTGCCTCGGGTCCCGCCCGGCCACTGGAGATGTCTGTGGTATTGTGGTGATCCAGTCACTCAAACTTCCTCCCTTCAGAGTTCTCTACTGTGGAAGCCGTGCCTCAGGGATCATGAGCTAAACAGAAAATACATCAACACTCTACACATAACCAGACATATGTCTAATCTCTCTCAATGTGGAACTCTCTAGTAAGAAATTGCAGGAAAGCCTGAGTCCTACTCCATTTCTCAAATCAAGAAAGATGCATGCACAAGGACCCATGACAAAAGACTAACAAGGGTCTGGGTTGTCCCAAGCTGCTTTGATGCTCTGAACTCTTAGTAAAGTGAATGGAGTTGCAGGACCTCTGCAGCCCTTTTCATTACGTTACATTTTGTTCCCAAATGTGTTTTTTACCATCAAACCACAGAGGATAGCTGCAAAAGAGTAGAGGAGGAGCACAAAAAAAATACATCTAGTGGGGCTTCATTCTAAAGAATAGAAAGAAGGCAGGAGAGATACTCCCACTCGGGAGCTAACCTTTCGTCAGCCACTGATGCCATTCAGTGGTGAGCCTGACAGTAAGGCCAGGACCCTGGCGAGGTGAGCAGTGTCCCCACGGGGCAACATTTAAGGAGTCACAAACCCTCAGGTTCCTGCAGCTGCAGGGTCAACACCTGAGAATGAATGCCCCCAGAAATCTTGCAGTCTACAGGCCTCACTTGCCTCTCCTTAGTCCTGGCTCTGCCACTCTGGCCCCTGAAATCAAGCCAGTTACATCAGTAAGTTAACTTATTAGCTCTCTTCTTGTGGAGGATCTAGGTGAGAAGAGAGGTGGGAATCTGTATCTCCCCACGATGCTAAGATGTGTCTTCTTGTTGTCTTTCATTTACTATTCCTCTAGACTTTCAGTCCTTCTCAAATTTTAATATTGCGTATGGGTTACCTGGGGATCTTGTTAAATCATATTCTGATTACGCAGATCTGGGATAGAGTAGGGCCTAAGATTCTGAATTTCTAACAGCCTCCCAGGGAATGTTTATTTGTGTCAATCCGCTTACTACTCTCTGAATGGCAAGGCCTAGAAGTGATGAGTCTCAAGCCCAAGTGATAACCCATACTAGTTATCTCAGTTCTACAACATCGTCAGCACAAAGCAAGAAGAACAGAACAACTGCAGGGGGTGGAAGCAGGAACTCAAAAGCCTGAAGGAGTAAAAAAAAAAAAACGTAAGCCAGTGGATATTTGCAGAAATAAGGTAAGGACGTAAGATTCAGGTGCTTGAGACAAGGTCTGATTAAAGCCATAAATGTGTGTTTGTTTCAGACTGTTTCCTTTCCAAACTGCTTCCTTCCACGTCCAACCATTCTGTCCTTAAGAAGACTCTAATTGTCTCATAGTAAGACTCAATGGCCAATTGAACCATTCAGACACTTTTGCACACCCATCACCTCTGCAGAATCCATGGCAATTTATGCACAAAAATAGAGTAAAAAAGTTAACTGCCATTTTCAAAAATGACGGTAACTTTAGGTACAAAGATATATGCTATTAAAATGCAGTAGTTTCTATTACATGTATATCTTCTTATTCAAAATTGCTTATTTTCACAAAATGCTATACTTGGCTTCCTAGAAGGAGATAATATATACATACAAGTTGTAATTTCTAAAGCCAAAGAGAGTCCTTGGACAATAGATAAGAAATGTAAATTTTTAAAAATAATCTCATATCAACAGAAAAAGGATGGCATACCTGTTGTGTAAAAGTATGTGGCACATGATAAACTGTGTCTGATAAAAAGTATCTCTTCTTCCACTTCTATCTATTTACTTCTGTGTCCCGATTTCCCAGTAAAACATCTCGTATATAGTAGGTAATTCATTTACATTTTAACATATGAATGAATTATTTTAAAAGAACAAAGAAATAGAGACACCGTGGTACCAGGTGATGGTTCCACTGTGGAGCAATATGTTAGCCAGGACTAGGGGGAAGGAAAGGCAGGGTAAAATCCCCGAGAAGCGGGGTCTGGAAGAACTGACCAGGGAAAAGTTTTCAACTTGGACATTTAGGGCAGAATTCTAGGCTTGGTGAACTAAAATTCAGCGCAGGAAGTATGAGGGGAGCCCAATTATTCTGGCTGGGAATATAGAGGGGGGTTAAGGAAGCTTTCAGTGCAGTCAGCATTCCACTGTTTAGGGTCCACACCGGGTTCACCAGGAGCCGGCCATAAGCAGGAAAACCATTCTTGACCTCAGCTGTAGTCAGGCTAAGGTTCCATGTCAACAGCCTGACCTTGTCAAGATGGCCTCAGGAACTGTTGGTTTTTTCCTTATCACTACCTATAGCTTCCTATACATTTCACTTCCTCCAGCCACTAGGACATGAGCTCCAAGAGGATAAGAACTCTTGTCTGTTTCATTTACTCTTAGATACCGAGCATCAAGAGGGGTGCCTGTAACAGAATAGGTACTCAATAAATATTTATTGCATGAATACATAATGGTTGAGAAAATGAATACAGTAACAGGTAACAAATGAATGCATGAGTGAATTGGATAGACAGAGGCTTCAATGGAGGATTGCAGTACCTAACTCTGCATCAGGAATTGACCAAAGTAGAGTGCCATGATGTGGTCCTGGCCTCAGAAGAGATTACAAACCACCCGAAGAAAGATGGCAGAAACATAGGAAGGGTTACATAAAGATACAAGGATCAAGTAACAGAGTAACAGTTTTAGAAAATGGTAAACATTTAGCATCTTAAATCAGGTTATTTAATTGGATAATGAATGCAGAAAATGAAAGAAAAGAGTGGTGTGGAGTGGCCGCTGCAGAATTTTTAGAGATGGGGTTTGATATAGCTTTTTAAAAATTTCCATGGGTCTTTGGGATCTTTTCCCACAAAGATCAAATCCACAAATATCTATTATCTGATAATGCTATCAATCTCAGTTTAAAGCTTGCGTGAAAATGCCATTTAAAAGGCTGTCTTAAAAGTTCTATGACTGAGCCAGTTTAGGCTGAACAGATTCCTGAGGTTCACAGATTCTTTAAAGGAATGGGAAATGATTTCAAGGATCAGGGGAGCTCAAGATAGAAAGAGAAATAGTATTGCTAGCAGCGCCATCTCCCTGAGTCCAGTTCTCCTTGCTTTTGGTTGTGTAGGCTTCAGAAGTTACACATAAAGTTGCTCAACTTTGCTCCATGTGGATAGCTTGGGCTAAGTGGCCCTCCCATGTTTTTCTAAATGTATAAAAGAAGATATGATTAGCTTTCACAGGCAGCAGTTAGCATGAAGTGGCTCTGTTGGTCAGAATACTCAGTCACCTTGGAAGCAGTAAAAATGTTGCATGTTCAGCTCAGATATGGGGGCATTCTAGCTCATATAAATTCACTGTTTCAGTTTGCTGTGACCCCTTACAAGTGTCCTGGCATGGGTGATATCAAATGGAGGGAGGGAGAATCATTGAGATTCCTTTCTTCAGAAGGTATCTGTATAGAGGGAGATATAAAGGCATTATCAATTCCTCTTTATGGACAACAAGATGTTTTAAAAGTAATTTCTAAGTTGCTTCTTAGTAAAGCCATTAAGTCAAAGATAATGTCAAAAGCTCAAGGTGATGTTAAAGTCAAGCTCATGTGACAGAGGAGAATCACTGTACATAGCTTTCAAGTCACACGGAGCTAATGGCTACATCATCATGATGTTCCCCTTTTCCATGGGTAGGAGAAAGAAAGTGTCTTTTTTATGATTAAGAAGAATCAGTCATGAGGACTCAGTATATCCAGAAATAACACAAAGTGATGTTATTGTTCTATTACTTCTATGTGGAAAGAATGAAAGATAACTTATCAGGAGGTAACATTGATAGAAATAATTTCATTAGCAGGCTGTGGGGAGACAGCTACATTAATAATTCCTTAATTGGGAATACTCATTGCTAGAATGTTTGAGAATCCATGTGAATGAATTTTAATATCAGGTTCATCTGAAGTTTCATAGCAGTGCTCCGTCTCATAAAGCTACAGCAAAATTTGGCTATAGAGCACAGAAATGAGCATGCATGGTTATGCTATGACTAATTAATAGGGAATATTGAAGAAAGTACTGACTTTTGCCTTCAATTTTAATTTTTCTAAAAGCATTCATACGTGTAGACCTGTAAAGTTTCACATTCATGTACAACTATTTATGGACACCCATACATATCATCTTTATAATTATTAAAACTAAAATTAACTATACAAGTTCAGTTGTACTGTTAAAGTTTACATTTTGAATTTTAAATGCTAGTAAGGGAAAAGGTATATCAACTTTTCCAAATAACCATGAATGAATGAATGTATGAATGAACAATTACTATTCATAGATGGTGATCACAAGTGAGGCCCCGTTGCCACCTGGTGGCAGCATACCCTAATTGAAGAATTAGTTTTTTAGTGAAATCGAGAAACCTAAATGTATAGAGACAGAAATCACATCGCATGAGATAACACAAATGAAATATTAGAGGATCACAAGCCCATGTAATTTAAATATAATACTTATTTTTCATTTTCTATCTCAAGTGAGGAGGAGAAACATAACTCCCTGGTCTTGGGTACAAGGCTGGTTTCCCTTAAGCTATATCGAGAGTGTTCACTTAATGAGCCACAAAGCCATTTTACCTATAAGGTGGCCCCAGGCCTATTTAGCTGCCATATTGACTAAAAGGTTTTAATATGTCATTTTTATGGGCCTGGTGTAGATGAAATAACTGCTAAACCAGCAGCGTTCTAGGAATAACTGCTTTGACCCTTTGAAAATCTCTGTAGTTCAGTGGATTCGTGCACATACTTATTTACAAAAGATTATTTTATTTAACTAATCCCATTATCCATGCCACAATTCAGACCAATTATATCGTTATCTCTGGAGATAAAAACAGGCATCGATATTTTTGATAAAGCTTCCCAGTGGTTCCAATGTGCAGCCAATGTTGAGAATCATTGAACTGTCGTAAAGAGAAGATTGAAACATGGGCCAGGGAAAATGATGTTACTGTTTAAAGTTAAGCAGATCTTCAGCAAAACTAAATACAAAATTAAAATGCATATGAAAAAAATGCAGCAAAAACCCAAAATGCCATTGGTACTTGTCCTCCAAAATTCTTCTGAAACTCTGAAGAGTAATGGAAAGTAAAATATTGTTAATTGACAACTTCTGTGCAGGTGCTTTCTATATACCTTTCATTTAACCTTCACCCAAATGAGATGTAGACTTTATTATCCCTATGCTCCTTACAGTTTCAAAAACTGAAGCAGAAGTAGATTTATTAACACAAGATCATGCAAGTTGTAAATAGCGTAGCATGGATTTAAACTTAAGATTGTCTGATTCCAAATCCCATGGGTAATTCCATGACACCTTGTTGAGTTCGAGTTAAGAAACAGAATAGCCAGCAGACTTCCAAGAGTCTCCTTTGATTCATTAACAACTTCTTCTTGAGCCTCACAAACCACTAGAGACAAAGCTTTAATGGATTTAGAGACAGAGACTCAGCTCAGTAATTCATCTGGGTTTTCCTGTGTCTCTTCTACCTGTTTACCAGCCAACTGAGTTGAGGGAAATGCAAAGAAGGCAGTGGCTGCCAGCTGATCAGGAGATGAATCAAAGACAGATTTTCAATGGGAAACTTTGGTAGAAATAATAACTTTTTCAGCTATATATAGACCCTCCCCCCACCCAAACTGAGGTGGGTGCAGAGTCTGATCTACCGTGCCCTCTATTTTCAGACTCTGTACAACCCTCTGAACTTGCCCAGACACATGGGCTATTTCACTTTCTCCTACTGCGTAGCTTGATGATCCAATCAGTCAACAAAAAAGTAAGACCTACTGAGCTTCTGCTCTGGGTATTCCATATAGATCCCTGCCACGATGAGTTTGCAGTCTAGTAAACGAAAAAAGCCATGCATGGGCGTAAATCTAACCATTTCAATTCCTTGCTTAAAATCCCTCCAGTAACTTTCCTTTGCTTTCAAGATAAAAATGGAGATTTTTGACAGGTTCTAAAAGACTCTGCTTGATTTGAACCTTGTCTATCCCTCCAAAATCTTCTGTCTTCTTGTCTTTCTTTCCCTAAAAGTGCTTTCTTCCCTCTGCTAGACTTGTGCACACCCTCTCCCTCTGCCTAGAATTCAGTCCCAGCCTCCAAACTACAGCTGGTGTGTTAGTAACTTACTGCCATGGAACAAACCACCCTCAAAATTAGTGTCTGAAAATCACAGCTATTTTACTAGCTCATGATTCTGTGGTCAGCAGTTTGGGCTGGAATCTTCTGCTGGTATCAGTCGGAGTTACTTTTGCTACTGTAGGTCTCTGGCATCTGGACCGGGGCTGGATGATCTAAGATGGCCTTGTTCACAGTTGGCACAGGATGTCAGCTGGTGGGGCTCAGGGGACACAGCAGGGACAGCTTTTCTTCACTGGCCTCACATCCTCCAGTAGGCAAGACTGGGCTTCTTCAACTGGCATTCCCAGGGGCTCATTCCAAGAAAGCAAAAGCAGAGCCTTTACTTCTTCCATGGTCTGTTGGATACAGGAAGTCAAAGTCCAGCTGAGATTCAATCAGTAGGAAAACCGATTCTACCTCTTGATCGGAGAAGCTGACCATGTTTTATCTACCACCGCTGACTGATGAAGGCTCATATTTCCTTCAGATGTCAGTTCTCATTTTCCTTCTACAGGAAAACATTACTCTGAGTCACTGGATATGATCAGATTCTCCGTTACATGCTTTCAAATCATTCTGGATTTTTTTTTTCTTGTAGCATTTATCTCATTTTATAAGCAAATATTTATTTGTGTGGTTATTTGATGATATCGGGATTCTCTCCGCAACTGTGACCTCCATGAGGGCAGGGACAGCATCTGGGTCCTCAGTGTTTACCACAAAGCCAGGCCCAAGGTTACCATTAGATAAGTGCTTGTTGACTTAACACGAGCATGTGAAAGTAAGTTGAGAGTAAAGTGGTTTAGAAGGAAGAGTACCACTTCCTAGCTGTGAGAATGTCATCAAGTTACATAACGATGTTACACTCAGTTTTCACATCAGCAAGCTGTGCATACGCATAGCTGGTACCAATAAATGCTTCTGAAAGCACTAGGAGACTAATGACTTAATTTTTAGTGAAAAACAAGTATGCATTTCATCCTCATATGTTTTTTAGTGCATAAAAAATCACAGAGAAATGGAATTATTAACTCCTATATTGATTCATTACTATCAGCACATTTTAAAATACTGCTCTAACTAATTGTGTGCCATTATTGTATATATAAATAAGGGCAGATGTAGATGGTAAAGAAAGACAGAAACCTTACGTCAACCACTGAAAGAGTCTTTGTAACTCTCAGGTGTCTCTTTTTTTTTTTTTTTCTTTAAGCAGGTAGAGAGAATTTCCCAGGCTAATCTACAGCTTTGTCAAAAATACCCATGATTTGTCAGTTAAGCCCCTGATATTTTTAGTTCTGGAAAATCTGTCAAAATGACCAAAAAGTCTCACATTTTACAGAGTATACGAAACAAAACCACGGGGGTAGACTGAAATGAAACACAGTCATTAGCAGTTAAGTTTGAGGTTACCTGCTCTTTAAAAAAAGAAACAAACCTGTTTCTTCTGTTTTTCCAGTGCTGTCAGCCTTCAGGGGCCCCTCTTTGTACTCTCTGAGAATCAGAAGTATGCCTACCCATTTCTGGTTTCCTGCCATCATTTTTAACATTTGGATTTTACATATTTGGGGTTATCACCCCAGTAACCTCTTCGGTGAAATTGACCTTCATAAATCAAAAATACTCTAATTTCAGAAATTCAATGCTCCGTGGGTTACAAATGACTGACCAGCATGCTGTTTCCACCAGGGCAGATGACGTCTCTTGTAAATCCTGAAACATGAGTAGTTTATTCCTCTCTCCCATGCTCTCTTTTTAATTTCCCCTAACCCAAGATGTGTACAAAAGGACTTTCTCAAAAGTAGTGTGAAAGAGAGAGGTTTCAAAAAGCATGAGAGAGTTATACCAAAGAGAAATCTTTCACACTAAAGGTTTAAACTGTCTCTGGGCAATAGGCTACCATAATTTCAGCATTATTTGGGTCTGATATGCATTAGTTTAGGCTAGACTGTGATAACAAGTAGCTACAAATTTGGAATGGCTCAACAAAAATCTTTATTGTATCATTATGTAACAGTCCAGGGAGGTGACAAATAAAGTATGTGTTGTGGTGGGGTGTTCTGCTCCACAGTCATTCAGGAATCCAAGCTGGTAGTAGTTCTGCCATCTTGAATATGTAGCTTCCAAAGTCGCTCTCGAGGTTGCCATCACAACCAGCCAGAAGAGAAAAAGGAATAAAGAAGAATGCATGGGAGTGGCCCACATCACACCCATTCACATTTTGTTGGCAAAGCTCAATCTCACCGCCACAACTATCTGTAAGAGAAGCTGGGTGGTGCCGTGTCTGTACATGAAGAAACAAGAGGAAGATGCACCTTGGGAAACAGTGTCTGACACAAGATGCTGACACAAGAAAAAATCAAAGCTTTCAATATGAGAACATTGTTCTTCAATATTATTTCCCATTACTTCTCAAAGTGACCCTTATCTCACCCCCTAGACCAGATTTCAGCCTGACTGTCCTCCACAATAGGGTGTTTTTTTCAGTCTTCTTGTGTCCAGCTTTTCCATCTCTCCAATGTATACTGTGCACAGTGGTCAGAGTCACTTTTCTAATACATAAATGCAGTCCTCTTCTACTCTTATTCTTTAATCTCTCTCAGTTACTCCCTAGATAAAATGATACGGTCACGGTATGCAGGCTCCTTCTTAATCCAGTCCTTAGGCTGTATGATGTAAAGGTTGGGAACACAAATTCTGCAACCAGACTGCCTGGATTTGACTTTTCTGTGCTACTTACTGGTTGTGTTAACCTTGAGCAAGACTGAATGCCTCTCAGAATTCTTTCCTTATCTCTAAAATGGGGATGATATTAATGTCTGCCTCACTGAGTTATTGTGAATTTTAATTGATTCATATATGTAAAGCACTCAAAATAACAAACACTTGTCTGAATTATTGTTAATTAATACCTTCCATAATTCTATCCAATGTACACCCCGATTCAGCTATACAGAGAGCGTCAAGAAGAGGAACATCATCAGCAAGGATAATCATCCCACAAACAGTGCTTCCTACACGCCAGGAACTGTTCTAAACATTTGGCATTGATTTTCTTCTCCAAACTATCCTATTATCCTCATTTAGCAAATGAGGAAATTGAGGCACAGAAAGGTTAAGTGACTTTTCCAAGGTCAAATAGCTTGCTGGTGGCAGGGCAGAGTTTCAATCCAGATAGCCTGGCTTCTAGTTATTATACTGTGACTTTGCTCTTTTGTACGTATTATTTTCTGTATGCCTTCTAGTCTTCATGGCTAATCCAGATTTATCCATCAAGACCTGGTTCAATGTCACCTCTCATTTGAAGCCTTCCCTTATTTCCTCAAATTCAGTTAATCACTCTTGGCTTTACTCTGCTGGCGTATATTGGTTCAGAATTTACTCTGGGATATCTATATATGTCTCTCCCACTAGCCTAGGTTTTTTTTTTTTTTTTTTTTTAACCATTTATCTTATAACTTCATTGCCAAGATGAGTACTTATTTCCCTCTATCCCAATACTTGCTTATGCAAAAATTCCCAACTTTCTCCCTTTTGCATTAATCTTACTTATTGTATCAGTCAGGTTTCCATCAGGAAACAGACAACAGACTCAAATTGGGATAATTCCAGGAGGGTTTATATTTAGAATCTAATTACAAATATGTGTGTGTGGGGGGGGGGAACTTCCCTGGCAGTCCAGTGGTTAAGACTTCGCCTTCCAATGCAGGGGGTGCCGGTTCGATCCCTGGTCGGGGAGTTAAGATCCCACATGCCTCACAGACCCAAAAAAACAAAACATAAAACAGAAGCAATATTGTAACAAATTCAATAAAGACTTTAAAAATGGTCCACATCAAAAAAAATCTTTAAAAAACAAAACAAACAAAAAAAACCCAAATATGTGGGGGGGGGGCATAAGGGAATGACAAGAAATAATACAGATATTCAGGCTAGGAATAGTGGAGCTGTTACCATCCTGTGATATTTTTTCCATCAAGAAGTGGAGCTTAATTACCCTCGCCCTTGAGCATGGGCTAAACATAGTAGGTCATGTCTAATGAATAGAATAAAGTGCAAGTGACATGTTTGACTTCTGAGTTTAAGTTTTACAAAACATTGTGGCTTAATCTTTGCTTCCTTTCTTGGAACACTTACCCTGAGAAAAGTCAACAGCCATGTCATAAGAACGCTCAAGCAGCCCTATGGAGTGGACCAGGTGAAGAGGAGCTGAGGCTTCCTGCCAACAGCCAGCAAGGAACTGAGAACTCCAGCCAACAGTCATGTGAATGAACCATCTTAGAAGTGGATCATGCAGCCCTAGATAAGCCTTCAGACGACTACAACACCACTTGACATCTTGACTGGAACCTTATGAGCGACCCTGAGCCAGAAACACCCACTGGGAAAAACGCAGCTTCTTATGTCTAAAATGGGGATAATATGAATATCTACCTCATTGAATTATTGTGAAGTTAATTGACTTTATATATGTACAGCACCTAGGATAGCAGACACTTGCCTGAACTGTTACTATTCTGTAGCCTTACCTTCCATTATTCTATTAAAGCACATGCCAGTTCAGCTAAACACGGCATCAAGACCAGCACCAGCAACATCAAAGATAGCAGTCACTTGTACAGAGCTTCCTATGTGCCAGGAACCGTGAGGCAATAAACCTTTGTTGTTTTAAGCCACTAAAGTTTGGGGTAATTTGTCACACAGCAGTAGATAAGGTAATGAATGGTCATGTCTAATTTGTTTAACCTCTCTGTGCCTAAGTTTCTTGCAGCCTCTGATTCTTCATTTATAAAATAGAGATAATATCCATTACACCAAATGATTGTGAGAATTACATTAAATTATTACCTTAGACTAAATCACACATTAGAAGGGATATGAAAGTGTTTGACTCAGTGCCCAGTACTTAGAAAGTATTTAATAGACAATTACATCTTCCTTCTCCCGGAATAAATCACTGCAGGTCTCCTCTTACTACAAGCTTGGGTTTCTAGTAATCAAGATGGTTTCTTTAATGGATTCTTATACTTAATTATCAGCCCCTATATAGGGTCTCTACCTGAGGACCTTGAGAAAAAATGATTGTCTACACTAATGCTAAGCATGCCTGAACAGCTTCCGAAGGAAGCTCTCTCCAGTTCTCAGGGTCACACCCACGATTTTTAATGTCCCATTTCTGAGAAACCATTTCAAACTGCAGTAAATGCAGTGAGAAGGTATAAGGACTTGGTACATTGGTAACAAAGGAAATGCAATGAAAATATGCAAACTCAGGAAAAATGTAAGTTTTAAACAATAAGGGATTTCGCCTTGTCATGAAATGCTTAGGGAGAACACTGGGGCATCAGTTTACCAAGAGGATGTGCCGAAGCAAACGCACAACTCCAAGCACTGTGTGGGCTTCTGGGGACAAGGTTCTTATAATTGTGAGATTCGATGCTGTTGGGCCTTTAATTATCTGCACTTCAGAACCTAAATAATAAACATTGCAAGGACTCAGCGAGTTCAGAATTATCCTCGTAACAGTGACTCTCTTGGGGTTTTGCTGATTTCTCCTTACTTGAAGGGTGTGAATGGAGTAGACAAGTGGGGAAAATGAAAAGCAAAAAAAGGCAGTGTATCTCCTCTTTCTTTCCTGGAGGAAAATTCATCTGGAGGAAGTACCTTTAATGTTTACAAGGAAGCCAAAGTGTTCTGTCTTCATTGCTTTCTTTGCCAGTGTCTTCTCCTAAGCTCGTGTCAGCAGTATGCTTCCAAGGGAAAGCCTCAACAGTGGTAATAGTAATAGGTAAAATGTATTTAGCACATACGTGTCAGTACTGTTCTCAGACAGACACACATACACAAGCATTAATTAGTTAATAAATTAATAAAAATATGAACATAACATGTTAATCCATTATCTACATTTTACGAATGAAGATACTGAGGCACAGGGAAGTTAGTCACTTGACCAAAGTCATATAGCAAGGAGGTGGTACCTGCAGGATTCTAACCCAGACACTCTGATTCTAGGGCCAGCCTCGTCAGTGTTATCCAAAAGAATATCAATAATAATGAATTACCAAAAAGAAATTAAAACTCCCTAAACATTTCATACTCTTTATTTAGACAGTGTTTTTACATACATACTGTCTCATTCTGAGATGGGTCCTAATCATTCCCATTTCACAGCTGGAGAGACTGAGACCGGAAGCTTAAGAGTGTTGTTGACCAATATCAGTCAGTGAGTGTGTGTCAGAACCAAGAACTCCATACTTAACGGTGCAAGCCTCACCACTTAACAGCTTGTGTTATTGAGGGAGTTGCTTCACCCCTCAAAACCTCTTTAAACCAATTTCCTAATCTATAAAGTGGGAATAATAATAGTTTCTGCCCAGTGGGTTTGTTGGTGTATCAAATGAGGCTATATGTGTAAAACAGTTTATACAGTTCATAGCATATAGCAAGTCTGTGATAAATATTTGTTATCATCATTAGTAAAATCATCTCCATTATTACTGGAGTTGATTTTCTTTTTCACATTATTGGAAAGAAATGTGGATATTTCCTCAGCTGGGTTTTATTATTCTTAAATGTATACTCCTTACTCTTAAAACTACCTACTTAAAAGAAATTCTTCAATGTTAGACTTTAAGCAAAGAAAAACTCTGCTCTACTACAGAGCTTCCTGCTCTACAGGAAGCTGGTGAAGTAGAAAGGTGAAATTTCACTCCATAAGCACTTTTCTTTTCTCTTGGAGGTGGACACTAAATGATTTGTGTGTGTGCATTTGTCTATGCAGCTCTCAAAATTAAAATTCTTTAGAGGGAACCATTGAAACCCAATCATTCAAAAAGCTTAAAAAATGACATCTTGAAGAGGTCCTCGGTGCTAATTCATCAAAGTTAGCAGTGATTCAGCTGTGATTCTTTTTTCAGATTCATTTCTCCCACGATATTCAATACCATGAAGCTTTGCAACATTGTATCCCAATGAATGGAGATACCAAGGGCAAAGTGGAATGGGCAAGTGGGATGACCCCACTCTAGCAGCTCTCTTAAAAAAGATAAACAAAAAAAAGATCTTTGGAAAGAATCACTTAAATTGGACAATTTCTGCACTTAATAGTATATTGATAGGGTCACCTATTTTAAACAATTGAAGATTTGCCTGAAGTTTACAATTAGCCTTTGTATATCACCTTGAAAAATCTTTTCACCAGCATTACCTCATCCAGGCTTTACACTAATCCTGCAAAGTGAGCAGTATTATGTTCCCATTTTACAGAAGGGAGAACTGAGTCATGGAGAGGTTATCTAACCAAGGTCAACAAGTCAGTAAGGCTAAGAACCAGGAATGATACTGTCTTCTTTCTCCATATCTCCCGTTTTTCACACTGTGAGGAGTACCTAAAGAATGATTAAAATCGATAACATCTCAATAATAATAAATAAATATCCTCATATGAAGTTCAAGTTTTAAAAGTTAGGGTCATCTATTTATGAAATAAATTGAATGCCAGACATTTAGCAATACTTGCTGAGCACATCCTAGAAACAAACATTAGTCCAGGGGTAAATATGAAATATAAGACCCAGTGTCAGCTCACAGAGATGAAACATACAGTTTAATTAAGAAGAGAAATACAAGCCTGTTAACACATAAAATAATAGTGTATGAAAATTGGTCATTACTTTAGATCAACTTTTCCTAAGCTGTAAGTTGTCTTTCTTCCTGGTTCTTCCAGGTGTTAATAATTGTTCTGCCTTTAAAAACTTGGGAACAGGGTGTCAGGGGGGTGTGCTTCATGGTGGGAAGATATTCTATGGCGATACAGGCATCCTTCTCTTAGAGACTGACAGTGCACAAGCTGCCCATCCCAAGTTCCTAAAGTCCCACAAAAATAATGAAAACCTCTTTAGCTTTGTTGAGCCAGCATCTCTAAACATTTCATCATGAAACAAGTTTACTCACAAAATCTTGTTGAGGAATGAATGTCCTCGAAAAGAGTGATCCTCAAACTTGAGAATACATAAAAATCACTTGGAAAAGTTGTTAAAATACATTCCTTGGCTCCTCCCCAGAAATTCTGATTCAAGAGGACTTGGGTACAGTCTGAGAACTTGCATTTTTTTACAAGCTCCTAGCCAATCCAATTTGCAGATTTGAGAACTACATTTGAGTAGTATCTCTACAAAACAGTTTCTAAGATGTTCCTCTAGAATGCTAGACCCTTGATATGGACTGAATTGTATCCGCCCCACTGCCAGTGAAATTCAGATATTGAAGTTTTAACTCCCAATGTAATTATACCTGGAGATAGAGCTTTTAGGAGGTAATTAAGGTTAAATGAAGTCATAAGCGTGGGGTCCTAATCTGAGAGGATTGGTGGATTTGTAAGAAGAGGAAGAGAGATAGATCTCCGCCCCCCCCCCCATAGAGATGTTCAGAACAGCATTATTGTTAATGGCATTCTTGTGCATATCTCATTGTTCACATGTGCTGGAGTTTCTCTAATGTATTCTGGAGTATATTGCTGGGTCAAAGGCTATGCAAATCTTCAATTTCCACAGATGTTATACTAAGGTGTATATATATATATATGATCAATGAGAGAGTTTCTGTTGCCCTTCATTTTCCAGATTCACATTTACAAGGAGCGCAGATGGCCTGTGGGTCAGATTGACTGATCAGAAGATCATTGCCAAGCCAATGTGAAAGATACCGATGGTCTGAGGAAAATAGACACAGTAGAGACAAGGTAAGAGAGGAAAGAAGTGAACATATTTACAAACCAAACCCACAGGACTTGGTAAGGGATTGTGGAGACACACGGAAGGGGAAGGAACCAAGAATGACTCTTCAATTTCTAGCTTGAATGCAAGGAGGGAACTTACGTATAGTTTAGCTGATGATAAATTCCCTTAGAACATGTTGCCTTTGAAGGACAGGGAGGAAACCAGAAAGCACTATCCATCAGGCACTTGGATAATCAGGTCTGGGGACTGAGAATAGATCAAGACAGAAAACACAATTTGCGGTGTTGTCAAAACAGGTGAAATTAGAAGAACTGGATTGGGGAAAGTATGTGGAGTCAGAAGAGAAGTGAGCTGAGAAAATATCCTGGGAAACATTAATATTCAAAGGGAGGGACTTCCCTGGTGACACAGTGGTTAAGAATCCGCCTGCCAACGCAGGGGACACGGGTTCGAGTCCTGCTCCTGGAAGATCCCACATGCCACAGAGCAACTAAGCCCGTGTGCCACAACTACTGAGCCTGTGTTCTAGAGCCCGCGAGCCACAACTACTGAGCCCGTGGGCCACAACTACCGAAGCCCACGCACCTAGAGCCCGCGCTCCTCAACAAGAGTAGCCACCGCAATGAGAAGCCTGCGCACCTCAATGAAGAGTAACCCGCACTCGCTGCAACTAGAGAAAGCCTGTGCTCAGCAACAAAGACCAACGCAGCCGTAAATAAATAAATAGATAGATAGATAGATAGATAGATAAATTAATTAATTAATTAATTAAATTTAAAGGGGTATAGAAGGGAGAGAAGACTGTCGAAGAGACAGTGACTAAAGGAGCAGCCGGAGGAATCGAGAGTATTAAAGAGTAAGTGGTCAACTACATTAAATGCAGGGAGGAAACCAAGAAAGTGAAATATGATAATTAAACATTAGTGTCACAATGAGACCATTGAACCCATGTTAAATATGGTTTCAGTGGAAAGGGCGTAGGTGGAAATGACTGCAGTGGCTTATGGAATAAAAAGGAAGAAGAACAAATGCAGATAGCTAGTTTTCACTAGTTGGGTTCTCTGTAAGTAGACACTGAGATGTAGTTTGGGTGCAAGATGTTTATTGAAAACCAACATGTGTGAAAGGAAGGAGAATGATCCCAGGAAATTTGGCTTCAGAGACCATGAGTTTAACCACTATATCATATTACCTCTCTATTAAAAAAAAAAAATCCATCTCATGCCACCAGAATCAGATTCATCAAATCTTTTCTGTCCCACTATGGTCACTATTTTCATCCTTCTAGCCTTGCTAGGGAAACTGAAGTGAAAGGTTAGGAGAGCAAAGAATGTAAAAGAAAATTTTATATTTCTCCCTTTGATTTTTTTCCCCCATTGTTGCTAGAATGAACACTTAGAAAACATGAGATAAACTTGTGTCTGCAAACGAAGCCCCATGGTTATGAACTGTGAATCCCAGTAATAGAATGACTGATGGTATTGACACATGACCTCTACTGCTAGGGACCGGGAAGGGAGGTGACTTAAGTTCACTGAGCCTAATCACAAGCAAAATAGAAATGATCATAGCTTCTCTTCTTTATCATGGGGTTGCTCTGAAGCATCAGTGAGAGCTCACTGTTGGGTTCAGCTCCTAGCATACAACAGGACTCAGGCATGGTAGATATGAGTGTCCCTGCCCATCAGTGTGCTGGAGGAGGAGCAAGGCTAGCCTGCAGTTCCCCAGTGCTCACTGGGAAGAGACGGAATGAAGATGGGAAGGTTGGGGATCTGGCAAAGATGTCTCCTGTCTGAAAAAGACTTCAGTTAACTTTCAGTCAACTTTTTCTTAGGAGCTAAGAAATGAAAGTTGAAATTGACTATCAAGGAACACACCAGTTGTTAACTAGGCCCCCAGGAGGAAGTCAACAAGCTCCACCACATCTAACAATACCTACTGCTGGCAGCCCTTACCCAATGTCAGGCAGCTCTTCACCTAGGTCTCCGGCCTTCCAATTGGGGGATGAAGAAAGTGCACCAAGAGGAAATTATTTCACTTCCTTCCCAGAGACAAGGAGGAGGTGAAGGAATCAGCATGAATTGAACATCTACTACACGCTGGCTGCATTACATACGTTGTGCAGTGTTATTATCCCACCAGACAGATGAGGACACTGAGGCTCAGCTACTTGTTTAAGGCACACATCTAGTTATCAGGGAGCCAGGGTTTAAAGTCATGTCAGCCGGGTACCCAAGTTCCCATTCTTTCTATAGCTACATCAGATGTTTCTCCAAATAATTTAGGTTTTTTTAAACCTAAATTTTTTTTTAAAGCATGGGTCCCACGTGAAAAGAGGCTGGCTTTTGAAACATATCCCCTTAGGAGGGTTTCCATCATCACTCCACCTTCTTCCTCTGTGCAATCAGCACTTATTGTTGGGCCCTTCTAGAGGAGTTTTCAATCTAGGAGGAGAGATGGACACATAAGGAAATAACTTTCATGTAACATGGTAAATGCAAAACTAGAGGAATGCATTAGCAACTATGAAGGGCAGAGGATTGGGGACCCCTAACTTAACATGGGGGTTCATGAAAGCCTCTTGAGGAGAAACCCCTGAATCCTAAAGTATAAGTAAGATTGGACAGAAAAGAAAAGGGGGGAAGGGGATTCCAGAGAGAAGTAACATGAACAAAGGCAAAGAGGCATGAAGCAGCCTGAACTCTTTGGGCAAATTACTAGCAATCTGGCAGTACTGGAGAATAATGTATGAGGTCAAGAGAGGGGAGAAATAAATCTAAACAGATAAGGGTCCTTTATAAGCTAAACTCTAGGTGCTACTGTAAATATACAGATAAGAACACTTACATGGAATGTTTTAAGACCTTGGTGGAATAGTTTAAGAACTTCGGTAGACATTTCATTAAACACTCCTATCTGTGGAGGCAGAATCCCACGTCATGTCAAACTTAATACAGTGTACTTACATCACACATTGACACATTAATTCAAAAGATATTTATTGAGCATCTACTGTGTACCAGGTACTCTTCTAGTCATCTAGTATGCCAGTACTAAAAAAATCACAAAAAAGAACACTGTCCTGCTTGGAATGACCTTCTAGCGTGAGCAGACAATACAGAAAATAAGTGAATTATATGTTATCTCAGGAGATGTTGCATACTATGCAGAAAGATGTATCAGGGAAGGGAGCAAGAAGTATGAAGAGAGAGGTTACAACATTAATAGAATGTTCATGAAGATCTCAGTTGGAAGGTCATGTTTGAGAGAACATCTAAAGGAGATAAGGGACTTGGCCAAGCTGAACTGGGGGAAGAGCATTCCAGGAAAGGGGACCAGCCAGCGCAAAAGCCCTGAGGGGGACGTGTGCTTGGCATATTTGAAGAGTGGCAAGGAGACCAGTATGGCTAAAGCAGACTGATCAACAGAAAAGGTGGTAGGAAATGAGGTCAGAGAAACAGGAAACAAGGGCTTTTTAGGTCATTGGGGATTTGGGTTTTCCCTGAGGGGAAGAGAAGTTCCTGGAGTGCTTTGAGCAGAGGATAATATGATCTGACTCAGGTTTTAACTGGATCGTTTCTGGGCAAGAGTGGGAGCAAGGCGGCCGGTGAGGAGACGGTTGCAGTAATCCTGACAGGAGGCGCGGAGGCTTAGACCAGGGAAGGAGCAACAGAGGTGGTGAAAAGTGACTGGTCTCTGGGGCTGAGAAATGGTGGGTAGGAGAGAATAGTGTCAAGGATGATCCAAGATTTTGACCTGAGGACATGAAAAGAAGACAGTGGAGTTCTGCTTGCAGCTTTGTTTTACTTTAAAAATATTTGAAATAATTATACTTTTGAGTTTTATTAATACATTTTCCTATATGTTCTTATGATTTAAACTTGCTGCATTTTAATGTAAACCATTAAAAGTTGAGTTAAGTTGACCTTGTAGACAATATATTGTAGGCAGTTCATTAACATCTATTAATTTTTGATTCTTCAATTTTCTTTTCAAATTTCAGAACAATATATTTGTTTTTTTGGCTCTCAGGCAGCCCACTGAAAAGCTCCTCGTCCTAATCACTCTTCCTATAGTGGGTGATAAATAAAACATCTCTGCGTGCCTTCTTGAAGTTTGTAGTCAAAGGCAGAAAAAATTAATAAAAGCAAATATATGTATTTTTATCTCCCATGGTTTGGGTAAATTAAATTATTTCATTTAATTCTCACAACAAACCCATGAGGTTAGTGCCTCCATTTTAAGGATGAGGAGGCTGGAGCACAGAAGGTTTGAGTGACTGGTCTAAGATCTCACAGGTGTTTGTTGGCTAAGCTGGGATTTGAATCCAGAAAACTATGTTCCTGGCATCATTGGGTTCTCTTAACCAGGTCTTGTGGCTTACAATCAGGAATGATATAACCCCAAGAAGCATTTGTAAATGAAGAGGGGGGCTTTTGACTCATTCCAGTGATGGAGGAGCACCACTGTCATCAGGGAGAGGCAGGGAGGGGAAACATCTTTTATCCAGTGGAAGCATCACACCAGAAGGAAATGTCCTTCCCAAAAGGTCAGTAGCTCTCCTCCCCTTAAGAAATGCTAAACACTGCCAGGGTCCCATGATCCGGGGACAACTTCCCTGGGAGAACGCTCGATGCGCCTCAGGCTGGTGCAACGTCATGCCGGCCTCTGCTGCCGCAGGCTCGCCCCGCATCCGTACCCCTCCCTCCCCCCGGCCTGAGTGAGCCAGAGCCCCCGAATCAGCTGCTCCTTTAACCCCGTCCTGTCTGGGTGAAGAACGGATGCCCTCAGGCGACCTACACGCAGAGGCAGGGCCAAATCCAAACCTGAATCCCAGGAGCTGTGGGAACAAAGAAGAGAAAGGGAAATCTCTCCCAGCAGCCTCAGGAGCAGCGCATTAAATCTCCACAGTCAACTTGATGTACCCTGCATCTGTGGAATACCCGAATAGACAAAGAATCATCGCAAATTGAGGAGGTGGACTTTGGGAGCAACGATATATACATATTTTCCCCTTTTTCTCTTTTTGTGAGTGTGTATGCATATGCTTCTGTGTGTGATTTTGTCTGTATAGCTTTGCTTTTACCCTTTGTCCTAGGGTTCTCTCTGTCTTTTTTTTCTTTCTTTCTTTCTTTTTTTTTTAGTATAGTTTTCAGCGCTTGTTATCATTGGTGGATTTGTTTTTTGGTTTCTTTGTTCCTTCTTCATTTCTTCCTCCCTTTTTTTTTAATTACTTAAAAAAATTTCTTTAATAATTCTTTGTTTTTTATTTTAATAACTTTTTAATTTAATTTAATTTAATTTATTTTATCTTATCTTTTTCTTTCTTTCTTTCTTTTTTTCTCCCTTTTATTCTGAGCTGTGTGGATAACAGCATTTTGGTGCTCCAGCCAGGCATCAGGGCTGTGCCTCTGAGCTGGCAGAGCCAAGTTCAGGACATTGGTGCACCAGAGACCTCCCAGCTCCATGTAATATCAAATGGAGAAAATCTCCCAGAGATCTCCATCTCAACGCCAAGACCCAGCTCCACTCAACGACCACCAAGCTACGGTGCTGGACACCCCATGCCAAACAACTAGCAAGACAGGAACACAACCCCACCCATTAGCGGAGAGGCTTCCTAAAATCATAATAAAGTCACAAACACCCCAAAACACACCACCAGACGTGGACCTGCCCACCAGAAAGACAAGATCCAGCCTCATCCACCTGAACAAGGACACTAGCCCCCTCCACCAGGAAGCCTACACAACCCACTGAACCAACCTTAGCCACTGGGGGCAGACACAAAAAACAACGGGAACTATGAACTTGCAGCCTGCAAAGAGGAGACCCCCAAACACAGTAAGTTAAGCAAAATGAGAAGACAAAGAAACACACAGCAGATGAAGGAGCAAGGTAAAAACCCACCAGACCTAACAAATGAAGAGGAAATAGGCAGTCTACCTGAAAAAGAATTCAGAATAATGATAGTAAAGATGATCCAAAATCTTGGAAATAGAATGGAGAAACTACAAGAAACGTTTAACAAGGACCTAGAAGAACTAAAGAGCAAGCAAACAATCATGAACAACACAATAAATGAAAATAAAAATTCTCTACAAGGGATCAATAGCAGAATACCTGAGGCAGGAGAACGGATAACTGACCTGGAAGATAAAAGAGTGGAAATAACTACTTCAGAGCAGAATAAAGAAAAAAGAATGAAAAGAATTGAGGACAGTTTCAGAGACCTCTGGGATAATATTAAACGTGCCAACATTCGAATTATAGGGGTCCCAGAAGAAGAAGAGAAAAAGAAAGGGACTGAGAAAATATTTGAAGAGTTTATAGTTGAAAACTTTCCTAATATGGGAAAGGAAATAGTTAATCAAGTCCAGGAACCACAAAGAGTCCCATACAGGATAAATCCAAGGAGAAACACACCAAGACACATATTAATCAAACTATCAAAAATTAAATACAAAGAAAAAATATTAAAAGCAGCAAGGGAAAAACAACAAATAACATACAAGGGAATCCCCATAAGGTTAACAGCTGATCTTTCAGCAGAAACTCTGCAAGCCAGAAGGGAGTGGCAGGACATATTTAAAGTGATGAAAGGGAAGAAACTACAAACAAGATGACTCTGCCCAGCAAGGATCTCATTCAGATTCGACAGAGAAATTAAAACCTTTACAGAGAAGCAAAAACGAAGAGAATTCAGCACCACCAAACCGGCTTTACAACAAATGCTAAAGGAACTTCTCTAGGCAGGAAACACAAGAGAAGGAAAAGACCTACAATAACAAACCCAAAACAATTAAGAAAATGGTAATAGGAACATACATATCGATAATTACCTTAAATGTAAATGGATTAAATGCTCCAACCAAAAGACATAGACTGGCTGAATGGATACAAAAACAAGACCCTTATTTATACTGTCTACAAGAGACCCACTTCAGACCTAGGGACACATACAGACTGAAAGTGAGGGGATGGAAAACGATATTCCAATCAAATGGAAATCAAAAGAAAGCTGGAGTAGCAATTCTCATATCAGACAAAATAGACTTTAAAACAAAGACTATTACAAGAGACAAAGAAGGACACTACATAATGATCAAGGGATCAATCCAAGAAGAAGATATAACAATTGTAAATATTTATGCACCCAACATAGGAGCACCTCAATACATAAGGCAAATACTAACAGCCATAAAAGGGGAAATCGACAGTAACACAATCAAAGTGGGGGACTTTAACACCCCACTTTCACCAATGGACAGATCATCCAAAATGAAAATAAATAAGGAAACACAAGCTTTAAATGATACATTACACAAGATGGACTTAATTGATATTTATAGGACATTCCATCCAAAACCAACAGAATACACTTTCTTCTCAAGTGCTCATGGAACATTCTCCAGGGTAGATCATATCTTGGGTCACAAATCAAGCCTTGGTAAATTTAAGAAAACTGAAATTGTATCAAGTATCCTTTCTGATCACAACACTATGAGATTAGATATCAATTACAGGAAAAAATCTGTAAAAAATACAAACACATGGAGGCTAAACAGTACACTACTTAATAACCAAGAGATCACTGAAGTAATCAAAGAGGAAATAAAAAAATACCTAGAAACAAATGACAGTGAAAACCTGACGACCCAAAACCTATGGGATGCAGCAAAAGCAGTTCTAAGAGGGAAGTTTATAGCAATACAATCCTACCTTAAGAAACAAGAAGTATCTCAAATAAACAACCTAACCTTACACCTAAAGCAATTACAGAAAGAAGAACAAAAAAACCCCAATGTTAGCAGAAGGAAAGAAATCATAAAGATCAGATGAGAAATAATTGAAAAAGAAATGAAGGAAACAGTAGCAAAGATCAATAAAGTAAAAGCTGGTTCTCTAAGAAGATAAACAAAATTGATAAACCATTAGCCTGACTCATCAAGGAAAAAAGGGAGAAGACTCAAATCAGTAATTAGAAATGAAAAAGGAGAAGTAACAACTGACACTGCAGAAATACAAAGGATCATGAGAGATTACTACAAGCAACTATATGCCAATAAAACGGACAACCTGGAAGATATGGACAAACTCTTAGAAATGCACCACCTTCCGAGACTGAACCAGGAAGAAACAGAAAATATGAACAGACCAATCACAAGCACTGAAATTGAAACTGTGATTAAAAATCTTCCAACAAACAAAAGCCCAGGACCAGATGGCTTCACAGGCAAATTCTATCAAACATTTAGAGAAGAGCTAACACCTATCCTTCTCAAACTCTTCCAAAATATAGCAGAGGGAGGAACACTCCCAAACTCACTCTACGAGGCCACCATCACCCTGATACCAAAACCAGACAAAGATGTCACAAAAAAAGAAAATTGCAGACCAATATCACTGATGAACATAGATGCAAAAATCCTCAACAAAATACTAGCAAACAGGATCCAACAGCACATTAAAAGGATCATACACCATGATCAAGGGAGGTTTATCCCAGGAATGCAAGGATTCTTCAATATACGCAAATCAGTCATTGTGATACACCATATTAACAAATTGAAGGAGAAAACCACATGATCATCTCAATAAATGCAGAGAAAGCTTTCGACAAAATTCAACACCCATTTATGATAAAAACCCTCCAGAAAGTAGGCATAGAGGGAATTTTCCTCAACATAATAAAGGCCATATATGACAAACCCACAGCCAATATCGTCCTCAATGGTGAAAAACTGAAACCATTTCCACTAAGATCAGGAGCAAGACGAGGTTGCCCACTCTCACCACTATTATTCAACATAGTTTTGGAAATTTTAGCCACAGCAATCAGAGAAGAAGAAGAGATAAAAGGAATCCAAATCAGAAAAGAAGAAGCAAAGCTGTCCCTGTTTGCAGATGACATGATACTATACATAGAGAATCCTAAAGATGCTACCAGAAAACTACTAGAGCTAATCAATGAATTTGGTAAAGTAGCAGAATACAAAATTAATGCACAGAAATCTCTTGCATTCCTATACACTAATGATGAAAAACCTGAAAGTGAAATTAAGAAAACACTCCCATTTACCATTGCAACTAAAAGAATAAAATACCTAGGAATACATCTACCTAAGGAGACAAAAGACCTGTATGCAGAAAATTATAAGACAGTGATGATAGAAATTAAAGATGATACAAACAGACAGAGAGATATACCATGTTCTTGGATTGGAAGAATCAATATTGTGAAAATGACTATACTACCCAAAGCAATGTACACATTCAATGCAATCCCTATCAAACTACCACGGGCATTTTTCACAGAACTAGAACAAAAAATTTCACAATTTGTATGGAAACACAAAAGACAACGAATAGCCAAAGCAATCTTGAGAAAGAAAAATGGAGCTGGAGGAATCAGGCTCCTGGACTTCACACTGTACTACAAAGCTACAGTAATCAAGACAGTATGGTACTGGCACAAAAACAGAAATATAGATCAATGGAACAGGATAGAAAGTCCAGAGATAAACCCACGCATATATGGTCACCTTACAATGGAGAAAAGACAGCCTCTTCAATAAGTGGTGCTGGGAAAACTGGACAGCTACATGTAAAAGAATGAAATAGAACACTCCCTAACACCATACAGAAAAATAAACTCAAAATGGATTAAAGACCTAAATGTAAGGCCAGACACTATCAAACTCTTAGAGGAAGACATAGGCAGAACACTGTATGACATAAATCACAGTAAGATCCTTTTTGACCCAGCTCCTACAGAAATGGAAATGAAAACAAAAATAAACAAATGGGACCTAATGAAGCTTAAAAGCTTTTGCACAGCAAAGGAAACCATAAACAAGACGAAAAGACAAACCTCAGAATGGGAGAAAATATTTGCAAATGAAGCAACTGACAGAGGTTTAATCTCCAAAATTTACAAGCAGCTCATTCACCTCAATATCAAAAAAACAAACAACCCAATCCAAAAATGGGCAGAAGACCTAAATAGACATTTCTCCAAAAAAGATATACAGATTGCCAACAAACACATGAAAGAATGCTCAACATCATTAATCATTAGAGAAATGCAAATCAAAACTACAATGCGATATCATCTCACACCGGTCAGAATGGCCATCATCAAAAAATCTACAAACAATAAATGCTGGAGAGGGTGTGGAGAAAAGGGAACCCTCATACACTGTTGGTGGGAATGTAAATTGATACAGCCACTATGGAGAACAGTATGGAGGTTCCTTAAAAAACTAAAAATAGAACTACCATACGACCCAACAGTCCCACTACTGGGCCTATACCCTGAGAAAACCATAATTCAAAAAGAGTCATGTACCACAATGTACACTGCAGCTCTATTTACAATAGCCAGGACATGGAAGCAACCTAAGTGTCTATCAACAGATGAATGGATAAAGAGGATGTGGCACATATATACAATGGAATATTACTCAGCCATAAAAAGAAATGAAATTGAGTTATTTGTAGTGAGGTGGATGGACCTAGAGTCTGTCATACAGAGTGAAGTAAGTCAGAAAGAGAAAAACAAATACCATATGCTAACACATATATATGGAATCTAAAAAAAAAATGGTCATGAAGAACCTAGGGACAAGACGGCAATAAAGATGCAGACCTGGTAGAGAATGGACTTGAGGACACAGGAAGGGGGAAGGGTAAGCTGGGACAAAGTGAGAGAGTGGTAGTGTATATATGGACATATATACACTACCAAATGTAAAATAGATAGCTAGTGGGAAGCAGTCGCATAGCACAGGGAGATCAGCTCGGTGCTTTGTGACCAGCTAGAAGGGTGGGATAGGGAGGGTGGGAGGGAGGGAGATGCAAGAGGGAAGAGATATGGGGATATATGTATAACTGATTCACTTTGTTATAAAGCAGAAACTAACAGACCATTTTAAAGCAATTATACTCCAATAAAAATGTAAAAAAAAAGAAAAGAAAAAAGAAATGCTAAAAGCTAAGCTGCCTTTTCACTTATCTTGCCCATTTCCACCTTTTGAGTCAAACCTTTGGTGACGTAAAAGGCTAGGTGTTTGGCGTCGATGAGTTTTGTGAATTCTCTCATGTTTCCTATTTCTTCCGTCTGTATCCTGAATTGCCACTACCCTGAGCTAGCTCTAAGAGTCAAATCCCATTACATTTGTTTTGGGGATGGGAAAACTCTTTGAGCTGTCCTAAATTTCTAGCTATTAAATATTACTCAGTGTAAATAAAACATTGACTGGGACTTAATGATATTTTCATTTCAATATATCCTGAAGTAACATGTACTCTGCATGTAAAATCAATCAATGTAACATCTTTGGGGTATTTCTGAATGAACAGGGGGCATCAAGTCAAAGAGGTGAAAATGTCTAGGGTGGCTTGAAAACCTGCTTTGAGATTGGCACTCTTACATGCTCTGAAAGGTTAAGGTCATGCAACTAGTAAAGAACAGAGTCCGAATCCAACATCAGATGTGAGTCCACAGCCCATGTCTTGATGCTACATCATGTTTCCTCCTGCATTGGGAGTCAGAAGAACTGGGTTCTAATCCTGAATCTGCTGTTATCTAGCTGAGCGACACTAATCAGATCATGTAACTTCTCTGAGTCTTAATATCTACATCTATAAATAAGGAAGGCTAGAATACTAAAGCTTCTTCTATCTCTTCCAATCCTTGGTTTTATAGGATCTTGGCCAGTAAATGGTTTATTATATTTTAGGGAAACAAATTTTGTCCTCATGTTGTTGCCAGACCTGTTGCTCTTAACTGCTACAACTGTTTCTCTTTGTTGAAGACATTTGCCAGCCCAAACGTGATGGGTCTATAAGGCTCTGGCATTTTGCCTAGGTCTAGCCCAGAAAATTCCACTAACAGGTCCACTGGGCATCTGAGACCACCGGGCTATTTGTCATACCATGCCAATTGAAGTTGGACAGAGATAAAAGTTGGCTTTTATGATTTGGGGCCAGAGCTTGAGAGAGAGTGGGGTACAAAGCCAAAAGCATGGTCTTCAGAGTCAAGCGGGCATGAGTTCATATCCCAACTCAACCACTTTCTGGGCGTGTAGCCATAACCAAGCAGCAGTTTAAGAGGCACTTTCACAGAGAGGCCTTGCAGGGTCTCCCAAGTTGGTTTAGTTCAGAACATGGGTTTTACCCATTATAAATCTTATCATATTTAACCATATGTATTGGGCACTTAATAAATACTTTGAGAATAAATGTTGAATAAATAGTCTTTGAATAAAAAGTCACTTAACCTTTCTCAGTGTCTGTATTCACTCCTGTGAGACATGCAAAGAAGAGGACAGGGTTCTTAAGCAAAAAAATCAGGTTGAAATGCTTCAAAAATAGCAAAACACTGTTGCGATGTTAGATTGTATGATTACAATCTGAAATAAACTAGTAAAAAAATAAATCTCATATTCAAGTAGGGCTTTTTTTGTCACTTAGAACTTAGAGGAAGAAATGAGGAAGCTAAAGATTACTGAGTGTCTATGATGTACCAGACACTGTGTGTGACAGGATGATACACATTTAATATTTGCCTAAAAGTTCAAAAGTTCAAAATTCAAAAAGAATTTCCAGAGGAGGGAAATAGGGTCCTGACAAAAGCAAGGTTTGCTCTAACTTTTCAGACACTTTAGTGAGCCTTGGGCTTTTTCTTCTTATTTGGAACTTTTGAGGCCACTACTGTTAGAAGGAAAAAGCTAGTGATGCTTATCTATGTTCAGAACTAGCAGATGCCCTCTTCCGCTCCCTTGGTTGGTCCCACTGTTGTTCAGGTGCTGCCTGTGAACAGACGCCCACAGAAGACGGAAAAGATGAATCCGCAGATTGCTACAGGCACATGCTCATCTAAATGAGGTAGCAAACACTGCAGAGTTGGGTCTACCAATGAGATACGATTCCATTTCAGAAGGACCACACCTTTCTTAAAAGTGACAGAGGTGGAACATTGCCGAGAGGAATACCGAAAGGGTAGCTGGGTTCTGTGGGTTGTACCCAGAGTAAGAGTCAGAAGATCCAAATTGTAGCCCAAGATCTATTGATTGCTAATATCCTTTGTAAGCCCGTTCCATCACCTGCAAAATGGGTCACTAAACATCCGCACATTCGTTTATTCATTTATTCATTCACTAAATAAACCTGTAGTAAACCTGTATATATCACCCATTATGCAAGACACTTACACACAAGGATTTGATTACTACAGATTCCTGCACTGAAGGAGTCACCTTCTAGTGAAGGAGAAAAGCATGAAAACAAACAATGAATTTAGCAAAAAGTTCAAAAATTCTTACTGAGATATATGAAAAGTGCAATGTGATCACAGAGGAAAGAGAATATCTTACTCTCTCTAGGTGACTAGAAGTTTTCAGTGAAGTGAAGATATTTGAGTGAGCCTTAAAATATGTTAGAATTTATCAGATAAAGTAGGTAGAGAAGTGTGCTCAAGGCAGAGACCGTCCTAAGGTGCTGAGTCATGAAATGGCGCAATGCCTAGCCCAGAGCAGCCGTGTTAAATATTTGTTTTATGAATGAATAAATGTATGTATGAATGAATGAATGAACATTTGGAGAAGCATAAAAAAATTAATTGTTCCAGGATGGATTGTGTAAGATTTAGAGAAGACAGCAGTGGCAATATAAACTGTGGGAAAGCTGGGGATGAATTTAAACATTCAAATAGGTAGATTTGACATAATTGTGTTTTGTGTTTTCCTTCTTTTTTTTTTTTTTGGCCACACTGTGAGGCAGCTTGTGGGATCTTAGTCCCCTTACCAGGGACTGAACCCTGGGCCCTCGGCAGTGAAAGTGTCGAGTCCTAACCATTGGACCACCAGGCAATTCCCCATAATTGTGTTTTTCTAACCTAATTTTGTCCAGCAATTGATTCAAGCTCTTGTTTAAATCCCAAAGTGATCTTTATACTTTTTGATCTCCCCCATGTTTGAATCATGAACAATAGTTTCTTTGGGGAATTTGACGATGATATGATTGTAACAAATCAAGCAGTAATGTTGTAGTTAAGGGTTACAATTTTTAATTAACACGTTCATTTATTAGTCATTCATTTACCTATTAAATATAAATGTATCCAAAGAATGCATTTATTACTTCAACAAGTGATTATTAAGCACTTATTGTGACCTGGGTATTGGGCTGGGACCTGGGCATATAGTGGTGAACAAAGCAATCATGCTTTGTGCAGTTATGGAGCTTATAGTCTGGTGGGTAGAGAGACCATATTCAAATCCATATCTCAAATGGAGGTAAGCATTGTACTAGGAAAGAAAAGAACAATGTGCTAGGAGAGAGAATAATGGAAGTGGATGGCCTAATCTAAAGTAATTGTTTATGGAATATGGTAAACATTACCTCTGCCTGTAGCAGACACTGCTTATTGCCCATCTATTGGCTATTTCCTTTTTTTCATTGCTAATAGGAGCCCAGCTTAGTTTGGGGTGACCATATTAACAGCCCTAGTGGAATCACTATGGCTAATCTACATTTTCCATGGTAAATCCACACTTCTTTTCCAGATATTCATTTTCCAGCCTCTCTTATAGCTAAAAGTGACCTGACATATAAAGAAAGTCATTGATATATAAGGAAAGTCTTCAGGGGAGCCTCTGGAAAAGATTTTACATCTTAATAAAAGAGATTAATACTAGAGACTGCCGTACCACTTTTTTTCCTTCTTTGAACATTTCATTGGGAAGTTATGACGTTTAGAATTGCAGCAGTCATAGTGGTCTTACGATGATTAAAACAACAACAACAGTATGAGTGTGTTAGAGAAGATGAATAGAAAACCTTTGCTCTTCCATAAGATTTTTTCTGCACTAATACTAAAATCAAATGCCTTCAGATGTCCAGTCGTATTAGAAAATTAGGTGCTCTTTAAATCTAAGAATGTAGGTTTTCTATTACTTGCAGCTAAAAGCCACAAGATTGTAGGCTTAATAAAGACAGGGTTGTGTGTCTTTTGTTAAAAATGGATTTCTCAGTTCCTACCAAAGTGCCTAGCACATAAGAGTCACTTAATCAACACCTGTTTGATGAGTGAATAAAGGATGGATGGGATTAATGAAAATTGCATAGGCAGTAGAGGGTCTTAGGAAAAGCAATTTTGAGATAGTCTAACCTCAATCAATCACTCCTTCACAAGGTTGGACCAGGGAGTCACATAGGACATGGGATACAACCCCACCAGATGATTAACTCAGTCCTGAATGATAGAGGTTTGTTAATACAACCACAAGATCTACCTCACCAAAATTTCTCCAGAGCCAATATTCTTTCATCTTAGGCCAGTTATAGGATCAGAGAAATTGGGTTTAGTCCCCTCAGTTTCTATATTTCACACTACATTTTCTTCATATTCCAACTGTAGCTCTCTTATTTCTCTCTCCCTATCCCAACTTGTGGTTGTTATTAAATAAGTCTTGGCCAGCACAATAAGGCAAGAAAAATAAATAAAAGGCATACAGATAAAGGAAGAAGTAAGGTTGTCTTATTCAGAGATGATGTGATTGTGTAGAGAGAAAATCCAAAAGAGTGTACAAACTATCAGAGCTAATAAGTGAATTTAGGAAGGTCATTGGTAACAGAGTTTGTATTCAAAAGTTAATTTATTTTTGTGGACTAACAACTGAAAACTGGAAACAGTGTTTAAAACAATAACATTTACAATAGCATCAAAAAATATCAACTCATTAAGACTAATTCTAATCAAAATTTCCAAGATCTCTACACTGAAAATTGGAAGATATTGCTGAGAGAAATTAAAGAAGACTTAGATAAATGGAGAGACTTATTATGTTTATGGTATGGATAACTCATTATCTCTAAGATGTAAATTCTTTCCAAACTTACATACCGATTCAATGCAATACCAGTTAAAGTCTCTGAAACTTTCCTCTTTGTTATTGTTGGAATAGACAAGCTGATTCTGAAGTTTTTTTTAATAAAAATGCAAAGAAACTAGAACCCAAAGAAATTTTGCAGAAGAAGGAAATTGGCAGACTTAAACTGTCAGATTTTGAGACCTACTACAAAGCTACAATTATTAAAAGAATATATATTGCTACAAGAATAGACAAATAGACTAATGCAATAGAAGAGAGAATCCAGAAACAACCATACATGCACAGTCACTTGATTTATGACAAAAGTGCCAAGGCAATTCAGAAGAGAGAGGATGATGTTCTAAATAAACCATTAGGTATCTGGATATAAACAAGTAACCCTTGACTATATGTCATGCAACACCCCAAAATTCATTACTGATGGAATGTATACCAAATGCGAAGATATACTTCTAGAAAAAAAAAAGGAAAGTATTTTCATACTTTGGATTGGCAGATATTTCTTAAACAGGACACAAGGAAGTGAAAAGGCAAGCCAAAATCTGGGATAAGGTTTTTATAATATTGTACATGTATGTTTATATCTGACAAAGGACTCATACCTAGAATACCTTACTAGAATACTCATACCTAGAATACCTCTTACAAATTGATAGCAAAAGGATAAGTACCCACTTTAAAATGGCAAAAAAAACCCCAACCCTTCAACAGACACTTCATACAGATCACTCAGGAAAATGCAAATTAAAACTACAATGAGTTATCACTACCACTACATCCTCATCAGGATGGCTAAAATTTTTAAAAAGACTAAAAACGCCAAGTATTGTTAAGTAAGAGGAGTAGTTGGAACTCAATACATTGCTAGCTGGAGTGTAAATAGGTGCACCCCTTTTGAAAAACTGTTGAAACTATCTACTAGAGTAAAACATTTACCTACACTATGACCCAGAAACCCTATTCCTAAATATATACCCAAGAGAAATAAAATATATGCAAAGACATGCACAAAAATATTCATAACCAGCTTGATTCATAACAACCAAAAACTGGGAAAAATTCAGATATCCATAAACATAAAAATGGATAAATAAATTATGGTCCAATCATACAATGGAACACAACTCAGCAATAAAATCAAACTGCTGATATATGCAACAACACAGATTAAGTGCACAACTATTATGTTGAGTGAAAGAAGTCAGACACAAAAGAATGCATGCCATATGATTTATATAAAGTTCAAGGATAGGTAAAGCAAATCTATAGTAATAGTGATTATATCAGGAGGTGTAGGTGGAAAGGGACACAAAGGAAGATTTTAAGGTGATAGAGGCTACACAGGTCTATACAGGTATGCAGATATCTAAGCATTTAGTGAGCTGGACGGAAGATCTGAGCCCTTTATGTACCTTACTGATGTATTTTACACTTCAATTTTAAAAATTTTTAAATATTTTTAAAAATTATTATAGTTCACATTTCCGAAGACTCTGCCTCCACATCTCTCTCTGTCTCTCTCTGTTTCTCTCTCTCTCTTTTTCCTTGAAAGGTAAGTCAAACCTCAGAGAAGCAAAGAAAATCCACATGGACAAATTTGCATTCAAGTAGCTCATCAAAATAAGACAGCAAAATCAAGTTGAGACTTGAATTGCCTGCTTTGGATAGCTGTAACAAAGACTCACTGGATAATTGCCCCAAACCCCACTTGACTTTGTGTCGTGTCCCTTATTGACTTCTTGTATGAACGTTTAGGAGGAGATGCAGCAAAGGGGAATAACTTCCCAATAACAGTGGCTTTCACTCACCAAGTTCACTGGACCCAGAAGATTATAGCCCCAGCCCCATTCTACTCACAGTTAGCAGCGTGACGCCAGGATGACCATGTAGCCCTCTGGGTCTCTGAACCCTTACTTGAAACACGAAGGGGCTGGACTGAGTGTTCTTAAATATCTTGTTTTCTTCTAATGAAATACAAATAGTCTCTATCCATTCTTTCATGTAGCTAGTATTACTTAGTACTTGCTATAAACCAGGTATGATATATCAGGGGTTGGAATTCAGGAGTCCATTTCTACTTATTCAATAACACTATGATTTTACCTCCAGTAAATGAAAGAAAAAAAAAACACAAGATCATTCATTTGATGCAAGGATGATCTTCACACCCTAGCAATGGCGGGGGTGGGGGTGGGGGATGGGAAGTGAGGATTCAACAAGCAACAGCAGCAGTGATGTCCTGCTTCTCTTAAAAGAAAACAGCCCCAAACACATTGGACTGACAGGATTCTTATGTGTATAGCTGGGAGTCTGAGTACTTGGGGTCTTTCTATTTCCTTCCTCCCACGAAGAATACAAAGTCAACACCATGCCAGTGTGAGTGTTTGGGTGCACACCTGAGTGGGTGAGGATGTTTACATGTATAGGGAATGTGCATAGCTCTATATTTTATTTTGTGTACACGTAGTGTGTATGTATGCTTGTGTGTGCATGTTTCTTAGTGGTTGCCTGTAAGGATGTGGGTATTTGTGATATGTGTTTGTGTATGTGTGTGGGGTGTACATAGAAGCTGTCCGAGGCTTTATCTCACTCTAAGGGTTGAGTAATCATGTAAAAAGTGTGAGTCAGAAAGGTGAAGGGTTAACTGTTTAATGAATATGAAATTCATTCAGAAAACTGTGTTTTGTAACTGCTGAAAGGAAGTATTGAACAGTTTCTCGTAAAGTTACAATAGCCAGACCTACAGAGGAAACCCCTCCTAGCCTGGAATTCCAGAGTGTTCCCTAGAGTTTGAAAGGTGGCCAGAAAATGGCCAGGCATTTAAAAGAGAAGGGGATGGAGTGGGGGGTGCCTGGAGTCAAGGGCACAAATTCCACTTTCATAAATAATTTCAAGAGAAAACTAATGGATCTATACTCAATATCTTCTCTCTTACCATTTTGCTTTTGTTTTGTTTTGTTTTCATGTCCTATCTTCTAGTGTGGCCCAACACATAGTACAGGAGAAACCAGTAACCATGAATTCCCTCTCTTCTTCCTTTCACTAAATGATCTCAGCACCCTCATCTGTCAAATGGATATAACGATTCTTATTTCCAAAGTAGTTGCTGTGAGCATCAGATGAACATAAGCTTATAGCTTACAGGCTGTAAACTCTGTGGAAGTAGGAAATACTCCTGATTTGTTCATCTTTATCTAGTGTTTAACACAGCACTTAGCACATAATAGGTACCACAAAAATATTTGTTGAATGAATAAATGAATATATTGAAAGGTGACAATTTTTAAATAAACCATTAGGTGCTACTATAAAGTCATTTGGTGCTAATGGTGAAGGAGAAGAAGTAGGGAAGAATTCCTCTAATTTGTATTCTACAGGTTTTTCAAGACAGCTCGGGAAGGAGGAAGGAGATAGTCTGGTTGGGAGCTAAAGGCTAGAGTCGGCAAGACAGACTGAGGCCAGCTCATGCTTACAGAGCCCACCTCCTTCTCCATATCCCCCTTCCCTGCTCTGGGCCCCTCACCCATCTGTACCTTTGCGTCTCTCATAAACACAAATCCCTCATTTGACCAACAGGAGCTGCTCCTCTTCTGAGCTTGACAGTGACACTGATGCCACCTGCCCAGCAAGGTGGGGAAGATAGAGCCTGTGCAACTCAGGCACATCTGGGTTTATATTCCTACTCCAGTAAATACACAGGCCCTGGTATTGACAGGATTGTATTTATACAGGAAAAAAGCACAGTGAGAGACACTTACAATTTCACTGAGATGAAACGTGCAGTGGAACACAGAATTAATGATATCTAACATCACAAAGCGTTCTGGTGAGCCCTCCTACAAAAGGACAGAAGTGTGGGGATCTACCCACCCGAGTACCCGAAATACTCATCACTCTCCCGGATGATTAGATAAATTTAGGAGAGCAAGCCACCTACACATCCTCTCTCCCATCCCAGGTCCTACACTGTTTGGATTCCAACAGCCATCCACAGCTAGCCTGAACTATTTGCAGTCATTATAGTGCAGTGTTCTCCTTGCTTGGGGGTTGGTTTATAATTTCCTCAAGTGACCTAATTTCAATTATGCTTCCAACACTCCTTCCCCAGTAAGTGTATGTCAGGCTTGGTTAGGAGCTCAAGGCTCAGGGATAAATGGGACAGAGTTCTTTTCCTTCTGAAGCTCACCGATACAGTGACTGTAAAAACTAGCTTTATCATTTTCTTCCTCTGTTCCCAGTGTTTCTTCTAAACACTAGGCAAAGGCTGTAAGGTTCTTTTTCTCATTTACTTCCTACCACAGCTCTGTGTGGTACGTATCCTCATTAGACCCATTGTAAAGATGAGGAACTGAGGGTAAGATGGTTACATAAATTGCCTAAAACATTCAAGTTACTGATGAGAGGTTCAAAATTCAAATTTAAACAGTCCGACTGTCAAATTGCACGTCATTTCTGTGTTAGGAAAGAGAAACAGATGAAATGGCACAGAGCCACCTAAATGACTACAGAAGTTTAGGGAGAATGGTGCAGTATAATTTTAGCTGGGTCTTGAACGATGAATAGAAGCATGCAGTTAAAGAGAAGTGAGGGGACTTTTGGCAGAAGAGACAGCATTTACAAAACAGCTTGGAATTATAAAAATTTCTATGATATCTTGAGAGTGTAAGGCCGAACTCACTGGCAAACACCCTCCCAGTGGGGTTGGGTGATGGTGAAGGGGTGTGAGTGGAAATGAGCCTGGAAAGAGTCTAAAGTTTTTCAATCAAGACTTGAATGGCCATCTTCTCAATGCTAAAGAGGACCTTAATAGTTGTGTGCTTTTGATTTGAGACAACCCGGTTACTTAGAGTTAAAAATGTGAATGTGTTGGGTGATTATCAGATCAATGCCTCCATAGTTATAAAGCAAGTTTTCCTGTGTGGCTCAGGTGTGACCTTAGAAAATGGCGTCGAAAATCAGTCCAATGAGTTTCAGCAAAAGCATCAGGATTTCAACGCTCCACGTGGAACCATAGATAAGAATGTATAAGTTCCAGGATAGTAGTTGGGGGCAGGGGGAAGATGGGGGCCTTTCCCACCTATCTACGTTTGACCAGAAATGTGATGACCTTCACCAGCTTGTCATGACCTGTGAAATGGGGTTGAAGATACGGTCTTCCTATCCCACCTATCAAGGGATCTCAGGAGATACATCCTAGGCATACAGAGCTGTGAACGAAATAGTGCCCCATTAGAACATAATTTTTTTGGAAGAAGATTTAAACGATCCAATAGGAGGGATATTCATGATATCTTTCTTTGTCCTTTTCTCCATTAAGGTTATCTAGGCATCAGCTTTCTTAATTGCTACATTCTGTACTTACAAAGGAATAATCTGCACATGACACATTAAAAAATAAAGCGTACAACCTGATGATTTGATATACATATGCTTTGTAGAATGATTACCAAAATCAAGATAAATACACATCCACCACTTCACATAGTTAACATAGATATAACTCTTTTTTTTTGTGATGAGAATGCTTAAGATCTATTCTCATCAGCTTTCTAGTATACAGTACCATATTACCTGTGGTCACCATGCTGTACATTAGCTCTTCAGAATTTCTTTTTGTAAGTGAAAATATCTGCCTTTTGTCCTATATCACCCCACATGACTTGTAGAAAAAATTCTCTGCATACAAGGGATGGTGCCTGAGCTGGGCTGGGAAATTGTGACAACAGTGAAGAGCTATGTGGGTGTCCTCACCTCTGCTGTCTCAAAATGTCCAGCTCTTGGGTTAAATGTTTTCCCCCATGAAATCCCCATTGCAAACAGAAACCAGAACTATGAACCAAAAGAAAAATATCTATTTGAATTTTTCTTCCGGTGAACTGCCTTTTTAGCTATTTTAGTATATTTTCTTGGTGGCTGAAGCATAGCAAACCGATTTGCGTTTCCTTCTCACAGACATCCTATTTCTTTGAACTGTACATGGAATGGCACATATGACAGGACATTTATTTATTTATTAAAGTATAGTTGATTTACAATGTTGTGTTAATTTCTGCTGTACAGCAAAGTGACTCAGTTATACATCTATATAGATTCTTTTTTTTAATATTCTTTTCCATTATGGTCTATCACTGGAGGGAACACGGGTTGGGGGAGAGGGAAGAGGCAGTGGGCACCATCCCGCTTGGGGAGCTCTTTCTAGAGGTCACGAGCTAGCGTCAAGTGTCGTGTCAGAGCTTTGTGGAGGAGAGAGAGAGGCTTTTCTCTCCTGCATGTTAACTGCTATCCCTGCATCTCACTAATTCAGGAAGTCAAGTAGCAAGATCCTCAGTGCTGAAAGGTGATCACGTATTACTCATGAATCATGGAATCACAGAGCTGAGAGCTGGACAGAAGGTCAATGGGACATCTGAGCCAGCCCTCTGACTAGTAGCAGGTAATAGGTTATTATGCTGGTTTTGGAGACCAGGCAACCGGGGCCCAGAGGTATTCAGGCATTCTCCTCTGGTCCAAAGGTCAGATCCAGGGACCGAGCTGCAGGCTCTGACAGTGGAGAATGATTATCTTTCCATTATCACACGTACCTCCTCAACTAATCAGCAAAGGACATAAAATCTGCGTTGTAGCCAAGCCTAAAGCTGTGGAAAACACGAGGTTCTCCCTCTGCCCACACACCTTTGAAAGGGTGTACTACACACGTGGAAAAGGTCACCCCTGGGGGTTAGCTTTGGGACTTCCTAATACTCAGAGCAGCGTAAGCAAAGCTGCTTCACTTTGCATAGCTAAACACAAAACTGAGCAAAATCATATTGAGTGCTTGCTCTCATTTGTAGCCAGATATTTTAAGTATTCTTTTTTTACATGTTATAAAAATAATACATGCCTATTGTGAAAATAAAAGATAAATATAACAATGCTTTTTCAAAAATATAATTCTGCAATTACAAAAATCACCATTAACATTTTAGCATACAGCAGGAGTCAGCAAACTTTTTCTCTAAAGAACCAGATTATAAATATTTTAGGCTTTGAGGATCTATGCACTCACTCACTCAATTCTGCCATTGTAGCATGGAAGCAGCCTCAGAGGATACACAGAGAACCAGTGTGGCTGTGTATCAATTATTTACAAAAAGAAGTGGCAGGACAGATTTGGAACAGGAACCATAGTTGGCCAACCCCTGGCGTATAGAATTTAGAATTTTCTCTGTGCCTATCGCATCATGTATACAACTGTGTATCCTGCTCTTTTCACTTTATGTTATACCGTATCATAAATACTTTCTCAGGTTATTGAACATTCTTTATACAATATTCTGCATTAAACTGTTGCTTGTTATTCATTTTATGAATGTCACAAAATTTTCATGACCATTGAACATTTAGATGTTTTACAGTTTTCTTACTATTTTACATACTATAATGAACATCTCTATACATTAGATTTTTGTCCACATTTCAGATTGCTTCCATAGGATAGATTTCTGAAGGTGGAATTTTTTTCATACCTTTGGAAAATATTGCCATTTTTTTTTTGGTCTCAGATGGCTTCACCAATTTACTCCCAGAGCTATGTATTAAACTGCTCTTTTCTCCATCACCACACCAACACTGAATATTACCACTTTGTAAATCATTGTTAATTTGATAAGAAACAGAATGTCTTAGGCTTATGTTTACTTATGTAAACATGGTACTCAGGGGTCGCTAAGCCTCCTCATCCTTCACTTACACAGATGACTCCAACAGAAGGGAATGCTGAAAGATCACAGGCCTAGCTCTTCCTCCTTTCCTGCACCCTCCAAATCTACCCCCTCCCCTGCTCCAGGCAGAGGGCAGAGAATGGAACCCATTATCTTTCTGAATGTTCCTTCCCTCTTCCTGCCCATCTCACATCTGGACTGAATACAAATTCCCTGGCTTCCTGTTTCTCTCTTCACAAAGGTCCCAAATGTCAATTCCAAATTAACCCTTTTTTTGCTTTTGCTTCTCTATCTCACTTCAATTCCAGGTTCTTTATTGACATTTTCTTATTGTCTCAAATGAATTTGAATGAGTTCTACCTGTTTTAAGTCTCCCCATTTGGCTGCTCTTGTTATTTGCCATCACTGGGGCAGACCATTCACATGAATATGTGAAGAGGCTTTGTGGACAGTTGGGGAGTAGTGGGGTCTGTGGTGCAGCCCTTCAAATTCAAAAATCTTTCAACAAGTACCAGCCCAAGAAGACCTGTGTATGGACTAGACCAAGTGTATAGGGTCTCACATTTGCAATCATGATTCTACCAGTAAGCTTCTTCTACCCATTATGTCTTTTGCATTTTTCTCAGATACTGGGCTAGGGTCAGATAAACTGAAATTTCGACTATGGAACTGATTAGGTTTGTGACCTAGGAAATGTCACTTAACCTCCATAAGCCTCTATTTCTTCAATGGTAAAGTGGGGATGATAATACCTTTCTCCTGGAGTTAGGATATTAATATCTTGATAATAATACATGACTTATTGTGAGAAGTAAATATGATTCCCCATTCTTACAACTGCGCCTATCCACTCTCCTTTATTCTCACTGCCACTGAGTCAGTTTGGGTCACAACTATTGCAACACGAGTCTGGTAGTGCCTTTCCATGCTAGGCACGCACACAGGCCTTCACAACCTGCCCCTGCCAGCCTTGCGCTGCCTCCTTCAGCTCCAACTGTCCCAGGAACCCACACCCCTGCTAAACTCAGCTGTCCCACACACATTTTAGCACCACTAGTCTTTTGCTCATGAAGATACTTTTTTCTCAAATGTCCTTTCCTTGATAATATTTTTAATTAAAGGAAGCTCAGATATCAGCTCTCTGACATTACATCTTTCTCAGTTATTACCCCCCACACACACTTGGCCGACCTTACATACCACTGCACTGGAGCATTTCAGTCCTCTCACAGATATTTATCGACCATCTAGTGTGCAGATGAAAAATGTCTCTTGTCATATCAGTGAACAAAGGATGTTGTGGCCATTAAGCCCTCAGCTACTGTAGCCGCCCCCAACTGTGCACCCTAAAAGGATGCAGGACAGAAAAAAGCAGTGTACTGGCCCTGGATAGTTCAGGTGCACATCAAAGGAATGATTTCAGCGAGCCCAGATTCTGACATCTTCCCATACCCAGAAAAGTGCTAATTCATTAACTTGAGATGTCTGATTTTCTTTAATTAACGATGTTCCAGCTACCTGGTTTTCATGGCAAAACTCCTATATATTCTGGCTCCTCCCTTACCTCTTTGGAGGAGTCCCTCCAACCGATCTTCGAGGCTGTCTTCTGGCTTAAGTCCTCAGAAAATCTGCCGAATAAAACGTAATTCTCAACTTTTAGGTTATGCATTTTTTTTTCAGTCGACACGTGTGTGCCCAGAATTGTGTGAGGCACTGGGAATACAGCCAGGGCAAGACAGACCTGTCATTCTTCTCACACCACTTGCAATAGCTTTTGCATTTTGACTGTTACATTAACTAGAAGCCAGGGGCCCTCCTCCCACACTGGGAGCTCCCGAGGAAAAGGGTGATATTCCGTGTGTCGCTTGGCCCTGTGCTGGGCACAGGGTAGGCGCTAAGGGGATGTCTATGGAGTGACCGGGTGTTTTGTTGCCAGCAGGAAGCAGTGGCCGCCTTGAGAACAGGACAGTGTCCCATTCACCTCTGCAGCCCCCCACAAGCAGCTGGCACGGAGCCTGGCACCCTAAGTCCTAAGTAGAGGAATGTGGGAGGAAATGAATAACTGATGCCATACTGCCTCCTGACCCCCTTTCCTCAACTCTCACCAAAGAAAACAAAACCCAGCAGAAGAGTAACAAGCAGATGGGAGGAAAACTGGCTCCCAAGCCTGAATAATCCTCATAAATACGAAGTTCTCTATTTTATTTCCTGGAAGATGTGAGCTTTACAAGTTATAAAAATTGATGCATTTTAACAATAATAATCATCATTGCTCTTGGCTAATTTATATAGCCACCCCTTGTGGGCTGAGGAAGCTGGGATGAGGGAGTGATTTACCCTGAGCCTCAGTTTTCTCTTCTGTAAGATGGGGATAATAAAGCATACCCATGCGTGTGGAGTAATAATTCATTTAATGAGGTAAAATATATTTTGGTACCTATCTCCTAGCACAGAGTAGCTTTCAAGAAGTGTTAAGGATCTTTTTTTTTTCTCCCTAGTATTCTAATACTCTAGTGTGACAGCAGAATTTAAGCCTTTTTAAAAAAATAAAAGTGCCTCCTAATTTTTCCTCCGGTCAAACACACAGATTCTTATTTCAAGAAGGTCATGGCTATTGGTTGACCCCCAGAAAACTGTGAATTTGCTTAGTGTACAGGGTGGTGGCATCATAAGTAACTATAGGATATTAGTTAAGTGTGTTAACTGGTGAAGTGTTAAGTGTGTTCTGCTCTCAAGGCGCCTGGGTTGAATTCATTCAATACATATTTATGATGTTCTGGCCATGTGCCAGGCACTGTGCTAGGCATGAGGTACAGCCCACATGAAGTCTCTGCCTTCATGGAGCAGACATTCTACTGAGGGAAGACAGAGAATCAAATAATAAATGTACGAAACTTTTATGAGAAATGAGGATGAGTGTGTTGGAGGGATACGAAGGATAAGAGGAAAGTGCATGCTGGAAAAGGCTGGGGTAGGGGGTAGGTGGAGGCTGAGAGAGATTGAATCTCTGCTTTGCATCCCACAGTATGTGTGAGTGTCAGACAGAGAAAGAGAAATATCATATGATATCGCTTATATGCAGAATCTAAAAAGAAGTGATACAGATTGAACGTATTTACAAAACAGAAACAGAATCACAGCCTTAGAGAATGAACTTATGGTTACCGGGGGGACGGGTGGGGGGAAGGGATAGTTAGGGAGTTTGGGATCGACATGTACACACTGCTATATTTAAAAAGGATAACCAACAAGGACCTACTGTACAGCACAGGGAACTATGCTCAATGTTATGTGGCAGCCTGGATGGGAGGGGAGTCTGGGGGAGAGTGGACACATGTATATGTATGGCTGAGTCGCTTTGCTGTGCACCTGAAACTATCACAACATTGTGAATCGGCTACACTCCAATACAAAATAAAAAGTTAATAAAAAAATTTAAAAATAAATAAATTTATCAATAAATTGGACAAAAAAAAAAAGATGTGTGACTGTGACCTGGGCAGGACCAACTCCATAATTGTGGGGACCAGTACATAATGAAAATGCAGGGCGTGCTGTTCAAAATTTCGAGTCAGTGCAAAGTTTCAAGTCGAGCATTAAACCAAGTGTGGACCCTTCTAAGTGTGGAGTCCTGTGCAGTTACACAGGTCACGCGCCCATGAGCCGGCCCTGACCTATTAGACTTTATTCTTCCTCCATTTCTAAATGGGAAGGAACTGGGAAATACTGACACATTTTATAAAGGACAGTGGATCTAAAGCTTTTTGACCCAAAATACCTTGGATTAAGAGCTCTTTATCTAGGCTTTATGGAGCCCTAGAATAGATAGGCTTGCAGAAGTTCTATCAGCCTTCTGGAATGTTGTATAAGAGTGTGTGTAAGTGCATGTGTATGTGTGGTGTGTGAGTGTGTTTCTGTTGGGAAGCAGGCCCATAGCCTTCATCACATTTTCAAAGAGGTTCATGTCCCCTTAAAATGGTTAGGAAACATTTACTCAAAGAAATGGACTCAGAAATTTCACCTACTTATAGGGAAGCAATAATATTAAGATCTGCCATGTGTGTGTCTCTTACTGTTATGACGTGTTCATATTTCACCTCATTTAAGCCCAGGACAACCCACTGGGCTAGACAGACAGAGCAGGGATTTGAGTGCAGTTTTTCTCACTGGCTTTAAAACCCATGATCCTAAACATCCTTACCATTGGAGGGCATTGCTGTTTACCCTTTCAGTTTCAGCTGTGCTATTGAAAGCAGCAAATCAAGGGCAGGACCACAGTTTGACCTTAAACTATTCACCTCCACTTAATTACCCATTGTGGTGGAAGCACGTAAATACAGGACGTCCCCTCACTTGGCCATTCTGCTTTGCATCATTATCAAAAGGACAAATGTAATTCACGTCCAATTACTCACTCACAGCAAGGTCAGAATATTTATTTTTATCATACTTGCGATTCTCAGGATTAGGAATATCAGCATTTATTCATGGCTAACCTAAATCAAACATCCTGTTGATATCATAAGGAGCTGTTCAGTTATTGCCGCAGGTATGCTGAGTCACAGAACACAAACGAGGTTTACGAGTTGACAGGGAAAAGGCTGCAGGGAGGTATAGATAAGTGTACCCGGCTGATCACAAGTGTCTTACGAAATATCCACGTTGTTTATTTATACTGTCCATTTATTGAACTCAAAAGGTGCTTGGGAAACAAACTAGTTAAAAACAAAATAATGAGGGTTTTAAAACAATTATTATTTTTTTTTAAAGTTGGTGGTGGCGGTTACTTTTTGGTGAAATTCATCAAGTACTCATTTTAGAAATTGTTTCCTCTTTCTATGGGAATAGAGCCTTGACTAGTTAAAGGCAAAGAGAAGCAGAAGAGATGGGAAAATAAAGGAGGCTCCTGTGACTGGGAATAATTTACTCAGAGATCTAGAGTAGCAATAACTTGTCTGCCCAAAACTCCTGTGGTCAATTAATAAGATTAATTTGAAGTTGCCATATTGAAAGGGAGAACCCAGACACTTAGAAGTTGCAGTGTGCAATTGACCCATTCCCTTCCCCATTCAGATTCACCCAGTCAAATATATTTTATTGCCTTTGGCCACTGTTGTCAAAACAGTCTTAGCTAATTGCCTGAGCTTCCCATCAATTGTCTGTCCTTGCAGACGTCACTGTTACAGGTTGTGCCTGTTGTTCCATCTTTATTTCCCTGCTCTTTTTTTCTAACATATTATGTACATAGATAGATACTTTTTCTTAAGCCATTCCATTGTTCTTCTTGGTGTCCTTGGGTAGATCAGCAGTCTGGGAATCAGGCTTCTAGATGAAATCTTACTAGGAGTTAGTAGCTGTGAAACTTGGGCAGGTATTATGTTCTGAGTCTCAGTTCCCCCATCTGTGAAAGGAGGATGTGAAATCAAATGGTTTCTTTGGCCCTTTCCTACTCCATCACTCTGTATTTCTATAATTTTGTATCTAGTTTCTGTGGGGCACATGGTCATTAGTAATGTTCCAGGTGACTCTCTTTAGCTTAATCAGACAAGCCAAGTTGAGGGATTTGTGAACAAAGTTTTAGTCTTTAGATGACAGTAAATGAAATATGAGTCATTGATGTGATACATTCTCCAAAAAGGCAAATTTGATGTTTGAATACACAGAAATACATTAAGCTTTAGAGTATTAAATTTCCATTTTGGTAGATCAAAAATTGTTGAATAAAGGCAATTTCATAAGGTTCATGGTCTGTCAAGTAAGATAGAAAAACCTGCTTTTCTCCGTTCTGCTCATTTCAGCTCATATTTGATGCTGTATGAAAAAAGAGAGTAATGGACAAAGACAGAAACACATTCAGTGGATGGAGACGATGTTGGGAAGGGATTGAAAGGATATTCAATTAATGGGGAAGAAAATAAATGGGTTCTTTAATTTAGAGATGTTAGCAGTCTTCTAATATTTGAAAGATAAGCGCAAAAGACAAAATATGTCTGCATACATTTTTTAAAGGAAAAGCTACGATTGTGACTATATAGTTCAGAAAGACTCAGATCCCTGTAAGAAAGAACTTTGGGGATGGAGCTGTACAAATTTGAATGCACGTGTCAGTTGTGAATGTGCCGTTGCCAGGAATGTTTAAGTCCAGGTTAATAGCGGTGACTCCAGGAGCACACTGTAGTGGATATGGTCAGTAGCTCTCATCTGGGGTAAGTCTGCCGCCCAGGGAACGGTTGGCAATGTCTGGAGATATTTTTGATTGTCACAAGTCTAGGGATGGGTAGGAGGGCCTCTGGGTACTACTGGCCTCTAGTGGGTAGAAACCAGGGATGTTGCTAAACATCCTACAATCCACAGGACAGCCCTCCACCAGCAAAGATTTATCTGGTCCGAAATGTACAAAGGTTGAGAATCCCTAGTGTAAAGAGTTTGACAAATATATTTAGTTCCTAATATCCCCATGCCTGGGAGAAAAAAAAATGAAATTGATCTATCGACAACATCAATTGTAATGTAGACAATTGTTTAAAATGACATTTTAAAAGGAATGTCAAAACATGCACAAATGTAAATGAAAAAAAGGGACATACAGCACTAAACGATAATGAAAAAGAACAAATTTCTACATTGGAAATAATAAAAACAATTTTGGCTTGAGAGTAGTTGTCTCTGATTAGTGGGATTATTCATGCTTTTGCTCTCTTTTGTTTGTTTAGTTGGTTGTTTTTCTCTATTTTACCAGTACAGAAAGTACAGGTACTGCTTTTAAATTTAGAGGCAAAAAAAAAAAAAAAATCTAGGTTGAATGTTGAAAACCTGATATGGCCCTGAGTATCTAACAGCACGTGGTAACAAGAATAACAGTAATAGTAATTTCAATTTAGAGGCAAGCTTATGTGGAGACAGGCCAGCTCATTCACTCCCAGTCAGAAAGTAAATTGTTATAACCCCTTTGGAAGACAATTTGGCAATATGACTTCATAGCCTTAAAAATATTCATAGCCTATGACCCAGTCATTCTAATTCTGGGAAGCTAGCCTAAGGAAATAATCAAAAATAGGCACAAAGATGTTCATTTAAGGATGATTTACAATAGTCAGAAATTCAATTTATAATGGCTACAAATTGAAAAAGGCCTAAAAGAACAGAAATAGGTGAATGTTTAGCTAAATTATAATAAATTCATATGATGTAATACATAGCTATTGAAAATAATGTTTACAATGACTGATGATGTGGGAAAGCACTTTGATACACAGCTAACTTTAAAATAATAAGGGTCCAAAATACAGAAAAAGGGTAACCCCAAATATATAAATATACAAAGGAACAAAAATGTTTGGCAGGAAATATCTTAAAATGTTAATAGAAGATAAACATTTTTAGGGTATGGGATATGAGTAGCTTTTATTTTGTTCCTTTTTAATATGTTTATGCCTTTTTCAAATTATATAAAGTAGAAAATATAATTGTTATAATCATATAAAAACACTGGTAAGATTTAGTAAATGCCAAATCTGCGTCCAATGCAGTTGTGCATTTAAGGAACATCATCTCATTTAACGTTATAACTATTTTGCAGGTAGGTGCCCTCATACCCATTTCACAGATGAGAAAACTGGGGCTGATATTCTTCATTCTCCATGTCTGATCTTAGCTACTGTTTCCTCCAAGAAGCCCTCCTTGACCTTCCAAGTATGGTTAAGTTATTCTTTCTCTGAGTTCCCATTGCCTTTCTGGTATTTTTTTTTGGGGGGGGATGGGGGAGCTAGTAATAGGCAGTGCCTAGCAAGTATATGACACAAAGTATCTGTGGTCTGAATGAATGGATTAAAAAAATGAATAGCATACCAAGCCAGTGAGTGGCAGGGTTGGCCAGGTCAGTGTAACTTCAAAGTCAGTGTCATCACTGAATGCTCCAGATGGATCATGAAGGCCAAAGTTCATTTCTCAGCACCTTTCGCAAAGTGCAGAACTTATTGTTGGAACAGAATGGAGCCTGGCCTAGAAGTTATACATGTATCCATCTCTAAAGAACTGAATGCCTTCAAAGAGCAGCATGGATTTTTCTCTGTGAAGTGTGAGCATTTTTGCGGTGCTTACCACAGCAGCTGGTAATGATTATTGCTTCTGGTTCCTTTTGAAATTTCATGTTCGTTTACTTAACAGGCATTACTAATCTGGAGGAGGGGAGTGGGTGAAGAACCTCATTTGTAAAGAGGATAACAGATTAATGAAAAGAAGCAGAGATATGTGTAGATGATGGTGTTTCTACAACGCTCTGTTCAATTGGGATGATTTAAGAGCAAGCCTTAGCTGGCTGGTCATAATAAAGGCCACGTTATGGAGGGGATTTACGTGGCAATTACCATGGTCCTTGCTGGTGGGTTACAGTGTTTTAGAGCTCCCCAGATACTTAAGATTAATGTCTGAATCACTAGTGTTATTGTTGCAAGATCTCGGTGTGATGGGGAGCCATTTGAGACAGGAATTTTTGTCCCTTATCAGAACATAAAATATCTCATAGTTGCAGGAACACCAATATGGCTTGTAGCTGCCCTCAAAATGGGTTAAGCACCACATTCATTGGTTTTTTTCCTTGGCAGCTAGAATGAGTAAATCAGTCTAGAGCTACTTTTGCTCATCCAGGTAATATGATTAAAATGGGAATTAGACATGTTCAGTCATTCAGAGATGAGGGACTAAAATCATTGACCTGAGCAAGGCAAATGATTATAGAGAATCTACTACGTAAAGGATAGTTTGGGGCTGCAATTTAAGGGCTTTTCCGTGTACCCTGGAACAGACCCACAGCATCCTCTGCAAACTCACCATGCTTTACCTTAGTATATTTATTGGCACTAGTCATCCTGAACCCCAAGGAGTTTTGGGGAATTGATGGGTTAAGTGCTAAGTATACACCTGACCAAGATGCATTTGGTGAATCAGGAACACATTATGAGAGCAGTAAGAGAACTAAGTGACTTGTCTATTAGTATGGTTTTTCCAGCCTGGATGTCTATGGGGGGGAAAAGTGCAGTTGGAGAAGGGGCCAAGTCCAAGACGTTTCCCTCCAAGAAAGTGGTCAAAATGAGTAACACTCATTAATAGATCACTTTGAGACCCAACTCATCCAGTCAATGGGATCAATGCCTTAACTACCCCTCTCCTCTCCAGAATCCCCACAGATTGTCCTAACACCATCATATGAGAAATGAGATGAGGACCTAGACATGGAGAATATGATTGTCTCATGGCTTCCAAACAATCTAACAGAACACTGAGAAATGCCCTTGAGACGAGTCATTTTTGAGGGTCTTGGTGAGACTGGGATGCCAGTGTAGAATGACATGATATTTCAGCCAGGAACCTGTAAGTGTCTGAATCCTGCCCTTGTCCATGACCACCCCTTCCCATTATATCTCTGAGAGCAAAGAAAAGTGATGTATATTAGCTGGATTGTTAGCCACAAACTCCAATGTGGAACTCCAATAAAACATACAGGACTACATGGAAAATTACTTTTGTTCCTGGACAAAGTATTGCCAACTACCCTCGAAGCCCTACTCCTCTATTCCCCTGATTGTGAACCTGTCCATTTAAAGGTCATATCCACATCTACCCAGAAAGATCTAATTCAGTCCCTATGGTTCCACTTCTAAAAAACTGCCCAGTGAACATTCTGAAGCCTGAATGCTCAGGTCAGCCTTCCTCCACATCTTTGTGTGTGTGTGGGGGGAGGGGCTGGCAGGTGGTGGGGGGTTGGAAATTAGAAGAACAAGAAATCAAAAGAGAGGTTTGAGGCTTCTGCTAGAGGCCAATATCACAAATCCAAGACAAAGACCAAGATATAGATGACCTGATGCCAGCTACTCTCCTTCACTCGCATTCACTCATTCATTTATTTATCAGGCAAACATTTGCTGGGCACCAGCGATGACGTCACTGCCCATGTTTGGCGTTGAGGCAAGCACACGTCAGGAGTCTGAGCAGATGACAAGACCAGAAGCCCTGTGGGAAGGGTAGGAAGATTATTGCCCAGTCCTCAGAGCAAAGGGAAGAGCAGTGAAGGCACGTGGACCCTGAAGCTTCTTCACTTTCTGCAGATACAACAACCGACAGCACAGTGGAGTTTGTGAAGAGGGACACCATCGCAGTCAGCCAAAGAGCGAGTCTAGTGTTTATAGGAAAGTTGTGATATTTGGAATTTTTCCATGCACACTGACACGCACACTTACACAGTACCCCCGGCCCCACCAATCACATGTGGAATCACACAGTCTTACATTTGATCCCCAGATTTGCTTGTTAGTTGTGTGACTTTGGACAACTTGGTTACCCTGTCTGGGCAACTAGTAACTCCAGGGCTGCTGTGAAGACTAAATGAGAGCGTGTAGTCTAGTGCTGGCCCTGGGGTGTGGATGCCATCTGATGAATGATGATTATTTTTCCCCTTGTGTCTTCTTTGAGAGCAGACCCAGTCTATTGTTTATTCTTTACAATAGACATAAAATTATGAAAGAAACAAAGGGAAGGAGTGAGAAAGGGAAATTGAAAAAAAGAAAAGAAAAGCATAGTATGATCAAAAAGCTAAGTTTGCAAATAGATTTGATCCACTCTCCTTTAACATAGGAGCAGGTCCACAAGGGCTAGTTTCCAGCCCGATCATCATGAATGGGAATAGTCAACACTTACCCAGTGATGCATTTAAGATCATCAAGTAGAGTAGATGATCTTAAATGCATCATTGGGTAAGTCTACAAATAGCAAGTAGATATACCGTTTATCATCAAGCACCATTATAAAACATTGGCTGATTTGCCTATCTGCAAGTCTGGTTGCATTTTGCTGGGTGGAGAAGGCAGAACATTTGGAAAATATCTAGGCCTCTCCTGTGTCTCAGAATAATCATTACAAAAGCCAGAGTTTATTGGTCACTTGCCACATTTCAGGAACTTTATTATATTTTTTCTTTCATCCTCAAACATCTCAGTGATGGAGGTATTTCTAGTGTAATTTTCCAGGTGAGAAAACTAAGGTTGAGAAATAATAAGTTAGGTACCTGAGATTAGTTAGCTAGAAAATGACGAAGTCCAGATTCCAACTGAGGTCTATGTACCTCCAAAGCTAACACTCATAACCACCACACTGTAGAGTCCATTACATTTGTAGGAAAAAAGGTGGGCTTGAACTGAGGGAAATCTGATCCCTGCTCCATTTGGCAAGCGAATTATTTTCTGAAGTCAGTGGCATTGGGTAAGAATAAGAAGGACATGGTGCAGGGGCCGGGTGGGGAGAAGAAACCCATAGCAGTGAGGAGTACACAGAAGGACCCCATCCTTGGTTCTGAAATGAATGACTGCGTCAGCATCCATGCAGCAACACTGGAGATGGGAGGAGGAAGAAGTGTTTCAGTATTTCCCTCATTTTTCAAATGCACAGTCTGAACATTTAAAATATAGATTCAGGTCGCTAATGCACATAAAAATCAAAGAAGATTTTTGATCCAAAGACTGAAGTACATACAAGATGACAGAACGCAGTATTTACTGAACGCTTACTATGTGCCACGTCATGGCATACATCTTCTCATTTAAACCTCATAACCTCTCTGCAAAGAACTATATTCATTTATAGAGTTAGAAACTGGATCTTGGAGATGTTAAGCAACTTGCCCAAAAACTACTGAGCTACCAAGAAGAACTTGTGATGGAACTCATACATCTCTACCCTCAAAGGCCAAGCAGTGGTCACAGTTCTACATGCTGATCTTGACCTGATTTTCTTTTACAAACTTCAACAGTGGATTGAAACCAGAAATTATTAACAGAGGGTGTCTCCAGGTAGAAGAAGTAAGTGGCTAAATAACAGGAATGGGAGAGGAATTCCCATCAGTGTTTTTCTGTCTTTCTGGTTTTGAAACATGAATTTAGTACTTATTCAAAACAATTAAATTGTCAAAGTTAATTTTAAAGTGGATTAACATAAACATTTCGATAAGAAAAATAAATCTGGTTATTTATGGTTCAAATCAATATAGTGGTCAAATTTAAGAAATATATGTTGACAAAGAAAAAAAAGTCTCAAGGAGCAACATTTATTGAATTTTCTTCCCTCTCTCCCTCTCATTTCAATTAAACTCAATAAACACTTATTGAGCAAGTCCTACACGTCAATCTGGGAATTATACAACTTTTTAAAATGTTGCTAAGATTGTAGGAGAAAAAAAAAGATTGTAGGTGAAGAAAATAATTATTTAGTTTGTATTATTTTGTTTATAGGTTTATAAGCTACTTTGAATTTTTTTTCTGAAATAAGGCAAGAAAAATAAATAAAAACTAAATAAAACAAATCTAAAAATCAAGTATTGAAATACCATCTTTCTACAAAATTAGAAAACATCATTCATAACGGTAATTTTTTAACCTACCATTGTCACCTAATACACATAGAAATCAAATTTTTCCCTTTACTTAGAGAAGTCCCATTTACAGACTAAGTAGATTCTACTATAAATGTTAACAAACAATATAAGTGTGCATTTTCTATATCTTTCTTTTATTTTTGTTAATAGTAATTGACATGACATTGAATGATTACTGTGTGCCTGACACTAAGTTAAATATTTTTCATATGTAGTTATTTAATCCTTAGAAGCCCCTGGGAAGTGGATATAATTGACCCCATTTTAAAGATGAGAAAACTGGGGCTCAGAGAGGACAGTCCTGTAACTAGAAAGAGGTCAAGCTGGGATTTGAATTCCTCCAACGAAAGACTGTGCTCTCAATTATTACATTTTCCTGATTTACAAGGATAAATATAGGTTCCAGGATGCCTGGGGAAAGCAAGTGCTCTGTTATTTCTTTTCTTTTTTTTTTCTTCCTTTCTGTTGTTGTTTTTGTTTTTTTTGGTTTGGGGTTTTTTTGTTTGTTTATTTTTGTTTGCTTGTTATTTCTAACCAGGACCACCACTTGGTACCAGGTTTTGTTCAAAAATGAGAATGGGCATTGACCATCACAGATGGAGATCCACATTCCTAACATGGATTTATTCAAAAGCACCCAGATTTCACAAAAGGAAATGAGGCATTTTTCCGAGGTGGTGAAACCGTTGCCTTTGTTAGTCACCAATGAAAAAAAAAAATGGTCTGAAAATTCCTCAAAGGTAAAATGTAGCCTTTCTTCTCCCAAGTTCTGATATGGTCCCAAAAGGAAATAGAAACTTGCATAATTTAGGCCCCAGTGAGCCTTCTTTCACTCTTATTCACTGCAAATCTTTGCCGCATTTTTCTTTACTAATTAGTTAAATACTTAAGCTCCTGAGTCACTGGGCCGTCTACTGGTTAGAGCTTGTTCTAGCTCTTCCACCCTCGAATGGAACTTACAAGGAATTAGGCACTCTAAAGATCCCACATTCGTGTCGTGAAAACAAGCCAACAATGAAATCAGTCATCACCAAGACGGAGGGACAAGCGTGAGCATTAAGACCAGATACTGCTGAGTCAAGGCCTTCAGATATGTTGCCAGTGGGAGGAAGACAGAAAAATTCTGTTTCTTCATTTATACACGTATGCATTCTTCCCTCCAAAGGTCTGGATTTCACACTGGTCCTCTTACCCCTGTTACATTCAGGAGCACAGCTGTATTGAGCCTGCTGTTTGAACATGGGGTCGAACTTCTCTCCAGCAGTGATGGAGCCAGACACGAGGCCAGCTCTCCTGTTCTGAGCAGCTAAAGGAGTCTCTGAGAGGCCAGAAGTTTGTCAAGGCCACAGAGTCTGAGAAAACCAACAGTGCAATCCCTGAGACATGAAATGACTTTAGCCATAAGTGTGTACCGGAGGTGGGAAATTGGTCTCTTCCAGAAAAGTCACATCTTCAGCATAGATTACTTCAATCCACACTACTCAGTTGTGGGAGAGACTCCCAGTAGGTGCTCCATTAATCACTGTCATAGAAACCACAGGGAAAAGCTATGAGTAGCATTCCCAAGCTGTACCTATTGACACAACCTCCTTAATATGAATATACGACCTTCCACTGATTGGCCCCAAAACAATTCTTCGAAGCTTGCCTCCCCTTTACTCATCAGTGAGTAGCTGCCAGAATGTTCACAGTTCCCCAAAAGCTGTATCCTCTCATGCTTCTCTCATTTACATTCTCCATCCTTCCCTGGACACCATTATCTTCCTAAAAATTTAAACCTGATTCTGCTGTGTGCATGCACACACGTGCACACATGCACACACCCCACATTAATCGGGATCTCCACCTCTGCATGTAGAATGGGAGTCCAAGCCCATTAACAAGCCCTTCTCAATCTAACTCCAACCTGCTCCTCCAGCCTCATCTCCACTATCTTCTTCATCCTCTCCCTTCCCTGATGTCACCACAAAATCATCTTATATTCCTCACCATTTCCAGAAGCTACCAAGCCGAAGCTCAGTACCTTTGTGCACTGCTGCTTCTCCACCTGGTGTTGTCATCTCTTCTGTCTCTACCGAGCAAACTCCTTCTCACCCTTGATGATCAAGTTCTCATAGCCCCTCTGAGATGCCCCCAGATGGAGTTAAGTTATACCCTTCCCTGTGAGCACACCAAGAAAAAGCAGCTTTCCTCATTCACATATCTCGCTACTACACGGAAATAGCTTACTTGCCTACCTCCCCATTAATCTGTGTATCTCTAGAAAGCAGGGATCCTTTTCTAACTATTTCTTAGATTCCCCAGCACCTAGCACAATGCATATCATTTAGGAGTTGCTTAGTACATAATTGTAGAATAAATAATAAGTGCGTCGGGTGACTTGGCATTTGGTGACGATGTTGGCAGTCCTGAACAGGCTGCGTGTGATCACACAGGCAGGCACCCCTGCACTGCTGCACGCCCGATCGTCAGCTTTGAGAGCATCCTCCTCTGCTTCTGAATATCGTGGTCCAGCAAAGACAGCAGAGTCCTAGGGAGCAGGAAACAGGAGGTACTAGCTTCAGGATTCACTAGTACCTCACACCTGCTCACACCAGTAGGGGATGCTAAGAGGTGCTGAAATCATCATCTACTTTCCTGAACATGGTAGGACTGAATAAAATGCCCTGCAAAGCATATGTACTCATTAAAGCTTGAGTACTAACTCCATAAAGCAAAATTATAGAATGCCAAGGCCGAAGAGACCTCGATATCAACCACTCGATTATGGAGACAAGAACACTGAGACTCAGAGAGGGAAAGAAACAGGAACACGAATATAAACAATAAATTCACAGGTATGCCACAGATGATGGTAGAAAACATTCCCTAGTAGAAGAAAGGGGGCATCTGTTTAAAGGGCTAGCTTTTCTCTGCTTGCCGAAGAAGCACTCAGGCATAGCCCTGAGCCACGGGGCTCTGCACTGGGTCCCAGATCCCCATGTAGGGCAGAGCAGATCTGGGAACCTGCTATGGACCTTGGCAGCTCTCACTGTGCCTGTGGAACACCGACATTTCTCTTGGGGGTGACTAAGAGAGAAGATTTGCCTTGGTTAGAAATTAGTCAGATGGCATTTCCTTAGGCTTTGCTTTCATTTCTCAGTGAAATGTTGAAATGCATGAAGCACTTGGTTTTCCTGTCAGATAATTTAATTAATGATCTATAGTTATTGCATAGTTTCCAGAAGCCTAGGGCAAGAGAACTTGATAATGAAGGGTGTCTCCAAAGACCAGGAAAGGTCCCACAGGTGCTAACTAGGGGGCCTTGGGAGAACTCATGACAAGTCCTAGATCCTGATTTTCTCACTTGTAAAATGAAGGGCTTTGACCAGGTACGCTTTGAGTCTCCTTCCTGCTTTGAGAATCCTTAAGGTCTCCGAGGCCACTCATGAACTGTCATTCACTTAGCACATTTCCCTCTTGCCTCTTGTGTGTTGGGCTGTGTGGTTGGTCCTCAGAAGCGAATGACACCAAGACCGACTTGGTTCCTGCCATCATGGAACTCCAGGTCTGGTGGAGAATAGACAGACAATAAACCACTGGAAAACACACATTAAAGATTGCTACCAATCATATGAAAGAAATAATGAGGCTCTGAGGTATTCTGTTCCAAAGCATAAGGAATTACATACATGTAATTCCTTATGTGATGGAGGGGGGCACTCATTTTAGATGGAAGGTCAGAAATGTCTTCTCTTAGGAGGGGGCTTCTAAGCTGAGACTTAAAGGATAAAAAGCTAGCAAATAAAAAATTAAGGCTTGAGCTTTCGAGGCAGAGAGAACAATGTGCAAGAGGCTGAAGGGGGAAAAAAGTTTGGCTTGCTGGAGATACTGAAAGAAGACGCGTGTGACTGTTGGGCAGTGAATAAAGGAATGGAGGGGGATTGTATAAAATGAGGTGAGAAGGGGAGGAGGTAGGCACGAGAAGGTCAGAATGTAGGTTTCCGTATCACTGCAAGGGAGTTCATTAAGTGAGAAGGTAACACAACGTGGTTTCCAGTTTGACTCTGATGGCTGTTTGGGGAACAACCTGAATTGGGGCCAGCACAGGTGAGAGGTATTTCAGGAGGCTATTGAAGGAGACCTGGTACGAAATGACTGTGGTCAAGTTGAGGTGGAAAAAGGTAGATGAGTTTGATTGATATTTTGGAGAAGGCACTGACAGAACCTCTTGATGGATTGGTGTTTGGGTAGTCATTTGCGGGGGAAGCGGGGGGACCACTGAGTTAGGGGCTAAGTACAGTGAGCGTACAAGAGTGAAGAGGACGCGGTCCCACGTCCAGACCCTTAGGCGCTCACAGTTCACATAATTGTCACAGAAGCAGGTGAGTTACAATAATCCCAACAGCAATCTGTTGTACAATAGAGTTACAATAGATACATTCTTCTGTTTTCACAACACAGAGGAGAGAGGCATCCGTAACAGAGGAGGAAGAAAAGGTTTCACAAAGGAGTAGGGCTGTGAGCTGGGCCGTGAAAGACAGGTTCTGGTTTAACAAGCAGAGAAGGGAGAACAAAAACACTAGAAAGAGTGAGAGCAGAGCCAGCGTGGTATGAAAACACATGCTGTGATTCGGGAACCGTGAGTGGTATTAGACTTGGGCCAACTTGATGAATGTGTTAGAAAAACGAGGTTGGAAATGTAGGCTTGAGGTTGGATTTTGGCGGGTTTGAAACTCTACTGGGGAGGTCTGCATTCATTAAGCATTTTAGAGTGACATTATTAGTTCTAATATTGGAAAGATAATTCTGGGGATGAGACCTATGATGGTGTAGGATTAGCCTAATCACTGAGTCGTTTGAAACTGGAATGTGTTTCCAAGTTACTCTAAAACTCCTGTTACTGAGGCAGGAGCAGGGAGCTGACACATCACCCCTTTTGCCACGTCTGTGCTCTGAACCGACTCAACAATGAAACAAAAGGGTATTATTAATATCAAACAGCTATAGAGATTTACCTTGTGCCAGGCACTGTTCTAAATGCTTTATGTATATTAACTCATTAAATCCTTACAACACTAATGGAGCAGGTAACAGAGTAGGGATTTGAATCTTAGCTGTTGGAGGCCATCACCTGTGCCCTCACCCATAATGTCTTTCTGCCTCTGGATGAATGTAACATGAAAATATTACCTTCATTGTACAAAACACTGCTTTGGAAAATGGTTTTATACCTGCAGGCAAGTGGACTTCCTCATCTAAACCCCAGAAGCATCTGCTTCTGGGCATAGATGTACCTACCCGATACATCTGGGATAGACTTACCTATCAGGCAGAGGGAATGCTGGAATATCCCAGGTTTCAGCAATAACTGTTTCATAAAATTCACTGCATGGCCAAGAACAATGGCAAATGTTCTGCTCTCTGAGCAGTCCATTCCTGGACAGTGTGGGTCGTACTGAAGGAACTAGGTTACATGTGCCTGGGTTCCCCTCCCAGACTCCCAAATTATATTAAGCATTCCTCCTCTGGGGAGTAAGTTTCCCCTCCGAGAGAGATAAGACTGGTATGTTAGCATGGGAGAACTTATCCCCCCATGGAAGGGAACACCAAGAACAAAGAAACTCAACTCTGATATCTAGCAAGTTTGATTCTACTTAAAAGTGATATATAGTTTGATGCAATAGAATACAATATACTTAGCACTAAAATGATGGTGGAGGAAAATCAACATTTTTGATGTGCTGTATTCAGTAAATGGACAAATATTCGTTGCCTGCCATGAGTCCAACATTATAATTAGAGCCATCATTAAAAATATTCGAGATCTCTTACAGAATCAAAGTATAAATCCCCCATTGAACCACAAGTCCTGAATAATTCCCAATAAGCAAATTTATTATACCTAGAGAGAATTTTGTCTTCTTTCTGTTGTGGTATGTTTATCAAAAAAATTGAGGCATCACGGGAAATAAGAACAATTCAGACCATGGAAACCATAGGCTTATAGAAATGTTAAAATTCAGACCATGGAAACCATAGGCTTATAGAAATGTTAAATTCCAAAGATGTGTGCCCCAGGCCTTGATGTTGAATGTGACAGGTGGCATACAATTAGTGGTTAGAATCCTTTGTACTGAGGAGATAAATCCAAATTAAAAATATTTTTTCACTAAGGAGTGGAAAATGTATTAAAAAGAGTCCCCAAATTTATTAAAAATTAAGAAGATTGGGTGACATTAGATGACTGACAGTTGGGAACATTGGGATTGCACAATACTAGCATATCATTACACGATCATTTGTGATAAATAAAAAAATGAAGTGTATACACACACACACATTTATGGAAGCTTGTTGTGAAACAATGGCAAATCACTGGAGAGAAGTCCTTGTCTACAGCCTTCCCGACTGAGGAAAAAGTAACAATAATCAAGAATCGTATAAGCTTCCTTTCAGTTGTAAAAAATAACAAAGCATAGCTCTAGAGCTTGTGCTTGCTTGAAACTTTCCTGCTACTGGAGGTGAGAGATTATCAATAAGAATCTGGTGTAAAGAAAGAGGCAGGGAGGTATTAAATTTCAGTGCAAAATGGTTGCCAGGGAGAACCCACGAAATTAGGAGGCAGCAGGCATTGTCCTGCCACCTGCTGATCTTGTGTGAGCCTGGTCAAGTCATTTCAGCTTCGTACGTCTCAGTTTCCTAATCTGAAAACTAAGGGCACTTGCTCCAAATTGTCTCTGAGTCCCTTTCATCTTGAAGATACCAGCATCTTAGGCGCAGTTTCTAGAAGTCCAACTGACACATCTGTCAACTCCCTGTATAATATGACTTTAAAAAAAAAATGTGGTTTGATTATACAAATTATCATTCAGTCTTCCCATATCCATAGGAGATGTGATAAATGGCCAATATCAGTAGCATCAGTTAATAATAAACAATAAATGAAGCTTTTCTGACATAGACACCCCCAAGCTATTAGATTGTTATCTTAATGATCCCTCAGTGTGGGAGAATGGACAGAAAATATATTTATTTCCTTTCTTGAACATTACTGAGCCACATTCCTTATAATTCAATATAATTAAATCAACAAATTAATACATCTGTAATTGGCCAATGTCAATTTCTCCCAGACACAGGAAAGACAGATGCACATGTTTTTAGAATCTGTCTTGTTATTTTCAATATGATCTATTTAACTAAGTATCCAACAGGCTGGATGGATTAATATGGAAATACCCAAGGCAATAATCTAAAATGTACAATGTAAAACATTAGATTTTAAGAAAACCTTAGACCTTTTTTCTAAGGCAATTCTTTTACCTTTGTGGTTGAAATTCTAATCTGCCACTTCCTCTTATGAAGATCAGGAAGTTACAAAGAAAGATGTCAAAAGGTAACCCTAAGTCTCCACAGTAAAGAATCAAAGTAAATCAAATAATGTAAAAAGATAAATAAATTTCCGGTGTCTTAAATCCTACCACTTGGACTTGAAGACAGTGTGACCATGGGATACAACCTAAAAATAGGTCCTTAATCTTAATTAATATTGATTATAAAAAGATAAAAAAACAGGTCACTCAAGTTGGAATTGTAAGGTTCTTATACAAGCAGTCCTCAATCACATAACATTTGCCATGAAGCAATTAACCAGTACTCCCGTGTTCTTGCTGTTGAGGGAAGTGGGATGAGAGAAGGGGACATTTAATGGTACTGTGCAGAAATGTGCCTTCATTTTTCTAAGATGCAGGGTATTTATTTTTAACATGGACTACATTGGAAGTGATATTTTTCAGCAAAAAAACAAGCTGAAAATAATAACCTACTGATGGAGAGTACAGAGCGTGGCTCTAACAGAAGAACAAGCATCCCTGCAACAAACAGAAAACAGACTCAACATGCATGAGAGAGACAGAGTTTAAGCTAAGATGGCCAACAGTTCCAGTTTCCCAGGACTGTCCAGGCTCCAACACTGAAAGTCCGATGTTTCCAGAAACCCTTCAGTTCTGGGTAAACCAGGACAGTTGGCTTCCCCAGGTGCAGCATCTTGCAGCCATTCTGTAACAAGCAAAGATCAAGAGACTTTGTCATCAGTGACACAGGCCTTGAGAGCTAGAAGCATGAAGCCAATATAGATGCTGTAAATCAAAAGAAGTGCTGGACACACAGGAGCCGCCAGGACCAAAATGAGATGGTCCCCTTAGCTACGCTGGTTAAGGACATTGGTAATTGTCTAGCAAGGAAGAACCAGTGACTAAACTGTGAACCCGTTACATAGTCTCTCTAGTGTCCTGTATGTAGTTATGTGAAGCTGAAGTGATCAAAGCCTGATTCACATGGCCCCAATCCATCCTCTGCCCAGGCAGACACGGCACATTTGTCAAAGAACTCTTCTTGTTCATCTTTGGTTCAACAGGAACACAGAATTTGCTCAAGACATGGCTCTAGACCAGAGCTTCTCAAATTGGAATCACCTTGGGATCTTGTTGAAGTGCAAATTTTGATTAGGTAGAAGGAGGTCAGGAGGGGCTTGAAAGTCTGTATTTCTAACCAGCCCCTAGGTGAGCTCCACAGACCACACTGTGAGTGGCAAGGCTGCAAGCCCCAGTAACCAACCAGACTGAGAGGAAGCAAGATGAGATGTATATTTGACATACCTTACCTATAGTAATAATCCCTACCTCATAGGGCCATTCTGCGGATTGACTGAAATAAGCCATAGCAAGTTCCTAACATGGTGCCTGGCACATAAACCACGTTTAGTTCTCATTCCAAGGGGTGGGTTCATTCTTAACCAATAACCAATTGGCTAAAAAATTCAATTCATATTAAAACTTCAGACAACCTGGTTTGCAGAAGCCAATGAGAAGGGCGGGCTTAGTAATATGTATCCACTCAGTTTTGGCTTTCATGGATAGCAAGGCATCTGCACAGCAAGATTCACAGGTGGTCTAGTCTAGTGCAGGGACTCCCAGGCTTGTCTTACAGTAGGATCACATGGACAGCTTGTAAAAAGATATGAGTGCCAGGACCTCACCCACCATCAATTGAATCTGAACCTCTGGAGGCCATGTCTAGGCTTCCCACAGTATAGACGATTCCCAGGTTATTCTAAAGTGCAATCAAGTTTGAGAACCACAGACATAAAGGAACCAGAGCTGTGTAGGTTGAATCTCAGTTCTGCTTTGGCGAACTTTCCAAGCCTCATTTTCTTAATTGGAAAAATAATTATAATAGAAGTAACAATATTGCCTACCTCAAAATGTTGCTTTGAGTGTTTGACAAAGTAATTTATGTAAATCCCTTATAACAGTTATGAGTTATGACCATAATGCATGCCTTTTGTCTCTATCTGGATGGGTAGATGGTAAGTGAAAATTATAATCAAGATCCAAGAGCTAGTATCTAAGTAAGAATTAGCCCTTAAAGAATTCTATCATAAGGTCTGTTTCAATCCAGGATGCTACATCGTATACAAGCATTATTTTAGGCACGGTAATTTGACAATTTAACCTATGTCCATAAGCACATACTATTTATCAGCCACTAAACTATATGAAAGGCAAAGAGGTCTAATAGGAAATCGATTCAATATGAATTGTTGCTTTACCATTTACTAAATATGTGACCTTGAGCAAGTTACTCTACCCATTTCCAGCCTGTTTCCCTGTCTGTCAACGGGGTTGATGCTGATACCTCCCACTTAAGAATTATTTCAAAGAGTGAATGAGATTATCAATGTGAAGAATCTGGTACAGCACCTTGCACTGAATAGGAGCTTACTAAGTGTTATTTCCCCATGCCACCTGAGTGGTGTGAGGGTACAAGAATTAATAAGATGCCCATCCCAGCTTTCACAGTCCACTTGAGAAGGTAGGAAACAGAGGCACACCTATTACTATTGCTTCTTCTTTAAAATCAGTGCATTAGAGACATACAATGAGAAAGAGCCAGCATCTATTTATAGGAAGTTCATCATGTTTATGTGCTCCGTTCCTTGACAGGGTACATCTGGGGAACTTCAGATTTTTCTGTGGTTGGTCAGTGTTTTGATTTTGGTTTGTGGGGTTTGGTTGGTTTCATTTTGTTATAGTTTTGAAAGCAGACATGATTTGGCAGATGTTTAGAGTAGTAGTTGTGCCTTGCTTTTGATGTCTTTGAGAACACCCAGTCCTTGAGGACTTGGACGATGTCTTTCTGTAGACTGTATTTTCTAACAAATAATGAGGCAGTTTGTGAGCATTAAACAGTGTCGCTCCAGATTACATAAGAGGCCATTCTTCAGGAAGCAGAGTGAGTTAGTGTGAGAAAAAAAAAAAGAAAACCAGCTCATTCCACATGAATTTTGTTCAACTTCACTTGACAAGGGGCAAAAGTGATTAGGGAGTTAATAGAGAAACCTGAAATTAATCCCGTAATTTACTTAGAACTCGGAAGAAGTCTTAAACCTGATATTTCCCAGATAAACTGGTGATGGTGACTTGAGGTTGATAATGATGATCCGTTGGAAATAAAATTGTTGACCCAGGACTGAGGAGACATGGGTTGAGTTCCCATTTACATCCCTAACTAGATGTTTAATTGCATTAAATATCATTCAACATTTAAGTGACACTATAATTTACAAAGAATCTTACCACCGTCTCATTTGATCCTTATATTCCTCTTTGTAATATTACTATCCTTATTTCACAGATGAGTAAGTCAAGGCTCAGGGTTTGTAAGTAATCAAGGCTTAGATACTTAGCTAGTCCAAAGCAGCACCATCCAGGAACCCTGGCTGTGTCTTGACTATACTCTTCCCACTAAATATTAGCCATATCAATGTTAGACAAGTCACTTTCCTGTCTGTGCCTCAATTTCTTCATATCTTGGCCTTGCTTACCTCACAGTGATAATATGATCAAAATATGAGTTAAGAAAGGAAAAGAGCTTTGAATGTACAAAGCCCTGTACAAGCCTAGAGTAGTAGTAGGATAGTTCAGGAGGTGTGGAAGTGAACCAGAACAAGGCATGTGTGGAAGTGAACCCACCACCTTCATTGAAGTCTCTGAACCAAGTACTCTGAAGTTTTCATTATTTTTTGGTCAACACTCTGCATTTCTAACAGCCTCCTGGAATATTTTACTTTCACTTGCCAGTTTTTATTAATCCTACTTGGGCTGAGTCCAAAATTGAAAAATTTCATCTGAAAAAAATTTTTTTTCAACTTTCATAAACTTCAGAGTATAAGGTACTCTTTCACAGAGAATAAAAACAAAGTTTACAGTGGAAATCATGTTGTAGACAGGCCGGGGGCTCTTTGCTCCCCAACCAATTGACCAGAGCTCGGTGAGTGGAGGATGGAGTCTGGCCTCAGAGGTTATACTCACCTCACTTTACACAGCTCTCCTGCTCAGGGCTTTGTGAATGTCCCGGGCTTACAATGAACTTAGAACACTGGAGCTTGGTTCCATGAACCATATAGTTTGGGAGAATAACTTCCCCAATCACCCAAAGGAAACACGGGCTACGTATCAAAATTGGTCTAAACCGGCTGGATCATTAAACCTGAAAGCCAGGGCTGTGAACAAGGTAGAGCAAGTGGGCCCCATGCCAACTGGTTTTCAGCCCCAGGTAGACTTTATTTAAACAAGATCATGAACTCCTTCAGCTACCTCCTTTCTTTAATGCTTCTTAACAAATTTGAAACAAGTGATGAATTAAGAGCTGCCATTACCAAGCATACTGAAATGAAGACTTCCCTTTTTGTTGCCCAGCCCTTCCCAGATGACGCCCAAATGCACTGTGACACCTACCGATGTCCAAACGTGCCATGGTCTCGGTTGCCTCCATGCTTATGGACCTGAGAGCCCCCTCCCTAAACTCTCATCCTCACTGCTCCATCACCACCCTCATCCCTCTTTATGATTTTGAACATGGGTCAGATTTTTCTTCTTCCAGGAAGCTCTCTGATTCCTCAGATTGTTTTGGGGGCTCCTGGTCTGTATTCCCAATGCACTCCATGTTTGCTTCCATCTCTGTATTTGTCTTTCCATTTCTTTCCTTCATTCCCTTGCATTCAGCCCATTGTGAATGCTTCAAACATTCTGATATATTCTCCTCCACAAATGTTGAATAAAGAATGACATGCAGACAAATCATTCAGTGTCTTTAAGGTGGAAGAAAACTGCTAGTTATTACATACTTTGCATAAGCCAGGCACTTTGCTTTGTACTTCAGGTGACTTATCTCATCATATTATCCCAAATCTGCCCTGAAACTGATGTTATTACCAATATCATCATTTTATAAATAAAAAAGCTGCCTCTCAGAGAAGTTATATAATTTAGCGGGATTGTCCCAAGATCACACCAAGAGCAGGATATTCAGAAGAGAATCCCAGATCTGTCTGACTTCAAATCTCAAACAAGTTCTATATCACTGTGCTGCTTCCTTTACTTCTAAGGATTTTTTTTTTTCAGCTTGGATTCAGCCAAGTGCCAAATGCACTTTCAAATTTCCTTGAACACTGACCTGTGGATGCTATGGTATATCACCCAGAATCAAGGTACTCATTTCTCCAGCTGCTGGAATGTTGGTTGAGGATGGGAACTGCCCTTTTTGAAGGCAGCTCCTTTGTCCTTTTCGCAAATTTTTTACGCTCCCTCCTGGGTTCAGCCCGATCCAATAACTGGTCAATATGGACGTATAAAGGCAAGGCCTCTGCTTCAACTCAGGAACAATCTGCGGGGTCATCCCAGTTCCGGCGCCCCTGGGATCTGCTAAGGCTCCAGCAGCACCTGTGTTGCAGTTCAGTTTCTCCCTCTGCCCAATCCTGCTTCTCTCAGTCTCTTACAAATATTGCTCCAGAGGATACTACTCAGTAAGTGGAGATGCAGTCACATCTCCATCTCAGAGTCTGTTTCTCAGGAAACCCAACCACAGAGAGGATGATAGGAAGTCCCTGATTACAAATTACTCATCAGAGTAAGACTTTGCAAGCAACCTTTTAGCAGTGGCTTAAGGATGGGGTGCATGGTTCAGAGAGGACGCTTGGAGCATAGTCTCTGGCCCAGGAAGTGCCACAGAGCATAAAGTTGGAAAAGCGCCCACTCGCTACTTTGGGGTGAAAGATCAGCCCCTGAATGTCATCACTTGACCCAGATGTTGTAATTTCCCCAAGCCTCTGTTTTGCACGGCTCCCCGCTGGCACAGTGTTGGGCTGGCTTTTCAGGCGTGCCCCTGTGGTTAGGAAGGCAGAGCCCATGAGAAGCAGCAGCTCGGCACAAACTAGTCCCATCTCTGCGACTGTAGTGGCCATTGCTGCTTCCAGAAAAATGAAGGGCACTTTCTCAGCGGAGCCAGCCACTGCTGTGCATGCCAGGCAAGATTTTAAGTAGATGTATTTTTAACTTGGATTGTGCTCAGATAAAAGCAGTAAATGATATAACTAGGAGCCCCAAATCATGCCATGTACCCATTCAGCCATCATACGTTCCTTATTAGTTCTAAACAACACTCACAGTTTAAAACATCTTACCACATTGTCATAACTTTGGTGAGATTATGTTGGAAAGATATTAACAGTGTATGCCTAGAAATGGCAGAGAGTTTCACCCTACAGAAGACTTAACGTGAGATATGATAACTGCAGCTACCTTTAGGTGTTCTTACTCTATCCCAGACAAATACCTGTGTTGTTAGATTGTTAACCTTAGAAAACAACTATTGTTTTCATTCTGCAATTTTTTTCTTCAGATGCCACCTAATTCATTGGGCGTTTACTCTTCAGAAATCATCTCGCTAAGCAGATTCCACACTTTCTCTCTCAAGAGCTCTGCAGAGTAGGTGCCCCCCTCCCTCCTCCATTTTATGGGTGATGAAAATAAAGCTTACAATGTAATCAATGCACATGTACATACTGCCTACATAAAATATCTCTCTGATGGGATAACATTTGGAAGAGAGAGGGTAATCAATTCGTATGGCTCTATTGAGTTAGTCGTGGGACAAATGAGAAGAAATTACACAAAGCAGACAGATAGATAGAGACTTAAAATAAATGTATTGGGCAGTACCCAATTCGAACCGATCAAAGTCCAAAGTCTAGGGACAGTCCGACACAGCTGGATATAGATGCTCAAACTATGTGGGCAGGAATATGCTTTCTTCTGTTGGCTTTATTCTCAGGGTTAAACGAAGATGGCCGCAAGAACATCGAGGCTCACAACCTATCAGTTTAGCAGCTCCGCCAGGAACAATATTTGCCCTTTCCTAATTGCTCTAGAAAAGTCCCAGGATTGTGTCTAAATAAGCTGGCTTCCATCAGATACCCACCTCTGAAACAGTCACTCTGAGATGCTCTACAGTTATTGGCCAGGACTGGGTAGTGTGTTGACTGTGGAGCTAGGAGGTCAGCTCGGAGGAGCTAGGATCAGCTCCTTCCAAATGATGTGGGCTGAGACAAGGGGAGGGGAGATTTTCCAAATGAGGGATTGGCAGAAGGAGACTGAGAGATCCTCGGAAGACAAACATGCCAGATGCCACCTACAGTGAAGAGTAGATTTTTACATCTTGTAGTACACTTTGTTGGAGACCTACTCATATCTCCTCGGCTCTTACAATGTCTGTGCACACCAGCCCAACCAATTGCTACTGCTGTGCTCCTTTGCTGAAGGCTGAAGACAGTTCTGCAATTCTGGCGTCTCACTTGCGTGGGAGTTAACTCCTCTCCATTGAGATACAACCAGTAATCGTGCAGCCTGGTGGATAAATACCCCAGCAACCTCATCCCTCGGGTTAGATTATCCTGAGGTTCCTAGACTTCCTCTGCAGGATTAAGCCCCAAAGATCTAAAGCAATAACTTGATTAAAAATATACCGTATACTTATTTGCCTGTCAATTCCCCCATGTCAATTCTCCATGTCCCTACCGAATATACCAGGATAACCTCCCAAAGAAACTAACTGCACTTTAATCCTTATCTCACAAATCAAAAATAAGGAGATAGGCTATTTCATGTGGTAGTGAAATTCTTGGCAGTCGAAGCATTCATGAATATAAGAAGGCATGTGGGGAGACTCAGGAATAAAATGGGTAATTGGATTGAAAGAACCACATTTAGACCTTGCTGTCCTTTCTAATGCTAAGTTGAATCATTATTTGACTACACCCTTACAGAAAAAGAGACCTTAAGTTCATGCTTTGGGTTCTGAAACTTATGAATGAGATAATACATGAAGTTCTCTGGGGAGGATTTTTTTCTAGAGGTTGTTTGAAGGTATGATGTTCAGCCCCTTTTTTTGTTGTGGCACATTCTTACAAAATGACCTTCTTTGTTTGCTCTGCTCTTCCTCAGCTTAGGAGGTGCTCAAGGTTCCTAGAATATGCCATTTCCTTGGTCCTGACTAGTTTTAAATTTTGACACCCACCATCATCCAGGCAGAGAAAGAGCCTTCACAAGAGAATTTATAAAACAAAGGATGCACGCAGCTGCCACAAAGAAGTAGGTGAGAGTGTGTCATCAGCTTAAGTTCTTTGTGTTCCTTTGGACATATGCCCAGTACACAGAAATGTAAAGGAAGTGATTTCTCTCAAAATAAACATGTCAATCAAAAAAAGATAAAGAAAATAACTGTTTCATCTTTTTGATGTGTGAAAGAATGCATGTCATATGGAATTTATTCCCAAGTGATGTATTTTATTTCCCCACTGATACTTTCCCCCAACTCACTCATGGAATACCAATAAGAGGTAGAATTTGTTGAGTGTTAACTGTGTGCTGGGTACGATGAAAACTACTTGATACAAATTATTACATTGATTCCTTCCAAGAAAACATGTATACATGGCATCAACATTTTAAGTTCACACAACAGTGAGATGCAGGTCTCCCTGTGTCTAGTGGTATATTAGTAATGCCTTCAAAAGGCAATGCTTAAAACATTAAGCATGTGTATCGCTCACAAGGCTATGGGGCAGCTGGGCTGTTTTCCTGGCCTCAGCTGGGCTCACTCATGCATCTGTGGTCTGCCATGGGTTGGGTAGATGGCTCTGCTGATCTCTTTTGGACTTATTTGCATGTTTGGGGTCAACTGGCAATTGGCTAGCCTAGGATGCTCTCAGTTTAGTCAACTGGGCTCTCCACCAGCTGGTCTCATCTTCCAGGAGGCTAGAACAAGTTTGTTTTTATATGTACTCAGGTTATTAAAGTTTCTCCTCAATGGGGCACTCAGAGCAATCCCCATACTCTGAATGCTGTCTCACAAGTTTGGGGTCTATCGGGCCCATCAGCTCCCTTAATCTATGCACTCTGGTTTTATTAATACAGCCCCAAATTGGGTTTGGTTTTGTTTTGTTTCTCCTTTACCTCCTCTTCCTTTTAAAATTGCACCTTCTTCAGATTCACAGATATAGAGAACAAACTAGTGGTTACCAGTGGGGAGAGGGAAGGAGGGAGGAGCAATATATAGGTAGGGGAGAAAAGGAGTATTATGGGATTCTATGAAATCCTGTGTGTGAAACTTTTGAAAATTTTCAAACACTACAGAATTTAAAGAATCTTTCATCAATAAAAAATTTTGAATAAAATAAAATTGCACCTTCTCTTTTTTTAAAGTATTATAATAGTGTTTAAGTCTATAAATCTTTTTAAAATCTTGTTGCATTAAATTGAACTTGGTTTCTCATCCATAGCAAATGATCTGAAAGAGGGCTCTCACCCCTGTATTTGTGCAAATTGTTTTGAAGCCAAAGGGCAGGCATCTGCCTTTTTCTCTTGTTATTTCTTCTGTGAATTCAGGCCCATCTTTCCTGTCAGTTGCAAGGCTGTAAACACTGATACTGTTATCTAGTCTGTTCATTTATCATTCAAGGGTCCTCTACCGAGATACTCTTCAATGTAAGGCTTTGTATTAGCTGCTTGGGACACAAATGTATGAAGCCCAGCCTTGGTCCTTGAAGAGCTTGTAGGTTCCTGGGTGAGGCTGTGGTTTATGGAAATCTCTTTCAGGTAACCTTGGCCTCTTTTAGATACACACATCTTTGGGGGTTTCTTCTATACTCTTCTTCAGTGCCCCAAGAGGACACTTGTATAGAGAAAGAAGGCTGTGTGGCCTAGTGGTGTCAGGACAGGGCTGTCTGGTTACCGGGCTGTCTTCCTCTGCAGGCTTTCTTGGCAGAGCAGATGCCCTCATTCAGTCCCTAGCCATCATGCCGGCCCCCTCTGCCAACGTCAGATGCTGCTGTGGCCTCCATCTTGAAGTCCACCTGCCGCAGGGCCCTCCTCTCAAGCCCAGGCCTCCTGCGGGCTCAGGATCTTCCTGCCCTCTGGGGGCTGGTGGCAAAATGAGTGCACTGTGGGTCTCTCTGCGTGGGTGGTGATGTGGGACTTGGCCTCAGCCCCCTCTTGGCTTCCCCGCTACTCCTGCTCTGCATTGGATGGTAGCTTCATGCTGACTGTGCTTCTCTGCGGGGCTGGCAGGCTCCCAAGGCTTTGCCCAAGGATGCAGGTAACCAGCTTCTGATGTTGTCAAATTCTCTTAAATGATATTAGGCTTCCTTATTCTCCAACTTGACACTTCACACTAAGGGGTAAGCTGGAACTTGAACAGTGGTGTCTTGTCTCTTCTGCTTCCCTTTTTCCGTCCCTAAGCTCCTCCCAAGCCCTGGAGGGGCCACCTCTCTCCTGCTTGTGGGAGTGTCCCTGCATCTGGTCAGCATTCTCACTATGCTCTATAATTTGTTCTATGAGTAGCCTTCAAATTCCACCTCAGTGGAAGTCATTTCTCTGTTTTGTTTTCTCTCTGTCAACAAAATTGGCTCTCTGCACATCAAAAGCATTTGCTTTCACACCATTGTCTCATTGTATTCCTTAAAACAGTTTTCCAGAAGTGAAAGCAATGAAGTCCCTCTTTTCAGACTGGTTCAGCTCTCACTTGAAGAATAAAAATTCATTGATTTTATAGCGGCAGAGAAAAAAGGGACAAGGACCCAGGAACTAGACGGGCTGGGCACACGGGGGTTCATGATGTTATTCTCTCAACATATATGCCTGTTTGAAATTTCCACATTAAAAAAACTTAAAAGTTTAATTCCTATTATACTTGTGAAGAGACTTGGTGTACCAAGGAATAAACAATGAATCCAGGAGGGACAGTAGTGACAATGACATGACTTGAGTGAAGGTTTCCAAAAGGCTTAATGGGATTTCTTCACTTTCTCTTCTTCTCTGTATCATCTAAATGTTAATAACAGAAGGATGGTTTATCAAGCTCCGATCTAGTCTCAGAGAGGGGAGGGGAGAGGAGAAAGAAAAGAAGGGAAAGAAAAGAGAAAAGAAAGGAGAGGAAAGGAAAAGAAGAGAAGAGAAAAGAAAAGAAAACCAAAGTAGATTGATGACCAGTGTCTGGAAGACTAAAGCAACCCCAAGTTAAGTCTTAAAATGACTAAATGTTCTGAGAAAAAAATTAAATGACACAAACCCTTTCTCATCCCCAAAGCAGAGAGTACAATGGAAATGAGAGTCAGAAGAATATGGAGAAAAAGCATCATGGAACTACAGATTTCTCAGAATGCTCACTGCTCTATTGGAAAGGGGGCGCTCAAGTGGTTAACACAGAGCCAATGCAAGAGTGACAGAGATAGTAAGTATCTCATATTTTGAATGAGATCTCTTTCTTTCTACATATATGCCGATCTATGACATGGAAAAAAATAGCATATAGGTTCCTTCGTTCATTCACTCAGCCAATAATATGTGCCCCACATACGTTTTTCAAAATACTAGGAATACAACTCAGATCAAAACAAACAAAAATCCTTGCCCTTATAGAGTTTACTTGCAAAGGGGAGAACACACATCAAATAAAATAAGCAGATCCAAACATGGTGCATTAGATGATGATAACTATTATGGAAATAAGTAAAGCAGGTAAAACAGGGACAAGGGTCCTCTTGGAAGGGAGAGGATGCCATTTAAAATAAAGTGAAGGAAGGTATCTCTGAGACAGTGACATTTCAACAGTGACCTGAAGGAGGTGAGGGACATCTGGGAGGGTCATGTCCTAAGCAGAGGAAACATCAAGTACAAAGATCCTTAAGGCAAGAGCTTGCATGATTTGTTTCAAGGATAGCAAAGAGGCCAATGAGATCAGAGGTCCAGGGGGAAGGGAGCAAAGAGATGAAGGCGGGGAAACAGTAGGCGCCACATCTCACAGGGACTCACAGGTCACTGGAAGAATTTAGACTTTTATTAAGAGTAAAAGGAAAAGCCACTGGAGAGTTTGAGCTACGTGTAACATAATAGGATTTACATTTTAAGGGAATGGCCTGACTGCTACGTTAGGAGAAGACCATGCAAGGAGGTCAGGTATCAGACTATTGAAATAATCCAAATAAGAGATGACGGTACCTTGGATCAGAGTGGTAGTGCTAGAGATGGTGAGAAGTCGGTGGATCCTGGACGTATTTTGAAGACAGAACCAACAGGATTTGCTCATGAAAAAGATGTGGGGTGTGACGGAAAGAAAGGAGTTAGGAGTTTTGGGTCTAATAGAAGGATGGAGTTCCATTTACTGCGGTGGAGAAGGATGCAGAGGAGCAGGGTGGGGACAGAAGAAGGTGGGAATTGGTTTTGGGTAAACTCTTCTAGACATTCACGTGGAGATATCATACTGGTAGTTGGTTATAATTTTGTGGCATTCTCAGAGGAGACCCAGACTTGGTATGTAATTTGGGGAGTCATCAGGGTATAGATGGTATGAAAGCCATGAGACTCCGGTCAGTGAGTATAGATGCAGAAATATTCAAGAACTGAATCCTAGAGCACGCTGAAGTTTGGTGGTTGGGGAGCTGGGCAGTGAAGAGCAGAGGCGATTGAGATGGAACCAGTGGAAAATATGAGAATCGTATCCTGGAAATGAGAAAATCTTTCACTGCAGAGGGAGTGGTCACTTGGTCAAATGCTACCAATAGGTTAAGTAAGATTAGGAATGAGATTTACTACATGCGGGTCTTTGGAGACATTTCATGAAGTGGTAAGGAGATAAGCCGAATGGAGCGGGTCCAAGAGAGAACAAAGACAGATGTAAAGACAATAAGTATCTCTTTGATGGAGTTTTGCTAACAGGGGAGCAGGGAAATGTGGCAGCAGCTGACAGGAAATGCAACATCCAGAGAAGGAGTTTTGAGGACAGGAGGAATTACTCACAAGCTTCATTTGCTAATAAAAATATTTGTGCAGAAGAGATAAGGGATGCTTGTTGTGGCAACGTCCTTGAATAGGCAAGAGGGGATGGGTTCTGGCGCAAAAGTGTAGAGAAAGGTCTTGGACATAAACACAGATTTATGTCATTCATGCTGACTAGGAGAAAGGTGAGTGTATAGTACAGGTACATACAAGGTAGAAGTGGTGGGAGGATTGTGAGAAAATTGTCTTCTGTTTCCTTCTATTTTCCCAGTTAAATAGGAAACAAGATCAAGAGACTGTAGGTCACTGTGCAGTCAAACCTTTTTGGAGCTGTGGTCGTGGAATGCAACAAGTTGGAAAGACAGTGTGTGGTGGTGGGAGAGTGTGGTACTTGAAACTGAGATTACAGAGGGGATGGTTGTGTGAATGCCAAGGTCTGGGGAGGATAGGGAGGAGGTAAAAGACATAAGAGACCAGATTACTGCCAGGATTATCTTCTCTGATATTGAAATCACCAGTTTATGATATGAATAGTAATTACGATTATAAGACTGAGTCAGGAATTAAAAACTTTAAAGAATAAGGAGGGAGGGGGTGGTGAATCACAGGTCTGCAGATGCCTGTAACGAGGAGGGGTAGCAGGTGGTATAGACTGATGACATAAACTTCAAAGTGGGTTTTCAGAGAAGAAGGAGGGAGAAGAGTCTGGATGCTATCATGAGAAAACAGGAGGACATCTCTCCCATCTCCAGGCTAATGGTAGAGGGAGGTAAAAAAATTACAAATTAAAAGGGCTTTATGGGGAGATAGGGTTCCCAGGAGAGTCTGGGTTTCTGTTAGAGCAAAAAGGTAGAATAGAATTTACAAGGAAGAGGTAAGGAATAGGGAATATTGCTAATGACTGATCTGGACTTGCAGAGAGCACAGTGGGAAGGTTTGGGAACTGGGAAGAGGTGAAGAGGAGGACCATATAAGGTTACATACAGGGCTGTATACAAACATTGGGGGAACGTTTGGGGCAGAAAGAATGGCCTAGGGATCTTGGGCTTCTTACAGTGTCTGATGGAGATGGAGACCAAGACGGCCTCCAAGACAGTGATGGTGAGGCTCTGAACACAGTGGGAAGTAGGGTGTAGGGCCTTTCCTGGTGCACCTAGAACTCTAGAACCCTCTCTTCTCTCTCCTACCAATGGTTTATGGAAACCAGGGAAGACATGGTGTTACTAGGAACAATGAAGCCTGAGCCCCTTTTCATTCTTGCTGATGTTCTTTGCTTTGTTCATTCATCAATTCATTGAACAAATATCTATTTGGGGCCTACTAAACCTGAATGCTAGATGGTAATACGACAGTGAGACAGAACAGTTTCTTCTCTCATGGAGCCTTCAGAGTATCAGGGAAAACTGACTTCATTCATTCAGTCAACAAATATTTGTAGGGTGACATGATCAGATTTGCATTTTTCTCTGTAAGATTCATCTGGCTTCACTGTGGAAAATGGATTCAGGTAGGGCAAGAGTGAGACAGAGAAACCAGTTAGGATGTCAGAGTTAGGGTGTCAGAGAAGCAAAGCAACTGTTATAGGAATAGAGAGATGTGGATGGATTTGAAATATATTTGTGAGATGTATAAACCACAGGACTTGGTGATGGATTGGGAGTGAGGGAAATGGTAGCTGTCAAAGACAACTTCTAGACATTTGACTTAACAGCCAAATGAATGATGATGCCATACACTGAGATTGGAAACACTGGGGTGACCAGTTTTAGGGGAAGAGAATTGTGAATTTATGTGAGATATTCAGATGGAGTTAAATTGGTCATCAAAAAATATTAACACCTATTATTTGTTACATACTCTGCTATGCGTCAGGCCCTCTCCTAAGTGCTGAACAGTTATTAAGTCATTAACTCCCACAATACTACAGCAAGGGTGGTAGAAATTCCTCTCCATTTCCTAAAGGAAGAAACTGAGACCCTGACTGATTAGATAACTTAACTTCCAGCATCACACTAGCTGTCAGTCCATCCCAAAGGCCCTGGCTCACCCACTATTCTGTGCTGTCTCCCTAGGGGATGCTTAAATATCTGAATATCTAACACCTCAAAGAGGTCTGGGCCAGAAATAGAAGCTTCAGCCATAATCAGGGACAATATGACCCAAGGAAAAAATCTACACATAGAAGAACAGAACTATCAAGAGTCTGAGAAATTGGGGGAAATCAGAGGGGTTCCAGAATATTGTGTTGAGAAATATTTGCTTTTTAAAGGGGGGAGGGTGGTCTATGTGTTTCTCAGGGCTGCGGTAAAAAAGTAGCACAAACTGGGTGGCTTAGAACAACAGAAATTTATTTTTTCACAGTTCAGGTGTCAGCAGAGTTGATTCCTTCTTAGGACTCTGAAGGGGATTTCTTCCAAGCCTCTCTCTGAACTGCTGGCTGCCGGCATTCCTTGGTGTTTTTGGCTTGTAGAGGCATCATTCCGATCTCTGCCTCATATGACATTTCTCCCTCTGTCTCTGCATCTCTCTGGGTCTCCTTCTAAGAACACCAGTAATTGGATTTAGCGCCCACCCTATTCCAGTACAACCTCATCTTAATTTGATTACATCTGCAAAGACCCTATTTCTGAATAAGGTCACATTCACAGGCTCTGGGTAGACATGAATTTTGGGAGGACACCATTCAACCCACTACAGTAAGAAAAGGTGACATTATAACCTTTTTTGTTCCACCTTGATTATGCACCAATATCTTCCAGTTTTTTAGATCACTAAATTTGAGCTCATCACTAAAGTCCCAATTTCTTTCTCGTTAGGAATGTTTGTGATCACATAGAACAGTCCTTTGGTCATGACTTACGCCAGATGATCACATTTCTCTTTTCTCTAGGTCCATGATTATCAAATTTTTTAAAACAGATGCTGGTTCCAACCGACAGTTTCTAATTCAGTAGTTCAAGGGTGTGGCCCCAAATTTGCATTTTTAACAAGTTCCCAGGTGATGTTGATGTTGATGTTGCTAGTTTTGGACCACACTTTGAGAATGACTGCTTTAGACTCCAAGAAATCTGCTTTCTCCAAATCTATGCTTGAGTAAAAGAGCTCACAGTTACATCAATTATTTATTTCTGTTTCCTGTGTGTAGATCATGACTAGATGCACAAAAAGAACCCAACAGATGCAAGAATGTTGGTGCTTATGCTGAGGTTGTTATCATAATAATGATAGTTACCATTCTCTGTATCCCGCTACAAGCTTCAGAGTGCCTTCCCATCCTCTATTTAATGTAACTTTCCCACGAGTGATAAGTTGGAGGTTGTTGCCCCATTTTAGCGAAGAAACCTTACCTTCAGAGGTGTAAAGTACCCTGAGAAACACCATCACCAGCTGGTAGTAGAAGCTGTGTTACAAATTCCAGTCTTTTCATTCTAGGGCCAGTGCAATCTCAGCCCCTCAGCAGCTGTTTTATAGCTTCAGAACCCAGATTTTGATGAAAAAGATCTGGGTGGTACTCCGTGAAAAATGACTACAAATTGAGAAAACCAACAAGTTTGTTTTTCAAGGCATTTTTGCTACCGGCTACAAGATCAAGGTGGTGGTGATGTTTTCCCTTGTTCTCTTCCTCTCATCCTAGCAGAGGGCTTATCAGCCAGTTTATCAGTACTTTGTTCTCTGTTCCCTCTGTTTGTCTAAAGGCAAGTTTTGTACCTGTTAGAGCACACTTCCTGACACTAGTTCTCTGAAGTTAATTGGTCCCTAACTCTTCTTTCCGAGGAACCAGGGCAGGTAAACATGATGTGAGCTGTGTTCTGTCAGTATTGCTTCAACCTTTCTCCTCTATAACTTTACCCGTTTTCAGCATCACGTATCTGGCAAGTTTTAAAGCTGAGACTTGAACCTGTCTAGTCTATCTCCAGAACTTGTACTCTAACCATTTCACACTGCCCTGCCGCAGGCCTGAGCAGCTCTTAATTTTATAACAGAATCTTGCTAAATTCCTGAACCTGACACGGAAAATGCACAACCAACTCACCCATGTTTGCATCTTCTGTGTGCTCCGGCAAGGCCAGCTCTTCCAGGCAGAGCAGTTTCTAACTCATGTCCCACACCTGTCATGCTCACTCATGTCCCTGTGACATGCATCAGAGTCATCAACAACACAAGTACTGGACCCAGGTAACTCTAGATATAACGTCTCACTTCTTACCTTACTTTGTAACCTTGAGCAAGTCACTGACTTCTATAAACCACCATGTCTTCATCTGTAAAATGGGTACAATAATATCAACCTTTCTCAGTTGCTGTGAGAATTAAGTGGATAATTTTTGCATTGAGTAGCATTTCAGTAACTGGAGCTCTTATTATTTGTATCATGCTGTTGCCCCAACCTAGAGCACTGAATTTACTCCTTTTTGCCCAAATGTTCTTAAATGCTCACCTCACTTTTTCCTCACATGAAAACACCCTGAATGTAAGCAGTTAGGGCTGGGGTGGGGGGGGAATGGGGTGGTCCCCAGAGAAAGAGAACTGGGCCTGGCTTTCTTGAGGTAATAGAAGCCATTTTTGGTCTAAGCCATTTTGTGATCTAAGCCTGGCCACAATGCTTGCCCTTGAACAGGTCTCAGTAATAATGATCTTAAGAGAACAAAAGGACAAAGTTATCAGACAAGAGAAGTAACAGTAGCAAAGATAACAAATCAGTTGTAAATACTCCCAGTTCTATTTCAATGGTAAAGACTATCCTAAAACACTGTCTTGAGGTGTTTTGCAGAATTTAAATCCCCCTCAGTTGCTCAACCACCTGACCAGCTGGAATCTAAGGGATGATGACGGTGACCCTTTCTGACCCTCATGACTTTGATCAACTAAAGCTTGGACTCTTCCTACCACCCAAGCCCCTTCACGAATATGCATGTACCTATAGCTTAAGACGTCCCCAATTTTGCTGTTTGGGAAGATGCTCCTTTGGGAAAGATCCCCAGTGTTCTCCTTACTTGCTGCAAGTAATGATATGTCCTTCCTTCTCTTTGGCTTCATTGTATCTTTTGGCTCAACACCCATCAAGAAGCGAACCCAGTTTTCAGGTAACATGACAAGTCATGCCATAATCTCCATAACATTTTCATTTCTCTCAGAGCCTTGGTGCACTGTAAAGCAACTATCTTCCTAACATCATGCCCTGTTTATTTCTCTGCTCTCTGGCTCTTTCACACACTACATGGTTGTATGAAGAACTCCTAAACCTGGCATAAGAAGCTTAAATGCCTGGCCCCTTTCTTCTTCTCTCCCTGCCAGCAGCACCAAACAAACCCTACCACATAGCAGGTGGTTTCTCATCTAGGTACAGTTGCTCACATGTCTTTCTTGCTCCTGCCTCCTTGCTCCTTAACCAGGGCAAAATTTAACATCTCTACAACCAAGTTCAAGATTGTCACCTCCTCTGGAAGTTGCCCCTCTTTATCCACTGAGGCTGGGTGAGGAGCTCAAGGGCTGAGTTGTCACACACAGTAATGTAAAATTCTGTTTATATGTCTATGTCTCTCCTCCAGACTTAGAGCCCCTTGAGGACAGGATCTGAGGCTCTGCTCACTGTCATATCTGCAAGGATCTACACAGGTGTGGTATTTATTGAATGAGTGAAGGTCTTTATGAATTAGCAGGAGAACGCCTAACACAATGGTGGGCACACAGGCTACCCTGGATCACTGCTTGCGGACTTGGTCTTAGTTGGATAATTACGATGCTTCTGGAGCTCTTGGTGGACTTCCTAATGAAAATGACTTGGCTAGAAATGAAGCCTGAGGCTAGAAATGAGCCTTCTGCATTAGGAGTTGTGAGGCAGCTTATGCAAGGTCCTCTTCTCTCTGTGGTGTCCAGTTGAATGCCACATCCAAAGCTTTCTTGCTTCCATTCACAAACATGAACTTTCCTTCAGCCAGGGGGACCACTGCTTCCAGGGTTGAGATGAATAGGGTGTGGGCAAACCCCACTTCTAGATTATCACCCAAACATGGCAGATGAGGTTGCTACAAGTCAAGGTATTTTGCCAGGAAGTTTCTATATATTTACATGGCTTTCCAATAAAGTACAAGCAAACACCTGGGACTCATCACTGCCAGACATCTCCCTTCCCTTCCAATCATCCTTTGGAATATCACCATCATGATCCTTCACTCCTCTCCTTTCCCAGTGCTCTCTTCCACTCCCATGGGGAGTTGCCTCTGTGCTGCTCCAATATTCACACCATGCAACCTATCAAACCGGATCTGCCCAGCTCCCAGCCAGGCTCACTAACTGTAAAGCCTTTGCTGGACTTAAAAGCTTCCTCCAAGTTCACATTTGTAAGCTTGAGGAAGTTCTTTGGTGTTCCAGGATGGGGAACATTTATTCCATTTATTCCAGTCACTGTGGCAGCCATGCTCTGTGACAAGGCTCTGATTATGAGGCTGCCGGCTGGCACAGTCAGCAAATGACTAATTCTAACACAGTATTCAGTGTTAGTTAAACAGCAGGGAAAGAAAAGAAAAGAAGAAAATAGAAGTATCAGCAAATGCTCGGTTGAAAAAAATACTCTCTGGGACCATAGACTAAATCAGAAGATGTTAATTCACTGCTATTCAATACACAGGCACTGGGGAAATAGAACAGCAAAGGAGAGAGTGTGCCTGTCCTGGCCCAGTGTACAGGCTCAGAGGGAACTGGATTTGCCCAACCCTGAGCTTTGGAGAAGTCACTCACTGCTTTAGGGTCACTTGTAAAACCTGGAGTTGGACTAGAGGGCTGGTACTTACAAGCTGTCTCACTACAAGAAATATCTCTTGCTTTTGCCTCACAGATCTGATGTTTTAAAAGGATTTCATCCAAAAATAAATGATGGTAGTTTTCAAATAGTACTTAATTCATTTCCCATTTTTATACTGATGGAAGATACACAAATTACTAATCAAAATTACTAATCAACAGGGATCAGACAGTAATTCCAGCTTGAAGCACAGTTTATGTACTACTTTAATCAGTTTATAAAGTATTAACACAATTAATGTGGACTATCTTTTAGACTTTTTTAAATATTGAGAACTACTCATGCCCTTCTTTCCCACTCAGTGTACCTTTGCTGGTCCCTTGGTGTGTGTCTTGATGAGGATCATGCATTTGTTGAGAAATCCAAGTTGACTCTTCGATTCTTATGTGTAAATGACTTTCAATACCATAGACTTGAATTTCTGCATTACTTTATTCTAACTGCTTATGGGAGTTCTTCAAGGGTTAGTAAAATTGGGTTTTACCAACCAGTCCCTCCCATCAGAAAATTTGCAAAAGCCTCTTAGATAGCCTCATCCACCAGAGGGAAGACAGCAGAAGCAAGAAGAACTACAGTCCTGCAGCCTGTGGAACAAAAACCACATTCACAGAAAGATAGACAAGATGAAAAGGCAGAGGTCTATGTACCAGATGAAGGAACAAGATAAAACCCCAGAGAAACAACTACATGAAGTGGAGACAGGCAACCTTCCAGAAAAAGAATTCAGAATAATGATAGTGAAGATGATCCAGGACCTCGGAAAAAGAATGGAGGCAAAGATTGAGAAGATGCAAGAAGTGTTTAACAAAGACCTAGAAGAATTAAAGAACAAACAAACAGAGATGAACAATACAATAACTGAAATGAAAACTACACTAGAAGGAATCAATAGCAGAATAACTGAGGCAGAAGAATGGATAAGTGACCTGGAAGACAGAATGGTGGAATTCACTGCTGCAGAACAGAATAAAGAAAAAAGAATGAAAAGAAATGAAGACAGCCTAAGAGACCGCTGGGACAACATTAAACTCAACAACATTCGCATTATAGGGGTCCCAGAAGGAGAAGAGAGAGAGAAAGGACCCGAGCAAATATTTGAAGAGATTATAGTCGAAAACTTTCCTAACATGGGAAAGGAAATAGCCACCCAAGTCCAGGAAGCGCAGAAAGTCCCATACAGGATAAACCCAAGGAGAAACACGCCGAGACACACAGCAATCAAATTGGCAAAAATTAAAGACAAAGAAAAATTATTGAAAGCAGCAAGGGAAAAACGACAAATAACATACCAGGGAACTCCCATAAGGTTAACAGCTGATTTCTCAGCAGAAACTCTACAAGCCAGAAGGGAGTGGCATGATATACTTAAAGTGATGAAAGGGAAGAACCTACAACCAAGATGACTCTACCCAGCAAGGATCTCATTCAGATTCGATGGAGAAATCAAAAGCTTTACAGACAAGCAAAAGCTAAGAGAATTCAGCACCACCAAACCAGCTGTACAACAAATGCTAAAGGAAATTCTCTAAGTGGGAAACACAAGAGAAGAAAAGGACCTACAAAAACAAACCCCAAACAATTAAGAAAATGGTCATAGGAACATACATATCGATAATTACCTTAAATGTAAATGGATTAAATGCTCCAACCAAAAGACACAGGCTCGCTGAATGGATACAAAAACAAGACCCATCTATATACTGTCTACAAGAGACCCACTTCAGACCTAGGGACACATACAGACTGAAAGTGAGGGGATGGAAAAAGATATTCCATTCAAATGGAAATCAAAAGAAAGCTGGAGTAGCAATACTCATATCAGTTAAAAAAGACTTCAAAATAAAGAATATTACAAGAGGGCTTCCCTGGTGGCGCAGTGGTTGAGAATCTGCCTGCCAATGCAGGGGACGTGGGTTCGAGCCCTGGTCTGAGAAGATCCCACATGCCGCAGACCAACTGGGCTCGTGAGCCACAACTACTGAGCCTGCGCGTCTGGAGCCTGTGCTCCGCAACAAAAGAGACCGCGATAGTGAGAGGCCCGCACACCACGATGAAGAGTGGCCCCCGCTTGCCGCAACTAGAGAAAGCCCTCACACAGAAACGAAGACCCAACACAGCCAAAAGTAAATAAATAAATTTAAAAAAATAATAATGTTACGAGAGACAAGGAAGGACACTACATAATGATCAAGGGATCAATACAAGAAGAAGATACAACAATTATAAATATATATGAACCCAACATAGGAGCACCTCAATACATAAGGCAAATGCTAACAGCTATAAAAGAGGAAATTGACAGTAACACAATAGTAGTGGGGGACTTTAACACCTCCCTTACACCAATGGACAGATTATCCAGACAGAAAATTAATACAGAAACACAAACTTTAAATGAAACAATAGACCAGATAAATATAATTGACATTTTATAGGACATTCTTTCCAAAAACAGCAGATTACACTTTTTTCTCAAGTGCACACAGAACATTCTCCAGGATAGACCACATCTTGGGTCACAAATCAAGCCTCAGTAAATTTAAGAAAATTGAAATTATATCAAGCGTCTTTTCTGCCACAACACTATGAGATTAGAAGTCAATTACAGGGGGAAAAAAACGTAATAAACACAAACACATGGAGGCTAAACAATACATTACTAAATAACCAAGAGATCACTGAAGAAATCAAAGAGGAAATCAAAAAATACCTAGAGAAAAATGACAATGAAAACATGACGATCCAAAACCTATGGGATGCAGCAAAAGCAGTTCTAAGAGGGAAGTTTATAGCAATACAATCCTACCTCAAGAAACAACAAACATCTCAAATAAACAATCTAACCTTACACCTAAAGGAACTAGAGAAAGAAGAACAAACAAAACCCAAAGTTAGTAGAAGGAAAGAAATCATAAAGATCAGAACAGAAATAAATGAAATAGAAACAAAGAAAACCATAGCAAAGATCAATAAAACTAAAAGCTGGTTATTTGAGCAGATAAACAAAATTGATAAACCATTAGCCAGGCTCATCAAGAAAAAGACGGAAAGGACTCAAATCAATAAAATTAGAAATGAAAAAGGAGAAGATACAACAGACACCACAGAAATACAAAGCATCATAAGAGACTACTACAAATGACTCTATGCCAATAAAATGGACAACCTGGAAGAAATGGACAAATTGTTAGAAAGGTATAACCTTCCAAGACTGAACCAGGAAGAAATAGAAAATATGAACAGACCAATCACAAGTAATGAAATTGAAACTGTGATTAAAAATCTTCCAGCAAAAAAAAGTCCAGGACCAGATGGCTTCACAGGTGAATTCTATCAAACATTCAGAGAACAGCTAACACCCATCCTTCTGAAACTCTTCCAAAAAATTGCAGAGGAAGGAACACTCCCAAACTCATTCTATGAGGCCACCATCACCCTGATACCAAAACCAGACAAAGATGCTACAAAAAAAGAAAACTACAGACCAATATCACTGATGAATATAGATGCAAAAATCCTCAACAAAATACTAGCAAGCAGTATCCAACAACACATGAAAAGGATCATACACCATGATCAAGTGGGATTTATCCCAGGGATGCAAGGATTCTTCAATATATGCAAATCAATCAATATGATACACCATATTAACAAATTGAAGAATAAAAACCATATGATCATCTCAATAGATGCAGAAAAAACTTTTGACAAAATTCAACACCCATTTATGATAAAAACTCTCCAGAAAGTGGGCATAGAGGGAACCACCTCAACATAATAAAGGCCATATATGAGAAACCCACAGCAAACATCATTCTCAATGGTGAAATACTGAAAACATTTCCTCTAAGATCAAGAACAAGACAAGGATGTCCACTCTCACCACTATTATTCAACATAATTTTGGAAGTCCTAGCCACGGCAATCAGAGAAGAAAAAGAAATAAAGGAATACAAATTGGAAAAGAAGGAGTAAAACCGTCACTGTTTGCAGATGACATGATACTATACATAGAGAATCCTAAAGATGCCACCAGAAAACTACTAGAGCTAATCAATGAGTTTGGTAAAGTTGCAGGATACAAAATTAATGCACAGAAATCTCTTGCATTCCTATACACTAATGATGAAAAATCTGAAAGAGAAATTAAGGAAAGACTCCCATTTACCATTGCAACAAAAAGAATAAAATACCTAGGAATAAACCTACCTAGGGAGACAAAAGACCTGTATGTAGAAAACTGTAAGACACTGATGAAAGAAATTAAAGACGATACAAACAGATGGAGAGATATACCATGTTCTTAGATTGGAAGAATCAATATTGTGAAAATGACTATACTACCCAAAGCAATTTACAGATTCAGTGAAATTCCTATCAAATTACCAATGGCATTTTTTATGGAACTAGAACAAAAAATCTTAAAATTTGTATGGAGACACAAAAGACCCCGAATAGCCAAAGCAGTCTTGAGGGAAAAAAATGGAGCTGGAGGAATCAGACTCCCTGACTTCAGACTACTACAAAGCTACAGTAATCAAGACAATATGGTACTGGCCCCAAAACAGAAATATATATCAATGGAACAGGATAGAAAGCCCAGAGATAAACCCACGCACCTATGGTCAACTAATCTATGACAAAGGAGGCAAGGATATACAATGGAGAAAAGACAGTCTCTTCAATAAGTGGTGCTGGGAAAACTGGACAGCTACATGTAAAAGAATGAAATTAGAACAGTCCCTAACACCATACACAAAAATAAACTCAAAATGGATTAGAGACCTAAATGTAAGACCAGACACTATAAAACTCTTAGAGGAAAACATAAGAAGAACACTCCTGTACATAAATCACAGCAAGATCTTTTCTGATCCACTTCCTAGAGTACTGGAAATAAAAACAAATATTAAAAAAATAATAATAAAATAAATAAATAAAAGAAATGACACCATGCCTTACATTTTTAGTAGCACTTCAGAGTTTTCAAGATACTTACACAGCTCTCGTGGTACTTTGTCTAGAGGCACCGCTCCACCTCTCCCAGCTATTTCCCAGACTTGACCACATAACTAAACTGAAAGAGAATGAAGGTTGAGAAGAAGGTATGTATGTAAGGCAATGGAGTTCATTCCAAAGCCAAAGAGAGATGATTATCTACCCCAAAACATTTATTGGGTTCCTTCTAGGCTAGGTCCTGGGCCTACAGTGGTGAATAAGACAAGCAAAGTCATTGGCTTCATAGATAGGAAAATACCCAGACCCAGGAAGTCAGGTTCATTCCATCCAGGGCTAGAGAGAGTGACAGGCAGCTTCCCTTCATCTCCTTTGTCTACCTGCAAATGAACACATCAAAATCAGGTGGAATTAAAAGGGCATGTGTTTGGGACAAAAACATTAAAACCACCACTTAGTCTCTCTAGGACTTGGGTCATATTCCTCCCTTAACCTTTCTAAGCTTCTAATGGGACCTACCTGACAGGTTTGCTGGAAAGATTCAGGAAGATAATGCACATCACATAACATACCTGGCATACCGAAGGTACTCGACGAGGAAAAGGATTAAAAATTGAGGAAGACAGAAGGAGCCTTCTGGATTTTTTCAATAACATATATATTGTATTACATGAGCAGTGCTACAGCACTATATAGAACCTAAATAAATTTCATTCATAATCTCAATATACTCCCCCAAACCCTACTTTCATTTGCCTATGTCCTCTTTCTCCAATTGATCACAAGCACACATGACATTGGAGGAGTTATGATCAGGGTAAAGTTGCCATTTCTGGATTTATCATTTTCTTATTTGAATATAGCATGGAACATTGCCGTGTTTACAAACTAAATTTGTTATAGCTACAGACCAGTATTTGGGCATTATCTTTGAAGTGCTTACATTGCTACCAATATATAAACAGTATGGCAAAGCAGAAAATGTGACACTGCTTTCACTCTAAATGCTTAGAATAGGCCCTCAAGATTATAGATTTAATTTGATGAATAGTATTCCAATTCCCACTAATGTCCTTTGGAGAACTGATGGAGATGGAGGGGAAAGGGGCTCACGGTAGAGTGTGAGGTGGTTGAAAGGGGGAGGTTTGGGGCTGGATATGGAGCTGGGAATGGGTGAAAGGGAGGGGACTGAGCCTTACCCTGTAGTACGAAGGGCACTGGGGCAGAAAACAGGACAGAGGCTGGGAGTGGGCTGTGAGGTGCCTGTGGAGGTGGGAAGATTGGAGTTAACTGTGGTGGTTTCAGAGATGGTGGGATTCAAGGAAAAGAATTTCCCATGGATTATGAGGGGATAGCAGGACTGACGGGAGTGCCATTCACTGTAAGTGTGAAAGGCTTGTGGGAGGGAAGGCTGAGGGTTCACGGCAGAACGTGAAGTGTTTGTAGAGAGGGAGGGTTGTGGATTGCTGTTTATGTGGCTGTGAAGTGGTCCTGTGAGAGAGGACTGGGTTTGGTGTGGGATGGGAATTGGGGATAGGGAGGGAGATGGGAATTACCATGGCTGTGAAGTGGTCGAAGGGGAGATGATCAGGGAGCACTCTGGAGGGTGAAGTGATCATCAGGGAAGGAGGATTGGGGTTTCTCATGAATGGGGTTGCTGGACCAGAAGACTGGTGTTCCTATGGAGAGTGATTCTGTCTTGGGACTAACTCTGGAGTGTCAAGTGGTTTAGGGAAGATGGATAGGGGTTTGTCGTGGATTGTGAAGGGATTGTGAGGGGGCGTGGATGGGGTTTCCTCGGGAGTGTGAATTGTCGTAGAAAGGGAGGATTGGAGATGAATGTAGAATGTAAAAGTACTCTGGGAAAAGAGAGTTGGCTTTTATGGTACAACAGAATATGAGAGTTGGATGGGGTTTGGGGGCCGGGGGTAATGCTTACTGCAGAATGTGAGTTGGTGACTTGGTAGCCCATGGGAACACCCTCCCCACATTTTGGAAGCTGTCTACCATGTGAGGCTCTCCTTTCCAGCACAGAATTCATTTTCCTGGCTGTTGCAGGACCGACATGCAGCACAGCCTCTGTTAACCAGAGGGACCCTGGAGGACATTTTGGGGGCAATGAGATAGATTCACGGAGAAGGAGGCAGGATGTAGGGAATCCATTCTTCTGGCCCAGACTGATGCGGATGGAGGCTGGTTCTGGAATCCTCAGTTGGGCTGGCAGCTCCTGGTTCACGGTGCCCTGATCATGATGGGAACGGCCTCTCTCTGGGTGGGTTAGTTCCATGGTATGACTCAGGGACTCTTTCCTGGAACTTCAGCCTAGAGTCTGTTACTTTAGCCTCTTCATCCATTGTGGGAGCTATCTACATTGTTTAATGGATCCTTTTCTTCTTAAAACAGCTAGAATTAATTATGTAGTCTGTAGTAAAGAAACAAGACTACTATAACTACTAACTCACTTTGAAACTTGGAACAAATCAACCTGCACAGATCATCTGGCTTTTTCAGGGGCAAAACAGCCTAATGATTAAGGGCACAGACTCTGGAGCAAGGGTACCTGGGTGACCTCTGGCTCTGACACAAGTTACGTGAGCGTGGGTAAGTTATTCCACCTCCTAGTGTTTCTGTTTCCCCCTCCATGAATTGAGGACTCTGTGGCCTTCCTCATGGCGTTGTTGTGAAAATTAAATAGGCAAATTCCTATTAGGCACTTAGAAAAGCACCTGTGACATATGAAACACTGAAAAAAGATTAATTATAATTGTCACCCTCTCTGAGCCTCAGTTTTCTGAAAATTGAAGGGACATAATTCAACTCATAAGGTTGTAGTGACAATTAGGTTTTTTTTTTTTTTTTTTTTTTTTAGAAATTCACGTTCTTTTATTTATTTATGACTGTATTGAGTCTTCATTTCTGTGCGAGGGCTTTCTCTAGTTGCGGCAAGTGGGGACCACTCTTCATCGCGGTGCGCAGGCCTCTCACCATCGCGGCCTCTCTTGTTGCGGAGCACAGGCTCCAGACGCGCAGGCTCAGCAATTGTGGCTCACGGGCCCAGTCGCTCCGCGGCATGTGGGATCCTCCCAGACCAGGGCTCGAACCCGTGTCCCCTGCATTGGCAGGCAGACTCTCAACCACTGCGCCACCAGGGAAGCCCGACAATTAGGTTTTTAACGATGCATTTGATGATTCTTTCCTTCCTTCCTTTCCTCCTTCCTTCCTTCCAGAATGGGGAAGTGAGGAAATGGCTGTCAAATAAAATTTGAGAATCATCTAAGGCAAATCTGACTTACTTATCAATTTTGAACTCTTTCCTCTCCTTTGAACCATCTAGAATTAAAACTACACCTTAAGGGGAATTCCCTGGCGGTCCAGGCATCCCATCTAGAACATATAGCCTCTAGGGTCGCCAAGGCAGAGAATGAGAGGGACAGAGGAAGGCTTTAACTGATTCAACTCACAAGTAACACACATAACTTCCACTTAAGTCCATTGGCCAAAGTCGCATGGCCCCAATCTAACAGCAAGGGAGGCTGGGAAATGTAGGAGATGACAGATGTGTGGAGAGTGTCTACTGGCTCAACCACACAATTATTCCTACCTTTTCTGGTTTCCATAGGGAGAAATGTACTCTAAACCCTAAGGCCTCTTTCCACTCTCTCTCTTACCCCCCATTGGAAGGGGGAGTAATTTAGCTGCTGGGCCTTTTGGGAGAAGGAGCTGAACTTGTTGGCAAAATTCCTCTCCTGCTTCCGTTCTCTGGGGGCGTATCTGACAGCAGAGAGCATAGTCTGCACTGGTCCTCTGTGCTGCAAGTTTGGCTGTAGAAGGATTCCCCTCAACACACTCAGGAGTACAAGACCCTGTGATGGCCCAGAGTGCATGAGAATGGATGAATAGATTCATTTTATTCTGAGGCTGGGTGTTGGGAAAGCCATCACTGCTACTCCCTTTAGCTTTACACTCTCAGTAGTGTTTATCTACAATCGCAGTGACGTACTCATCTCCCTCTGCCTAATAACTTCCGTGTCCTCCTCTCAAATGGCTCTGAACTCAGGCAAGAAATAAGAAGGATCTTGATAGATCCTCAACACTAGTTTCTTTAACCCTAATAGGTGCTCAGTGAATGAAGGAGCCTACAGGTTACTGTCGACATCTATCCAACTTGCCCCTTATAGGGACCCAGAGAGGTGACCTGACTCCTGTCTCAGAATCTCCTGTCCTGACAGCAGATCTCCAAACGTCTACTCTGTCTAACACATGCTGCTAATACCATACCCAGAAAGAATCTAAAGCAGTATCTATTACCTGCCACATTCTCTCCATGATTTTAGAGACCTTCCTCACAAGGAGGAGGAAGACTTAAAAAAAAAAAAGAAAAGAAAAGAAAAGAAAAAGAAAAAGATTCAACTCCTCTGAGTACATCACATGCCGTTCTTTTTTAGGAGGTGGGGTGGGGTAAATTCCTTCCCCCTCCCCACTCCTACCACCAAACTATGGAATACTTTTGGGTGAATCATTCCCAATCTGAACTGATTGGGAATGATTGAAATGAGATTATTGTTCCCACAGAAAAGAACCCTGCAGTTGCACAAGTCCCAACTGTGTTCCAGAGAGAAATAAAAAGGAGAAAGCAAAGGCCTGGGGTTGTTTGATAGGCTTCTAAGGGGCAGAGAAAAGGAAGGAAAGATTACTCTCCAGGTCCACCCCGTGAAACAGTATTCCTGCAAACATCCAGAGAGCTCCCGCACTCCACCTGGGCACGCTCCCTCCCCCGTTGATATAGAAGCCATCATGAAGTACTGATAGTTAGAGGGATGGTCAGGGTAAATGCACTTATTGCTGCCCCAAAAGTAATAGCAGCCAGGACGGAAGAATATCCATGGAAAGAACACTGTGGCAGGTGAGAGAGCCCAGGCTTGGCATGGCAGGTGAGAGAGCCCAGGCTTGGCATGGCAGAAAGAGAAAAGGCTTCAGGATCATACTGACAGGGATTATGGTCTCAAACCTGCCACTTACTACCTGTGAGTGTCAAAAATTACAACTGCAAGTGGAGTCTGTGTGCCAAGAGCTGTTTTAGGCACCACAGTCATAACCGTCCCTAAGACCTCAGCAGACCCTCCATCACCTGCTCAGAGCTAGGCTTTCTCCTCCTTTAAAATAAGGATCATAAATTCTACATCATATAATTGTTATAAGGAGAGGAGATAATGCAGGGACCATGCCTGTCACACGCAGTCAACAGAAGTGATGATTCTTCTTCACTCTTTGGGAAGGGCTAGTTTCATGGTATCTTGGAGAACAGGAGCCATTCATTTGAGGGCCAAACACCCAGCTGCAGCTCTGGAGAGAAGCCCAGCTAAAGAAAGTGTGGAGTCAGAAACCAGGGTTTGAGCTTCAACTCCCTAACCATTCCAGAGACCAGAGGAGCTCCTGGATTAAAATGATACATTGCAGGGGACACTGGGAAAGGATTGGAAGGCACCGGGCTCCGGGATGGGAACGTGGGAGTAGGAGTCAGAGATGGACTCGCTGGGAGGCCTCTGGGTGTTTGGAGAGAGACAGATGTGCTTTGACTCTCCATCATTCCCTCTTCAAGAGGCAAAAGTGAACAGAGCAAATCAGTCTGTCCTTGGGAGGTGAAGTTCTAGAGGCAAAGAGGCAAGGCTGTTGTTCTCTGTGACTGGTTCCCGGACCCCTTCCCAGTGCCCCAGCAGAGCCCGGATCCCTTGGGCACAGCTGCCCCATTCATGGCCTCTAATGTTGCCTGAAAATCCATTCTTGAAATGTCATTTCCTAAACTGAAAGCTCTTCCTAAACAACAGCCCCTCTAGGACTCTGTTGTATTTGTGCTGCTCCTAAGTGCCTTATCCACTATCTGACACAGAGAAATATTTATGTATACACGAGCATACTTTTTACAAATTTAGAATAATGCTCTAACCTGGTTTGTACCTTCCTTTTTTCTCTTGAGGTTTAGAATTGTATTCTTATCTTTTTAACGGTTGCAGGGATTTCATCATCTAGATATACCATGATTAACTTAAGCATTCTACTACCGATGGACGTTTATAATTTTTTCTGTTCCCTTTGCTTTCTCAAATAGACTCTTCTTAGTCTTTGTCTGCATCACTGATTACTTCTCACAGCAGAATCCTGGAAGTAGGCATCGCACTGTCCTGTGTATGAGGAGGCAGTAAGTGGTCAACAACAGAAGCTCCAGGGCTAGACCACACTGACTAGCTCTGTGACTTGGGTAGGATATTTAACCCCTGTGAGCCTCAGCTTGCTTACTTGAAACTGCAGCTGATAATAGTTACCAACAAATAGGATTGTTGCAAGAGTAAATGAATTAATACATATAAAACACATAGAACAGCACCCGGCATACGGTGTTCTATGAATGTTTGCTATTATAGTTGTTGTTGTTATTATTATTATTTATAATTACATGCCTGTGTCCCACAAAGCTGGGAGACCCTTGACAGCAATGGTCATGTCTCACCCAGCCATGTATTCCAAACCTCCACAACCTGGCACTGAGGAGGAGCTCTGTGCATATTTGGAAATAAGTAAGAAACACAGATGTGGAAATCAACCATTGACCTGGCCGTTGCCCAATATCCCTCAGTAAGTGGTTCATTAGTTTGGGGATTAAATCTCCATCCCCAAATATATATTGAGCTTTACCAGTACTTTGCACCTACATTTGGAATGAATTTATTGGATATATTCTAGAGATAAGGATTGATAAAAGGAAGGAGAAAGACACGTGAGGAATCTAGGTGCCCTAGGTAAGAAGAAGAACAGACCTGAACAGGGAAGCAAAGGGTACAGGAATAGGAGTGGCCAACCTGAAGACATATGTCAGTGGCTCACCAATTTTTCCCAGGGTTGGCTCTGTACTTGTGAAATTATATTACGCAGGCTCCTATTCACTTAACTGTGGTTGATCATACCCCCTTCTATCAACAGGATAAACTTGGAATGAGGAAGCAAACAAGCTAATGATTATTGAGTGCCTAATATACAAAGAAGACTTTTAAATAATGGTCTTATTTGAATCTCACAGACGGCCCTGGGAGGTCTGTGTTATTATCCCCTCCCTACAGATGAGAAAATGGCAACACAGCCATGCATAGTCATAACAGCCAGAACACACAGAGCAATAATTTAAACTCTGACCTCTGTACTTCCCTGTTCTAACCCTTTCTTCCTTGTTTAAGCAGAGCCCAAATGGCGCTCACTCCCAAGGAGCAAAGCATTGTAAGCTTAGTATTCTGGCTTCCTGCACCAGGCAGGAAAAGAAAGAGTACATTAACTTTAAATCCCATCCGTTACATTGCCAAGAAACAAGCACAGTCATTAGCTTTTGTTTCTACTTTGGTACCATGATTAGAGAAGCAAAGGTGTTGAAACAGGTAAAAGTTAAGTCTGCCCAGTCGACAGGTGGGAACTTGCATCATTAGGGAACAGATACTGTTGAAAGTTCTATAGTTGGAGGGAATCCAGCGCAGCTGAACGTCAGAAGCAGTGTTCAAAGTTTTACGTAAATTTCCTTTCAGTCACCAGCTTCCCTCTTGGTTGTAAAAAATGGGAAAAAGGAAAGAAACAGAATTTTTTTTTCTTAGTGTTCATTTTTGACTGTGTCAGAGTGTGGTCCCAAGACCCCCCCCAAAACGGTTGAAATGATTCATTGTGGTTCCTACAAGAATTTGGTATTTTCTGGAGAAAAGCGCAGATATATTTATGTGTCTGGAATATATGTACTGCTTTAGGCATCTGAATCATTCATATCCTAGAGTAAAATCTTAGATTGATTTTCAGTGGTGCTTCCAAGGATTTGATAACACAAATCTTCTATTATTGTCTCATGTGTTATCATCTCTTGATGGGGAAATAAAATAGAGCCTAGAATTTATATCCCCACCTATACAGGTAGGAAACTTGAGGAACTAGGATGAAGCAACTCATCTAAGCAGTATAGATAAATAAAAAGCATTTTTGAAGAAGAAAGAAAAATCATGTCATCCAGGGCCCTATAATCAGAAATCTCAAGACATTGGACGTTACAGCCAATGGTTGCCACCATCACAGGGATCCTCTACAGCCTATCCATGGGCGACGGCCATCCAAACCCTGCTTCAACATGCTCAAAGAAGAAACGGTGTTTTTTCCTCTTTGTAGAATGCCATATTTCACAGAAAATATTACCCATGAGCAAGGCAGATCCTCAGTAGACATGGAGCAGGCCTGGGGAAGGCTGGAATCTGTCTGCAAGACAGTGTTAATCCCAGGTGGTTACTGCTCAGTGACACGGCTAAACTGATGGTTTATTGAACTACTAAGAAATCTGTTTCTCCAGTAACAGCTAGGTACATGGCTGCTTCAAAAGCTGAGTCAACACTTCACTCTTGTTCTTGTCACAAACGCTTTATCTTCATTTTAACCTTATCGGGTTTATATTTACAACCTGAATATGTGGAGTATTTACTGAAATCAGACACCGGTGAAGCACTTCTAAAGCTTTTGCTCGTTTATCCTTACAGTCACCCTGATGAAGGATTACTATCCTCCCATTTTCTGGATGACAAAACTGAAGGTTATAATTTTACCCCAATGAGGGAAGCAGAAGACCAAAAGAGCCATTAGCAGTAAGTGCTGCATTAGGAGTTACTCTAGGAATCTTTAGAAAGAAACCATCATCTCCATTGATGGCCTATTGAGAGAGGATGACTTCTGAGCGGGGCCTGGGGGATGAATGAAGGAGAGGAAGGCTTACAGACAAAGGTAACACCATAATGAGAGGCCTAGGGTCTTGAAAGAAGACAGTGAATTTGCAGTATTTCTTAAAGGTAGCTCACTGGACTCCCTGACCTGGCTCTCTTCACTATAACCTTACACAGAACACATATACCTGGTATATACGTATTGATTGCCTTCTGTGTGGTTCAGATGTTTGATTTCACAGCACTTGCCCCTGGAGCTGGGTCTTCAAGCTCCCAAGTGTAGAATTAGTTCTTAAACCCCACTTGATGTCATGGCGATAAGGATGGCATTGGCTAATCCCCCAGCAGGCAAGGAGAGAGATTATTTCAGGAACCAGGCTTGGGTGGACAGAATGCTCAGGCCTTCCAGGTCTTTTCGTAATAAGCAGAAGATTTTCTTTTCCTTCAGTGATACCTGTACTAAATCTTGACTTAAGGCAATAACCGGCTCCACTCACCAAATGGCAATCGGCTATGAGTATCAACCCTCAGGGAATCATTCCTCTTTTAAGAAGAAAATTCTCATTTAAATAATTACACATTGGCCTCTGGGTTAATGCAAATTGTAGGATGTGCTACCAGGACTTTTGTGAGAACATATGAGACATTATTAGTAATACTCAACACTTTCTGCTTTAAGCTATTAACCCATTCTGAGCTTTAATGAGATCAGCTGTGGATCTAGAATATTCTGGGAAGTTTGACACTGAGTTAAATGAGAGAAAAGTAGAATCAGAGAAAAGCAGATCTGGAGAGGTCTTAGGAATGGTCTTCTCTAGAGATTTCAAACTTGTTTTTAACAATGGAAACCCTTTTTCAGACAATATCTTAAAGGGACCCTGAGGTAGGCATCTGTTATTCCTACTTTGACTCCTTCTTGATAAAATACACCTTAATTTTCTTGGAGAAAACACCCTTACTCCATGTGTATTATATGGGATTGACCCTAACCCAGCTTCTGCCATTAGCAATTCTAGCCTGAGGCCAAAGCTGGCACAGGAGGCAGATCTCTGAGAAACACAAAGAAATAAACCTCTAAGGTAAATACAGTTAACCTGCTTGATCAAGCTGTACCTGAAGCCAACTGACCATGGACTTCTTAGTTATGTATATAAAGAGATTATCTTTTATACTTAAGCCAGTGAGTGGAATTTTCTGTTACTTGCAAATGAAAACATTGTAAACAGTCTAAAAGCCAGCAATACAAAAAAGATAAGGCCAGACTCCTCTGATTAAAATGAGGGTAGGAAACTTGGGGCCCCACTCACAATGTACTCCCTCAATTTCCAAAAGGCTCTGTAGATGGACTCTACAATCTAACTCAATTCTTTTCTTTTACAGATAGACAAACGATGGTCCAAGGAAGAATCGTAAAATATTGGCATTGTGCTTGAAGGAATTAGAACGTGAGTACAAGTTTTTTGCTTTTTGTTTTAAGCAAGTTTCAGAAACTTAGGATGAGTAGTTACTACTTAAAAATTAGAAAAGATTTTATTGAGGGAAATCATAATAATACAGGACACAAAATAACACTAAATAAGCTATCAATAATTATAGCACAATAACCCATGTAATATGGGTCTCGCAATGTCCATAAAAAGCATTAACAGTTATTGCCTTATGGATAGTTGGTCATCCTTCAGAAAAACAGGTTTGTGTAGACCTGACCATGCATCTTATAAACTTGCCAGTGAAATTTCTGGTATGTTCTAATAAAAATGCACTTTTCCTTTGGGAGCTGGCTTTATCTGATGCCATTCATCTTACCTCTTACTGTTGTGCAAAGCTTCACACCACGTAACCTCAACTTTCTCCTGAAGGACATCACTGTTGCAGAAGATATCTTTACGACAAACTAAAAGAAATTTAACGTACAGATCAAAATTTGGTAGCACAATATGAAAGGCATGTGGTAAACCATTGTGCCATGGTAGACTAGTAAAAGGTCAGAAGACTGGCAAATTCCAAGTCAAAGAGAGGAGAAAGTAGATTCTGGCCATGAATGTATAATTCATAAGTGAGTCATTGCTCTCTTCATTTAAATAAAATTATCTACTTAGAGGGACTAATTCCATAAACCACACTGCCTCTTTTCTCTTTCCAGTGAGGAAAAAAAACCACAATTTAGTGGTTAGATAAACAGATACTAAACCAAAATTTGAAAGAACATCATTTCCTTCTGTCTCTTGTCTAAAGATAAATCATTACATGACCCCTTTCTGAAGTTTGAGAAGCATCTTAACAGAAATATGTGTCTTTAAGAGCTTGGAACTCAACTCAGTAGAAAAACCTTTTAATCCTGCTGTTTGGTGGAATGATTGTAATATTAGTAAAAGTACATCCATTCTGCCTAAAAAGAGTTTATTTTTGGAAACCCATATAAATGCTTTTATATTATTTTTTGTTTGTTTTTTGCTCTCTCATCTAATATTTTTGAGTAAAGGAGAGTTCTTAAAAACTTCATTTGCTTTTAGTGGCAAAGTTGCTGAAGTATTTGAGAAACACTCAAGAGGCTGAGAGTTGTTATATAAAAACATAATATAATGATTTATTCAAGAAAATGCAAGGAAATTAACTTTTCTCCATATACAGAAAGAGTAATTTTGCTATTCAAACTTCACCTTGTTTGGGCTTTCATCACTGAAAACATCTATAACTAGTTACTAGTGCCAAGGAGTTATTAGAAATGCCGCTTTGGTGGGTTTTAGTAAAATTTGAGATTGTGCAGTTTTTCTGAGATCTAATATCCCACAACAATATGCTGCAGGGTTAACCGACTGCTGCTACTTACTAATTATGTGAATTTGGGTAAATTACTTATCTTTCCTCAGATGACTTTCTCAGTTTTCTCGTCTGTAAAATAGAGCTATGTTCAATACTTTAATAGGGTTGTTGTAAAGATTATATGAGTTAATATATATATTTAGGGCTCTTAAGATGATTTCTAGCGTATGGGAAACACTTAGTGTTAGTCTTTATGAGCATATATGCCTAGTGTAACTAACACTAGCAGGCAGTCTGTACCATAAAGGGCTTCACCTTGAGGAAAACTGATACAGCAAAACCTGATCTCACCATCCAGATACACATGAGGCTAGTCTTTCAGGTCAGCCTGAATACTCACTGGTTGTAGGAGGCAAGATTCTTAGCTTCTTCCAAGATTCCTGCCCCATCACGTATGGGCCCTTTATAATCTCCTCCTCTTAAGTGCAGCCAGAACCTTGTATAGGATGGGGTACCACTCTTGTGATTAGGTCACTAATCCTTGGACTTTGAGTTAACCAAAAGGAAGGTTACCCAGGTGGGCCTGACCTAATCAGGTGAGCCCTTAAAGGGCCCAGGTCCTTCCTGAAGTCAGAGATAAAGTGTGAGAGGGCCTATGGAAGGAGCCACATGGCAAGGAACTGAAGTGGTCTCTAGGAACTGGGAATGGTCTCTGGACCACACCCAGCAACATAATGGGGGCCTTGGTCCGACACCAGCCGAATTCTGCCAATAACCACGTGAGCTTGAATGGGACCCCTTGCTCTAGAGGAGATTACAGCCTCAGCTGCTACCTTGATTTCATCCTTGTGATATACTGAGCAGAGAACCCAGATGAGCTCTCCCTGAACTCTTAACCTACAGAACTGTGCAGAATAAGTTGATGTTGTTGTAAGCTGCTGTGTTTGTGGTAATTTGTTACACAGCAATAGAAAACGAATACCCTTGCTAATAACCTAAAGTTGTACCTCATCTGCTGGGCTTATGAGAGGCTAGGAGGCTAGACAGTAAGAGTATGCAGTCATCATTTTGCTCCTCAGTGCCTCTGTGAGGGAAGCATAACTCAGAGAGTCATGTGGCACAAGAGAATAGCCCTGTTGATTTGTGTGGCCCTGCCTCCTGCAGGGGAGTTTGTGTCACCCCCAAAATGCCTTTAATACACTCGTATAATCCCCAGAAAACCCTTCCTCTAGAACTCTGTCGTCCTTTAGGCTTCTTCTTAGTAGAAATTCCAAGAAACTTTCCCTAACCACTCACTCTAACTTTGGCCCCCTCCCGAGACATCACCATTTGCTTCCTTTGTAGCACTGGTCTGTATGCGTATGTCACCTTACATGGTAAAAGACTTCGCAGACTTGATTAAGTTAAGGATTTTGAGATGAGGAGATTGTCCTGGGTTAACCAGATGTGTCCACTGTAATCACAATAGATACCCTTATAAGAAGGAGACAGGAGGGTTGGAGTCAGAGGAGAGGTGGCAACAGGATCAGTGGTGGGAGCTATACGATCGCTAGCTTTGAAGACGGAAGATTCCTGGAGCCGAGGAATGCAGGCAGCCACTAAAGGCTGAAAAGCACAAGGAAGCAGATGCTCCTGTAGAGCCTCCAGAAGAAATGCAGTTTTGCTGACACCTTGATTTCAGCCCAGTGAAACCCATTTTGGAAGTCTGACCCCCCAGAACTTTAAGACAATAAATTTTTATTATGTTAAGCCACTAAATTGGTGGTAACTTGCTATAGCAGCAGTACGAGACTAAAACAGAAAGGTAGAGAGACAGAGCTATCTTAGATATATGTCTCCTCTTTATAAAGATCATCTTGCATTGCTTTGTCTATTAGTCAGTGGTGTTTAGGTCCTGCCAAGAATGGGAAACATAATTTTTACCTCTAGTAAACCTTTCCTCATCATCTCCCTGGCTCCTCCTTGTGCCTTGGATGTGATTTGGCAGATAGAAACAACATGGGCTTCAGAATCAAAAAAAGTTGAATTCAAATCTTAGTTCTGTTATTTATCAGTAGCATGCATTAGGACAAATAACTCCACCCCTTTGATTCAGTCTTTTCATCTCACTTTCAGCATTGTCACAAAGGGTGGGAAGCAAACAAATAAATCATAACAAAGAAAATAATGCTATTGTTGATAACCAAGGCAGCCTTCCAAGCAGATGGATGGAGAACTCACATTAGTGTGTTTCTGCTCTGGACATCCATACGATTGCATGGTGGCAGGAGCTGTGGATAGCTAACTTCCTTCTTCACATTATAGAAGAAGATTTGGTGCCAACAGGCCCAATCTTGGAAGGAAGAAGCAGCAAAGATTGGATGGGGAAGAGAAGAGGAGGCCAGTGAATAGCAGAAGACAGCAAGTTTAGTTATGTGAACTTCCCTGCAATTTCCAAATCTTCAGGAGCGAGTTCTAAATTTGTATATTCTTAGTGTGAGTGTATTTTTTATAGAAATGGATAAGGGCAATTCCTATAACGGCTTTGACTTAGGGCAAAACAGAAAGAAGTTTCAGGTGGAGGGTGACCATGAGAGGGTAAGCCCCTGGGAATTAGTAAAAATCAAGGAAGGACCTTAGACTTCCGTGGACCATGAGATTGAGAATTGAGCCAGGCTTACCCAACTCTGTGAAGTACAAGGCCAGGGCCCTGCTAACAACTCATGATAGGAGTGCCTGGCAAGTTATAGACACACAAACAATTTGGGGATGTTCTGTACACTTTCTCCTCCCATTTGAAACATGTTATCTTCCAAGTTTGTTTAGATAAGAGACATGGGAAGCCCTGATGATCTGAACTAACAGGAAAGCAGTGGGTTTGACAGGTGGTAATAGCAATCAAGAAGTCCATTCCACCTCCAGGGCCCAGAATTTATCCCCTTTTGTTCCCCATCACCTCTCTGCCCTCTGGTCCAATGCTGTCTGCTGGAGAAGACTTAACACAAGAGAGCAGGTGGCTTCACAGACTCTTATTTGGGGGATGAGTTAGAAATTTTAGCTAAAGCCAAGCCCAAGGACCCCTCCAGCTGCTATACACTGGAAGTTGACAGACAGCAACGTGTGTGTGTCTGTGTGCGTGTGTGTGTGTGTTGAAAGGGAGGCTGAAATGTCTTTGTAATAATCAACACATTCATACCTGTTTCCTTTCTTTTCTTTTCCTTTTTGTAAACCACAACAGCTTCTTGAATCACTTGATTCTTTTATGGGGTAATGAAATAAATAAAGCCTACCTTCAATCAGCTACCTCTTCAATCAGTTAGCTTTATGCACAGATTTTCAAGGAACTCCTCATTGCCCCTTCTGAACTGCTGTGGGAAAAGACTGGAAGGAGATAGCCAAAGGTCAATAATATAGGGCGAGGCACCTGGGCACCCTCCTCAGCTCAGGGAAAGGTTAATGAATTGCATTCTGGGGACAAAGAGAACTTTGACAAGAGAGAGTCTGGCAGTTTTCATAAGGCAGGAAAGGTGACCATTATCAACTGAGAGCTGGGTGTGCAAACACAATCTATATGTTTATATACCTTCTCCCACCTTGTAGACATTGTTTAAATGGGAGGGGAAGAAAGTGCAAGTGTCTGTGTCTTCCTTTTGGAAAGACACAGACAGAAATTCTCATGCTTGACCTGCATCTTTTGTCTCAAGGAGCAAGTGCCACCTTCTCTGTGTTGGGTGTCACAGAGAGAGTTTGAAAGACAGCATCACAACCATCAACATTATTCATTCAACAGCCATTTACTGAGCACTGACTGTGGGACAGTCACTACCCTAGGTGCCAGACCTACAATAATGAGCGAAAAGTCAATGTCCTTTCTTTCTGCCGTAGGACTCTTGGTCTACTCATTGTTGTCATTCAACTTGCCATCATCATCATTGCTGTAGTCACTACCATCTCTTTTCTTGTCTGTTAGTGCAATGTTTAAAATTTAAGTGTGCTTTTGAAATGAGTAGGGATGAAAAAAATGAACATAAAAATAAAGTCTTAAAAAAATAAAACAGTGAAAAATAATCACCTGGAGATTTCATTAAAATGCAAATGTCTGTATATTTGCCATGCTATGAACTAGCAAATCTTGAGATGGGTCCCATGACTCAACGTTTCCAAAACAGTCCAGAGGATTTTGACGTAGACATTTCATGGCTCTCACTTTGCAAATATAGGCTTATGTTATAGCACTTCAAACATTTTTGTCACAGTCATTGTTTCAAATGTCACAACAGCCCAAGAAAGTAAATAGAATGAGAATTATTGTCTCCAGTTTATGGATGAGGAAAACAAATGCATAAGAATGTCTATTTAATCTAATTTAATATAACTGGCATCCAATTTGTTCAAGCTTTGTACTAGAAGTTGTAGAGGAGAATGACATGCACAATGAATTTGTGTTAGAAGGACAAAGAAAAGTACACAAATATTCCAGGTGCTTTACATGCTATCTTATCTGCAGTTTACTTTTACATATATCAGTATATACATGCATATACAGGTATTATGTCACCTTTATTCTGTACCTTGAGGGTGATAAATTCATTTATTCACTAATTTATTCATTGACTACCTAACATTTAGTGAACACTGCTACGTGCCTTGCATTCCTCTAGGTATTGGGGATACAGTAATAAATAATATACACAAAAACATCTGCCTCCATGGAATTGACATTCTATTTGGGGAAACAGACATTAGGAAAATACACCATGATGTAGTTCATTCATATTTGAAGGGACCTATCCAGGAACAGAATGTATGGCTGTTTGGGACCTATTTGATAATATAATAAATATTTATACAAGTGACAGAATTTAGCCTGAAACTTGCTTTGGTCAAAATATTCTTTACAGAAGTAAGATTCTTGAAGAGTAGATTAACAATGCCCATCTACCTTTAATTGTCGTAAACCATTGTTTACCAAAATAATCTAACAATTGTAAACAGCCAAACTGGCATATCAATTTGTAACAGATTGTCTCATTTCATCTTTACAGTAATGCCGTGGTGTAGATAATATTATTATCTCCATTTTGCAGATTAGACATTTGAGGCTTAAAGAGGTTAAACAGTTTCCTGATGCTCAGTTATTAGGTATTGCGTAGTAGAGCCAGGATTTAAACTGGTGTGTCTCTATAGCCTGAACTATATCCACTTCACCATCCTGCTCTAAGAAGATCTCAGTGTCACAAAATCTATATAACCCATCTCTCAACACTTCCCAGTGGCCTTGGGTTTCAGCTGGCCATTCTCTTTCACACCGGCAGCATTCATCTTACCTCTGTGCCTCCTCTCCAGCCTTCTGCCTATCAAAGCCAGTTTAAGGTTCCCTTATCACAGAACTTTCCAGGACCAATTCTAATTGGTGATGATCATGATAACTTCTTAGTCTATATCAAATCTTGTCTCTCCTGAGTAACTAACTGAAACTTTCCTTGAAATTAAGGAATATTTTTCCTACACTTTTCTAATATCCCACAGCATCTAATATGATACACTGCATACAGAAGGCGGGTAACCTTTGTTGCTTCAGTACATAAATGTTAACTGCACTGCTTAGAATATAGTGCCTGTCACATACTAGATGCTCAGTAAGTATTTGCTTTCTTAGATAGAATTTTCACAAGATTCTGAAGAGTACATTGGATGTCTCTTTCAATTTAGATGATTAGAAGTAGAAAATCAATGAGAATTCAATTTTTAATTTAGGCTATTTTTATTCTAAACAGCTATTATTTACATACTCATTTTAATATAAGGCTTAGAGACCATGGAACAAGAAGCTCATTTTCAATATATAATGTATGTATCTAGAAATCTGAGTCAGCAATGAGGTTATCTGAGGCCAAATTGGGGAAATATTCATAGAGGGAGATCCTGGATAGCATGGGCAGGATTGACATGGAACACAGAATGTGGGAAAGAGAAAGTATGCATGGGGCCAAGCTTTTACACATTAGGTTTTCTCTTTTGTATTAGGAACAAGTTGGAGGAAGAAGTGGTAAATGAACCATATACTAAGCTAAAAGAGGTTATTTAAGCAACCCCCTACTTACTTTGGAAACATAAATCATATTTCATATCTTGTCACTTCTCAATGACTCATGCGCACAGTTAATGTCATTTGATGGCATTGAAACAGACAGATTTGGCAAATATTGATTAGTCACACGTAAACATGTGATAGACTCATAGCATTTAATATATTCATATATGTGTGTCTCAATATGTGGACCTTGTCTTCCGAGGCCAATACTAAGATAAATGGTTCAATAGGGGATTTTATTAATTTATGAATTTCCTTAAATTAATGTCTTAGTCAATATAAATTTATCACATTCAGGTATACGTATTTGAAGAGAATAAAATTATCTGAAATTGGACTGTTGTCGATGTGGGAAATATGTTCATTCTGTGAACAAGTATGTACAATATAATTACAAAAAGCCACTGTCTAAGCTTTATGCAGACTCATGAGGTCAAAAAACATTATACCAGTAAAAACTTAAGAAAAAAGTATTTGTGTGACACACACCCAGGTATGTACACACACATACATACATGCATGTTAAACTCCTAGAAACAGTGATTTCATGATGAAAGCACTTTGGGCTACATTCGTTTCTCCCTCTGAACTTTTAGTTTTCTCCTTTCTAAACATGGGGATAATTTTAATTGTGTCTATTTCAAGGAGATGTCAGAATTAAATGAGATGGTATATATAAAAATGCCTAAATCATGCGGGACCTGTAATACAGAGTGTCCACCTCTGACCTCTCTTTTTGTCTCTGTTCCCGCTTATCATGAGTCTAGCCTTATGCTATTCTTTTTGGAAGAGCCATAAGAAGTAGATAAAATCCTACCTGCTGCCAAGGGCAATGCTGTTTGGGAACCAAAATTGTTCATAAACAGATTAGAGAACTTCACGGGAGAGGATGTAGCCAAACATTCACTCGTGCACTTTGTGCTTTTATGTGTATAATGTAGAAGGTGGGAATTTTGAAAAGTGCTGGTTTAGGTTTCTTCAAGGTTTATCCTATTAGACTATGACCAGCAAGAATTACAGATAAGCTCTCCAATGAGCCAGAAAAGTCAGAATCAGGTCATTGCCACACTGGAGAGATACCCTGAAAGCAGGAAGCCCCCGAGGAAAAATGATGGCAGCAAGTAGGCAGGAGGAAGGGCAAGGGATTCGCTGGAGCCAGGCTATAACAGTCAGATGGCAGGAACTAGAAAAGTACACCAGCAGGAAAGGAATCTTCCATCTGAGCCCAAGCTCCATGGCCTACTCAAGTCCTGAAGCTCACAGATGCTACCGTACACCTTTGCAGCATACCCAGGTGTAAAGCACAGGGTAGGTAAGGAGCACTTGCTTGCCTCAATGACATGGATAGCAATATCCTGACCTAGTGGAGCGAGCACTGAACCAGCAGCCAGAAGACCCAAGATCGAATCCCCCTTCCACTTAACAGCTCCATAATATTGGGCAGATAAATTCCCTTAGTGCCCTTACTTGCAAAGTGGTGATGTTCACGCTCTTTCATACATCGTGTGAGATCCAAAAGAAATAAATATGAAGCAGCATAGGTTAGTGGTGAAGAGTGAAGACAGCCTGGATTCAAATCCCAGATCCACCACTTACAGCAGCACATGATCTTACTAAGTGTAGCTATTCTTCAGAGTCCTCATCTGGAAAGTGGGATAATAAGATGCCTTTTTCACAGAGTTATTGTGAGGATTAAGGGTAACTGGCAAAACATGTGAAGTAATTACAAAAGAACCAGGCCCATAGTAAACATTCAATAAATGTAATGGGAACTATGATCATTCATGAGGACACAGCTTGTGAGCAGGTGATGTGGGAGCCCAGGAACCTGACTTCAGAATCAGACAGGCTTAGGCTCCGATTCAAATGCCACCCATATAAGCTGGATGACTGGAAGGAAATTACTTAACTCCTCAATATCAAGTTTTTAATTTGCACAGTGGGCATGATAATTCACTGTTCAAGGTGTTCTTATGAAGATTTGAAATAGCCTATATCAAGCAAATGGAATATGGTATATTTTCAATAAATGGGAATTATTATATATAACAATAGGGTAATAGACACATCTAGAAAGTATTACTATTAGAATTGATCTTGCTGTTAAGTTCTTTCCTAAGCAAGATATGACTTCTCAGATGCTAAAACTGAGGCACTCTTGAGTCCATATCAATGAGGTTGACCAGTACAGCTGGGAAATTTGAGAACCTCATTTCAAGCAAGCATAAATGCATCTTTCTTTACAGAAAACTTGATCAGAGCAGACCGATTCACACAATTCATCCATCCCCAGTGGTTTGTATTTATAGTGGCACTTTGCCCAGCCCTCTCTTCTCTCTGGTCTTATGTGTCGGTGAGACTGATGAGGAGAACATCAAAATGTCCTGGGAGCGAAATGCCACAGGTAGCCTGAGGACATGAGCTGCGTCTCCTGTGGGCCTCAGACCTCAACAACACTGCCACTGTCCTTCCCAGAAAGGCTGGAAAGTGGACAAGGGCCAGCTGGACCCAAATGCCACGAAGCAGACCAAAGGGTTGCAAACGGGCCAGGAGGAAGCCTGAAGATGGATCTCTGAGAAGGTGGCTGGCAGTGCATTCTCACAGTGCTCTTCAAAGCCCTGGACTCATCCCAGCCCTAAGTGCCAAACACCCAAAGGAGCTAGCAGCACACCTCTAACTCCGTGTAGGGAGTTCTGGCTCAGAGGATCCACGAAGGAGAAAAAGGGCCCAGCAATGGCTAAGTTCCTTGTCTGTGGCGAGTACTCTATACCTCCACCCCGTTTGGTCCCTACAACACCTGTGTCAAGCTCCGATCATTACCCCATTATATGCAGCCTGATACGTTGTGAGCCTTCAACAAATGCTGGCTATTATTACTGTTGTTGTCATCATTCTTATTACAGATGAAGAGAATGAGTCTCATGGCTGTGAAGTCACTTGCCCACGGTCATATAGTTTGTTAGTGACAAAGCTGGGTCTCAAACCTGATTATCTACTTCCAAAGCGTACACACTAGCATCAAAGCCTGCAGCCAGTATGGCTTATTAGACACCTTCCCTGCACTGGGGGCCATACAGATGCATTGGCAGAGACAGGTAATTCCTACCTCCCCCAAAACTTTAGAGTCTAGTTTAACAGTGTTTTTCAGACTATGAGTCTTGGCCTTCAGTAGTTCATGAAACCCCTTTGAGGTCATCACAAATCCATTTTTAATGATATAGAATCAAATTTAAACAAAGAATGCATCTTACATAATTCAGCGATGTAATGACACTTGTTTTAATCATGTATATTAACATGCATATGCGTATGCTGGATCATGACATACAAAATATAGCTAATAAAGATAGTGGTCAGAAGTATTTGAAAGCCGTTAATCTAGCAGATCTGCAAGCAGCAGACAGAGATTTAAGTGGTACAATTACTTGCTAGCAAACTCTTCTCATTGGTCTCTTTGGGACTGCAGGGTGCCCTTAGTGGTATCTCCAGTGGAGGGGAGGGCTCATCACGGCCCACACCAAGGTAAGGGCATCACAGGACAGGACTTCATAGATCAGACTTCCGAAATCCATTTTGAACATCGCAGTATCCTGAATCCAATAACATAATATGAATTGAGTTTTGAATCAACCTGGGGTAAATCCATTTTTTTTGATTCCTGTGTGGATATTTGTTTCCAATTTTTTAATTTATTTAAAAAGTTTTTAAAATTTAAGTATAGTTGATTTACAATGTCGTGTTAGTTTCAAGTGTACTGAAAAGTGATTCATATATACATAAAGATATATAGATATTCTTTTTCAAATTCTTTTCCATGATAGGTTATTACAAGATTTTGACTATAGTTCCCTGCGCTATACAGTAGGTCCTTGTTTATTTTATATATGGTAGTGTGTGTATGTTAATTCCTAACTCCTAATTTAGCCCTTCCCTTCTGGCTACCCCCTTTGGTAACCATAAGTTTGTTTTCTATGTCTGTGAAGCTTAAATCCAATTATTTTTATTTAACATTCAACTAACATTTTTTAAGCCCCTCTGGGTACCAGTCACTGTATTAGGCACTGAAAAGAAGAGGTTCAAAAGACAGATGCACTGTTGCCTTGCCCTGGTAGTGCTCCCAATTCCTTCCACAAACATGAACTGAATCCCTTTTACGTACTAGAACCTGAGCCAGGCACTAGGAAGATCAAAGCCAGACCAAGCTGTGTTGGAGCTTGAGGCCAAAGGAATTTTAGCATAAGTTTTTAATTGCTGATTTTTTCCAGAACACTAGAATGGCTGAAAAATCAAAACACAGAAGTGTTAAAGCTCACATTATTTTAAGTTTAAATGTTTTATTTATACCCCAAACTGAATTTATTATAATTTTACCTTCCTGGTTTTATTGGAAGCAAACTCATCAATAACATTTCAGAATCAATTCCTTGCTTATCTCATTTTCAGCTGGGAGAATTCCTATGTCTGACAATTTTCCGTGACCAAGTAATGATCTTAAATAATTTTTAACTAACTTCAGTTTACTGATCCTGTCTTTATTTTAAACGTTGATATTATGTTCACTGTGGAATGTTTGCACTAATTTTGATTTTTTAAAGTCATGCATTAAAATAGTATTTACCTTGGTAATTTATATTGCCCACCCTCTTCCCACCAAATATTGTGCCCACGCAAGCACCTTACTGGGTCCATACTAGTCCTAGCACTAAGGGATCCACAAATGAGTTAGGATGGAGCCTGCCTTCTTCAGCTTTTGTAATCCAACAGTAGACTCGAGCAAGTAAACACATACAGTTAACATTTCTTGAGCATTTATTTAGTGTTGTTCTAACTACTTTACATGTATTAATTAATTTAACCTTTCCATCGATCCTGTGAGGTAGCTACTACTTATTATTCCCATTAAAAAAAAAAAAAGAAATTTAGGCAAAGAGCATTTAGGAAACTAGCCCAAGGTAACACAGTTCTAAGAGACAGAGCCTGGATTTGAACTCAGAGTCAGCCTGTCTCCAAAGCCTAAGCCATCAACCAGGGAGTAGTTTCTAGGTTAAGGCAGGAGGTCGTGGCTTTCAATGTAAAAGATCACCTGCTCAGCTGGAGGAACAAAAGTACACATCATATTATGTCAACCCAACAGTTTTAAACCCAACTGTTAAAAAAATAAATAAAATGATTAATAATACTTTGAAAGCAGTGTGTAATCTACCCCCAGATAATTTTATTTCCTTCTTTTAAAAGAATTATCTTCCTTCCATGAGACATATGCTTCCCATTCCTAAGGTGGCTAATAGGACTCTCTCTACAAAAGTGTAAAGTAACCAGAGGGTTTCCTTAGCGTGACAGTGTGCTCCCAAATCAGCCCCTCTTCCACAGTAAGTGGCCACACTGAATGAAACCCACCACATGGTATCCATGTCTCTTGCATATTCCATCACACCTATTCATTCAACAAATATTTATTAAGCATCTACTGTGGGTCAGTTTCAGAACCCACAGTCTCCTTTTTAAAGAAAATATAAAATGTCTTTAAAGCATGCATATCCAGAAGTCTATTTTACTCTGAATTTCCCTGAAGAGATCCCTGAGGAGGAAGCAGTGCTAACGCATGAAGCCAGATGCTCAAATAAAAAACTATATATAACTCACATCTGTATCATGGCTTATAGGTTACAGAGTGCTTTCATATGCATTATTTCATTTGCTATTCGTCCTCTAGAGTGTCTCAGGAGATAGTTAAGATTAAAACAACACTAATTTAAACTACGCTAATTAAAGAAACCTAAAATGACAAGCATTAGCAATAGATAAACACTAATTGTTACCCCATTGAGGAAGAGTGTTTGAAAAAAAAAAAAAAAGTCATGCATCATGCTTTCGCTGATTAAGGAAGGAAGATAAAATGCTTAAGCCCTGCCACTAACCCCTTGGGTGATGTCAGGTTAAGTCATTAAACTCTTGTGTTTCAGTTTCCCTATCAATAAAGCGAGTGTTCAGTCATGTGCCAGTTCATCTCAGAGAGTGATTGTGGGAATTGGTGATGATGCCCTTGACAGAAACTGTTAATATTTTCATCTCTGCAGCCCCCATGCCTCTCACAGCTCCTGGTATGTGGAGGGTAAGCAACTTGATGATGGATGGACAGACAAATAAATGACCAGTTGAACGGGCTTCCTCTGCCACTGTCCCTTTAAATGAATTTGCACAACCCTCCCATCACCTGAAGCTCCTTGTGAGCACTAGCCTATGAAAGGTATTTGCCCAGAGCCTTTGCATGTGCTGGGGCTGCCGCCTGGTATGCTCATCTACCAGTTCTTTACCTTCCTTGTTTATACTTGTAATTTGGATCTCAGCTCCAATGTATTTTCCTCATAGGGATCTTCCCCAATATTGCCTGCTCAGTCCTGTTTTATCAATCACCCTGTTTTATTATCTGAAGAACTCTCAACACTCTAAATGATCTTATTAATTTTTGTCAATTTATGTATATGTTATCTGTTTTCCCCCTTGATTATCAGCTCCATTAAGGCAGTGTATTAGTGTCTCTTATTCACTATTGAACCCTCAGTCCATCCATAATATGCTGGTGGTACTTAGTAGCACTTAATAAATGATTATTGGATGGATTATTGGTGGTCTATTAGCCTATACCACCCTGCCAAGACCTAATCGTCCTTTTTTTTTTTTTTAATTTTCTGGCACATTTGACATTATTGTCTTGGTTGGTCCCAACACTTTTTCTAGGTCTGCCTATGCATTTGACAAAAGCTTTTGAACTTTCTTATCAATATTATCCAAAGTAAATCCATCATTCACTAAGTTTCAGAACTCTACAAATAAGAGAACTTTCTCCTTCTTCCCATACCCCATGAAACTCTCACTGGTCAGGCTTATTTATTCCTAGATTTTCTGTTAAGAGAGGAGCTAGTAATAAAAGGATGGATGGGTGGATGGATGGATGGATAGATAGGGCAGACAGACAGATAAACGAGTGATGAATTTGAAAATGCTTTCAAGGTTTTATGGCCATTTTCACCAGTTGGGTATTTGTTAAAGTTCTTTTGTTTCTTCTGTGAAGGCTCCTCCTATGAAAAGAGAATTGCCGTTATCCCAGGACCCCGACACTACTCTGTTTTTTCAAAGATTGTTCACAACTGTGTCTTCAACCACTATTCTGATAGTCTGTGGTACATGTACAGGCTGAGTTTCCATCTTGAGTTTAGAAACAACTGACTGATCAAAACAAAAATTTCAAAGCTGCATCTGAAAGTCAAGACATCAATGTTATTACTAAAAAAGTTCTATTGGAGGCTGTGACATAGGTGTATCATTGCAATAGCGTTTATTCCAATTACCTACCGCCGTATAACAACCACCTCAAAATTGGTGACTCAAAACAACAACAATGATTTATTTTACTCATGAATCTCCAACTTGGGCAAGGCTTAGTGAGGACAACTTGCCTCTGCTCCATGTGGCATCAGCTGGGGTGGCTCAGCCAGGGCTGGAGGATCCACTTTCAAGACAGTTCATCCACGTGAGGAACAGGTTGGTCCTGGGTAATGACTGAGCTCAGCTGAGGCCGTCAGCTGGGAGTCCTGGACCCTCTCCTTCCCACATATTCCAGTAACACTTGGTTCAGACCTGGGCTACATGTCCCCCAAGACTTCTCCAGTTGCCTCCCCTGGGGTGAGTTAATCCCAGTGGCTCCCACCTCCGCTCCGTTCCTCATCGCCCCACTCAGCTCTTCCCCTCACCAATACCCACATTTTTTTCTGACCTGGACACTCCTTTTCTCACATTGTTTCATCAACTCCCCATCACCCAGTCTGTTAAGTACAAAGTTCTCAGCCTTGCCCTTCTAGACCTTCCATTTTACCTTCCCAGATTTAACTCCCAGGTTCTTTATAATCTATCCAAACTATATGATTCAATTCTCTAGGAAAAAAAACTGCTCCCTTTTTTTCCTCATGTCCTGACTTTGCTCTTTATATTCCTTCTATGATAGATTAATGATAGCTACAAATCCTTTGCTACTTCTCCCATTAAGAGGGGAGGTCTGCCTTGAACATGGGCTGGCCTTGATGACTTGATTGACCAATAGAGTACAGCAGAAGTACATTTCTGGGAAAGACATTTCTGGGATTTCCAAGGCAAGATGATTAGGAGCCTTGCAGCTTGTCTGGGCTTCTTAGAATGTATGCTGTGAGGATGCTTTTTCTTAGAACACTCTCTCTCAAATCCCAGCTGCCGTGCTGTCAGGAAGCGCAAGCCAGCCTTGTGCAGTAGATGCAAGTAGAAATAATGCCCAGCCAGCCTCCAGCTGTTTCAGCCATCCTTCCAAGACACCAGACCCATCCACACTGAGTGACCTCAGTCTCAGTCAGTGCTGCTTGGAGCAGACGTGAGCAGACAAGCTCTCCTCAATTCCAGCTGCACAAAATAGATATCATAAAATGGCTACTTTGTAAGCTACTAAGTTTTGGAGGTAATTTGAACATAGCTGTATGGCCAAAGTAAGGCCAAGTTCCCGAAGGAAATCCCATGACAAAATTCCTCCTCTCTCCTCGATCAGAATTTTAAAAGTTTATGGACAAGAAGTTTTCATTGATACTAAGTGGTACAAGACAGGCTTAAGGAGTATTTCAAGCATGTGATGCCTTTATGTATCTTGTGATAAATGAATGTGTAGAGCTGACAAGGCGTGGGCAATAGAATATTCTTGGGATAATGGTAATAGGAGAAAACGGTGTTATCATGTTAGAAGTCCAGGAATGAGTGTGCACAATCATGCCCTGAACAGAGAAGCCTTCAAATGACCCCATATCGAACAGCCTGTTTCACAAAACGTAGAAGAGAATCATTATTGCTTATTCTTCATGATAAACATTATAATTGATTTTTATAATAAAGATGATTTCTCCTTCTCAGATGCTCCTAAAAAAGCAAGTGTAGATTTTTATCTGTTACTCTAAGCTTCTCTCTGTAACCAAACTCTGCCTGCTGCTTATAATTTGCAATTGATTATGGAGGTTTACACATTAAAATCGAGAATAATTTTGTCATATTTGAAAGAGGCCCAAGGCTACATTATCTATTTCCCTTACCATTAGCAATAACCAACCCAAAGAAGAAAAAGAAGGAGGAGGAAGAAGAGGAAGGTCATTCAAAGTGGAAGTGCTTGCTTATAAATGAGATTGTGTAATTCTTTGCCATTTTTCAAACCCTTATTCAGAAAATTAACCTTGAACTGCTTTTGCTTTTTCACTCCCTATCATGTGAAGTGAAACACTATAGAAATAAAACACAGAAAGCACAAAGTAATTTTTAGCATAAAGCCTGAGTACAAAACAAAAAACTCTAAGCATGCTTTGAATACCATTGTAGAAATAAAATACCAGAATCTAATACACATACATTCATATATATATACATATATATGTATATGCCCCATACATGTATACATACATACATACACATACATCTCAATATTTACCATTGTTGAAGTCCTCTTCATCAATCTCAACAGATCTCAAGGACTGTGTTTATTCATTCATTCTTATATGTATTCATTTAATAGTGTTGACTGTCTCCTACATGTCAAGCCCTGTGCTAGATGCTGAAGATACCATGATGAACAATACAGACTTTGACCCCATTCTCCTAGATCTTAAAATCTAATGGGTAGACAGAAGTTAAACAAATATTTAAGCAAATTTTTATTATAATTTTTGTCATTATTTGGGTGTGATTTATCAAAGAAATTGTCAACCAATGGTGCAGGGTGTTGTAAGAAGAACACCAGAAACTTCTATAGGATCACAGAAGGCTTCTTTGGGCAGAACTGTAGGTTTCTCTTTTGCAGCATGTCGTTTGGCTTCGTAACAACCAACGATTTCAGTCCATTTCTTCCTTTTCCTTTTTGCCTTAACTAGATGGGCTGCAAATGCTAGGTCATCAGCCCAGGCCTCCCGTGCAGCAGGGGGTAGCCAAATGGCTCAATTCTAACCAAAGACTCGTTGAAGGGCCTTTGCTAGTCTTATGGGACATGTTTTCTCTACCTTGTCAAAGTAGATAAGCTTAAGAGGGGAGGTCTCCCTCCGCTCTGCCTCCCCTCATTTGCTGACTTTGACTTCAGTTGGCCACAGGAGACCACCACTTTGCAGCCATGAATGAAAAGGAAGGGGAATTACATCAGTGGTGGCCTAGAGCCCTGATATTCTTGAGCCACTGAGCCAGCACTAGACATCTTGCCACGTGCAATAATTACGTCTTAATTATTCTAGTTTGGCTATTATGTTACTTGGAGTTAAAATCATTCCCAGCTTCCAGCTCCCCAGAAAAAGTGACATTTAAGCTGATCCTCCTGAATTACTGTACTCTCTACCCTACTCCTTAAGTAAACCCAGCATCTTATTTATATCTCTCCTACAGCATGCATTTCCTTATATCTTACATAATTGCCATTTATATAATTTTCTAAGTTCCTCTACTAGACTATTGTCCTCCAGGGCAGAAACCATGGTATAGTATTCTTGATATCTCTAGGGCCTAGTAGAGTGCCAGGCTGTACTCAGTTAATAACTATTTCAATAACTGCTCAATTGAGAACTGCTGAATTACATGAAGGTAGTGATGAAGGTGCCATTATTAGCGGTAGTGGTGAACGTGGAGCAGCTAAGATGTAGTTTTGGGTGGATGAGTTACTGGTGGTGGTGGTGGTGCTAATGGTGGGGATAGTGGCAGTGATGGTGGAGGTATGGCAGTGATGCAGGGGGTGCGAGTCAGGGTTCAGTAATGGTGGTTGTAACAGTACCAGCAATCGTGGTAATACAGGTGATGGTACTTTTGAGCCTGGATCAGAGGGAGGGGTGCTAAGTTATCCAGGAGTGATATCATTTTGACAATGAGGGAAAACTTGGTGACAGCCCTGATTTTCTGTCTATGCCACAGTTTTCGGGAGGAAACATTACACGTTCTCTAACACACTTTGGGATCTGATGGATAGACAAGCAGAGGCTATTGGGAGAAATTTTTGTCAACCACCAGAAAAGATGGTCTCTGGAGTGTTCTTCTAGTTGATCCTCCAAATTCCTCTTTGCCCCAGGACTTATGTTTTTGAAGGTACTGAGCAATGAATAGGAAAGAAGAGAGATCAACAGTCACACCCAAAGTGACTTCCCCCTCCTCATTGTCTCCTGCGAAGAAAAGAAATTCAAGGAAGAGGGTTTCTTCCAAAGAAAACATCCTGGGCACCCAGGCAGCCTGCTTTGGATCCTCAGTAGCCAGCAAGCTGACTCACCGACATTCACACAGCTCCCTGGAGCCAAGGAATTGTAATGAGAACATTCCAGGCAATCAAATTACCGGGGCTGGAGGGGTTAGGGAAGTGGAGGTTGCCCATGTCTGTCACTTTCTAGAAAGCAGATTCTGAGAATGTCTTTCTGTGTGCTAAGATTCAGACCTCACTCCTCCAGCAGGAGATGTTCTGCCCACAACATACACAGGCTCAGGGAATTAAAATGCATCGGGCTGAGTTGAAAGCTTATTGTACTTAAGTCCACAGAAAGTCGGTACTTTCAAGCTTCTTTACCCTGCACTGTATTTAAACCATGTCCCTCCCACTTTTGTTCTGTAAATAACTATTCCCAAATCCAAACTGCCTATCGAACAACAAAGCAATGATTCAGTTAATAATTATAAACTCGAACAATTCAGCACACACCCACATGCAAAGGAACTAGACATCACTTGCCTGAAATATTTGACCATGATACAAGAAAGCAAATAGGGCTACTTGAACACGACAGTCATGTTGGGATGGGAGAATTGTTGTTTTTGAATGAAACTTTGCCTAAGCGGTTCCAGTTGATTCTTTCCCACACAAGCTCAAGCCTACATCTCACAGAAGCATTAGATCTGTTCACTTCCTTGTGCTTTGCTCCAAGAATCAGTGAGTCATGTTTTAAGCACAAATTCTTAACATAGGTGCTACCAGGGAACAAAGGAAAACAAAACGCCTCATTCTTTTATTCATCCTTTGAAAGGAAACTCATGGCGGAAACATTTGTATAACATTCCATTTATGTAACAGGAGAAAGATCAGCTGAAGGAAAGAACAGTGCAGCTGTGTGTTTTCTTTTCACACGGCTGCACCCCTCCTGGCCTAATCGGTTTATAACACCCTATCACAGGTTCTGGGCCAGCCAGGAAATGTGAAGGACCATCACAGGAGTCAATGAGGTGGAGGGGAATACACCAAGACAGCCGAAGTCATTCAGCAGGGATTAGGAAGTGGTTCAGTGAAGTGCTTGCAAGCATGGGCTCCAGAGTCAGGCAGCCTGGAGTCGGATCCTGCTCCTTACTGGCTGTGTGGCCTTGGGCAGGTTGTTGGACCTCTCTGTGCCCTAGTATTGTCACTGGCAAAATGGGGATCATAAAATCTACTCCTATATAACCTATATAAAAGTGTGACTGATACATGAACCAAGTTCAGAAAAGCCCCTGAGGTCCAATTCTGACTTCTCCTCTTGGCCTGGCCATTTTAGTTCTCTTAGTGTCAGTTTCCTCACCTTTCCCTGGATCTCATATATTCAACATTGACGGAAGAATTGCAGAAGTATTCTGAAAATGGGAAAGTCATTGGGCACCAGCCATAGCTTGATGTTAACCAAGCATGACTTGCTCTGTGACCATGAAGGGAAAGGAATAAGGATGTAGGCTATCTGAACTTCTTACAGCCCGTGCATCTTGGAAATGTTGAAAAACCTTTATTTACCATCTTCAAGTCAGTTTATTAATGTCCTGTTTTCTTGATCCTTTTCATAGTGGATGATAAGTTAGACAGGGCTCTGGATGCAGACAGGCAGGGTTTTTGTTTGTTTTTTTTTTTAATTTTTTTTTTTTTGGCTGCGTTGGGTCTTCGTTGCTGCGTGCAGGCTTTCTCTAGTTGTGGCGAGCAGGGTCTACTCTTCATTGCAGTGCACGGGCTTCTCATTGTGGTATCTTCTCTTGTTGCGGAGCACAGGCTCTAGGTGCGCGGGCTTCAGTAGTTGTGGCATGTGGGCTCAGTAGTTGTAGCTCACGGGCTCTAGAGCGCAGGCTCAGTAGTTGTGGCGCACAGGCTTAGTTGCTCCACGGCATGTGGGATATTCCTGGACCAGGGATCGAACCCGTGTCCCCTGCATTGGCAGGCGGATTCTTAACCACTGCGCCGCCAGGGAAGCCCGACAGGCTGGGTTTTAATTATAGATTTTCCACTTTTCCACTCTGTGCCCTGGAGCAAGGGAAGTGAATGTCCTTTTTCCATTCAGCAGCTCACCACGATTAATCTCAATCTCGTTCATTGGTCTTTTCAAAGAACTAGGTTTTGCTCCTCTTTGTCTTTTCTACTGTATTGTTTTCTATATTGTGAATTTTTCCTTTTGCATTTGTCAATTCCCATGTATTCCCTCATGATTTACCTGTCTTTTTCTGGACTCTTAATTGGAATTATTCATTTATTCTCAATGAAATAATTAAAACATGTTAGGCTATACATTTCCCTCTAATTATATGTTTATATTCAATGGGTTTGATAACAAGTAGTCATCTTTTCATGGATTCCTAGATAAGATTTAATTTCTATTTTTACTTCTTTGCTCCTGGATTTATGTTGAACAGTATTCTATACTTTTCCAGTGGTTAAACTTTTAAAAAGTATATATTTGCTTTGGTTTTCTATTTGTTGGGCATATGAACTTTTGGTCCTTGATTCTCAGATTTACTGAATTATGGTCAGAACATTGCAACTTCAAAAATCTCTATTTTGGGAAAATTTTAAAGTAGTATTTTTTTTTTATCGTGACAAAATATGTACTGGGTTTTTACAACTGATACTGGATGAACAGAATGGTTAGTATTATCTATTTGTAGGCTCCTTGCATATATTAAATCAAACCTATTTGAATCATTCAGATTATCCATATCTTCCGAAAATTTTTTGTCAAAAATTTCTGTCACGTTCTGAAACAGGCAGCTTTATCTAGTGATATTTCTAGGATGTCTTTCTGTTTGAGGCAAAAAGATTCATGACACATCTTCTTCCTTGATTTTTCATCTTACTCTTACATAACAAGGCTCTGATTGAACACTTGGACCCTGAATTCATCTTTACTGGACTTACCCACTCTTAGCCTTAATTTACTCAGCCATAAACTAGGACTAATAGTGCTGCTATTGCAGTGTTGTTGTAAAAATATACGATGAGAGAAACATGATCGAATGGCCAGCCTAGCAGCCACTGCACAGTCAGTACACATTACCTCATTCTAGCGCTCTTCCTTCCTGCCCTCTAAGTTTTCTCTTAATCCCAAGAATAAAATCTTGAAAATGGAAAAAGCCCTCCTGATTTCTATTTACGGCCCCTTAGAGACCACATCATTGGTATTCTTCTTTCCTATTAACTACCGGGCTATGGGTTTGAAAGCAGAGTATCATTACATCATTCTAGACAGAAGCATGGAAAACGGGTGTTCTAAGCTGGATCAAGGGGTGTTTTGTGAAACAATGCAGTCCTTGTTCCAATAGGTAAAGGATGCACTGGAGTATCTGGGGTAACGATGCATCCTGGAATTTCCCCTTTACTACAAAACAGATGACGTAGGTATGAAATTCCAGGCATCTTGCCCATCTTTTGTAATCCATTCTTCCTTTCTTCTCTCCTCTGGTTTCTTCAGATTCTACCTCCACAGCCCACCTGGCTTAGAGCACTGATGCTTTCACAAGGTTCCCTCCTTAAACTTCCCAGCAGATATGACTGTTCCAAGGGAGACTGAATCACTGTTCTGGAAAATGAAATGAAAGTACACACAATGCTTATCAATATCAGAGAAATTCTTTCTGGTGACTCACCCAGCAAGTGAACCTCTACATTTTAAATTATAAGCTCTTGCTCATTAAATATCCATTTAGCTGCTTGCTCTCTCTCCTTCCTTCTCCCGTAAATGTTTTCTTTTCCCTGTGACTATAAATACCTCCACAATGTTAGGTCTCTTAAGAATGAGAAATGTTGCTTAGTACAAGAGATACAACACTTGTTAAACAGTTCAGTTGGCGCCTGTATATATCATCACCTTGAGTTTTCACAAAAAGCCTAAGAGAAGGTACCATATGCACCGTTCTGAAGACAAATCTGAGGCTCAGGAAATTAACCCACCAAAAGTCTCAGCCGGCAGATCTAGGAGCCTAAACCCTTTCTGCTAGGCTCAAACCCATGTTCTTTCCATTTGATTGTGCCATCCTCCCACAAAGCTCCCTTGGGCTTTAGGAGAGTGCAAAGTGAATGTGGAGTGTTAGCCTGAGTTTCCTCTCTGGTAAGTCCCCTACATACGAACTTTCAAGTTGCGAACTTTCAAAGATGCGAATGTGCGTTCGCATGTCCAATCACGTAAGTTAGTTCACGTGTCTGGCATACATTGTCCCGTGCATGCATCCTCTACAAGTGGTTGTCCTTTACTGTACAGTACTGTAAGCAAGCCTAAAAGCAGCAGTGATGTAGCTGGTACTGCTAAGAAGCGCCAAGAGCCAAGAAAGGATGAAGACAAGAGGAAGAAGAAGTAACTGAAGAACCGAAGAGATTCACGATGCAGGAAATGGCAAGGGGATTTTCTGTATTTGAAGAGGCACTGTTAGTTTTTGAGGCACAGGACCCAAACATAGAATGGTATACAAAAGTTGCAGCAGCCGTTCAGCATGCAAGCCAGTGCCACATGTCATCTATGAGACAGAGCTACTACCTGGACGTCACTGGATCGTTTTTCAAGAGGGTAGATAGAATTGAACCCAGCAAGGAACCAGAACCTGTGCCATCAACATCAGGCGTGAGTGAAATTGCAGCTTTCCCTCCGTCTCCTATCGCAGATGATCCTTCAGCTCTACCATCTCCCACCTCCTCTCCCTCCCCCAGTCAGTAACTCTTCTTGCCTGTTCACTCAATGCCAGCCCCCGTATGCCAGCTGTTGTACTGTATTACCGTACTTTTCAACGTACTCTACTGTAAGATTAAAAATGTTTTCTTTATTTTTTGTGTGTATTTGTTTTTTGTGTATTATTTGTGTGAAAAGTATTATAAGCCTATTACAGTACAGTGCTATATAGCCGATTGTGTTAGCTGGGTACCTAGGCTAACTTTGTTGGATGTACGAACATTCTCTTGGAACAGAACTCGTTCGTATGCAGGGGACTTACTGTAATTAGAGTTGGTCAATTAGCCTCTTTTCCAGGAATATAACAGAGGGAGGAATCCCATTAGTTCTCTAATCCCTTTAAGACAGCCATTTGCAGTCTCAGATGCTCATCTGCTCCAAATGCACATTTTATGCTGTTTTGTTTAGTGTAAGGATTGACAGTCTTCAGAAGTAGGTGCTATGTTTCAGATTCCTGTTCTTTAGCAAATTGGCAGGAAGATGTCGTGGTAAGCAGTCTCCAAAGATGACACTACGTGTTCCTTCCCTCCCTGTGTGCACTTGTCATTCTGTCCATCAAAATGTGCTGTCTATGTCACACCCCCTTAAGCCTGGGGAGGCATATCGTAGATGTACCAGTTCTAAGCCTTGCCTGTAAGAAGCCTGGCAGCTTCTGCTTTCACTCTTGAAGCTAGCAACACTGTAAGAAATTTCATTATCCTGAGACCACCATGCTTTGCAAAAACTCAAACTATTCACATGGAGAGGCTGCATGGAAGAGAACAGGCCCTGCAGACATGAGAGAAGACTTTTCAGATCACCCAGCCAGCCCCAGACCTCAGCGGAATGCAGCCAAACGAGCGACCCAGCTAATGCTATGCGGAGCAGAAGAGCCGCGCAGCTGAGCCCAGGCAATCTACAGAATCATGAGAAATATTTAATCATTTTTGTTTCATTCATTAGGCCTTGGGGTGTTTTATTACACAGAAATGTAAAACTGAATGGATGTTTAAGTCAAGAATAGGCAGAGGAAAACCTTCCAGTATTCCATAATAATTCACCAATAGACAGGAGTTCGCAGCTCTGACTGGACATCAGAATCACGTGGAAACCTTTCTAAACTAGAGATGCTCAAGGCCTAATATAGATATTCAGAATGCAAAACTTAAGCTTGTATATTTGTACGCTTTTCCATTCCCCAAATTTGTGCCATGAGCAGTCACTGTAACCCACAGAATGGGAGACTCATTTACTTTAAGAAGCGCTTCTTTTAAAATGCAGATTCCTTCTGGGAGTGATAAATCAAGCAGATGGTCACAGGATTATATCCCTAATCAGATTGTTCTCCTAACTCCTGGCTGAGAATAGCAAGTGTAGCATAGGAGAGAGCTAAATACAGAGCATGAACACAGCAGAGCGGGATGTTGCTGCTCAGGCCCCCAGAGCCGCCACGTGAATAATCGAGGGTCAGCTTGTGCCCAGCAGATACCTGCAAACCAGAAGACAGTACAAAGAGGACAGTGGAAAACTGACAATGCCGATTACACCCACACCCGATGGGAAGTCACGAAAAATCACCCCAGGGGTTACCTTTGAAGTTTGATATTTACGAGCCTGAGGAATGATTATGGCGGTTACTACATGGGACCATGGTACAGATTGATCCAGATAGGAATGTTTGTGTTCACATCTGACCTTCCAGGAGGCCAAAATATGAAGTTGTCCTGATCCCTTCATCCTAATTATATAAATAAAATGTGTCTAAAGATCTAAAGATCTAAAACCCAGCAGGACTCAGGGTTCAGTATTGAAAGCAGAGAGTTGAAGGGAGAAGGCTTGTCTTGTAAAGTGGTAAATAGTAGGGGAAGTTCCTGTGTCTTTCTCTTGTCTTTTTCACTTCATGTTTCCCCCAAACTGGCCTTAGCATCTTCCCTACAAAGCCTCACAGGTTGGCTGCTTTTCCCTAAGGAGTGTGAGTCAGCGCTCTCTGAGAGCTTTTCACTTTTACTCTTTTCTTCCCAATGATTCTGTACTAAGACACAGCTGGGGGTTTCATGCCCCGTAAAGAAAGGAAGTGAAAGAAATCTTTCACTTTCACTTTGTAGCATCTTTTCCTACAAAGCTTAACTTATCTATGTGAAGGGGAAAACCTATAATTCCTGAAACTTCTTTACTTGCAGTGTTGCTGAGTCAGTAAGAAGAGAATTAGCATGTGTTAAGCACTGGCTGCATACTAATTGCAGTACATGCATCATCACATCTTCGTATTGAATTCTCACATCCTCTGAGTCTTCCTTCTTGAGACAGATTTTATTACTCCATTTTATAAATGGAAACACTGAGATGAAGAGTTTTGAGGTAACATGCTTAAAATCACATGGTTAGGAAGTGATAGAGACAGGATTAGAGACCAGGTCTGGTGGTCCTAAATCCTATTTTTCTAGCCAAAAAACAATTGTTTTTAATCCATTATTTCAGGGTATGGGGTGAAAATTTTTCAGAAGGTCATTTTGGAATCACACAGACGTAGCCTAATGACCTGCTACTCCAAGTGCAGTTCATGGTCCAGCAGCCTCCACCTCGCCTGGGAGTATGTATGATTCCAGTGTGGTCCACCGGCTGACCTCGCTGACATCACCTGGGAGCTCGTTAAAAATGCAGCATCTCAGCACCCCCTGCCCCATAGCTACTGAATCAGTGCCTGCATTTTAACAAAATCCCCAGGTAACTTAGTATACACATTAAAGTTTGAGAAGCACTGACCAGAATTAAAGTCTTAATTATTTGAACCTGATACTTCACTGAATGTCGACCTCTTTCTAGACCCAGTGCTACTCAAATACTTGAATTCCTAGAGCCTTAGAACCGCACAACAGGAGGACCTTGAAACCCAAAGAGGCAAAATAGCTGGTCTTAGGCATTCCATTAAATAGTGGCAGAGTCAAACCTAAAATACTTCCTTAGCAGGTGCCCAATTCCTGTCGTTTCGTCAACCATCATGTATTAAGCTCTTCATCAGTGACAGTCACCTCGCTCAGTGCCGAGGATTCAGAGACGATTGGAACCATCTGTGTCCTTAGAGAATGCATGGTCCACTGGAGGAAACACACACAGGCCCAGACAGTTATAATACAATGTAGCAGCGCAGTGACATAGAGAAGTACAGGGTATTGTGAAGCCACCAATGAGAGACACAGAGCTTCCCGGAGGAGGCCTTGCCTTCCTGAGTCCCTGCAGGGCACTACTGCATGATTAATTGACGTACCAGCTCCCTCCTCTCACTTTTCTTCACTCCACACCGCCCCCCTCCCCCCGCCCCATCACCATTTCCCCTTAGAAAAGATCCCTTCAGCCACTCAAATTCCTATGTTTTCCTTCAAGACTTTTCCTTTCTGCACATCCAGATCCACACGTTCTCCTTTCTCTCAACATCCACAGCTTTTTTATTTACTAGCAGTTCCCAAACATGACTGCACATTTAAAAAGGAGGTTTGAAAAAAATGGCCCTTAACAGTCCCTATGCCAGTATGTGGAAATGATGCCAGGACATCAGCATTTTTTTCATGGCATTTGACATAATTCCAATGTACAGCAAGGGTCACAATGGGAGCCTTACTTAATCTTAATCTTAAACTACTCACTTAATCCTAGTAGCTTGCATTACAGAGATGTAGAGTTTACAAAATGCCTCCACTCCCATCATTTCATTGGATCCCCACATCAGCCCTATAAAATATCAAGTGAGAGATGGTTATCCCATTTTACATATAGGAAAGCTGAGTCCCAGAGAGGTAAGGTACCGTGCCCAAGTTGCACCAACCGTGGACCCACATCTTCTGACTTGCCCTGTCGGGTTTTGATGATAGATATACACATGGAGTTAGGCTGAAAGGAAGGACATGCCTTTCTCTCTGAATGGCCCCCGTCTCCACCCCAGGGCTAACACATGTAAGATGCTCAGCACAGGACAAACAGGTTAACTCCAGCCACTCCTCAGAAGTAGAAATTTTTACAAGAGGTCAGAAAGGTCTCCACCTGAGAAAGAGGAACTAGGAGTCAGTATAAATCAGAAGCCATATGACCAGACACACTTGAGAGAGCTCTGTGAGAAAAGGGAAGGATGCAAATAGCCTGGGGTTTTGGAACTTTCCTCAAAATGAATCAGGAGTCACGTTCTGATGAGAAGGGCAGATAACAGGGTCCTGAGGACTGAAATGTTCTAGGGTTTCATTTCTTTCCGCCCAGCGGCCACCTGCTATTTTGGCTCACCAGTGCTCTTGTGAATGGGTCCCTTCTTACCTGTCTTTGCTTCAAAAGCAAACACGGAAACATTTGTTAAGCTCCCCTCTCTCCATTACTGAAAGCAGCCCAGGAAGTAGGGCTGACTAAAAGAGGCCTCAGCAAACATGAACTTGGGCAGGAAGGGTTTTGGAGTGGGGGGCTGGCAGAAAAAAAAAAATCCTTTTTTTTTTTTTTTAATTTAATCTTTGCTGGGTTTCTTCCCTCCTCCGCATCTACTCGAGAGCGTGTTCTATGTCTATTCCATTCCTCTCTTCTCAGGAAAAATGTTCATATTTCAGAAGAGAGCCAGCTGGGGGATGAGAAGGGGTGGCTGGATGCCCGCCTGCCGTGGGGAATGAGATCCCCATCGGCTGCACGGGAGCGCTGACGTTACACCGTCAGCGGATCCGCATTTCTGGGGCACTCAGAAGGGTATTCCTAAGGGGAGCATGTTTTAAACCAGCAGAAAATAAATGCTGCTTCAAAAATAAGCCTCTCAGGCTGTGACTTTCCTGGGTCAAAGCAGCCTTGTTATTTTTTCAGAGAAACGCCGCTCCAGTGCACGGGGGCTGCTAACGCGCTGACTTCAGAAGGCGCTGGGTCCTCATTTTCATAAATAAATAAACCCTCACAGGCCTTTGGAATCTGATTATATTTGGAACAAAGCTCCTAAATATAGGGCCATTTTCTGAAACCATGTGACCAACCCCAGTCTTTTAACCTAATTTTGTCTATTAGGGAATGGCGTGCTTCCAGGGCTGTGATTAGGCATGTAAGCTGGTTGGCAATAAATATCCTGGGTTCTCTTCTCTTGTTTGGGAGAGAAGTGGGGACAAATGACTTTTTCTTGATAAAACAAACCAGTACTTTAACTTTCACCTGGATAAGCTCCCTCCTCTTTGGTGTTGCTCATTTGTCTTGAATAGGACACAGTCCTGTTCTAAGAGGAAAGCCTAATACAGCCGTCATCTGTGCCACTAACTGGTGGAGAAGTTGGTTTCTGTCTTAGAAAACTTATCCATCCCCAACTTGATTACAGTAAGTCCCCTACATACGAACAAGTTCCGTTCTGAGAGCACGTTTCTAAGTCCAATTTGTTTGCAAGTCCAATTTGTTTGTAAGTCCAACAAAGGTAGCCTAGGTACCCAACTAACACAATTGGCTATATATTGTAGTACAGTACTGTACTCTAACAGGTTTATAATACTTTTACACAAATAATACATAAAAAACAAACACACGCAAAAAATAAACATTTTTAATCTTACAGTACAGTACCTTGAAAAGTACAGTAGAACAGTACAACTGCTGGCGTATAGGGGCTGACATCGAGTGAACAGGCAAGAAGAGTTACTGACTGGAGTGGGGTGAGGAGGTGGGAGATGGTAGAGCTGAAGGATTGTCAGCAATGGGAGACGGAGGGCAAGCTGCAGTGTCACTCACGCCTGACGTTGATGACACACACATGCACATCTTTGAAAGTTTGCAACTTAAAGGTTCGTATGTAGGGGACTTACTGTATTTTAAGTTGAAGAGTGAAGGCAACTCTATTCATTGACCAGATGCTGATTTCCTAGTGTGATCATGTTTGACGGATAACTTGATCAATAGGACAGATGTCTTTCTTGCTCTTATAAAGCTGTTAGTCCAATGGGTAGGAAGACATTAATACTCACACTGTAAGTAACCTAAATGGCATTGGGCTAAGTCTCTTGGAAAAGGACTATGAAGGCATAGAGTAGGGACATAGGTTGGGGGTGACAGTATAGGCTGGAGGTTCAAGAAGCCCATTTCTGAGGTCAGGATATTGCAAATGAGGCTTAACGGGTAAGAGTGGCCACTGAAGAGAAGCCAGGAGGGCAGGTGTTCTAGGCAGTGGGAATGGCCCACGTGAATGCCCTGGAAGAAGGCCAGCCCTACCTGGACACTAGAGGTGGCAGTGATAAATGCAAAGGGAACTATGCGGGCATGTGATGGGAACACAGAGGAGGGATACCAGAGTCCAAGATTCCCTGGAAGAGCCACACCTGAGCCAGGTAAAGAACAGGATGAAATGTATTCTTAAAGGAGTATTGGCCAGGTCGGAGAGGTGACAGGGACCTGGGGGATGAGATGAAATGTAAGCTGATCCTTGTGGCAGGAGTATGAAGCTGGGGTAGTGAGGGCAGAGATGTGAGACCACTCCATGGAGATGTGGATGAAGTGGGGAGAGGGATTAGGACAAATTGCCATTTCCTGATGGCTTTGAGGGGACAAAATTGGAAACAAGGACTCCTGTTAATGGAAGAATCACGTCTCAGACTTCTCTAATCTTAAAAACATAACTTAAAATCCCTTTTTTTCCTTGAGGTTTTTTTGAGTACACATTTTATCTGCATTGTTGTTACTGACTTAGTGCTTCATAACTTTTCATTTCTGCAGGACCCATTTACACTCCTAGCTGCAGCGGGGCCCGATGGTGGAGATACTGTTTATTCTTTGTGGCTTGTGGCTAAACTGCAAGGCAGTTGTGAGAGAGATGGATTCAATGGTATGAGGAAAAGTGTAGCGTTGGAAGGCTCTCCTGGAAAGAGCTGCCAGTGGCAAGGTTGGAGGAAAGAAATGGAAGGGAATAGGCATCAGTCTCTTCTTTCTCCCCTTGTGCCCAGGCAGCTGAAAACTTTGAGAAAATCCAGGAGTCCAGCTGCCCTGGCTCTTTCATGCCCCACCCCCCGGCCCCGATCCCCGCAGTCGTGAAAGCAGCAGTACGTCTTTCCTCTAAACATTTCTCCCCATCTCAGTGTATCTTCTGTTGAGAAGGTCACCAGGAATTTCCCAAGATTACTCAAGGGATCTTTCTAAGGATAGGATATAATCACACCATCCCCCCAGCCAGTATTCGTCAGTAGCTCCTCATCACCAAAAAGGCAAAATCCAAACCCCTGATCTAGCCACTACTGCTTCCCCATCTTCATTGTCTGTTTAAAAAAAAAATGTAAAAACTTACTTTTCCATCGACCTTGTCTTAAAGCATTTATTCTTTTTCTATGCTATGTCCCAAAACATGGCAAGCACTCCCACCCCCGAATGCTGTTCCTCAAGCCTGGAGCAAAACTTCTTCCTCACCCCACCCCTTTCCTCCATCGGTGTCACTATTTGCCTAGAGAAATCTTGCTCACCATTAGGTCAAATGTCACCTTTCTCTAATTCCTCCAGTTACCCGTAGGGGTTCCTTGCCCTGTACTTCGGGTAAACCCACATGAGAGCAATGTCACGTTGTAAAAGAATCAGGGGAAGATCCAGGTGATGTGGGACATGAAGCTTTAAGCAATTTTAGGGGCTTCTTTTTAAGGAAAAGAACAGAATTACAAAATTGGACACAACTTATTCGGGTTAAAATATCTTCCTATTGCAAATTTTGTAAGTACATACGGATCATGTGAACCTATTAATAGGGATGTGGAAAGGGTCCATGGGTGTGAGGGATCCTGAATCCTAACCTCTGGGAGCTGCACTGTCAATCTGGCCACGACTGTAGTTGTGGGTTATCATGCCTGGTCCCCCCGGAGACTGAGCTCCTTAAGACAAGGGAACATGTCTTCTTTCGCTCCATTTCTTAAGAGGCCAGCTTTATGCCAAGTCACATTTCACAACCTCATATGACCTTTCTCTGGATTCTCTGAAAATTATATTTGGTTTGGACTAAAGTTCCTTTGTTTTTTTTTTTTTTTTGGAAAACCTGCATAGGAAGGACATGATGGTTTTACAGAGATGAACACCTGACTGTGAGGGAGAACTGAGAATGCCCGTGGAAGAAAAAGGGGAGAGGCACGTGAAAACTTAAAATGTGCCTTGCCTAATGACATCGCCGCTTGACGTTTAACAGGTAGCTCAGAGTTACCATATACAAAATTCTCCCAGTTATGTCCCATTAGGCAAGTCACTTGGCACTGCTCCCAAGAAGGCAACACATTAGGGCCTTTCGTCTCATAGTAAAGACTCAAGAATACCAGCCATTTACTATTAGTTCGTGGGCCAGCAGCAGCTCATGAAGAGTATAACTCTCTGGGTTATGATAACCAGTTTTCTATAATAGGGGTTGGCAGACTTTTTCTATAAAGAGCAAGAGAATAAACATTTTCTGCTTTGCAAGTCAGATGGTCTCCATTGCAACTCTCATTGTGTAGACAATATGTGAACGAATACGCATGAGCATGTTCCAATAAAACTTTATTTACAAAAGCAGGTGGCAGTGGACCGGATTTGGCCTATGGGCTATCGTTTGCCAACCCCTGCTCTAGGCCACAGACTGGAGGTTCAGGAAAAAGTGTGTGATGTATACTAACCCTAGTGTTATTCTCTTTTGGAGGAGAATGCATACATAGAGAGTGTCAATAGAAGGTTCAGGAATAAGTGTGTGATGTATATTAACCCTAGTGTTACTCTCTTTTGGAGGAGAATGCATACATAGAGAGTGTCGATAGAAGGTTCAGGAATAAGTATGTGATGTATATTAACCCTAGTGTTATTCTCTTTTGGAAGACAATGCATACATAGTGTTGATAGAAGGTTCAGGAATAAGTATGTGATGTATATTAACCCTAGTGTTATTCTCTTTTGGAGGAGAATGCATACATAGAGAGTGTCGATAGAAGGTTCAGGAATAAGTATGTGATGTATACTAACCCTAGTGTTATTCTCTTTTGGAGAATGCATTAAAAGAAACCACCTTGAGAACATCTCTTTCTATGATAGTTGGTTTCTTGCAGTTCAGAAACACAATGAGTAAGCCAGTCAGAGCTACTTCTTAAGTGTCTGAGAAGTGCCAGGCCCTGTACTAGGCCCTAGAGAACCAGTGAGAACAAGACTGACTGGGCATCTTTCTGTCCGTTGCATGAGTAGGTGTGTGTTTATTGTCCATCACATGCCAAAGCTGTGTGTGAGGGCCAGGATTCAGAACTGAATAAGACTGACGGTCCATCTTTCCCTCCGTTAGTCCATCCATCCGCCCATCTACTCAACAAGCAGTTACTGAATTTCTATTATTATGAGACATGTTGGCAGGACTCTGCAGAATTGATCATCCGTAACCAAGCCACGGCTCCTGCCTCCATGTGGCTTACCTTCTAGGGAGGACATAAGCTGTGTGCACTAATATCCAGGCTTTGCAGGGAAAGGTGCTACAGGAAAAGGACAGAGGGGGCGCTGTGGGTGCTCAGAGCTGAGCAGGATGACTTCCAGCTGGAAGAGATCAGGAAGGCTGACAAGATGATATCTCATTTCCTGTTAACCCTTTAAAGTGACACACGAGCCTATGCAAGATTACAAGCAGATTCGGAGAAGACAATGCTCTTTTGTACATGTTACCAGCCCTCAGGTCCCACAGGGAGAAGCCTTGCACACACTGTGGATTCAGAGTTCCAAGAATGGCCCTTCTCCTCTCCCAGCAAATTTAGCTTACCTCTCAGTTTGCCTTTTGGCAAGAAGTTTCCATATCTGTCAGTCCTTGAGTTGTGCACTAAAGAGAGTTGTTATTAGGCAAAATAACAATAGTAATAATAATTCTTGCAATAACTCTGTGCAGAGGACTTTTATATCTGTTTTGAAGATGGGGAAGCTGAGGTCAAGAGATATAAGTGGCTGGCCCAGCAGCATCACAGAAGAGAGGAAGGCAGACCTAGAACCTGTGTCTTTTGACTATCAATTTGATTGCCAGTCTTTAGACCAACAATCTGGAGTTCAGTTTGATCCTTCTATGATCTTGGGCACTGAGGCCAGCTCCCTGCTTGACGTTGCTTTCTCCACTGTATTTCTCGAGATGTCTCTTTCTGTTTCACTCCCACAGCCAACGCAGCAAGCCAAACTCTGTAGACACCATTTACTGGGTCAGAAAACATTCATCCCCTGCCTACAGGGAGTTTATAATCGATTATTCAGGGCTTTAAACTGGCTTTCCCACCTCTTTCTGGTTTGTTTCAAATCTACCAAGGAGACAGTATTAATAAGCCACCTCCTTAGGGTAACTTAAGATACATTCTCTGATTATTTACTTTGTTCCAAGCACAGTTCTGGGTCCTGAGGAAGAAAAGTTACAAATTTACAGATCTCATAGTTTACAAAGCATTTTCCTTAAGTCGCAAAGCTTTCAGGACAGATAACAAATCTCAGATGAATTGGTCATGAGGAATCTGAGCAAAAGAAACCTTAAGGAACCAAGAAAAAAGAAAAAAAAATGGGTTTTCTTAAAGAAAGTAGTGACTGAAGAAGTTTTGTGCAGCCTTCATCATTCCCAGGCCTGCCCCATCGGCCAGGCAACAAGAGGAGAGGGAAGGGAGAAAGAAGATCTCATTCCCAATTCCAATGCAAGAATAGATACAATATAGCTGCAGAAAGACCCAAGAAATGAGCGGACAAGGCCTGGCCTGTCACCTGTGCCCAGGAGGTTAGCACCCTTGACCACCCTCTGTATTCAGAGGCCGGTTAGCAAAGGTGGTTGGTTATGATAATTAAACTGGTTTTTTAAATAGGATTAATTCCAAGAAGGTGGGTTGACCTCAGGGAGAATTTCTCATAGCAATCACTTCATGATTGATTGGAAATATCTGCAAATACACATGCCCTGAGAGGTGAATTAGGAGTGTATGTTGCTGCTTTTTCCCAGTGGGTTGATGGGTCCTCGTACAACTGTTTAGGCGAGAGTAGCATTGAGGAAGAAAACATTTTTGAGGAAACACAAATAGCCTGGGGATCTAGGAAGCGCCATCTATGCACGAATGGATTCCATGGTTCCAGGATTTAGGGGGTTATAGGGAGCGTAGATAGAAGGCACTGCAGAAGAGGAGAGTAAACGCAGTAATGGTTGTAGGTCATTAGGATTGATTTGGGAGAGAAAGAAAGTTAGCAAAAATAGAAAGCAATGTTACCAAGTTTGAACTTTATCTTCCTAAAAACAGTGCTTCTGTGGGCAGAGTTCATATGCTGGAGTAATGAATCATAATGACACCCTTGGTGTGACCCCAGGGAAAATATCTGTGCCTCACTGAGTTCTCAGCAGAGTCTCCTTTGACATTCAGAGAGCAAACAAGAGGAGACGGAAGTACCCTTTTTCCTATTATGCTGTCAGGCCAGAAACCCACTTTAGAGGCTACGGTCTATGACAAATACGCTCATGCAAATTCTGTGCTTGCTTCTGTGCTCCATTTCTTTACCAGCTATATAGCTAAGCAAAATGGAACAAGAAATAGTGTCTTGGGAGAAACAATATTGCTGGATTAGTTACAGGCCACCTTTATATAGAGAAAAAAAGTTAAACTTTGGTACTGCTGAAGAAAGTCTGTTTGGGTTTTTGTGGAGTTTTATATGATACTGAGATTGCTGATTAAGAGGATGATGCCTGAGTATTATCATCTTGGTAATAAATAGTCCCAGAATTAAAGGGGATAATACGGTGCATGCGGAGGTTGGCAAACTGAGGCCATGGACCATCAGCCTGTTTTTGTTTTGTTTTGTTTTGTTTTGTTTTATGGCCCTTGAGCTATGATTTTACATTTTTGGCCTTGATGTTGCCTGTTGGCCCACAAAGTCTAAAATATTTACTATCTGGCCCTTTAAAAATTTGCTGACCACGTTATATTGAATATATACTGCTATTTGTATTGGATAAGAATGTATAAGCTCTTGGGTCAGAAAGGTCTGGATTTGAATTCTGTCTAAACACAGCATTCATTCACTTGACAAATACTTACCAAGTATATACTCTTTCTTACTTGTCTTCCAAGATGCCACCCTCTCCTGGTTTTCTTTTTTCCTCATGTGCCACTTCTTTTCAATCTTCTTTGCCAATTTCTCCTAATCTTCCTGATCTCTTAACACCGGATCCAGAGCTCAGACCTTGTACCCCTTCTCTTTCTCATCTGTACTCACCACGAGGTTGGAGGTCATTCTTTCCCATTGGGTTGACCTACACGCTAATGATTTCCAAATTTGTATTTCTAGTTCAGACCTCTCCTTCGAACTCCACAGTCATAAATATGTGTCTTCTTGAACATCGCCACTTGACGTTTAACAGGTAGCTCAGAGTTACCACATACAAAATGGAGCTGCTGATCTTCACCCCCAAACCTGCTCCTTCTAGGGTCTTTCTCATCTTACTAAATGATAACTCCATTCTCCCAGTTATGTCACATTAGGCAAGTCACTTACACTTTCTGAATTACAGTTTCTTCATTTGTAAAATGGCACTGTACCCATTTCAAAGTCAGTGCAGAGATCAAATGAGATAATGTAAGGCAAATGCTTCTCATAGTATTGGATTGGCCAAAAAGTTCATTCAGGTTTTTCTGTAAGGTGCTACAAAAAACCCGAATGAACTTTTTGGCCAACCTGGTACTTGCCACAGTTAGCTTTCAATAAGAGTAAGTGACTAAAGTATAACCTTTCAATTCTGCCATCCTAATGTCTCTTAGAGCCATCTTTTCTTTCTTCTTCTCAGACCCTTATTGTCTTATCCCAGGACCATTACAAAAGTCTTTTCAATGGTAGCCTTGATTTAGTAGTAAAATAGTAATCATAGATAATATTATTCTTCCCATTTAAAAATGAGGAAAACTAAAATCAGCCAAGTGTGACCTAGTGCCACAGCTGGGATTTAAACCCAACTGAAAAGACAGTGTTCTGTATTCTCCAGTATTCTCCATGCTCATCCCCTGGAATGTAGCCTTCAACCATCTTACTCTCAGGTGAAGAGCAGAAATTAAGAGGCTGAATATGATAACCAAGGAGGGCAAATAAAGCCTGAAAAGCAAGCAGGGCTTCCCAAACTGGGCTGATAGATCAGAGTCCTCTGGATTTTTTGTGCAGATTCCTGAGCCTTGCCCTGGAGTAACTATATCAAAATTTCTATAAATAGGGCTCAGAAATATTTCATTTCATCTTTTTCAGGCACAAATTATGCTAATTCTATAATTCAAACCATTCTGCTCCTTCTGCATAGAAGGCCTTACCCAGCTTTCTACACTGGGAAAATGTTTTTATTTTAAGAACTAATGTAGGTGTCATCTCCCCTAGGAAAGCTCCTTTGTCTCTTACCTGGGTTGTGCCTCATTTACCACCCCCCCCCCTTATTTGCTAGCATAGATTACCCTTACCTTAGCACCTATGTGCTATTCAAAAATTATCTGTTGTTGCATTTATCACTCCTAGTAGACTATGAACTATTTGAAGGTAAGATTTGGGAGTTCCAGATGCCCAAAAGTGCTTATTGAATTCAACTCCATGAATGACAGAGAGAAAGCCCAAAGTAAAACTCTCATTTGTGTCTGTGACTTCCTCCAGAAGAATGGTGTGAAAGACTTTTGGCATCTACTTAGGATGTAGAAAGTGGGAAAGAGTGGCATTGCCACAAGTACTACAAACACAATGCTGAAAGATTTGCAAATTCACAATGTCTTTTGAACCAGAGTACTGAGGTCACAGGACAACCGACTAACTCCAAATCAAAAGAAAGGAAGGGCTTCCCTGGTGGTGCAGTGGTTGAGAATCTGCCTGCCAATGCAGGGGACACAGGTTCGAGCCCTGGTCTGGGAAGATCCCACATGCCGCGGAGCAACTAAGCCCGTGTGCCACAACTACTGAGCCTGCACGTCTGGAGCCCGTGCTCCACAACAAGAGAGGCCGCTACAGTGAGAGGCCCGCGCACCGCGATGAAGAGTGGTCCCCACTTGCCGCAACTAAAGAAAGCCCTCGCACAGAAACGAAGACCCAACACAGCCATAAATGAATGAATAAATAAATAAATGAATAAAAAAAAAAAAAAAATAGGGCAAAAAAAAAAAAAAAAAAAAAAAAGAAAGGAAGATGCCTTCCAGAAAAGCCAGGACATGAACAGTTGCTTACTGAGGACAGATGCTACCAGGAGCCATAACAGCTGTTAATAAGAATTCAGCTAAAACTTTAACAAACTGCTAGAGGCCAAGTGCGGGCTAGCATGAGATTACAGAACCCCTGGCACCATGGTAATTCCCACCCACTAACTGGCTGTCCTCAACAGACCTCCTCAGGTGCTCACAGGAGTGATTGGAGGCAGGGTGAGAATCCCAAGAAAGTCTTCCTCATGGCACAGGCCTCCGAGAATCAGCCAGCAGCCACCGTGGGAAAGGCATGAGCCCTTCCTAGATCCGTCTACCCTACCTTACAGAATAAAAACATTAAGCTTGCAGGAAAGAGCAATAAAGAGTATTGGCTTTGGATAGTGGTGAAGACTCACTGCAGCTGGGAAAGGAAACAAAAAAGACCCTCTATCCCTGGATGAAGGGCAGGAATATATCCTGGACCCAAACCAAGAGGTCCCTTACAGCTTAAGGAAGGGAAAGATCATGGAAAAGTCTTGTGTTCCAAGAGTCAAGGACACAGTACCTACCCGAGTCTCCATCAGAACAACAGGGAACACCCTCTGCCTTCACACCAACCAGCAGCCATTAACTGCTAAGAGAGGACAAGAGAACAGGAAGAGAACACCTCAAGGAACCAGAGAAAAGAGAAGACTTGAAGCTGAAAGTGGAGCAGACCTTGAGGGAAACCATCTTGCAAACCAGCCTCCACCCTAGACACAAGGTAACACTAGAACTTGAGCCTGTGATGCAGGAAGGGTAAGGATAGCAACTGTAAATACATTTTACAGCTCAATTCCTGACTTGATTGACTCAAAACAACACTCCTTCTCCCTGAAAGCCCTGGCAAAAGAAAAGGCATACCCATTTCCAGGGGTAAAGATTATATACCTGCCTCTACTGTCATATAAAATGTCATGAAACAAGATAAAACAATATTCTGTCAAAAATCAAAGCAATCAATGGAGCCAGACTCAGAAGTAAAACTAATGTTGAAAATGTCAGTCAGGGGGTTTTAAAACAATTGATTAAGATGTTAAAGAGTCTAGTGGAAAAGATACATAAGATGCATGATCAGATGGATCATTTCAGCAGGGGGATGGAAACTTTAAGAAAGAATCAATTAGAAAGCACTACAGTGGAGATGAAGGATACCTTTGATGACCTCATCAGTAAACTTGATGCAGCTGAAGAATTAGAGAACTTGAAGGTAGATAAAGAGAAATCACACAATATGAAGCACAAAGAGAAAAAAAGTAGGTTGCCCAAGAGCTGTAGCACAATATTAAGAGCCCGACATATATGTCATTAGATTCTAGATGCAAAAGAGAGAGAATAGAGCAGAAGGAATATTTGAAGAGACACTGCATGAGAATTTTTCCAAAATTAGTGAAAGATACAAAACTACAGATCCAGGAAGCTCAGAGAATAAGAAGCAGGATAAATACAAAACACACACACACATACACACACACATGCACACACACACATCTGTACATACGATATTCAAACTGTGAAGACCAAAGACAGAGAAAATCTTGGAGGCAGCCAGAGGGGTGGGAAGACACTTTGTCAGGAGCTATGCAAGTCAGAAGATAATGGAGTAATATCTTTAAATGCTGAAAGAAAAAAAGTGTCCACCAAAATTGTATCCCCAGTGAAAATATTTTTAAAAATTAAGGTGTAATAAAGACCTTTTCAGTCGAATAAGAACTGAAAGTATTCATTGCTGGCAGGTTTGAAGTATAAGAAATGTTGAAGGAAATTAATTCTCTAGGCAGAAGGAGTACATCAGACAGAAATTGCAGTCTGCATAAAGAAGGGAAAAGGATTGGAATTGGAATAAATAAAGGTAAATATAAAACTCATTTTTTCTTATTTTTAATTGTTCAAAAAGATGATTTTAAAGTATGTAACAAATAGCGATACATTGTGTATATGTAGAATGTGTAAAAGTAAAATACCTGACAACAGCAGCACAAAGGATGGGCGGGAGGAACGAAGAGCATAGTGTGTTTAAGGTCCTTACACTACACTTGAAGTGGTGTCATATAATTTGAACGTAGATGCTGATTAGCTAAATATGTATATTACAAACTCTAGTGTAACCACGAAAAGTATTTTTTAAAAGAAATAGCAATAATAAAGCAATAGGGGAGGCAAAAATAGGATCATTTAAAAATTCTCAATTTAAAAGAAAGTAGAAAATAGGGGGTAAAAAAGACAGATGAGCAAGTAGAAAACAGCCAGCAAGATGGTGAACATTAATCGTACCATATCACATAATTAGAGTAACTATAAACGATCTAAACACACAAATTAAAAGACAGATTATCAAACTGGATAAAGAAAAGCAAGACCCAATGTATGTTTTCTACATTTTAGATAGAAAAACAGAACGGTTTAAAGTGGAAGGATGAAAAAATATATATAAGATGCAAACACTAATTTTAAAAAATTGGAGTATCTATATTAATATCATAGATCAGAATAAGGAATATCACCAGGGGTTGAAAAAAAAGGCGTTACATGATGACAAAGTGATCAATTCTCCAAGACGACAAAAAAAGCCTAAATGTTTAGGCACCTGATAACAGACCTTCCAAATAAGTGAAATAAAAACTGATAGGGCTTCCCTGGTGGCGCAGTGGTTGAGAATCTGCCTGCTAATGCAGGGGACACGGGTTCGAGCCCTGGTCTGGGAAGATCCCACATGCCACGGAGCAGCTGGGCCCGTGAGCCACAACTACTGAGCCTGCGCGTCTGGAGCCTGTGCCCCGCAACGGGAGGGGCCGCAATAGTGAAAGGCCCGCGCACCGCGATGAAGAGCGGTCCCCGCACCGCGATGAAGAGTGGCCCCCGCTTGCCGCAACTAGAGAAAGCCCTCGCACGAACCGAAGACCCAACACAGACAAAAATAAATAAATAAATAATAATTAAAAAAAAAAAAAAAAAAACTGATAGAGGGGCTTCCCTGGTGGTGCAGTGGTTAAGAATCTGCCTGCCAATGCAGGGGACACGGGTTTGAGCCCTGGTCCGGGAAGATCCCACATGCCACGGAGCAACTAGGCCCGTGAGCCACAATTACTGAGCCTGAGCGTCTGGAGCCCGTGCTCCGCAACAAAAGAGGCCACGATAGTGAGAGGCCCGCGCACTGCGTTGAAGAGTGGCCCCCACTTGCCGCAACTAGAGAAAGCCCTCACACAGAAACGAAGACCCAACACAGCCATAAAAAAAAAAAAAAAAAAAAAAAAAAAACTGATAGAACTGAAAGGAAAAATAGACAAATCCACAATTAAAGTTGGAGTCTTCAACACCTCTGTGTCATTAATTGCTAGGACAAGTGTTCAAGAAATCAATAAAGATACAGAAGAGCTGTACAATGCTATCAGCCAGCTTTACCCAATTGACATTTATAGAACGTTCCACTAAACAACAGCAGAATACAACAGCATGGAAAATTCATCAAGATAGACCACACTTTAGGCCATCAAATGAATACATTTGCTTTGGAAATATGGGTCTTATCTGGAGATAAAATTTGGCTTATAAAGCAAAGAGCTTTCCAATATATTAGAAATTGGAATAAGCAACCTTACTAAGTAATAAATTCCACACCAGTGGAAGTATTGAAGGATGGCTGGATGACCACACCCAGATGTTATAAATAGGAGAGAGACTTTCAAGCTTTTAAAGCTAGAGAACCATTATTCAAATTAAACCATATAGAAAAGCATAAAATGTATAGCAGACAAAAGGAAAACCAGGATGGGCAAGAACATAACTGATGTACCCTTAGACTCTACAGGAGGCCTGAGGTACCATTAGGAGATCTTTAGGGCTCCACTGAACATGGTTTTAAACTACCAGATAAGCAGGTTTGGGTGGGATGTGACCACTAAAATGCTTTCCAACTCAGATTGTCTACGACCACCATTCTCCACTCATCAAGCTGGCTGTGTCCTCACTCTTAAAACTTCTGTAGTCCTTGTTTTATAAGCCAGGTTCACTCTGAATAACAGGGGCGGCTCTGGAGTAAGTCTGCCTGTGTCCAAATTCCTCTCAATAATTTACAAAGTTTATAATCTTGGAAAAATTCCATAACTCTCAAAGTCTCCATAACTTGATCTGGAAAATGGGGATACTGTTAATAGTATCTACCACAAAGGTTTTTGTTTTTTTCCAGTGGGAAGAAATAATTTAATGTATGTGAAGAATTTAGAACAGTATCTGACACACAGTAAACATTTAGTAAATATTAGCCATTATTTTTCTCCAGGCATCAACAGCTTTTTGGGGTGCAAACTGCAAAGACTTTGGAACTAGTTAGACATTACTTCAAGTTCAGCTCTGTCAGTAGTAGCTCTGTGATTCTACACAACTTACTGCAAGCTCTTCCCTTCATTTTCTTCATTCTTTATTCCATAATCATTGACTGAAGTACTACAATGTGCTATGCATTCTTCTTGGTTCTTTTTGTACACAATTGGGGTAGAGAATTAAAGGAGATAAAGGTTAAAGTAAATCACTTCATAGTAAATTGGAGGATGCTGAAAAAATTAACCTCACCTAATTTGTCTCTAGGTCCCAGATCTAAAACTGTATTTTCAGAGTATTTTCTATGTTCTCAAATCCCTTGATTTTATGACAACCTGGAACATAATTAGTACCAATAACTACTTGCTGATAAAAATATAGTAGTCATCCAAATTGTGATAACAGAACACGTGGGAATCGTGATGTCCTTTGTGGGGCCCAAAGAATTATGGGCACATCTATTCACAACAAATCAGAAATAGGACTCTTTTGTACATATTGTGGTTCTTCACATCCCAAAACCTAGCACGAAATCTGCATTTTTCCATTTATTACCATCCATTCATTTGGGGATGTACTTGCTAGCAGGAAAGTCGAAGGAAGCTAAAAAGAATTATGAGAGAAAACTTTTAAATTGAAAAAAATTCTTTTCAATTTGTTTATTTTCTTTGCTGTGAACTGAGAAAAAGTCATAATGATTAGGTATAGCTGAAGACCACACAAAGGGATTTTTCAAATAAGTGATTTTTCAAATAATTATTTTTCAAATAATGATGAAGTTTGAGAATCATTGTTGGATGTATCAAAACCAAGCAGTTTCTAGGGTTTGGTTGGCAACAATGAGCATGTATCATTTGTGAAATCACATAGTTGAAACCCGAAAAAGATTGTATTTGCTGTAGATGCTCCCTTTTCTTAAAATAGCTATTTCTTATCCTTTAGGCTTCTCCTTTCTGTCTCTCTCTCTCTCTCTCTAGTCAATCTACTTGGTCAGTCCCCACCACCTGACCCTTTCTGACTATCCAAGTCCCTCAACAACAGACTTACAATGCATACCTCCTTCTCTCATTATATCCCTCCTCTTTCAACCTTTATGAAAATATGCACCTTTTACAATACTACCTTGAGTTAGTTGGGTTCTCACACTGCATCTCTAATCCTAATTGGCTTATTGTGCACGTTGTTGAGATCTTCATAGGGAGAACTGAGCGACCGGGCAGTCCCTGGAAGTGCCATGTCCCCACTGTCATATCTGGGCAGCTTTAAACACACTATTCTTTCTACTTGTCACACTCGATGTCACCTGTCCTGGCAGGTGAACTTCTCACATCCCTCACAACTTGGCTCAAGGATCAGTTCTCCGCAAAGACTTCCCTTTCTCATATCTGTTGGTGACATCTCTGGACTGCTTTGTGTGTGACTTGTGGTAGGCAGAATAATAGTCCTCCACATATGGCTGTATCCTAATCCTACAAACCTATGATTGTGTTACCTTACATGGCAAAAGGGAGTTTGCAGATGTGATTAAATTATGGATCTTGAGCTGGGGAGGTTAGCCTGGATTATCCAGGTGGGCTGAGTGTAATCACAAGAGCCTTATAAAGGAAAGAGGGAGGCAAAAGAGAAAGAGTCAGAATTGGAGTGATGCACTTTGAAGATGGAGAGAGGGATCGTGCCAAGAGCCAATGAGTGGAGGCAGTTTCTAGAAGCTAGAAAATGCAAGGAAACAGGTTCTCCCCTACAGCCTCCAGAAGGCACACAGTTCTGCCAACACCTTGATTTTAACCCAGTGAGACTCATTTCAGGCTTCTGATCTCCAGAACTGTAGATAATAAATTTGTGTTGTCTAACGCCAAGTATGTGATAATTTGTTACAGCAGCATAAGAAAACTAATACAACCTCCAAAAGAATGACTGTCTTAGGGAATAAAGATGTCAATGTATGGGTTTTTCTTCTTGCTGCACTGTCAATCTGCCTGTAACTGTTAGTACTGGGCAAGATAAGGGCTTAGTACGTTAATGATGATTAACAAATTAATACATAGATGACTCACTGAACAATTATTAGAAGCATTTAATCAAGGGGAGCATGACACAATAGACAGAGCTACAGACCCAGGGTCAGAAGCCAGAATTACAATTTTAGCTCCTCTGCCTGCATGGGGATGAATCACTTCACCTCTCTGAATCTCAGCTTCTTTACCTACAAAGAGAAACCAAGATATTCTTTGGTCCCCAGTGTACCTCCCAGTCATAAGACTGTGTGACCATATGCCAGGAAATTTTTGGAAGACATGCCTGAACTGGGTTGGGGGTTGGATTAATGACCTTAGAGGTCTCCTCCAGCTCAAAGATTCTATGACACAAACACAGCAAAACACATCTTGTGTAGAAAGTAATTCTAAGAAGCTGATTTTTCAGAGCCTCCTGGGGGGAGGGGAAGTCCTCTGAGGGCAAATAAAGGCACCAGTAGCTTTGGGTCAAGCCCTACTTCTGATTCAGGCCAAAGGCAACGAGAATGCCACAGAGAACATCAAAGGGCAGAATCTGGCCCTGGAACAAGAAGACGGATGGAGGGGAAGTCATGATCTGCAGTAAAACAAATAAATAACCTTTAAAATCACATCTGCAGACGGTCTAACGTTCTTAACTGCTTTCCAATAAGCTTCCCTGGTAGTTTGCCACAAAGCCTGTCCAAGAGGATTTACAACAGATGGAGGGAAGGAACCGCAACCCAGGCTTGACGCTGCTGCAAACCATTTGGGTGACCTTGGGCGCGTTATTGCACCCCTCTGGCCTGTAAGTTTCTCATTTCAAAGCGAGGGGACTGAATTTGATGACTTTTGACCTCCCCTCCAGCCTCAAAACCTTACCGTCTCAACCCAAGCACTGATCATGGATATGCAAAAGCACAGTGGTTAGTTTTATATTAAATAAGCAGACTTTTACAGGATTCTGCAAAGGAGCCCAAATTTAAATTTAAATCTTAGCCTTGGGAGAAGGAAAGGAATGGAAGGAAAAAAGGGGAGAATAGGGAGAGTTGCAGGAGTGTTTTTTTTTCTCCCTTGTTAAACCATGTTCTCATTGTTTCCCCCTGTTGATACAACAGCTCAAAATCATCCATGACCAACGTCCTGTTACGTGACCCTGCTCTAGCCAGAGACGTATAGGTCAGGCTTAGAGCTGGGGCTATCTTCCTGTGCTTAGGCAGAACTGTGGACGTGGGCCTCCCAGGCATGAAACCGAAATCCCAAGATAATGCTTAGGACACTTAATCCTCTTTTGTCCTCAGCTTTCCAGTGTAGGAATCCAGCAAGATGGAGCACCGGAGCTATCTCCCAGATTTCCCATTTTAGGACAGGTCTTGAAATAGTTTATGATGTAACTGCATTTATTTCAAACCTTCTCCTATCTAAGCCAAAGTTGTGAGAACAAGAACTTTTCATTTTTTTTGAGAAAGGCCCAAATGAAAATCCAAAGGGGGGAGGATTTCCGATTACCAGATGTTAAAAGGTATTCTGAGTTTGAACTTCAACAAATTTATAACTTTACCAAGGCCAATCCTCTACCCGCCCCCTGAGCCACCATATCGATACTTAGCCAACTGTGCCCATGGGATCATTTTGAGTTGCTAGATACCAGGATATATCTACCAGGGAAGAATGAAGGAGAATGGCAAAGTCAAAGTGTGTTTGAAGAGCTAATTATAAATAATTCCATATATTTGGGGAATGTTTAAAGAGGTATTTCCCAAGTATGGTACATATACCTATGGTGGTATCGAATATACAAAACAATTTAACGTAGGACATGTGTGATACATTGCGTGTTTTTAGCACTTGTTCACGGCCACCCCTGCTCTTAGAGTCCAGTCCCAGGAAGAAAACCTATGAAACTTGAAATAATGAGGACACATATTCCGTTACCACCTCTCCTCAATAACCTGCCCACTTCCAAACAGGTACCCTGGCTTATCCTGCTGCAGCATCACCGTGGCAACTTCGATCTCTCAAGTCCTATTCAACATCCCTCACCACCCCTCATCAGCACCCCTTCCCTTAACTCTCTCAACACCCCCTCATTACCAAACCAGCGTTAGGTCTCCTCAGGTTCCCCCAGTCCCTCAACCTTGACCTTTATATGACCTCCTTTAACCAAACTTTTCTTTAAACCCCTAACTCTTCCTCAGTCAAGGCCTCTTCCTACCAACACTGCCTCATCTTACCACTCAACCATAAGCCACAGACACCCCACACCTCTCAGCCACTGTCCCTCCCTTCCTCAATCTCCCCTTTCATGTTAGATTTCTCTTCCTTCAGTGGGTCAACCCACTGCCTCAGGTCTTCCTCGTCCTTACTCTTCCCACCTTTTGATCCAATACAGTGGAAAATTGGTCCCTAAGTCAGAGATTCACTCCAGTCTGTTCTTCTCTGGAACATACATTGAGCAACTCTTTCTCTCTGGGCCATGATCCATCCTACATTTCTCTCTCTCTTTATTTCCTTTCCACTAATTTCCCTTTATAAATAAATGTATGTAAGTTAAGACAAAAAGTAAGCTGAATTCAAAGATATTTACTAAATACTAAATAGTGTAGTGATAAAGTGGATTTGGTCAAAATTTTAATGCTTGTACATGTATGACAGTGCGACAAAGACTACTGTAGAATTTCAGGATATTTTCCCATATATTTTTTTTCATTTGTCCCTGAGACATCTCATAACAGCAGGGAGGATAGGGCTAATTAACCCACTGTTGAGATGAGGAAGCTACGACTCAGAGAGGTTGGATGAATTACCCAAGGTCAACAGCAAGTAGCTGGTAGATCCTGGATTGAAATTAGAACCCACTACCTTCAGGTCCCCAGCTTTTTATACTTCCTGACAGTGACACTCTTTCCTTCCATATGTACTTAAATATGATCCTTCATAACTCAAGATATAAATGTGAGATAGAGACCCATGAGTAAAATGAAGAGACATTTTTAAAAATTCATCTCAGGTTGTTTGAATGTGTGTGAAATTAAGAAAAAGTATGATCTGTAGCTAAGGAAAAGACAACAAATCACTGAAACATAAATACGGTCCCCTTATAGAATGTGGCAGAAATATGAAACACAAATATAGCTCAAGGAAAATACTGTAAGCATGACTCCTGCATTTTCAAATATCAGATGTCTGAAAAGAGAGGTTGTTAAAAGGTGGAAAACACAGATTCTGAACGGAGTCCGTTTCCAGGGACATCGTGGTCACCACGCAGTGGGCCCCAGTGAATACTGAGACAACAGAGTGGTGAGGAGGAGGCATGAGGTGAGCCAGGCATTGATTGGGCATACGATCTGCCCCAGCAGTCGATTTGGACCCAGGGGAGGGTCCAAACTGAACTGAAATGGCCTTAGACAAAGCATGGTGTTAAACCTGAATTTCATGCAGTTTTAGGACATCATAATGAAGAGTACAGGTGATGAAGGCAGAACTGGTCCAGGTTTAAATATCAGTCGTCTCACCTACTTGATGGATGATATTAGCCTAACGTCTCTGTGTCTCATCTCTTCACCTTTAAGAAGGTGGCAATAACAGTACCTGTCTCTTATAGCTGGTGTGAGGAGTGAGTGAGATCATTCTTCTAAGAATATTAGCACAGAAAAGTCCAGTTAGCGGCAATAAAAGAATAAAAAATCACCCAAAAGGAATGAGGAATTAGAATGACATTGGGTTTAACAACAACATTCAAGACTGCAAGGCAATGGAATAATATCTTCAAACACCAGAGCAAATGTGATTTCCAACCTAGGATCCCAAAACCCTCTAAACTATCAGTCAAGTGTTTAAGGAGATAAAGATATTTTTAGACATTCAAGGTCCCAAAATATTGCCTACCAGACAACCTTACTCAGAAAGCTGTTGGAAGCCATACTCCATCAAAGTGAGAAAGTCAACCAGGGAAAAAGATCGAGGAAACAGGAGAAACAACCTAGGAGGGGAAAAGAAGATAATTCCAAGATGATGTTAAAGACAAGCTCCAAGGTCACTGATGTAGCCAGCGTGGAAAGCAACACGATGAGATTGAATCAGGAGAAAGAAGGCTCCAGGAGGACGTCTCCAAGGGAAAAAAATTTTAACTGACATATTACTTAATGCATTTGACAATAATATGCAGAGTTTTGCCACCTGGAAGGGAGTTTGTGGATGAATTTGTGACGGTTACATGGAACAAATGAAAATGTAGGGCAATTTTTATCTCCAGTAACACACACCAAAATGAAAAAAAAAGAGAAAAGAGAGAAAATGTCATAATAGCACACTGTGGCTCACCCGTGAAGAATATATCATATATACAAATTTAAACACTAGATTTTGGTATAGCAGAACCAGGAGAGGGGTTTAGTGCTGTGGCATTTAAGAGACCTAATTCCTTATCTTCCAAATTGGAGGCCAAAGATATATAATCTAAAATTGAAAAATTAAGAAATGATAACATAAACTTGTTATCAGGAAATAAGGAGATAAATAGAAGACCTGGTCAGGTGATTTTAAAAATAGTGGCCCTTGAGTTTTATAAGCCTATAGTGTTATATGAATGTTTAAACTATCTATATGCATTATTTGAATTTTAAAAAGAAAATGAAATACAGGGTGCTTAATAGAGTTTCTGGCATAGAGAAAATGCTCACTAAATACTAAATCCTATTATCATTCCTGTTAATATATTTCAGGAGAGAAGTCCCAGAATTAGCTGTGCATTGTCAGGAAAATTAGTAATCCAGAACCTAGGAGATGCCAGGATTTTAGTAAACTGTCTGAGGACAGAGACCCTGTTTCTCCTCTTTCGTGATACACCATTACCCACCACCACTCCAATGTAACAGAGAACAGGCAAAAAATAGGTATTTAAAATATAGTTATTGAATGAATGAATGAATGAAAATATAATATTCAATTGCTAAGGTGGGGTTAACTCAATCTACAGGTACAGAAAACAAAGTTGAACATACTTAAAGGGGGTTTGAGTGTTAATTCTGAATAGAGCTTAATTCACTTGTTTATGGACCTAGCAAAAGAGTTAATGACAATTTTAATTCTCATATTTAATATTTAATTTGAACATGAGAATGAGACTTTAAATTCTCATATTATGTTCCACCAACTTGTCTTCAACACGTCCCCAACTCTCATAATCTTGAATTTCCAAGAATTTCTCTTATGGAGACCTGGAGACAATGACAAGAAGAGTGGGAAGGAAAAAATATATATATAAACTATCCAGAACTCTCTGAAAAGAAAAATTAACTACAATTTCAACTGTCAGGAATATGATAAACAGGGCCTGCCAAAGTCTTCCAGGAATATCCTCCGAGGGAAAAGGACATTGGGACATTCTCAGTCCGACATGTTCAGTTCTCTGTGTCACAGGCTGACAAAAGACAGTGTCCTGGATCGAGTACTGCCTGCAGAAGTCATGGGAGACCAAGTGCGAGACTTGGCAAAAACTAGCTTTCTGAGGCATGCATCTTGTATAGAAATGAGAGCTTAATTCATCCATCAGATACTCTCTGTCTGCCCCTTTAGATTCATTCTGTACACTTTTCCATCCTGCTAACCTGGCCAATGTGGATGCAAGCTCGTCACCTTCTGACTTCTGGTTGTGAGATGCCAGAGGTCAGTGGACAGAGGAAAGGAGCTCAGGCTGCTGAGTCCCAGCCTCTACCGCACCCATGCCCACTGCTCTCTGCTCTGTTGGCTCCATTTCTCTACTGAAGCAGCCTTCTCCATTCAGATCCTCTCTCTGGGTGCAGGGAATTGCTCTCCAGACCTGGGGATACTGACAGCTCACTGCTATTGCTAACCCTTGGGATACTACACTCTTTCATGTCTATTTCTCCAAACCTTTGCATCGAGTCACTTTACAAAACTCTCCCCCATTACCCGAGGTGAGGGTGGTATCCGTCCCCTGCATGATTAATACATGTTTGATATGTGTAATGATTGCATAGTTAACAAATGTTACCAGGATGTATCAGATTGGGGATAGTCAGTGAATACAACTTTTCATGAACCCCCCTTTTTCTGGGAGACTCCCATACATTGGGGTTTATAGTATTCGGCCAGTCCACAGTGGAGTCCTGCCAGGTACCAAAAAGCCCCCAGCGAGATTATTTTATATTCCTAATTACTCTGAAACTCTAGTTAGAAGAATACTGTGTATTAGTTTCCTATTGCTGCATGACAAATGAACACAAATTTAGCAGTTTAGGACAACTCCGTTAGCTCACAGTTTATGTGGGTCAGAAGTCTGTGTATGGCCTAGCTGGGTTCTGTGTTTAGGGTCTCACAAAGGCAAGATCATGGTGCAGCCAAGCTCATGCTCATCTCATCTGGAGCTGGGGTTCTCTTCCAAGCTCATTTAGGTTTCGGCAGAGTTCAGTCCCTTGCTGCTATCGGACTGAGGTTCCCATTTCTTAGCCGGCTGTCATGTGAGGACCACTCTCGGCAACTAGAAGACAGTCACATTCCTTGCTACGTGTACCGTCCATCTTAAAAGACAACAACAAAGCCTCCATTATGTTAAATAATTCTCATGCTTTGAATCTGACTTTGTCCCTAACCTCTAGACCCAGATTTAAAGGGCTCTTGTAATAAGTCAGACCCACCTGAATGATCTCCATTTTGATTAATTCAAAAGATAAGGATCCTGATTATAACTGTTGAATTCATTTTGCTATATATCATCATTTTCACAAGTCCAGCTCACACTCAATAGGAAAGGATTAGCAAAGGGCAAGGGGTAATGGGGGTCATCTTGGAATTCTGCCTACCACACACTGCCTTTAGCAATCCGTGTTATACCCAGGATCTACGCTGCATTGCACGGAGGTTGAGTGGGTGGGACACCTGTGTAGTCATATTGCAACTAAGTGTGGTGATGTGGTGATGACCAGCCTGTGGACATGGACAAGGGTTGAAGTTCTGAAAGGAGCTGGGAAGGGCAAGATGGGCTGTAGCCCACTCTTTTTTTTTTTTTTTCTTTATGGAGAACTTAGAGCAATAGTTTTCATGTATAGTCTCCTCCCTAGGACAAACTTATGTAGTTCTCATGGTCATTTCAGTCTTACAGATGAGGAAACTGAGGCTCTAAAGAATTGCTCAAATGCTCAAAGTCACCCAAAAGGAATTGGCAAGCGAGGGTTCAAGTCCAAATAGGTATCATCTCAGAGCTTTGTCTCTTAATCACTAAGTTGTAAAACTACCCAGATAGTTCTGTGTTCTGAATCCTGCCTTCCCTTCAAAACCCCTCCATTGCATCGGCCTGAACTTGACCTCCTTAACTAAAACTTTCCTTGGGATGAGTTCTTTCCCAGAAATGACTGGTGGCCAGTATTTCATGCAAACTGATCTCAGGTCCTCCAACGATGATTGGGGAGATGTGGGTCCTACCACAGGGACACCGCTCAGCAAAGAGGTTACCACCACATGAAACAGCCAGTCCTGCTCATCAGTGTCACCATAGTGAACTGGTATAATGTCAGCAAATACTGAAGAACCTTGAAATTTAATTAGTATGTACAGCCTAATCATTGGTAAGTGTGTTGGGCTTTTGAAATATTTAGAATAGCTCAAAACCCTTCTTATTGCAGTGACAAACACTTAGGGACCAAAAGAATTCATGTTAGGAAACAATGCTCTATTTAAAAGTGACCTTTTTTTTTTTTTGTAGAGGCATGTCTCTGTTCAGGATTTTTTTTTTTTTTTTAAAGATTTTATTTATTGATTGATTGATTGATTAATTGATTGATTGATTGATTGCTATGTTGGGTCTTCGTTTCTGTGCTAGGGCTTTCTCCAGTTGTGGCAAGCGGGGGCCACTCTTCATCACGGTGCGCGGGCCTCTCACTACCGCGGCCTCTCCCGTTGCGGAGCACAGGCTCCAGACGCGCATGCTCAGTAATTGTGGCTCACGGGCCCAGCCGCTCCGCGGCATGTGGGATCTTCCCAGACCAGGGCTCGAACCCGTGTCCCCTGCATTAGCAGGCAGATTCTCAACCACTGCGCCACCAGGGAAGCCCTCTGTTCAGGATTTTAATGACAAAAAATTGCATCCTGAAAAGAACTGAATGGGGTAATTTTTTTTTTAACATTTTTATTGGAGTACAATTGCTTTACAATTGGTGTGTTAGTTTCTGCTTTATAACAAAGTGAATCAGTTATACATATACATATATCCCCATATCTCTTCCCTCTTGCGTCTGCCTCCCTCCCACCCTCCCTATCCCACCCTTCTAGCTGGTCACAAAGCACCAAGCTGATCTCCCTGTGCTATGCGACTGCTTCCCAGTAGCTATCTATTTTACATTTGGTAGTGTATATATGTCCATATATACACTATCACTCTCTAAAAGTGACCATTTTTAATTCCCAGTTTTCCCAAAGGGAAACTTTGCTTGAAATTGAACTCCAAGTCCAAATCCTAGAATATAGAACCCAATATCTTCTGGAAAATTATCACAAGGCCCAAGATTCATGGTAACATTATTTTCAGCCAATTGTGAGTGTGTGAATCAAGTAGATTAGTGCTAAATTTCTCCTTAGTCAATCAGTAAATGAGCTCCTCTTTAAAATTGTGAGAAAATATTAGATCTACTGATTTTCAATCTCATCATGTCAATTATTTCCTAAAAGTCCTCATTACTTCTTGTTTCTTATTGGATAAAATTCTATATCCTTAGCAAGTACACAAGGATACTCATGACCCAGATACTCATACTAATTCTCTTCATCTCCTACATTCCCCTTCTTTCATTCAGTTGCTCAACAAATATTTATTACCTATAGGCTGTGAGTTAGAGATATAAAGGTAGAGAAAGACAGTCACAAGAACTTTCCTCTTAGACATGCCTTTCTGGACACATCATACCTGTGGTTCCCTGAAGATGCTTCTCCTTTCACGCCTGTTTGCCCTTGCATATGTCTCCATGATATGCTCCCCTTGTTTCTCCATTCCCATCCTTCAGATGAACTCCTACACATTCTTTATGTCTCAGCCTCTATATCACGGGTTCTGAGAGGTCTTCCTTGAATTTCACTCCTCCAACCTCAGCAGCTGCCCTTCCCTGGACATTTCCCCTTCTGTTCATGCCTGTATTTCACAGCACTTACCCACATTTCTATAACGCCCCAGCATAAAATGGCCTCTACTTTACACCTTCAAAATCATCTCATGGCCCCTCTCTCCTCTCAAGCCATACTGACCTTTCATTTCTCTAAAGCACCAAGTTCTTCATGGCCTCTGTCACCCACACATGCTCTTTCCTCTGCTTGGCCAGTTCTTTGCCCACACTTCACCTGACACACATTTCAGGTCTCAGCTTCTATGTCATTTCCTCAGAAAGTCATTTGTTAGCCACTCAGTCCTAAGGAGGTTTCTTCAGTTACTGCTTTTATGACACCTGTTGCTTTCATTCATAACATTTACCACTATTTTTAATTCTATATTCTTTGAGTTATTACATTCATCCGTTTATTCTATCAATATTTATTGAGCAAATGTCATGGGCCAGGTACAGTTTTCAAAGCTGGGGTAATTGTGTAGTGACTATCTTCTCAGCTGTGGAAAGAGATGGATCATAAACAAATAAACAAATACACAAATAAATTAGATACTTTTTGGCACTGAGGCATGCTATGAAGAGGATAAAATAGGGTGATGTGACAGAGTAACTGGGAAGGGAACGCTGCTTTAGTTCAGGGAAGAAGCAAACCAGACGAAGATCATAAGAGCCATCTCTAGAAAACAACATCATGAGCAAAGGCCCAGGGATGGGAATGAGTTGGAAGTGTTCAAGGGATAGACAAAGGGATAGTGTATCTGAAACCTGGTGAATGAGTGGGGATAGAAGAGAGAGTGAGACCACGTAAGCAGGCAGGGTCTATGTCAAGCAAGGCTGTGCAGACTATGATAATAAGTCTGGATTTTATCCTGAGAGCAGTGAGACAGCTCTAAAGCATGGGTGTGGCTTATGCTTTAGGAAGATTTTTCTAGCTGCAAGGTAAAGACTGGACTGATACAAAGTAGTTCAGGAATCCCAGGTATGAAGCTGTTTCAGGAGCCTGAAGAAAGGAGATGGCATCTTGGACTCCAGGTATTGCAGTGAAGATGGTGAAAAGTAGTTGCAGTTAGGATATGTTGGAGATCGGACTTATTGATGGACTGAATGTGGGATATAAGAAATGAGAGAAATTCAGGCTGACTGCTGGCCTGGGAAGCTGGGTGGATTGTAGTAGTCTTACCCTAGATGGGGAAGGCTATGGAGAGGCAGATTTATTGGGGAGACTGAAGCGAATGAGATCACTGGTACCATTTTGCCCAGGTGAAGTGTGAGATGCCCATTGGACTTCCCAGTGAAGGTATCCATTCCGTAGTTACATAAATGTATGTAACTTAGAATGTGAGTTGTAGTTGAAGATGTAAATTTAAAAATAATTAATACATATAGATGGTATCTGGAGCCATGAACTAGATAAGGTCACGAGGGAAAAGGGATAGAGGAAAGAAAAGAGGAGTGAGGATAAAGTCCTGGGGTATTTCAACATATAGAGGTCTGTTAGATTTCAGGAAGAGGAGTATCCAGCAAGGGTACTGAGAAGGTACATCTAGAAAATATGAGAAAACCCAGAATACTGTTACATCAGAGAAATGGTGCTGTAGCTAAAGGATGATCTTATCAGGCAGGGTTCCAACAGAAAATAGATGGCACAGTCAAATTAGGTTAATCCTGGGAGAGGTTATTTATAAAGGCGCTGCCTATGAAGATATATACAGGGCATGGTAACTTCAAGGGATGGCATAGTAGCTTTCTATTTAAAAGGCAGTTTCTAGGGTAGTAAGTACTCTGACCCTACTCTCCTGTCTTTCTCCAATATCCTGCAGAGGCTGCCTGGTCACTAAATCCAACTAGAAGCCCAAACACAAGGAACCCATTGAGTCAGGATGCAGTGTGGAGAAAGGTCAAGAATGGATCCAGAGGAGCCAAGAGAAGCTATCTGGTAAGATGACCTGGGCTCAGGTCAAGGTTTTTACGCTTCTTGTAAGATAAACGATATAAAAAGATGTTTGTGTGCCAAGGAAATTGATCCCACAGAGGAGAGATTGACAGTGTAGATAATTAGAAGAATGAGGTATTTGAAAATGTTAGAGGGGTGAATCCAAAGACCAAGAGGAATGGTTTGTTTTGGAGGAGAGTAGAGACCGCTCTTCAGTTGTTATAGGAGGGAAGGTACAAATGAAGGCAGGGTCGTGGAATCAATGGAGGTAATCAGAGGGAATATTGGAGGGAATGTCTGTGTTTGTCTAACTTTTTAATAAAGTATGAAACTAAAACATCGGCTAGTAGGGAGGGGTGCCAGTGAGGGGAGAGAAGATGTACGACAGTCATCTCAGAGAATGATCAAGTGAATTCAATAGAGGAATGTCGGATTCTGATAGGTATTCTCTGTACACATCTGAACTTCGTGGTCATGTGTTTGAAGTGAGTCTTCTAAGCAACATTGTGATTTTTTTCAACTTCTCAGGAGCAAGCTCAGACAAAGTGACTTGTTGGGCTTATCCAGGGGTTTTTCTAGGCAGGATTGGCCAAAGGAGAGCAAGGAAAGGAAGACAGGGAGTTTTGCAAGGGAGTAATTTTAATGATGGACCATAAAATATAAGCCAGATGATGAGAGAAGTGAAGATGAGAGGGGGAGAAAGAGATAGTGACAAAGCTGCAGAAGGGTGAATGGGTTTAAGATCAATGATGTCAGTCTCTGGCGGGCAAATGCTGGAGTGAATAAGCTAGTAGGGGAGGAGATAACGGTATACAAGTGCGATGTGCGAAATCATGATTTTGGAGAGGAGGCAACCGCTGAAGATGACAAAGTCTAGGGTGTGGCCATGTGTAGGTGGCTGAGATGCGATGGAGGAAGAAATGGTTAGAGCTGAGGAGGCCAAAGGTTGAAAGGTCAGAGTCACGCATAGAGGGCCCATCTTCATGGAGGCTGAATCTGCCAAGAATGATATAAGGCAGACATGAAGAAAAGAAGCAACCCAGATGCCCAAGCCATCACTCAATTAATAACAAAGTAATAACAAATTTATATGGCACCCATAATATGCCAACCGCCATTCAAAGTACTTCATATATTACCTCATTTAATTCTCACATCTACCGTATCCCCATTTTAAAGATGAGGAAACTGAGTCCCAGAGCCATTAGTTAACTTGTTCTAATCTCACAACTAGTAAATTACAGAGCCTGGATCCAACCCAGGCCATTTGATTCCAAGGTCTATGCCCTTAACTACATCTTTCCCCCACTGCTTAAAAAAACAAAAATAAAATGATACAATATATAATTAAAGCCAACACTTTGGAAATACTTCCTCTGTGCCAAGTAATTTTGGGTAAAAAAGTCTAATGATGTGCTTCAAAGCAGCTGGAATTTTTGAAGTAGGAAAAAGACACCATGGGCAAAGGGAGATAACTCCTTCACCCTCAGACCCTGAGGTATCTGGGGTGTGCAAGATAAAACGTCCACCAATGGGAGGCTTGTGGGGAAGCTGCTTCATTGTGGGACAGAAAGTCTTTATGTAGATCCAGAAGGTGATGGGACCTTTCAGAGAGGAAGTTTGGGACATTAGAGGATTTGTTCATTCTTCACTGTGAATTCCAGGGAAGCGCAGGGATTTAAAAGCACAGGAGAGGTGGGGATAGATCAGATTTGGGAAGCCTAGAGGCATGTCCACTGAGAAAGAACTAGCTGGGAGCACTGGTCTATGATGATGCTAAGGAGAAAAGGATGGGGGGGTGTGACTGGACAAGTCCTGGAGCATCAGTGACAGGAGTCTCGGATCTGGGGGGAGCTTTACACCTGCAATGATGGGAGGCCCTCAGGGCAAGTGATCTGGTCCACAAATGTGTTTTTGGCCTTTATAGCCCCAGCATCTAGCACCCAGCCTGGTTTCCAACACAGAATTGGAGCCTATGCTACACAAGGGATTATCTTCCCCTGCCCACCTCTCCTACTTCATCTTAAACTACTACTCTCCATGTTCACCCAACTCCAACCACACCAGGCTCTGTTGTGTTTCCCAAACCCACCAGGTTCCTTCCCACCTCAGAATTTATATACCCACCATGCTATCTGCCCGGACACCCCCAAGTTATCCCCGACCAGTTTCTCCCATACCTGGCTCTTTCTTATCACTCAAATCTGTACTCAAATGTCATCACTTCATCGATGCCTCACTTGACCTTCTACCTTTAACATCACATGCCAGCTCAATTTCATCATCCTGTTTTACTTCCTTCATATTTCACTTATCACGATTTACTTACGTGTTTATTCATGTACATAGTACTTGTTTCTTGTATATTTTCTATCTGTACTAAAATGCCCATAAGGCAGAAGCTTAATCTGTCTGCCTTATCCTCCTGCCCTAGCACTTCAAATAGAAAACGCAGTAAATGTTAGTTGAAGACAAATGCATTAATGACTGTTCAAAAAATGTTTGTCGAAATACATTCACAATTTTTGAGCACAAGAACTCTGGTATATCAGAAAAGCCCTCATAATTCAGAACAACCCTCTACAGCCCAGCAAGATCAGGATCTGGCTTGCTGTTCCCAAGCCAGCTCATCACACTACATCTGCAACTAAGTGTGTGGGTTCACTGGCCGAAGCAGAACGATTCATAAGGGGAGTAGCAAATATTTGGCAGGCTCATTTGCCAGAGTCATTGCCACTGATTAAAAAGCAATTAATTCTGGGAATTAAGGGAAGAGAATGGCCTGCATGTCCCTGGGCCACCTTTTTCTGAATGACTCGTGTGGCCCAGGGCAAATCAAGACATAAAAGTAAAAATAAACCATGTGATCTGAAGCCACACTGATGCGTTGACAATAAAACTGATGAGATGGTAGGTCGCAGATAATGTGACCTGACTGTCGAAGATTTTAAAGAGCTTGCCTTTGAACTTCAAAATGAACAGAGGAAGAAAAGGATTCTTAGAATTAAAAGACAAAATAATATAATTTTAAAAAACGCAGCATGGGTTAAAGAAAGATAAGATTTACTGCACTGGAAGATGGCGGAGTAGAAGGACGTGCTCTCACTCCCTCTTGCGAGAGCACCAGGATCACAACTGGCTGCTGGACAATCATTGACAGGAAGACCCTGGACTTCACCAAGGAGGACACCCCACGTCCAAGGACAGAGGAGAAGCCACAGTGAGACGGTAGGAGGGGCGCAATCAGAGTAAAATCAAAGCCCATAACTGCTGGGTGGGTGACTCACAGACTGGCGAACACTTATACCACAGAAGTCCACCCACTGGAGTGAAGGTTCTGAGCCCCACCTCAGGCTTCCCAACCTGGGGGTCCGGCAAAGGGAGGAGGAATTCCTAGAGAATCAGACTTTGAAGTCTAGTGGGAATTGATTGCAGGACTGTGACAGGACTGGGGGAAACAGAGACCCCACTCTTGGAGGGCACACACAAAGTAATGTGTGCATCGGGACCCAGGGGAAGGAGCAGTGACCCTGGGGGAGACTGAACCAGACGTACCTGCTGTTGTTGGGGGGTCTCCTGCAGAGGCGAGTGGTGGCTCTGTTTCACCGTGGGGATAAGGACACTGGCAGCAGAGGTCCTGGGAAGTTCTCCTTGGCGTGAGCCCTCCCAGAGTCTGCCATTAACCCCACCAAAAAGCACGGGTAGGCTCCAGTGTTGGGTTGCCTCAGGCAAAACAACCAACAGGGAGGGAACCCAGCCCCACCCATCAACAGTCAAGTGGATTAAGGTTTTACTGGGCTCTGATTGCCACAGCAACAGGGAGGGAACCCAGCCCCACCCATCAACAGTCAAGTGGATTAAGGTTTTACTGAGCTCTGACCGCCACAGCAACAGTCAGCTCTACCCACCACCAGAGCCTCCCATCAAGCCTCTTAGATAGCCTCAACCACCAGAGGGCAGACAACAGAAGCAAGAAAAACTACAATCCTGCAGCCTGTGGACCAAAAACCACAGTTACAGAAAGACAGAGAAGATGAAAAGGCAGAGGGCTATGTACCAGATGAAGGAACAAGAAAAAACCCCAGAAAAACAACTAAATGAAGTGGAGATAGGCAACCTTCCAGAAAAAGAATTCAGAATAATGATAGTGAAGATGATCCAGGACCTCGGAATAAGAATGGAGGCAAAGATTGAGAAGATGCAAGAAATGATTAACAAAGACCTAGAAGAATTAAAGAACAAACAAACAGAGATGACCAATACAATAACTGAAATGAAAACTACACTAGAAGGAATCAATAGCAGAATAACTGAGGCAGAAGAACGGATAAGTGACCTGGAAGACAGAATGGTGGAATTCACTGCTGCGGAACAGACTAAAGAAAAAAGAATAAAAAGAAATGAAGACAGCCTAAGAGACCTCTGGGACAACATTAAACGCAACAACATTCGCATTATAGGGGTCCCAGAAGGAGAAGAGAGAGAGAAAGGACCAGAGAAAATATTTGAAGAGATTATAATCGAAAACTTCCCTAACATGGGAAAGGAAATAGCCACCCAAGTCCAGGAAGCGCAGAGAGTCCCATACAGAATAAACCCAAGGAGAAACACGCCGAGACACATAGTAATCAAAGTGGCAAAAATTAAAGACAAAGAAAAATTATTGAAAGCAGCAAGGGAAAAACGACAAATAACATACAAGGGAACCCCCATAAGGTTAACAGCTGATTTCTCAGCAGAAACTCTGCAAGCCAGAAGGGAGTGGCATGAAATACTTAAAGTGATGAAAGGGAAGAACCTACAACCAAGATTACTCTACCCAGCAAGGATCTCATTTAGATTTGATGGAGAAATCAAAAGCTTTACAGACAAGCAAAAGCTAAGAGAATTCAGCACCACCAAACCAGCTCTACAACAAATGCTAAAGGAACTTCTCTAAGTGGGAAACACAAGAGAAGAAAAGGACCTACAAAAACAAACCCAAAACAATTAAGAAAATGGTCATAGGAACATACATATCGATAATTACCTTAAACGTGAATGGATTAAATGCCCCAACCAAAAGACATAGACTGGCTGAATGGATACAAAAACAAGACCCATATATATGCTGTCTACAAGAGACCCACTTCAGACCTAGGGACACATACAGACTGAAAGTGAGGGGATGGAAAAAGATATTCCATGCAAATGGAAATCAAAAGAAAGCTGGAGTAGCTATACTCATATCAGATAAAATAGACTTTAAAATAAAGAATGTTACAAGAGACAAGGAAGGACACTACATAATGATCCAGGGATCAATCCAAGAAGAAGATATAACAATTATAAATATATATGCACCCAACATAGGAGCACCTCAATACATAAGGCAACTGCTAACAGCTATAAAAGAGGAAATCGACAGTAACACAATAATAGTGGGGGACTTTAACACCTCACTTACACCAATGGACAGATCATCCAAAATGAAAATAAATAAGGAAACAGAAGCTTTAAATGACACAATAGACCAGATAGATTTAATTGATATATATAGGACATTCCATCCAAGAACGGCAGATTACACGTTCTTCTCAAGTGCACACGGAACATTCTCCAGGATAGATCACATCTTGGGTCACAAATCAAGCCTCAGTAAATTTAAGAAAATTGAAATCATATCAAGCATCTTTTCTGACCACAACGCTATGAGATTAGAAATGAATTACAGGGAAAAAAACGTAAAAAAGACAAACACATGGAGGCTAAACAATACGTTACTAAATAACCAAGAGATCACTGAAGGAATCAAACAGGAAATAAAAAAATACCTAGAGACAAATGACAATGAAAACACGACGACCCAAAACCTATGGGATGCAGCAAAAGCGGTTCTAAGAGGGAAGTTTATAGCTATACAAGCCTACCTAAAGAAACAAGAAAAATCTCAAGTAAACAATCTAACTTTACACCTAAAGAAACTAGAGAAAGAAGAACAAACAAAACCCAAAGTTAGCAGAAGGAAAGAAATCATAAAGATCAGAGCAGAAATAAATGAAATAGAAACAAAGAAAACAATAGCAAAGATCAATAAAACTAAAAGTTGGTTCTTTGAGAAGATAAACAAAATTGATAAGCCATTAGCCAGACTCATCAAGAAAAAGAGGGAGAGGACTCAAATCAATAAAATCAGAAATGAAAAAGGAGAAGTTACAACAGACACCGCAGAAATACAAAACATCCTAAGAGACTACTACAAGCAACTTTATGCCAATAAAATGGACAACCTGGAAGAAATGGACAAATTCTTAGAAAGGTATAACCTTCCAAGACTGAATCAGGAAGAAACAGAAAATGTCAACAGACCAATCACAAGTAATGAAATTGAAACTGTGATTAAAAATCTTCCAACAAACAAAAGTCCAGGACCAGATGGCTTCACAGGTGAATTCTATCAAACATTTAGAGAAGAGCTAACACCCATCCTTCTCAAACTCTTCCAAAAAATTGCAGAGGAAGGAACACTCCCAAACTCATTCTATGAGGCCACAATCACCCTGATACCAAAACCAGACAAAGACACTACAAAAGAAGAAAATTACAGACCAATATCACTGATGAATATAGATGCAAAAATCCTCAACAAAATACTAGCAAACAGAATCCAACAACACATTAAAAGGATCATACACCACGATCAAGTGGGATTTATCCCAGGGATGCAAGGATTCTTCAATATACGCAAATCAATCAATGTGATACACCATATTAACAAATTGAAGAATAAAAACCATATGATCATCTCAATAGATGCAGAAAAAGCTTTTGACAAAATTCAACACCCATTTATGATAAAAACTCTCCAGAAAGTGGGCATAGAGGGAACCTACCTCAACATAATAAAGGCCATATATGACAAACCCACAGCAAACATCATTCTCAATGGTGAAAAACTGAAACCATTTCCTCTAAGATCAGGAACGAGACAAGGATGTCCACTCTCACCACTATTATTCAACATAGTTCTGGAAGTCCTAGCCACGGCAATCAGAGAAGAAAAAGAAATAAAAGGAATACAAATTGGAAAAGAAGAAGTAAAACTGTCACTGTTTGCGGATGACATGATACTATACATAGAGAATCCTAAAACTGCCACCAGAAAACTGCTAGAGCTAATTAATGAATATGGTAAAGTTGCAGGTTACAAAATTAATGCACAGAAATCTCTTGCATTCCTATACACTAATGATGAAAAATCTGAAAGAGAAATTATGGAAACACTCCCATTTACCATTGCAACAAAAAGAATAAAATACCTAGGAATAAACCTACCTAGGGAGACAAAAGACCTGTATGCAGAAAACTATAAGACACTGATGAAAGAAATTAAAGATGATACCAACAGATGGAGAGATATACCATGTTCTTGGATTGGAAGAATCAACATTGTGAAAATGAGTATACTACCCAAAGCAATCTACAGATTCAATGCAATCCCTATCAAATTACCAATGGCATTTTTTACGGAGCTAGAACAAATCATCTTAAAATTTGTATGGAGACACAAAAGACCCCGAATAGCCAAAGCAGTCTTGAGGCAAAAAAATGGAGCTGGAGGAATCAGACTCCCTGACTTCAGACTATACTACAAAGCTACAGTAATCAAGACAATATGGTACTGGCACAAAAACAGAAACATAGATCAATGGAACAAGATAGAAAGCCCAGAGATTAACCCACGCACCTATGGTCAACTAATCTATGACAAAGGAGGCAAAGATATACAATGGAGAAAAGACAGTCTCTTCAATAAGTGGTGCTGGGAAAACTGGACAGCCACATGTAAAAGAATGAAATTAGAATACTCCCTAACACCATACACAAAAATAAACTCAAAATGGATTAGAGACCTAAATATAAGACTGGACACTATAAAACTCTTAGAGGAAAACATAGGAAGAACACTCTTTGACATAAATCACAGCAAGATCTTTTTCGATCCACCTCCTAGAGTAATGGAAATAAAAACAAAAATAAACAAGTGGGACCTAATGAAACTTCAAAGCTTTTGCACAGCAAAGGAAACCATAAACAAGACGAAAAGACAACCCTCAGAATGGGAGAAAATATTTGCAAATGAATCAACGGACAAAGGATTAATCTCCAAAATATATAAACAGCTCATTCAGCTCAATATCAAAGAAACAAACACCCCAATCCAAAAATGGGCAGAAGACCTAAATAGACATTTCTCCAAAGAAGACATACAGACGGCCACGAAGCACATGAAAAGATGCTCAACATCACTAATTATTAGAGAAATGCAAATCAAAACTACAATGAGGTATCACCTCACTCCTGTTAGAATGGGCATCATCAGAAAATCTACAAACAACAAATGCTGGAGAGGGTGTGGAGAAAAGGGAACCCTCTTGCACTGTTGGTGGGAATGTAAATTGATACAGCCACTATGGAGAACAATATGGAGGTTCCTTAAAAAACTAAAAATAGAATTACCATATGACCCAGCAATCCCACTACTGGGCATATACCCAGAGAAAACCGTAATTCAAAAAGACACGTGCACCCGAATGTTCATTGCAGCACTATTTACAATAGCCAGGTCATGGAAGCAACCTAAATGCCCATCAACAGACGAATGGATAAAGAAGTTGTGGTACATATATACGATGGAATATTATTCAGCCATAAAAAGGAACGAAATTGAGTCATTTGTTGAGAAGTGGATGGATCTAGAGACTGTCATACAGAGTGAAGTAAGTCAGAAAGAGAAAAACAAATATCGTATGTTAATGCATGTATGTGGAACGTAGAAAAATGGTACAGATGAGCCAGTTTGCAGGGCAGAAGTTGAGACACAGATGTAGAGAATGGACATATGGACACCAAGGGGGGAAAACTGCGATGAGGTGGGGATGGTGATGTGCTGAATTGGGCGATTGGGATTGACATGTATACACTGATGTGTATAAAACTGATGCCTAATAAGAACCTGCAGTATAAAAAAACAAACAAAACAACTAATACTAAACTTTCATTGGGTTATTTGTATGGAAATATGTTAATATAAATGTTTCAGACATTACATGAAATTTCTAAAAATCTTATATTTGTATTTGTATGGAAATATGTATGGAAATATGTTAATATAAATGTTTCAGACATTACATGAAATTTCTAAAAATCTTGTATTTGTATGGAAATATGTATGGAAATATGTTAATATAAATGTTTCAGACATTACATGAAATTTCTAAAAATCTTATATTTGTATTTGTATGGAAATATGTATGGAAATATGTTAATATAAATGTTTCAGACATTACATGAAATTTCTAAAAATCTTATATTTGTATTTGTATGGAAATATGTATGGAAATATGTTAATATAAATGTTTCAGACATTACATGAAATTTCTAAAAATCTTATATTTGTATTTGTATGGAAATATGTATGGAAATATGTTAATATAAATGTTTCAGACATTACAGGAAACGTCTAAAAATCTTATATGTTCTGGTATAATGTTATAAGTAATAATCCTAGTTATTACTTTAAAATGTATATCTCAGAAATAACTAATTTTCTTGTCAACTGCATTATTATGAACTTTCATCAAATCTTTAACCATGGTCATTTTTAAGTCTTTTGTCATTTACAGACAGTTCTGGGTGTACTCTGATGATTTTGCAAATATGTTCCTATAAAAGAGTTTCATCTTCAAGAAATTCATGGAAAAGACTCTGACAAGTACAGGTTTCTGGTAACTGACTGTACTGCTGAACTGAATGAATAAGCATTTTCAGAACTCTAATGAAAAACTGATGAACTCATAAAACTGCTAACAAAAGATCAAGATGAAAAAAAAGAAATTAATTACATGGGACTGAGTGAACTGATGAGGATGAGTATAATTTTTGTGACTTTCTGTCTGAATTAAAAAAAAAAAAATCCCACAAGGACTCAGAGGAAAAGAATATACAAATCAATTTTCACTGCAAAGTAAAGGAGCTGTTACAGTGGAGGATTACTGGACTGAATGTCAATATTATGACATAGTATAAGTGTGTTTCATGTTTGGTAATTGCAATCATTGTTGCTTTTGTTGTGGTCATCCATGTACAATGCTTGGTGTCAGTCTATCTATCTCTTGTAAAAATAAAATACAGTGTGTGTGTGTGGAAAAAAAAAAAAAAAAGAGGTAAGGGAAATATAAGCGAGGGAGACTAAGGTTGAGAGGAACGTTAATCCTGTCAAGACACATCAGGGAAGAAATTAACCAACCAAACCAAAAGGAACTGTATTTGCAAAACAAATTTTTGATGTTAGAACCCACTTGGAATGTTTAAGATAAACCAAAATAGTGCTCGCTTCAGCAGCATATATACTAAAATTGGAATAATACAGAGAAGATTAGCATGGCCCTGAAAAAAAAAAAAAGAATGAACTATTGATACACACAACAACCTGGATGAATCTGTTAAGAAGTATACCGAGTGAATAAAGCCAATAACAGAAGGTTACATAATATATGATTTCATTTATATAATATTCTCTCAGTGAAAAATTTTAGAAACAGCCGATTCATGTTTCCCAGAGTAAGTATGGGGAGAGGTGTAGGGACAGGGAGGAAAGTGGGTGTGTAAACTGGGAGACCCTTGTGGTGATAGACCTGTTCCATATCTTGATTGTATCAATGTCAATATCTTGCTGTGAGATACTGTACTACAGTTTTGACAAATGTCATCTTTGGGATCACTGGGTAAGGGATGCATGGGCTCTCTTTGTATTATTTCTTCTAAGTGCTTGTGAATCCACAATTATCTTAAAATTAAAAGTTTAATTTAAAAAAAAAAAAAAAAAAAAAAACCCAAAAGGGTTATTATCTTCTGAAAAAAAGAAAAAAAAAAAACCAAAACCTTCAGAACCAGAATGGAACACAACTAATTCTGGTTTCCTGGCAAAACAGAGGCGACTTCATGAAGGAACTAATATTTCACCTATATCTTGAAATATTTGCCCACCTTTTTTTAAAGAGGGGATTATAAACAAGAGAATGGAGGCAAATAGGAGGCCAACATGTTCAGAGAATAATGAGATATTTGGGAGGAAAAAAGAGATAATGAATGAGAAAGGATTTTGAGAAAAATAAAAAGCTTCCATAAATTCAAAAAAAAAAAAAAAAAAAAAAAAAAAAAAAAAAAAAAAAAAGATTTACTGCACTGGAAAAACCAAAGAGAACCCATGCAAAGTGCTGTTGTGGGATGAAGCAATTGAGATAAGCTGTTTCCAGCTCCGAATAGAGGATATTAGTTCGAAAGCAAAGGGGGCTTTGTCTCTTCCACTTGGTCCATTTGATATTTTATTTTCTGGTTAACTTGACCTTTGAGTCTTACTCAAGTGATTTTTGACCTAGCTGTGGCAGGGGGACCTGAAGCTCCATAAAACAGAACTTATTTGTTTACATTGCTTGGCCACTGTGCAATTCCTTCACTTTTTCCCTATTTTTAAAAATGGTTTTCCCACCTCAATTAAACCAACCTAGTCTTTCAGTTCACGGCTGCAGACAATAGCCTATTGCTTCAGTACATTCCAAAATTAAGAAGTAAGTTTAGCAATCATTCAGTTAGTTCTCACCTCTCCACCCATTTTCTGGATGAGCAAAGAAAGCCCTAGAATGGTGAAGGAGCTGGTCCAAGAGCCCATTACCTAATGACAGGTTATAGGGCAGAGAATCCAAATATTGAGTCAGGTGTTCCTGAGTTTGAATCCACCTCCATTACATACTAGCTGTGTGACAGTGACCATGGCTTTTGTATATTCAATAAACAAGACTATTTCTCCTGACTGAAATAGTCCTCATCTATAATATGGTGAGAATTCCGTTAATTCCATAGACATTTATTGTGCACAATCTGGGGATTCAGTACAGATACAATGCAAAATAGACACATGGAGTTTACTCTCTTTCAATAAATTGGTAACTATGATTATTTTATTTAATTAGAACTCAGATGTTTTGAGAAGGGGATTTGTGGGGGAAACAAAGAATGATTTCTCCTACCGACTGCTAAGGCCAGGAAGACACTGCCCCAAGAGGAGTAGAAGGCTTGTCTATGTCCCTGTTTGGGGCCTGCTGAAAAGGCTCCTAGCTCTCTCTCCTCCATAGCTAAAATTATGTATACAGACTATTCTTTCTGCACCTTCGTATGTAGTATTCTAGAACAATGTCTTCCATTCGGTGGAGGCTTAATGCAGACCTTCCCAACATTTTCCATGTCGTGGCACACACAGAAAATTTAGCTTCTTAAGACCCTATGACCCAACACAGAAATTGGCAAAATTTTCAATAAAGGGCCAGATAGTAAATATGTCTGGCCATGTGGGCCATGTGGTCTCTGCTGTAACTGTCAACTCTACCCCTGTAGCTTGAAAGCAGCCACTTAAAAGATGGAAATGGGTGAGCATAGCTGTGTTCCAATACAATTTGATTTATTAAAAAGGGGTCCCTCAGCGGATTTGGCTCACTGACTGTAGTTTGTCACCCCCTGGCCTAGCACAAAGTAAAAACTCAATAAATACTATTATTAGTCACTCATTAATTCTAAAAATATTTACTGAACACCTTCTATGCGCCAGACCCCATCCTGGGGCAAAATATTGAGTGAAAGGGTATAGTTCTTACCCTTACTAAGTTTACAGTCTACTTTCTAAATAAGTATTTACAAAACAAGAAGCAATATGAGATAAAATGTGGTTTGAGGTAAAGAACAATCTAACCAACATCAAAGGTCAAGAACTAATACTGCTTATAGGCCCCCAGAGGGTGAGAAACAGATCTTCTCTTCCTGTTAAATCTCTTTGCCAGGCACAGTACTGGGCACATCTTAATCACGTCAATGAAAACTTGCGGACTTTAATGTGACAGTAGGGGATTTAGGTTGTCCTGGAGACTATTGAATACCCCTGCGTTTTCCTATCACTACAACCTCCTTTCTCTTTGCAGAGGTAGTAAAAAGGGGCAGGCTAACTGACATGACGAATTTTGTCCTTGGTTTCAAGGCCATAGGCAGTACTAAAGCAACTCGTTCAAATTCTGAAACTCAAATGACCTTGAGAAAATTTGATGAAAAACAGTATATCACCTCAAAACCTTATCCTAACCTAGGTCCCCCCTCTCAACCCCACAAGAAAAGTAGAGCCTAGACAAGGGCTTTCAGGGAGTTTATTTTGGAGAAGTGGTGCCGAGGAACAGAAGAAGGATTGTGAAGAGGGAAACAGGGAATGAAGAAAAGCCTATCCAGGGTGCATGGTTGAGCTGGTCAACACTGTGGGCATCTGCAGCTCAGTCCTGCTTCCTCCTTCCAGGGAAGCCTTGTGCGGTGTGCGCATAACAGCTACCTGAGGGATAGTTGGGGGGAATGTTTACGCACCTGCTCCCATCCCCCACAGGCCAAGGCTTATCCCAGGAGGTGCCAACTCTCTCATGCTCTCAGGGATGCATATGCTCCAGAATATCTGAGCAGGTGCCTTCAGGAACCTCACCTTGGCCATGTCATAGACACTCCAGGGCAGAAAGTAAGAGCTATAGGGTGCAGCTGAGGCCAGATCCTGTTAAGTTTGGCCTCAATGGTAGCTGGTTACTGCAGCAATGCGTAGAGTAGGAAATGTAGACCAAGAGGAGGTAAGATGATACAAAAGAGATGTCCAGTCCAGTCATGTATATACAGTCAGCCAAAATATAGCCGGTGCACCAAGGAAAGATCTATGCTCTGTACATAGTGAACATCCAGCCAGCTGCCTACAAGCAATTCTCACTCCGACCTTCCTCCACTGATTACACTGATTACAATAATGATCATAATTCACCTTTGTGTAGCATTCATATAGGACTTTTACGGACATTTGACTAACAGGACTCTTGTGATGTAACGAAAGACTGGATTATTATTCCTCCCTTTTCTCGGATAAGGAAGCAGAGCTTAGATAAGTTAAAAGAATCACTTACCCTAAAGCAGCACCGTCCAGTGGAACTTTCTTTGATGCTGGAAATAAACACTCCACACATCGTGTAATATAGTAGCCATTAGCCACATGCAGTCATTGAGCGTTTGCCACATGGTTCATATGATTAAAAAGCTGAATTTTTATTTTATTTCATTTTAACGAATTTCAACTTGAGTTGATTTTTTAAGTTTTTTTTTTATAGTAATCTTTTTTTATTTTTTTATTTTTTTATATTTATTTTTGGCTGTGTTGGGTCTTCGTTTCTGTGCGAGGGCTTTCCCTAGTTGCGGCAAGAGGGGGCCACTCTTCATTGCGGTGCGCGGGCCTCTCATTATCGCGGCCTCTCTTGTTGCGGAGCACAGGCTCCAGACGCGCAGGCTCAGTAATTGTGGCTCACGGGCCTAGCTGCCCCGCGGCATGTGGGATCTTCCCAGACCAGGGCTCGAACCCATGTCCCCTGCATTAGCAGGCAGATTCTCAACCACTGCGCCACCAAGGAAGCCCCCTTTTAAGTTTCTTTTTAACAGAAGTATAGTTGATTTAAAATATTGCTGGTGTGCAGCAAAGTAATTCAGTGATAGATAGCTATATATATAAAAATATATATATATGTATTATTTTTCAGATTCTTTTCCATTATAAGTTATTACATGATATGGAATATAGTTCCCTGTGCTATACAGTAGGTCATTGTTGTTTATTTATTTTATAGATAATAGTATGTATCTGTTAATCCCAAATTCCCAATTTATCCCTCCCTCCTTGTTCCCCTATGGGAACCATAAGTTTGTTTTCTGTTTCTGTTTTGTAAATAAGTTCATTTGTATCATTGTTTTAAGATTCCACATATCAGTGATATCATATGATATTTGTCTTTCTCTGCCCGACTTAACTTCACTTAGTGTGATAATCTCTAGGTCCATCCATGTTGCTGCATCTAATTTGAATTTAAATGGCCACATATGGTTAGTGGCTACCATATTGAACAAAGCAGCAATGGACACTATATCTTTTTAATATACTGTATTCAAAATATTTTTCACTGTTGAAGTATAATGAAAGAAGTGTGTTGACTTTCTCCATATTTCATTCTTGTTTACAGATTTAGTTGTAAGCGAAACTATTTTACATACATTTTTCTGGTTGTTCTCCAATCTTAACTGTCATGTAAGAAGGAGGGTCTCACCCAGAAACAGCACTGAATAACTAATACAGGCTGAAGCAGCAAGAAACTTCACAGCAACATAACAAAGGACAGCGTCTCCTCCCTCTTCCCACCTTGCATTCATGTTTTCAGTTTGCACCTGGACACAAGACCATTTTGTGTTTGCACGCACTGAGCAAAAAAATCCTGCACACCTAAAACCATGGCATGTGCTTTAGGGAACAATGCACCTAAGATACCATTTGTATAAGGTAAGACTTGCGTGACTTTGGGGCATCCGTGACTAATAAATGGGAGATTTGAGAGGCTCTAACTCAAACCTTCTGAGTTTTAAGCCCAGGACTCTTCACTTCGTATCTTACCACTTCTTAATTCAAGTATGATAAGTATGTCAAATCCAAGTACATTCAATAAATGATTCACGAGCTACTAAGTTACAGTACAGCTGTTATTTAAATATTTATGTGTTGTTTGGAGGGAAAGAGGCATTTTAAATCTAAAGACTGTAGCAGATCATCCATCCTGAATTGTTAGAGAATGAGGCACCTCTCCTTCATGCATTTTTCAGAAAACCGAAGCTTACTGTAACAAGACTAAGAATTCTAAAATCCTACCCACTTTTGCTGGAAATATTTCTGAAAGCACTCTCCCACTTTCTTAAGCAGAATACTTCAAACATTTTTACTCTTTCATCCATTCACTTATGTATTCATTCTTCCAAGAAATATAAAATAAATACTTCTCATGGACCACGCACTGAAAGGCTCTGGCCCTGGGGCAGACCCAGCAAATAAATCATTCTGCTCTCAAGGAATTCAACGGTCTTGACCCACCAGCCTCCCATCCTGCTGTTATTACTGAGGACAGTACCAGTATACAGCAAATGCTGTAATATACTGATGCCTTCCAAAGTAGTGCTTTTCTATAGAAATCGAATGTGAGCCACTTAGGTGATTTAAAATTTTCCAGAAGCCATGTTTAAGAAAAGTCAAGGGAGGGCTTCCCTGGTGGCGCAGTGGTTGAGAATCTGCCTGCCAATGCAGGGGACATGGGTTCGAGCCCTGGCCTGGGAAGATCCCACATGCCACGGAGCAGCTAGGCCCGTGAGCCACAACTATTGAGCCTGCGCGTCTGGAGCCTGTGCTCTGCAACAAGAGAGGCCGCGATAGTGAGAGGCCCGCGCACCGCGATGAAGAGTGGCCCCCGCTTGCCGCAACTGGAGAAAGCCCTCGCACAGAAACGAAGACCCAACACAGCCAATAAATAAATAAATTAATTAATTTAAAAAAAAACTTTATTAAAAAAAAAAGTCAAAAAAAGTGGAAAAAAAGTGGAAAATAAATAAAAAATTAATATTAAAAAAAGTCAAAGGAAACAGATTATAGTTAATTTTAATAATAGATCTTAATATATCCTAAATGTTATCATTTCAACATGTGTTCAGCATTTAAAAATCACGAATGGCACGTTTTACATTTTTTCATAGCCTTCAAAGTCCCACATACATTTTACATACACAGCACAACTCCATTCAGACCAGTCACATCTCAGATGCTCAATACCCACATGTGTCCAGAGGCTTTTATTCTGGACATCAAAATTCGAGAGCTAATAAAGTATTCATGATTAATTGTCCCTTTATTAAACCAGAGCAGGCACTTGAATATTTTAACTTCATAAGTCTGCTTCACCTTGTTTCTCACTTTTCCCCCTCACTCTCAGGCAGCCCCTTTTCCTCTGGTGTTTTCACAAATGTGCTTCTCCAGTAAATGCCAGTGCCTCCCGTTATTCATGTATTCTGATAATCTAGATGCTAGGAAAATTGGTAATAAAATAATTGTCTAAAAACAGGACTCTTTTACTCAGACAGAGCTCTGAGTAAGGGCTAAAGAGACACATTTGTGAATAAAGCATATAAGTAATCATGTATGAACTTCCTAACACGGGTTTGACTTCAAGAAGCCTTCTACGTCTCTCTTTCAGTGGTTCCTTTACTTCTTCTTGATCAGTGGTTCCCAGAGTGCAGTCCTCAGACCAACAGCACCAGCCTCCCTTGGGGAGCTGTTAGAAACACAGAGTACTGGTCCCCACACCAGACCTACTGAATCAGAAACTCTGGGGATAAGGTGTAGCAATCGCTGTTATAACAAGCCTTCTGGGTGAGTCTGGTACCTGCTAAAGTTTGATAACCTTGGTTCTAAAAACTTCAGACAGTTGTCTACACGGATTTGAGATGAATGAGTATTCCTTCACTCTTCTATATCAGAATTGTTAATACTACTAATATAAGTGAGCAATAGAGCTGAAATATTACACATTTTATAAGCATTTTTAAACTAAAAAATCAAGTTTTATTGAAAAGACATCTCTTTGTTATGGATGGGAGTAGAGAGAGAGCAAATCATGGCATCTTGATTGTATGAAACTTTTTCAAAAAACAATATTTCAAATAGTCCCTCTGAGGTTTCCACACCTCAGGATAATCCTTTATAGTACAATCCTGGGCCATGAGAGACAAGCCTTTATTTGGTAAATTGGGAGCAGTTCAACCATGAAAGACAAGGTGGTCGTGGAGAACCATCAAGATGCCCAGTCAAAGTAGACTAACTCTTGTGATAGGGTATACAGATTTCACGGCAGATACAGTTATAACTGCATCTTGCATGTTTTTCTTCTCTGATTAAAATCACATAAAATAAAACATATCAGCAATTTCAATGTTTTAGGGCACAAATCTCCCACAGTACTACAAATAGTATGTCTCCATGTGAGTGAGGTCAAATGTCTTATGCATCTCAACTATCAAAAATAAACAACAAATTCCAGTCAGCCCTGCTAGAGGAAAGACTCAGTTAGCTTCCAATGCCCTCTAAGGAAAATGATATTGAGAAATCATTGTCATCAGGAGGGGGGATCAAAAGGTAGACAGCCCGAAAAAGTATAAAGTTGTGTTTAAAAATTATTTAAAATATTATTTCTTGTAGACTTCTCTAACAGTAATTATGTCAGATTTATTGTGTGATTTGTTGTGATTTCTTTTTATTCTAAGTAAAATATTCATTTTCACACTTTGTATTCATGATTTTGTAAGGTTTTTAAAAGGGAACCTCTAAATTTATTTTTTAACTTAAAAATAGAACTCAATTAATGCTTGTCAAACCAAATAGAATGGAATTCATTGAATCAAATGGAGGACAGTTAACATTAATTGATTCCTGGTGTATGCCAGGCAACCTGTTTAAACTATTTGGAAACAGTGTTTCATTTACTTCTCACAAAGCAACCAGTCAAATAAAGGTAGGCAAAACATTGTAAGTGTGTATTCTTGTCCATATTTCTCTGCCAAGGAACGGTTAAACACAATGTTCACAGCTCGCCTTACAGCTAGTAAAGCAATAATGCAGGATTCAATCCCAGGACTTTGGGACAATAAATTGTATCTGTCACCAAGTCATTATTCATATATTCAATGGGTGAGGTCGTGGTCAGTGCAAATGAGAGCAAAGAAGGGACGGGAGGCACAGGGCTCAGCACAGTGATGGTGGCAGTGGTGGAGGAACACACAGTCTTTAATGGGGTGGTCAGGAAAGGCCTCATCAACAAGGCAGTCCCTGAGCAGAGACTCAAGCAACATGAGGAATTAATTTAGCAAATATCAGAGGAGTGAACCTTGCAGGCGGAGGAGACAGCAAACGCAAAATCTCTGAGGTGTTCTAAGATGTCTGATGAACAAAAAGAAGGGCAGTAAGTAAGGGCTATGTATGGTATCAGGTGGAGCTGGGGTTGGCTGTGGTTTGCAGCTCGCAGAGGCCCTTATAAGCCCCCATAAGAACTTCAGCTTCTATTTGGAGCGAATTGCAAAGCCAAGGGAGGACACAGGGGAGTGACTTGATCTTTCTGGCATTCTCCAAACTGACTCTGGCTGCTGGGTGGAGACTAGGCCGCAACAGTGAAGGCAGGGGACCAGGGAGAAGGCAACTGCAGTAACCCGGGTGAGATTAGAGAAACAATGGCAGAGGTGGTGACAAGTGGGCCAATCGTGGACATATTCTGAAGGCAGAGCCAAACGGCTTTGCTGATGGTTAGTATCTGTGAGGTATGAAAGAAAGAGAAGTCAAAGATGATTCCAGTGTTTTGTTTTTTTTTTTGGGAGGGGGCAGTGGGGATTGCTGAGCCACTGAAAGAATGGAGTTTCCATTTATTACAGGACCGTTATTATTCTGGGTTATTTACGCAAATTATCTGTTATCTTCATGTCAGCCCAACCCTGCAGGCAAGATGGCGGAACCACGAGAATCAACAAGATCCTGCCTGCCCCAAAAACCCTCTGTGTCACACACAGTAGCACCTCCATAACCTTGGGCAATAAGAGTTTACTTTTATGAAGGACTTAGCATGTGCCAGGCACAGTGCTAAACCTTCCTACGTTAATTTTCCCATATAATTCTCAAAGCGACTCCACCAGTAAGGCATTAGTTTTCTAAGGCCTCATCATGTCCCTACCAGTGCCAGCCGGGCAGCACTTTCTCTTCACCTCCCTCTTCCAAACTTCTTAAATCTGATGACCCCCAACCTCCTTTTTGTTCCTTCACACTTAGGATTAATAACTGCTTCCTGTGATTATTTCACTCTTATTTTTTTCTTTTTGCCTTTGCAGTGCTCTCACACTTCACTCACACTTCACCAGTTTACTCTGTTAAATTCTGCCTGTTGAAATAACTAAAGTGGTTTCTATTTTCTACTGATAGAGTGAACCCCCATTTACTTCCACAGTGTCATATCTCTGCCATGTCCCAGGCAATGTGCCAAGTGCTAGAGACATAAAGGTGATAAAGACCAAGGCCCTGACCTCAGAGATTCTAATGAGCTAGACAGACACATGCTTCCATGTTCAGTCGCTATAAACCAACAGCCCATGCTACAAGTTAAAATGCAAGTACTGTCAACAAAGTGTAGTGGCAACACAGAGGGGATAGTGACTGATTCTGACGGGAAGAATCCTAACAGCTGATGATGGGACCACTGCTTGAAAGGAAAATAGAATTTAATTGAGAAAAGAAGTGGAGAATGGATGGAGGCAAAGGAAATGGCAAAAGCCCAGAAGAGCAGGAGTGCTTGGAATGTCAAGGAAATGAATATGTCTCAATAGAATTGACATAACTAAAAGTGAAGGTGTAGAGGAGAGAGCGCTGGTTATGAAGTTAGACAGAACTGGTTCTGACACTTGCCTTTGCTATTTACCAGCTGTATGACCTGTAGCAAGTTGCTTAACCTACCTGAGCCCTGTAGACTACATTGAAATGAAGAGGGTGGGAATTCCCTGGCGGTCCAGTGGTTAGGACTCCGTGCTTCCACTGGAGTATTGAGAAAATGCATGGACAGAGCCGGGCACATAAAAAGGCTCAATAAGTATCAGTTTTTCTTTCTCAAAAAAAGAACGTCAAGGAAACGTGAGGAGCTCAGCAGAGTAGAAACAACGCTGAGTAGGTGATGAGACAGTGCAGGAACTGAGGCAGAAAGAGTAAGGCGAGCCCTCAGATGGCATGAAAAGAATTTAGACTCTTGTTCTCCTGACAGTAATGGGGTGTCATCAAAGGAATTTAGTCAGAGAGCAACATGGTCAGATCTGCCTTTCCAAGGATCACTCCCTCTCACCCCCAGAGAAGGAGGTAGGAAGCTGAGCTATGAATGGAACCCCAGGGATTGATAATGAGGGTTGAAGTAGGGCAGTGGAGGGGTGTGTGGAGGAAGGGGCAGGTCTGAATGGGATAATATGTGAAAAGTTACTTTGAAACATAAGGAATCCCGATAGAAAATTCAGTGTTATTCTCAGTTTCCCTCCCTCTGCCTGCCACTCTGAGTGCCAGCAGTGGCCCCATCCCCGGCAGGCAGGCAGTCCGGTCAGCTTCATATTCTAGGTCTTGCATACTCTTCTCTATTCCTCCTAGAACAGCAGTGGACACTCTGACAGGAGGCTTTTCAAATCTTATCTTGGTCAGTGTCTTTTCTCATTATTATGTCATTGTATACTCGGACATTAACCCCCGCCAGAGCTCAAGCCCTATTTAAGGAAGCCTAGTGGCTAGCGCTTTGTTGCATCTCTGAATAACTTCCTGGACTGAAAGATCATGAACAATAGAGCATGGACTGGGGTTGGACCTGACTCTGTCATTTATTCGCTTCAGAAAGTCATGCCAACTCTCTAAACCACATTTTCTAATCTGTACAATGGGAATCCCAATACCTACCTCATAGTAGGTAATTTACTGGGATGTAAGAATGAAGTCTGTAAGACACCTGACATGGAGCTCAGCTCACTTGAATGCAAGCTCCCGGAGAGAAGAGATCAGTCTGCTGTGCTCACCAACTCCATATTTACTGACTGGCTCTCTCATTCAAATTAATACTTGCCTCTCTTTTTTTCTTTGATTTTTTGCTTACTCCTTGCATGAATGTCACAAGGCTTAATTCTGCTCTGCAGAGTTCTCATGGAAAGCAGAAATCCTGGAGAAAGCTCAATCATGAATTCTTTATACTACTCTGGCATTGCAACGTGCAGCTTCCCAAAGCCTTCCATTTACATAAATTGATTGACCTTTCTTGGAAGCCAAGGATGGTTATATCCACACCACAAGAGAGGAAAGGGAGATCCAAGAGGGGGAGTGATTTGGGGACTTGCACAAGGCTAGAATAATAAAGTTGAGACTCGAATCAAATCAGATGTGTCCAGCTCTATAGTTCATTCTGTCCTGAGCCATCAAGTGGTAGTAAGACAGCCAGAATTCTCTGCTGGGGAAGTGGGAAGGATGTGTTGGAGAAAAATTGGTGACCATGCTCTCAAGCTAATGGAGAACAATAGGGCAGAGTGCTGAGCCCCTCCCCCATCCCCAGAGGGGCCAGCTATCCCCATTTGGAATCTACATCTAGAGGTCTCCCTGCTTGTAATCTTTCTCTCTCCTGAGAGCAGGGCTACTGCAGATGCCGCCATTCATTTACATTTCTTTCTTTCCTTCCCTTTTTCTCCATAATGCACATTCCCCTTTCACTGCCCTTGACATCCCTACACATCTGCACATCTGCCCATTTCCTTTATAAAGGTACCTGCCATTAGGTGCCACCTCTTCCTTTTCCCCTTCTCTGTCCTTCAGCCCTATCCTTCCACATGCCTGTGTTAACTAAAGGGGGGAGTACACCTGCCCACATTATTTATGCCACACAAGGAATTAAAATTTAACATCTTTCCTTCCTGCCAATGACAAAGCACTTTAATTATACTGGAGCAAGGTGAGTGCTGAAGACAAAGCTGTATTGACAGAAACCAGAGCAAATATACCCTTTTCCCAAGCAAGACATAGTAGGAGACAGCTTTTTGTAGAGCAGTGGGGTAGGGTTGGGAAATAGGCAGACATGGGTTCCAACGCCAGCATTCCCTCTTCTTCCTAACTCTGTGATTCTGTGCAAACAAGCATCTTATCTTCCAGCAAAAGCTTTGCCGCACCCAGGTACTGAAATATACCCCCGTGTAGGACAAGGCAAATCATGTAACAAAATTATGTTTTCCATTTTGCCCTGGCCACTAGGAAGCTCACAGGTTTGTCTGGAACTCAATTTAAATAACAATATAGGAACCAATGATATCTACATCAATCCTAAATTACTCTCTGGTTTTCATCTTTTCCCCTACTCATATTTTCCAGGATTATGACTTTTTATGTTTATATTCATAATTCCCTCTTTTATTAAATGAGCATGGAAATGGGTTTTTTTGAATCTTTATAAATCAAACCATAGTAGCATAGTATAAATTAATAATCTCTCTGCATTCCATTTTCATACCTATAAATAGGGATATAAGCACCTACCACGTAGCATTATTATAAGGGCAAAATGAGATAAAATACATAGTTTTTAGCCCAGCCTTGAATATGGAAGATGCCTAATTAAATATGAGTGTTCCCCTTCCCTTGCTGAGATGGAAGAGTTGGCTGCCATGTGTGGTCCACTGAAGCACTTTCAGTCAGGTGCGTCAGCTCGGAGGCATGGGAACATGCAGCCGCATTTAAAATATCCCACAGACACAAGGGCATCCCCCAACCTGTTTCAAAGCTGGGTGCAAAGATTGCAGCCTTCTACTCTTCAAGACTCTCTCAGGCTGTACTACCAAGTCATGGAGAACTATGAGAATTATGCGATGTTGGTGTCTAATAGATCATGATCTTGGGCAAGTTCTTTTTTTTTTTTTAGACATTTTGACTACTCTTTAAATTTATTTATTTTAATTTATTTATGGCTGTGTTGGGTCTTCGTTTCTGTGCGAGGGCTTTCTCTAGTTGCGGCAAGCGGGGGCCGCTCTTCATCGCAGTGCGCGGGCCTCTCACTGTCTCGGCCTCTCTTGTTGTGGAGCACAGGCTCCAGACGTGCAGGCTCAGTAGTTGTGGCTCACGGGCCTAGTTGCTCCGCGGCATGTGGGATCCTCCCAGACCAGGGCTCGAACCCGTGTCCCCTGCATTGGCAGGCAGACTCTCAACCACTGTGCCACCAGGGAAGCCCTGGGCAAGTTCTTAATCTCTCTTAAGCCTCAGTTTATTCATCTAGAAAATGAGAATAATATTATTACCTCTAGCTTTAGGTTGTAGTGAAGATTATGTGAAATGAAAAACGTGGATTGTTTAGATCATGCTAAGTATTCAAAGTTAGCTGTTAACTTTAAGCCCAGTAATTAGTACTAATGTTATTCCTTGTATTTTGCATTACCCTATCTCCTCTAATCTTCCCAAATTAGAAAGGAGTTATTATTATCTCCATTCTGCAGATGAGGAAATTGAGGTTGAGATCTGTCTCCTGACTTCCTCAATTTCAAAAGTGATGAAGATAGATAGAAGATGTTTGCATGTAAAGGCTTTAGAGTTGCCTCGAGTTACAGGATGAGCCCGGGGAGTAACTTTAGGTACTGTCCACACCAAATTTGGATTTTAACACATGCAAGTCTAGGATGGAATGTCCATCACCTAACACAACACTAAGTTTATTGCAGGAATTCTAGAATTGCCTCTCTTTTAAACAGCTTTGTTGAAGAATAATTGATTCTTCACATAATAAAAACTGCACATAATGATTGTGTACAATGTGATGAGTCTGGACATATGCAAACACTCATACCATCACCACAGTCAAGGTCACAGGCATATCCAACACCTCCCAGTTTCTTTATGTCCCCTTGTTATGGTTGTTGTTCTTGTTTCGTGGTAACAAGTATGAGATCTACTCTCAACAGATTTTAAAGCACGCAATACCGTATGTTAACCACAGGCACGGCGTTGTACAGCAGAGTTCTAGATCTTGTTCATCAGCATAACTTACGCTTTTTTTTTTAATTATTTTTTTTTTAATTTTTTTAGATTTATTTATTTTATTTATGGCTGTGTTGGGTCTTCGTTTCTGTGCGAGGGCTTTCTCTAGTTGTGGCAAGTGGGGGCCACTCTTCATCGCGGTGCGCGGGGCCTCTCACTATCGCGGCCTCTCCTGTTGCGGAGCACAGGCTCCAGACGCGCAGGCTCAGTAATTGTGGCTCACGGGCCTAGTTGCTCCGCAGCATGTGGGATCTTCCCAGACCAGGGCTCGAACCCGTGTCCCCTGCATTGGCAGGCAGATTCTCAACCACTGTGCCACCAGGGAAGCCCAACTTATGCTTTATATTCATTGAATAACAACTTTCCATCTCCATGGTCCCCCAGCCCCTGGCAACCACCACTGTATTCTCGGCTTCTATGAGTTTGACTACTACACGTAATCTCATATAAGTGGAATCAGGAGGTATTTGTCCTTCTGTGACTGACTGATTTCACTGAGCATAATGTCCTCCCATTTCATCCATGTTGTCGCAAATGGCAGGATTTCCTTCGACTTTAAAGCTGAATAATATTCCATTGTACGCAATATATATTACATTTTATCTACCCATCTGTCATGGACACTTGGTTTGTTTTCACATCTCAGTTATTATGAATAATGCTGCCATGAATATGGGAATGCAGATACAAATGAAGGCTGCAATGCAAAAGTAAAAACAATGGGTAAATACAGAGTCACACTCGGGAGACAAACTAACCCATTTTAAGCTAAGGAGAAAATTACATTCACATCAGCTTACTCCCGCCTAGAGCTGTCTGTTGTCCTCTAAAAGGTAAAGTACTGAGTGCCACTGGGATTGCTTCACCTTGGGGGCTTTGGAGCCAAAACAGATCTGGGCTTAAATCCCAGATTTGGGTGTTGTTAACATATTAAATCTTTGTTATCCTAATACATACCTATCCCCTAAGCTTAAAGAGAGATAAGTAACCCAACTACTCCAGTCTTGGACTTGAGGCTGGGTGAGATTCTGAGTCATATTAAAAAAGACTTACTCATCAAGGAATCCAAGACACTTTCTTGTTAATGCAAGATAATTTTCAAGGCAGGTGCTGTAGGATTCACTTTATTTACAGGGAAAGGCTTGTAAGTGAGGGAAAAAAATATGTCTTTTCTGACCAAAAAGGGACTAGCCCATTTTGCATCCATCTTATTCAATCATGTCATCCATTTCAATCAAACCACTACATTTTACCCTCTGACAAAAACATTCAACTTATTCCATGAAGAACGGGTTCTAATATGAGCTACCCTGTCACATCAGGGAGATATCATAGTATTATATAAACCTCCATTTCTGCAAATATTTCATCAGGATTCCCATGTTACCTACTCCTTAGAGATTGAGAAGATTTGCACTGCCTTCATACACCCCCAAAACTCAGCATGATTTGTTCAAAATTTTACTAGTCAGCATCGAAATAAAAAAAAAAGGTACATCATGCACAATGATAAACTACCCCATGTGGTTTGGATAAATTAAATACTTTAAGCTTTCAGTCTCCCTAATGATTTGGAAATGAAACAGCCATGATTTATGACTCTAGCTGATAGACTAGATCTGAAGTTTACACTTTGAAAAATGCCGTATTTAAATTCCCCTATAAATAAAAAATCATATTCCTCTAAAAATCCAGCCTAATGTATGTATGTAATAAATTAGAGATCCTCGTATTGGGTGGAGAAATCTCCAGGACTGATGGCTTTCTTCCTTGCAAAAATGCACTGAGTGAACCAGACCTAGGTCTGTGTCTATCTGCTACCACTTAATCAATAGTTATTGTTCCTTTCTGTCCAATCATTCATTTTCCCATCTCAGTGACCATTGTCAGAACAGCCTGCATCAGCTCAGCTGTAGAGGTAACCTGGTGTGGTTTTTTTAATGTCTAGATCAACTATTTTTAATCAGGTGGTTTCCAAAGTCTTGACATAAGTATTACTCTGGGTTCCTTGTGCTTTTTGTTTACATGTACAAATGACACAATTGCTTTTGGGCTTTGCTTAGCGTTCTCAAAAAATAAAAGAACAGAAGCAGGTAAGAAAAATGATGCACGATAGTGATAAAAAGCACTTGGAGAGGAATCAGTTGACTCATAGTTAGTTTGACCTCTACCTCTTCCTGCCCTGTGACCTTGCGCTAATTCCTTGCCCTCTCTGGGATCTTTATGTTGAAGGCATTGGCCTATTTGACTCCTAAGTCCCCTTCTTTAACTGCCAATTACAGCCCAATGTTTAGAGTGCAGCAAACTAAATTCAAACCCTTTCACAAGTTATTTATTCTCACTGGCTCCCAATTTTCCCAGGTATAATTTGGAGATAATTATCCCTACTACACAGTACTATCAGGAAGATTAGACAAGGTAACATACGCAAAGTACTCACCACAATTCCAGGCACAAAGTAAGTACTCAGTAAAAAGTAGTTGCCACTATTATTTTTATAATTATTATTATTACCAACATTTTCATGCTAGAAATTCTGCTAGACAGTAACCTAACATTAAAGGGAAAAAAATGAATATTACAAGCTTCAGGGAGGAGAGGACATCAAAGCAAGAGTCTTTCCTTATATCCATTTCATTCCTACAGCATCCAAGCCAGCAAGTGGTAAAGGGAATTAAGAAGTATGCTGAGTCTTCAGGACCCTCAAGACTCACTGGAAACTAAGATCCCACAGACCTGGACTCAAATTCCTTCTCCACCACTTACCAGGTCTTGGGGTTGGGAAAGTCATATAACCTTTCTGAGCTCAGAGATGCTCAAAATGCTGTAAAATAAAGTGGTAATCCCAAATTTTTATGGTGGTAGTCAGCATTAAGTAAAACTTTGGCTATAAAGCACTTAACTTTTTATCCATCCCATAATACGTGCTCAAAAACTAAAAGTTGCTATTATTGTTACTGTTGTTGTCACTAGCAGTTTCCCAGCACAGCTTCCCTGGCCCCGCTAACCCCCAAGCCGATCCGCTGCTGGTGTTTTCAGATTTTCTCAGGAGTCCGAGTCACTTCTTGCTTTTACACAATTGGCACACTTGCCTCCCTTCTATTTTCTCTGTTTATTTTTTACAGAAATCCTCAGCTTGCTGAGAAGGGCTCTTGTCGCATTTATGATTCATAAGGCCCTGAGTATACAGATGGCATTATATAAATGTTTAATAATCACCATATGGTTTCCCTGGAAATTCTGTCACTCAATGAGGAATACGGGCTGAAATAGATAAAAAGCAGACCTCCGTTCTCCTGTTCCCTCCTTTACTGTCGGTGGTCCATGAAACGGAGAGAATCAGCTCACAAGAGCCTGGCAGGTATTTAGAGAGCAGTGAATTTAGGAGGGTCGTGAGAGATAAATGCCTCCTATACTGGATATTATTCTTTCGTGTCCAAGACAGCTCAGTTGCTCCTCTGATATCCCAGTGCCTGTTTAATTATTCTATTACAGGGCATTGTGTTAAGTGGCTGAGAAACCATGGGATTTTCCGCTGGGTCCGTGTCCATCATGGCGTCGTTTCTCGTGGCTGTTCCCTTCCTGGGCCTTGTGGCAGCCATGTATTTGTGAGGTTCTGCACTTGTGGATGGAGTTGCATAGTAATAGGGAGAGATGACACATTTGACAAATGGGAATCATGATTGTCTGGCCTCCTGACAGTTGTTGATGTGTTCTCCTGACCTGTAAACGTTGCAGCTGACTGATTACAGTAATTGATTGAGAAAACATTTGTCAGTAGCTTTCTAATGAAAGAGAGAGGTGAGGAGGAGAGATTGCTGGAGCTCCTAGGAGCTAGATTTTGCTTAACAGCAGGAGCATTGAACCACATTATAGACAATCACTGAACTCCATACGGCCACATATAAAACGGAAATGCAATTCATCTGGTCATCCTTTGTGGAGCACCTACTATGTGTAAGATCAGAGGTCAGAAACTGGTGATATCCAAGTAGAATATGACCCTCAGCCTTTGTCTGGGTGTCCTGCTTAGTTAATCTGCACTGTCCTTTTGTTACAATCAGAAGCAAATTGCCAATATTTAAATCAGAATATTGTACATTCAAATCTAGATTTCTCGCATCTCTTGGAAAAATCAGTATTCGGCAGCCCTGGGCCAGCATTTCTGCAGGTCAGCATTTGTATCGACTTGGGTAGCTGCTGCTTCTTGGAAATGGGCCATGTGATCCCAAGTTTGCCCCATCCCTACCATTCCATTATGTCATCCATTAGTGTGAACTAGCTGGGCCCTGTAGGATTTCCAGTTTGAGATCTCTGTTTCAGGTTCTGAAGACACACACGTGAGAAAATATGATTCCAGGCCCTGCCTTAAAAGTACTCACAGTAGTATAACTGTTTACTATAGTAAATTCTAAATTTCTAGCAAAGAAGGAAAATTAGGCTTTCCGGATTATTAAAGATTCTGTATGGTAAAGCCATCTGGTATCTGTCATGATGGCTACCATATGCAAGAAACCATTTTCAAATTCTTTGCAATACCCTGTCTCTGGTGGTAGCTGGGACTGCAGTTGAAGGAGGACTAGCCCTGGAAACATCACATTTGGGCATGATTTGCAAGTGTGTCGTCAGGTTGCTGGTGACCTCAAGTGAGTCATTTATTGAATACTTCCCTAGGAATCGTATTCCTCTAGATCCAACTGAGTAAGAGATTGGAAAGTGTGCTGTAAACTGTAATGCTCTGAAACATGGACAGTAAACTATGGCAAACTGCTTTTATAAATAAAGTTTTATTGGAACACAGCCACATCCATTTCTTTATGTATTAACTATGGCTGTTTTCACATTATGATGGCAGCGGTGAGTGGCTGGAACAGAGACCATATAGTCCACAAAACCTAAAATATTTATGATCCGGCCCTTTAAGAAAACTTTGCAGACCACTGCTCTATATAAAAGTTAGCTATAATAATAATAATGCACACTATTATTGAACCTGATTTCCTCTCCCTTGAGAAGGCATTTCAATATTTGCGGAGCCTACAAATCATTGCCATAATCCCCACTTTTCATCCAATTCCAGATGTGCTGAGATGTGATACTAAGCTTTCTGCTGGGTGGAGCCACTTTTTACTTTCCTTGGGAGAGTTAACTTCCTGACTGTGGAGTGTGCACGGCCTTGAATGAAGCTTGTCCCCAGCCCCACTTCTCTTCCTGGAATGACTTTCAGGGCCACTCCATCCTCTGAGACACCAGGGAGTAGGACTCAAAAGAAGCCTTTTGAAAAAGACTTAAGAAGTTCTTAACCTTATGGTGCGTCATTTTCCTCATCTGCACAATGGGAAGAATGTTAAGACCCATCTCACAAAGTATTATGAGGATTAAGGGAGGCAGTGATCAACAAGACAAGTAGCAGAGTAAACGATACAAATGCCTTATGTACACAGAAGTTCTGCCAGGTCTGGTGGGATGTGGCCAATGTCATTATTTCAGAATCTAAACTCCAGAACAGTGCTCTTCAAAGTATGATCACCAGGACACCTGATTCAGAAAACCCTGGGCTTTGTTAGGAATACAGATTCCAAGGCCTCCCCCAAGGCTTTCTAAAACAGAATTTGATCTTGGGGGACCATCAGATTTCCCCAGATGGACTCTGTAACAAGATCCCCAGATGATTTTGATGAACCCTAAAATTTGAGAACTGCTGCCGTAGGGATAGCACCCCCTGTTTCTGTACATTGTGCCACAAAGACTCCAAAAGAGACAGGGAATTTGTGTCCAACACCATGCGTGACAGGCCTGATGAGAGCTGGTGGTATGAATTATGAATCTCCTCTTGTCAGAGAAATCCCTTCAGGCAAGAAAGACCTGCTCTGGCTTTTAATGGAGTCGAGAGAAACTGGGAACCTAAAGAGTTCCTCCTCCAGACAGCTGTCTCATGAGGCTGCTCTCAAATCACTTCCTGCTCCGATGCCCAAACCCACACAGCAGCTAATTTAGCCCAGATGGATTCCCACCCACTGCTCACTGCACATGGGCGTTCTGGTGGGTGTTCCCAGGGCAACTTTACTTCCTCTCTTATGGGGCCTCTTTTAATGGATGAGGATACATGTGTAATGAGAACACTTAACACGCAGAACACATAGGGTTTAGTCATAAAATTAGTTTTCTTGCTTTTGTCCCCGACTGCTCTCTTAAACCTACTCGGTGGGGATAATAAGCCTTCCTCAGCCACTGGGTGAAATTTCAGGTCATCCCGTGGTCCGATCATTATCATAAGTCTCAAATGTATAATCTCCATTCAGAAATTAGAATATCCAGTCAAATCCATTAATCAAAAGCCTTGCTTCTATTCAAGGATAAGACTCCCCTTCCACCCGGTTCACCCCAATATCTAGAGTCTGTGGTCCACGGGTAACCTGTCCCAGAAAGGCTCACTTCTCACTCTCTCATTGGTCACCTTCTCTACTGGCTACTTGTTATTTTTGATCCTCCTCCCCTTTCAGATGGAGGTGGAAGAGGAAAGAGAAGTGAGGGGGGTAAGAAAGTCCTTACTTAGCTGGTACTGTTGCAAAATAGCTTTGTTCCCTCTGGGTCCAAAAGACAAACCCTGCGAACTCTATACTTTTCAGAAGGTCATCTCCAAAATGCACCTAATGCCATAACTGAGCCTGTCTACTGCCATCTCAGTTACACGGGACACAGATTCCTCCAAGCCCATGGATAGAATTCTATACCTGTTCCTACTCCATGCATGCACACACACACACACACACACACACACACACACACACACACACACACACACAACCAGGTTGTCCCATGGGTAGGTGGCAAAAGAGCTTGAGACCAGCTCTTTCTCCCCTGTGCCCACATCTGATCCAGAGGACACTCATGCATCTTTTGCCCCTGACACATCAGCTGTGTACGGGAAGGTGAAGTCACTCCGCTTTCATGCTGGAGTTCTCTAGAGGGAGTCAGTCATCAACTCACAACTCATCCACAACTCCTAGAGACACACATCAAGCTTTCTGCATGGGCTCACGGAAGCCCCCTCTCACTTAGCTTGAAATGAGGGGTAGACACCCATAACCCCCTCCTTAGAGAGGGACTCACAGCCTTTCAACAGCTCTCCAAAATCGCCCTAGTGTAATTCTCTCCCTCGGTTTGCTCCTGGTCATTTTAAATTCCACTGGAGAGAAAAGGCTTTTTAAATTAGTAAAACTGATTCTCAGATATTTCTTTTGAAATTCTTCTATGTTGATGTCTGACATCTGCTGAATCTTAACCTCATTAGTCGAACCTTCCAACAAACTAATCTTCAGTTGTTTCTATCCATCATGATGTCATTTTCAGGATTATTCTTGAGAGATGCACTTCTTTGAATAAAACATGAAAAAGTCCTGAAATCACTCCTCTAGAAAAATACCAGGATCATACAAAATACTGCAATTAGCTCGGGCTCCCAGTTTAGGCTCAACCTCAGCAAAATTCTAGAGCGATGTCAACACCTGCAGGCATCTGGGTCGCTCCACTCTTCAGTAGGCCAGCCCCACCGAGGATGAAGTGATGCTGTGTCGCCTCTAGCTTGCCCTTTTCCATCCTGCAGTGTGACTGTTTACTGCCATTTCCCCACCAGACCAAGAATTCCTGAGAACACACATTGAGTATTTTCCTCATCTTGACATCTCCAAAGCTTCGTCACGTAGAGGGCTCTCCATAAATGTTAACTGAATGGAATAAAAATACCTTTTTCTTTCCAGACTCACCTCTGACCAGTCCTCTCAGCCACAGTGAGGTAGAAAGGAATGCTAGCAGCTTACATGCAGATATGAGATATGAGACTATATCAAAATGTTAGGAAAAGGCATAGTGTTGATGGTGGAATCAGAGAGTCAGCCTTTCTTGTCCTCCGAATTCATACCATGAGTCGGCACGCCAGCAAAGAAGGATCCCCACGCCTCTTACATTTTATTGTAAATGTCCAGGTCCGTCCGGGTGCACCCCTGGAACACATTTATTACGTGACTTGCCCAGAGACGACCTGTCTGAGGCACAGATTTCTTGTTTGCTGGCTGCCTATTCTTTTTTTTTTTTTTTTTTTTTGGTAAAGAATGCAACCTTCAGGCTGTTTCACATAGGCTGTTGGGCTTTGCAGAGACAAGACAAAGCAAGTGGGATAAGGAAGGCTATTGTCTTCCTATGAAAGTAAGCCACAGACTGCTCAGATCTGAAGAAGCTCCAGAAAGTGGCATGCATCTACACCTGTGAATGCAGGTTTTCTTCTCCTGAGAATTACATTGCTTTACTGCACTGTTCCCTTGCTCTGTGCTCTCTCAGCATTTTGCTCATCCCTCAAGCAAAGCATTTATCATGCTTTGTTATGGGTAGCTCACAGATGCCTGTCCCTTTGAGACTCAGCTTTTGGGGGCGGAGGAGTTTTGTCTTATTTATCTCAGAAAGCTGAGTACTTAAAACACGTAATTTTTGTTGAAAGGGTGGACATTAATGTTTGTTGGATGGATGGATAGATGGATGGATGGGCGGACAGGTGGCTGGCTGGCTGGATTTACCTCTTGCACAGTTGCTACGTGGACATTAGAACCACACAGTGTCTCTGGCTTCCCTCGCCAGGCAGTGATGAGGAAGGATCTGGAAATAATACTCTTCTTCATCAACAGCAGCTGCATCTCACAATGGTACAATATTCTGAAATGTGCATGTGTTCAGGTGAGTCATTTTTATGTTGAATTTCCCTTAAGATTATGATGTAAACTATATATCTGAAGTCCACATTCTTCTTATCATAACATTCATTCATTCATCCATTCATTGATTGTCACTTGGTCTGTTATCCTTTCAGTTAGTGTTTAGAGGAAGTGTGCGGCTTAGCTCCTGGAACACAGAGTATCTACAGAAATGAATAGTGACCACGAGGGGTCAAGGGACCTTCCTAGGAACACAATCACGTGGGCCTGCATGGGAAGAACAAATCCCTCTGGAACAAACCAGCTTTACGCCATCCCAGGCTGCAAAGACAGTGGTTGAATATTCACACCTCTTTGTTCTGGGCACAGCATGGTCCCTGCGACTTCACAGAAGGACATGCCGTATAAGTCATGCTGTGAGCAGTCCGTTCTGCCCCTCTGCCCCTAAAAGGCAAGCTACATGGGAAAGCACTTGCTCCTAAGCTGGTTAAAGGCTAGGAGGCAGGGGCAGGTAGGGTTTCCTTTTGGGGAAGGAGTACCTGGGAGAGACAGAAGGGCAAAGGCAGTCTTGGTGGAGAAACAAGATTTACCTCCTGGGCGCAGTGAAAGGAGTGTCTCTGTATTGCTTGGTCCCAATAACAACTCACCCTTTGCCATCAAACCTGCCAGCCGCTGCTGCCTGGAGGACTGGGGTGGGGGGGGCCTGTCACCTCCCCAGACAAGGCAGCCAGTGCCCGAGGCAGTGCGGTCACTGAAGGGGAAGAGAACAGCCACCTTTCCCTCCTTTCGCCTTGACAGCCTCCTGGTACAGGGGCGTCCCTGCCTCTTCAGAGATGCACGCCATCCCACCATCTGGCTGTAAATTCAGGCAATTCTATGTTCATCTCGCTTTGTCCACACCCCGGATCCTTTGCCTAGTTTGGAGCAATTTGTTTCCAACCTACATGTTCAGCTTCATCACTTGCCACGACCTGCAGCTAATGACCCTTTGATGTAATCACAGCAGGCCCCTTAGCTCCGGGCCTTCTCTCACATAGGTCCCTCTGCCTGGGATTCTCTTTGCGCTTCCTTCTCTTGGAAAACTCCTGCACAGTTGTCAACTCTGCTACGAACACTTCCCAGTGTACCGAGGAATAGAGTCACTTTTATAAAATTTTCAAAAAAGAAATCCTCTGCTCTTTACTTTTACGATTTGATTGCTATTGCTATTGCACACATCTTGAGGGCTTAAATCATCTTTACATACTGTTTAAAGTGCCTCCTCCTCCAGGATGTCTTCCTGGTGTCCTTGCTTTTTATCCTGGGTCTGAGGCCAGCATAGCTGCCCTCCTTCATGCTCTCATGATGCTACCCCGGTAGCTCTCAAATGTTAGTGTGTTTCAGAATAACCTGGAAGACTTGTAAAAATGCAGTTTTCTGGTCCCCATGCCCAGAGTTACTGGTTTAGTAGGTCTTATGTGGGACCCAAGAATTTTCATTCTATTACATTCCCAGTGATACTGCTGCTGCTGGGCCAGGGATCACACCTGGAGAACTACTGGCCTACACTTACCGCAAACATAAGTCTCTCATCGAACTTAAAGCACGTTATAAATTACTTGTTTATAATTCCATCTCCTCCACTCAGTCAATCAGGCAGTATCAGATAATGAAAAGCATTACAAAGAAAGTACATCACAATATGTTAGTTATCTATTGTTGTGTAACAAATTACCCCCAAACTTAGCTTAAGACAACAAATGTTAGCTCATAGTTTCTGCAGGTCAGGAATCTGGGAACAGCTTAGTTAAATGGTTCTGGCTCACAGAGTCTCTCACGAAATTGCAGTCAGTCAGTCAGCTGGGGCTGCAGCCTCATGGGAACACTCAGCTGGGGGAGGGTCCTGTTCTAAGCTCACGCACGTGGTTGGTGGGAGGTCGCACTTCCTCACTGGCTGCTGCCAGAATCTTCAGTTCCTCTCCACATAGACCACTCCATAGGATGCATTGATGTCCTCAAATCATGACAGCTGGCTTTCCCCAGAGCAAATGATCCCAAAGAGATAGCACATACCCAAGATGGAAGCCATGGTCTTTTATAACCTAACCCTAGAAGTGCTATACCATCAATTTTGACACATGCAATCAGTCACACAGACCAACCCTAGCTCAGCGCGAGATGGGACTACAGCATGGGTGTGTCACCCAGAGGTTAGGTTCATTGAATGCCGGCTCCCACACAGGATAGTGAAAGGGAAAGGAGGTAATCCTGTTTATGCAGGATGTCTAGGGAAGACCTTTCCGAGGAGCTGCTGTGAAAACTGAGACCTAGATGAAAACAAACAGTCGCCGGCGCAAAGACATAGGACTCTGCTTTTCCAGACAGAGGAAAAGCAAAGGCCCTGAGGCACAAATGAGCTTGGTGTATTTGAGAAAAAGAAAGTAAGCTAGTGTGGTTGTAGCAGAACCGGCAAGTAGTCAAAAGGGTCGCCATCATTACTAACATCAGCATCAGGAACAGTTTTTAAAATACCTACTGTGCTCAGGGTCTTTTTGGCAATGAAGAAAATGCATTGTTCCAAATTTCAAAGAACTGGTCTTCCCGCTGAAGAACACTCCATGGTTTTCAATTACTGGAACAGGAAAAAAAGTTTAGATAATCCACTATCAATACATCCTCATTACCACACCCACTGTTTCTTCCTGTATGATTTCCAATTCTGTCTAATCAACCTAGGAGCAAGAGTTTGAGAAAAAAAACAAACAATTAATTGAGTGAAGCTAAGTCCATGATCTATATTCATCAAATTCAATGAGGACCTTTACAGTATTGGAGAGTAGACAACCCAGAATCAGCTGAAGCTGGAAGAGACCTCAGAGATTCTTCCATTGTTCCCTCTTCAACTCTGACTTGATTTTTAAGAAAAAGGAAGCTGAAACCAGTGAGCTCAGAAACCAGTCCTCCATCCACTAAGTGGATTGATCACTTGCACGGTGCTCAGAGTAGAAGAAGAATGACTAAAATCTGGTCTCAGGATTTCTAAATCAGCCTGATTTCTGTAACCATAGGTGATCCAGAGGTTGCCTTAGGCGTGGGAGGGAGCAGAGAAAGAGCAAGAAGGAGAAACAGCCTCCAGCCTCTCCTTTCCTTTACCGAAGCAGGGATGCTTTCACTTACTATATATGCAGGATTTTTAAATAGGTCTCCTGCTAAAAGAAGATTGAAAACCGCAACACCATGCTCTCTCCTCTGATACTACAGCCCGGAGATCAGCCTCTCCACCCCATGGGCCCAGTCGAACCCACTGCCTGTGTTTGTATGATGTGTGAGCCAAGAGTAGTTTTTACATTTGCATATGGTGAAAGTCAAAAAATCAAATGAAAAATGATATATTGCCACACAAGAAAATCAGATGAAATACAAATCTCGGTGTCCATAAATAAGGTTAGAATGAGCCACACCCTCTTTTAAGAATTGTCTGCGGCAGCTTTGTTGCTACAATGGCAGAGCTGAGTAGCTGTGACAGACCGTGTGGCCAAAAGCCTAAAATATTTACAATCCGGCCCTTTGCAGAAATGTCTGCTGACCCTTGTATATCCAAGAGTCCGATGTATGCCTTCATTCTTCTTTCATGTCTTCCTTCTCTTCTCTGTTCCCATTCTCCTTCCCAGCAAAACTTTACTATAGGTTTGTATTTAGAATACAGTTAACTGAGACCACAGGTTTGCTTTTCGATGCTAGGGTATTTTGGTTTGTGACTTGGGGACACTTACTACTATGGTGTCAGTTTCCCGATTCAAATCACCCCAACTCCTATCTGCTTTTCTAACAGCATCCTATAGTCAGTGCAGCAGAAGGAACTTGAGTGAATACCTCACTGCTCCCAAAGGTAGCATATGCTAGATGATAAGCATTGCACTTTTCCTGTCCCATTGGGCCATGAAAGTCTGGGTTAACAGAAGGAGCAGAGCTAAAGTACATAGACAACTCCACTGCCTCACAGCTACTTGAGGTCCCAAACAGCTTGCTAGAAGGGCAGAAATAGGAGGAGGAGGAGGAGATGATGCTTGTTCTCTTCGGTGCAGGTGTGGATCGCTAGAAAGGATTCATCGCTAGACGTCACCTGGACGGAAGCATCAACCAATGTCTCTTACATGCATCAGGAGTAAGAGACAGTAAGATGCATTTTAAAGGTGTTTGTTCTCACTGCTAACCAAAGGTATGCAAGTTAAGACTATATTAAGGTATCAATTTTAACCCCCTAAAATAATTTTAGAGAAAATTTAAAATTATAAAGCCCAGTGCTTGTAGGATTATAGGGGGAAAGGAACACAAATACATTGAAGAAATAATTTTAGAGATCAAATCAGTAAAATAAATTGAGTCAGTATAGTCATGCCTTTGACCAAGGAATTCTCCTGGCAACTTGCACCAAGGCACAGATTCAAATAAAAAAAAGGAAAACAAAAAACCCTGTACAAGGAAATTCATTGCAGCATATTTACAGTTTGCTATTTAAAAAAAAAAAAACAAACCCAAACTTTATATGCCTGATAAAATGTTTTGATTAATTAAATTCAATGATCTATCCATTGGGTAAACTAACCCAATGGACAGATCTTGCAGTCATTAGAATGAGCATGTTGCAATGTAAAATTTTCCTTTTAAAAATAAATATTAAAGTAGAAAAAATGGAACAGAACATTTTATATATGTTGTAGTGAATATAAAAATATGCATGCCTTTAACTAAAATTGGGAAATGAAGTTTCTAACAGTTCTTCTCTGGTAGACCTGTGGTGAACGTTTTTCTGTTTTAATTTCCATGGAAGTTATTGTAATAAACTCTTTTTTTACTACTAAACCCACATTTTTATAAAAGAAGACAAGGGAAAGGAAGAGTGACGACTGATCTTTGTAACATCACTTTTAGAGACACTGAGCAACAACGTTTTATTTGAGGAAGGCTGGATCATAACCTCCTGGGGGTACCTCTCAAGCCTACGATGCACAGAACTGGATCTGAGTGGGCAACAGGCTGGGCTCTACCCACGAGCTCTGGTAACCATGGCATCAATAGAGATGGATGCCCCTGATGGGAGGCAGTGACGGGGGCCACTTGAGAAAGTGACTCAGCAGGGCCAGATGGTACTTCTTCAAGAGCTCATTTATTTGGATCAACTAACATACGAAATGGCAGGGATTCTGACAAGGACACGCGATACCTCATTTCCTTGAAGATTAAGAAGCTACAAACATACTACCTGCCTCACAGAGACTGAGGAAGGCAGAGGGCAGCTCAGAGGTGGCCAAGTCATGAGCAGAGCCCATCCTCTGGGATGACAGAGACAGAAAGAAGTTTGTCCTATGTTATGGGTTTGAATTGTGTCCCCCACTGAGAGCAAAGGATATGTTGAAGTCTTAAGCCCTAATATCTCAGAAGGTGACCTTACTTGGAAATAGGGTCATTGCAAATGTAATTTGTCAAGATGAGGTGAGGCCATACCGGAATAGGCTGGGCCCTAATCCAGTGTGAATGGTGTCCTTACAAACAGAGGCAAGCCCCCCCCCCCACCCCACACACACACAGAATGCCATGTGATGACAGAGGCAGAGCTGGAGTGATACAGCTGCCAGCCAAGGGGTGCCAAAGCTGGCAGTCACCGGAAGCCAGGAAGAGTTGAGGACAGATTCCCATACAGGTTTCAGTGGGAGCGTGGCCCTGATCATGCCTTGATTTTAGACGTCTAGCCTCCAGAACTGTGAGACAAAATTTCTGTTGTTGTAAGCCACCCAGTTTGTGGAACTTTGTTATGATAGTCCTAGCTAGAAGCTTAATATACTCTAAAACCCGCTGTCGCTAGCTGAGTGGATCTGAGCTGGTGACTTTTCCTTGATGACCTTTTAGGTTGTTAGAACTGGTTACAGCTTGGGTCTTACTGATGTAGGGAACAAGTAGATATAACCTGGCAATTGGAGACCCACTTCAGGCTTAAGGTGGGCAGAACAGAAATGTGGGCTGTGAGCCAGGCACCCTCCCCCGCATAGCAGCATGCAAGCGTTTAATAGCAGAGGGCAGAAGTGGCCAGTGGGAAGAGGCAGAAGAATACGGTGCCCGGACACAAATATAAAGTGTGTGGTGTATATAGTGACTCAGCACGTGGATCCAGGGTTCTAATCCCAGCTACACCACTGGATGCGCTATGATGCTGCAATAAGTTACTTACCCTCCCTGAGTCTCAGTTACCTTATCTATAAAATGGAACTAAGAATAGTTCCTACTCCACAGGGTTATTGGGAGGAGTAAATGACTTAATACCTACAAAGTGCTTAGAATTGTACCCAGCACACAGTAGGTACATAATAAATATCACCTGCACACTTCCATGTACACTATCACATTTAATCTCTTACCGATTCCATGATGGAGATTTTATTAGGTTTATGAATAAAGATTCTGAGGATTCAGAGGTTAAAGAATATGCCCAATGTCACAGACAAAATAAAAACAGCATGGCTTCCATATATATGTGTTAGCATATGGTATTTGTTTTTCTCTTTCTGACTTCACTCTGTATGACAGACTCTAGGTCCATCCACCTCACTACAAATAACTCAATTTCATTTCTTTTTATGGCTGAGTAATATTCCATTGTATATATATATATATAAAGGTTCTGATGAACCTAGGGGCAGGACAGGAATAAAGACACAGATGTAGAGAATGGACTTGAGGACACGGGGAGGGGGAAGGGTAAGCTGGGACGAAGTGAGAGAGTGGCATGGACATATATACACTACCAAGCGTAAAATAGATAGCTAGTGGGAAGCAGCTGCATAGCACAGGGAGATCAGCTTGGGGCTTTGTGACCACCTAGAGGGGTGGGATAGGGAGGGTGGGAGGGAGACACAAGAGGGAGGAGATATGGGGATATATGTATATGTATAGCTGATTCACTTTGTTATACAGCAGAAACTAACACACGATTGTAAAGCAATTATACACCAATAAAGATGTTAAAAAAATTTTAAAAAAACAAAAAACAGCATGGTGACTAGAGATTCAACTGAGGCAAGAAGGAGGCAATGGAAGACAAAGCAGGACTATGAGATGTGAGTCAGGACCTTCTAGTAAGTCGGTCAAACTGTAAGCTTGGTCGCGGGGCTCCTCGTTTATTCGTCTTCCACTCCTTCACGGTACTGATGTCCTAAAGTCTGGTAGATCTGTCACCAATCTGCTGCACAGCCTTCAGGAAGTTAGTCGCATTTCTTAATAAATACCAGAGTTCCTCATCCTCAGCACCACTGATACTTCGGACCAAATAAGTCTTTTTGTGGGAAGCTGTCCTGTGCATTGTAACGTATTTAGGAGCATTCCTGGCTTCTACACACTAGAGGCCAGTAGCACCCCTTCCCCAATCATGATGATCACAGATGTCCCCAGACATTTTCAAATGTTCCCCGGGAGGCAAAATTGTCCCCAGTTGAGAATTATTGACCTACACAATAGGATTAAAGTACCTGCAAAACGGTTTCACTGGGCCATTCTGAGGAACAAATTTGATAAATATGTTTTTATCTTTAAAAAAGAAACAGAATGCATTTGCCGATATATTACAAGACAAATTTAATATCATTTATTAATTGTTGCTTGCCAAGTTCAAAAAAAAAGGAGCATAAAACATCTCTTCCTTTCAAAAAGTTCACAACCAAGAAGGGAAGGGAAGAAAGGGGCAAAGGCAAGAAGCATTGGCAGGGTCAAAAAGGCCTAGAAAGAAATTGCCCTCAATTGAATCAATAAGGGGACTTTATAAGAAAACAGGATAGGGGCTACTTATTGAAGGATGGGAACAGTTTCTGAAGACGGAGATAAAATCTCCTAGAGAATGGATATGTGCAAATGCAGGACACAGTAGAAGCCAGGTGAGGAACAAACAGGAGCTAAGCTGACTCAAATCTCCCGAAGTAATTTGCATTTTCCTTCTGCCTAGAAGGCCTTTCCCACTTGGATTCACAAACCAGATCTTCCTCCTTCCAGACTCAGCACGATGCCTCCTCCTCCTCCCAGAACACTTCTCTGATCTCCCAGATTTGGCGAGACACCCCTTCTCCTTGTTCCTCTGTGGCCCCTGTAGTTCCCATCAGTGTCTCTCGTGGGGTTGCTATTGACATTTGGGATGAGTTTGTCCATCATTGAGCAATCCAGTAGGACTACCTCACGCATAGTAGGAAAATTAGCATGTCTGACCCCCACTCCCTAAATATACTCCCCAGTCATTGTGACAACCAAAAATCTCCACACATTTTTCCAAATATCTCTAAGTGGGCAATACCAGTTGAAACCCACATATTAATACTTATGTTTTTCCTAAAACCATGTATGTGTCTCCTCTTGTTGATGGTAAGCTCCTTCAGGATGGGAACTGTTGATTTCACATCATCCTTGCACTGCTAAGACCTAGCCCAGTGCCGAGTCCGCAGTTGGTCCTTGGTAAATATTTGCTGCCCTAATTAAAGCAGAAGGCTCATCTAGGGTAAAATTGGAAACTCAAAATTGAAAGATAAACTGGGGCCAGACAGTAAGGGACTTTGCATACACTGAAGAACGTGGGTTTTATTCTGTTAGGTGAAATCATATGAAATTGACATTTTTGTAAGTCAAAAATGGCCAATTAACAGTTTCATAGAGTTCATCCTAATATAAGGCAGTATTTACTTAACTTACTTAACTTTCTCTTGTGTTTTCCTTTTTTTTTTTTTAAATTAAAGTATAGTTGATTTACAATATTGTGTTAGTTTCAGGTATACAGCAAAGTGATTTGGTTATACATATATATGTTTAACTTTCTCTTTAAATTGAGATACTCTTTTTTAGCTTAAATACCTAACTTTGGTCCCATCTTAAACACTAACATCCATGAAATAATGGGCTAGGTGTACTAATTTTTTTTCTTAAAAAAATAATTAAAACATTAAAATAATGGATTCTTCACAACTTACAGTCATCTATATACCACTTAACGTTGTATCATGTGCCGCAAGTGGACAGACACAGATCCTGCTGTCAGAAACTGTGCTCTAAACAATTGAATGGATCCATTGTAGACTGAGGTTGTGGTGACACTAGTGGCCGTGGAAAGGGGGTGGAGGGTGTTTAAAGAAGGAGGATGAGGAGGAAAGAGGGGGAAAGAATCATGCAGAACAAGGAAGAAATGGAGGGCGGAAAAAAGAGGAGAAGGAGAAAAATAGGAGCAAGGTCGGAAGAGACAGGAGAAGAAAGAGGAAAAAGAAAAGAAAAAGCGGATGATGGCTATGGGCTCGGGTTAGTGCCTCACTTTGGTCCTCAGGTTCCACCCCAGCGCTGCAGTACAGTCTGTTCAGAGCCTGATTATCATGGCTGACGGAGCTAGCGCCTGACTATTTTTAGATGAAATTAATCATTTTCTTGTGTTATTTTTGGTTCAGATAATGGCTGGAGTACACAGCCGCTTCTTCATGAGCTGCCAGCAAGAATGTAAACAAGGTTGAATCTCCACTTGGCAGGTTCTATATTCAGCTCGGCCATCATGAAGCCGAATTCCCTGAGCAAGCGGACTCTCCCGCAGGGGATGAGGGGCTGTAGGGGGAACCTTAACCAGTCATAATACTGAACAGATCAACAGGAGTGAAATAAGTCAGACAAAGACAAATACTCTATGTCATCACTTATACGTGGAAAGTCAAAAGCCAAACAAATGAATATAACAAAACAGAAACAGATTCACAGATATAGAGAACAGACTAGTGGTTCCCAGTGGGGAGAGGGGAAGGGGGCGGGACAAGAGAGGGGTAGGGGATTGAGAGACACAAACTACTATGTGTAAAATAAATAAGCAACAAGGATATATTGTACAGCACAGGGAAATATAGCCATTAATTTGTAACACCTTTAAATGGAGTATAATCTATAAAAATATTGAATCACTATGTTGTATACCTGAAACTAATATAATATTATATCAGCTATATTTCAATTTTTAAAAAGTAAAAATTAAATAATAAAATGACTTTAACCCAAATGCTTTCTTTGTTCTATTTCTCTTAAGTCAGGCACTATTTAAGTCAGCACTACTGACATTGGGACTGGATCATTCTTCGTCAAGGGGCTGGCCTGTGCATTGTAGGATGTCTAGCAGCATCTCTGGTCTCTACCCACTAGATGCCAATAGCACTCACCCATCCCAACATGTGTCTAGACGTGGCCAAAAGTCCCCTGGTGGACGAAATCACCCCCCATTGAGAACCACGGGTTTAAATCAATAAATTTAAGTCAGAATATTATAACTCAAATTATGGTGGCATGGACTCCTAACAACTTTATTGCCAGAAACTAGAATTTCCAAGCTGCCTCCTATATATATGAGAAAGAACAGAATGCTCTCATTTATTTGCTCTTGCCTTTTGGTTGCTACTGACGACCTGTGAGAAACAGCTGCATCCCCAGGCACAGGTTCCAGGCTACCAGGGCTGGCACTGCTGTCGTCCCCACCCTGGCCTTGGGGGATGCCACTGCTCTTTCCTCACCTGCTTCATCTCAAGCATACACCATGCCCTCCTGTCTAACTCCACATGGTAGGTCAGAGAAGCAAACATAACTGTTGATTAGATTTTACTGAAAGCTCAAGGACACTAGCAGGGGATTATAATAATAGGGTAACCGACAATTCCTGCTTTGACGCCCCCTGGCCAGGTCTGGGCTGGCTCTCAGTCTCACTCTTAGCCTCTATCAATGGGACCTGAGGTGGAGTGCTCTGCCCCCAGAATTTCTCTAGTTAAGTCCATTTCACTGAAATTTGTCCAAACTGTGTCCCCTACTTGCACCCAAGGCTCACAAAAGGGAGATGTTTTCCTCTAAGTCCAGACCAACACTCACTTCAGGAGCCACCTAATCCCAGGACGACTGGCAATGGGAACACACGGGAATCTCTGCTTCCATCACAGGAATGTAAACCGATGCTGAGTCCTCAGAAAAATATTCACTCAATGACTGACATCAGAACATTTCCTGTGTTCAGGCACATGGGACATACACAGTCCAGAGCAAATCCATTTTCCCTCACTTTCTCCTCATCAAGCCTAAACTGAAACACCAGGAGACAACTCCATAAGTAGATGATCATAATAAATCAGGGTGAGGTTACATGGGAACCTAGAGAGAGCATGTGACCCAGGCTGAGGTAGTAAAGGAGGCATTCTGGGTGGAGATGAAGCATTAGTAGCATAATGAAAGGTGACCAGAAGTTGGCCCTATAAAGTTTATGGGAGACTGGACAGGAGGAGAATCAGGAACTGATTTCCAAAACAAACGCACACTGTGGTAGAAAACAGCCCAACGTATTAAGAAAGATACAAAAATACAGATTTTCAGGGATGTACAAAATAGAACAGACAGTGGCAAGAGATCAGAATTGGACCAGGTTAGATTCAGACGAAAGGAGACCAGGATCCGTGACTGGATTTTAGAAGATGATTCTGAGGCTTATGTCTGGGCTGCTCTGTGGTGACCCTTCGACAGCTAGCAACTCTTCAGACACTCCAGCCACACTCCCCTTCAAAAAGGGGCACAGACTTTCCTGCTTTATCAAAAAGTTACTCTGATTTTCCCAACCACAAGGATTGGATTGGGAAGAAGAGGAACTTCTTTCTTGTATATGTTAGGCTACAGAGAAATGAGAGCTTAATATCAGGACCAAGGGGATGAGCTGCCCAGTACCTCCCTGTGTCCCAGGGAGCTTAGTTTCTTGGAGCTCCTCTGAAAGGACCCTGGGTGTGACTGTAGAACCCACGCCGACCCCTGTCCTAGAGAAACAAACCCACACACACTTAGACCAAGTTAAGGAATGTCTGCTTTCCCAGACCAGTTTGCACTGCTGGCTCCCAAGGTCCCCTTCCAGGACTGAACATGAGGAGAGAATCAAGCACGCGAGCTGTCACTTGTCCCTCTGACACTTGCCCGAGGTTGAATGTTGGGGTCATTGTTTTCTCTAAAGCACAGCCTCCCCATGAGTGGTGGCTTTCAGACAGAATTTCCTAATCCAAACCCAAATGTCAGATGCTAAGAGCAGCCAAAAGAGAGCCTAAAAGAAGGTCAGATTGGGTTATCCCAATAGGTACCTCAGGAAGAATAGTGACCGTCACAGTTTCAAAGCATTCTCTGCAGAGGCTCCTACCTCAGTATGTCTCATGAAAGGAAACCTCCCTAGAAAGAAGACTGGGAGTAAGTGCTACCCAGAGAGTTTATTCCTTCTTTACATATAGCTACTGGCTCATGTACTAGAGCCAGGGAGAGTTTGTAAAAGCAAAAAGTCCTTAAACTCTAAGAGGCATGTTGAAATTCACACCCAAATATGAGGTCAGGAACGGGAATTACTTTTCTCCATGTTCCAACTCTCTTTAACCAGTCGAAGTTGAACAGGGCATTTCATTGTGTTGATAAAAACACTGGGAATGGGTAAAGGCTCACGGGAAAGAAAGCCAGAGAGGGGTCATGACTGTCACAGGAACAGGAGGGGTGACTGTCCCTACACGTGCTAGGGGATAAGTTGTTAGTTGAGATTTTTTTAAGTTTCAAACAACAGAGACTCAACTTGAATTAGTTTCAGTAAAAAGACAGGAAGTAATTGGCTCCTGTAAAACATAGAAGGTAAGAAGATGGGCTTCAACCATATGATGGGTTTCTGGCAGCACCAAAATTATATCAGGACTTTGGTTTCATGTCTCATTTCTGCTTCTGTCAATGTGCTGACCTCATTCACTTCCACTAAGATGGGCTTCCTCCATGATGTAGAGAGCACAGCCAGAGGCTGACTAAGAATTGCATTCTTGGGTAAGGAGAGAGAAACAGATCCCTGCCTCGTTTCTGTTTCAAATGACCACAGTGAAAGGTGCTGATTGGCCTGCCTTAGGTCATATGCTCTTTCCTGGTTCAATCTCAAAGGCCCAGAGTATGGGGTATTATAATTGGCCCAGGCAGGGTCAGGTGCCCACCTTTGGAGCAGAAAGGCAATTTGTGTGTGACTGTAGTAATGTTTGCACATGTGTATGTTTCTATGTGGGGAAGGCAGAGGAAAAATATCAGTAACTGCTACTACAGATATGCTCAATATAAAGACCTTTGAATCTAAGTGAAATTTTTTAAACTTGAGAAATTAAAAATCGATTTTCTTAATCCCCTCTTGGAAGCAACATCTGTCCCTTTCTTCTGATTTCCATATCATTTCATCTGTAGCCCCTTCATACCATTTATCTCCCTGGCAACTTATTTGAACTCCCCTACAAAGCCTTGAGTACCTGCAGATTAGATCAGATAAGAATAACTAATTCTTCTCATCAACAAAACGTAAGCTTGCTTGTTTCTGTTCCTGTGTACATTGCCTTCCTACCTATTAACATATATAAATCGTTCCTGCTCCTATCTAAGCCAGCCTCATGACTTATGCTGTAGACCCCATCCCCTCCTATCTATTCAAGGATTTTGCATTTGAAATGATCTCACCTGCCTCTTGTATCAAGGATTTCTCCCTCTTCTTGGATTATTCCAATTAACATATAAATATACTATAATTTCTTCCATCTTAACAAAATATGTACCTCGCTTAACCCCATGTCCCCCTCCAACAACTGCCCCATTATTTTTCCTCTTTTTAGACAAACTTATTAAAAGGGTAAATTCTCCTGTCTCCAATTCTTCATCTCCCCTTCTCTCTTTAACCTTGTTTGATCAGGATTTTGTCTCCACCACCCCACTGGAACTACTCTTGTCAAGCTCACCAGCATCTTCCATCTTGCCCAATCCAATGGGTATTCCCTGTCTTCATGTGACTAACTTCTAAGCATCATTTGACACTTCATTGCACACAGCTCCCTTCCTAAACATCTTCACCTGGCTCTGTCCCAACATATTCTGCTGGTTTTGCTGTTACCTACTTGGCTGCTCCTTTTGAATCTCCTTTGCTGGGTCCTCCGTTTGTTCACAATGTTCAAATATAGCAAGTGCCTGGCTAGCTTCTCACTCTACACTCTCGCTGGGGAAACACAACTATGACTTTATGTAAAATCTAGGTGCTGACTACTCTAGTTCAGAACTCTCCCTCTTTTCTCAGGCATGTGTCTCCGTCTGCCTATTCAGTGCCTTCCTTAGCATGCCTGAGAGTTTTGAAATTACCAGGGTCGAAAGAGAACTTACCCACCCCCACTACACACTCATTTCTCTCCAGTCTACCCCATCTCATTTAATGATACCACTATTCTCTCAGTTGCTAAGACTGTAGTTATAGGAATTACCCTTTATTCTTTGCTTTTCCTAACACTTCACATCCAGACCATCAGCAACTTCTGTTGATTCTGCTTCCGAAACACATTCTGAATAGGACCTTCTCTCACCACCCCCGCTGCTACCAACCTAACTCAGTTACCGCCAGTCCTCACCTGGACCACTGGAAGAGCATCCTAATGGCTTCCTCACTTCCCCTGCAGTTCATTCTCTACACCGCAGCAAGAGTCATCTACCTTCAGATCATACTCTTCCCCTGCTTAAAATCCTGCAAGAGCTTCCCAGTATATTTTAAATTAAATTCAAAATCCCCGTTATAGCCCACATGATCCTGCTTCCTCCTACTTCTCCATTCTCTCTTCTCCTATTCTCTCTCTTGTTCAGATGTTCCAACCACACTGGTCTTTTCGCCGTCCCTCCTCCATACCAATCTTGTTCCCCTTTTAGAGCCTTTGCTCAGTTTTCTCTCATGAGAAACTGCTCCCCTCACCCCAGTTCTTCACACTGCTGTCTCCTTGCCATTCAAGTCTCTATTCAAATGCCACTTTCTTAAGGAACTCCTCTCTAATAATCCTATCTACACATACAACAGTCACAGTAATTTTGTACCTCAGAAAATCTTTATTCTATAATGCTGTTTTATTTCCTTTATAGTACTCTTCTAAATTACACCATGTGGTTATCTAGGTACCTCTTTATTTTCCATCTTCCCCCACTGGAGTATGAGCAGGTACCATATCACTCTGATTTCTTTTATTTCAACTCATTTTCTCATCTGTCTACAGCTCCTTGATCAGTATCTAGCAATAGTAAATTCTTTTTTAAATAAATTTATTTATTTACTTATTTATTTTTATTTTTGGCTGCGTTGGGTCTTCATTGCTGTGCGAGTGGGCTTTCTCTAGTTGCGGCGAGCAGGGGCTACTCTTCGTTGCAGTGCATGGGCTTCTCATTGCGGTGGCTTCTCTTGTTGCAGAGCATGGGCTCTAGGCACACGGGCTTCAGTAGTTGCAGCACATGGGCTCAGTAGTTGTGGTGCAGGGGCTTAGTTGCTCTGCGGCATGTGGGATCTTCCCAGACCAGGGCTCGAACCTGTGTCCCCTGCATTGGCAGGCAGATTTTTAACCACTGTGCCACCAGGGAAGTCCCTATAGTAAATCCTAATTAAATACTTGTTGAATGAAAAAATAAACTCTTGTCTCCCGCTGTTCTTTTCACAGTAGTTGTTCAGTAAGTGTCAGATGGTTAATTGGATGGATGGAATTGTGGGTAGAAGAATGGGTGAATGAATGGATGCATGGATGAACAGATAGATAAATATATAAAATCAACCAATTTAATACCTCCCCATTACTGGCAAATATAGAATGGCAATCATGTTCTTTTTCTCTTTTTTTTAAGTTATCTATTGCAATATGACAAAACAGCCCAAAACTTAGTTGATTATCTCTCATCTTCAGGTAGTTGATTGGATGTCTCTTCTGGTTTACCTTGTATTGGCTAGGATGTTAGGGTGGCTGCAGTCATCCAAGGGCCAGGTTAGAAAGGAGCATCCAAGATGGCTCACTCGTCTAGCTGGTGGTTAATGCTGACTGTCGGCTGAGAGGTCAGCTGGGACTGTCAACCAGGGCACTTACTTACACTTGTCATCTCCATGTCACTTGGGTTTCTCCCAACACGGCAGCTGGGTTCTGAGGCATCCCAGGAGTGACTGTTCTAAGAGATTCAGGCAGAAGCTTTAAGGCTTTTTCTGACCTGGGCTTGAAAGTCCCAGAATATCATTTCCGCCACATTCCATTTGTTAAGCAATCACTAACGTCAGCCTAGATTTAAGGCTCCACCTCTTGAAGTGAGGAGCAGCGCTGATGGCAGCCATCTTTGATACTGTCTACCACACCTGTAAACAGGCAGCTCACTTGGTTCTCCAGGGAAGTCACATTTACTGGATACAGATCCTTCTCTACTCTTTATGGAAACTACTTTGAGTATATGCATCTATGTGTTTTCAGTGGATTAGATTTTACCGATCTTGAATGAGTAAAAGGAGATCTTTCAAAAGTCAAGCCTTTATAACTCAGTGGCTATATAGTCATTGTCTAAAATCTCTGTCTTCAGAAATCCTCACCTCTTCTTTGTTCCAAAAATACAGTCTTGTTTCACTGTCTTTAAACTCTTTTGTGCATTCTAACTAAGGTTCTCTGTGTTTTCCATCTCTATGTACCTGTCACCTGTTCCTTTCCGCCCACCACATCTCCTTCTCATTAGCTCAGATAGGTTTATACAGGAAGAAAAAGTCTGTCCTAAAATAAGAGCTAGAAAACAGGATCTGAACAACCAACTGTGGGTATAAATCAAGGCAGAGGAATAAGAGTTGAATTATTAAAATAGAGATTGGGCTCTAGTCAGGATGCTACAATCTTCCTTCCAGTGGTTCTCACTCGTTGCACATAAAAATTCTACGTGGAGCTAAAACAAACCAGAAAATAAAAATCTTGAGCTTCACCCAGACCTATGAATCAGAAGCATGAGGGGTAAGTCTGGACACTTACATTTTTTTTTTAAAGATCCACAGGTGACTCTGCTGTTCTTTCAGTGTGAATTATCTCTCTCAGGTTTCAAGATACCACCTTGAAAGGAAAACCTAGCTCTTTTGCAATTATGGGTCATCTTATGAGCACATACTTATAATTCTTCTATTGAAGAAGTGACTGGAAATATCTGCTAACTTTCCCAGTGTGATCGTATGTCCCAATTTCTGGATGACGGTATTTGTACATTTATATGGAAACTTAATAAGAAGATAGCTTTCAATTTGCAGAGGTTCACTTTCCAGGCATCTTTTCAACATTGATCCTATTCTGCAAAAGACATTGACCTCACAAGAAACAGTCACAGCCAGTTTCTCACTGTGCTGAATTTCCTCAAGTGCACCCCTGTAAGTGGGCCACAGCTGCAGCCAGCAGATTTTGCACTTCTCTTGTTCCTGCTGAGGAAGAAACGTGCTGAGGCCAATAACCTGGTGAATAATTCATTTTTCCGAAGGACAATCTGTAAGCCTCAGGCTTGCTTTTTGCCAAGATAAAGAGCAAATTTAAAAGATAGTCATATTTTCTGCATGTGTATAACCTTTTATAATTTTCTAATCATCCTCTTAACACTGAGGCTGTTGACCATAGCTAATATTTGTTAAGAGCTTGCCATGTGCCAGGTTTGGGGCTAAGTGCTTCAACATAAATCATCTCATTTAATTTTCATAACACTCTGAGGTGGATATTGTCACTTTTTGGGTATTGTCATTTTTTATCTCTCTTTTCCAGAGGAAGCAACTGAGACAAAACTTAAGTAACTTTCCCAGGGCCACGCAGAATTAGAATCTCTGTCGTGGTTACCATGCTAGACCGCCTCCCATTTCCATATGTTCCTGTATTTTTATCAATCTATCTGTCTATCTACTGTAGATCAATAGATAGAGTAATAGCTAGAGGTATAGATAGATTGATTTAATAATCACAAAACCCTGGGTGATAAAGAGAATCAAGTATTACGGTCCCCACTTTCTGATGAGAAAACTTAAGCTGCAGAATGAAAACAACCTGCCCAAAGTAACATATTAGGGAGGCAAAATCAGTTTTCTGACCAGAGTCCTGTGGTCTTCTCACATCCTTGCGGCAACTCCAACAGAGCCAAAGGGATTTCTCTAAATCTTGCCTTGCAGCCTGAATGGGGGTGGGGTGGGGTAGGATGGGATATGGTAATACGCTGAGCCCAGTGATGACACTTCCAGCCAAGAAGAATTCTTTATCAAATTCCCATCAGCCCCAAGACCAGATCGTACCAAGATTTTGCAATATGAACATAATATTCCCTACCGTCCGGGATCTGATCCTTTTCCATCGGGGAACATATTTGCAAACAATGGCTCCTAACTGATGAGGAACAGGATCCAACTCTTACTCCACACATCAGGACCTTTACACCACGTTGGAGGCAACAGCCCTGAGGTTAAAGGGCTGTTCTGTGTCTAACCACTGAAGCTCTTGCTTGAAGGAAGGTTTCCCAAAACGAACCCCCAAAGAAACTGAAAATGGCATGAACGTACATCCTGTTACTCAACACTCCCTGGGTTTCATAACGTGAAGTCAGGAAGAAAAGGTGCCAACATTCCTGAATGTTATGATCATTAAGGAGCAAACTCTAATGTTCCCACACTTGAAAGTTAAAGAGATGGGATTATTTCCTCTCCTCCTCACTTATGGAATCACTGCAAAACCATATGGGCTGAATTAGGCATCCAATGTGAATGTTCCCTTTACCATTCCCTCTGGGGAACCTTGGGGCTCATCCCAGGCAACTGGCTTTAAAGACAAGGATATCTTATTGGGAAACATAATCATAAGCCCTGATATTAATAAGCACTTTCTGACTTCAAAGCATTTTAATAACCATTGCCCTCATTAAATCTCATAATCTCCCAGAGAAGAGGCAGGCGTCATCATTTCTGCCTTACAAATGGATAAACTGAGGTAGAGCCCTATGGAATATGAAACCATGTTCTACCTGATTGTGGAAACACTGGATTATTTAATGAGTTTTATGCTAAATTAAAATGTCAAAGTTGAATGTTTTTTCTATTACTATTTGGTGAAAGCCAAAAAAAGGCATTTAAGACCATGTGTTATGATCATGAAAAGTATTAGACCTGGTTGTATGGTCTTGGCCTTGGGATTTAACTTTTCTAAGCTTTAGTTTCCTCATTTCAAAAATGGAAATAAAAATAGAGCCTACCATAATGTCTTGTTGTTTGGATTAAATAAATTAATGTACATTAAAGTTTCTGGCACACAAATAAACATTCAGTAAAGTTTAGCAGTTCTTGTTAAGTCAGTTCCTTTTCCTACAGCCACCCATTGATTAATTCATTGATTCACTAGTACTTATTGACAGCCTTGAGTGTCAAAGGCTGCGCTGTCCAGAAAGGATACAGCAGTGAATAAGACAGACAAGGCCATTCCTATTTATGGAATGTATCTTATTTCTTATTATTAAATTAATTCATACAAAATGTGGGTCATTCTCCAATGGTGATTTTTTTGGTTTTGTTTTTGAATTTTTGAATTTTATTTAATTTTTTTTTTTATATACCAGGTTCTTATTAGTTATCCATTTTATGCATATTAGTGTGATTTTGGTTTGACCTCACCGTTCATGTGGCTAAAAGGTTTCACTGGTTGTACTTCCGACTGGACCACCATAGGCATTGTGCAGGCTGGGGTAGCTTTGATTGAGTTCTACTAGCGAATGCTGGAGAATTTGAAGACAATGCTCTGATCTCGGCCTTCTAACCGAGGTGACCGAACAAAGCCTTGTAGAATTTGACACCTACTTATTTCTGTCTAAGTACATGCAGTTGGGGAAGTCTGTGTTAGGTCTCTCTTGCTGCAGACGCTGTGAGGAGCTCTGCGGGGGGAAAGAGGAGCAGATGGGGAGATTCAGGCAATGCTTCAGGGTGCTTGTGGCCACAGAGCATCAGTAGTATTTATTTTTTTCTAATTTTATTTATTTATTTATTTATTTATGGCTGTGTTGGGTCTTCGTTTCGTGCGAGGGCTTTCTCTAGTTGTGGCAAGTGGGGGCCACTCTTCATCACGGTGCGCGGGCCTCTCACTATCGCGGCCTCTCTTGTTGCGGAGCACAGGCTCCAGACACGCAGGCTCAGTAGTGGTGGCTCACGGGCCCAGTTGGTCCGCGGCATGTGGGATCTTCCCAGACCAGGGCTCGAACCCGTGTCCCCTGCATTGGCAGGCAGATTCTCAACCACTGTGCCACCAGGGAAGCCCCCATCAGTAGTATTTTTAAAAGAAGCAGTATCAGTATGGCATTCCACAGGGAAGGTACAGAGTTAACAAACACATGAGGTTCTCTTCACCAGAGCTTGTTGCTTGAGGATTTCAATGGTCTCAGCACCTACAACTCTTCTCCTATACCTTCCTAGTTACATTTGTATATATTTATATCATTTGTATGTGTGTATACACACACACATACACATAAAGACATGCATATGTTTTTCAACAAACAAATGCCTTTTGAGTAATAACTAAAGGAGACACTTACTGAGCTTTTCTTTAAGGCCAGAAATGCTGATGGAAGCCCTGACATACATTAGTGCATTTAATTTTCCTGAGATTTCTATGATGCAAGTATAATTATTTGTCTTATTTTCCAGAGGAGGAAACTGATGATTGAAAACATGACACATGCTTCTGTGGCAGAGTTGGAATTTAAACTTGCTTAAGGGGCAGAGTTGGAATTCAAAGCCAGTGTGGCTCATTGTATTCTAAAGTTCACTATCCCAAGAAGGATGAGACAGAAGAAGGAAAAGAGGAAGTGAGGGAGGGAGAAAAAGAGGAAGCAAAGAAAGAGAATCATTTAGGCAACTCTAATTCAGCAACTTGAAGTTATAGCAAAAACAAACTAAATAACTCATACCCATATTTTAAGGTCCAAGGGTTTAGTGTTTGAACCCACTGAGAGAAGACAAGGGAAACCTACTGGGAGAAGATATGTGCTGGGAAAAGAAAGAAGTGGTGGAGATGGGACAGAACTGCAGCCTAGCCCTCCCAAGCCTCACCCGGAGCACCCGGCATGCTAAGCATCACAGCAGTGACAGTGGAAATCACTTCCCAGGAGAGGACAGACCTACACCTCGTGCCTCTGAGCACACAGTGCCTTGAGCCCTCAGTCCAGGACGAGGCTTGAAGGTGTCAGTCCCAGCCGAGGAGTCAGCTCTGCCAGGTCAAGTCTTCTCATCCTTCGAGACGTAAGTTAAGTTTCTCTTCCTCTGTAGTGAAAACACCCACCCCACCCACCCCTACCCCCCAGGGCTCTCTCTCTTGTCTGAAGCCCTTGTAATTCTAAAATTGAAAATAGCCAACATTTACTGAGTGTTCACTATGTACTAGGCACCACGTTAAACCCTTTCTATGTTTCGAATCATCATAACTATCTTTCAAGGAAGTTGATTTTTAGTCCCATTTTACTGGGGCCATGATGGGTAAATAATTTCTCAACATCATCTTGCTCCCAACTGACAGAACAAGGTTGCTAACCCAGAGCTCAGATTATTTCCCCTGCAATATGGCCTTCCTTGCGGTTGACTTAGACCAGGTGTTAAAAGAACAATGACGGAAGAGGCGGTGAGCAATTTGAGACTCTTCCAAAAAAGCATTGCAGCAGCAAAGGGGGGAAAATGTGAAAAACTCCATGCCTGGAAGTTTGACCTGCTCTGGAAAGGGCTCAGCTCAAAGCATGATATCATGGGCACTGTCAAGAATCAGAGATGCACAGCCAAGGGTAGAATCTAATTTCAATTCCAGGACATTTCGTGAAACAGAATGTAAGGCAACAATTATTCACTAAATAGAAAATTAAAGGCATAAAGTCAAAGCTTAAACCAGTGAGGCAAAAATCACAGAGACTTCAATTTCCTTCTGCTACTTGTAGCTGCCAATTTGAAAAGAAGAAATCCTGGATATAGTAAAAATATAAGATCAATGGACCATGGTTGATAGATGGTGATACCTCTGATCCCATACACACCCCCGCCCCCAGTATTAGCCCTTTCCCACCCACTGCCAAAAGCCAGGCAAGTTGGATAGAGTAAGACCTATGAGTGAGAGGTCCCTGTTTCTCTTCATATGAATTTCACTTCCTATGAATAAACTCCAGCCCTGAGTAAGTTCTGGTAAAAAGAGTTTTATTTCCCTAGACTCTTCGTCCGTCTACTTCTGCCAAAATGTATTTCCTAAGTATTTTAACTTTAAACACACACGACCTCTTGGTATTTTCTAAATCCTGACTTTGCTCCTTTTCTAAAATTCAGTATACAGTTAAGGTTTCCTGTTTAACAGATAAGTGGTGACACATGGAAAGGTTCTAAATTTTTGCTTCCCGTGGGTACGTATGTAAGACACAGGGTCAAATGTTAAATGCTCTGGGTCATACTTTACAAACCACTGCCTAATGAGGTCAAACACTACTTGTGATTTCCTTTATCCTCTGTATTTATGCCTCTCCTTTGACTTCTTCCCTACAGGTGTCTCTCACATCTTCCCCACCCCACTCTTAATCCTCACTGCCTCTCTTGCCTGGACCATTGCAAAAGTAATCACTTCTAATGCACCCTCCATACAGTTGCAAGAACATGTTTCTAGTGTTTTCTGATCCATAAATCTGATTATATTTTATCCTTGTTCAAAAAGTACAGTGGGCTCCCCATTGCCCACAAGATAAAAACCATCCTCCCTGGACATGCATACTAGGACCCTTCACGAACTTTTACCTCCCCTACCACTGATGCCATTCATTTATCTTTTCACTGATTCATTTAAAAACAGGAAGCACCTACTCTCCACCAGCCATCATGCTGTATACACAGCCATGCTAAGCTTCTTGTTCCCAAATACTCCCTGCCCCTGCATAGCTCTGCTTTCTCTCACAATGTTCTCTTTGCCTGGAAATCCTCCATCCCTCCTCCATCAAATTCTCATCCGTCCTTCAAGATCAGGTTTCCATGGTGTCTCCTCTGTGAAGCCTTGCGTAAGAGAAACCTAGACACGTGCACACACACAAACACGTCCCAGAGAGCTCTCTCCTTGCCCACCTACCCACCATTTGTACACAGATTGACAATAACATATCATGTTAGGGAATCATTGTTGGCTTATCTGTTTCCCTTATAAGGGGAGGTCCTACCAGCCTCAAGGACAGGAGAGCAATAAATTATTTTCTGCATCCTTAACTCATTGCCTGACACACATAGGAGGTACATTTGACTGTTTGTTGATTGACACCTACCTCCACATCTCCCAAAAAAGCCACTTTCCCACGCCAAGCTGTTCTGGGCATTGGGCAAGGTCAGTGACTTCCTACACAAACACACGTAAGAGGTCTTTCTCGTGACAAAATTCTACTACGACCACTACCCTCTACCCCAGTACCTGAGGTTGCACCGTGCCATGTTTAATTCCTAGCACACACCACCTTTTTAACCTCTCCAGCCTTTTACTGTCTCAGCCAATATAATGTCATCCTTACATAGACTCTGAAACTAGGGTACCTGTCTTCAGTCACGGACTTCGATGCTGTACCTGAGCAACCAGGTGTTGACTCCATTCTTCCTTCATAAAACAGGGATCCAAGGTGGTCGAGAGAATTAAGGAAGGTAATACATACAGTGTTTGGAATAGTAACTGCTACACAGTCGTGCTAGCTATAGCTAAGGTATTTGCTGCTGTTGTTATTTTCTATTCAGCCCCAAGGTCACCTATGATACCAAGGTTTTCATAGCCCTTGAATTCATCCTTCCTGTTGAGGTCTCCCTGCTATTCCACTGCCCTGAATGCCCTTCTCTTTTGTCTATTCCTTCTTCAAGATAGAGCTCAAGTCTCCCTCATGAAGCCACCATTGACCACTCCTCACCCAGGCAAAGTTGACCCCTGTCCCATTTGTCTCACATGTGCGTGCCCTGATACCAGAATTTACCAGGTCTGGTTTAGTGTCCATTTCCCCAATTAAATCCAGGGTGCCGCAACGCCCAGGACAGTGTCCACGCGTGCAGCCCAGCCTTACTGAAGTCCTGCCCTGTGGCAGGCACTGCGGCAGCCGCTGAGGATACCATGCTTCTCACTGTCCCTGCCCTCAAGATGCAGACAGGAAAATAATCTTAAAATCTATGGTTGTAATAAATGCAGTAGTATGCTGGCACTTGGAAGGAGTTCCTGCCCCTATCAGAGTCCTTGGCAGCTATTAGGAAATCTGTGAAGAAAGGAAGAAAGGCCAGGAAAAAAAAAAAGAGAGAGAGAGAGGAAGGAAGGAAGAAAGGAGGGAAGGAAGGGAGGGAGGGAAGGGAGGGAGGGAGAGAGGGAAGGGAAAGGAGGGAGGGAGAGAGGGAAGGGAATGGAGGGAGGGAGGGAGGAAATAAAAAAGGGAAGGAGGAGAGAAGAAAGAAGTGAATTGAGAGCATGGAAATACTTCCATTGTCAAACGTTTCACTGGAGTATATTTACCGCTATGAAAAGAAATCACTTCCACTTTGTTGAAGAAACTTTATTGCCAATGCCGTTAACACCGTGTGTTTCCCCAAGCGTGGCCACAGGCCATGGGAGGCAGTTGTCCACAGTGTACGGATGAATACTTTCAATGCAAATAATTACATTTAAACATGTGTTCCTGCTAAATTTCTAGCCTGTCAAACCTGTCTTTTCACAGATATTATTGCTTTGTTTAGAGTAAGTTTAAACAAATTTCATATGAGTGAAATGGGATCGGGGCACTCTGATTTCAGGACTCATTTAGGAAGAAGCTTCTGAGGAGGAAATGCCTAGTGACCCCACCAAGGAGGGGGGACAGCTAAAATCTGGGGCTGCAGAAGTCAAAAGTACATCTGTCCTTCAGCCCGCCTGACCAGCACCTTCTAATACATCTACCCCACACTTAACAGCTAGAAAGTCCCTCTTCATCAGCTTTGGGTCTACAGACTTCTAAAGGCTCACCTACAAGCATCCTAGTTCCTGGATGGAGAGATTGAGATCCAGAGGAGTGAAATTAGTTATTAATATTTCACTGGTTTAAACTTAATCTGACTGTAGAAAAGGTAGCCTGACAAGTACACTTTTTAAGTAAGCTTTGTCATTCCCACCACAGAACTTGTATCAGAAAATAGCTTCTCTAGCCTAAATTTCAACCCCCCAGGAATCTCATTGGACACCACATTTCCATTTAAGGGATAGGGAGAGAAATGGTGCTATACCTCATTAATATCTTGGCAGGACACACCTTTACAGTACATATATCAAGTTACAGTCATGATGGGATGGCATCTCATTTCAAACAGTACCTGGGTCTGTGCTATCTGTGGGGTGTTAGCCCTGGGAAACCAGGAGCTTCCAAAGAGAAAAATGTCCAACCTGCTCATTATCTTACAAATAAATGACTTTGTTCTTCTCTCTCTTTTTCTCAGGCTTATGTTTCCCTCGTATTGCGCCAGACTTCCTGACCCTGTTATTGTAGGATATGGTCCTGACATGCTACAACACAGCATAGTACAGTTCAGTGAATATTGACACAACCAAAGTGCCATAATCATGGAAATAATGATTTTCTTCTTATGTGTATAAGAAGAGCAAACTAAAGACTCCTGTTATTAATTCAGGGGGCAGAACAGCCGGAAGCCAGGCAGTGATGTATATTTAATTAACTCTTAGCACACCCTGACCACCTGACCACCCCCAGCCAAGTGTTATCCCTGGAGATTGAGCAGAAACTAAGCCCAAAGGGGTCTTTCACAGCATATGCTCAGGCAGAGTGTCAGGGAGGTTGTTCACCCACTCTGGACTCAAGCCGATTGTCCATACCTGGAGGGCTTCACCACTGGTCACCGCCAAAGCCGCCAGCTGACTAAAGATAGACAACTGGTTTCATTCAAGACTTGCTAGCTGCATGACTGAATTAAACCACATGTTTGCAACATCTCTCTCCACCTACCCAGGATAGAAGTTGCCTTATATATTACACACAGTTTTATGGACTGGCAATGAAAGCTACTTTCCTGACTTTTACCCTTCAACTGATTGGTTAACTCCTATTCTCAGTTCAGAAAGCATGTCTCAGGGAAGTCAGCCCTGACCACACAGGCTAAACCCTGAGCCTCTGTCATAAGCTCTCCTAAGCACCATATGCCTTTCTTTCAAAATTAGCCCTTATCAGAAGTGTACGTGTACATTGATTTCATTACGGTTTGAATTACGCCTATTTTCTGTATTAGTCTGTAAACTCCCCAAAAGCAGGTCTTGTATCTGCTTTTGCCTCTGTCTAGTGACTCTCATACCAAATATACAATTGACTCTCAGTTAATAGCTGTTTAGTTTATGAGTAAATGAATGAACAAGTGAATTAAAAAGGTGCCCATAACACAGGCATTATAACAAGATGGTATCAGTGATCTGAGCTCAGAGTAAATTTATTCCTCTGTTCCTGGGCACACAGCTGAATTGCATTTCGCAGACTCACTTGCAGTTAAGGTGTGGCCATGTGACTTTCAATCCAATGAAACATGACTTCCAGGTCTAGTCTATAACAATCTCCAACACATGCTTTTCCAAGCTCTTTTCTCCTTGTGGCTGGCTGGGATGGGGATTATCATGGCAACCGTGGAAGCAAGTGTTAAGAATGTCCCTCAGTAACTACATGGGGTAGAGCCATGCTGATAACATGTTTACCCATTTCCAGAATTGTTATGTTGAAGACTAAATAAACCTCTAATAAGTGTGAGCCTTTACGTGCATGGAGCCTATTTGTTACAGCAGTTAGTGTTACTTGAACTAATACACCTCTTCCCAGTGATTCTCAACTAAAGAAGACTTTGGAGGCCATATTATAATTTGTGGGAGAAGGAATGGTTGGAAAAATCTTCCCAACTAAGACAATTTCACCCCCATGTCCCCCATTATAATCACTGTCCTACACATTTCCCATGGTTTGCCATGAAAGCAGGGATTGAAAGATATATTTGACTAGCTGAGAAGCTTTGCAGATGTATGGAACACACACAGTCACCCATGTGTGTGGGCATAAGAGGTATAGACGTAACAAAAATTGTGGTTCATTATCAGTAGTATCAGGTGATGTGTTTTGATCCATTTCCTTTCAGAGCAATCAGAATGTCGTTAGTGATATTATACTAGCCCCTATGGAGAGGGAGAGATGTAAAAAACATGGTTGGCGCCCTCAAAAGAGGCAGCACAGTGAGGTAGAAAGAGCACAGAATTGTAGTGTGAAAGACTTGGCTTCTAAGTGACTCACCAGCAGTAAAATTATTCTACGTCTCTCTTTCTTCATTTCTTAAAAAGGAGTATGAATCTGCAACTCAAAATGGCTGTAAGATTGTATGATTCAGTGCACAGAAAAGGTCTGGTGGGGAAGAGAGACAAGTGCAACATGAATCATGACCAATGATTCACATGGCAGAGTTAGATACAAAGAATTGCAGGAACATAGTCTGTGGAGGTTGGAGATCAAGGGGAGCCACAGGGACAACTAGGGTAGGAAATTAAGTCTGATCCCAGGGCACAGGGCACATGTGGGATTCAAATGGTAGAGGGTAGAGCTGTTTTCAGGTGATCAGGTAGAGCTTCTTGGATGGCTAGGTCTTGAACTGAATGCTAAAAAATGAATACAACAGCATAGAGAAGGGGATAGCTAGTATGAGACTATCAAATCACCATCAAACATTTCTTGAACACCAATTAAATTGCTAGGTACTCTAAAGTTTGCAAAGATGATCTAGACAGAGAGACTACAGCACAATGAAGTGGAAGCCGCCTCAGACTGGAGGTTAAGAGTCCAACTTCTAAACTCTGCTCTGTAATTAACCAAATGTTTGACCTTGGAACATCACATAAACTTCCCAAGCCTCATCTCCTCATGTGGGAAATGAGGACATTGGCAAAAATGGTTTCTTTTTTTTTTTTTCCCCCCCTGATCTTAATGTGTGATCCTATTTCCAGGTTTTGCCTTTATTTTTTTTACCAACTGCATCTCTCAATATAGCCTGCAGGGGGCACTAGACTAGGAATTAGAAAACCTGATTTCTCTTCCCAACTCCACCCATGACCAATTGTGTGACCCTGGTCAAACTGTTTAACCTCTCCATATCTCAGGTCCCCACCCAGAAAACAGAGGGACGAGCAAACTCTCCACCTACCACTAAGGGGTGTAGTCAGAGTTAATACCCTCATGGTCCTTTGAGCTCAGCAGATGAAAGGCATGGAAAAAAGTACAAAGAATTTTTATGTGCTATTGACTTTATTTTATTTTCTGTGGGGGAGGGAGTCTGCCCCAGCTGGAAAGCTGCTTTCTCTGAATCAAAGGGCAGGAACCCAGCAAGTTTCTCAGGATCAGGGCCTTAGACTGAGCTGTGTATACTGACAGAGCCAGCCAATTCTCCAGTTCAGTTTCCTTTAACCTGGTGCTCCAGGCAATAACTGTGCAACTCTGCAGTTTAACAATGTGTTCTTTGTCCCACAACTGTTCTCATTTCGCAACTGCCCAGGTAATATGTTTGAGCCTGCAGGGAGAGTCAAATAGTTAATGAGGGAAGGGTTTGGCATGCCCTACATAGGTTCTACCACAAGTCCCAACAAGAAGGCATTCTCTCTCTCTCCTGGTTTCCAACCTATCCCCAAAGTATACAAGTGTCCCTACCAGGAGTGAGCCTTCTTTCTCAGCAGGCTGTAATGCCAGTTTGGCTTTTATCAATGCATTGGTGAGCTGTGTTTTTTTTATGGTTTTATGCCATCTATTTTCCCAGGGATATTATGTTTTCTACAGAGCCCTTGAGTCTGTGTCAGCTTTTAAAGCTACCAGCACCTTTTCAGTTCTTATTAAGCCCTTAATATGGTATGAATAGGGGAGCTATTAGACTAAAGAGCCATAATCGCCCCTGAGGAAAACATCCATCACTAACCTTTATATGGTCCCTGAACCTCTAAAAGGTGTCATCTCTCTGGGGCATATCTGGTGAGAGCATTTTCTGGGAGATGCCAAGAAGCCAATGCATTGATGGGACTTAGAAGGGCATTTTCTAACCATTACAAATTGCCTAGTCTAGCATCTCAATTTCATCTACGTGATGAGCCTTAATTAAATTTGTCGGGGTTTGATTCTTTATCCCCAGATGTGGCGCTGAAAGAGATTGCTGACATAAATAATGTGTGCTCCAAATGCTCTCAGGCTCCAGGCTCAGCTGGGACAGCTGTGGATTTTTAAATGTCATTCCCAAGATATCCTGGAGGTGCTCAGCTTCCCTCTTTCTAATCTGGGAAGGGAGCCACGGGCAACATCCTCCCAGATGACACTAATGCATCTTGACAGAGCATTCCTGCTGGACAGGTGTGCTACCTGCAGATGCCTCCAACAGAAGAGGTGGCCACTGTCCACAAAGATGATCTCATCAAAACCGAAGGCATCTTTTGCTTAAGTCTTGAGTCTGATGTGCTTGAATAGGCTTCCTTTAAAACTGTACACACATGCACACGCGCGCGCGCGCACACACACACACACACACACAAATCTGTAAGCGTTATCAGGGCTTGCCTTATTTGACTATAATATTGCAGGAAATGGTCCAGGTGGCAAAGTCTTCTCCCAGTGGCTTCCTGGTTCCTCATTCCTGACTTGTTCTCTTGATGTCAACTGAAGCCAACAAGAGAGGCTTTCTCACTCTGGAAGGTGTTGGCTCATTATGGCCCAGGCTGATATCAACTGGCTCTGGGTGGGTTTTATTCTGGTGGCGGGCTAGTAAAAGCCACAGCAAAGTCTCCGACAAAGCGCGCATCACCCTCGTGCATACTTCTGCCTCAACCCTGGCTGGAACTTAACTGACAGCCCTACCTATTCGCTCAAAGGAGCTTTTACTGCAGGCAACATGAAGTAGTGAAAAGAATAGGCATACGAACCTGGCAAACCTGGGCTGACATCTGGCTCCGGGACGTCCTCACCATGTGAACTCGGGTGCAATACTTCATCTCTGAGCCTCAGTCTCCCGATCCATGAGCCAGGGTGTCAGGGTGAGCGTTCTCACACGTCCCTCACATGACAGGGTGAGGCACATGCAAGTTTACATCTTACATCTCAAATGACTCAGCCACGCAAGGACCAAGGCGCCTCCTGGGCTGGCCTTCTTTCAAAGGATGAACAAGGCAGTCTAATACTGGCCCAAGAAAGCTTTTACAAAACAGTTGCAAAAAAAAAAAAAAACAAACAATGAAACACAAATGCCATTTGTATTCTTTTTCTGGTAGATATCCAGCCACTGAGAAAATCATTGCCTTTGACACCATCAGCTACTGCTATGCCGAAAGCTGGGAAACGATCGTTGCCCCAATACTTTATAGTTTACAAGGCAGATTCCTCTCTATGATGCAATTTGAAACCCTGGTTCTATTAGTGGGACTGAAGCTTGTTTCCACTTCACAAACGTTGAAGTGGAAGCTCCACGGGGTTAAATAGCAGTCCAAAGTTCACCCCGTGTGAGCGGTGGGCCAAGAGAAAGGCCACATCCTGTGAATCCAAATCTGGGTGCTTTCCCTTCTCTTGCACTGAATTCTTGCCTCATTGACCTCCAGGCATTCATGATATCCTTCAGTTTGTTAAATGTTAGGAGGGATGTATAGTAAGATAATTGCTAACACAAAACAAACCAAAATCCCAAGACTGGAGTCTTCTTAGCACAAGAAGGATGCCATGGCAGATGCAAAGCCCTTTGCAAACAGACACCGCCTACATGGTTTGTCCTTCCTCTCACCTCTTCTTTCCAACTTCTTTCCCCTCCCCCCATATCCCTCGCCAAGGGACTCTAGTCTCCAGCCAGAGAGAAAGACTTGAAAGTCATTTTCCAAAGATTCCATACTTCCTGGCTTCTTTGACGTCTCACAGTCGGAACCCGCTCTGCCTGGAATGCCCGTCACCCCTCCCAAGCTGGCAAATCCCACCTTAGCCTTCAGCACACAGTCTCCATGTGAGTGGCTCTAGTCCCAGACCCTCTGGCAAGGCTGGACCATAAGAGCCAAAGCTTTTGAACCAGACAAGTGCAACTTTAATAAGAGTTCTTAATCCTAGCTGTGTGATTCAGGGAAGACTGATGTACCTCTCTGAGAATCAGGGGAAAATTATATTGTCTCTCCAGGACGGGTGTGAAGATGAAACAAGAACATCCATAATGCAAGGAGCACAGTATTTGCTTCTCAATAGACACTCCAGAAATACTACTCATTCCCCTCCTCCCCACTTCCTCTGGACTCTGGAGAATCATACATGCCCACCCATTATAGTGCTAGTCTCACTGTATTGCAGTTAATTTGTTTGCATCTTTCTCACAAGATAACTAATAAATTCCTCAGAGACATGAATGAGCACTTTTATCTCTGTACCCCAGCACTCAGGCTGGTATACATTCAATGTACAGTGAATCAAGAAACCATACAAGAACAGGAAATTGTAAGAAAAATGTTTTCCTTCCTTTCCCTAGGGGAAAAGTACACTATCTTTGATTTCCCCACCTCTTGAAACAACCCTTACCTGAAAGTTCTGAACTTAAGATGAGTTCAAATGTTAGTTCTGAACTGGATAGGTCAAGCCAGCATGGCTATCTCCATCAAGAATTTCCCTTCTGCATTCCACAAACGTCTGTGCTTGTGCACAAAGTTGAAAGATAAACATCTGAGTAGAAAAAAAGAGAACGTATTCCCCAGAATTCCCTGCTAATTCAACAGGGTTCTCTTATGTAATAAACAAAGAAAAATAAAGGGAGGGGAGCTATCATCAAGTATGTTTGGGAAACACAGGGCTTTGTAAATTTGTACATGTTGATATATCAATCAGGGTCCCAGCAGACAACAGAGGGCACACTCAAAATAGAATAACTTGAAGTTAGTTTTAAAAAGATACTGCTTACAAAGATGTGAGCAGGGTATCAAGAAACCCTAAGGAATATTGCAGTACCTTAGGGTTAGTTATAGACAACTCCCTAATGTCGGAAGAGGCACAGGTGTAGAATATTTACTAAAACCTGGAGTCAAAGAGGGCTAGGTGGAGACAGGAGTGGAGGGCTTTGGTCAAGATGAGCCTGCAGGGCTGGATCCTGAGGATTAATCACACCAGCTCCACTTTTCTACCTCCCTCCCATCTCCTGCTAGTGTGCACCCCAGAGCCTCTAGACACTGGAGACACAGAAACCTATTGATTTATTCTGCTCAGGTCGGTCTCCTGGGGAATAACTCATGGTGGAAGGGGGTGGAGTTGGCATCCAGAGAGGTGAATGGAAGATACACAGCTCAATTGCCTCACATTCTTTAACTGCTGGTTAGTGGGTGTTGGGATCCTTTGAGAGCTGCATCTACTAGGCAGCAGTTCCCAGCTGATGTGACAGCAGGCACATTGACTGAGCAAGTCAAAGAAAGTGCTTTGAGAAGTGCTGCTGTGATGGCAGGTTTGAGGACTGGGTCTATCATACAAATGACTGGCAAAGGTCCACTGTGATTTACAAATAATTTTGCTTTACATTCACCATCCTACAAACATTTGTGGTTTGGAGCAGAGATGGTTATAGTATCTTCTCCTTCCAGATGAGGAAACAAAAAAATCCTTTTGCTCAACCTAGTTCACAAAGCTCCATGAAAAACTTGTCCCTGGACTCCTTTAAGGTCCTTAGACATCGTTGCCTTGAATGCCAGTGGTCTAGTTCCACCTCTTAGCTTGCCTTGGGAGGAATCAATTTGAAAATAGGAAGATCTCTAGTATAGACTGAATACTTGTGCCCCCTTCAAAATTCATATGTTGAAACCTAATCCCCAGTGTGATGGTATTAGAAGGTGGGAGCCTTTCAGATGTGATTAAGTTATGAGGATGGAATCCCCATGATGAGATTAGTGCCCTTTAAAGGAGACCCCAGAGAGCTCCCTTACCCCTTTTGCCATGTGAGGGCTCACTGAGAAGACAGCGGTCCATGAAACAGGAAGAGGGTCCTCATCAGACACCCAATCTGCCAACGCCGTGATCTTGGACTTCCCTGCCTCCAGAACTGTGAGGAATAAACTTCTGTTGGGTATAAGCCACTTAGTCCCTGGTATTCTGTTATAGCAGCCCGGACAGACTAAGACAATCTCTCTGAGGAACTACTTATAGGAAGCTCTTAAGCTTTAGTTTCAGATATGTTATTAAGATGCAAATGAACTTATTTACAAAACAGAAAGAGACTCACAGACATAGAAAACAAACTTGTGGTTACCAAAACAGAAAGTGGGGGTGAATCACTGAGCTGTACACCTGAAACTAACACAACATTGTAAATTAATTATACTTCAATTTAAAAAAGTTAAAAATAAAACTATTGAAAAATAGACTCTAGACTCTCACTCAGCAAGTCCATCCATCAACAGACATTTTTTAGACCCTGTGAGAGACACCACAGTAGCAACAACATGGAGTGAAGTAGTGAAGGGTTTGGGTTGAACTGAACACAATATCAGATAAAATCTATCCTGCTCTATGGGAATTTACAGTTTAATACAGAACCAACCCAAATGCTCAACAGAATAGTGGAAAACGAGTTGTGATGTATCCACACAATAGAATACTATACGGCAGTAAAAATGGACAAACTTCTGATGCATGCTGCAACATGGGTGACTCTCAAAAATAAATCAAGCAAAAGGAACCAGACACAAAGAGTACATATTGTATGATTCGATTTATATGAAGCTCAAGACCAGGCAAACTATGTTTATAGAAATTATAATGTTAGTTACTGTTGGTGAAAAATCTTCTGGGATGATGGAAATGTTCTATACCCTGAACTGAGTTCTAGTTATACAGGTGTATACATTTATACAAAAAAAAAAATCATCAAGTGGTATCCTTAAGATTGATGCAACGTATGTTTATAAATTATACCCAATTTAAAAAAAATCAAATAGGAATTGTTACAGTGAAATACGCATAGTCATTACAAGGCTGGCCCCCCAGCAGTTTTCTCTGCCACATGGAAACCCTGGGAGCCTTTACACACATGTTTTGGGAGACCAAACTGCATGGCTCTAAAGAGCATGGGCATTGCTGAGTGACAGATCTTGGTTCAAATCCCAGCTCTGCCACTTCCTGATATGACTTTGAACAAATCACATAACCTCTCTGATCCTGAACTTTCTCATCTGTAAAATCAAGCCCCAACTTAGGGCACTGTTGTGATAATTAAATGAGAAAATGAATAAAAGCACTCAGCAGACTCTCTGGCACTTTTAAAATGCTCTAAAGTGCTCTGGCACTTTTAAAGTTCTCTAAATTGATATCATTATCAATATCCTGCTAATCTGCCCTCCATTCTACTTCACCTGGAATGAGATAAAATCAGAGAGAGAGAGAGGAAAGTAGGCAGAGGGAATGGGCAGTGTCTGTGACTTCTCCCTCTTTTTTTCTTTTTTCTTTTTGCCTCTCAGCTGCCTCTTGTAGGTTAGTTCAAGGCTGACCGCAGTGGTAGATGTGGCCGACTGGACATGACGGGCAGGTCTGCAGGCCCTCTTACTGTGCAGGGCAATGGCTGCACAGCTGTGTCCCTGTACGCGGACCTGTCGGAGTGCTGGTATAGGGCTCTGATGGGCTCATTAGCGGCTCCCTCACATATAGCCCTCACAGATCTGATCTGAGTTCTTTGCAGAGCCGATGTGCCTAAAGGCAGGAGGTGAGGCCCCCGTGGTGTTTGCCAGCCGGCTGCTTCCATGATAGAGTATTGATCTCCATCAGGAGTGTTGCATGACCTGTACGCCAGGCATTGGACCTTAAAAGCAAAGCCTCTGCAGATGGTGAATCCATCAGCCATCAGTTTGATATTAACAAGCAATTATAATGCAGTGTCTGTGTTACCTTCACTCGGGGATATCAGGATGATTGTTTTAAAAGGAGAAAGAGAAAAAAATCAAAACAACAATAACAAAAAGACTTGATCCGTCCAGAGTGCTCCTCTAGAATTCCGTCTGACGAGAATGAGACTAGATAGTATAGCACAGTGAGCACGGGTCTCAGAGTCAGAAAATAAGTGAGCCCATAACTAGATATCTATATCCATCACTTTCCTTCTCTGAGACTTCCTGCCTTGTTTCTAAAGCAGTGGTTATCAATCCTGGCTGCACCTTAGAGTCACCTGGGGAGTTTTTAAAGCTCCCAGTACCAAGACCACTTTCCAGAACAATTACATCAAAACTCCAGGGCTGAGACCCAGATATCCAGTTTTTTAGGCTTCCCAGGCTTCAAGGTGCAGTTGAAAACCTTGAGAACATCCAAAGTGAGGTGACTGCAATCGGTGATCTTTAAGACAGTGATTCTCAACCTTCCATGTACATGCAGGTCACCTGGAATTGTGTTACAGTGCAGATTCTGACTCAGTAGCTCCGACTTAATACATCTGAGATGCTGCATTTTTAACAAGCAACCAGGTATTAATAATACAGTTGTTGCTAGTCTTGGGAAAATATTTTGAGGAACAAGATTCTAAGGTACTTTTTCTCCCAAACATTTGCAAAGTCTATAGCAGCACTGTCCCAAAGAACTTTCTGCTATGAAGGGAGTGTCCTTTATCTATGCTGTCCAATACGGTATAGGAGCCACTAGCCACATGTGACTACCGAGCCCTTGAAATGTGGCTAGTGCAACTGAGCAACTTAATTTTTAATTTTATTTAATTTTAATTAATTTTAACTTAAGTAGCCACCTGTGACAAGAGGCTTTAAAACATGAAGCATATGGCAGGACTAAGAAAGGGTGTTTGTACCATATACCCATGGGCAGGATCAGAAGAAATTCCCTCTGGGAATAGCCCCAATTCACAGTAAGGCATTCTCCTCCTGGCAAAAGCCCAAGCTCCTAATCAACATGAATAGAACCTATTGACTCTGGGTATATCGTGGGAGGGAAGTAGCTAGAAATGCAGATGAAGAGGTGATCATTGTATTGGGCCTCCTAGGACAGGCTGAGGAGTTTGGGCTTTATCCCAAAGTCAGTGACAAAGTCCAAGCTATCATGGCAGCACCGAAGTGAGAATCCTTAATACCACCTGGAGCTCGTGGGGAAGGCAACCAAAGGAGGTAACATTTAAGCGGGGTCTTTAAAGATGAGTAGAGGTTCACCAGGAAGCCAAACCAGGGAAAGAGAATTCCATAAAAAGGGAACAGAATGTGCCAAAGAGAGAAGGCAAAAATGAGAGAGGGAAGCACACTAAGTGTGTGGCAGAGAGTAGGGAAAGTGAGACTCAAAGAGGCCTTGGGAAGTAGGACCTCAACAAAGGACAACAAACGACAAACCACAGTGGTGATCATACCTCTTCTTATTTCCAAAGAAAACAGCCATTATTATTGAGAAGACATTGTAAGAGGTGTCTCCCAAACAGGGCCAGTCTACAGTTGTAGAGGTTGTGCACTGTTCAACTCCAGGAGCAGCTGTTTGCAATATAGATAAGTGGCAACCCATGTGATTTTACAATGTACCAGCTCTTCCCCATTTCATTCTTTAAAAATTTTTCATTGAAGTTCTTTTGCTTCTGGTCAAGAAAACCCCATGAGAATGGAGCCTTCACATAGGAGGCCTCTGTAAGATGATCCCCAGTTTCCCAGGGCTTCAGTTTCCTGTTAACCAAGTGAGATGAAGAATTTTGGGTCTCCTATATGCCAGCTACTTTCCCAATGCTTTAAATATGTCATCTCATATTTCTCACAGCAGTACCATGAGGTGGGAAGTATTCCTGCATTCTCCCTATGAGGAAGTGGAGCTGAGACGTTAAGGTAGTCTGGTCGAAACTGTTAGAGCTAACACACTCACACAGTCTTGACCGAGTCTTACATCCCTGCTCTGTCCACTACTTGATGATTCCTTCAAAGTGTTCAGGGGAATCCATTAGTCTATATCAATATTGTACAACCCTACTGGAAATCACTTATTTGCCTGTGATTAGGACACATAGGTTCAGACATCACAAGGCTTTGATGTGGCTGAAATAATATCAACTTACTATGGCAACACCAGTTCTCTCATGCTGATGAGAACCTGTGCTTGGCAGCAGTATTTGGTTCATTAGAAGCAGAAACTAATTGCTTTAAGATTTCTGTTTGTTTGGCACCTTATCAAAATATGACTACCTGTGGGGAAGAGTAATAAAATGGATCGGTGGTGCATGTACCACATCCTGCCTGGAATCATAATTACATGTTTGTGTATCTGTATCCCACCCTCAGCTGTCCCACAGGAAGCTCGCTCAAGCTCTCTATGTTAATTCTCAACACATCTAGGTCTCCCTGAAAAATCTAATCCACTCCAGTAGCCTTACACATCTCACACATCCTAGTTATGGCCAAGTCTGTATCTCCTTCCTTACTATCTCTTCATAACCCCTAACACCCATATCCAGCTGCCTGTGAGAACCCTATACCTTAATGTCCCACAGCCCCTTCTGACTTAACATGTCCAAGACCAAGCACACTCCTCTTCTTACAATCTTGTATTTCCTCTTGTGTATCCTTTCTCAGTGAATGGGATCGCCACCCACACGGTCACCCAAGCCAAGAGCATGGGAGTCCTCTTTGATTCTTCCCTCTCCCTCCCAATCTCCAATTCTCCCTCCCATCTAGTCACTCCCAAATTTTTCTCTTAGAATTAAAATCGGCTGCATAGAACAGGAAACCTAAGCAAACAAACCCAATGATTTAAATAACTCAGCTATTTAATATCTTCCCAAGGTAGGAAGTCTGGGCTTGCTATGGTGGTATAAAGATCATCAGGGGTCCAAGTTCCTTCACTTTGTTTACCATTGTAACCTGCAGCTTCCATCCTAATGTCATCTCACAGTCCTGGATGGCTACTGGAGTGCTTGCCGTCACATCCATGCTGTAGGCTAGAAGGAAAAGGGTAATGGGGTAGAATGCAAGGGGGCTTCCAGCTAATTCTGTTTCCTTTAATCAGCCTTCCCCCCAGATTTCACATTACGCTCCTGCTAATTCTCATCGGCCATAACTTAGTGCCATGGCACACTAGTAAATATAATTTTTCAGCTGTGTGCCCTGTTAACCCATAAAAAATGAGGTTATGTTACTAAGGCAGAAAAGGGAGAACAGATTTGGGGAGGCAACTAGCTGTTTCTGCCATCCCAAGTATTGTCGCTTCTACCTGCTTTAGATTTAACAGACCTGCCTGCTTCCCTACATCACCAACCCCAGAAGAATAGCACCTTAAATGTCAGCTGGAAAAATGTGTACAGAGCAAGGGAAACAGTATTTATCCAACGTGGAATGGATTTTTCCAATTTGCCTGTCCCCCTGAAAAAGCTCTTAGTTCAGAAGGAACAATGATGTAAGAAGGACTAATATTTCCACCTGCCCCTCAAGTTAATAGCAAGAGATTCTACATGTCAGACAGGAAAGAGGGCTGGGAAGGAAAATGTGCATTATGATAAATTATTGATGTTAATACCAACAAGGAAGACAAACAATGGTAATAAATGACACAACAGGACCAAGGAAATTGTTCCACTGTGATATCTTGATTTCAAGCAGATTGACTTTATAATCATCCAACACAGTTTCATCAGTAATTTCATCAATGTCAAGGCTGCCAGTCTTCTGTGTTTACTACCAGTATGTACCTGAATAACATGAGCTGGCTTTCCATTCATCAACCATTTCACCAGGGTGGTCTGTCTGTCATTATCTGGAGACAAAGATGGAACATTACAGTGGGCTTTACACCCCTCCTCTGCCTCAGTATTCCTATAGAGTCCTCTTTACCTCTCTGTATTCCAGTATCTAGCCCAAGCACATTTTGTGGTTCTTACGAAGAGTTAGTACACCTGCCCCCACTCCCTAATACTTACACACTTTTTCCAGGTGGTATTTTAAATATTTTAGACCTTAAAGGAACTGAAGCTAGCCATAAATATGGTGAGAGTACTAGCTACCATTCATTGAGAAAGTTACACACATTATCTGACTTAAACCTCACAACACACTTGAGAGAGAGCTCACGACCCTGAGAAAAGATAGAAAAGGTTTTCAGGATAACAAGTGGAAGAGTCTGGATTTAATCCCATGTCTATCTTATTGGAAATAGTCAAGAACAGCAAATAAGCATGAGAATGTGAGCAAGATTGGAGAACATCTAAGTTCCCTTCCCAACTCGTATCGTGATTCTGGAATCTCATTTTTGTGACAAGTAACTGTATTTCACAGTGCAGAAGCAAAAATGACTGCCATGCAGAAGCTGGCAGGATAGCATGGTGGAAACAGAAGGGACTCAGAAATCTGTGTGAGTGTGTGTGTGTGTGTGTGTGTGTGTGTGTGTGTGTGTGTGTGTGTGATTTCAGTATCCTGGCTCAGACATATTTGAGGACTGCGGAGAGGGAGTGTTGCCTTATAAAAGAACACAAATGAGCCCATTGCTTGAACACTTACTTTGTGCCAGACATCGTACTAACAGCTTTATCTCTATGACCTCTGATCCACCCAGAAAGCCTGGGAAGTTGATTTGATATGAAATTTATTGTATGGTTGAGAAACAAGGCTTGGAGACATTGAACATTTATCCAGGGTTCCAACACTGCCCCCTTTTCAAAGCCCCATATCTTTTGGCAACACCCATGAGGAATGGAAATAGAGTATTTGAGTGTCAGCTACAACACATGGTCTACCTAACCCATTGTGGTGGCTTTAGGATACATCCACTGATTCTGTGAGATCCTTCCCTTCAAATGGTGAAGTCTAATTCTCCTCCTCTTGAGTGTAGGCTGGATTAGTGAATCACTTCTAATGAATAGAATATGTCAAAAGTAAAAGTGTCTGACTTCTGAGACTATGTAATGAAAAACACTGTGGCTTCTTTCCTGCCCTTTCTTAGATCACTGTGGGGTAAAACAGCTGACATATTGTGAAGACACTCAAGCAGCCTGAGTCTTGAGTGTCTTCACGATATGTGAAGAGGAAGTGAATTAGTGAATTCACCACCTCTGTGGAGAGGTCTGTGTGGTGACAATTGAGGTCTCTTGTCAACTGCCAGCAAGGAGCTGAGGCCATTTCCAACAGCCCTGTGAGTGAACCATTTTGGAAAGTGGATCCTCCAGCCCCTGTCAAGCTTTCAGATGACCACACCTCCAGTGGTCATCTTGACCACAACCTCATGAGAAGTCTTGAGCCAGGACCACCCAGTTAAGCTACTCCATGATTCCTGATTCAAAGAAACGGTGAGATAATAAATATTTGTTGTTTTTAAGCCACTAAGTTTGGAATGATCTATTACGCATGATGGATAACTAATATACCATCCAGCAGTCAAGAAAGCAGTCAGGGAGGAGGTGGAACCAGCGCTCTTATATCTTCATGCAGGGTTCTTTCCCCTCACTACTCCACACTGGCCACCAACAGTAAAGAATCAGGCCAGGGAGTTCCTTTTGTCTCTAGCCACTCTGCCTTGTGCTTGTCCATGGTAGAGCCATTTCCCTTCAATCTACAGGAAATCACAATTGGAAAGAACATCCACCATTCTATAGCATAAAACACAAGTAGAGATGTCTCCCGTAGAGAATCTGGCAGCATGTCATGGTGGAGACAGAATGGACTCAGGAATCATGGCACCTGGATTTGGATAGCAGATCTGCCGCAGGCACAATGGATATATCAATTAACTTCTTTAAATCTTGGTGTTCTCATTCACAAAGTGGGGATAATTTCCAATTCACACAGTGATTATAATTATTTGAAAAGATCACTTATAGAGAGCTCTTAGCACATTTTTTCACTCAATAAACATTTAATGATGTTTTAGGCACTTAATTACTGGTAAGAATAAGATATAGCCATATCCTCACAGAGCTTTCAGTGGAAAATAAACATAATGAAGTAATAATTTTTTAAAGCATGGTAAAATGTGTTGCACATTGTAGGTACTCACTAAATATTTGGTTTATCTTCTCTTTTACCTTCTCCTAGAGTCCCACTTGATGGTGGTGGTTTTTCTTCAAGACATCTTATTTGACCACTGAAACCATGGTCACAGTCTCCCTCCAATTTCTGGCATATTCCACAAAAATTTGAGCATTAACCATTCTCCCTGATCCAGATACTTTTTTTTTAAAATTAATTAATTAATTTATTTATTTTTGGCTGTGTTGGGTCTTCGTGTCTGTGCGAGGGCTTTCTCTAGTTGTGGCGAGCAGGGGCCACTCTTCATCGCAGTGCGTGGGCCTCTCACTGTTGCGGCCTCTCTTGTTGCGGAGCACAGGCTCCAGATGCGCAGTCTCAGTAGTTGTGGTGCACGGGCTTAGTTGCTCCGCGGCATGTGGGATCTTCCCAGACCAGGGCTCGAACCCGTGTCCCCTGCATTGGCATGCAGATTCTCAACCACTGCGCCACCAGGGAAGCCCCCAGATACTTTATTTTTAAGGGAACATAATATTTATCTTCCAATTCACTAAGATTTGACATGAGAGTCATTATTCATAATGAATATTAGGAACTTAAGTCTGCACAGTAATAATGGGTCTATGCACAATCCTTCATTCAAGGATGTGCACAACTTCACTCCAGACCTGCTTCCTAGAAGGCCATGGGAAGGAGGGTGAAAAACATTTCTTTCTGAATTTGCTCTGAAATTGCTTCATGAAAAACTGAGACATTTTCCAACGGATGACTCAAGTGGCAACAAAATCCTCGGGCTATTCTGAAACCTGATGAGGAGTAGTAAACACGAGTACTGGTGGCAATCAGGAGACTTGCTCAAATTTGCAGTGTTCTACTGATAGTATCTAAATCACATGACTGTTTTACATCTCCTGATGGCTTGGCTTCCTGCTGTTTGTCTGTTGATGACACTTTTATATGAAATGGTGGTGCTGTGGCCAGGAAATTATAGTGGACATCAGGAAACCCCGGTTCTATGAACTAATGGGTTGCTCTTTGGTGCGTTACATTTCTCCTTTCTGAGCGTCAATTTCCCCAGACATAAAATAAAGACAATGGATTACATGAGCCTTTTTCCTAGATCTAAAATGATATTAGTCCCTTTTCAACAATAATTGCTATCACTATTGAGCGCTCTTCCTTACCCACTGCTTTGAACTTTATTTACATTATTTTTATTTTTTAAAGATTTTTTTTGATGTGGACCATTTTTAAAGTCTTTATTGAATTTGTTACAATATTGCTTCTGTTTTATGTTTTGTTTTTTTGGCCGGGAGGCATGTGGGATCTTAGCTCCCTGACCAGGGATCAAACCCTCACCCCCTGCATTGAAAGGCAAAGTCTTACCACTGGACTGCCAGGGAAGTCCTTACCTATTTTTCTAATCTTTAAACAAACCCTGAGATAAATGGGATCATGATGTTTATTTTATAAGCATAGAAGTTTTGGTGAGTGACCTCCCCAAAGTAAGAGGCAGGGCTGGAGTTTGGACTCAGGTCTTGTGCTGCTCTAACCTAAGAGATTCTGGATCCCAGACTTACCAAGTTATTCCAGAAATACTCAGGGAAAGGGTGGTATTACATGTCACCCATGAAGAATATAAAAATAAAAAATAATATTCAGCCAAAAGTATTTTAATATGATTTTACATGATTTATTAAGATTTCTTGTATAATTTTAATGTCATTTTTTCCACCTCCCATCTTACCATTGCAGAATCTTAAGAAACAGATTTGATATCTGTGGACTCAATTTGCCCAAGAGAAAATTTTTAGTAATGTTTACAGCAGGCAAAAAACTGTCAGAATAGAGAGCACACTTTTCACCTGGGAGGACTCAATATTTGTGGGCCCAGAGCACCTTGTCAGCTCCATTTAAGCTCCAGTATAATCAGAAGTTGAGGATCCCCATTGCACGTTAGAGATTTTGATTTTTCTACAAGAATTGCTGAATGCTTGCTATGTACCAAGCAACGTGTCTGGACTTCTATGCATGCATATTTCATTATCTCTCCACATCTAACCAGTGAGACAGGTGCAATGCAATCTCATTTTGCAAATGAGGAAAATAGGGCTCAGAGAAAGAGAAGGAATTTCTCAAGGTTATACTGCAAGTAAGAGGCAGGAAAAGGATTAGAACCTAAGACTGCTGGATTCTCTTCATTACACCAAGCCTGCTTCACACAGATGCTAATCTCCCATTGCTTTATTTGGAAGGGTCTGCTCCTCTCCCATTCATGAAAAGGTAACTTTATCTAACAAACCCAGAAGCAGACATGAAATATGAAATGATGGAACCCAGGCGGCAGCAAACAGAGTACTTTAGACATGGCTGTTGTCTGTAGCGGGGAGCAGGAAAGTTCCTGGCAACATAACCCTGAAAATAACAATGAGTGGCTGAAACTGAGAAGGAAGAATCTTCCAAGGACCCTGAAATTGGATATTTTCTCAAGCCTCACCTATGACCAAAAATAAATCATGAAGAAGTGAAGACGCCAGCCTCAAGGAAACACCAGAGTTAAATTCATGCTGAAAAATCTCCTGGCATTAGGGAGCATGTCAACAATTCTGGGAGATTAAAACAAACCAAATAACAACATCCAAAAAAAAAAAATCAGCGAAAAACTTTTTTTAAAAAGAGACATCAGTGGACAATTGTTCAGCAGCGGATGACAAATAAGAGCTGTATTTTACTCATAACTTATTATCTATACCGCTAAACTCCAGTACTGTCTCTGTAAGGTAGGTGGTTAGGATTCCCAATTTGTAGATAAGGAAACTTATCTTCAAAGTCTTCATTTGCCTTTCCACATCTTTTCTCCACCCTTCTCCAGCTGGCCCTTACCCTAGGAAACTGACATTTATGAACTACATCAATGAGCTCCTTGCCTTCTGGATTCCAGTAGGGTTTAGTCCATGGGAGCCATCGGCAGGAAGATTGGAAGATAGGAGAATGACATCTGGCTTTTTATTGCTCCAACTCCTTTCCTGCCGGAACTTGGATTGGCTGCAATCTTCCATTGAAAGTTACAGCTCCCTCCAGGCAGCTCTTTCCTACAGCAGTAACATCTCTCCAGGCTCTGTTAAATGCTTCTTCTTGCCCTCAATCCCAGGCTTGCAGTGATAATGGTTGTGCTGTCACTAGCTCTGAGATGCTTCACCATCCCTTGCGTGGCTCCCTTAGCTCCGCCTGCATCTTTGTAAATAGTCTTCTGTTTGAACTTCCTCAGTTGCCTCTTTTAAGTGTACACACTGATTACTTTGGGAGGGACCCTGACTGATGCTGAAGCCAAGACACAGAAAGGTTAAGTAACTGATACAAAGTCACACAAGCAGGGTGTTAATTAAAGCAATGCTGGTTGCTATAACATACAAACCCCTAAATCTCAGTGACTTCAATCAAGATACATTGATTTCTCACTCACCCAAGTCCAGCATGGGGGACCTTGAGTGGCAGATGGCTCTCCTCCAAGTGGTCATTCAGGGAACCTATCAACTCCTTCGATTTTCTGGCTCTACCATAAGCAACGTATGATCTCCAAGGTGGCCCTGGTCATTGGCATCAGACCGAAAGAGGGAAAGAGTATGGGGGCTTGAATAAGGAAGCAGTGTGCCCAGCCTGGAAGTGACAGCCATCTCTACCACCTATATTCTGTCTGCCAGAGCTCAGTCACATGACTGTCCAATTACAACAGGCCCAGAGAAGCATGTCCAGGAGGACAAAAGAAAGGGTTTGGGGAAGAGCTGGTCAGTGTCTACCTCGCAGACTCAAATCCAGAGTTTTCCCATTCAGAACTTAAAAGTCCTCTAGTTCGTGGTATACACTGTGTATATAAGATGTGCATCAGATAACAAGATTCAACTCTGTGAGTTCAGAGGGCAAAAGAGGTTGAGTGAGAACAATTTGCATAATTTGGTAGATTCGGTCAAGGGAGCATCTGCTTGGAAAGAACAAAATGGGAACAACTGCCTCAACCCCTCTCAGTGAGCACTTGTCTTCATAATTTAAGTGTCTCACTGTACATGATTCTATGATTCTAGCATTTAAGGATACACATTTTTCTACCACTCAGTCCCTATTTATTACACACACACGTATATTTATACCTTTAATCAGAAATGTGACTGTCACAGGATGATATGAACAAAAAAATGCATTCTATGATTTACAGTCCCTTTTAGAAATTTCAAGGGTAATTTTGATGAAGTACCCTGTTTGCCTTATCCTCTGAATTTAGAACCTGTCCCGTGTCTCCTGATTCTCTACTCTACCCAGACTGCAGCTCCTTCTCCCCACTCGCACTTCTGTGGATTTCTCTCTCCTGCATGTCAGTTTTATAGTGTCAGCACACACCCTGTGAGAATACAGACGGTGGAACTTTTTGCATTGCTCTGTAAATCTGCAGATTCACTACTCAATAAGTATTGACCTGTTGACATCACCTTTTTTTCCACCTTAGAGGCATTTCCAGTGATCCAGGAATTTGGAGGAAGAACGTGTCTCCTGAAGTTAACTTTTTCCTACACAAGTAACCTGAGGGACTCATGTAAAAATAGGTTGACACAAACGTTATTTCAAGATTGAAAAACAATGTGTTTGAATCCTGCCTCAGTAAGTAAAAAGTTTCAAGGACTTACTGTATAGCACAGGGAACTCTGCTCAATATTATGTAACAACCTAAATAGGAAAATGTATAACTGAATCACTTTGCTGTATACCTGAAACTATCAAAACATTGTTAATCAACTATACTCCAATATAAAACAAAAAGTTAAAAAAAAAAGAAAGAAATAAAAAGTTCCAGACTCTCAGCTTACTGATCACCTCCATGGCACTCTTTCTCATCACATGTTGCCCAGATGAAAAAAAAAATATGCAAGAAAAAGAGTTCCAAGCACCATTAGATTATCATTGTGAGATTCTATTGATCTTTCGTCATTCACTAAGTATGAGATACTGTGGCCATAGCAGTGAGGAAGTCGCTGTGCCTGCCCTCAAGGATGGCTCTCAAGGTCGACAGACAATGCATGCATTATCAAATGAAAAACAAGATAGATACTGAAGGCAAAAGGGGTGTAAAGGACATCAAATCCAGGTGTCATGTTGGAAAGTGTACTGATATGGGAGAGGGACATGGCTCTTTAAATAGGTGGTCAGAAAAGGCCCTGACTGTGGCCAGTGGGAAGAGGAAAGGGGCGAGGGGCAAGGCAGGGGTAAGGGCTTAAGAGATACAAGCTACTATGCATAAAATAAATAAGCAACAAGGATATATTGTACAGCACAGGGAAATACAGCCATATTTTATAATAACTTTAAATGGAGTATATTCTATAAAAATATTGAATCACTATGTTGTACCTCTGAAACTAATATAATATTGTAAATCAACTATACTTCACTTGAAAACAAGAAAAGAAAAGAAACAGTCCCAAATCATGAGAAGGAGTGGGCCAGGTGAGGAGTTACGGAACAGTATTCCAGGCATGAAGATAAACTATTGCAATGACCTTGAGATCAGGATGGTTTGGGGAAACTCGGGGAATAACCTGAGCCTGTGGGGTTGCAATGGAAACGTTGAACATGAGGTGGAAAGGTGGCCGGGGTGTTTCCACTGCCTCTAGAGCCTATAAGTCAGGACTTTAAGAGTTAAATTGTGTTCTAAGTGTAATAGAAAACTGTTGGGGGAGGAGAGTGAGTGGAGGAGAGTTATGATCTGTTTGGGGGTTTTTGTTTTACTTTGTTGTAGGAATCACTCCATTCTTTCTATGCAGGATAAACTTGGGGGGAATTGACAAAAATAGAAGCAGAGAAGCCAATTAGGAGATAAGAAACAATGACTTGGGGGCTTCCCTGGTGGCGCAGTGGTTGAGAATCTGCCTGCCAATGCAGGGGACACGGGTTCGAGCCCTGGTCTGGGAGGATCCCACATGCCGCGGAGCAACTAAGCCCGTGAGCCACAACTGCTGAGCCTGCGCGTCCGGAGCCTGTGCTCCGCAACAAGAGAGGCTGCGATAGTGAGAGGCCCGCGCACCGCGATGAAGAGTGGACCCCGCTCGCCACAACTAGAGAGAGCCCTCGCACAGAAACAAAGACCCAACACAGCCAAAAATAAATAAAAAGTAAAATTAAAAAAAAAAAAAAAAAAGGGATGAAAAGACTTTGAAAAAAAAAAGAAACAATGACTTGGACTATACAGGTAGACTTGGAGGTGGTGAAAGTGGTGGGAGTGAGGACACATTTCAGGATCTGCTGATGGATATGACATGGGCTGAAAAGGAAATTGAGGACTCAGGGATAACTCTTAGGTTTGGAGCTTTGGCAGTTAGCAAAAGGGGCGCCAGTAGCTGACATTGAGGACACTGGGAGGGCTGTTCCACACTAGCGGTGGGAAATCCGCCACTGCCCAGCTCATCACTTTCAAAGGGCTTCTCTGGTTCTAGTCACCAGGCATTTGATGAGTGTCTATTCAAAGAAAACGTGGACCCTACTATCAAAGAGTCCTAGGCTGCAAGGAGAAACAGGTGCACAAACAGACCATCATGCTGAGAGAGAGAGCCCACGGGCGTTCTGGGAATAAAGGGAGAGACAATGAACTCACAGTGTAGACTCAAAAGGGCTTTTTGGAGGAGATGACACCTAGATAAGACTTGAAAGATAAATAAAAGCCAAAGAGGTTGGGAAGGGCAATCACACAGAACAGACACCATGAGCAAAAGCAGAGGGTTGGAACAGCAGGCCCGCAAAGCACATGCATTTCACCAGGACAAACTATAAAGGCAAAAGTGGAAGGTGACATATGCATTCTGTACTATCTATTTGGGTAATTCCATCATGTTTATTGTCATAAAAACTAGAGCTTATCAAAAAATTGAAAACAAGTTTGTTTTAATTATTGATATTTTAAAAGATCTGTAAAAACTCTTTCCTTTTGCTGCTTAGACAAAGATTAATACCACCACATACATATGTGCATACCCAGCGTACATATGCCATACAGGCCCACCACACACGTGCGCACACACACACACACACACACACACACACGAGTTTACCAAAACAAACAATAAAAGAAGAAATTTTCAGCAACTTCTGAGCCAAAGAAGATAGGAATAAACCATACCATGTAATATTAATTGCAGTACAGTGTGTGGGCACTAGGGTCAAACAGTGGAATCTCGGCTCTTCTTCTTGCGAGTTGTGTGACCCTGGGAAAGCTGGTTGATCATGCCTGTTTCCTCATTTGCCAAATGTGTTATTTGTCTCACTTTAACCTGTAAGTCTCTTGAGCAAGGGTCACCGTCTCAAGAAGATTCGTTATACTCTTAGATCTTCCTGTTGTACCTTATAATGCATTGGTTCGTTTTTGCTCAATTTGACTTCTAATCCACTTATTCTACATGGTTTGGAGAGTAAGAGTCTAGAGTAGATGACCACCTGTCCCATCCCCATTCCCTATTAGCTGTAGTCGTGGAATTACAGAGATAATCTAATGCAAGACTCTCTTTTTACCTTAGAGAAGCTAAGTAAAGCCCAGAAGAGCCAAGTGCCTTGCCCAAGGTCGTGGGGGAAGTTAATGATAAAGCTGGGACTAAAACTTAAAACTTCCAATACCCAACCCAGTGCCTCTTAGCGAATATTTAGTGAGCATGTATTAATGATCCAGGGCCAGTGGATACAGAGATGATTAAAGCACAGTCTCTGCCCACAAATATTTCACTGTCTATCAGATTTTGCTGAACCCATCAAGTGACCAGTTGCAATGTTCCCTAACCTTGTTTGAGCTTGAGTTTGAGAGGGAAGGTAAATGCGTGGTGCTTTCCCATCTTGGGCTTCAGAGAGTTGACTCCCAGCCACTCAATATCCACAATCTGGAAATCTTCTAACCCTTAACCTGTGCCAGTTCCCAGCAGAAACTGGCACATTCACAGCTGTTTTGCATAAGCCTCACGTGGAAGATGAGGATGCTTCTGAGGGAAAGAAATGCTAAAAGTAAAAGAAATCAGAACAATAATTTAAACCTAATGGAAAGATATTATGTATTTAGCAAGATGTCTAGAGGTGAGTGTTCCAGGGCTGGCTCAGCCGCTCTGTGACTTCTTCCAAACATCATGCTCTGTCAGATTTCACACTCCCCCCACCCCCATGCCTGGGTCCTCAGTGGCCTATAATGAAACTCTGTGACTCACTAAGCCGTGGAATTCTGCCATTTACTAGGGCTCAGAAGTCTACCAACCACTGATACTAAATTCTATCCCAAGCAGCTCTCCAGTTCAGCCGTCAGCCAAGCCACAGAATCTGGTCATCCCAGAACCGCAGTCCACACCCCTTCTAGTTCTGAGAACTGGAGAATAGGAAAAGAATTTCAAACCCCAAATGAAGAACAGCCGACCGAGTGCATCAATGTTGTGGATTCCTAGCAAATTGTCAATTGCCAAGCAACCTCTCAGGATGGCTTTAATGAAAAAGCTAAATTCTCAAAGCCAACTCTGGGTCCTCCGATTGGTGACTTTGTCCCCTCCTCCCCCAGCTCCCCGCTTGGGGCTCTTCCAAGAGTCTGTGCCCTGTGACTCATCTTCTTCCACATGAGCAATAACTCCTGCGAGGGGCAAGGCAGAAGTGTCCTGACAGGAAAGTGTGGTCACCTGCCAGAGGACCTTTTCACTTTTTTCCTCTGGCTCTCCTCTGCTTCCCTTTTCTTCCTAAAGGGAAAATCTAAGGTAGGTGTTCAGCTTAGTCACCCCGGGTGAGCCGTTTTGACTTGTTGACAGTAAATACTGCTTCAGCCCCACTCTCTGTGACTGACATACAAGCGTGTTGTTTCAACATCACTCTCTGAAACCTCCCTCCCGAAACCTCAGGGCAGCAATACATGTTTTCAGTGTTCTAATCAGCTTGGACAGAACGTTCTGGGGCAGTGAAAGTCAACGGCTCCGGAGTCATTCAAATCAAGCTAGACTCCCCATTTTCCAGCTCTGGGATATTGGTCAAGTTATTCAATGAGCTTCTCGTTCTCTTCTGCAAAATGGGGTTGATGACTCCCACATTATTGGATTGTTGTAAGGATTTAAAAATATGTAAGTAAAGGGCTTACACCTATAAGGGTTCCTGGGGCATGGTAATATTTAAAAATGCCTTACATAGAAATGTGTGTAGACTATGTGCATGTGTCTGTGTATAGACATATATATTCACTCACTCATTCATTCATATATACATTCAACAAGGACCTCCTGCCCACTAAATGCCCAGACTTAACTGAGGTACTGGATATATAAACACTGAACAAAATTGATAAAGTTCAATCTCCTGTTCTAGAGTGGAGACAGACAATAAACAAATAAACATATATGTTGACAGGTGCCAATATGAGCTGTGAAGAAAAATAAAGTGTGGAAAGGCAGTAACAAGTGCTGGAGGGGCTAAGGTATTAACTTAGATAGAGTGGCCAGAGGAGGTCTCTCTGAGAAGGGGGCATTTGCATGGAGACTTGAAAGAAAGGAGGGAGGGAGCCCTGTGGCCATGGGGGAGGCGCCTTCCAGACAGAGGCAAGAGCGGGTGCAAAGGCCGAGGGGAGGGGAGCCCCCTGGCCTGGAGAGTAAGTACAGTAAGTAGGACAAGAGAGAACAAGGGGGCCAGTGAAAGAGGTTCGGAGCGGTAGCTGAGGATAGCTCACGCGGGACCTTGTAGGCCAGATGGACGTGTGGACAGAGGTCTGTCATGCTCTGAATTGTGTTTTTATTTATTGATTTGTTTATTTATGGCTGTGTTGGGTCTTCGTTTCTGTGCGAGGGCTTTCTCTAGTCGCGGCAAGCGGGGGCCACTCTTCATCGTGGTGCGCGGGCCTCTCTCTGTCGCGGCCTCTCTTGTTGTGGAGCACAGGCTCCAGACGCTCAGGCTCAGTAGTTGTGGCTCACGGGCCTAGTTGCTCCGCGGCATGTGGGATCTTCCCAGACCAGGGCTCGAACCCGTGTCCCCTCCACTGGCTGGCAGATTCTCAACCACTGTGCCACCAGGGAAGCCCTGAATTATGTTTTTAAGGACTCACTCTGGCTGCTCTGTGAAGAGACTAAAGGGTCAAGTACAGGAGCGAGAGGAAAAGTTAGTAAGGCCCCACCCACAATGCAGCTGGGAAACGGTAGTTGCCTGCACTAAAGTGGTCATGGAAGAAGTCTTGAGAGGGCATTGATTAATGATAACTGTTGAAGTCAGAGCTGACAGGCGTGGCCATTGGGACAGGCATGACTGGGAGAGAGAGAAGGCAAGGATGGCCGTGAGGGTTTTGAACTGAGAAACTCCTAGAGTGGAACTGTTGTTGGCTGAGATTGGAAAGACCACAGGAGAAGTAGTTTGGGGGGAGAACTCAGGGGTTCACTCACCCACTGTACCTGCTATGGAGGCTTTCTCTTGTTCCAGGCGTCGTGCTAAGCACTGGGAATACAGTGATGACTAGACAAAAGTAGGCTTCATACTCATGAAACTCAAGGAGCAGAAAGCAGACAACATTTACTGAGTTCTTACCAAGAGTCAGGCACCGTGCTAAGTATTTTTCATTTAATGAACCTTACTGTCTGGTGGGGGAGACAGCCATTAAACCAATAATTAAAAAAAAAAAAAATTAAAAAAAAAAAAAAAAAACCAATAATTACTCAACTACTTACTTAATTACCAGTGGAAAAGTACAGGGCATATCCCTAGATGTAATCTCGGAGGACTGCCCCTCAAGCTTCTTAGGGAAGGTTATACTGGGCTGGAGCAGAGGATAGATATTTTCAAGGACTGGCCATCATGGCAAGACTCAGATTTGAGGCCACCCATTACGCTGCAGGCCCATTACCTACTCACTATCCCTGGAAGAGGAGCCCTGAGTCCAAGCATTCCATGCTCAGATCCACTCTCATACCTCTGCTAGGGGCCATTTCCTGGCATGACCAGCCATCCTCTCTCCTCCCTGACTCCCCATCCCAATGGGGCCTATCCAATAGGAAATATCTCGACTCTAGACTGTAAGGACCTCATCCTCTGACCGCCACACTTCTGCAAAAACCCTATTTCCAGTCTCCAATTTATTTCTCCAACCCCATTTGGATGTATTCCATTCAGCATCTGATCATGGCTCACCTCGTACAATTCTGAAATATGTCTTATTAATGCTTATTTAGTGTACTAGTACTTATTAGCACTGATTTAGCTCATTAGCATATTAGTGCTTATTTCCCAGCAAGACTGCAAACTCCTTCAAGACAAGGACGATCCCTTGTTCTGCTTTTTGTATCCCCAAAAAGACATAGCACAGTGCTTGGGGTTGAGATCATTTGAGAGACTGGGAACTGAAGACCTTGCTTGACATCATCTAAAGGAAGATGTTTGGAAACAAAGTCATGTCAGTACCCAGAGTTCAGCCTGACTCAGTCTAATCATTGTGCCCATGAACCCTAGAGGCATACTAGAAAGTCAGTTTATTCATTTCCAATAGGAAAAATAAATAGACCAAAATGTTCAGGTTGGCCATTCTGAGTTGGTATGATTCCTTCCCTGGAGCCAAATCACAGGGCAGTTAAGTCATGATCAGAAACCATTTTATCTTATCTATTATTTTATTTTATTCTGTTATTTTATTTTATTTTATTGTTATGAAAAGTCATTTTTGCAGGAACCAGGAAATAACTTAACTCCTTACAATATAGTATAGTTTCTGTAAGAGGAATCATGGCAGCATAAATTGCCATTTATAACTAATGGACTTATTTCTCCAACCTGGGTAACCTTTGACATTTCCCATGTATTTTATAGAATCCGGATTTCTGCTAACTGAAATTGATTTATGACCCCCTAGAGCTTATCAGATTAGTCTCTTTAAGCTGAAAAAGATGCTCAGTAAACAATGTTGAACAGACAATGGGGCTCTCCCTGCACTGTGTATAACCTAAAGGGGCTAATTTAGGTTTCTCTTTTCTTTTAGGCAGATTTAGGGAGGAAATCTACCACTGTATTGATTTCTGACTCAAGAAGGAGAAACCGAGGACCTGTGTATTCTAAAAACAGCCTTTATTCCTGTCCTATATAAGGAGGAAGACGCAAGAGGGAGGAGATATGGGGATATATGTATATGTATAGCTGATTCACTTTGTTATAAAGCAGAAACTAACACAACATTGTAAAGCAATTATACTCCAATAAAGATGTTTAAATATATAAATAAATAAATAAAAAATAAAAAAGAGTGGGAAAAAAACCAATCTTTATCTATAGATAACGATGTTTCAGATACCTAGTTTCAGAGATGAGTGGAAATACCTTATCATCAGCAACATCAAGAAACATTAGAAGCATTTAGAAACCATGGTGATTTCAGACAGGCCACAAGAAAGCAAAGTTTCAACCCAAAAAGTCTGTATTGAGCGTCTAGAACTGTTCAAAGTCAATCTCTCTTTTCTGCATAGTCCTTCACAATTGATAAAGTGCTTTCACAGAGATTTGGCAGGAAAAGAAAACTCGCATTCAGGAGCCAGGTTTCGTGTTTAGGCTTTTAATGTGTTAACACACATGCTCCTTGCTAGGACCCTGTGCGCTGTGAGCTTCCTGTTACCGATGAAGAAACCAACAGTGAAGTTGGCTGAGTTGCTTATTGTCAACAAGTCCGAAGGGACAGAGTCAACAATTGACATCAGAGTTCAGGCCCCGATGACCAGGCTTCTCCCACAGCCCCATTCTGCACCACTTAGTGGGGAAAGCTACTCATTTATCACTGCTGGGGCTGTGGTTTCCAAACTGGCTGTACATCAGAATCACTTTAGAAGCTTCTCAGACACAGATTTCTAAGCCTCACCTCAGAGGTTCTGATCCCATGGGTGTGGCGTGGGCCCCAGGGTCTGGACTTTTGCTTCCAGCCCAGACCAGTCCCAGGGTCAGCATTGGGTAGCTGTGGGTACTCCAGGTTCCTGCCTTCATATGAAGCACCACGAGGTAACAGGTACGAAATACTCTGGTTCGTGGCCGAAGGGTGCACGTCTGGCCCAACTCAAGAGAATAGCACTTGGGTGGTTAGCATACTCTGCTCCGTTTGATAGGCAGTCCATGAAATCGGGGTCAGTGGCAATCTCACCGATCTTGCCATGCACAGAGAGACTTGAATCTAGACACCTCACCTCTCCGAGCCTCAGTGCCTCCTTCAATAAAAGTGGCTTCTAGTAACCACTCTTTAAGGCTATAATGAGGTTCAAATAAGATAACACATATATTAACATTAAGAGCCAGCATTTATCAGAGCTAGAAGTTAAGGGCACAGGTTCTGCAGCTGGACTGTCTAGATTCACCCCAAAGCTTCCTCTCAGTGACTGTGTCAGCTCAGAGGAGTTAGTTAGCTCTCTGTGCTTTTGTGTCATTAGCTGTAAAATGGGGAATGATAGTCCTAGTACCAGCTCAGAGATTGTTGGAAGAACCAAATGAATTAACATATAAAATGCTTAATCCAGACCCTGGCTTAATGTTAATAAAAAGTTAATAAATGTTAACTAGTATGTATGCAAGGCATATGTATTCTCATTTAATATTCACCAACACTTTTGAGATAGTTGTTATTAGTTTCTCCATTTTACAGATGATAAAATTGAGTCATAGCACCTTGGCCCAGACCTTACAGCTAGCAAATGGTGGAACTGAACTCAAGCAGGTTCCAGAACTCGGAAACACTATGTAATATTGCTTCCCAATACAACCCAAACCCTTGTGACAGTAACTTGTAATGCACAGACCTATCTCTCGTTCTGGCTGTAGGTTTCTGAAAAGGTAGAAACAAGTCACATTGAACCCCCTGCCATTTGTACAGAGTCCAGCTCATGTTAGAAGATAAGCCCCAAAACAGCTAGAAAGATGGGAAAAAGGAGTAACACCTGTATTGTGGCAGACATTTAAAAAATTCTGGAAACACAGAGGAGCACTTCACCAGTCATGGGCCCGTGTGTGCACATTTCCTTGACAACATTTCTTCTCCAGTCAAAGCTTAAAAGTGTTTCCACAGAGCTCTGCTAAGGAATAGCATGCTATGGTTTACACTCTGCTGCTAAAGGCTGCTAATAAATGCGACTCTTTATGGAAGCGAGGTCTTTTATTTTTATGGGCGTATAGTTGCTTTACAATGTTGTGTTAGTTTCTGCTGTACAGCAAACTGAATCAGCCACATGTATACATATATCCCCTCTTTTTTAGATTTCCTTCCCATTTAGGTCACCAGAGAGCAATGAGTAGAGTTCCCTGTGCTATACAGTCTGTTCTCATTAGTTATCTATTTCATACATAGTAGTGTATATATGTCAATCCTAATCTCCCAATCCATCCTACCTCTCCTTCCTCCCTTGGTATCCATACGTTTGTCCTCAACGTCTGTGTCTCTATTTCTGCTTTGTAAATAAGTTCATCTATACCATTTTTCTAGATTCCACATGTATGCATTAATATACAATATTTGCTTTTCTCTTTCTGACTTACTTCACTCTGTATGACAGACTCTAGGTCCATCCACGTCTCTACATGGAAGAGAGGTCTTAATCCACACAAATGAGTCTCATGTGAAGGAATGCTGACATTTGGTACATCTACAAGGGTTTTCTTAGTCTTAGAACAGTCTGTTATAGGCAGAAGGGACCTTTCAGCCCTACGGGTCATAGAGTCCAACCCATTACCAGGAAACTGAAGCTCAGAGACAGATCTCTATATAACATGGTGGCCAGGTGGTCGAGCAGATGCTCTGCCTTGTCTCTGGGCCCCCAGCTCCAGGCTGCTGAATCTCAGGAAGGAAGAGTCTCACGCTGCCCTTACAAACCATAGCACCTTCACTGGCTCCATCTAAAACTGTCCCTTCCTCCCACCGTTGCTTTGACATTCTGATGTTCCCAATTCAGAGAGATTTCTTGGAAACAGAGACAGCCCTTTCAGTAAGCATACGTAACAGAGCCGTGATGGCAGAGAGCAGGGCCTGGTGGAAACAAAACCCAGACATGTAAAATTTGACACCTGAACCGACATAAGTGCCCGACACTCCCTCTCGATTCCCACTCCCTGCCTCACCCCACTTTCAACGTGTCCACAGTTTTATTTGGGAGGGGGGGCCACAACCAGTACTTATCGCCAGGAGCCAAATCCCTGGCAGCAGCCTTGCTTTTAAAAGGGAGAGATGAAAAAATTATCAGTACCTATGGGGATTTCTAACACATTAGGAGGCCCCCCCAAAACTGTGCTACACCAAGTATAATATTTTTATTTTTCTTTAAGAGCTTTCTTAATTGGTTCCATGCAAAAGGCTTGCAGGTAATGAGTTTTAAATAAATAATAATTATATTCCACCATCCTGTCTGGCCAAAAAGTCAATGTCTTTTGCCCTGACTTAGCTAAGCGTGGGGATAGGAAAGAGGCCTATATAAGAAGTGTGGACCTCACTGCCAAAGGCAGGACCTCCATGCTTGGGCTCAGACATAACCAACCAACTCTGACTTAGACGCTCAAGTCTGTTTCAGTGATTTTGTGCCAAACCCTGTGCTAAGTATTGGTGAGATAGAGATGATGAGATGTATATGAGGATGCTTAGAATAATTAAAATGGGAAGCATATTTGGGCTTCAGCCTTTTTGAGACGCTGCAGTTCCAAGAACAAGGCATTCTTGGCCTACAGTTTTTCCACATGTAGATCTCTGGTCCAGAATGCGCTCCTTCTTTCCCAATTTTGGACATGGTCATTAGGGCTCTCCACCAGTTTTCTGATTCCCTTTCTTTCAGGCATATGGTAATATTGCACCTCCCCATCCACTTGAACTCAGTTATGGCCATGGAATTTGATTTGGTCAATGATATATAAGTGAAAGCAATGTTTCTTCCTTCATGCAGAAGCCATGAGACCCAATGTCTATTTTTGTCTCACTCTCTCTCTTCTTCTTGCCACTTTCCAGATGGTAAGTTCTCCATCATTCTGGGTTTTGGAGTAAAGAGACTTGAAGTAAAATCCTCAACTGACCAATTGTGGACCTACCGCAAGAAAGAAAGAAACGTTAATCTATCTTTAATAAAGCTTAAATCTGGGCTTCCCTGGTGGCGCAGTGGTTGAGAATCTGCTTGCTAATGCAGGCGACACGGGTTCGAGCCCTGGTCTGGGAGGATCCCACATGCCGCGGAGTGACTAGGCCCGTGAGCCACAATTACTGAGCCTGCGCGTCTGGAGCCTGTGCTCCGCAACAAGAGAGGCCGCGATAGTGAGAGGCCCGCGCACCGCGATGAAGAGTGGCCCCCGCTCGCAGCAACTAGAGAAAGCCCTTGCACAGAAACGAAGACCCAACACAGCCAAAAATAAATAAATAAAAATACATTTAAAAAAATAATAATAATAATAAAGCTTAAATCTTCCAAGATCTAGGAGCTGTTTGTGACACAGCATAACATAGTCTAGAATGACTGGTAGATGCCCACTCCACCCGTTCCCATTTACTTGGCCAGGAGCCAACGGATGCAAGTGGCCTCTAGAAGCTGGCAAAGGCAAGGAAACAGATTCTCTCCTCGATCCTCCAGAAGGAACACAGTCTTGCAGACACATTAATTTTGGCTCAGTGAAGCTGATTTTGGATATCTGACCTCTAGAACTTTAAAAATAATAAATTTGTATAGTTTTAAGCTACTAAATTTCTATCAGCAACAGGAAGCTAATATACTAGGGTTACCACAAAAAATACAGGGCACCCAGTTAGATTTGAATTTCAGAAAAACAACAAATGACTTTTTTAGTATAAATGTGTTCTATGCAATATTTGTGTGTCTTGTACTTTTATTTGCTAAATGTGGCCTACCTGACCAACCTAATCCCTCCTCACCTAGCCCCTGAGTCCCCACCATCCCTCTTTCTCCCCGTCTGCTCAGCCTAACATTATTATTATACCTGTCACTCCAGGGTCAGTCTACGACTCAACAGACTGAAATTGTTAAGACCTCAGACAAATAGCTCTGGGGGAAAGTTATTATTCTATATCATTGCCTATCAATTATTTATAGTTTATAATGCAATACCATTTGTAACGGGTAATATGTTTTTCTATTGTGTCATAATATCATCCAACTCATCAGAACAACCATTTGCAAGACAGATTGGCCTGGTGCAAACAGCAATGCCTTTTTTTTTTAACAAGCTGTATGCATTTTTGAATCTGAAAATCATTGCTATTTTAGTTAAGAGGAAACTCTTCTTTGAATTCAAAGAGAAGGATAGAATCCACCTTTTCTGATAAATTCATTTCCTAAGAAACAGGGCAGGAACTAAGGTGAGGCAAATGTGGTACCTAGGTCACCAGATTTAAGGAAGCTCTCACTTGTAGGTGCTGACACTGTACTTGCATGACCCAGGGATTGAGTGCTTCCTTAAATTTGGCATCCTTGTAGCCTCACTTGCCTCTCTCTAGTCCTAGCTCTGCTAGAAGCCTCATGTCAAGGTATCAACAAAAAACAGAGCTTGTCTGGCCTCTTAATCTGGCCTAGGAGAAGCTGAATCCCAGAAAGATATAGACAGGCAAAAATCTACTTATCTGAGTGACTACAGAGGCCACCCCAGCATCTTTGCATCCATCCCCCACTGGGTTACAGCCAAAAGGTTGAGCTTGGCACCTCACTTCTAGCTCCAGGATCAGGTCCTGTCCCGACTCGATTAAGCAAATCAGTGTAATTCCATATCTCTAGCCTCAGTGATTAGGTACTTAACTCAGACCTAAGCCAGTCAACAGATGGTCTGCCCCTGGCCACAGTGGTTAGCTCCAGAGTACACACACGGCCAGAGCGAAACCCATGCATTTTGACCCATGGATAGAGAAACACATTCCTCCAGAGGGTATGGAATGAAAATGAAAAGCCTGGAATGGCTGCAACCATTTTATTACTGTGAGGAAAGCCAGCATGAGAATGAAGCTGTCACATATGGAAGGGCAAAGGTGAAATAATCATAGGAAGGATGCCAGTATCTCCATCAAATCTCACCTAAAGGACCCGCTCCCTCTGGACTCTTCTGTTATATGCACAAATGCATGCTGATTTGTATTTAATACAGTTTGAGTTAGAATATTCTGTCAATGGCAAGAGAGAGCTTCCTAACTGGACAATGACCTTGGAAAAGCAAAACTCTGTAGCAACACTCTCCAATGGAACATTCTGCAGTGATGAAAAGGTTCTATATCTGTGTTACCCAATAGCCACTAGCTACATGTGACTAGTGGCTACCATATTGGACAATGCAGTTCTAGCAGCTTCCTTTCCTTCATTTCTGTTGTTGCCTCCTCCAGAAAGTCTCTCCTGATCCTCTCTTTCCTTCAGAGCTGGGTTAGGGTCACACCTTCTGTGATCCCATAATAACTGGGCATGCGTCTAACACTGCAATTACCTCTCTTCGAATAATTATCTCTTACTGTACCTGTATCCCTCCTTTGGTTGAGACTTTTGAAGGGAAGATCTTTTCCTATGCTGCAGTGCCTAGCAGGGGCATTGCACATTATAACTGCTGAATTGGGTGAGATCATATGTGGTCCAAATGAGTATTAGATGCCAAAAGGCTTGGTAGCTTGCAAGACTTTAAGGAAACATAGAAATGCTTGCTAACATTATTATTGTTAATATTCGTGGTTATTACCCTTGATCTACTCATCCATTTGCCGAGGAAATACCAGTAATGGTTCTTCAGTGACTTTAGAAACCCTAATTTGCTCAGCTCTGTGATACCTGTGACTCTTGATTTCAGGCCTACTAGCTTTTTCCCCCACTGCTGCCCTGACTTTCTAACTCAACAAGGGTACTATTTCCCTAATCCTCTGGTTTGGGCCTCTTGCTCTGCCATCTGCAAACCAGGGGGTAATGGAAAATGAATCAAGTAGATGACGCAGAATTGAAGTTAAAACCAATGAGACTGCCAGGTTGTAGAGTATGGATTTGGTGTGCTGAGAAGACTTCTCCACAAGATATGCACCCTAATCCAGGGCCTTTAAATCTGGGAGATTCACCCACCCATTCAGTCCTTCAACAAACGTCTATTTAGTTCTTTAAAAGTGTCAAGCATGTTACTAGGCTCTGGGTTCTATCATTGAAAAAGAAAAAATCTCGGTCATAATGAAGCTCACATATAATAGGGGAGACAGATTAAAAGAATATGCAAATAAATATATAACTTGTATCCAGTTTTCATCTTTTCTGGAAGTGACTGGTATTCTTATAAGAAGAAGGAAATTTGGACGCAGAGACGTAGGCACACAAGGAGAAGTCCATGTGAAGACCAAGGTAGAGACTGAAGTAATACATCTATAAGCCAAAGAATGCTAAGGATTGTGAAAAACCACTGAAAGCTGAGAGGAGGTGAAGAAGGATTCTCCACTAGTGCCTTCAGAAACAGCACAGCCTGTCAATACCTTGATTTCAGACTTCTAACCTCTAGAATTGGGAATAAACTTTTGTTGTTTTAAGACATCCAGTTTGTGGTACTTTGTTACTGCAGCCCTAGGAAACTAGATCAGTGGTCTCGGGGTTTTATTCTAGGTGTACAGGAAAGTCAGCAGTAGAGCTTTAAGCAGGAAGTAACATGATGTTATATGTAATTTTAGGGGGACTACTTTGGTTGCTGTGTGGAGAATAGGCTTTAGGATTTCAGAGGAGAATCAAGGTGATCAGTTAGGCTACGATGGTGCCCCAGGAAAACAAAAAAACTAATAATGGTGACAAAGTTCAGGGTGGTGGCTGTTGAAATGATGGGACCTTATTAGATTCGGAATGATAAATATGAATCGTTTGTTTTCCTTTGTCCTGGCTCTCACTCCTTGGTTCATTTGAACTCAGCCCGGATAAGATCCTGGGCCTGCCTACATCCTCAGGTACCCTCTGTACCTTGACAATAGATCTCCTCTCCTTTCTTTCTAAGGAATAACATGTATGCACCCTCTGGGGGTTCCCAGTTCTTTCCATCGGGATAAAATTCCCTCCTAGCTGGGCCCACTGTTAGAGCCAGGATCAGACAAAAATTAGGAGATCCAAGTCACCTCCCCCCTCTTGGTCTGTTCCTCCTGTGCAAAATGAAAGCTTGCACAGGATAAACTTTGGTGTCCTTTCCAATTTAACATTTTATAATTATAGCCTGAGGGTTTGTGGAATAAAAAGATAAGGAGAAGAAGAAGAAGGAGAGGAAGAAGAGGAGGAGGAGGAGGAGGAGGAAGAAGCAGCAGCAGGTATTTTATGAGGACAAGATGAAAATTCCTCACCACAATAAATACTATTGCATGAGGCTTTAGAAACTGGCAAAATGAAGCAATCCTAGCAGGTAAACCCACAGGTTTAGGCTCAGAGCAGCCTCTTCCACCCACCTCACTACTGGTCCCCACTCATATCTCAAAGGACAGCAAAGATGCTCCCTAACAAGTCAGTCAGAAGCCAGCTGTCTATTCTTTTCCTGGTTAATCTGAGCGTAATCTAGGCTCTGGTCTCTGTGGAAAGCATTTGTCTTCTAGTCTGTTTCTGCCTGCCCGGTCTGTAAGCACACTCAGAAGTAATCTCAAGTATCACCTCAACCTTCGGTGGGACCTCATGCATCTTAAGAAGCAGTCCCACGGGTGGCCAGCCAGCCTGCTTTGCACCAATGTCCTTATTCCCAGGGCCCAGCCTGAATGTCGATGACCCAAATCCCATTACTGGCTTTCTGCTTCACTCATTACCATGAGTTTCTCATCTCTCCTAGTGTTCAGGAAAATATCATTTCCATTTTCAGGAGAAACAACTCTGCCTTACACTAGAGAATTTGCCAGGCATTGATTTTTATTATTGCTGCAAATTTTTTATTGTATTCATTTTATGCAGGCTTTTAAAAAACCTTTCTTTATGCAGCTGGAATTGGGGGAATTTTCTCACTAAGAGGGTAGGTAGGTAGAGATTGCAGAAAAATAAAAATTTCAAAGATTCAAATCTATTCCAAGATGGGCTTATATTCTAGAAAAAATAGAATGTATCCCTAGAACGACTTGATGGAGAAATGATTACAAATGAGAGAACTCCCTCAGAAGAAAGAGACAAAAAATAATATCATCCTAGCTAGTCATTCAGATTGGGCTCTAGGAAGGACACAAGTGCAGAGCAGACTGCCCCAGGGCCACCAGACTTGTTGTTCCTTAAGACACATAAGCTCTCCAATGAAAGCTGAGGAAAAACACGAAATCACTTCTGAATGTGCCTCGGGACAGGGCAGTGTAGATCATAATGACAGAGACAACAGACCTACTGCACACCTCCCATGCACTGTCCCAAGTGAGCCTCACAATTGTCCTCCAGGGAAGGGTAGGCAACCTCATTTTATTTTATTTATTTATTTTTCTGATTAAAGTGTTTATTTTTACATATAAATGATTAGGATAATCAAAGTTCTTATTTTTTTATACAGCAGGTTCTTATTACTTATCCATTTTATACATATTAGTGTATACATGTCAATCCCAATCCCCCAATTCATCCCACCACCACTCCCCGCCCACCATGCCTCCTTGGTGTCCATACGTTTGTTCTCTACATCTGTGTCTCTATTTCTGCCCTGCAAACTGTCAACCTCATTTTAGAGCTGAGGAAACAGGCTGAGTATCAGCCCAAGCCACCAAGCCTGAAACTGACCAGAGCGAGATTTTCTTATTTTTTTCCACCTAGTCTTTCTCTCTCTATGATGCAGGACTGCTTTCTGATTGGGAATATACCAAGTTCAAGGTACCCATATAATCTATATAGCATTCATAATAGAAATAATAACATTGTGCATGTGAGGAAACTGTTAGATACCCTACAAGCACGTCCACACTTATCTTCCCACTTGATTCTCACAATAATCTTGTGGGGTAAATAGTCATCCCCTTTTTATTAATAAAGAAATCAAGGCTTACATTTCATGTAACATGTCAGATGGCCAAGAACCCACAGCCCTAGGGCTGCTCTGGGGTCAAGCAAAGTTCGTTTCAAGTCCTCTGTCACTTTCCAATGTTGTGACCTCAGGAAAGATGCATATTTTCTCTACATCTCAGTTTTTACATCTGATAATTAGAGGAAAAGAGTACCTGCCTCATAGGGAAGTTTATTCGTTCTCTTTCAGTGTCTACTATGTTCCAAGCTCTGGGGATACAGTAATAAAACAAAGATCCCTGCCCTAGTGAGGTTATGTTCTAGTGGCGGAGGGGAGTGCATAAAATAAAATATGTTGCGTATGAAGGTAATAAGTGCTAGGGAGGATAAAATAGGGAAAGAGCGTAGGAAGTATTGGGGTAAGGGATTCAGTTCAAGACAAGATAGCCATAGAACAGGTCACTGAGAAAATGAGATTTAGTGAAGATCTCAAAAGGACAATGGAGCAAACCTTGTAAATAACTGGAGGAAGAGCTCTCCAGGCAGAGGGAACAGCAGGTGCAAAAGGCCTGAGGCAAGAGGATGGAAGAGTGCCTTCATGATCCAGGAACAGGGAGTCCATGTGGCTGCACTGGGGTGAACAAGGGAGGAAAAAAGTAGGAGAGAAGATCAGAGATGTAACTGGAGATCCAGAGGGCGGGGCATAAACTATGTCATGTTTTATGGGGTCATTATAAAGATCTAGATTTTTTTCATCTAAAAGTAAATGGGAGCCACTGGAGGCTTTCACCAGAGAAGTGCTATAATCGGACTTCAGTTGACCAGGATCATTCTAGCTACTGTGTTCAGACTAGACTGGAGGGGCCAGGAGTAGAAACAGGACAGCCAGTGAGGAGGCTACTATGGGTAGCCGAAAAGAGAAGATGGTGGCTTGGACCAGAGTGGTGATGATGGAGGTGGAAAAAAATGGCAAGAATCCATATTTATTTAGAAATAGAGCCAACAGGATTTGCTGATAGATTGTATGTGGGGTATGAAAGAAGGAGTCAAGAATGGAACTTCACCATTTCCGGGTCTGAGTCACTAGAAGGAAAGGGTTGCCTTTCACTGAGAAGGGAAGAGCAGCTCTGGAGGGTAAGGATGAATTGAGAGATGAATGTACACTTTCTCCAGGCACCGTGCCTGGCACAGAACATGTGTTCTATAGCAGTTAGATATTATTAACAGTCTTGAATCTGCCCCAACTGGTTAAATATCTCTGCCGACATTTGCCCTACATCTAAGCATTCTCAGAAAATACATGGCCAGGCTATTTTCAACCAGTGAACTACAGAATCTTGGTAGCACAGTGGTTTTCAAAGCCCATTGGCCACCCAAAGCCCCTTTGACTCGTCAAGTATACACTAAGCTCACCACCAGTGCATCTTTGCACATGCTGCTCTCTCTTCACTCCCACCTTCTTTCCTCCCAGCTTCTCCGTCAAGGCTAAGACATGGGATGTGAACAAAGGCAAGAGTTGGAAGTCAGTGAAGACTCGGGCTTTGGTTTTTTTCAGAGGACATCCCTTAGTGTTCGAAGAACATCTAGCCCAGCCTCCCCACATTACAAGAGGAAGCTGAGGACTAGAAAGGTGACATGGCTTGCAGCTTTCTCATCTGTAAGATGAGAGAATTGCACGAAGTAATTTCTAAGGTTCCTCCCAACTCATGCTTTGAGTTCCTTGGCAAATGCAGGATACGATGGAAGGCAATTATAATAATAACCAAAAACTCAAGAGTCATCTTGATTCTTCTTTCCCTCATCACCCACGTCTAAGCTACCAGCAAATTTTGCTGACTTTACTGCCAAAATATGTCCCTTTCTGTCCAGGGCTAAGCCGTCATCTCAGTACAAGCCATCACCATCTCTCAGTGAACAGCTACAGTTGTTTCTAACTGGTTTCTTCACTGTCACTTCTAGACCTCCTACTACCCATATGCATGTGATAGCTTGCATGATTTATTTACAGTTTGAACCAGATATATTTACTTCCCAGCAATGATTTCCTATTATGCCTTACCTGGTCCTATCAAGCCCTGCATGATCTGTCCCCCACCTCCTTCTTTGACCAGTTCTTGCACGGCTGTCCCCCTCACTCACTAAGCTCTAGCCTCTCTGGCCTTCTATCTGTGTCTTTAATATGCCAGGCTTCCTCTTCCCTGTTGTAGTCAGGCTTCTAAGATGTCCCCAGTGATCCCCCCCACCCTCATATTCATGCCCTTGTGTAATCCTCTCCCCTTGTGTGTAGTCTGGACCTGGTGACTTTCTTCTAAAGAACAGAACAAAGCAAAGGTGATGAGATGCCACAACCAGGATTGGGTTACAAAAGACTGTAACTTCCATCTTGCTAGCTCTCTCTCTCTCTCTCTCTCTCTCTCCTCACTTAGTGACTCTCAAGAAGCAAGCTGCCACGTTGTGAGTTGCCCCATGGAGAGTCCATGTGGCTCTGGATGAAGGCCACCTTTCATCCAGAGCCAACAGCCAAGAAGGAACCGAGGCCCTCAGTCCAACAGCCCAGGAGAATGCGGATTGTGCCAAAAACCATGCAAGTGAGCTTGGAAGCAGATCAGTTCCCAGTTCAACCATACGATGACTACAGCCCTGGCCAACACCTTAATTGTAGCTTGGTAAGGGGCCCTGAGCCACAGGATCCAGATAAACCAGGCCCAGATTCCAGA